>NC_074701.1:17548930-18838930 GCF_029448725.1 Salvelinus fontinalis | reverse complement strand
AGAGTGAGTTTGTACTCTACACACACACCACTCTACACACACCACTCAACACACACCACTCTACACACACACCACTCTACACACACCACTCTACACACACCACTCAACACACACCACTCTACACACACCACTCAACACACACCACTCTACACACACCACTCTACACACACCACTCTACACACACCACTCAACACACACCACTCTACACACACCACTCAACACACACCACTCTACACACACCACTCTAGACACACCACTCTACACACACCACTCTAGACACACCACTCTACACACACCACTCTACACACACCACTCAACACACACACCACTCTACACACACCACTCTACACACACCACTCTAGACACACCACTCTACACACACACCACTCTACACGCACCACTCTACACACACCACTCTACACACACACACCACTCTACACACACCACTCTAGACACACCAATCTACACACACCACTCTAGACACACCACTCTACACACACCACTCTACACACACACACCACTCTACACACACCACTCTAGACACACCACTCTACACACACACCACTCTACACACACACCACTCTACACACACCACTCTACACACACACACACACCACTCTACACACACACACACACCACCACTGTACACACACACCAATGTACACACACCACTCTACACACACACCACTGTACACACACACCACTCTACACACACCACTCTACACACACCACTCTACACACACACCACTCTACACACACACCACTCTACACACCACTCTCTACACACTCACCACTCTATACACACCACTCTACACACACACACCACTGTACACACACACCACTCTACACACACACCACTCTACACACACACCACTGTACACACACACCACTCTACACACACCACTCTATACACATTACTCTACACACACACCACTCTACACACACACCACTCTACACACACCACTCTATACACACCACTCTATACACATTACTCTACACACACACCACTCTCCCCACACCACTCTACACACACACCACTCTACACACACCACTCGACACACACACCACTCTATACACATTGCTCTACACACACACCACTCTACACACACCACTCTACACACCACTTTATACACACCACTCTATACACATTACTCTACACACACACCACTCTCCTTACACCACTGTACACACACACCAGTAGACACTGACCTCTGATTCATCAATCTCACTCCTGTCCTGTTCCCAGCAGTTAGCTTTTATGACATTGCTTTGGCCATGGCAAGCAAGGCCAGTGCATTTAGAAACGATATATCGTCTCAGCTTCAATTATCTCAGCATATTTATCATGTTGTTTAGGGATCTATCGTTCACCCCTTTTTTGATTTGCTGGGCTGAGGCACAAACGTTCTCTTTTTTTATCATATTTTGGATGCCTGACGTAGTCTCGGCACAAATCTTCAGTTATAAAAAGACTGAGTGTTACAGCAGTGTTCAGAACACCCCTGCTGTTTCTCATCTGTATTCATTAAACATCACAGTGCTATGGAGAGGGGGGGTCTTAAGACTTAAAGGAAGGAAGTGTGAGAGTGACAGGTCAGGTTATTTCCAGCTCTCCCTCTTTCTGGTTCGGCAAATATCCAATTTATATGAGGTTGCACTGTGCACAAGCAGCCACATTTGGTTCTCCTCAAAAACGGGAAAGGGGACGTTACCATAGCAGCGCGGCCTAGTGCCTGACAACCTGAGCTGCCTCCTCGGCTGTTGTGACATTCTCTGAAAGGAGAAATACTAACATTAAGTCTTCCTCTGTGTCTATTGCATCTTGCTGCTTTAATAATCACAATGAATCTCCCTCCCAAGCTCAACAGAGGAGGATTCTATTTTAGTTTCTCTCTCCGGTCTTCTCTTGACATCACAAATGGTTTAGAGTCACTGTTAATCGGAGAGAGGAGAGGAGGATCAATCTCATCAAAGAGAAGGGGTGGATCAGCTTTAATATTGTGGATAGATTGTTGCTTCCATCAATGTAATTGTCTGCATCATTTCCAATCCCCCATATATTTTTTGGGGTAAATATATATATCCATGTACAGTGCCTTGCAAAAGTATTCATCCCCTTTGTCATTTTTCCTATTTTGTTGCATTACAACCTGTAATTTAAATTGAATTTTATTTGGATTTCATGTAATGGACATACACAAAATAGTCCAAATTGGTGAAGTTAAATTTAAAAAATGACTTGTTTCAAAAAATATAAATAAATTAAAATGGAAAAGTGGTGCGTGCATATGTTTTCACCCCCTTTGCTATGAAGCTTCTAAATAAGATCTGGTGCAACCAATTAAGTCACATACTGTAAGTAGTTAAATAAAGTCCACCTGTGTGCAATCTAAGTGTCACATGATCTGTCACATGATCTCAGTATATATACACCTGTTCTGAAAGGCCCCAGAGTCTGCAACACCACTAAGCCAGGGGCACCACCAAGCAAGTGGCACCATGAAGACCAAGGAGCTCTCCAAACAGGTCAGGGACAAAGTTGTGGAAAAGTACAGATCAGGGTTGGGTTATAAAAAATATCAGAAACTTTGAACATCCCACGGAGCACCATTAAATCCATTATTAAAACATTTCAAGAATATGTCACCACAACAAACCTGCCAAGAGAGGGCCGCCCACCAAAACTCACAGAGCAGGCAAGGAGGGCATTAGTCAGAGAGGCAACAAAGAAACCAAAGATAACCCTGAAGGAGCTGCAAAGCTCCACAGCGGAGATTGGAGTATCTGTCCATAGGACCACTTTAAGCCCTACACTCCACAAATCTGGGCTTTACGGAAGAGTGTCCAGAAAAAAGCCATTGCTAAATAAAAAATAATAAGCAAACACATTTGGTGTTCGCCAAAAGGCATGTGGGAGACTCCCCAAACATATGGAATAAGGTTCTCTGGTCAGATGAGACTAAAATTTTGCTTTTTGGCCATCAAGGAAAATGTCTGGCGCAAACTCAACACCTATCATCACCCTGAGAACACTATCCCCACAGTGAGGAATGGTGGTGGCAGCATTATGCTGTGGGGATGTTTTTCATCGGCAGGGACTGGGAAACTGGTCAGAATTGAAGGAATGATGGATGGCACTAAATACAGGGAAATTCTTGAGGGAAAACTGTTTCAGTCTTCCAGAGATTTGAGACTGGGATGGAGGTTCACCTTCCAGCAGGACAATGACCCTAAGCATACTGCTGAAGCAACACTCGAGTGGTTTAAGCGGAAACATTTAAATCTATTGGAATGGCCAAGTCAAAGCCCAGACCTCAATCCATTTGAGAATTTGTGGTATCCATCCAACTTGAAGGAGCTGGAACAGTTTTGCCTTGAAGAATGGGCAAAAATCCCAGTGGCTAGATGTGCCAAGCTTATAGAGTCATACCCCAAGAGACTTGCAGCTGTAATTGCTGCAAAACGTGGCTCTACAAAGTATTGACTTTGGGGGAGGGGTGAATAGTTTTGCACGCGCAAGCTTTCTGTTTTTTGGTCTTATTTCTTGTTTGTTTCACAATAAAACATATTTTGCATCTTCAAAGTGGTAGGCATGTTGTTTAAATCAAATGATACAAACCCCCAAAAACCCATTTTAATTCCAGGTTGTAAGGCAACAAAATAGGAAAAATGCATACATACACACATACATACACATACAGTACATACCCATATATATATATACATACATAAACATTCATACATATATACGTATATACATACAGTACATACACATACATATATACATACATATACATACTTCTTTTTAGAATATACCTTTATTATTCCTCGCAAACCCTACCACCCCTCCCCCAATTTGAAGTAAACTATTAAACAATAACACTTAGGCTTTTACCTTCAGTTTATACATATTATACACATTTTACAGACACAATTTCTGAAACTGAAATAAATCGTTCTCTCTGCTATTATTCAGAAATTTCACATTCTTCAAATGAAGTGGTGATCCTAACTAACCTAAGACAGGGAATTTTTACTAGGATTAAATGTCAGGAATTGTTAAAAACTGAGTTTAAATGTATTTGGCTAAGGTGTATGTAAACTTCTGACTTCAACTCTAGATCCTCTATGAGGCTGTGGAGGGATTCTAATTGTGGTTTTAAAATAAAACATGAATCATCACCGTACAACGACACCTTTGTTTTTAAGCCACAGATTTCTAATCCCTTAATATTATTGTTGGATCTAATTTTAACAGCTAACATTTCGATGGCAATAATAAATAGATATGCCGACAGTGGACAACCTTGTTTTACTCCTCTTGACAGTTTAAAACTTTCTGAGATGTAGTCATTATTTACTATTTTACACCTAGGGTTACTATACATACAGTAACTTTGACCCATTTTATAAGAGATTCTCCAAATTTGAAATATTCTAGGCATTTATATATAATCTCCAGTCGTACTTCATCAAAAGCCTTTTCAAAATCAGCTATGAATACTAGGCTTGGTGTCCCCGATATTTCATAGTATTCTATTGTTTCCAGTACTTGTCTTATATTATCTCCAATGTATTGTCCATGTAAAAAACCTGTCTGATTAGAATGAATAATATCTGACAATACCTTTTTAATTCTGTACACCAAGCATTTAGCTAGAATTTTTGCATCACTACACTGAAGTGTAAGAGGCCTCCAATTTTTTAAATGGACTGGATCTTTATACATAACAATTGGATCCTGTTTCAGTAATAATGAAATCAGACCTTATTGTTGCATGTCCAATAATCCAGCATTTATATAGGAGTGGTTAAAACATGCTAAAAATGGTCCTCTGAGTATATAGAAAAAAGGTTGTTGTACTTCCACTGGTATGCCATCCAGCCCTGGAGTTTTCCCAGCCTTAAAGGCTTTAATTGCATCAAGAAGTTTCTCCTCTGTAATTTGGCCTTCACTTGAGTCTTTCTGTACAGATGTTCATTTTACATTATTAATAGGGAAAAAATGGCCTCTAAAGGCACATTTAAAAGTGTTCCATACAATAAGGGGATCTGCTGTACCTATGTTATGTCAGAAAAAGTCAGTTATAAATGATTCTGTCCTAGTTATAAACAAGTTATCATCCAGTAGGATTTGATTACGTTTCCAATATCCCCGCCCACGTGGAAATTCTGTAGGAGTAATATATATGACAATTATGTGATGATCCGACCGTATTCTGTCCCCTATCAACACTTTTTAAACTTTTTGGTGCCAGAGAGAATGACATAAGAAAGTAATCAAGACTAGCTTGATAAACCTCTGCCATGTATATTTTACTAGGTCAGGATATTTAAGCCTCCATATATCCACTAATTCCAATATATCCATGACATTCATGATTTCCTTAAGTGCCCGAGAGTGATAGTTTGTAGTGTGATTTCTTTTACGGTCCATAGAGGAATTTAAAACCGTATTAAAGTCCCGTATTAAAATATATAAATTCTTAAATATATTTTCAAAGAAGCTTGGATCATCATTATATGGACCGTATATGTTAATATGCCATATCTGTTAATTGTCCAATAACATATTTAAAATAATCCATCTACCTTGATGATCTGTTTGGACAATTTGCACATTTGTGTCACGCCCTGGAGTGGCCGGAGTCCGCACCTTTGGGGGGGGTACTGTCACGCCCTGGCCATAGATAGGCTTTTATTCTCTATTTTGGTTAGGCCAGGGTGTGACTAGGGTGGGCATTCTAGTTTCTTTATTTCTATGTTTTCTGTTTCTATGTTTTGGTTTCTATGTGTATGGTTCTCAATCAGGGACAGCTGTCTATCGTTGTCTCTGATTGGGAATCATACTTAGGCAGCCTGTTTTTCCACCTTAGTTGTGGGTAGTTGACTTTGTTAGTGGCCTGTATAGCACTAGTAAGCTTCACATTCGTTTTTGTTGTTTTTTGTTTTTGTTGGCGACATTTTAAATAAAGTGAAATGTACGCTCACCACGCTGCACCTTGGTCTCATCGTTACGACGAACGTGACAGAACTACCCACCACAAACGGACCAAGAGGCGGGGCCAGGAGGAGCAGTGTTTTCTGGAGGATATGACATGGGAGGAGATCTTGGAAGGCAAGGGACCCTGGGCAAAGGCTGGAGAATATCGCCGTCCAAAGGAGGAGATTAAAGCAGCGAGGAAGGCGGAGGCAGCGAGTAAAAGGGCCCAGGATTACACAGGGTCACGGCTGGCACGAAAGACCGGGAGGCCACTCCCCAACAATTTTTGGGGGGACACACGAGGAGATTGGCTGAGTCAGGTTGGAGACCTGAGCCAACTCCTCGTGCTTACTGTAGGGAGCGTGGTACTGGTGAGGCACCGTGTTATGCGGTGGAGCGCACGGTGTCTCCAGTGCGCGTTCACAGCCTGGTGCGCTACATTCCAGCTCCCTGCATCTGCCGGGCTAGAGTGGGCATCCAGCCAGGACGGATGCGCATCTGGCCGCCAGTGCGTCTCTACGGCCCAGGATATCCTGCGCCGGCTCTGTGCACTGTGTCTCCGGTGCGTCTGCACAGCCCAGTGCGTCCTGTGCCAGCGCCCCGCCTTTTCCGGGCGAAGGTAACCATCCAGCCAGGACGGGTTGTGCAGGCTCTACGCTCGAGACCTCCAGTGCGCCTCCACGGCCCAGTGTGTCCGGTGCCTGCTCCAAGAACCAGGCCTTCAGTATGTCTCCCCAGCCTGGTGAGTCCTGTGCCTGCTCCCAGAACCAGGCCTCCTGTATGTCTCCCAAGCCTGGTGAGTCCTGTGCCTGCTCCCAGAACCAGGCCTCCTGTATGTCTCCCCAGCCTGGTAAGCCCTGTGGCAGCTCCACGCACCAGGCTGCCTATACGTCTCCTCACTCCAGTGATGATCCATGGCACGAAGCCTCCAGTGATGATCCATGGCACGAAGCCTCCAGTGATGATCTATGGCACGAAGCCTCCAGTGATGATCCATGGCACGAAGCCTACAGTGATGATCCATGGCACGAAGCCTCCAGTGATGATCTATGGCACGAAGCCTCCAGTGATGATCCATGGCACGAAGCCTCCAGTGATGATCTATGGCACGAAGCCTCCAGTGATGATCCATGGCACGAAGCCTCCAGTGATGATTCATGGCACGAAGCCTCCAGTGATGGTCCATGGCCCGGAGCCTGCAATGAGGATCCATGGCACGAAGCCTCCAGTATGGATCCGCGGACCGGAGCCTTCAGCGACGGCCTCCAGTCCAGAGCCTCCGACCACGGTCTCCAGTCCGGAGCCTCCTACAACGGCCTCCAGTCCAGTCCGGAGCCTCCAGCAACGGTCCCCAGTCCGGAGCCGCCAGCGACGGTCCCCAGTCCGGAGCCGCCAGCGACGGTCCCCGGTCCGGAGCTTCCAACGACGGCCTCCAGTCCGGAGCCTCCAGCAACGGTCTCCAGTCCGGAGCCGTTAGCGACAGTCCCCAGTCCGGGGCCTGCAGCGAGGGTCCCCAGTCCAGAGGCGCCACCAAAGTGGGGGGAGCCAGAGGTGGAGCGGGGCCTGCGTCCCGCTCCGGAGCCACCACCGAAGTAGATGCCCACCCGGACCCTGCCCTATAGAGTCAGGTTTTGCGGCCGGAGTCCGCACCTTTGGGGGGGGTACTGTCACGCCCTGGCCATAGATAGGCTTTTATTCTCTATTTTGGTTAGGCCAGGGTGTGGCTAGGGTGGGCATTCTAGTTTCTTTATTTCTATGTTTTCTGTTTCTATGTTTTGGCCGGGTATGGTTCTCAATCAGGGACAGCTGTCTATCGTTGTCTCTGATTGGGAATCATACTTAGGCAGCCTGTTCTTCCACCTTAGTTGTGGGTAGTTGACTTTGTTAGTGGCCTGTATTGCCCTAGTAAGCGTCACGTTCGTTTTTGTTGTTTCTTGTTGTTGTTGGCGACATTTTAAATAAAGTTAAATGTACGCTCACCACGCTGCACATTGGTCTCATCATTACGCCGAACGTGACAATTTGGATCAAAATTACTGTTAATTAATATCATCATCCTTTTGAATTTATTTGCCCATGGGAGCAATATATTTCTCCCCCCCAGTCTTTTTTCCACAAAACTTAATCTAAAATTGTTGAATGAGTTTCCTGTAAACAATAGATATTATATTACTTCTCTTTTAGCCAGGTAAATACTGATGGTCTTTTCTTATTATCTGCTAAGCCATTACAATTATAACTGGCTATACTTATTTCACCACTTACCATAATGAGACACATGTTTCAATTCTATTTATTAAAATATATGTTTGTAAACGTACCATTAAAAAGTAACATGATGATTGAGTGTCTATATAGCTGTACCATGATATTTGCATTGCTACTAAGTAAACCTTCAATTGGTCCTCACTATTCCACCCGCTAAAAGCCCTCCTCATCCCGAGTTGGGTTGTCATCCCAATGCCCGGCAGACCCTCGGATCCCATAGCCACGGAGAGACCGTGACCTATCCTTCGAAAAGAGCACACAGTGCCACCCACAGAACAGACGCAGAGAAGAGACTTGGCACAGGAAATGGCATTACATCTAATGCTGGGACACTTTCATTTGCAAAAGTTGTGTCTGAATTCATTTCTGGGTAACAATTAGCTGGTTTGTCTATAGGTCAATAAAGATGATTTATGTTACTGTAAAGCCATTTGTCATTTTCCGTCTTCAGTTATATTCCATTCTATTGTATCTCCATGCCAAGGAGTAGTTGATATATACAGTGGGGCAAAAAAGTATTTAGTCAGCCACCAATTGTGCAAGTTCTCCCACTTAAAAAGATGAGAGAGGCCTGTAATTTTCATCATAGGTACACTTCAACTATGACAGACAAAATGAGAAAAAAATTGCAGACATTCACATTGTAGGATTTTTTATGAATTTATTTGCAAATTATGGTGGAAAATAAGTATTTGGTCAATAACAAAAGTTTATCTCAATACTTTGTTATATACCCTTTGTTGGCAATGACAGAAGTCAAACGTTTTCTGTAAGTCTTCACAAGGTTTTCACACACTGTTGCTGGTATTTTGGCCCATTCCTCCATGCAGATCTCCTCTAGAGCAGTGATGTTTTGGGGCTGTTGCTGGGCAACACGGACTTTCAACCCCCTCCAAAGATTTTCTATGGGGTTGAGATCTGGAGACTGGCTAGGCCACTCCAGGACCTTGAAATGCTTCTTACGAAGCCACTCCTTCGTTGCCCGGGCGGTGTGTTTGGGATCATTATCATGCTGAAAGACCCAGCCACGTTTCATCTTCAATGCCCTTGCTGATGGAAGGAGGTTTTCACTCAAAATCTCACGATACATGACCCCATTCATTCTTTCCTTTACACGTATCAGTCGTCCTGGTCCCTTTGCAGAAAAACAGCCCCAAAGCATGATGTTTCCACCCCCATGCTTCACAGTATGTATGGTGTTCTTTGGATGCAACTCAGCATTCATTGTCCTCCAAACACGACGAGTTGAGTTTTTACCAAAAAGTTAGATTTTGGTTTCATCTGACCATATGACATTCTCCCAATCTTCTTCTGGATCATCCAAATGCTCTCTAGCAAACTTCAGACGGGCCTGGACATGTACTGGCTTAAGCAGGGGGACACGTCTGGCACTGCAGGATTTGAGTCCCTGGCGGCATAGTGTGTTACTGATGGTAGGCTTTGTTACTTTGGTCCCAGCTCTCTGCAGGTCATTCACTAGGTCCCCCCGTGTGGTTCTGGGATTTTTGCTCACCGTTCTTGTGATCATTTTGACCCCACGGGGTGAGATCTTGCGTGGAGCCCCAGATCGAGGGAGATATCAGTGGTCTTGTATGTCTTCCATTTCCTAATAATTGCTCCCACAGTTGATTTCTTCAAACCAAGCTGCTTACCTATTGCCGATTCAGTCTTCCCAGCCTGGTGCAGGTCTACAATTTTGTTTCTGGTGTCCTTTGACAGCTCTTTGGTCTTGGCCATAGTGGAGTTTGGAGTGTGACTGTTTGAGATTGTGGACAGGTGTCTTTTATACTGATAACAAGTTCAAACAGGTGCCATTAATATAGGTAACGAGTGGAGGACAGAGGAGCCTCTTAAAGAAGAAGTTACAGGTCTGTGAGAGACAGAAATCTTGTTTGTTTGTAGGTGACCAAATACTTATTTTCCACCATAATTTGCAAATAAATTCATTAAAAATCCTACAATGTGATTTTCTGGATTTTTTTTCTCATTTTGTCTGTCATAGTTGAAGTGTACCTATGATGAAAATTACAGGCCTCTCTCATCTTTTTAAGTGGGAGAACTTGCACAATTAGTGGCTGACTAAGTACTTTTTTGCCCCACTGTAAGTATGTGTATGATCTGTCCGCAGAGAAGGGTGCTGCTGAGGAGATCGCCTCCAGTGGGATCCTTCCCATCTTAGCCCAGTCCCTCAGGGTGAAGAGTCCTCTCACCAACCAAGTGGCGTTGGTGGTGGCAGAAATGGCCAGGGAAGGTGAGATGAGATGCCAGCCCACAAGACAGAGGAACAGGGGGCATGAATACCAATCTGAGTTTAATGGAGAGAACCAAGCCCTTAATCACAACTACTCTGACTCACACTGTGTTTGAAAGACTCACTGATTAAAATAAAATAAGTTGATTTTATTTTCTGGCTGCAATCAAACTATTACCATTGATGGACAATTTTGACAGAAAAGTGGTCTCTGTGCTACCTCACCGGCTCCTACTCATTACCTATCAACTAATATTCATGACCTCTACTGTGTACCCACTGGGCACAGACGTTAATTCAACTACTATTCCACATTGGTTCAATGTTATTTCATTGAAATGACATGGGAACAACGTTGATTCAACCATTGTGTGCCCAGTGGGCACTTGAGGTTCAAAGTGCCCTTTCAAAAGAAGTTATGCTAATGTGCTATTTTAATTAGCTTTATGTAGATGATATCTATGCATAATATATGTTATTGATGTGCCCTCTGCTTCCTTCACTATCCTTTGTTCTTTAATCTATGCATTTTTCTATGCATAAAGCAGAACTTCTGCCACTGACTTACAGTATGTGCATTCTGTAAGAACCGCTCCCTGAACTAAAAATGACTACTTTCTATTTGCATCTACCAAGATCCAGTCCTCCGTTTACAAACACAACAATGCCATAGGCTTACTGTGGGTACAAACAGAGATTGAGGAAATGCTGTCCCTGTGTTCCAGCGGCGGTGAGGGACCCGTGCATTGATGCTGGGCTGGTGACGGTTCTGGTGCCCCTGCTGAACAGTGCAGACGAGGAGCTGCTCCTCCACACTGGCAGAGCCATCGGACGCATCTGCTTCGACAACAGTGAGTGGGACTGACTCTCGCAGGCCTTTCCCAGGGGGAATCAGGCTTTACCTGCAGTTATAGGATGAATCTGAACCAGAATCTGCCTACTAAATGAATATGTAATCTTACTACCCAATGCTTGTCCTGATTGATTTGCTGTGTGTGCCTCCACCTCTCCAAGTCTATTTATCTCAGTCTCACTCCATTACTCTCTACCTCCTTCTCTCCCTTCCCCTTTTATCCCTCTCCTCCTCCCTCTCTCAGCGGCCCAGCAGGATCAGCTGGTGCAGTGTGGGGTGATCCCCAGGCTGGTGGCCATCATGAGGGAGAACCTAGAGAACGACCCACTGGTCAACGTGTGTCTGCTGGCCCTCTGTAACCTGGCCGACATGGGTGAGGAACACCAGAGGAACTTTAGTATACTCTAGACAGGGTCACAGAGAGGACCCACTGGGCACACACTGGTTGAATCAATGTTGTTTCCACGATATTTCAATGACATTATGTTGAACCAACACGGAATAGACGTTGAATTGACCCCTGTAGCCAGTGGGGAGGAAAGCCTGTTCGTTTTTAGTTACATTTCTGAACCAAAATGGTGTGCTTGTCTCATTTGTTTACTTGGAGACTGTATATACTGAGTTGAACCAGTTATTGTGTTTCTCACATTCTTATCTGTGAATGAGAATAGTTTCTTAACTGACAGGCCTGGTTAGATAAAGGTGACAATTCAAATATGTGGCCTCTGACCCCTGCAGACACGACGCGGGAGGCTCTGGTAGAGGTGGGCGTGGCGGAGGTGCTGACGGCCCAGCTAAAACGGGCTACTGATGCAGAGAGAAGACACATCATACTGGAGGTTCTGGGATCACTGGGAGAGAGTGGTACATCTGGGAAAGGGCCTGAAATGTGGTCATTCAAATGATGATCATTTATACAGACACGGATGAGATTGAATAGGCTGCAAGTGAGGTTTAAGCTTTTCAGATGGAGGGTTGAATGAATGTGTGCTCAGACTAACACACTCCTCCTGTGCTGCTGTTGTCAGACGTTCTGAAGCTGCAGTTTGTGGAGTCGGGGGTTCCTGAGGCTCTGTCCAAGATGATTCGGGGGCTACAGGGTGGCTCTGACCCCCATGACCTCTGCAGCATCAAGATCGCCTCTAACCTCATCGTTTCCCTCCTGCTGGGAGGTAAGGAACTCAACCTGACCTGGAGGCACCAGAATCCCTCTATGGTTCTCCCCCATAACCCCATAGTCCATTCCTCACTCACCCACACCCCTTCACTGTCTGTCAGCTCACATCACTCAATTTGATTGATGTTTGATTCCGAATGTAATCGAGCAAAGATACTCTCAGACTAAGAATCACATTTGTATTCATAAAAATCAGCTCATGCGATGTGTTGGTAATGATGATATGTGGTTTTCTGGTTTATTTGTCTTTTATCTGTTTCGATTTCTTTGCTAAATGAAATATGGATGATTGGTGACTGACTAGTTTGATGTGCTGCCTGTCCCTGTGTGCTGTGTTTGGTGCATTAGATGAGTCCATGCAGAAGTGTTTTGGCGAGGGCACGGGGGTGGTGTACCGGGATGTACTCTCTTGGCTGCAGTCCTCCAACACTCAGCTGCAACTGTCTGGAGCCCTGGCCATCGCCAACTTTGCCAGGAATGGTGAGATGACGAAATGCCTTCAGATTGACTGCTTTAGTTTTGAGAATTGATTCTCCTCAGTCTCGGATGTTCCTAGCCCATGTCTATATTCATATTCTATTACCTTATAACCTCTCTTCACCTTTCTCTCTCTGTATCTTTTCTCTCTCTATCTTTTCTCTCTCTCTATCTTCTCTCTCTCTCTCTCTCTCTCTCTCTCTCTCTCTCACTCTCTCTCTCTCTCTCTCTCTCTCTCTCTCTCTCTCTCTCTCTCTCTCTCTCTCTCTCTCTCTCTCTCTCTCTCTCTCTCTCTCTCTCTCTCTTTCACCCTTCTCAGACAGTAACTGTGTGAAGATGTTGGAGTTAGGGGTGGTTCCTCATATCCTTACCCTACTGGAGCAGCATGTGGACGAAGGCGACGTGTCCGTCCAGCATGCCGGACTGAGTGCGCTCAGAAACCTGGCGATCCCAGGTACATAGTAGGATGGATAACCACAAACACACACGCGCACGCACAAACAGACACACACACACACACACAAACTGACGCCACTGAACCCACCACTGAATGACAAACTGGCAGCGGGAATTCATGACTAATGTGTTTATCTTGTAAGCTCTTCTTACACGGAGGACTCTCAGCTCTGAGACCACTGTGACCCCTCTTCTCCCTGGTGTTTCAGCCAGTAATAAGGTGAGGATGCTGGAGGACGGGGTGACAGAGAGAATCAGGACCTTGCTGCGCTCTGACATGCCCCCAGTGCAGTTCAAACTGCTGGGCACCCTGCGCATGATGGTGGATGGACAAGGTTCGTGGGAAAGGTGTATGGTGAAGAAGAATGGGATGTGTGCTTAATGTAGAAGTCTGGGTTATACTGTATGTGACTCAACTAAAATCACATAGGTCAAATGCATTTATCTAGTGCAGAGTTAACTAAATGTGTGTTGGAGTAATTTTTATTTATGATAAACTAAGAAACAGGGCTGTTGTTCCTACCACCTGTATAGGATAGTTATTTCAGCCCCAGTAGATGCTGTAAAATTATTCTATGGCCAAAGGCACAGTTGGAATCACAGCCTATTTACACTGTATGTGGGATATAAAATCCACCACAGGCACTACGATGACCTGTCACAGTAAATTGCAGGGTACTGGCTCCCCTTGATTACTGTAGTCTACTGAGGTAATACACTCCTATAAAGGGAATCACCACTCTGAGTCTGCTTTCTCACTTCTAATCCTTTCATTGTTTCTTCCCCCCATTTCTCTCTCTCTCTCTCCCTCTCTCTCCTTCTCTCTCTCTCTCTATCGTTCCCTCCCTTTCTTTCTGTATCTCTGTCTCTATCTTTCTCTCAATTTCTCTTGTCTCTCTCTATCCCGTGCTAACCATGTTTCTCTCAACTCTAATCTCCCCCCTCATTCAATTTCTCACCCCCCATTCTCTATCTCTGACTCCCTCCTCCTCCACTCCCTCCTCTCGTCCTCTCTCAGAGGAGGCAGCTGCATTGCTGGGTAAAGATGAGGTTTTGTTGGCGCGGATTATTGAGTGGTGTGAGGCACGGGACCATGCAGGGGTCAGGGGAGAGGCCAACCGCCTCCTGGCTGCCCTTATTAGACACAGCCGTGCCCCGGTGAGTAACTCGTGGGCACACACACACACACACACACACACACACACACACACACACACACACACACACACACACACACACACACACACACACACACACACACACACACACACAGTATGAGGACTACATGCTGTATGTGTGTAATACTCATCTCTTCAAGAGACTGATTCTCTCCATTCCGACTCTTACAGGAAGTCATCAACGCTGTAACCAAAGCAGATGGGGTGCGACACCTCATCTCCATGGCAACCAGTGAACACTTGATCATGCAGAATGAAGCCCTGGTGGCCCTAGCGATTGCATCTGCCATTGACATCGGTGAGGGATTCTACTATCCTTTGAGAGCAATCAGAGGGAAAGATAAATACATCTTAAGCTATCCTTAGGACTGACAGAACGTAGCTAGATACAGGTTTACTGACAGAACGTAGCTAGATACAGGTTACTGACAGAACGTAACTAGATACAGGTTTACTGACCGAACGTAACTAGATACAGGTTTACTGACAGAACGTAGCTAGATACAGGTTTACTGACAGAACGTAGCTAGATACAGGTTTACTGACAGAACGTAGCTAGATACAGGTTTACTGACAGAACGTAGCTAGATACAGGTTTACTGACAGAACGTAGCTAGATACAGGTTTACTGACAGAACGTAGCTAGATACAGGTTTACTGACAGAACGTAGCTAGATACAGGTTTACTGACAGAACGTAACTAGATACAGGTTTACTGACAGAACGTAGCTAGATACAGGTTTACTGACAGAACGTAGCTAGATACAGGTTTACTGACAGAACGTAGCTAGAAACAGGTTTACTGACAGAACGTAGCTAGATACAGGTTTACTGACAGAACGTAACTAGATACAGGTTTACTGACAGAACGTAGCTAGATACAGGTTTACTGACAGAACGTAGCTAGATACAGGTTTACTGACAGAACGTAGCTAGATACAGGTTTACTGACAGAACGTAGCTAGATACAGGTTTACTGACAGAACGTAGCTAGATACAGGTTTACTGACAGAACGTAGCTAGATACAGGTTTACTGACAGAACGTAGCTAGATACAGGTTTACTGACAGAATGTAGCTAGATACAGGTTTACTGACAGAACGTAGCTAGATACAGGTTTACTGACAGAATGTAGCTAGATACAGGTTTACTGACAGAACGTAGCTAGATACAGGTTTACTGACAGAACGTAGCTAGATACAGGTTTACTGACAGAAACCAAAATAAATAGATTTGCAATAATATCTGTATATATTATGTCAGCATGTAATAATATACAATGCAATTATATCAGCTTATATTTTACAATGGTGATTACTGTATGCTCTTTTTAGGTTATACTAATTATACACACCTTGCGTGTGTGCGTGTGACATGTCCGTCTGTTTTCCAGCCTCCATGCAGGAATCATTCCGAGAGGCAGAGCTCTTGCCCACACTGCAGAAGATGCTGGATGACCCAGTGGGGACGGTGGAGTTCAAGTTCAGTGCCCTAGGGCTTATCTGTAGCCTGGCCAACTCCAGTAGGTACCCCACGCACGCACGTGCACCCACACCCACACCCACACACATGTTCTCTCGCTCCTTTTTTCTGTCTCTCACTCTCTCTCTCTTTGTCTTTGTCTCTATACTCCTCGCTCTTAGGCTTGATGAAGGAAGAAATGGAATCTCTTAACCTGAAGGAGACCCTCAACAAGCTCTCTGGTCACTCCAGCACCAACGTAGCCACACAGGCCGACACAGTGCTGGCCATGCTTTCTGAAACCAGCTAGACTGGCCTGACCGGACCACTGCCCTGGTCAATGTGACCACAGACTCTCAGCACCACGTGCCACCGCAAACCTCCCCTACTATCGTGACTACACCATCCTCTCCATGAAAAGAAGCAGATATTGAGTCTTCCAAAGCTGGGCCTCCATTCACCTGGCCTACGGAGAGCACAGCTGGACAGAGCTATATTAGGACTAACCAACCCAATCTGACATAGAGCTAACAAGGTGATAGACTATGTTCTAAGCACAAGCTGAATGAGCCAACCCATGAAAACGCACACGAATCACAACAACCCCGGTTCAGTCATCATGACCATCTGTATAAAATAGTGTTTATGTGTGAAATAGCTCTTCTAATCAGTACTCCAATCAATTCAATGTATGTATGATTTCCGATAACGACCAGTGTATATTATCAAAGGAAACGTTTGCTTATGTATGCGCCACATGGCTACTGTTTCATAGCATCTAATGTGCTTACCCTCAATGGAAAACACAAAACTAACGTCTGACACTGTTTATCCATGTGATGTTCTATCTATACTCTGTATTGACCAATGTACATGGATGTAAATGTTCCTAGAATAGAACCTGTCTCTTCTCTGTGGATCTTGCATAGTGAGATCCCCTCTGTCATATCTACAGTTTACAGCTCAAGAAAAGCATTCAAAGCCAATATCTCTGATATTTTACCAAAGTACATTTTAATTAGTGCTAGTTATCTGAGAGCACAGGTGGGTGGGCACTGGGGATAATCATTACAGAGCGGTGAGAGTGTCAGGCAGCTCCTCCACTGGCTGCCAGCTCCAAAATTCAGACTAAAATTCAGACTAACATGTTATGTTGATGCTGGGCCAGCAAAGGGCTTGTGATGAAGGGAGCTGTAATGTTGCTCTCAGAGTCCTGCTGATTCAACTCCTTTTAACACCAATTTGTTAAGGGGTCTTGAGCCCAACAGAGACTGACTGGCTATTTCAAAAGGATTAATATAGCTAATAGCAACTGAAAACAGCACTCCATTTGTCTTTCCTTTTAGTACCTAATAGGCTACTCAATGGGAGCTGAGTTGGTAAATTAGCTTTTAATGTTGAATGAAATTATGAAAGAGATTGGTGGGTTTTCTCACTATCTAATCGTGGCATGTGGTTGTTCAATGACAGACATGTATTTGTTTAAAATCTATAACTTTTTCATTTCAGAGAGACACATAATCATGTTTTTTTGCAAAATGCTAACAAATATGTAACAAATAACTACATTTTTAATAAAGAAATGTACAAATTATACTTTTGTGACATCAATATTATTTAATTTTCTAAATAAGTTATTCAATACAGTAATATGAGATCTGTATGTAAAACATTTACATTTTACATTTTTGTCATTTAGCAAATAGCTCTTATCTAGAGTGACTTACAGTAAGTGCATTCATCTTAATTAAAATAGCTAGGAGAGACATCCACATATCACAGTCAAATATACAGGACACGAACATTCCATTCCAGCTAAACAATGGATATATAGCGTTTTGCAAATAAACACATTTTCATACACATCTAATATCTATTATATACAAATCTGAGAATAGTAATAGTTTACACACACATGAAGGTAACCATAAGCAATCATTTCTGATGCAAAAACACAAATGTGAAAAATGTGTGGATATAGCGTTATGGAAATAAACTCTTCAATTGATCTTTGAAATAACTATGTTTGTGTTTTAATAAAAAGGATGGCTTACAGAAACAACTGGCAATGGCCTGTAACTTATCTGTTGATTGGAGTATGTAGTGTATGACTGAATGTGGGTGTGTTTCAGGTCTCTAAAACACTACATTGGACAGGTAAAGCAATTTGGAGGAAGGCTACTGGTCATTTTCCTCCTCCAGTCCAATACTCTCAGATCAGTATGGGTCTGCTGTCTGTTTGTCGTTTTTCCAAACACAATGGCTACCCTTCTCCTTCTGCTAGTGTACTCGGAACACTGATAAACACATTGTCTCAGACTCCCTAAGCCTCTTTCCCATGTGGGAGGAGAACATATTTTGCCTCATCCATATTCAGATAAACTAAAGTCTCAGTGGTTACAGGAGTGGTAATGTTTTAGTCAGGTGGTAAAGGCCCATACTGTGCTTACATCCATACCTACTGTGTGAAAAGCCGCTACATGTCCAGGCTGTAGAAGCACAGGGAAACAACGTGCCACATTACAGAGAAGACAACCACTCTAACCACTAGGTGGCAACATTGTCTTTACACTACAGTCAATGCTTATTCATAGCTCTTTATTGAAACGAGGCACAGTATGTACACAATTATTATTATTAGGACCCAGTGTGTGGGTGTGTGTTTGTTTGTGTGTGTGTATCTGTATGTGTCTGTTTACTGTGTGTGAGTACAAGCTTGCGCGTGTATTATTGGGTAGCGGCTGATTTACAGAGATTGCACTGTAAAATGTTTGATCTCTGCACACTGCCGGCGAGTGGGATTCTGGGCCAGGAGCCCAGACGTGTGTGTGTGTGTGTGTGTGTGTGTGTGTGTGTGTGTGTGTGTGTGTGTGTGTGTGTGTGTGTGTGTGTGTGTGTGTGTGTGTGTGTGTGTGTGTGTGTGTGTGTGTGTGTGTGTGTGTACGTGTGTGTACGTGCCTGTGTCTGCACATTCAACTGCCTGCTATTTCCTGAGCAATCTGTTTCCTGTGCAAACAGATAAACATCAGTTGAAACAGAGAAAACAACAGCAAAACATGGGACTGCTATCAATCAAACCACCGCTAAAGAACTGGTGTTGGGAAAAAGATTGTGTGTGTGTGTGCACGTGCGTGTGACTCACACCAGGCAGAGCACAGCTGAGTCCCGAGTGTGTCATTAACACTTCTGTACCCTGAACCAATCGGATAACCACCTCTATAATCACTACGGTTGTGTACCAGGTTGTATTTGTTGCAGTCGCACTGCACATCTCACATTGGAATTACAACCTGGAATGTGCCTTTCTTGTCAGTGGCATCAATTTCTATTGCAGTATTTACTGTTTGGGATAAACATTTAGGAACGCATAACCAACTAGTAATAGACGTCTATAATAGTCACCCAGTTGCAAGATGGCGCCGACAGAGATGGTCGCCTCGCTTCAGGTCCTTAGGAAACTATGCAGTATTTTGTTTTTTAAATGTATTATTTCTTACATTGTTACCCCAGAAAATCTCAAGTGTTATTACATACAGTAGAAAGGGGAGGAAGGGAAGCGCTGCTAAGGTACACAATAGTACATTTTGGTAGATAGAAGGTGCTCTTTGGTAAAAGGGGTAAATGGGTCATCAAGAAGAAAGGAGGACCATGGCACTCGTCATATAATTAATTTAAATGCCTTTATTAGTATGGCATGTTCAATAGAAACAACGTTTTTTTTAAACCAACGCGTTTCGGCTGCATGGCCTTCGTCAGGGTCTCCTGACGAAGGCCATGCAGCCGAAACGCGTCGTTTAAAAAAAAAAGTTTTTAACATGCCATACTAATATTTTTATTTATTTATTTTTTATTTTACCGTTATTGTACCAGGTAAGTTGACTGAGAACACGTTCTCATTTGCAGCAACGACCTGGGGAATAGTTACAGGGGAGAGGAGGGGGATGAATGAGCCAATTGTAAACTGGGGATTATTAGGTGACCATGATGGTTTGAGGGCCAGATTGGGAATTTAGCCAGGACACCGGGGTTAACACCCCTACTCTTACGATAAGTGCCATGGGATCTTTAATGACCTCAGAGAGTCAGGACACCCGTTTAACGTCCCATCCGAAAGACGGCACCCTATACAGGACAGTGTCCCCAATCACTGCCCTGGGGAATTGGGATATTTTTTAGACCAGAGGAAATTGTGCCTCCTACTGGCCCTCCAACACCACTTCCAGCAGCATCTGGTCTCCCATCCAGGGACTGACCAGGACCAACCCTGCTTAGCTTCAGAAGCAAACCAGCAGTGGTATGCAGGGTGGTATGCTGCTGGCAATAAAGGCATTTAAATTAATTATATAAAGAGTGCCTTGGTCCTCCTTTCTTTTTGATGTTATTACATACAGCTGGGAAGAACTATTAGATATAAAAGCGACTTACCATCATTACGACCAGGAATACGACTTTCCCGAAGCGGATCCTTTGTTCGGACCTCCACCCTGGACATGCGATCTTATCCCAGAGGCTGACCCAAAACAACGCGGTCGCCGCAGGAGAGGCAGACGGAGCGGCCTACTGGTCAGACTCAGAAGACGAGCTCAACATCCACCGCTTCCGAGCATATTACTCGCCAATGTCCAACAAGGTGGACGAAATTAGTGCACGAGTTCCAGAGAGACATCAGAGATTGTAACATTCTCTGTTTCACGGATACATGGCTCACTCGGGATATGTTGTCAGAGTCGGTACAGCCACCCGGTTTCTTCACGCATCGCGCCGACAGAAACAAACATTTCTCTGGTAAGAAGAAGGAAGGGGGTGTATGCCTTATGACTAAAGACTCCTGGTGTAATCACAACAACATACAGGAACTCAAGTCCTTTTGTTAACCCAACCTAGAATTCCTTACAATCAAATGCCGACCGCATTATCTTCCAAGAGAATTCTCTTTGATTATAGTCACAGCCGTGTATATCCCCCCCAAGCAGACACCTCGTCGGCCCTGAAAGAACTTCACTGGACTCTATGTAAACTGGAAACCATACATCCCGAGGCGGCATTTATTGTAGCTGGAGATTTTAGCAAAGCTAATCTAAGAACCATACTTCCTAAATTCTATCAGTGTATCGAATGCGCGACAAGAGCTGGTAACTTTCTGGATCATTGCTACTCGAACTTCCACAACACATACAAAGCCCTCCCCCGCCCTGCCTTCAGCAAATCTGACCATGACTCCATTTTGTTGCTCCCAGCCTATAGACAGAAACTAAAACAGGAAACTCCCGTGCTAAGGTCAATACAATGCTGGTCTGACCAATCAGATTCCACGCTTCACGATTGCTTCGATCACATGGACTGGGATATGTTCCGGATAGCCTCAGACAACAACCTTGATGTATACGCTGACTCGGTGAGCGAGTTTATTAGCAAGTGCATCGGAGATGTCGTACCTTCTGTGACCATTAAAACCTTCCCTAATCAGAAACCATGGATTGATGGCAACATTTGCGCGAAACTGACAGCACGAACCACCGTTTTTAATCATGACAAGGTGACCGGAAACACGACTGAATACAAACAGTGCAGCTATTCCCTCCGCAAGGCAATCAAACAAGCAAATCGTCAGTATAGAGACAAACTAGAGTTGCAATTCAACAGCTCAAACACGAGACGTATGTGGCAGGGTCTACAGTCATTCACGGATTACAAAAAGTAAACCAGCCCCGTCGCGGACACCGACGTCTTGCTCCCAGACAAATTCAACAACTCCTTTGCTCGCTTTGAGAAAAATACAGTGCCACTGACACGGCCCTCTACCAAAGCCTGTGGCCTCTCCTTCTCCGAGGCCAACGTGAGTGAAACGTCCTTGCAAGCCTGCCGGCCCAGACGGCATCCCTAGCCGCGTCCTCAGAGTATGTGCAGACCAGCTGGCTGGTGTGTTTATGGACATATTCAACTAATCTCTAACCTAGTCTGTTGTCCCCACATGCTTCAAGATGGCCACCATTGTTCCTGTTCCCAAGAAAGCTAAGGTAACTGAACTAAATGACTATCGCCCCATTTCACTCACTTCTGTCATCATGAAGTGCTTTGAGAAACTAGTCAAGGACCATATCACCGCCCTACCAGATACCCTAGACCCACTCCAATTTTCTTACCGCCTCAGTAGGTCCACTGACGATGCAATCGCCATCACACTGCACACTGCCATATCCCATCTGTGCAAATGGGTCCTGGACTTTCTGACGGGCCGCCCCCAGGTGGTGAAGGTAGGAAACAACATCTCCACCCCGCTGATCCTCAACACTGGGGCCCCACAAAGGTGCATTCGCAGCCCTCTCCTGTACTCCCTGTTCATCCATGACTTCCTGGCCATGCATACCTCTAACTCAATCATCAAGTTTACAGACGACACTACAGTGGTAGGCCTGGTTACCAACAATGACGAGACAGGGAGACAGGGAGACAGGGAGGAGACAGGGAGGAGGTGGTGTGAGGAAAATAACCTCTCACTCTACGTCAACAAAGCAAGGGAGATGATCATGGACTTCAGGAAACAGCAGAGGGAGCACCCCCCCCCCACATCCACATCGACGGGACAGTAGTGGAGAAGGTGGAAAGTTTTAAGTTCCTCGACGTACACATCACGGACAAACTGAAATGGTCCACCCACACAGACAGTGTGGTGAAGAAGGCGGAACAGCGCCTCTTCAAACTCAGGAGGCTGAAAAAATGTGTTTTTCATCTAAAACACTCACAAACTTTTACAGATGCACAATCGAGAGCATCCTGTTGGGCTGTTTCCCCGCCCTGTACGGCAACTGCTCCGCCCTCAACCGCAAGGCTCTCCAGAGGGTAGTGCAGTCTGCACAACGCATCACCAGGGGCAAACTACCTGCCCTCCAGGACACCTACAGCACCCGATGTCACAGGAAGGCCAAAAAGATCATCAAGGATAACAACCACCCAAGCCACTGCCTGTTCACCCCGCTATCATCCAGAAAGCGAGGTCAGTACAGGTGCATCAAAGCTGGGACCGAGAGGCTGAAAAACAGCTTCTATCTCAAGGCCATCAGACTGTTAAACAGCCATCACTAACATAGAGAGGCTGCTACCAACATACAGACTCAAATCTCTGGTCACTTAAATAAACGGACTTAATAAAGGTATCACTAGTCACCTCAAATAACGCCACTTTAATAATGTTTACATATCCTACATTACTCATCTCACATGTATATACTGTATTCTACACCATCTACTGCATCTTGCCTTTGCCGCACACCATCGCTCATCCATATATTTATATGTACATATTCTTATTCATCCCTTTACATTTGTGTGTATTTGTGTGTATAAGGTAGTTGTTGTGAATTTGTTAGATTACTTGTTAGATTTTACTGCATAATCAGAACTAGAAGCACAAGCATTTCGCTACACTCGCATTAACATCTGCTAACCATGTGTACGTGACCAATAAAATTTGATTTGATTTGATAGATACAGTATGCATTCCACAGTATACCCAGTTATCTATGGAAGTGTATGAATTGCATATTTGAATGTCATTTGTATATCATGTTTAATGAGAATTCAGACCTCAGATAGCACCTCAGGCTCTAATAAATGACTCCTACATCTTCTATGTCCTCTAGCAGAGCTTTCCCCAGAAACTCTGAGCACTAGACAGACAGGAATTTTGAGTGATGTCTAGTGATGTGCAGAGCGGACAAGAGACAAGTCTCTCAGCAGCATCAGGTAACATTTGGAAAATGTTGACTTGTGGCCCTCAAGGTTGTTCACATACTGATCTGCACAGATAAAAAGACAACTCTGAGTCAACAGAGGGATGTTATTCTCAGCATGATTTCCTGTCTTATCCTTTACCCAACATTATCCTCAAATCTTCTTTTCTCTACAAAGAGACTGTGGGGTGTATTGTATAAACGCAAGACCCACTTAACAGAGACCAAGGACAAACCCTGTCACTTGAGACCTGTGTGGAAACTACAGTGAACTACAAAAGTATTGGGACAGTGACACATATATATTTTTGTTGCTCTGTACTCCAGCACATTGAATTTGAAATAATACAATGACTAGAAAGTTAAAGTGCAGACTAACAGTTTTCATTTGAGGGTATTTTCATCCATATCGGGTGAATGAACCGTTTAGGAATTACACCACTTTTTGTACATAGTCCCCCCCATTTTAGGGGACCAAAAGTATTAGGACAAATTCACTTATACGTGTATTACAGTAGTCAAAAGATTTGTACAAATGTATTTGTCCCATATGCCTAGTGCGCAATGATTTCATCAAGCTTGTGACTCTACAAACTTGTTGAATGCATTTGCTATTTGTTTTGGTTGTGTTTCAGATTATTTTGTGCCCAATAGAATTGGTGGCTCTCATAGGGGGCTTAGCAAGCGTAAATCTAAAGAAGGTCAAACAAAAGACGCTTGTATGTGATCCCTCACCTCCTGTGGTAAACACAAATGCTGGGTTATCGTTTTTGTCCGCCATGTTAAGGTGTAAGATTAAAATTTTGACCAGTATTGTCGCAGAAAAATAATCCCGCCGCAAAAGGATTTGAATGTTTAGTGAGTCCATTCATTCATTTCCGCCAATGTAATGTTGCTTGATTGGTGGTTAGGCCATCAGCTGGCTCAAATTAGGCTACATGAAAAGTGCAATACTGTTAATTTAACCTTGTTTTACTACAAGTTTTCAGTGAATTTATGTAAATCCTTTATGTAAAACAGAGTGATCAAATTCAGAACCTACATCTGTATACTGTCTGTCTATTGTAGCTCCATGGCTTTAATCTCAATTTGATTGGTGCTGTTGATCCTCGCCCTTTGACCTCAGTTGATTACAGGCCATGGTATCTTATAGGGGATGATCCTAAAGCTTTGACAACTTCTACTGTCAATCTGAAAGGTGGAGATAAAGTGTGACAAAGCAACCCGCAATAAAAACACATTCAATATCTATAGTTTATGAGGAGTCACACTCTGTAGAATCTGCATACTGCGACTTGCAATGTAATATAATTTGCCCGTTTTTGATCTGAATTCCTTTACTTCAGCTCATAATGTCATTCTAGGTTTCAAAATGAAACAGTGCCTTGTATGAATCACAGAAAGCCATCAGACGAGAATCATGCACGCTATGCAGATTTCCTCTATCAGGCAGTGTGAACTGTGAAGCCAGAATAGGAAAAACAAACGGGCTTAGGAATGCATTCTAGGTCAAGGTGAGTCTGTGTGTGAAACTGAATACACAGATATACTGTAGACTAGATGTGTCTCAGGGTTGTGTGCGTAGGCGTGTTTGCAGGGCCAGAAAACAAGGAACTGAGCTCTAAAAAGCACCTGTGAATGAACAACAGTGCACTTTGGAACTGCTGATACGCTCTACACTGAATCCACAGTTTTCGCAGGATCAGGTGTGAGCCCCACAGTCAGAGTGGGGTGTTGTGGCTAATGCAGAGGTCGCTAAAACAAGAGAACGAAGAAACCAGAGAGGACCATTGGAGCACCACAGATCTGACCCTGTAATATGAAGGTAATACTATACATGAAATGGGACAGGACAAGCTACAACGCCTTCCAATTTGTTCAATTGCCACATACCTGCATGGCTTTGTATGTTCTTCAGTTGGTGAAAGGTGGTTATACTGTATAAGATAGTTATTGGTTTGAATCCAGATAAGAATTTCAAATAGTGTACAACAGGTCAAATGTTTTGCTGTGTTGTATGTGTGTTGTATGTGTGTTGTATATCCCATTACCATATGGTGCTGTTCCTTTATGTGCACGTAATTATGTCCTATTTCAGCGTTTCCCAAACATGTGGTTGTGATAGAAACTATGAAATAAACCATTTAAAAATGTGCTTGGTTCACAGAACCGGGGTTACCTCAGTAACCTCCGGTAGCCGCTAGATGTGGTTGTAATAAACAGAGCGGTTTCTATTTCCTTCCTACAAATGTGGCTCTATCTTTTGAATGGTTTAAGCTACAAAATATTATGACCCCATCACTGAAAGATAAGACTCTAAGGAACATGCATGTTTCCCTCTACAATGCCCACAAGCCCCGCAGGACTCATTAAAACAGAGTGGACAAGACAAGGCACTAAAGCAGACTGGGGAGAAAATAACATCATCAATGAGGATGTTCTATTCTACATAGAAAATCTTACAGAATTATTGCCTGATGATCTTCTGAACTTCCCAATACCTTTCTGATGCATCTCAGTCACTTCAAATCATACCTCTTTCAGATTGAAACGCTGTAAAAAGTCAGACTGATTTGTACCACATTTTTGACATGGTGTGTAAACATTTTTTTTGTAATATCAAGATTGGTTCGCAGGCCAAAAAAGTTCAGGAACCCCTTTAGTTTAGTTTTAGTTTATTAATTCAACCATTTTAAAAAACAAGCACACATAAAACTTGAAAAAGCCATACATGCACATGAATAAAATCATTGAGGATAACACACAATAAAGTCTGGGACTTATTTCCATTGTGGTCCTCTTGAGACAAGATGGCTAGACAAGATCCAACACAGTATGGCAGTGATAATAAAACAAAAACAGAGAAGAAGAAGAAGAACATCTATCTCATCATTCCAGTTACATCATAGGGGTTATTCATATGGGTAAAGAAGACATCAAAAATATTTGTAATTTATTTTTAAAGCTCCCCAGAGAGGACGTTGTTTTTATAAGCAGAGGCAACTCATTCCATTCTGATGCTCCAGTATACAAGAAAGTACCTTTCCCAGCATTACTCCTGAACCTGTATAAGCACACAACAGCAACACCTGCTCTGGTGCTGTGATTGTGTGCATCCCTAACACGAGGAAAGTAATCACTTAGATATCTGGGTGCAGGACCATAAATACTCCTGTAAACCAAACCTAGTCTAATCTGGGACACCCTAGCCTCAACAGGCAGCCAGTTTAGTTCCTGAAAGCAGCTCCTGCCTATGTGAGTACGTGGACTCACCTTCAATACTACTCTGATCAGCTTATTCTGGGCTATCTGGAGCTTCCCCTTCATAAGTTTAGATAAGCCCCCAAACCAGGAAGTACTAGCATAGTTAAAATGGCATTGAATGAGGACAGTGGCTAGCACTTTCATGGAGTCCTTATCAAGCAGCTTGAACTTTCTAGACAAAAACTTAGTCCTGGCATTAACCTTCCCTAGCACCTTATTGGCCATACTCACACCTCCCAAGCTTCCATCAAGGATACATCCCAAGTAGCTAACAGAGGTTTTAGTAGTTGGCACCTCACCCCCTAACTCCACTCTGATTTCAGACAACCTACACAATTTAGGTCTGGATCCAAAATAATTGCTTCAGTTTTCCCTAAGTGCAGAGATAGCTTGTTATCTCCAAGCCATTTGCTAATGTTAGTAAGCTCTGTGCTAAGTATGCTCTCCAACATAGTTTTACTTTCGTGTGACACAGGAAGGGTCGAGTCATCCGCATAAAGGAAAAGACGGCAAGAACAAGCATCTTTCATATCGTTAATATACAGTAAAAACAGCTGAGGCCCAAGCACGCTCCGTTGCGGAACGCCACAAGTCATTGGTTTTGCCTGAGACAGTGAACCATTAACCGCTACTACTTGCTCCCTTCCTGATAAATAGGACTTTACCCAGTTTAGAGGGATACTGCTTAACCCCAGTGCCTCCAGTTTGGAGATTAGGAGACAGTGGTTAACTGTATCAAAGGCCAAGTGTAGGTCAAGCAGTACCATTTCACAGAGATGTCCCTCATCAATCTCTTTCCTGATGAAGTCAGTCAAGTAAAGTAGACATGAATCAGTGGAGTATGTTTTTCTAAAAACCCAACTGAAAATCATACATTAGACCCTGTTTGTTAACATATTCATACATTTGCTCATGTACAATTCTCTCCAGGATCTTTGATGTTACACAGAGGATAGATACAGGCCCATAATTCCCAGGGTCAGACTTTATCCCCTTCTTATAAAGAGGTATAACTTTAGCTTGTTTCATGTCCCTGGGAAAGGTGCCTTGTTCAAGAGAGAGATTAACGATATGCGTAATACAAGGGCCAATTTGCTCAGCAGAATCTATTAGAAACCTTGCAGGAATATTATCCAGGCCTGTGGCTGGATAAACTCTGTCAGCATACTGACTATTTTGGCTGTTGCTACCTTTTGCAAAAGAAAAAGAGTTTGGCTGAACCCCTAATAATACTTCTTAACATGGTTGCTTCCACACAAACCAGAACTGGTGGGCAGCTTGCTAACCAGCTTGCTGGCAACAGAAGTAAAAAAAAGAGTTGAATTCATTGGCAACCTCTGCTTTTTCATATACCATCGCCCCCTTGATGTTCAGTCCAATACTGTTTAGTTTGTTTTTGGTAGTACTACTACAGCCTAGTTCCTTAAATGATTTCCAAAGCTTTTTAGGGTCATTTTTGTTCTCAATTATTTTCTCAGCAAAGTAACCCCTCTTAGCTTCATCCATCCTGCTCTGTGCTTCATTTCTGTGATGTTTATATAGGACAAAATCATGCTGCTCTTGAAAGTTCATTTTTTACAGGCCTTATTCCTTGCTTGGATAGATTCTAGAATCTCATGATTAAACCAAGGGCTAGATCTCTGCTTTACCCTGACCCGTCTACTGGGAGCCAACACATTCACCACATCAACGAATCTACATTTAAAGACTTCCCAGGCACTGTCTACCCCTACACTATCTAGCACAGGTGACCAGTCAATTTTACCCACTTCCTCCCTAAACTTTTCAACACAGTATTTTTTGAGTCCTCTAATTCTAACGGTTTTGTGACACTTAAATACATCTTAAAAACCCTCCTTGTGCAAAATGTAATAAAATGATCACTGATTCCATATACTATTACTCCACTCTGCGAGTCCACTCTCTGTCATAGAGTATATACAATATGTACACAGCACAAGAGCTCAAATGCAGCATATGTGGCACTTTAATTTTGTTCGCTGTCGTGAACACAAACATGGATATTAGAGTGCAGGTCCGCAGATTAAACTGTCCCCAAGGGGAGAACAGCTTTACTGAATATGCAAAATGTTGTAAAGTGAAACTTGACCGAGGAGAATGACCTATTATGACAGATAATGTTTAGGGCACATACAAGTGGGGAGAAGAAGTATTTGATACACTGTCGATTTTGGTACACTTCAACTGTGAGACGGTGTGAATAAAATGAAAATTAATTACTTAAAAATCATACAATGTGATTTTCTGGATTATTGTTTTAGATTCCGCCTCTCACAGTTGAAGTGTACCTATGATAAAAATTATAGACCTCTACATGCTTTGTAAGTAGGAAAACCTGCAAAATTGACAGTGTATCAAATACCTCTTCTCCCCACTGTATATGTTTAGTTTTCTCTTTCCAAGAGAAAAGGTTTAGCCTACAGTTGATGCTTGAATAGTGCTATAAAGTTTCTAGTCTTACTCAATCAATCAATCAAATTTATTTATAAAACCCTTCTTACATCAGCCAATGTCACAAAGTGCTGTACAGAAACCCAGCCTAAAACCCTAAACAGCAAGCAATGCAGATGTAGAATGGTGGATAGGAAAATGGTGGATAGGAAAAACTCCTTAGAAAGGCCAGAACCTAGGAAGAAATCTAGAGAGGAACCAGGCTCTGAGGGGTGGCCAGTCCTCTTCTGGCTGTGCTGGGTGGATATTATAATAGAACACGGCCAAGATGTTCAAATGTTCATAGATGGCCAGCAGGGTCAGATAATAATAATCACAGTGGTTGTAAAGGGTGTAACAGGACAGTAGTACCTGGTAGAGTTTCTCACACCACAGATGTTTTACCGCTGATGCACCACTTTTGTGTTTGCTTCAGGCCAATGGAACCCAAGGAGATGGTGTATATCTTTTTTTATTATATTATTTTAATATTTTACCTTTATTTAACTAGGCAAGTCAGTTAAGAACAAATTCTTATTTTCAATGACGGCCTAGGAACAGTGGGTTAACTGCCTTGTTCAGGGGAAGAATGACAGATTTTTACCTTTACAGCTCAGTGATTCAATCTTGCAACCTTTCGGTTACTGGCCCAACGCTCTAACCACTAGGCTACACTGCCGCCCCATGTATATCTTTATCTCTGACGGTCATTGTTGGGAATGAGGCATACTGAAACAAAGCATTATTTGGGATACTGAAACAAAGAATTAGCCTGCTCCAATGTTTGTTTATACACAGACATTGTTGATAAAAGGTGTTTTTGTAATGTTTGTTCAAATTTTCACGGATAGTTTGCATAAAGAATTGGAGAGTTGGGGATCTATTCAGTGAGCCGAGTGTGTCAGTCATCCATACTCTTTTCAGACAGTTCTTTTCTTAGTGCTCTTCTCTGCCGGTAATTATATCTGAATGCAGCTCGGGCTTTCTTGTCTCTAAGAATGCCGGGAAGATAACATAACCATGTTAGGGCATTGCTGTTGCTGAGATCCCTTGTCGTAGCAGGGTTGTATGATAGTGTATCTAATTTCATTTCAGTCTGAAATTCAACAGACAATTTATCAATCTGTCTCATCACCCCTTCTGTCTGATTCTATTCAGGTCCTGAAACTGTTACTATAATTGGAACAGGAGTTCTGACATCATTCTTAGCAGTGTAGGTTGTCGGTCAGCAGGGTAACACACTATGGGTCTGCCTCAATCCTCCATCCCTCGCTTACTGTCACTCTTTGAACATAACCCTTAATCCCCACCTATATGTCCCTGGTACAGCCCCCCTCCAGATGTTCAGTCTGTCTTAATGAGACTGGTGCTCCTAATAATAACTCTTCCTCCCTCCCCCCCCCCCCAAGGTCGCTACAACAACCACTGAGATACAGACACACAAGCCTAGCCCATCCGATCAAACGCAACCCCTTTCCACACCTCGATGAGACTTGTTAACAATGCTACTACAGGCAATGTGTGAAAATGATGTTAGCTTTTTCATAAAAGCATGAAACTTGGTACACTTGTATAGTTTTGGGTCCTGGACATTTTCAGAAAGGGAGCCATCGCAAAAAACGCCTCTTGGCAGCCAATTTTATTTTCTGCCATAGCCAGTCAATCCATTTTATTTCATATGATTACAATGGTAATATGAATATGGATTACTGCCAGTACAACATCATAAACAGTTTCGATTATTATATAATGGTCAACGGGGTTGAGCCATGGCAAAGAAATCAAATTAAATCTCTGTTTCTGAAAACGTACAAAATAGAATATAATTTTTTTATACATAATGCTGGAAAGTGAAGCTCAGTTTGGGGGTAATGCCATCAACCATTTTTTAGTCAACCATTTTTGATTCTGCATCACCAAAAATGTATGGAGTCAGCCATTGACACCAAGCCGAAGGCAGGAGCAAGCAGGATTCTAAACGGGACAAGAATGTATGGTCCCCCCACTTCCCCATTCTCACTTCATAGACTTCAAGGCTTTTGCTAGTATACATGGCGAAACTCTCTGGAAGATCTTGAGATCCGATTCAATATATACTAATCAAGGTATACTATTTTGACCACTTTGAATGCAGTGTCATTATGGGCAAGTCTGCGCGGTTCACTGTGCAGTCTGGAGTGAGACAGGGTTCCCTCATCTCTCAGATCCTCTTCCTTATTACTATTGACTGGATCATGACCAAAACCACATCATACAAACCCAGAGATATTCAGTGGACCCTGTTCTCCCAGCTGGAAGATCTCTAAACTTAGCCATAAACCTCACATTGTGCATATGCCCAAGTCATCCCATCTGGAGATCTGATAAATTCAGCCTCAAAACAAATACCCCCTATATAACAGCAATGTCAAATCAGTTCTATTGTATGCTTTGTCCGTGTATGTCGACAACTCTCAGGCTAGGGTCTTGTACACTCTGATCTACTATGACCCTGTTGGTCATCCATGTGCTTATTATAATTCGTCTTGCCTAAATGAACAACTGTCTGGTGGTCAGATGTACTCTGCTGTACTTTCTTGCCTAAATTGACAGCTTGTCACAGCTCGCACTCCAACCTTTTACTATGTACAGCTAAAGAAGGTTTCTTCCAGCCACATAGCTGCTGCTTGCTCTTTGTGGTCTCGGCCGGGTTGTTGTAAAGCACTCTGTGAAAATTGTTGTGAAAAACGCTATGTAAATAACACTTGTATTCATAGATTTTGATGTGATGCGAAATGAGCTTGATTGATGTTATATTGACTGCTAGTGCCATCATAAAGAAGAATTGGGAAGTGTTCAAAAATGAAAATGTTCTGTTCTGAAATATAAGTTGAGGAGTGGTGATTGGCATTTGGGTCCAGCAATCACTTGAGGTACATACCTGCCCATGAAATCACCCAATGAGCTCCCTGGGTGCAGACCAATCAAATGCCCTTCCTGTGTTCTGTAAATTGAAGCAGTGTCACACAGTATCCACTTTCATAACCAGGGGCAAGAAGACAGCAGCTGTATGGCTTTCTATGCCACTTACATGATATTCTATTGTGTTGACATTGTCAGAAACTGCAATTTTATTGGATATTCTTCTATGGCTTACCATGGTGGTCCACTAGTATATAATCATCTGAACAATTTATGATGTTGTACATGGCAACATTGTAATCCGTGACCATCAAAACATAGGTGTACACATCACCTTTTCTGTGTTCAACAAATACGAAGTAAAATACATTGTCCGGTTATGGCAGATTAGAAAAATGTCTGCAACGGCCACCAGGAGGCATTTATGCGATGGCTCCCTTTCTGAAAATGTTCATGCTTTTATGAAAAAAATTAGGCACATATCACCTGGACTATAAACAACAATATTTTTTATTTATCTCAGCAGCATGCACTAGGCACAGCTAATTAGGAAAATCAAAGGTTATTTTTGTTCCCTCTGCTAGATAAATATAATTACATAATTTGACCCTCCATGTACAATTACAATATCCCAAACAAGGACAGTTGATCAATCAATCAATCAAGTTTATTTTATATAGCCCTTCGTACATCAGCTAATATCTCGAAGTGCTGTACAGAAACTCAGCCTAAAACCCCAATCATCAAGCAATGCAGGTGTAGAAGCAGGCTTTGTCATGACTTCCTTTTGTTTGATCACACATTTTCTGTCTTCCAATCAAACACCCTCTCTGCCTGTATTTTTCACCAGTTACCGTGGTGAGGATAGGTCCTTTACTGAAGGTCCCCATCCCCTGATCTTCACCCTCCTCTCGCACAGCCAATGAACTCACACTGTTGCATTTGAATGTTGTCCAGGAGTGTCTGACTCTCATGTTATCAAAGCAGGATATAGTATGTTGGTTGCCCCTGGATACTAATCTACAGTCAGTTTTGCATTACCAATTGTTAAGGTTATGATTTGGGAAAGGTAAGCTGATCCTAGATCTGTGCTGAAGGGAAACCTTATGAATTACAATAAATACTGTTTTATAGTGTCATAGCTATCTAATCCATTCTACCACATAGTACTACAATACTCCCATACTCCCATTACTTTTCATCTTAATATGCCATCTCAAGCAAGTTACATTCATGCTTTTCATTCGTTGTCATGCAAAGACGGACATACAGTACCATGGCATGTGACATCCCTGTAGAAGAAGTAGACTTAAAATCACATTGTTCTCTTGTAACTTGACAACTATGAGCACTGTCAATTCCAGGTGGACATGTTTTCACTGTCTGTCGCCACCCAGCAACTTAGAAAATTAACATTCATCCGGGTCCCATTGAGTATTGCAGTTTCCATAGCAACAGGGACAAAGTGATGGAGAGTGGTCGAGAGTGATGGGGAGTGTGTCAGGGAGTAGGTGAGGTAGGAGTCGAAATAATGTGTGTGTGTGTGTGTGTTCATGTGTGTGTGGGGGGGGGGGGAACCAAGAGAGAGAGGAGGAGGAGAGAGAAAGAGGAGGATAAGAGAGAGAGAGAGAGAGAGAGCGAAAGAGGAGGATGAGAGAAAGAGGAGGATGAGAGAGGGAGAGAGAGTGGAGGAAGAGAGAGAAAGAGGAGGATGAGAGAGGGAGCGAGAGTGGAGGAAGAGAGAGAGAGAGGGGAGGATGAGAGAGAAAGAGGAGGATGAGAGAGGGAGCGAGAGTGGAGGAAGAGAGAGAGAGAGGGGAGGATGAGAGAGAAAGAGGAGGATGAGAGAGGGAGCGAGAGTGGAGGAAGAGAGAGAGAGAGGGTAGGATGAGAGAGAAAGAGGAGGATGAGAGAGGGAGCGAGAGTGGAGGAAGAGAGAGAGAGAGGGTAGGATGAGAGAGAAAGAGGAGGATGAGAGAGGGAGCGAGAGTGGAGGAAGAGAGAGAGAGAGAGAGGGGAAGATGAGAGAGAGAGAGGAGGATGAGAGAGAGAGAGAGAGAGAGAGAGGAGGAGGATGAGACAGAGAGAGAAGAGGATGCAAGAGAGACAGAATGTCTATGTGAGGGGGCGTTTTTTTTGCCATCAAACCTTCTATTTTTGACAGAGCATTCATTCATGCAATTTCCTCTCTCTCTCTTCTTCTTCCAGGTAGATGGAGTGGCAAAGAAGCTGTCTGCCTGACTGAGCATCTCCTCATTATCATTCCCCCTCCCCTCTCTTCATCCAATTCCCTAGTCCTATCTGCCATCCCCCTCTCCACCACATACAGAGCCAAACAACTACCACCACCGATCTCTAACACCGTTGCACACACACATAGAGAGACACACACACAAACACACACACACACACTACCCCTCTCTCCTGGGATACGATTTGAAGATTCGCAAGTGCAGCCTCTCATTTGTAATCAGATGAAAGAAAGGATTATCTCAAGGTTTGCCCCATCTTGTTCCCGGCCAGGATAGAGGGACGGAGGAGGAAGAGGAGGAAGAGACTGGAGAGGAGGGAGGGAGGAGTCTGTGGATGGTGCGTGGTGAGAGGAGGTCACCTGTAGAGAACCACTTTCCTCTCCATTCAAACAACCTGGACTAACAGGTGTTTATCCTGGGATCCTGGGGGATAACTTGACTCTGACACACACAGAGAGAGAGAGAGAGAGAGAGAGAGAGAGAGAGAGAGAGAGAGAGAGAGAGAGAGAGAGGGAGGGAGAGAGAGAGAAATAAAGAAGAGGAACATAAGGCACGGATCTTATATTTTTTCTAAAAGGTAAGCAGGGGTTACAACAGAGACCTTTCAGGGTGAAAAAAGTGAAATCTCTGCATTCCAGAGGTGTAGAAATGTTGTTGTTGTTGTGTGTGTGTGTGTGTGTGTGTGTGTGTGTGTGTGTGTGTGTGTGTGTGTGTGTGTGTGTGTGTGTGTGTGTGTGTGTGTGTGTGTGTGTGTGTGTGTGTGTGTGTGTGTGTGTGTGTGTGTGTGTGTGTGTGTGTGTGTGTGTGTGTGTGTGTGTGTGTGTGTGTGTACATGGTTGGGAGTGGGTGGGTGGGTGGGTGGGTGGGTGGGTAGAATTTACCTGCAGGTTATTTGGGGGAAGAAATGAATGCAGGCCTTGAGTGAGTCATTCAGTCCCCATCTGGCCCTGGTCTCATACACACTTCAGATACTTGGGGCATTATAAGTGTGTCTGTAGCATAGTAGTAGGAATATCCAGTTGTTGCATTGCGTGAGGTACATTCTGAAATATTCAAAGCATTTATGTAAAAAGAAAAAAGGCAACTAATGCATTTATCTGACTTCTCACACCTCTATTTTCAGACTACCACACATCAGGTGTTTGGTTCTGGTGTCAGTGGGCAAAGTGTTGGCATTCCTTTCTTTATTACTGACTGGCCTCATGCTCCTAAACCTTTAGGCCATATCATCTGCCTGCTTTGTCTATTTCCAGAAGTGATCTAACCTCTGCTTTTAACCAGCTTAGATGTAACCAATTTATAGGAGACAGATGACTTGTTGTGCCTCTGTGCTTAGTCACACTTTATTTGGATAGTCCGCATTGTCAACTATCTGTTCATAAGCAACTACTAGCTAAGGTTAAGGTTGGGGTTAGGGTAAGGGTTAAGGTTAGGGTTAGGGCTACGGTTAAGGTTAGGGTTAGGGTAAGGGTTAAGGTTAGGGTAAGGGCTAAGGTTAGGGTTAGGGTTAGGGTTAGGGTTAGGGTAAGGGTTAAGGTTAAGGTTAGGGTAAGGGTTAAGGTTAGGGTAAGGGTTAAGGTTAGGGTAAGGGCTAAGGTTAAGGTTAGGGTTAGGGTAAGGGTTAAGGTTAGGGTAGGGGTTAAGGTTAAGGTTAAGGTTAAGGTTAGGGTTAGGGTAAGGGTTAAGGTTAGGGTAAGGGTTAAGGTCAGGGTTAGGGTAAGGGTTAGGGTTAGGGTAAGGGTTAAGGTTAGGGTTAAGGTAAGGGTAAGGGTTAAGGTTAGGGTAAGGGCTAAGGTTAAGGTTAGGGTTAGGGTAAGGGTTAAGGTTAGGGTTAGGGTTAGGGTAAGGGTTAAGGTTAGGGTAAGGGTTAAGGTTAGGGTAAGGGTTAAGGTTAAGGTTAGGGTTAGGGTTAAGGTTAGGGTATGGGCTAGGGTTTAGTAGATAGTTGAAATGTTACTGATCGTCTGTAGAGCATCTACAGATGGACTATCCAAAAAATGTTACTCTGTGCTCTGTACTTCAGATTAGTTTATCCACTGACACCAGGCCCTACAGTGATTCCATTGCACAATGTTAAATGACTTACACAAACACATAATGTTGGAAATGACTGTGAAAACATTCAGCTTTGAGCTGTCAACACAGATAAATTCAAGAAATATATTGAACGACTCACAGAGACCATCATGCATGTCATGCATGTTATCCCAAAAAGACTGTTCATGTTGCAGCTGCTTTCTTATTCAGTCTGTAAAGCCCTCACAGAGCCCCTACATGTTACTAATGAGGAGGTGTACCATGGGACTGGGGTGGGATGGAGAGCTACCATGGGGCGTTAGTCTCCCAGGGTAGAGCAGGCTCATTGGTGATGCTTTTAAAGCTAAACTGACCCTAGAGGCCTCTTATGTGAAGTAGAATAACAAGACACTAAATGTGAATGAAATGCAACATTTTAAAAAGCCCATAGAAGGCTATATAGAAAGGTCAAATTCAAATTCTATTGTTAATGTGCACCAGTCTGGTTTTAGATCAGGACATAGCACCGTCTCAGCAGCTACGCTAGTCTTAAATGATGTGTTAAATTGCTTAGATCATAGGAATCACTGTGCTGCCTTATTTACAGACCTATCCAAGGCCTTTGATACTGTCGACCATCCCCTCCTCATTCAAAGGTTGTCTGAAATGGGCCTCGGGCAGATGTCTCGCATGTGGTTTGGGAGCTGTCAGAAAAGGACACTGTGTGCTTTCAAGTCAATATCACTAAAGGTGTCCTGCAGGGGATGATTTTGTGACCGGTCCTCTTTACTATTTATATCAATAATATTGGTCTATCTGCAAAAACCTGTTACATTCATCTGTATGCAGATGACACTGTTATGTATGCTGTTGCTCCTACTGCTGACCAGGCTATGTTGGAGCTGCAATCAGATTTTGTTGCCTTGCAGAAAGCCCTTGTTGATTTAAAACGTGTACTTAATGGGGGAAAAACTAAATGTATGTTGTTTTCTAATTCTCGTAGAAATATTTCAGATGGTTCTCTCAGCGAGCAGATTCCCGCCTATAAACATCTAGGCTTTTGGATTGACAATGTGAGATTTAAAAAAAATGGATGAGCTAATTAAGAAGCTGAGATTTAAAGTAGGCTTCTTTTATTGAAGAGCACATAAAGAACATGTATGATACATACACAACGTATCTTTGCTGTCTTACACAGGAGCGTAATTACATTTACATGTTAAGGGTACATTTTGGCTGTATAGAACAAATATTTCAAGAGTCTAAATAAGAATACAATTTGGATAAAGCCACAGAAAAACAACAGAAAAAAAAAATGAAATTGTAAGTGTCGACGCTGGTAGATACAGGAAGCAGGTATAGGGAGTGATGGTGACGGACATGACAGCGTCTGGACAAAACACACAACGACATTAATGCAGACACAGGGAACAAACGGGGAAGCAGACAGTTATAGACGGGGCAATCAACAAAGGGAAGTAGTCCAGGTGAGTCCAATGAGCGCTGCTGCGCATAATGATGGTGACAGGTGTGCATAATGAAGGGCAGCCTGGCGCCCTCAAGTGCCAGAGAGGGAGAGCGGGAGCAGACGTGACAGAAATGACAGATTAAGACCAGTACGATATGGCAGGAACTCTGACCAGACACCTGGTCATACCTATGTTGTCTATGTTGCAAGATTGATGTAATTCTCTTCATATCAGCAAGTTTAATAAAGTAGGCTTATTTTATATAAATAAATTCTATCTCTCCCTAAACAGCAGGAAGCAGGTTGTACAGGCAACCTTCCTGCCAGCTCTTGATTATGGTGACAGCATTTATCAGAATGCAACAACCACTACTCCAAAACCCCTGGATGCACTGTACCATAGTGTGCTTGGCTTTATCACAGGTAACAGGTTAAATACTCATCACTGCATCATTAATCAGAAGGTCGGCTGGACCTCTCTAAATTCCTGTAGATCACTTCATTTCTACCTTTTTTGTTTACAAAGCTATGCTGCACAAGTTTCCAACTCACATCTCTGTTAAAGTAGAAAAATATGAGGCACCAAACCCGCTCACAGGGTTGGTTAACTTGAGGTCTCTTGTGTCTCTACCGACCTAGGTATATCAGCGTTTAATTTGAACACAACCCCATGTTTGGAATCATTTACAATCCTCATTACATCTTGAATCCCTGGTGCCAATAGGGCAGTTTAGAACACTGATGAGGAACACATTCACTGAGGTGTGTTGTGGTTGAAATCTTTTCTTTGTGAAATGTAGTGTATCTGTAACTGCTGTATCTTGTAGTTGATTTTTTTGCTGTTTTATTGAATTAGCATGTTGATTTGTGAATTGTTTGTTCTTAGGGCACTATTGAGAATGAGACCCTGGTCTCAACTGGGCTCCCCTGAATAAATACAAGTAAAAAAACACATACATGTTAATAGATTGGGCAAAACATCCTTTAAATCATCATTCCTGTGTTGGGAAACTTGTTGTTGGTTAAGTGAAACCTGTTTCGTGTATACAGTATAAGGGTATTTGACTTAAAGGTTATGTGACCGAGGTTTAGCACTGTAGCCGACATTGTATCATCACGCCATGTCACAAGTTAACACATCCAGTACCAAAGCTTTAGAGAGGCTACATTGGAGACATCCCTTAATGCTCTCAAAGAAGACACAGACAATCTTGTGTTTCTCCTTTAATCTAATGGAACATTGAGGGGCTGATCCAGACCTAATCTGACGGGCTAATCTCTGCCACTGTGAGTGAGGGACACCTGACCAGTCTGCTCATGGTGTAACAGATGTGATTGTACTTCGTAACTCAATTTATTTATTTATTTTTATTTAACCTTTATTTAACTAGGCAAGTCAGTTAAGAACAAATTCTTATTTACAATGACGGCCTACCAGAAGGCAAAAGGTCTCCTGTGGGGACTGGGGCTGGGATTAAAGAACATTTAAAAAAGAACAATATAGGACAAAACACATCACGAGAAGAGAGACACCACAACACTACATAAAGAGAGACCTAAGACAAGGTAGAAACACATGAAAACACAGCATGGTAGCAACACAACATGACAACAACATGGTAGCAACACAACATGGCAGCAGCACAACATGGTAGCAGCACAAAACATGGTGCAAACATTACTGGGCACAGACAACAGCACAAAGGGCAAGAAGGTAGAGACAGCAATACACCATGCGAAGCAGCCACAACTGTCAGTAAGAGAGTTTTTGAATGAAGAGATGGCGATAAAATGGTCCAGTTTGAGTGGTTGTTGCAGCTCGTTCCAGTCGCTAACTGCAGCGAACTGGGGACCTTTAACAGAATGTGACTGGCAGAACGGGTGTTGTATGTGGAGGATGAGGGCTGCAGTAGGTATCTCAGCTAGGGGGGAGTGAGGCCTAAGAGCGTTTTGTAAATAAGCATCAACTAGTGGATCTTACGATGGGTATACAGAGATGACCAAAAAAAAATGTCTTTTGGTATTTGTTTCATCAGTCCATTGTTGATATAGTCCCAAAATGTTTTGCATGTCAGCAATCATGTTTCCAAGATAAGTAACTTTCAAAATACAGAAATACAGCCGGTAAGATGCATTTAGCATCATATTTTGCATCATCGCAAACGTCAATATATTGATATGCAAGCAGTAGGTCCTGTTCTGAAATAATGCATTTCATTTTCATATTTACAATGTGTATGAATTTAAAAAACGCATTATACAGGCTGTATTTCTGTATTTTGAAGAATATATATCTTGGAAACTTGACATGCTAAACATTTTGGGACTATATCAACATGAACTAATGAAACAAATACCAAAAGATAGTTTTGGTGTGGAGTTTCCTTATAACGTGTCAAAACACTTGGGCTAGACTTGACTTCAATTATTTAAAAAACATTGAAATTCTAGCTGTCAAGTCTGTCGTTACAGTACACTAGCTCCCAGCAGGAGGATGAGTCATCTCATAATGAATCAATTAGCATAGTACCAGATCACTGGTTTCATCAGGGAGTCCTCATGCATAGACTGTGTACAGTAAGCTCCCATTGACATAAATAAGAGCTTATGTCCCTGTCTATTTCCATTGTGTTCCAGGGCTATCTCATGGCAGAGAGTGGGCATCCCGTGTCAGCACTATACCCACCAGGGGGCAGTGTTTCCCCTGACTCTGCCCTCTGCACTGACCCCCTCCTACCTCTCTCTAAGAGCTCCACAGATGGGCTGACAGGTCCTCTGAGGCAGGAGGAACTCAGGAAGGGCTCCAGTGAGCATACGGCTCCATGCTCCCAAAGAGACAGAGAAACAGGCAGACAGGGACCTTCTCAGGCCGTCCAGCACAACATCCAACCGCACACATCTGACCGCGTGGACCCCAGGAATGCTGTCCGCCCTCACACAGCCCATCACCACGAGGAGGGCGTCACCAATCATGGTCACGAAGCCTTATCAGCCTTCGGAGAGAGCCAGGCGCCCCACCCCTTATCATCATCACAGAGAGACCTGGGAGGACAGGATCTATCCAGGCTGCCTGTCCAGAGGAGTCACTCAGATACGCTCCACATGCTCAGGGAGGTCCCTGCCCCTCCACCTCACAGTGAAAACAGCTGCCCTTCGTGCCCAGGGAGAGACTACCTTTCCCAGGATGCCTCTCGTAAGGCTTTCTCCACCTTAGCCTGCAAGCAGCCCTTGCAGCTCCAGCACTGCAATACAACCACAACCAACCCCACTGCCTGCAGACGGGGAAACGGCGGGGGAGGCAGACCCACACAGCAGCCTCAGGCCGGGTGTGTCAGGGTCGGTGCCCCTAGCCCCTCTAACACAGCCGCTAAGGTCGGCGGTGAGGCCCAACGCCTACAATCATGTGAGGAGGCCATCTGCTACTGCACTTTCGTCCACCCCCACGGGACGTTGAAGGACACTTTTGCGGCATACTGCCACCCCCAACCCATCACCACCCCTGCCCAGCTGCTGTCACACCTTCCGTGCACAGAAGCTGAGTTCAGGGACCAGAGGGTGCTCCCGCCTCACCTGGCGCCTACCCTCCTCTCCCTCCCTCGCCTCATGTCCTCCGTCAGCGAGACAGGGCTGGATGCCAAGCGCCTGCTGCAATGCTGCAACCTCAATTGCAACCTCAACTGCTCCTGGGCCAACACTCTACACCCTAGTGGAGCCCTGCAGCAGGACATTCAGAAATATAGCTATATAAGCAGCAACAATAGAGCCACCAGGGACACAGGGACCATGATGTCCCCCAGGGAGCTCAGGGACGTGGGGGTGCAGACGGGCCAGGTCCACGAGACGTGTCCGGCCCACGTGTTCCCCCAGGTCTGCCTGGTGGAGGAGAATGGGAATGAGAACGGGAACGGGAACATGAACGAGAATGGGAATGAGACAGACACGTCCCAGAAGCCCCCAGTGAAGGAGGTGAAGTGGGATGCGGAAGGGATGACATGGGAGGTGTACGGGGCTTCTGTGGATCCTGAGGAGCTGGGCCTGGCCATCCAAAAGCACCTGGAGCTGCAGATCAAGGAGACTGCTGGCCGCGCTGCCAAGCTGCCCCGCCAGGATCCAGCTACATCCAGGAAGAGCAGCGGTGGTGCCATTGGCTGGAGGAAGAGGAGCGGGGTGTTGGGCTATATCAGAACCCCAGCCTGCTGTGCACGCTCCAGCACGGCCGTTGACTGAGAGGGGAAACACCGGGTTCCATGGTCAAGATAGCTGTTGCTTTATTACACATCAAATGTGACTCCAATACACCAGAGATAGTGTGACCAGTCTGGATTAAGAGAATCTGTGTGGCTGTCAGAATCATGGCATGTGTACAACAACCTACCATCATATTGCTGAAAGAGGTGAATGGAAAGACAGTGAAAGGTTCCATTTGGATGGACTTTATTGGTAACGGTACCTTCATCATCACCGTAGATGCCAAGTGATAGAACAGAGTGCTGCCATAACAGTCATACATAAAGTGAAAAGTGATATAATGGTTTCTTACTCGTTTAAGAATGAGTTTTTTACTGGGGGGGGGGGGGGGGGGGGGGGGGGGATTTTAACTCGATCTGAACAAGGGGTTTGTGTAAACGAACATGCTAAAAGATATAAACAACACAGTATAGGAAAAGAAAGCTCCAATACACCACAGACTTCGAATCACCATGGCCAGTAATATGTGTCTATCTTCCTCTCATTTCTGATGCTATGATTCAGTCAAATTCTGTGTGAATGTTTGAAACATAGCGTATACTGTATAGGATTTAGCACATGGTAGAGACCACAGAAATGTATACCGTTTCACAATCACTTCTACCGCTCCGTATTCACATGGAAAATATAGAAAAGTTATCGCAATGCTGAATTGACAGTACGTCATTAGACTAGCATAGAGCAAGACTTAAACTGACCTTCGAGGATTCATGCAACACTGTGATGCAGAGGAGAATACCGTGACATAGAGAAGGGGTTAACAGACTGGAGAATGTTCATCAAGAACGCAAACATCTCATCACATCATACAATATATTAATGCACATAACAATAGGTGAAATGGCCTGTTTGTGAATACATTTTTCATTCCATTTTTCAACTTCTCTTATATAAACAGTTATTGCGTTTGACCCTTTAATGCCAGGTAGACAAACTCATTCCATGGAGGGCGTAGTGTCTGCTGGTTGTTGATTTTCCCTGTTAATTAAGACCTAGACAACAAGGTGAGGGAAGTTCCTTATAATCAGTGGCCTTAATTAAACAATAAAGTACAAGAGAGGAGCAAAAACCCGCAGACACTCAGCCCTCCGCGGAATGAGTTTGACATGTGCTTTCATGGATATGTTCTGTGTGATGATTGTCTTGTGGACTCAAAAACACAGCCAAATAATTACTTTAGTCATATATCTAACCATAGGGTTAAAGGTTAACTATTAACCACTAAACAGTCATGGTGTTTATCAAATAACAATCACTGAAAAGACCCACACCTCTACTCTGAGTCTGAATTCTATCACTACTGTAACAGTATCTTGTCAATTTACTGTACCATAGCAATGTACTGCATTGGTATTGTAAAATGGATGAGTTACAACTAGCCGGTTAGATTGATAAATCTGTCAAGTATGTAATTTACAACATATTGCATTCGCAAGAGATTTTGACCAATCACAACAAACACAACAGGTGCTATAACCTGATTTAAAGTTGCTTTTTACTGTTGCTACAATGCAGGAAGAATTGCTTAATCATGATATCAGTTGTATATTGTTGTTTATTAAATAATGACCAAGCTTAGCATTAAAGGGCTCTTTTGTTTTTTACAGTATAATTTGAATACAATTAATTTATCCTACTTTAGTAATAATCACAAAGTTGCCATTTCAGGTCACAGCACAGGTTGTTCAGTCTTGTTGGGTTTCTATTGGAGGCCGTGAGACCAGATGGCAGGTTAAATAGGAGTCCTTATCAGTAGAATATTACTGCTGTTATCAAGTCTTTAAAACTTCCACCTGTATTGATGGTTATGTCCAATGTAAGTCGATTTGTAACTTGGCAAACCCAGTAATACCACAAATGAAGGGTCTCAGATAATGTGTTCTAAGCTACTGTTGATATCAGCAATAAAGTATCTTAGATGAAGTTGTGGTGGTGACATCAAGGAAACTGTGTTTCCCCCCTCTGTATTACTGAGCCTAAACTAACCTCTGGTGACACTAATGTCAGTTTGTAACACTAAGGCAGTCACTACAAATAAAAATATGTTTTTTTCTCATCATTTACCTTGCTGTAAAGTTATCAGAATCAATGTCACTGGAGTGGCAAAATTCACAAAATGAGAAATATTTTTATACTACGGAAGGTTCAATCTGCAATTGAGAGCTTGGTAAATGTAACCATTGACCATGCAGGATATCAACATTATAGTTTTAACCATGTTTTGAGGCTATACAGTGTTCATTTAGAATCAAGGGAGTGAAACATGCTTATATATTGGGTTCTGATGGTGCACAACAGTTGAACTAAGCTCATGACGCATTTATACGTTATTTTCCTTAAGAATCAATGGTTGTATTTCAGTAATAAAAAATCAAATAAAAAATACGTACCAATCGAAGATTGCCCCTTTAAATGAAACTTCATGGTGTGTGTGTGTGTGTGTATGCACGTGTGTGTGTGTGTGTGTGTGCACATGTGTGTGTGTGTGTACATGTGTGTGTGTGTGTGTGTGTGTGTGTGTGTGTGTGTGTGTGTGTGTGTGTGTGTGTGTGTGTGTGTGTGTGTGTGTGTGTGTGTGTGTGTGTGTGTGTGTGTGTTTGTATGCACATGTGTGTGCACATGTGTGTGTGTGTGCACATGTGTGTGTCCTCTGCTCCTGAGGAGGAGGTCCAGCTGTATGAGTTGGTACAGGAAGCCAGAGTTTGGTCCATTATGGCATCCACCAGAGAAAGGTATATAATCAGATACGCCAGAACACCACGGCAGCTGATGCCCATAGCACAGTGGACAAACACCTTGACTCCAGGACATACATAGTATTATACCTTAATAACCATTTTGTTTCAGAGCGGTGTATGTGTGTGTTTGTGACTGCACTCAGCGTCTTGCTTCATGGTGGTATAAATTAAATCTGCAGTGGGGTTGAAGTGAGGATGAAGGTTAAACTCTGTATCATCTGGAGCCTCCACCACACCATAGTACTCCACCGGCAGGTCGCTATAGTAACCTGAGCCAGTGATGATCCGGTGACAGCCATCCTCACTGTTTACGATGTGAGTGATACCCAGAGATGACAACAGGGCTTTATCACGAGCCACAGCCCTGCGTATTACATACTGTTCTATAAACTATAGTTCTACACACACACACACACACACACAACATACTCACTCCGATGTAGAGGTTGGGCCAGACTAGGTCCTACAGGCTGCCTATTGGTCCACAAGATCTGACACAGCTCTGACAGATGAAATGTGTCCTCTTGGTTGGCTGACAGACCACTGCAGGGGCAGAGACCAGTGTGTGTGTGTGTGTGTGTGTGTGTGTGTGTGTGTGCGTGCGTGCGTGCGTGCGTGCGTGCGTGCGTGCGTGTGTGTGCGTGTACCTACAGGTTGCCGATGTAGCGGTTGGGCTAGACTTGGTTTGAGGTGGCCGGTGGGCTGTCGGTTGGCTAGCAGGAGCACCAACAGCTCAGGCAGACGGACGCTCACATCACCGCTCCCTCAGAGACATGCTGACACAGTCTGGAGAGGAGGTGTGTGTCACAGTGACAGCTAAACCAGAGCAGAGCAGAAAACAGTCTGGTCAGGTCAACAATTTCAAATAAAACATCTTTCCCCTCTGATCCAAGTCAACTTACTTTTGACAGGCAGCGTAGTCCCTCCTCTCACTGTGTCTGCTCCTCTTCCCACACACACACCTGCAGTTAGTTTCCATTTTTAACCCTCTGTAATTCTATACCTTCTCACCAATGACGAAAACATTTACTGGACAGCTGGACACTATTCAAAATGGAGAGGAGTTATTGTTCATAATATAGTTGTAGTAGACGTCTGAAAGTAATACAACAGACACCAAACTTGAACAAAAATTACCTTTTTAATTGTGTAATCTCATTATTAGTGTTTCAACTGATAGATTCCCAGGAGACAATGCTCAGCTGCACAACTCACAGCAGGTTCAACTATCTGTCACGTTCCTGACCTGTTTTCTGTTGTTTTGTAAGTGTTTAGTTGGTCAGGACGTGAGCTGGGTGGGAATTTTATGGTGTGTGTCTAGTTTGTCTGTTTCTATGTCAGCCTAGTGTGGGTTCTCAATCAGAGACAGATGGTAGTCGTTGTCTCTGATTGCTACTCATATATAGGAGGCTTGTTTTGTGTTGGGGGTTTGTGGGTGTTTGTTTCCTGTCTCTGTGATTGTCTGCACCAGATAGGTCTGTCTCTGTTTCTGCACATTTTGTTATTTTGTATGTTTGTAGTGTTTCACTTGTTATTTTATTAAACATGTTGAACACTAGCCGTGCTGCATTTTGGTCCTCTCCTTCACCCCTGGAAGAAAACCTTTACACTATCACCACTGGCTAACACAGGGATGTTGAAAAGTTCAGCTATTTTAGATTTTAAAAGGCATTGAGCATCGACATTATCTCCAGGGAATCCTGCTACCGCATTATATGGTTATTCACAGTATATACAACATGCTGTCACGTTCGTCGTAACATTTAAGTGAGGAGGACCAAGGCGCAGCGGGATAACAATACATTCTTCTTTAATGAAGATGAAAACTAAACGAACACTATACAAACGTGAAGCTATACAAACAATAAGTGCATACACTGGCAACTTACACATAGACATAGAGAATCACCCACAAACTACCTAATGACTATGGCTGCCTAAATATGGCTCCCAATCAGAGACAACGATAGACAGCTGTCTCTAATTGAGAACCAATCTAGGCAACCATAGACATACATACACCTAGACTAAACACTGCCCCATAAACATACAACAACCCCTAGACAATACAAAACACATACATTCCCCAATGTCACACCCTGGCCTAACTAAAATAACAAAGATAACTAAGGCCAGGGCGTGACACATGCTGTGCTTTAATACCAGTTTGTACCTACTGTAAAAGTCCTACAACTACATATTTTCAACCAGTATAAAGGATTGTGTGTGAGATGGATAGATAGAAAAGAGGGGAGACGGATGAGGTGAGACGAGCGAGGGATGGGAGGAGTGAGGGATGAAAGAAGGGCTGTCAGAGAAGAGGACATAGTCTCCTCTTGCGTGTGAGCTGTGTGTCGAGGGTGAGCAGTAGTGACAGGAAGTGTCTGTTGGGGTAGATGGCACGTCGCTGGGTCACATGTTTGAGCGCGGTGCGAAGCGGCAGATGACAGTGCATCATCAGGAACGCCAGCACCAGCGTGGCGGAACGACTTATACCCATGATGCAATGCACCAACACCTTCCCTGGAGAGGATAGAGAGAGTGTGGGAATAAAGAGAGAAGGAGGGAATGAAGGGAGAGGCAGAGTTTGATGAAGGAACTCAAATGTGCCTAGAGACAGTCTTAAATAAACTGTACAGAAGTAAACACATTCAGTACATAAACACAGTAAACACATTCAGTAATGTAAACACATTCAGTACATAAACACAGTAAACACATTCAGTTATGTAAACACATTCAGTACTTAAACACAGTAAACACATTCGGTAATGTAAACACACAGTACATGAACACAGTAAACACATTCAGTCATGTAAACACAAACAGTCATAAACACAGTAAACACATACAGTAATGTAAACACACAGTACATAAACACAGTAAACACATTCAGTAATGTAAACACACAGTACATAAACACAGTAAACACATTCAGTCATGTAAACACATACAGTCATAAACACAGTAAACACATACAGTAATGTAAACACATAAAGTACATAAACACAGTAAACACATTCAGTAATGTAAACACACAGTACATAAACACAGTAAACACATACAGTAATGTAAACACACACAGTACATAAACACAGTAAATACATTTAGTAATGTAAACACATAAAGTACATAAACACAGTAAACACATACAGTAATGTAAACACATACAGTCATGAACACAGTAAACATATTCAGTAATGTAAACACACAGTACATAAACACAGTAAACACATACAGTAATGTAAACACACAGTACATAAACACAGTAAACACATACAGTAATGTAAACACACAGTACATAAACACAGTAAATACATTTAGTAATGTAAACACAAAGTACATAAACACAGTAAACACATTCAGTAATGTAAACACACAGTACATAAACACAGTAAACACATACAGTAATGTAAACAAACAGTACATAAACACAGTTAACACATTCAGCAATGTAAACACACTTTACAAACACAGTAAACACATTCAGTCATGTAAACACATACAGTCATAAACACAGTAAACACATTCAGTAAACACAAACATATACATACAGTAAACACATGCATTAAAGTGCCCGTACCATCTTTAGGCTTCAGGGCCTTATGTATGAAGTCAGCTGCAGGTTTAAAGTACTGGCTGAGGTCAAAATGGGATGAGTCTTCTGTAGGGAAGCCACAGTACACACAGGTGTTTCCATAGTAATCCTGGTCACCGATGCTGCCCTGCTTAAAGTGAGCTGCGTTCAGGATGTGTGTGATACCAAGCTTCTTTAATGCACCCCTGTTCTGAGCTATGGCCCTAAGGAAAAGACAGAGGGTGAAATATATGGGGAGAGAGACATGTGAAATGTGAGATTGCATAACTGTTTGAACAGAAATAACACGCAGAGAACGGATTAATCAGTGAACCGCCTGGAAGAATATAGACAAGATTTAGGCAAAGAATGTATGCAGTAGTTTAAAAAAAGAGCAATATTCAGTAATTCCATGTTCAGTATGTGTTCAACAGTGTTCTGTAAGGTTTAGTAGTGTTCAGCAGAGTTCAGTAGGGCAATAGAGTCCACTATAGGAACTTGAGATGCTGAATTCCAAATCAACCTCTAGCCTCTGACCCTGAGTCTCTACTTTTTAGCTCTTACTCATACCTCTATAGAACCGAAAGGATTGGATAGGGGGATCCAATAGATTTCATCTATTATTATCTCTATTGCCGTATTTCTAAAACCCATCCAACCCAGGGGCAGGGGTAAGGGAATTTAGAAAGAAAATAACTCAAATAAGAAACAAAATCTTACACGTTTCCGATGTAGAGATTAGGCCAGACCTCATCTAGTGGTGTCAGATCAAGCTTGCAGGACTCCAGGATTGACTCTAGTTCTTTAATAGCCACCAGGTCTTGCTGCTCTCCCTTTGACATTCTCCCTAGACAGTAGCACCACCTTGACTGACTCAACTACTGCAGCCCTCTGGCCGTGTGTGACCAACTCCAGCAGGCGAGGGTGTGTGTGTGTATGGGGGTGGGGGTAGGTGTGTGAGGGACATAAGCAGGTGGCTGCTGGTTGTCCACCGATTTAGCTCTGGGTTCAGCCTGTTCTTTCTCTCTGTTTCTTTCTCAGTCTGCCTCTCTCTCTCTTTCAGTCTCAGTCTCTCTTTCAGTCCCTCTCTATATATACAGTGCATTCAGAAAGTGCATTTACTCATCAATCTACATACAATACCCCATTTCTAACAAAGCAAAAACCATGTTCAGAAATGTTCTCAAATTTATTAACAATAAAACATTTAAATATCAAATACATAAGTATTCAGACCCTGTAACGGTCCTGACCTGTTTTATGTTGTTTTTGTATGTGTTTATGGTCAGGGCGTGTGTTTTGGGTGGGCAGTCTATGTTTTGTATTTCTAGGTTGGTTTTTGTGTTCGGCCTGGTATGATTCTCAATTAGAGACAGGTGTGTATCGTTTGTCTCTAATTGAGAGTCATACTAAGGCAGCCAGGGTTTCACTGGGGTTTTGTGGGTGTTTGTTCCTGTGTCCACACATGGACGGTTGAAGGTTAGTCACGTTTGTTGTTTTGTAGTGTCTTGTTTGCTGTTTTCATTAAAAGATGGCTTATTTCCCTCAATCCGCATCTTGGTCCTATCCATGCTCCTCCTCGTCTAAGGGGGAGAACAACAATGACTGCCTTTACAGAAACACCCACCACAACAGGACCAAGCGGATTGAGGAGAGAGAAAAGGAACTAAAGCAATGGAGAGAAGAGGAATGGAGTTGGGAACAAATATTCAACGGAGAAGGACCCTGGGCTAAGGTTGGTGTGAATCGCCGCTCGCGGGAGGTGAAGAAGGCAGCCACAGCCCAGGAGCGCTGGTATGAGGAGGCAGCACATAGGAGAGGCCGGAAGCCCGAGAGGCTAACCCAAAAATTTCTTGGGGGGGGGGGGCTAAAGGGGAGTGTGGCGAAGCCGGGTTGGATACCTGAGCCAACTCCCCGGGCTTGCCGTGGAGTAAGAGGGCGTCGTACTGGTCAGACACCGTGTTATGCGGTAAAGCGCACGGTGTCCCCAGTACGCGTGCTTAGCCCAGTGCGGCCTATTCCACCTTGCCGCACTGGGAGGGCTAGGTTGGGCATCGAGCCGAGTGCCATGAAGCCGGCCCAACGTATCTGGTCTCCAGTACGTCTCCTCGGGCCGGCGTACATGGCACCAGCCTTACAGGTGGTGTCCCCGGTTCACCTGCATAGCCCAGTGCGGGCTATTCCACCTCGCCGCACTGGCAGGGCTACGGGGACCATTCAACCTGGTAAGGTTGGGGAGGCTCGGTGCTCAAGAGCACGTGTCCTCCTTCACGGTCCGGTATATCCGGCGCCACCTTCCCACCCCAGCTCAGTACCACCAGTGCCTACACCACGCACCAGGCTTCCAGTGCATCTCCAGAGCCCTGTTCCTCTTCCACGCACTCTCCCTATGGTGCGTGTCTCCAGCCCGGTACCTCCAGTTCCGGTACCACGCACCAGGCCTAGAGTGCGCCACGAGAGTCCAGTGTGCCCAGTTCCTGCTCCCCGCACTCGCCCTGAGGTGCGTGCCCTCAGCCCGGTACCTCCAGTTCCGGTACCACGCACCAGGCCTATAGTGCGTCTCAGTCAGCCAGAGCCGTCCTGCCATGACCAGCCAGAGCCGTCCTGCCATGACCAGCCAGAGCCGTCCTGCCATGACCTGCCATGACCTGCCAGAGCCGTCCAGCCAGGACCTGCCAGAGCCGTCCAGCCAGGACCTGCCAGAGCCGTCCAGCCAGGACCTGCCAGAGCCGTCCAGCCAGGACCTGCCAGAGCCGTCCAGCCAGGACCTGCCAGAGCCGTCCAGCCAGGACCTGCCGGAGTCCCTCAGCCAGGACCTGCCGGAGTCCCTACGCCCGGACCGGTCGGAGTCCCTCAGCCCGGACCGGTCGGAGTCCCTCAGCCCGGACCTGCCGGAGTCCCTCAGCCCGGACCTGCCGGAGTCCCTCAGCCCGGACCTGCCGGAGTCCCTCAGCCCGGACCTGCCGGAGTCCCTCAGCCCGGACCTGCCGGAGTCCCTCAGCCAGGACCTGCCGGAGTCCCTCAGCCAGGACCTGCCGGAGTCCCTCAGCCAGGACCTGCCGGAGTCCCTCAGCCAGGACCTGCCGGAGTCCCTCAGCCAGGACCTGCCGGAGTCCCTCAGCCAGGACCTGCCGGAGTCCCTCAGCCAGGACCTGCCGGAGTCCCTCAGCCAGGACCTGCCGGAGTCCCTCAGCCAGGACCTGCCGGAGTCCCTCAGCCAGGACCTGCCGGAGTCCCTCAGCCAGGACCTGCCGGAGTCCCTCAGCCAGGACCTGCCGGAGTCCCTCAGCCAGGACCTGCCGCCCCTTATCCCGGTGCCGCCCCTTATCCCGGTGCCGCCCCTTATCCCGGTGCTGCCCCTTATCCCGGTGCTGCCCCTTCATTTAGGTGGTGTTAGTGGGAGGGTGGTCATTGGGAGGGGGATAAAGAAGCGGGGATTGATTATGGTGGGGTGGGGACCTCGCCCTCAGCCTGAGCCACCACCGTGGTCAACTGCCCACCCAGACCCTCCCCTGGACTTTGTGCTGGTGCGCCCGGCGTTCGCACCTTGAGGGGGGGGTTCTGTAACGGTCCTGACCTGTTTTATGTTGTTTTTGTATGTGTTTATGGTCAGGGCGTGTGTTTTGGGTGGGCAGTCTATGTTTTGTATTTCTAGGTTGGTTTTTGTGTTCGGCCTGGTATGATTCTCAATTAGAGACAGGTGTGTATCGTTTGTCTCTAATTGAGAGTCATACTAAGGCAGCCAGGGTTTCACTGGGGTTTTGTGGGTGTTTGTTCCTGTGTCCACACATGGACGGTTGAAGGTTAGTCACGTTTGTTGTTTTGTAGTGTCTTGTTTGCTGTTTTCATTAAAAGATGGCTTATTTCCCTCAATCCGTATCTTGGTCCTATCCATGCTCCTCCTCGTCTAAGGGGGAGAACAACAATGACTGCCTTTACAGACCCTTTACACAGTATTTTGTTGAAGCACCTTTGGGAGCGATTACATCCTCGAGTCTTCTTGGGTATGCCGCTACAAGCTTGGCAAACCTGTATTTGGGGAGTTTCTCCCATTCTTCTCTGCAGATCCTCTCAAGCTCTGTCAGTTTGGATGGGGAGCGTCGCTGCATAGCTATTTTCTGGTCTCTCCAGAGACGTTCGATCGGGTTGAAGTCCGGGCACTGCCTGGGCCACTCAAGGACATTCAGAGACTTGTCTCAAAGCCACTCCTGCGTTGTCTTGGCTATGCTTATAGCTGTTGTCCTGTTGGAAGGTGAACCTTCGCCGCAGTCTGAGGTCCTGAGTGCTCTGGAGCAGGTTTTTATCAAGGATCTCTCTGTACTTTGCTCCGATTATCTTTCCCACGATCCTGACCAGTCTCCCAATCCCTGTCGCTGAAAAACATCCCCCCCAGCATGATGCTGCCACCACCATGCTTCACCGTAGGGATGGTACCAGGTTTCCTCCAGACGTGACGCTTGGCATTCAGGCCAAAGAGTTCAATCTTGGTTTCATCAGACCAGAGAATCTTGTTTCTCATGGTCTGGGAGTCTTTGGGTGCCTTTTGACAAACTCCATATGCCTTTTACTGAGGAGTGGCATCCGTCTAGCTAGCCAGTCTACCATAAAAGCCTGTTTGGTGGAGTGCTGCAGAGATGGTTGTTCTTCTGGAAGGTTCTCCCATCTCCACAGAGGAACTGGAGCTCTATCAGAGTGACCATTGGGTTCGTGGTCACCTCCCTGACCAAGGCCCTTCTCCCTCGATTACTCAGTTTGGCCGGGCGGCCAGTTCTAGGAAGAGTCTTGATGGTTCCAAACTTCTTCAATTTAAGAATGATGGAGGCCACTGTGTTCTTGGGGCCTTCAATGCTGCAGACATTTTTTGGAACCCTTCCCCAGATCTTTGCCTCAACACAATCCTGTCTCAGAGCTCTACAGACAATTCCTTTGACCTCATGGCTTGGTTTTTGCTCTGACATGCACTGTCAACTGTGGGACCTTAAATAGACAGGCATGTGCCTTTCCAAATCATGTCAAATCAATTGAATTTACCACAGGTGGACTCCAATCACCTTGTGGAAACATCTCAAGGATGATCAATGGAAACAGGATGCACCTGAGCTCAATTTCAAGTCTCATAGCAAAGGGTCTGAATACTTAAGTAAATATGGTATTTCTGTTTATATATTTTATAGATGTGCTAAAATTTCTAGAAACCTGTTTTCACTTTGTCATTATGGGGTATTTTGTCTAGATTGATGAGGAAAACAATTAATTTCATCCATTTTTGAAGAAGGCTGCAACATAACAAAATGTGTAAAAAGTCAAGAGGTCTGAATACTTTCCGAATGCACTGTATATTCATCAGGGGGAGAGGACTACAATACGGGGTAGAAAAATGAGGGATGGAAATAGAGATAGGATAAAGATGGATTAACAAAGGAAGGCAAAGAAAGAAAGAGAGTGATGTAACAGGAATTACATCACAGCTAAGGTCATCAGATGACAGGAGGGAGGGAGGAATGGAGGTGGAAAGGAGGTGTGTGTTTGTGTCGAATCAAATTAAATAAAATGTTATTGGTCACATACACATGGTTATCAGATGTTAATGCGAGTGTAGCGAAATGCTTCTGCTTCTAGTTCCGGCAGTGGAGTAATATCTAACAAGTAATCTAACAATTCCCCAACAACTACCTAACACACACAAATCTAAAGGGGTGAATGAGAATATGTACATGTAAATATATGGATGAACGATGGCCGAGCGGCATAGGCAAGGTGCAATAGATGGTATAAAATACAGTATATACGTATGATATGAGTAACGTAAGATATGTAAACATTATTAAAGTGACTAGTGATCCATTTATTAAAGTGGCTAGTGATTGGGTCTCAATGTAGGCAACAGCCTCTCTGAGTTAGTGATTGCTGTTTAGCAGTCTGATGGCCTTGAGATAGAGCTGTTTTTCAATCTCTGTGATTGGGAGTCCCATAGGGCGGCGCACAATTGGTCCGGGTTTGGCCGGGGTAGGCCGTCAATGTAAATAAGAATTTGTTCTTAACTGACTTGCCTAGTTAAATAAAGGATTCCATTTTTTTTATACACAATCAAAAATCTAAAGAAGAATTCAAGAAATGACAGAACAGGTCCAATTATCAATCCAAATCAAATGTTATTTGTCACATGCACCGAATACAACAGGTAAGGAAAGGGAAAGGGGGATAACTAGTCAGTTGTGCAAATGAATGCATTCAACTGAAATATGTCTTCCACATTTAACCCAACCCCTCTGAATCAGAGAGGTGCTGGGCTGCCATAATGGACATCCACATCTTCGGTGTAGACCTTATCGTGAAATGCTTACTTACAAGCCTTTAACCAACAATGCAGTTCAAGAAATAGAGTTAAGAAAATATTTTGTAAATAAACTCAAGTTTAAAAAAATTATAATAATCAAGAAGTAACACAAGAAAATGACATAACAATAACGAGGCTACATACAGGGGGTACCGGTACCCGAGTCAATGTGCAGGGGTACAGGTTAGTCGAGGTAATTTGTAAAGTGACTATGCATAGATAATAAACAGCGAGTAGCAGCAGTGTAAAAACAGACGGGGGGTGCCCATTTGATGAATTGTTCAGCAGTCTTATGGCTTTGGTGTAGAAGCTGTTAAGGAGCCTTTTGGACCTAGACTTGGTGCTACCGCTTGCTGTGCGGTAGCATAAAGAACAGTCTATGACTTGGGAGACTTGAGTCTTTGACCATTTTTGGGCCTTCCTCTGACACCGCCTGGTATGTCAGGAAGCTTGGCCCCAGTGATGTACTGGGCCGCATGCATTACCCTCTGTAGCGCCTTACGTTCAGATGCAGAGCAGTTGCCATACCAGGTGGTGATGCAACCGGTCAGGATGCTCTTGATGGTGCAGCTGTAGAACTTTTTAAGGATCTGGGGACCCATGCCAAATCTTTTCAATCTCCCGAGGGGGAAAAGGTGTTTTCGTGCCCTCTTCACAACTGTCTTGGTGTGTTTGGACCATGATAGTTCGTTGGTGATGTGGACACCAAGGAACTTGAAACTCTCGACCAGCTCCACTTCAGCCCTGTCGATGTTAATGGGGGCCTGTTCGGCCCTCCTTTTCCTATAGTCCATGATCAGCTACTTTGTCTTGCTCACGTTGAGGGAGAGGTTGTTGTCCTGGCACCACACGGCCAGGTCTCTGACCTCCTCCCTATAGAATGTATCATCGTTGTTAGTGATCAGGCCTACCACTGTTGTGTTGTCAGCAAACTCAGGCCCATACTCCACCACTACCACATATTTACAGTACTAAATCCATGTGTATTGTTGGAATCGGCTAAACGTTGAACATTGAGATATTAAATGAACGATAGGAAATGAAAGAGACTGGGGGTTATGTTAGAAGTTAATGGTTCTCTGAAGAAAGACAGAAGGCTTTGGAATGTGTTTGATGGAGGAGAGGAGAGCGATGGGTTGATATAGGGAAGACAGATGGACATCTGGGTATTAGATGAAAGAGGGGTTGAGGTCAGGAGGTGAGGACAGATTCTCTTAAGAGGGTAATAAAATGTTTGGAATCCTGTTACCCTCTTTGTTAGCTTCCTGTAGAGCCATAAAATGTAAGGATTGGAGAGAAAGAGGAGTGTCTTAAGTGGGATGTATATAAACTGTGATGTCTGAAATGTTTTGCTGTCTGATTTCAGCTGTACAGAACCTTTGGGAAGAATAAGCTTGGTTAAAGCTTCTCTAGTGTCCGTGGGTTATTTACTCTGAAAACTAAGAACCTAACAGTATGTATAGTGCGTATGTTATCGTGTGTGTGTGTGTGTGTGTGTGTGTGTGTGTGTGTGTGTGTGTGTGTGTGTGTGTGTGTGTGTGTGTGTGTGTGTGTGTGTGTGTGTGTTTGTGTGTGTATGCATGTGTCTGTGCCAATGTTTGTGTTGCTTCACAGTCCCCGCTGTTCCATATGGTGTTTTTTAATGTGTTTTTAAATCTAATTTTACTGCTTGCGTCAGTTACTTGATGTGGAATAGAGTTCCATGTAGTCATGGCTCTATGTAGTACTGTGTGCCTCCCATAGTCTGTTCTGGACTTGGGGACAGTGAAGAGACCTCTTGTGGCATGTCTTGTGGGGTATGCATGGGTGTCCGAGCTGTGTTCCAGTAGTTTAGACAGACAGCTCGGTGCATTCAACATGTCAATACCTCTCATAAATAAAAGTAGCAATGAAGTCAATCTCTCCTCATCTTTCAGCCAGGAGAGATTGACATGCATATTATTAATGTTAGCTCTCTGTGTACATCCAAAGGCCAGCCATGCTCCCTGTTCTGAGCCAATTGCAATTTTCCTAAGTCCTTTTTTTGGCACCTGACCACACGACTGAACAGTAGTCAATGTGCGACAAAACTAGGGCCTGTAGGACCTGCCTTGTTGACAGTGTTGTTAAGTAGGCAGAGCATTGTTTTATTAAAGACAGACTTCTCCCCATCTTAGCTACTACAGCATCAATATGTTTTGACCATGACAGTTTACAATCTAGTGTTACTCCAAGCAATTTAGTAATCTCAACTTGCTCAATTTCCACATTATTTATTAGAGGATTTAGTTGAGGTTTAGGGTTTAGTGAGTGTTTTGTTCCAAATAGAATGCTTTAAGTTTTAGAAATATTTAGGGCTAACTTATTCCTTGCAACCCACTCTGAAACTAACTGTAGCTCTTTGTTAACTGTTGCAGTCACTTCAGTCACTGTAGTAGCTAACGTGTATAGTGTGGAGTCATCTGCATACATAGAAACTCTGGCTTTACTCAAAGTCAGTGGCATGTCGTTAGTAAAAATTGAAAAAAGCAAGGGGGCTAAACAGCAGCCCTGGGGAATTCCTGATTCTAACTGGATTATATTTGATAGGCTTCCATTAAAGAACACCCACTGTGTTCTGTTAGACAAGTAACTCTTTATCCACATTATGGCAGGGGGAGTAAAGCCATAACACATAAGTTTTTCCAGCAGCAGACTATGATAAATAATGTCAAAAGCTGCACTGAAGTCTAACAAGACAGCCCCCACAATAATTGTATCATTAATTTCTCTCAGCCAATCACCAGTCATTTGTGTAAGTGCTGTGCTTTTTGAGTGTCCTTCCCTATAAGCATGCTGAAATTCTGTTGTCAATTTGTTTACTGTAAAATAGCATTGTATCTGGTCAAACACAATTTTTTCCAGAAGTTTACTAAGGGTTGGTAACAGGCTGATTGGTTGGCTATTTGAGCCAGTAAAGGGGACTTTACTATTCTTGGATAGTGGAATGACTTTAGCTTCCCTCCAGGCCTGAGGGCACACACTCTCTAGTAGACTTAAATTGAAGATGTGGAAAATAGCAGTGGCAATATTGTCTGCTATTATCCTCAGTAATGTGTTGTTGCCTACCCTTACCACCTGGGGGCGGCCTGTCAGGAAGTCCAGGATCCAGTTGCAGAAGAGGGAGGGGTTTAGTCCCAGGGTCCTTAGCTTAGTGATGAGCTTTGCGGGCACTATGGTGTTGAACGCTGAGCTGTAGTCAATGAACAGCATTCTCACATAGGTGTTCTTTTTGTCGAGGTGGAAAAAGGCAGTGTGGAGTGCGATTGAGAATGCGTCATCTGTGGATCTGTTAGGGCGGTATGCGAATTGGAATGGGTCTAGGGTTTCCAGCATTATGGTGTTTATGTGAGCATTGATCTGCCTTTCAAAGCACTTCATGGCTACCGACGTGAGTGTTACGTGCGGTAATCATTTATGCAGGTTACCTTCGCTTTCTTGGGCACAGGGACTATGGTGGTCGGTTTGAAACATGTAGGTATTACAGACTCGGTCAGGGAGAGGTTGAAAATGTCAGTGACGACACTTGCCAGTTGGTCCTCGCATGCTTTGAGTGCACGTCCTGGTAATCCGTCTGGCCACGCGGCTTTGTGAATGTTGGCCTGAATCCCGGAACATATTCCAGTCTGTGCTAGCAAAACAGTCCTAGCATTCGCATCATCGGACCACTTCCATATTGAGCGAGTCACTGGTACTTCCTGCTTTAGTTTTTGCTTGTAAGCAGGAATCAATAGGATAGAATTATGGTCAGATTTACCAAATGGAGGGCGAGGGAGAACTTCGTATGCGTCTCTGTGTGTGGAGTAAATGTGGTCTAGAGTTTTTTTCCTCTGGTTGCACATGTGACATGCTGGTAGAAATTAGGTAAAATGGATTTAAGTTTGCTTGCATTAAAGTCCCAGGCCAATACGAGCCCCGCTTCTGGGTGAGCATTTTCTTGCTTGCTTATGGCCTTATACAGATCGTTGAGTGCGGTCTTATTGCCAGCATCGGTTTATGGTGGTAAATAGACGGCTACGAATAATATAGATGAAAACTCTCTTGGTAGATAGTGTGGTCTACAGCTTATCATTAGGTATTCTACCTCAGGCGAGCAATACCTCAAGACTTCTTTAATATTAGACATCGTGCACCAGCAGTTAATGACAAACAGACACACACCAACGCCCCTCGTCTTACCAGACATAGCTGCTCTGTCCTGCCGATGCATGGAGAAGCCAGCCAGCTCTATATTATCCGTGTCGTTGTTCAGCCACGTCTCGGTGAAACATAAGATATTACAGTTTTAAATGTCCTGTTGGTAGGATTGTCTTAATCGTAAATCGTCCTGTTTGTTTTCCAATGATTGCACGTTGGCCAATAATACGGAGGGTAGTGGAGGTTACCTACTCGTTGGCGAATTCTTACAAGGCACCCCGCCCTCCTCCCCCTTTTCGTCCATCTTTTCTTCAGGTTGATGACGGGGATTTGGGCCTTGTCTTGACAAAGCAGTATATCCTTCACGTCGGACTCATTAAAGAAAAATCTTTGTCCAGTTCGAGGTGAGTAATCGCTGTTCTGATGTCCAGAAGCTCTTTTCGGTCGTAAGAGATGGTAGCAGCAACATTATGTACAAAATGAGTTACAAACAATGCGAAAAAAACAAAACAAAATAGCACAGTTGGTTAGGAGCCCGTAAAATGGCCACCATCCCCTCCGGCGCCATTATCACAGAGTAGACTTATTAGAGTGATAGAATTCAGAATATAAATTGGTGGTGTGTATGGACAGTAAATAATTTGGAAGAAAATGGTATGTACAGTAGTAGGTATAATAGGATGAGCTATTTCTAGAATACCGAGTCATACCAAAGAATGTAAAAATGGGACCTGATGCGGCTCTGCTTGGCACTCAGCCTTAAGGAGATAGATTGAGGGTAAGGCCCTGCGATAGACTAGCGTCCTGTGCAGGGGGTGTACTTGTACATCAAGCTGCCTCAGTCTACGGAAACATTAGATAGGCTCCTGCCCTATTAGCTGTTCCGGCTCGCTCAAGCCAAAGCTTGTGCAAGGCTACTTAGGTCAAGAATACAGTATATACATACACAGTGAGTAAACAACAGTTTGTAAACAGAATGTGAGGTGACCAGCATTCAATGACTATGTACATGGGGCAGTAGGTGTGTATGTATAAGTGTGTAGTCTGTGTAAATACAGATGGAAAAGCAGGTGTACTCACATGTCCCACAAGTAGAGGTTGGGCCACACCTTGTCTCCGTGCCTACATGAGCTCTGGGCTGAATGTAACACTTCCTCTAGGTCCTCCAGAGGTGGAGGCTCACCTCACATTTGGCTCACATACACACCTCTGCCCAGAGTCACATGACCCTGACACACCTGACACACAACCCACTAGCTCACCTGTCTTGCTGGACAGCACCTGAAGCTCCCTCATTGTAAAGCCTGAACATAAACAGTGTAACGTTAGTCCTCACCTCATACATGCCTTGAACATAAACAGACATAGACCATTACCTCCTCACTGCAAACTCTCACTAGGCACACTTGTTTTTGCTTGCCTGGTGTGCAGAGATTTTAAACATGCCTTTGACAGCAAGTGACTGACATGAACAGTTGGAACAGTTGGTACAGATGGAACAGTTGAAACAGTTGGTACAGATGGAATAGTTGAAACAGTTGGTACAGATGGAATAGTTGAAACAGTTGAAACAGTTGAAACAGTTGGCACAGTTGGCACAGTTGGCACAGATGGAACAGTTTGCGGTGTTGACAAAATGTATAATGTACAGTATATCACAAAAGTGAGTACACCCTTCACATTTTTCTAAATATTTGAGTATATCTTTTCATGTGACAGCACTGAAGAAATGACACTTTGCTACAATGTAAAGTAGTGAGTGTACAGCTTGTATAACAGTGTAAATTTGCTGTCCCCTCAAAATAACTCAACACACAGCCATTAATGTCTTAACCGCTGGCAACAAAAGTGAGTACACCCCTAAGTGAAAATGTCCTTATTGGGCCCAAAGTGTCAATATTTTGTGAAGCCACCATCATTTTCCAGCACCGTCTTAACCCTCTTGGGCATGGAGTTCACCAGAGCTTCACAGGTTGTCACTGGAGTCCTCTTCCACTCCTCCATGACGACATCACAGAGCTGGTGGATGTTAGAGACCTTGCACTCCTCCACCTTCCGTTTGAGGATGCCCCACAGATGCTCAATAGGGTTTAGGTCTGGAGACATGCTTGGCCAGTCCATCACCTTTACCCTCAGCTTCTTTAGCAAGGCAGGGGTCGTCTTGGAGCTGTGTTTGGGGTCGTTATCATGTTGGAATACTGCCCTGCGGCCCAGTCACCGAAGGGAGGGGATCATGCCCTGCTTCAGTATGTCACAGTACATGTTGGCATTCATGGTTCCCTCAATGAACTGTAGCTCCCCAGTGCCGGCAGCACTCATGCAGCCCTAGACCATGACACTCCCACCACCATGCTTGACTGTAGGCAAGACACACTTGTCTTTGTACTCCTCACCTGGTTACCGCCACACACGCTTGACACCATCTGAACCAAATACGTTTATCTTGGTCTCATAAGACCACAGGACATGATTCCAGTAATCCATGTCCTTAGTCTGCTTGTCTTCAGCAAACTGTTTGCGGGATTTCTTGTGCATCATCTTTAGAAGAGGCTTCCTTCTGGGACGACAGCCATGCAGACCAATTTGATGCAGTGTACGGCGTATGGTCTGAGCACTGACAGGCTGACCCCCCACCCCTTCAACCTTTGCAGCAATGCTGGCAGCACTCATACGTCTATTTCCCAAAGACAACCTCTGGATATGACGCTGAGCACGTGCACTCAACTTCTTTGGTCGACCATGGCGAGGGCTGTTCTGAGTGGAACCTGTCCAGTTCAACCACTGTATGGTCTTGGCCACTGTGCTGCAGCTCAGTTTCAGGGTCTTGGCAATCTTCTTATAGCCCAGGCCATCTTTATGTAGAGCAACACATTTTTTTTTCAGATCCTCAGAGAGTTCTTTGCCATGAGGTGCCATGTTGAACTTCCAGTGACCAGTCAGTATGAGGGAGTGTGAGAGCAATGACACCAAATTTAACACACCTGCTCCCTATTCACACCTGAGACCTTGTAACACTAACGAGTCACATGACACCGGGGAGGGAAAATGGCTAATTGGGCCCAATTTGGACATTTTCACTTAGGGGTGTACTCACTTTTGTTGCCAGCGGTTTAGACATTAATGGCTGTGTGTTGAGTTATTTTGAGGGGACAGCAAATTTACACTGTTATACAAGCTGTACACTCACTACTTTACATTGTAGCAAAGTGTCATTTCTTCAGTGGTGTCACATGAAAAGATATACTCAAATATTTAGAAAAATGTGAGGGGTGTACTCACTTTTGTGATATACTGTATATACCCCCTCTATTGGAGATTGAACCACAATGGTGCATAATGTCTGCAGGATTGAATTAAGGGAAAAATGCTAGTCAAGGCTACAAGAACCCTACTAAATCACTGGCTGTATAAAGCAGAATTCACAAATCTACAAATTTCAGGGGTACTTGAATGAAGAGAGACAGTCTAAAACTAATTTAGGCTCGCAATAGGGACATCACAAGGATCCTGGATAGCACGGACACTGACGTTTGAGAGCACCAGAAGAGGTAAAGAGGCGGAGCTGGAGATGGGAGGATCGTGGCGGAAGTGGATGTCGAGTGTAAAACGAGAAGCGGGTCGAGTGGCGTTGGAGAAGAGGAATGGAGAACAGTAGTATCAAAGAATGGAATTTTAAAAAATGAAGTGTTGAAAACTGAAGGGGATGATAAATGTATGTCAGACAAGGATTAGTTTCTTAATGGGATGCACTTTTTTTATAAGGATGATAGTGAATACCTCCCTTTCATGTAAATCTAGGATATATGAGATACCAAGTAAGAGCTTTGTCCCAAAACCACTGCAATGCAAAAACTGCAAAATATTTGGTCATGTTTCAAATGTGTGCAGAAGAAGGAGTATAAGGATGATCGGAGTGAAGAACAGCCATGTTGCAATTGTGGTGGGGATCATGACCCAGAGTTTGTGGAGCGGAAGAGGCTGGTCAGAGGAGCTATAGGAGGACGGGCTCATTGTAATGGCTGGAATAGGCTCCTGAGCCTGTGTAGGGATCTAACACGTATTATTTATGTTAACAGTAGAGGCAAGGAGCATGTTGAGTGACTTTCTGGTAGTCAGTATTTTAATCCACATAATTTTTGGGATCTTTTATTTTCATCCAGCACAGTAGGTGGCGGCAATACAACTTTTGGATGTAGTCTGCCGTAAAACCCCAACGAAGGAGAATAAACCCAAAGCTTGTGACGTCTATGAAAACATTGGCAAAATGGCAGCGACCATGAGAAACGTGGATGATATTCGGGATAGAGTAATATTAGGTGAATTTGATGTAAAAAATGTAAGTGGTGTAAAATTATCCATTAAAAACAAATATGAGATGCTGTCTATGACCAGAATATGTGGGCAGGTATTCTTGGAATAAACGGGTGGGCATGTTAGCTAACAACATCATAATGTGCAGCTAACGAGTTAGCTAGTACAGTAGAAAATACAACACCGTTCTCACGAAGTTTTGTCATAAAAAGTATTTCCTGTATTTGATAGGTTCATACAACCGATTACCCTGGCAATTATCCAGGCTACGATGATACATGGAGCTTGCAGAAATTCCAAAAGGTAACGTTAGCTAGCTAACAGAAACAACGTTATGCTGTCCAGATTTTACATTCAGATCTGTTGCGTGGAATGCCCATATATACACATTACACTATAATATATCTATTGCAGAATTTCAGAATCGACGTGGTGCAAATGGATGAGACTTCTCTGGAGTTCGACATGGTGGGCATAGACGCAGCTATCGCCAATGCCTTTCGACGGATATTACTCGCAGAGGTAGCTTCTACTTAGATAGCATCCTGCCAATGTCCGTGTTTGATGGCACAGAACAAATAACATGTATTAATCCGCCCTCTCCTAGGTCCCTACTATGGCTGTCGAGAAGGTGTTCATTTACAACAACACATCCATAATTCAGGATGAGATCCTTGCCCACAGGCTGGGCTTGATCCCTATCAAGGGTGACCCACGATTGTTTGAGTACCGAAACGCAGGTACGTTTATACTGCTGACCTTCCTGTCCCCACTGACAATGGCCAAACAAAGTGTCATGTAGAGGGCCACCACCAGCTACATCAGTTTTGTTTGTACAAGTTTAAGTAATTTGTGCTTTTCTCAGGGGATGAGGAAGGCACAGAAATAGACACAATTCAACTTCAACTGAAGATCAAATGCACCAGGAACCTCAGAGCCACCAAAGACTCTGCTGACCCCCAGGAACTTTACCTGAACCACATGGGTAGGTAAGGCCATGGACACACTGGGAGTTTGTGTCCAAGAATGGGAGTGGGAGTCATCCATTGCCGGATTAATGACAATGGAGATGTATGTACGACAAACAAACACAAATGGTATGTCGTTTTACATATGTAACTCTTATGGAAAAGTATGGTAGAGATGAGTTGTACTTTTGGCTGTGGAAAAAATTGTCAATCATGTACGTCATATATTATTTTATCCGTGTTCATGTGTCTAAGAGTGGCCACAGTCTTATGAGAAGCTGAACATAATTTTCTCATGACTTCAGATTCAGTGTTTACAAGTCACATGTTCAGGGTTGCAGGTGTGATTGCAGAGTACAGTGAAAATCATAGGCTCCGAGCTCCAACATGCAGGACTAAGTGAAATACAATAATGAAAATGGTAATAAACATTACATGAACTGGAGCCGGAAGAAATGGCAGCCGTTTTATGGGCGCGTAGCCAATTGTGCTATTATGTGTTTTTTTTTCACGTTATTTGTAACTTATTTTGTACATAATGTTTCTGCCACCGTATCTTACTGCAAAAAAGAGCTTCTGGATATCAAGACAGCGATCACTCACCTCGGATTAGACAAAAATTTCACGCACAGGATGTACTTCAGACACCCGATAAGGCCGATATCCCCGTCATTGGTAGGAGAAAGAGACGCTGGTATAGAGGACACAGGGCGGGGTGCCTTGTAAGGATCTGCCATTGGCGAGTGGGAAATCTGCCTTTACCATCAATATTACTTGCCAACGTACAATCATTGGACAATAAATTAGACGAGGTACGATCATGAATATCCTACCAATGGGACATTAAAAAAAGAATATCTTATGTTTCACTGAATCATGGCTGAATGACGGCAGGGTAGCCTAGTTGTTAGAGCATTGGACTAGTAACCGAAAGGTTGCAAGATTGAATCCCCGAGCTGACAAGGTATAAATCTGTCGTTCTGCCCCTGAACAAGGCAGTTAACCCACTGTTCCAAGGCCGTCATTGAAAATAAGAATTTGTTCTTAAACTGACTTGCCTAGTTAAATAAAGGTAAAATAAAGAATTACGACATTCAGCTGGCAGGATATACGCTGCACCGGCTAGATAGAACAGCACGCTCCGGTAAAACGAGGTTGCGGTCTGTGTATATTTGTAAACAACAGCTGGTGCACGAAATCTAAGGAAGTCTCTATACTCGCCTGAAGTACAGTATCTCATGATAAGCTGTATACCACACTATTTGAAAAGAGAGTTTTCATCTATATTTTACATGGCTGTTAACTTACCACCACAGACGGATGCTGGCACTAAGACCACACTCAGTCAGCTGTATAAGGAAATAAGCAAACAGGAAAACGCCCACCCAGAGGCGGCACTCCTAGTAGCCGGGGACTTTAATGCAGGAAAACTGAAATCAGTCTTGCCTAATTTCTATCAAGATGTTAAATGTGCAACCAGAGAAAAAAAAAACTAGACCACCTTTACACAGAGACGTATACAAAGCTCTCCCTCGCCCGCCATTTGGCAAATCTGACCATAATTCCATCTTCCTGATTCCTACTTACAAGAAAAAGCTAAAGTGGGAAGCACCAGTGACTCGGTCATTAAAGAAGTGGTCAGATGATGCGGATGCTAAGCTACAGGACTGTTTTGCTAGCACAGACTGGAATATGTTCCGGGATTCCTCTAATGGCATTGAGGAGTACACCACATCAGTTACTGGCTTCATCAATAAGTGCATCGATGACGTCGTCCCCACAGTGACTGTACGTACATACCCCAACCAGAAACCATGGATTACAGGCAACATCCGCACTGAGCTAAAGGTTAGAGCTGCCGCCTTCAAGAAGCGGGACCCTAACCTGTACACTTATAAGAAATCCCGCTACGCCGTCAGACGACCCATCAAACAGGCAAAGTGCCAATACAGGACTAAGATTGAATCGTACTACACCGCCGGCTCCGATGCTCGTCTTATGTGGCAGGGCCTGCAAACTATTAGACTAGCAGACTACAAAGGGAAGCACAGCCGCAAACTGCCCAGTGACGCAAGCCTATCAGACGAGCTAAATCACTTATTTGCACGCTTCGAGGCAAGCAACACTGAGGCATGCATGAGAGCATCAGCTGTTCTGGACAACTGTGTGATCACGCTCTCCGTAGCCAACGTGCGGAAGACCTTTAAACAGGTCAACATTCACAAGGCCGCTGGGCCAGACTGATTACCAGGCCGGGTGCTCTGTGCATGTGCTGACCAACTGGCAGGTGTCTTCACTGACATTTTCAACATGTCCCTGATTGAGTCTGTAATACCAACATGTTTCAAGCAGACCACCCTGTGCCCAAGAACACTAAGGTAACCTGCCTAAATGACTACAGACCCGTAGCACTCCCGTACGTAGCCATGAAGTGCTTTGAAAGGCTGGTCATGGTTCACATTAACACCATTATCCCACAAACCCTAGATCACTCCAATTCACACACCGCTCTAACAGATCCACACATGATGCAATCTCTAATGCACTCCACACTGCCCTTTCCCGCCTGGACAAAAGGAACACCTACGTGAGAATGCTATTTATTGACTACAACTCAGTGTTCAACACCATAGTGCCCTCAAAGCTCATCACTAAGCTAAGGATCCTGGGACTAAACACTGCAACTGAATCCTGGGCTTCTTGATAGGCCGCCCCCAGGTGGTAAGTGTAGGTAGCAACACATCTGCCACGCTGATCCTCAACACTGGAGCCCCTCGGGTGCGTGCTCAGTCCCCTCTTGTACTCCCTGTTCACCCACGACTGCATGGTTAGGCACGACTCCAACACCATCATTACGTTTGCAGATGACACAACAGTGGTAGGCCTGATCACTGACAATGACGAGACAGCCTATAGGGAGGAGGTCAGAGACCTGGCCGGGTGGTGCAAGAATAACAACCTATCCCTCAAGACAAAGGAGATGATTGTGGACTACAGAAAAAAGCGGACCAAGCATACCCCCATTCTCATCGACGGGGCCGTAGTGGAGCAGGTTGAGAGCTTCAAGTTCTTTGGTGTCCACATCACCAACAAACTATCATAGTCCAAACACACCAAGACAGTTGTGAAGAGGGCACGACAAGCCTATTCTCCCTCAGGAAACTAAAAAGATTTGGCATGGGTCCTCAGATCCTCAAAAGGTTCTACAGCTGCAACATTGAGAGCATCCTGACAGGTTGCATCACTGCCTGGTACGGCAACTGCTCAGCCTCCGACCGCAAGACCCTACAGTACATGACTGGGGCTAACCCGCCTGCCATCCAGGACCTCTATACCAGGTGGTGTCAAAGGAAGGCCCTAAAAATTGTCAAAGACTCCAGCCACTCCAGTCACAGACTGTTCTCTCTGCTACCGCATGGCAAGCGGTACCGGAGCACCAAGTCTAGGACCGAAATGATTCTCAAAAGCTTTTACCCCCAAGCCATAAGACTCCTGAATAGGTAATCAAATGGTTACCCGGACTATGCATTGTGTTCACCCTCCCTCCAACCCCCCCACCGGTTAGTCGGGCTGTTACCTCAAATATCCCGACTAACCGGTGCACCCGCACATTGACTCTGTACCGGTACCACCTGTATATAGCCTCGCTACTGTTTTTTTATTTATTTTTATTACTTATCTATTGTTGACCTAATAACTATTTCTTACTTAACTGCTCTGTTGGTTAAGGGCGTGTAAGTAAGCATTTCACTAAGGTTGATGTTCACTAATACCTGTTGTATTTGGAGCACGTGACAAATAAACTTTGATTTGATTTGACATTAAACAGTCCATCCAGGATTCCGCAAATCTGCAACCACATTTTTTGCTACATCAATAATGCCCTGCATATTATGCGAGGGCTAGACCAATCACCACACTATTTACAAATAAAACAGTCAAATCAATGCAATATTTTAGCATAAAACGGACCCCTCACCGCAGAACAAAAAGAGAGCAATTTCAAACAATCACCGCACATTTACTGTGTAATATCAAGCCAAACGTCAACCAACTTTTTCCCTCGTGAGTGCATTTTCGCGACAAATTCTGAAAAATTATTGCATATTGCCATGCTAAATGTAAGAATTGCCTCAGCAAAATCAAGCATTTTTGCCTGAAAATATCACATAAAATCTGAAATGTTATACATATTCTCATTAAAGTGAATAATTCAACCTTTTCTAGTCTGTGCAGAGGTGCCTCTTTAACCTGTAATGTCTTTGATTTTTTCCTCAGTGTACTCCAAGGACATGAAGTGGGTCCCTATTGGGAACCAAGCTGATGTGTTTGCAGATATCGACATCGGTCCAGTACATGGGGACATCCTTCTGGCACAGCTCCGGCCTGGACAGGAGCTGGATATAGTCATGCACTGCGTGAAAGGCATTGGTGAGAGGACTTTCTCTGAAAAATGTGATAAAGTCTGCTTAATGGCAATCTCAGACTACAGTTAACCTAAAGCCTTCTCAATCCCTGTAACCAATGAAGTAATGGTAAAAAATGTATAACAGGTGGGTGTTTGCTATCTGGGGTGATTTAAGTTATGCTTCCTATAGTTTCAATGCATTTCTTCGTGAGAGATGGGTTAATGCTTCTGCAAAATAAAAAAGTGTTTACGTTAATATACCCTCACTACACCATTGCCTGCAACTACAGCTCTCAGTCAAATGATGTTGAAATGAGTGATCGCTTTCTTTCCTGTTTTGATGGCTCAATCCTATGCTCTATTTTCCAGGTCAAGACCACGCCAAATTTTCACCTGTGGCTACAGCCAGTTACAGACTCCTTCCTGAGATCACACTAATGGAAACAGTGGAGGGGGAGAAAGCGGAGCGACTAAAACGCTGCTTCTCCCCTGGAGTCATTGAGGTGGAGAACCATGGGGGTAAAACAGTAGCTATAACATTTTGAAGCATTATGTCAGGATGGCTGAGGGGTTTAGTGCACTGAGTTCAGGTCGTAGTGTCCCCTGGAGGTGTGGGTTCGAATCCCACTTCTGAAAACAACCTTTATGGACAGCAGGTAGCCTAGCGGTTACAGCATTGGGCCAGGAACTGAAAGGTCGCTAGTTTGAATCCCAGAGCCAACAAGGTGAAAAATTTCGATATGCCCTTGAGCAAGGCACTTAGCCCTAATTGCTCCAGAGTCGCCATGACCTCACTCTTAGGGTGTCTCAGGGGGAGTTGGGATATGCAACAACAAAAAATGCTTTATTTCACACAAGTATAATAAGCACTTGTACATGTGTAAAACAGGACAAATATAAGCACGCACCAAATTATTATTAAAGTGTACTTACACTGTAGCTATTTATGATCCATGTAGCTTATGATCCCACTTCTGAAAACAACCTTTATGGGTGGCAGGTAGCCTAGTGGTTAGAGCGTTGGGCCAGTAACCGAAAGGTTGCTGAATCGAATCCCTGAGCTGACAAGGTAAAAATCTGTTGTTCTGCCACTGAACAAGGCAGTTAACACGCTGTTCCCTGGTAGGTTGTCATTGTAAATAAGAATTTGTTCTGAACTGACTTGCCTGGTTAAATAAAGGTTAAATGTATAATTTAAAAGTATTTTTAATCTTCTGTCCCAGGAAAGGTTGTTGCCAAGGTGGTGAACAGTCGCTTAGATACCTGCAGTAGGGAGGTTCTCCGACATGACGACCTCAAGAACGCTGTGAAGCTTGCAAGAGTGCGGGACCATTTCATCTGTATGTACCCAGTGAATTTAGAAATCACTGTTTCCTGCTTGGTGAATTTGTGAAATGTACAGTAATAATGTCTGGTGGTACAGGTCATAGCCCATAACTGTTGTGTTGCACTGTAGAAGCTAATTGTTTGTTTTTCCTCAGTGATTATTTTACTTTTATAGTAGTATAGTTTGTAGTAGTATAGTTTGGCATTCTGCGCATGAGCACTCATCAATCCTGTGTTTCCTCTTTCCCATAAAGTTTCTGTAGAATCCACTGGCATCCTGGCACCTGATGTCTTGGTCACAGAGGCCATCAAAGTTCTCATGACCAAGTGTCGAAGATTCCTCAGTGAGCTCGACTCCACGGAGATGGAATAATAGCAATTAAGTTGGACCACATGTAAATACCCACTACAGGGGTGAGACATTTGTGTTGAGTCTGTGTGCAACATGCTTTGGACCTGGAAAGGGCAACTCCAGTCCTTGCGGCCTGAATGGTGTCATACTTTTTTGTCCCATTTAACACCTGTTTCCAATAATCAACTAATGATATTCAGTTCAGAATGCAATTAGTTTAATCAGCTGTGTTTGCAAGGGATAGGGGAGAAAAGTGGGACACCACTCTGCCCCCAAGGTCTGAAGTTGCCCATCCCAGCTTTGGACAATAGAATACAATACCAGTTGGAATAAAAGCACCCTGTAGAAATGCTGAGGATGCTTTGTTTTTTATTACCATCCTATGTACCCAGCTTGAGATGGTTTGTCATCCCCAATAAGAGTTGTGCCACTTATGTACTATATTTTGTATTCAAATGAATGTTTATGTCACTTGCAAATCCTTATGGCTCATGTCATTAGCCCATTTGTAGAGTTGTGCCTGAATTCCATCCTTTTAGGTGAAACCATTACAAGAAAATGTGTTTTTAGTATTTACTGAATGAAGAGGGTGGTAACTCTTAAGCATATAGTACACAGCGAGGTGCAGTTATGTTTTGTGTACTGTATAGACTTGTGCGACAAAAGTAAAGCATATTACATTTTACTCTAGATGATGTTGCAAAGTCGGTGTGTATTTCCTATCCCCTTCCGTTCTATTCCAAAGTGTGTACATTGTTTGATGGTGTCTTGAAACAAGATATGGTATGCATTGGGCCCAGTTTCCCGATAGCGATGTGACATGCGTTTCCCAAAACACTACGAGAGAACGTTCGCTAAGTGCGTCGTTACTAATCGAAATAAATTAAGCACTGCTTTCAGATCGGCGTTTTCCCTTTCACATATGGCTACAAATATTGAGGCGGCTTATTCTAATGCGTACCCTATAATAAAGCACTAAAGATTTGGCACATTGCGCGCACATGAAATACATTGAGGCAAATTACACTGCGCTCACTTAGCTAAATATAACTATTGAATTCACATTAATTTTAGTTCACTATAATTCAAATATATAGGCACATGTGGCCTAAACTGTATTTATCTTTAAATACAACTATTTTATTCACATTCATTTTAGTTCACTATAATTCAAATATATAGGCACATGTGGCCTATACTGTATTTATCTTTTAATAGTCATCTCGGTTTTCATTTGAAGCGTCTATCATTCGCTTGTATGCAAAGAAATGGGCGTCTTTGTATTTGGAAGGTCAAACGATGTTAGGCTACATATGAGATGTATTGAGACAAATAAGCCTACTGATCGTCGCAAAATATAACTTAATTGTTTGAACATTAAATGTATTTCAATATGATTGAAAATAGGCATATAGACTACTGTATTTGTATTTTAATGCAGTCATCTTGGTTTTAATTTGAAGCATTTTTATACGTCTCTGGTGTGTATCAATTGAAAGACATTGGCAACTTTTTATTTTGTGCTCAACTTTGTTGTTTAGCGGTCCCAGAGAGGGGGATAAACCACGTGATTCTATGTTTAGTGGAAATCTGTGTATTAAGTGGGCAAAAAGCATCGAACGACGCTGGGGCAAGTGTGGTCTGATGCAGGCGTTAGATTACGAGCTTCTTCAAGTGCAACGTTAATAAAGAGGGTTTTGGGAAACAACTCGGAGATGTAACGATGAATTTAGCCTTAAAATGCCTTTGGGAAACCAGGCCTAGCGCTGGACACAGCTCTTTGCACGGACGACAGCAGCGACATAGACTGCTCTTGTTTTCTTTGCTCAAGTGAATAGAAATGGTTGTATACAATATTGCAAGACTTTCTTCGAGCACAGTTCAGAGAGAGAACGTTCCCTATAAAACGTCATTTCCCCTATCCGTGGCAAATTAAGATGGCGGCCGTTGTAGAAGGAGTAGAGCGAGGTTTTGAAGCCCTGGATTGCGACTCTGTGTTACCGAGATTGTCTACACCACCTCCGGATCAACCACACCAGAACAACCCGCTATTAGGACTTCCCATTGTGGCGATTGAGATGGTTTTCAATTTCCTGTCTTACGACGAAATCAGCCTCATACGCTTGGTGAGAGGGAACAAAAACAAACCACGAAGCAAATGGCAATGCGGCGTCTGGCTAATCTAGTTGTTGCTAGCTATGTCAGAGACGTTATCGGCTATCGTTATGTAGCTAGTGTGAGTAGCAAGTGAGGTTATTGGCTAGCTAATAAGTTCCTTCCCAAGTTAAGTCGTAACATGCATTGATTCACTGTTTATATGTTTGAACAAAATGTAATATATTTCCCCACTGAATAATACTATGGTGCCGAACTATAGTACGTGCTAAGCTAAGTTTATTTGCACCAGCTTTGTCAACAACACACCTGTTCCATTCCATTTCAGGTTGCTATATCGCGCTAGTAGGGGTCTCCCGGATGGAATTCGTGGCAAACTAGTCAAATGTATATTAACATGGTTATAATATTGCCTGTCTAATGATATTGGTATTTGTTTTCTATCTTGCTAAATGTGTTAACATACTAGTGCTAGCTAGGTAACGTTTTCTTGTGTATTCTGTATGACCACAGTAACTAACGTTTGTTAGCTACACATTTTGAAGTTGGCATTTCTGCTATCCCGAGTGAATCAAGTATTTCCTTTAATTTACTTGCATCTGAAAGAAAGTGGTACAAGAGACCAATTTAACATTTTGATATCACTTTCAAGGAATTTCAATGTGATATCAAAATAGTACATTTTCCAGGGAAACCAGAGAACTCGATGAATGTTGGAGCTATGTTTGTGTCGAGGAGTAGGCTATTTTTCAGTTTCACGCTTTTCATCTGGCCACTTTGTTTGAGCATCACCGGCTGTAAGTGTCATGCAAGGGCATGGAGAGGTTGGAGGTGTTGTGAAAGACGAGTCCCAATAGCTACTAACTCAAACATACCTTCCCGCCCCTGTTCTTTTCCCAGGTATGCAAGCGCATGGACATGATCTGTCAGCGCATGCTGAACCAAGGCTTCCTCAAGGTGGAGCGCTACCACAGCCTGTGCCAGAGGCAGGTCAAAGCCCAGCTGCCAAGGTCAGTATCAACACCACTGGAGGCAGAGAATTATATAGTATGCTACTTGAATACAAGTGGGATGTTTTGCTAGGCCTATGTCCTGAAGCAAATCATTGAATAGGCCTACTGTGTAGAGGCAATGAAACCAAAAGTGCTGAATGGTTTGAGCTCTGTAGGAACCACAGATTGGTATAAAGCACATTTGGGAAATCTGTAACTTTAATCCAAGCCCATGTTTTTCTCTCCTGGTAACAAGTGGATTATTTTGGGGTAATGAAATAATAAATACACTGAACAAAAATAGAAACTCAACATGTACTGTGGTTCATGAGCTGAAATGTAAATTAATCCCAGAAATGTTCCATATGGACAAAGCTTATTTCTCTAATTTTGTGCACACATTTGTTTATATCATGTTATTAAGCATTTCTCCTTAGCCAAGATAATCCATCCACCTTGCATATCAAGAAGCTGATGAAACAGCATGATCATTACACAGGTGCACCTTGTGCTGGGAACTAACAGACCATTTAAATGTGCTACTCACCCCATTGTCAGAGGCACCAGTGTATTACAGAAGTGATTACCTCATGCCTTAAAGCTATGAAACACATTTACTGTATGTTTTTGTTGAATTTCTTCACCTCATTCTTTTATTCCAAATCACTCATCTTCACTGTTGGATGATCCTTGGAAAGTGATTGTTGACTCATAAATGTTACTTGCATCATGAAGGTCTCTGTCTGGTCCAGTGTGTGTATTTAGTGAGTTTTGTGTTGTGGCAGGCGGGAGTCAGAGCGGAGGAACCACTCCCTGGCCCGTCATGCTGACATCCTGGCTGCCGTAGAAACGCGCCTCTCCCTACTCAACATGACCTTCATGAAATATGTGGACTCAAATCTCTGCTGCTTCATCCCTGGCAAGGTACCTAACTACATCCTCTGTAACCTACCAGTCACTATCTACCTGGCACAATATATGCCAATTTATAGAAGGAAATGTTAATTTCAGGTATTTTTGTGGTATTCTTTATTTAATTTTTTTGTCAACAAGCTTTAGCTCTATTTGGCCACAAGATGGCACTCCTGCTCTTAGATTGACGATAGTTTAGGGAAATAATCTGGTCTGGGTAAATGATGAAAGCAGAATCTCAATTTAAAGTATTCTAATTTAAGTGGAAGACCAGTTCCATCCCAATATGATGATACTAGCTACTTCTTCAAACTTGCAAAGTCTTGGCCTCAACAACATAACACAAATTCTTAACATTCTAAGCCAAATGAGGTTTAGGATACATTGTATAAGGTTCCCAGCATGTGATTGTCTTTCCCTAAGGTGATTGATGAGATCTACCGTGTGCTGCGCTATGTGAACTCTACACGCGCTCCCCAGCGAGCTCACGAGGTGCTGCAGGAGCTGCGGGACATCTCTTCCATGGCCATGGAATACTTTGATGAAAAGATTGTCCCCATCCTGAAGAAGAGGCTTCCCGGGGCCGACCTGTCAGGGCGCCTCATCGGATCTTCCCCAGGTAATTGACAACTACACTGACCTTTTATGGCCAATAAAGGTCTTGTAATGTACAGACGCCCATGTAATTTAGTCATGTTAATTTTATTCATAATATCTTTATTGTTCAGCTACCCATTTTAAGATTGTACATAAGATCATCGTTCTCTCTGCCTACCTTCAGTGGCCAGCCCCTCTACCTCCCTGACCACCATGTCCCTGCTGGCCAAGAACACGCCGTCGCGCTCTGAGATGACCAAGGTGCAACAGCAGGTGAAGGTGAATGGGGTGTCCATGACTGCGTTGCGGAGGGAGATGCAAGAGGTGCGTGTCAAGCAGCTGGAGCAGCAGAAGCAGCTGCAGGACCAGGAGCAGAAGCTGCTGGAGCAGACTCAGGTTATCGGGGAGCAGAATGCCCGGCTGGCTGAGCTGGAGCACAAGCTCAGGGAACTGATGGACAGTGCGGTGGGGGGAGGGGCCGGGCCAGCCGTACCCTCCACCTCCTCGGCTTCTTCCTCAACAGGCTCAGCTGCCGTCGCCCCGTCTTCTGCTGCTGTCACCACGGCAGCCAGTGCCATGGACGCAGCGGTGGAGACAGGGGGCAGCCCGCCCCTGAAACGCACCAGGAAGAGCTCAGACCTCCTGCGTCAGTCCAAACGTCTGCGGAGCAAGAAATAGGACGCTCAATGTTATTTGGGGTTCAGTCTGATTGGACCTCCCATGTCCTGTGACATGATTTTAATTCTTATTGTTTGGAATGTCTTTAAGAAAGGGGGTTATGGTAAAGAAGTCTAGAGTCACTGTGTCCCTGGTGTTGTATCCCCCTTGTCATTGCCCTCTCAAATTCACACAAACTACATCATGGACATGTTTATGCTGATTAGACCAGCATATTTGGGCAAGAGTGCTGGTAGTCTCCACAGTTTAACCACTGACTTTCTAAAGCCACTAAGAATTTGCACATTAGTTGAAGGGTGAGGGTTAGGTTAAAGTCTAAAACACTCAATCTTTGTGTTCACTCTTGTCCATCAAGAAAAGTCAATCCACATTAGGGTTTCGGCTCCTAGTCAGGAGAGTCTTTGTGGTGAAGATGAGAAGTAATGAGCGCTTCTAATGTGCATTGCATAACCACTGTAAGGTTGACTGAGTGGGAAAAATGCATTGAAAATTTTGTCTAGATGAGATCACTTCGGTAAGTGTTCTGCCGCTGAACAAATTTTGTTGACTCAAATAACTTTTTTTTGTTTAAGATTCTAATTGTTCTGTCTGTTGCCAGGCTGGATTGCTTGAAAATATCCTTGCTCAATGTAGACCCCTGATAGGATTACCATCTTATTTTTTTATTTTCTGAGACTGGCTAAATTAGTAGATTGTGTGAGATTTTGGCAATTACCATTTGTGTGCGTGCAGTTTAAGGTAGTTTACATGCTAGCTGTTCTGTTAGACTTCGTCATTACGCTAACGCTACTTTGCAATGGCTTCGAGAAACTATCTTTAACTTCAAACTGCACGCAGAGATATAAATCTTACACCATCCCTTTAAAAAATGATTTGATTCCTGCCTTGGGGGGATATTACATTACTTGCCCTTCCCATCAAACATTTGGTGCAATAAAATGTATTTTTTTAATTAATTTTTTTAAAGGAAGTTATTCTCTATTTTTAATACTTAAGTTAACCCTCCCCTGTCTAAAAAATATAATCTTGCCCAGAGCGAATTGTTTATTTTAGTCTGGTTTTGTGATATTTCACATAATGCAAAGGAGAGGTTTTTGAGGGGTTCCTGTTATAAGTGTTTAGTTGGTGAAAGGACACGCCGTTGATTTGAAATGCATTACTGTGTTCCACATGAACATGCTGTCTTTGACACGCCCTGTTGAGTTGAAGACAGGCAGGCTAATGTGTAGATTGATCATGTAGCCGAGGTAGCGTCTCTAAAGCCATGGTGCCTGGGAAATAGAGGAAAGGGACTCTTTTTACATTAGGCAAAGGAAGGACTGCTATAGGAGCCCACAAGACTTATACTTTTCACAGATCAATCATTTCCAATAAGTTCTGGCACATTCATTTTTCCTTCAGTGCTACAGTAATTTTGCTCCACCATTGACTATGTTTTTTGAGATTACATTCATCGATCAAATGGCTGAAATTATGCTAGCTCAAATGCTAACCCCATGTTTATACTAGTCTGTGTAAAAGGTGAATTATATAGTCAAGTATCGGCTGTCTTTGGGGAAGATGAATCAAAGCTTTATGTAAGAAATTGAAATTACCACCTGAATCAATTGGCCAGACTGGTGGGTCTGTCTTAGTGGTCAAAGGTAAATTTGCCACATGTCTCCACTCCAGTGTGTCATTTGCAGTTGTCATCTAGGTCAGCGTCTGTATATTAAACTTATTGTTATGCTATCTTTGTACACCAAAAAAGTTGAGTCCTATGTAACACCAAGATGAATCTGTTTAAGACGCATTCAGATTTGCCCAAAAACTACAGTTGAGGTTTACCAATGATGTTTTAAGCCCTACTAAAGAAATTGTGAAAGGAGTTCAACTAAATGTGACATGGATTTTAAGTCTTAGTTTTTTCCTTAATTGCTACAAAAAGTACATTTCTCTTGCACAACATCACCCTTCCCATTTTAAGATATTTTTGCACTCACGGTTCTCTTTTGCCTTGTGAGGTTTGGGGACACTCTTTTCACACCACTTTGACACAGCTACGACGTTATTGTTTTTCGTAGCTGATTAGAAGGGCATTTTTGCTAACTTTTTTTCCCCCTACCCTTAACCTCAGTGTCCTAACATGCTACCTTAATTATCCTAACCTGTGTAAGTTCTCTTAACCTGCTACGAAAAAGTCACTTCTGGTCGTAGCTGTATCGAAGTGGAGTGAAAGGGTTTTTATTTTTTGTGAGGCTAGCTTGTGAGCCCATATTGCGGCTGGAAATTAGTTAAGAATGACCACTACTTGTGGCATAACTTTTGCGGCATACTGGGTAATGCAGTTCACAACTGAGTGGACTCAAGCGTGTATTATAAATGCACTGTCCAGGAAACACTTATCTAGTGGCTTAATTTGAGACTGCGTCTCAGTTTAGAAATGAGTGTACTGTAAACTTCATGTACTTCAAAAGTGTAGATTGCATTATTGTATGTATTAAGAAAAATCTTGCAAATTGGCCTATTTGGGGTTAACTGTATGGGTTGTTACACACATTACCGTTACAAATGAAGCATTAAAAGAAGTTAACATATCCAGATATTGTTGTGTGTTTAGTTTTGCATAAATTTATTTACTGTAATTTAAATGTGCTAATTCCTGACTGCATTGTGACAAAGCATGATCCATATGAGGAACATACAGTACCATTCAAAAGTTTGGACATTACTCATTCAAAGGTTTTTCTTTTATTGTAGAAGAATAGTGAAGACCTCAACTATGACATAACACATGTAGTAACCAAAAAAGTGTTAAACAAATCAAAATATATTTTTGATTCAAGTATCCAGCCTTTGCCTTTGATAGTGTTGTACACTCTTGGCATTCTCTCAATCAGCTTAATCTGGAATGCTTTTACCACAGTCTTGAAGGAGTTCCCACATATGCTGAACACTTGTTGGCTGCTTTTCCTTCACTCTGTGGTCCAACTCATCCCGAAACCATCTCAATTGGGTTGAGGTCGGGTGCTTGTGGAGGCCAGGTCATCTGACGCAGCACTCCATCACTTCTTGGTCAATTAGCCCTTACACAGCCTGGCGGTGTGTTGGGTCATTGTCCTGTTGAAAAATAAATGATAGTCCCACTAAGCGCAAACCAGATGGGATGGCGTGTCACCAGAAAACTGTGGTAGCCATGCTGGTTAAGTGTGCCTTGAATTTGAAATAAATCGGTGTCACCAGCAAAGCACCATCACACTTCCTCCTCCATGCTTTACGGTGGGAACCACACATGCGGAGATAATTAAATTGTTTAACTTGGGTCAAACTTTTCGGGTAGACTTCCACAAGCTTCCCACAATAACTTGGGTGAATTTTGGCCCATTCCTCCTGACAGAGCTGGTGTGACTGAGTCAGGTTTGTAGGCCTCCTTGCTCGCACATGCTTTTTCAGTTCTGCCCACAAATGTTCTATGGGATTGAGGTCAGGGCTTTGTGATGGCCACTCCAATACATTGACTTTGTTGTCCTTAAGCCATTTTGCCACAACTTTGGAAGTATGCTTGGGGTCATTGTCCATTTGGAAGACCCATTTGCGACCAAGCTTTAACTTCCTGACTGATGTCTTGAGATGTTGCTTGAGTATATCCACATCATTTTCCTGCCTCATGATGCCATCTATTTTGTGAAGTGCACCAGTCCCTCCTGCAGCAAAGCATCCCCACAACATGATGCTGCCACCCCCGTGCTTCACGGTTGGGATAGTGTTCTTCAGCTTGCAAGCCACCCCCTTTTTCCTCCAAACATAATGATGGTCATTATGGCCTAACAGTTCTATTTTTGTTTCATCAGACCAGAGGACATTTCTCCAAAAAGTACGATCTTTGTCCCCATGTGCAGTTGCAAACCGTAGTCTACCTTTTTTATGGTGGTTTTGGAGCAGTGGCCTCTTCCTTGCTGAACGGCCTTTCAGGTTATGTCGATATAGGACTCGCTTTACTCTGGATAAGATACTTTTGTTCCTGTTTCCTCCAGCATCTTCACAAGGTCCTTTGCTGTTGTTCTGGGGACCCACTGGGGAGTCAGGCCCAACCAATCAGAATGAGTTTTGTCCCACAAAAGGGCTTTATTACAGACAGAAATACTCCTCAGTTTCATCAGCTATCTGGGTGGCTGGTCTCAGATGATCCCGTAGGTGAAGAAGCCGGATATGGAGATCCTGGGCTGGCGTGGTTACACGTGGTCTGCAGTTGTGAGGCCGGATGAGACATCTATAGCATTGTGATGTGTGACAAAACTGCACATTTTAGAGTGGCCTTTTATTGTCCTCAGCACAAGGTGCACCTTGTGTAATGATCATGCTGTTTAATCAGCTTCTTGATATGCCACACATGTCAGGTGGATGGAATATCATAGCAATGAGAAATTCTCACTAACAAACTTCTGCACAAAATTTTAAAGATAATGTCTGGGATGTTTTATTTCAGCTCATGAAACATGGGATCGACATACGTTGCGTTTATATTTTGTTCAGTATAGTTTGTTGAAAACATGTAATCTAAGCCCGTAGTTTTTGTTGCTAAACGTTTAGCAACAAAACCCACCTATCTGAGAGAATGTCGAATTATCTGAGGCTTATTTGATCAAATGCAAGTTATGTCATGTTTAGGCTGTTAACGTGACAATATGTAACTTTTTGGGCGACCTGACCAAATTCACATATATATGTGAGTTATAGATCTTTCATTCCCGTTGAAAGCAAGTATAAGAAGCGGTAGATCTGTTCTATGTGTGCTATTTCTATGCTTCCGTTATGAAGTTTCATTTTTGCATCTTTTACTTTCGATTTTGTACACCAACTTCAAACAGCTGAATATGCAATACTTTTGGTTATGGAAAATATATTTCACAGCTGTTTAGATGGTACAATGATTGTCTACAAAATGACTGCTTGTTTTGTCACAAACTGGAATCTTAGCAACTTTAGTTCAAGTGTACTGATATAAGTGGATGCATGTTGCATTCCGGCAACTTAGAGAAAAATAACTTAGTTGTGCCTCTTCTTCTTCTATTGCGATTGCAAAATGTAATGTGCATCCCGCCAACTGTGAGGGATGGAAACAGGATTCTCCCCTCTTAAAGCGTATCTTAAAGCGTATCTTACATAACCACTCTTCACATACATAGTTAGATGCCTTTTCAAGCACCAACCACACCAGGAATTCTCTTCAGGTATTCAACCTGAACATCCGTCGTCACCCCTGAGATGACCCCTTTGAAGGGTGCTCTACTCCCAAGTTCAAAGCAAGAAACTTCTGTTGTCAGGAATATTTTGAGGACAACTGCAATCTTCCTCTGTTCTTCAAAAATGTAATGAATCAAAATAATACCACTCTGACCGAATCCACTTTTCCCAGCGCATACTTAACCATTTTCGGCACCTCAAAAAGGTTTCCCACATTTGCATCCTTACTCAACAAACGCATCCCAACAAGAAGTAATTCATTACCATTCATAGATGTATCCTCTGGTTTCAGTTTTTGACACTGCTGTTGTCCATTCAGGACATTCATCTTCATTCAAACTCTTCTTCTGTGGCTTTTACGGCAGACTACAACCACAAAATGTGCATTACTGCCACCAACTGGACTGGGTTGAAAAAAAGGTAAAAATAACAATCTAACTTAATCCACCTAAAATAAAACAATAAACACCACATTGACAAAACCAAAACCCCAAAGTATTCCTTCAAATCTCCATATCTCCCTTCTCAGGCTATATGACTTCAGAGGGTGGTACGGCTTGTGACAATACTCCATGCAACTCCTCCGCAGAGAAGTATTTCAGTCCCAGGAACCGTTCTACCGCATCCACAATGATATCTATTTTCATGGAATTCAAACTCACATCTACTACAGTCACCAACGCTCTAGACAACATGAAAACAGCCTAACCACCTATGCTAGGGCGAGTAAAATGGTCAGAGTGAGGTGTTCTTTCATTTGTATCTGGAAGTAACTAGCCAACTTTGGCCAGTTAGCTTGCTTGACTACGGTTGTTGTGAGGTCAGAACGCTCGGATCAACCCTACTCATCGACCAGAGCTTCCAACGTGAGCTCTGAGCGCACTATGTGAGAGAATCAGCGAATCAGCATCCTAAACGTTTGTGTGTGACGCAGATCGGGATAGGCGAACTCTATTTCAATCAGATCCTGCGTTGACACCAGGCAGGGTGGTTTGAGTCCGTTAGGTAACCGAGAAGTTGGAGTCAATTTGATACTTTTAGCTAGTAATATAAATGTTTTGAGATTCATTACCTGTTACTTAAACCAAAGAAAGATGGGGAACCGTGTCCCTCGTGAGGATTACGAATGGGTTTATACAGATCAGCCACACGCAGACAGGAGGAAAGACATTTTGGGTGAGTGTTTTCCTTTCTCTTCATAGACCGCAATAGAAGCTAACATTAGCTTGTCAGTTTGTATTGCTGGTCATTAATTATTTCGCTTGTTAGCTATAAGTGTTCCTCATGTCTTTCATCAAAGCTGGCTACTAACTAGCTAAAGTTGGCTAACTAACTATAATCTCCTTTCAGATATGCTATATAACTAGCAGTTGCTCACTGCAGCCACGGATGAATATATAATTATCCAGCTAATGATAGATAGCTAAATAATATATAACTATAATAATATATGCCATTTAACAGACACTTTTATCCAAAGCGACTTAGTCATGCGTGCATACATTTTTCGTATGGTTGGCTGCCCAGTTACCTTGTGAGGCAGGCAGGGAGAGGGGAGTTGGATAGCATCTGATTTAATTGCAACCATTGCTGTTGTTACCTACACTATCAGTCATCTAGCTAGCTAGCCAGACCAATTATTATGTAAAACGATTTTACAGGAACCCCTCTTTATACTTCAATCGTCCATTATAAAGGTATGACTCCAGTACGGAGGCGGGGGCGCTCCAGTACAGTAGATGGCCGTAATGCAGCATAACATTGGATGCCAACCACTGATAAATCAAATCAAATGCCAATCACTGATAAATCAAATCAAATGTTATTTGTCACATACACATGGTTAGCAGATGTTAATGCAAGTGTAGCGAAATGCTTGTGCTTCTAGTTCTGACAATGCAGTAATAACCAACGAGTAATCTAACCTAACAATTTCACAACAACTACCTTATACACACAAGTGTAAAGGGATGAAGAATATGTACATAAAGATGTATGAATGAGTGATGGTACAGAACGGCATAGGCAAGATGCAGTAGATGGTATCAAGTACAGTATATACATATGAAATGAGTAATGTAGGGTATGTAAACATTATATTAAGTGGCATTGTTTAAAGTGGCTAGTGATCCATTTTTTACATCAATTTTTCCATTATTAAAGTGGCTAGAGTTGAGTCGGTATGTTGGCAGCAGCCACTCAATGTTAGTGGTGGCTGTTTAACAGTCTGATGGCCTTGAGATAGAAGCTGTTTTTCAGTCTCTCGGTTCCTGCTTTGATGCACCTGTACTGACCTCGCCTTCTGGATGATAGCGGGGTGAACAGGCAGTGGCTCGGGTGGTTGTTGTCCTTGATGATCTTTATGGCCTTCCTGGGACATTGGGTGGTGTAGGTGTCCTGGAGGGCAGGTAGTTTGCCCCCGGTGATGCGTTGTGCAGACCTCACCACCCTCTGGAGAGCCTTACGGTTGTGGGCGGAGCAGTTGCCGTACCAGGCGGTGATACAGCCCGACAGGATGCTTTCGATTGTGCATCTGTAAAAGTTTGTGAGTGCTTTTGGTGACAAGCCGAATTTCTTCAGCCTCCTGAGGTTGACGAGGCGCTGCTGTGCCTTCTTCACCATGCTGTCTGTGTGGGTGGACCAATTCAGTTTGTCTGTGATGTGTACGCAGAGGAACATAAAACTTACTACCCTCTCCACTACTGTCCCGTCGATGTGGATAGGGGGGTGCTCCCTCTGCTGTTTCCTGAAGTCTACGATCATCTTCTTTGTTTTGTTGACGTGGAGTGTGTGGTTATTTTCCTGACACCACACTCCGAGGGCCCTCACCTCCTCCCTGTAGGTCGTCTCGTCGTTGTTGGTAATCAAGCCTACCACTGTAGTGCAATCTGCAAACTTGATGATTGAGTTGGAGGCGTGCATGGCCACGCAGTCGTGGGTGAACAGGGAGTACAGGAGAGGGCTCTGAAAGCACCCTTGTGGGGCCCCAGTGTTGAGGATCAGCGGGGTGGAGATGTTGTTACCTACCCTCACCACCTGGGGGCCGCCCCTCAGGAAGTCCAGTACCTGGTTGCACAGGGCGGGGTCGAGACCCAGGGTCTCGAGCTTGATGACGAGTTTGGAGGGTACTATGGTGTTAAATGCTGAGCTGTAGTCGATGAACAGCATTCTCACATAGGTATTCCTCTTGTCCAGATGGGTTAGGGCAGTCCTGTTGCGATTGCGTAGTCTCTGGACCTATTGGGGCGGTAAGCAAATTGGAGTGGGTCTAGGGTGTCAGGTAGAGTGGAGGTGATATGGTCCTTGACTAGTCTCTCAAGCACTTCATGATGACGGAAGTGAGTGCTACGGGGTGGTAGTCGTTTAGCTCAGTTACCTTAGCTTTCTTGGGAACAGGAACAATGGTGGCCCTCTTGAAACATGTGGAAACAGCAGACTGGGATAAGGGGTGATTGAATATGTCCGTAAACACACCAGCCAGCTGGTCTGCGCATGCCCTGAGGACGTGGCTGGGGATGCCGTCTGGGCCTGCAGCCTTGCGAGGGTTAACACGTTTAAATGTTTTACTCACGTCGGCTGCAGTGAAGGAGAGTCCGCAGGTTTTGGCAGCGGGCCGTGTCAGTGGCACTGTATTGTCCTCAAAGCGAGCAAAGAAGTTGTTTAGTCTGTCTGGGAGCAAGACATCCTGGTCTGCGACGGGGCTGGTTTTCTTTTTGTAATCCGTGATTGACTGTAGACCCTGCCACATCACATACCTCTTGTGTCTGAGCCGTTGAATTGCGACTCTACTTTGTCTCTATACTGACGCTTAGCTAGTTTGATTGCCTTGCGGAGGGAATAGCTACATTGTTTGTATTCAGGTCATGTTTCCGGTCACCTTGCCCTGGTTAAAAACAGTGGTTCGCGCTTATAGTTTCGCGCGAATGCTGCCATCAATCCACAGTTTCTGGTTTGGGAATGTTTTAATTGTTGCTGCGGGTACGACATCGCTGATGCACTTGCTAATAAACTCGCTCACCGAATCGCCGTATTCATCAATGTTGTTGTTTGACGCAATGCGGAACGTATCCCAATCCACGTGATCGAAGCAATCTTGGGGCGGCAGGGTAGCCTAGTGGTTAGAGCGTTGGACTAGTAACCGGAAGGTTGCAAGTTCAAATCCCCGAGCTGACAAGGTACAAATCTGTCGTTCTGCCCCTGAACAGGCAGTTAACCCACTGTTCCTAGGCCGTCATTGAAAATAAGAATTTGTTCTTAACTGACTTGCCTAGTTAAATAAAGGTGTAAAAAAAAAAAAAAAAAAAAATCTTGAAGCGTGGAATCAGATTGGTCGGACCAGCGTTGAACAGACCTGAGCGCGGGAGCTTCCCGATTTAGTCTCTGTCTATAGGCAGGGAGCAACAAAATGGAGTCGTGGTCAGCTTTTCCGATAAACCTCACAAGAAGAGGGGGGTGGGGAACAACGTTAGCTAGCTATAGCTAGTACACACCGGGGTAGAGCGTCCTTCGCTCCCACTGGTCGGGCACTGGTTTCCCGCCTGTGAAGCGCGGTTTTCTGCGGTACACAGTGGGTGGGAGGCGGGGGCGAAGTACACTCTACCTCAGTGTGTACTAGCTAGCAATGGGCGACCGGTAGATGGCGTCCTTGCAAGTGGTTTCATATTATGACAGAGATGAAAATATCCTTTAGAAAGGGGGAGGATCTAATGACGCAATAACAAACATGGGTTGTTAATATGACTAGGATTGTGTCTTTGGCTGCTGGATAATGAAAGAAAGTTGAGTACATGAGAGATACTGGTTTCAATGGCATATGAGGAAGTGTTTATAAAATAATCCCCTTAACATTCCTATGGTCGGAACATGTCCAATAAATTGACAATGATGACATTTCTGTTTATGGTTAAATAGTTTCAAAGGTGGGTGTCGTTGCAGTGCGCAACAGGCAATGGCCCTTCTCTCCTTTCTGAACGAACAGTGCCTCAAGTACAGTGACTTTTTCCACATTTTGTTATGTTACAGCCTTATTCTAAAATTTATTAAATAGTTTTTTTCAGCCTCATCTACACACAATACCCCATAATGACAAAGCGAAAACAGGGTTAGAAATGTTTGCAAAAATGTCAAACAGATACCTTATTACATAAGTAACCAGGCCTTAATGAAACTCATACGTAACCATTTTTTTCTGCGGAAACACTGACGTGTGTAATATCCTAATTCAGCACGAGTTGAAAGTTTAGGATTGAAAAATGGTCATGAGGATAATGTTTGAAAATAATTGTTACATCTGAAAAGTTAGTGACCACGAGATGGAAAGCACCGTGCCAAAGTTTGACTGCTTCACTAACGATTCGTTCTTTAACTACGATTTTAGTTTTTTCTGAGCTTGAGTTTGAGTTTGAGTTTATTTTTACAGGGACAGTGCACATTAATCAACGTTTCAGTAAAAGTGCCGGTTTTAGCCAGAGAATTATATACCGGTCGCTCCTGCCTCCCGCTAGCACACCAGGCAGGAGGCTGCGACACTGTGCTAGCTTGCTAGATAGCACACAGTGTCGCTCCCGCCTCCAGTGTACCGGAAAAAAACGTGCCCAACAGGCGGGGGTGGAGGAAACTGTCTACCGGTCCTCCCCGTCTCAAGCTAGCACAGCAGACAGGACCTAGGGCGACGCCAAAGATTTTTTATAAAGAACCCAAGGTAGACCAGAGCCTGTCATTTTCAATGGGAGCAAATTAATCATAGTGTGTAGAGCAAGCAAGAGGTGTGCAGAGCCAAGCTCAAGCTAGTGAGATCTGATTGGCACGTTCTAGCATTTATTTGCATATTTCTATTAGAGCACGCCTACTCTGAAGTGTGAATGTACAATTTGCCCTTGCACACCTAAAAAATTAAAATAACTTTGGCAAAGGGTAAAGTCTACAAAATGCACTCCACTGTTTTTTACAGATTCTAGTTTTGGAAACAAAGGTGTATGGAGATCAAATGTTTAATCGATGAGAAAATGTGCAGAATGTCGACCAACATCCATTTCGCACCAGCCTTCTCCCACTGCTGGCCACATCTCATTTCCATATTTGGTAGTGAGTGGAAACGCCAACCGGATACTACAAATGTATTCATCCAGTGAAATATCTGGCACATTGTTAGGTCTGTGTTGACACTTTGTACTACAGTGGTTCCTCCTTTTTAAAGTTGCGAGCATACACTGTGGGGCTTAGAGGTACCCAGCGTCACGGCTTCATTGCTCCAGACCACCACAAGGAGGAGTTATGCATTTGGGTCCCAAGGTTTTTATATGACCAATCATAGCGAGTGGTTCCAATGACGAATTTGACGCGAGCCACCTGTCCCTGGTGGCTTTATTCAACAAATATGGCTGACAAAACATTACTGGGGAAGCAAATGTAAGTAATTATAATGTCATAACGAGTCAAGCTAAAAATGTACAATTGAGAGGAATATGTTCGTTAATGTAGAGACAAACGATTGTGCATATTTTTTTGTTAAAGTTAATTTGCGAAAACTTGCTAAATCGCAATTAACTGACTAGCTAATATTAGCCAACTAGCTGGTGTTATGACATGAGTACAGTACGACATTGTAATTCGTGTTTAATGTTTTAGACTCCTGAGAACCAGCAAACCAGGCTGTCGTCTTGGGAAACAGTGGATGTAGAGAATCTAGCTAGCTAAAGCATTTACTGCAAATTGAATGTACAATTGTGTAAGCTTACCTTGCAATGCAGCTGAAGTAACATAGCTAGCTAACTATTTACTTGCTTATTGTGTAGTGGAGGATAAAAATAACTGTATGGCTGTGTAGCTAGCTACAGTATGTAGCCGATCTGTGTAAAACGTTAGGTTCTGAACTAATATTCATACCAATCTATGATCCTCAGCTATCATAGTTGTTGTATTAACTTCAAGTCTGAATGGCATTAATGAGATCCCTACATTGTAGCCTGTACATTGAATATATTCACTGATCATGTACTCTTCCTTGGCAAATAAAAGTGTGGTTCAGGTAGGAATCTCTTGAGACATTCTTTTTCAGTCATATCCAATAGCAGGTGTATCAAACTCCATTCTTTGAATGATGCTGTCTGCATGTACACTTCAAAAAACTATGCATATCTAACTCCCTTCATCTGCATTAATCTGAGGACACAGGATAGTATTTCAATGAGATACTTAATTTCAACCAGTGGTGAATGTGAAACGCTTTATTGAAAGAAGTTAATTATCCAGGTGTTATAAATCTGTTCAATCTGTACTTCAATGCACATATGGTGTGCATTATAAAATGTAGAAGAAAGATCAGGTGGGGAGAGAGGTGTAGAAGACGGAAAGAGGTACGAACAGAGGCAGACAGCATATGATTAATGAATTACAGTGCTACCCGAATATTCTCTCAGTTCATCACAATTAGTGTCTCTATCGGTGTCTCCTAACCAGCCTTGTGCCCCCAGTTGGACCGAAGGTTATCTTAAGAGCGGGTGAGGTGGCTGATGGGACTGGCTTCCTCTCCCACATCAAAACATACCTGCAGACGAGAGGCAGATGGATAGAGAGCATGATTTAAGCCTTTTCTTTTATTCTAAAATGGTCAGTCATCAGGAGGTGAAATGCAAAACTGACCTTGGATCATTAACTCTGAGACTACTACATCAATATCTGTTTTTCAATGTAAAGCACCTCTTTTAATAATCTTCCTGTTGACCTGACCTCTCACCAATGTTCATGCTGTGCCCTCTGTGTCAGTCAGCCAGTTCAGGTGTGGGAGGGGTTCACCGACACAGCTGATATAACCTAGAGGGTTTAGGGAGAAGGGAGAGAGGGATGAAGTAAGTGTGTGTGTGGTCTCACTTGGTGTCCACACTAAGTGGTTACAGAGTACTTTATGCTGAAAAAACAGACACATGCAGACAAACAATAGAAGATAATGTCATTATTAGACATAAATACCACTTGAAGCTTGATGATGACTTGATCATTTGAATCAGCTGTGTAGTGCTAAGGCAAAAACAATGTGCACAGGTGTTTGGAGAATTCCGATATGCCACAGCTGGTGAGGTGTCAGGTTCGCCTCTGTACTTAAAGGGTGATCATTCTAACTCTGTGAAATGCTGCAGATCTGCCCGCAGACGAGGTAGGAACACCTATCCCACATAGAAAGAAGAAGTGGATAGAATTCGACAGGTCAAGGTATCCTTCTTCCTCCAAACTGTGCATGTGAGACAGGTTCCATGTACAACAAGACAGGAAGAGAGAAAAATAACACCAAACAGTTTAATTACCTCTGATTATGGACACTTTTCCCAGCAATAAAGCTTCCACGGCCTGTTCCTCAGACAGTGAACATCTGGCAATATCTACATTTGACCCCTTGATCATCTCGCACTCTGTATGTAAAGAAAATAGCTTATTTTTTTGTAGATATGACTGTTCAATCTAAAGCAGCAGATGTCATTTTCAGGATACGTCAATACAGCACAGAAAGCTTAACACCAGACTGGTATTGTGGTTGTTCATTAGGTGATGGGGAAATATGCAATATGTATACAAAATAATATACTTACCAGTTGTATCTTAAAAAAGCATTGGAATTAAAAGTGAAATGTTTAACCTATTAACCTGCTTCATTATTTATGTATTACCAGTTGAATAACAACTCCAGTTTCATACATCATTGAAAATTCTAGGAATAAAAAAAGTTAACTTTTTAGATTTGATGGAGACATTATACATCTTAGTACCTTATCAATTTATGATTTGTATCAATGTGGACGAGAGACGGGTGCAGTAACAGAGTATTTTTGCCGAGCAATGTAACGAAGCTGGATCATTCTGGCAATGATACCTGCACCATCTACATGCTGCAAAGACTCTTCGCCATTGTACACGATGGCCCATTGCTCTGAGACTTCCTTTGACCATTCTAAAGCCTGCATGGGGCATCCTTGCCTTAATGGCGCTGACTTTCTTGTATAACTCATCTGACATATCAGAATAGCATTCCCTGACAGACATATTGTGTTCTTTCATCCTTCTGTAAACAAAGCTAGCTGTTACACTGTCATGAAATATGATTATGTATCGACTATGAAACAAATAGGACATGGCCTGCTTATGAGTTGCCATGAAAGAAAGTTAGATTAATTCAACTGAAAATGGTGAGAACAGGCGTTCGTAGCTAAATGCTTTTGGTTAGCTTGAGAATAATAATTGCATGATTTATCATTCTACGGTATGTATGTATGTAATATAGTACAATGTTATGAACCGACACTGAATCGTAGGACCTATGTAAAAGTTGGACGGAAGAACGCCCAGTGCTGCTTACCTGAGTGCTGCTTACCTCATCGCACAGTCCTTCTTCGTAGGTGTCCGCTATGACTTCCTTTTTGTCAGGAAGAAAGGCTGAACAGTATTGGTTGTAGCCAAACTGACACTCAAAAAATGGCCAAAATGGAGGGTGGTTGATAGCAAAATTAAATTTGAGTTTTGTTTTCAAATAAATTGGGGAATAAAATGCATAAAGTTTTGCACTCTATTACAAAATATTTGATTGCAAAACATTTGTTTTACTTTGAAAACTAATTTTTGCTTTCAGAACAATTATTTTTGATTGAAAATAAAGTTTTGCTCAACAAAAAGACATCCATTTGTTGCAAGTTGGGGAGGGAGGCTAATAGCTGAACAATAGACTATTCAACCTTTACTAAAGAATAGCCTAATAGCTGAGCTAGGTGTGGAAAAAACCCTGTCCTATCACAGACCAGATTTGCCTTAACGACCAAAGGGGAGTTAGAGCACTGATTTATGATTTTGGGTCCCAATACACTACTGTCTCTAACTGACAGTGAATGGGCAATATAAACCAAATAATAAACTGATAATTGTGCACGACTTCAAATGAAGAGAGCAGTTTTCAAACCCTCAACCTTCTTGCCTGAAGTCCGGCGTGTTATTGACAGTGCACCAAAAGCATGCTCAAGCCGCAGAGTCGATAGCGTGCGTCCTCGCGGTAGCTTGCTACTCAATGTAATAAAGTAATGACTTTCCAAATAAGTTACCTTACATGTTATGTTGGCTGACAATTTGTTAGCTACGCTGTCCTTACGAACCACATAGCTAACATACCGGGACATACTGCTGTAATGATATGCTATCTACCTAACGTTAGTATTTATACATCAAACTTGAGCATATAGTTAATATACTGTATCTTAACTACCTAACGTTTGACTGTCATTCTTAGCTTAGCTAAATGGTATAGTCGGAGTGTGTTCTCAATGGACATTCGGGTGCTTTCGTAAATTCGCTCTGGCTATCTACTCTGATTTCAGAGCACTCTCGTCTGACTGTACCAGAGCGCAGAATAATTCATTTACGAGCGCTGAATATGCCCGGTGTCAGTAAACGTCATCAAAAAAGCATAATTAAATTGTTTCCAGCAGCACAGTTAGTCACCAACGCTTTGGTTAACACAAACTGCCTAATCAGCTCTGCTAGGGCGAGTAAAATGGTCAGAGTGGTCTCATTTGTGTCTGGAAGTAGCTAGCAAGCTAGCCAACGTTTGCTTGGGTGCTTGACTGCCTCTGCCCGAACGTCCAATGTGCGCTCCGGGAGTGAAACGGTCTGAATTTAACCGAGGGTTTTGTGTTTTTCATGGATTAAAAACACCATAATATTAATTAAGCAAGTACCAGTCAAAAGTTTGGACACCTACTCATTCCAGGATTTTTCTATATTTTTACTATTTTCTACATAGTTGTGATGTCTTCACTATTATTCTACAATGAAATAACACACATGGAATCAGTTACGAACTCATTCTTATTTACAAGGACAGCCTACTCCTTCCTCCCCATTGGGGGATTGAACCCCGGTCTCCCGCGTGTCTGCAATATGGAAGACTATCAAATGCTTCTCAAAGATACCATCTGGTGGTCAAACTTGCAATAACTGGAAAAAATGGCTGAGAATTAAATGACGTGCCACAGAATGCAAGGTGTGCCACAGTATGACGCAACTTTTAGAGGAGGAACCACTGTAGCTAGTTTGATAGTTTGTGTCACTGTGTGCTAGCATTCGGTCTCGCCCCTGCCTCCCGCCTGCTGTGTACCGGAGTTCTACTTAGGACTAGCCAGCTAAGCTAACACACAGTGTCCTTTGCTCCTGCCTGCCGAACACCTGCCGTCGTTAACAGACTTGCAGGAAAAATGAGCCCGACAGGCGGGGGAAAAGGCACTATTTACCGGTGTACAGCTAGCTAGCTACCTGTCACCGCTTCTTCTGTGGGGCTTATGGGCGGCTGGCATCCACCGTTATTGTGCATTAATGCCACCTATTGTACTGGAGCTCACCCGCCTGGAAGTATGAGGGGTTCCTGCAGATGCAGGAATGCCCACATGCAGGAACGCCAAAATTGCGAGTCGCAATTGCACCCTTCACGGCTCGGCGGCTCCAGTGAGACATGCTCCGACCAACAACTGTCTGTTATATATGCACAAAGGAAAGTAGATCACGCTGCAGGCAGCATAGAGGAGAACAATATGTTTAGAACTGATCATTCATTGTAAGAATGAATGCTATAAATTGAATGTTATAATGGACACAGCATTGTAGAACCAAAACATACACACATCGTTTGGGGGGGATACAGATCACAAACGATATTGTGCTTATCACCCTCACGGCAGTCGAGCAATGCATTCCGCCAAGAGTTGTGCACGATCTAGTCCGGTTGCGGCCACACCTAGACCTCGTTTCAAATGCATCAAGAAATACTTTTATTTGTATGCCTAGCAATCAACACGTTTACAAGCATCAGTCACAAAATGACAGCTCCAGAATCATGACTCTTTCAAGTTCAGTTTATTGGTCGCCGGTAGAGGATCCTGCATGCTCTGGACATTGAGTACCACAGTATGAGTCATAATTAGAGGTCGACCAATTAATCGGAATGGGCGATTAATTAGGGCATATTTCAAGTTTTCATAACAATCGGTAATCTCCATTTTTGGACACCAATCATGGCCGATTACATTGCACTCCACGAGGAGACTGTGTGGCAGGCTGACTACCTGTTATGCGAGTGCAGCAAGGAGCCACGGTAAGGTGCTAGCTAGCATTAAACTTATCTTATAAAAAACAAGTCTTAACATAATCACTAGTTAACTACACATGGTGGTTGATATTACTATTTTATCTAGCTTGTCCTGCGTTGCATATAATCGATGCGGTGCCTGTTAATTTATCATTGAATCACAGGCTACTTCGCCAAACGGGTGATTTTTAACAAGCGCGTTCGCGAAAAAACCACAAGTACATATTTTTTAACCTGCATATTTAGTTAATATTGCCTGCTAATATGAATTTATTTTAACTAGGGAAATTGTGTCACTTCTCTTGCGTTCATTGCACGCAGAGTCAGGGTATATGCAACAGTTTGGGCACCCTGGCTCGTTGCGAACTAATTTGCCAGAATTTTACGTAATTATGACATAACATTGCACAACCTTCAATGTAATTTAGATTTATGGATGCCACTCGTTAGATAAAATACGGAACACTTTCCCCACCCTGTGAAGTTCATCATAACTTATTTCAGCAGTAGCCTAAAACTGCATGCTTTCCCAAGTCATAGTGGAAGGACCACACACCATATCATCACGTGACTCTGAAGTTTACTTCAATATGATGGTTATTATATAAATATTTGCGCATAAGCATTTACACCATTATTTCTCGCTAACCTGTTCACTTCTTGGGAATTCATAATTCCTCTGGGGAGAGAATCTGCGAGAAATCTGAGTAGTCTCCCAAGACAGAACAGAGCCACCTTTACAAAATATTTACCATAAGGCTATTTCTGACAGTTCCCGGGAAACCGAGTTTCGTTTTCACTTCTGGAGTAATTATTATAAAGTCGGCTTTACCTGTTCACCTGACCAGATCTGGGAATTCACAATTCCTCCGGGGAGAGAGAATGTGTGAGAAATCTGAGGAGTCTCCAAGACAAAACAGAGCCACCTTTACAAAATATTTACCTTAGGGCTATTTCTGTTTTCCAGTGCTGGAAAACAGTTTCATTTTCACTTCTAGGAAATCATACTGTGCTTTTATTCATATTTCAAGAGTACTTAGGTTTGTATTGTTGTATTACCTACTGAGAAGGCGAGGCCAGAAGGATTGCAGTAGTTAATATAGGGGACAACAACACTGATAAACCCTAAAATACATCACCAGACTGCCATACTAAATACATCACCAGACTCCACCCCGTCTCAACAGTAGTAACTAGCAGTGTCCCTCTGTGCCTCCTAGTGCTGCGAGAAATAATGGTGTAAATGCTTATGCGCAAATATTTATATAATAACCATATTTGCGTACAGTCGTGGCCAAAAGTTTTGAGAATGACACAAATATTAATTTTCACAGTCTGCTGCCTCAGTTTGGATGATGGCAATTTGCATATACTCCAGAATGTTGTGAAGAGTGATCAGATTAATTGCAATTAATTGTAAAGTCCCTCTTTGCCATGCAAATTCACTGACTCCCCAAAAAACATTTACACTGCATTTCAGCCCTGCCACAAAAGGAGCAGCTGACATGTCAGTGATTCTCTCGTTAACACAGGTGTGAGTGTTGACGAGGACAAGGCTGGAGATCACTCTGTCATGCTGATTGAGTTCGAATAACAGAATGGAAGCTTCAAAAGGAGGGTGGTGCTTGTAATCATTGTTCTTCCTCTGTCAACCATGGTTACCTGGAAGGAAACACGTGCCGTCATTATTGCTTTGCACCAAAAGGGCTTCACAGGCAAGGATATTGCTGCCAGTAAGATTGCACCTAAATCAACCATTTATCGGATCATCAAAAACTTCAAGGAGAGCGGTTCAATTGTTGTGAAGAAGGCTTCAGGATGCCCAAGAAAGTCCAGCAAGCGCCAGGACCGTCTCCTAAAGTTGATTCAGCTGCGGGATCGGGGCACCACCAGTACAGAGCTTGCTCAGGAATGGCAGCAGGCGTGTGAGTGCATTTGCACGCACAGTGAGGCGAAGACTTTTGGAGGATGGCCTGGTGTCAAGAAGGGCAGCAAAGAAGCCACTTCTCTCCAGGAAAAACATCAGTGACAGACTGATATTCTGCAAAAGTTACAGGGATTGGACTGCTGAGGACTGGGATAAAGTCATTTTCTCTGATGAATCCCCTTTCCGATTGTTTGGTGCATCCGGAAAAAAGCTTGTCCGGAGAAGACAAGGTGAGCGCTACCATCAGTCCTGTGTCATGCCAACAGTAAAGCATCCTAAGACCATTCATGTGTGGGGTTGCTTCTCAGCCAAGGGAGTGGGCTCACTCACAATTTTGCCTAAGAACACAGCCATGAATAAAGAATGGTACCAACACATCCTCCGAGAGCAACTTCTCCCCACCGTCCAGGAACAGTTTGGTGACGAACAATGCCCTTTCCAGCATGATGGAGCATCTTGCCATAAGGCAAAAGTGATAACTAAATGGCTCGGGGAACAAAACATCAATATTTTGGGTCCATGGCCAGGAAACTCCCCAGACCTTAATCCCATTGAGAACTTGTGGTCAATCCTCAAGAGGCGGGTGGACAAACAAAAATCTCCAAATTCTGACAAATTGATTATGCAAGAATGCCCTGCCATCAGTCAGGATGTGGCCCAGAAGTTAATTGACAGCATGCCAGGGCGGATTGCAGAGGTCTTGAAAAAGAAGGGTCAACACTGCAAATATTGACACTGCATCAACTTCATGTAATTGTCAATAAAAGCCTTTGACACTTATGAAATGCTTGTAATTATACTTCATTATTCCATAGTAACATCTGACAAAAATATCTAAAGACACTGAAGCAGCAAACTTTGTGGAAATTTATATTTGTCATTCTCAAAACTTTTGTCCACGACTACTACCATAGCTTACAAATTATTCAGACAGGATAAGATTCCTTTGTCACTAACCAGGTTTCCATCCAAACGTTTAATGCGAGGGATGTACATGTTGGATAGAGAAATGTCACGACAGGCCTGATGGAAACAGCTCATTTGTCGGTAAACTTCCCAAATGTCGACAAAACAAAATACGCTATAAAAGGTGGGCTTTTTGTCTGTAAAATTAAGACGACTTTATAATAATTACTCCAGACATCACTCCAAAATCTAACTATTGATTTGATCACTCCACAAAGTGATAAGTTGTGCAATTGGATGGGAGCGCTGGACTATTGTCAGCTAGCCACCTTCCACCTGATTAATTTTTTTCCTCTGTCAGCATTTATCATCCTTATATTTCAGTAGCACTGATGAAAGTAACCAAAGCGTGTTACGCTGTGATAGGATAGAAAGCCAACAACTTCAATTGTTGAGTATGATTTGGTTATAACAGTGCCTTGATAAACCACCCACTCCCATGTTTAGAAAGGTGAATGGTCATTAGTCAAGAAGCAGTCAGTGAGTAGCAGGCTAAACAGTCTGTCCACATGAGTCCTGTCTGTCCACACATCCATTACAAGTAACACAGTAAACTCAAGGTCAACATGGCCTGGTTTTCACTTTCTAGCTTATAGCCTAGTTTAATAAATCCCTGTGATTTTTAATATAAGCCTACACACACAAAATAATCAACTTCTGCACACTGCAGGTGCTACTAACACTTTAACAAACATTGAAAGTATACCACTACACACTGGTAATGTTGTATGGGACCCAGCAATTGTGAGTGGATCAGGCTATATCACCATGTGCATTGTTACAATTGACTGTTCCACCTACCTGATAAAGGTTTTCCTATTCCTTTGTACACCCCCATGTTTGTGTCCAAATTTTTATTTATGTATTATTTCTCCCCAATTTCGATCTTGTCTCATTGCTGCACCTCCCCCAATGGGCTCGGGAGGTGAAGGGCGAGTCATGCATCCTCCGAAACATGACCCGCCAACACCCGCTCGCTTAACCTGGAAGCCAGCTGCACCAATGTGTCGGCGGAAACACCATTCAACTGACGACCGAGGTCAGCCTGCAGGCACCCGGCCCGCCACAAGGAGTCGCCAGAGCGCGATGAGCCAAGTAAAGCCCCACCCGGGCCTATGTCATTTGAAGGTCAATTAGCCCGCTTAATGTAGTTGGCAATAATTACGCTAGGCCTACAGTGACTTACAAGACTTTGATACTAGCAGAGAGGCATTTAATTATTTTGATACTGTGTGATAACTTTGATCATGCTGTAGGCCAAACCATCTCCTTTGATTTTGTCACTCATTGGCTGGACCCTAGTGGACCTAGGCGTAACCTGAAACCACCCTTTGTGCACATTAGGTTACTTTTTAGTCAGGTGAGATTTAAGATAAGTTCTCAAGGTGACATGACATTGTCACAAAATGTAAATTGTGACTTGCAGACTGCTTTATTTGCATTGCCCTTATTCTTTAAAAGTACATGAATCATTGTGGTCTCTCATCCTGCTGTGGCTGCCAGTCAAATAAGATACCAGTATAATTTAGTGCTGTTTTGAATGGCAATTGCCAGACTATTACTGCAGGCGCGTTTTTATCAATGGTGTTTGTGGTTGACTTTTTGGTACCTCTGGGCCTGTCCTGACTGAGCTTTTAAGGGGCCATTTGACAGAAGTAGCAACGATGCAAAACTCTAGGGCTTGAGGGCTTGCAAATGGTAGGAAATGGCTGATAGTCTTTATATTATGAATGTAACAATTTAAAGTTATGAATTAGAATGACATGACGTAAGGAGTTGTGTGCCAGTTTGTTTTTGATTAGTGCTTTGTCAAATGGGTAGGCTAAGTTTAAAAAAAAATAAATTAACCAAAATGGTATTCTTTCTCTTCTCTAACAGCAAAGTACCCAGAAATAAAGACCCTAATGGGGCCTGATCCCAGGCTGAAGTGGATTGTTTGCATGATGGTACTCATCCAGTTTTTAGCATTCTATCTGGTCAAAGACCTAGACTGGAAATGGGTCTTGTTCTGGACTTATGCCTTTGGCAGCTGTATCAACCACTCCATGACCCTGGCCATCCATGAGATCTCCCACAACACAGCGTTTGGCAACAGCAGGGCCATGTGGAACCGCTGGTTTGCCATGTTCGCCAACCTGCCCATCGGGCTGCCGTATTCTGCCTCCTTTAAGCGCTACCACCTGGACCACCATCGCTACCTGGGAGGAGATGGCGTGGACGTGGACATCCCCACTGAATTTGAGGGCTGGTTCTTCTGCACACGCTTCCGTAAGTTTGTCTGGATCATCCTTCAGCCTCTGTTCTACGCCATCCGCCCTCTCTGCATCAACCCCAAGCCCATCACCAGGCTGGAAGTGGCCAATGTGGCTGTGCAGCTGTCCTTCAATGTGGCCCTCTACTGGCTGTGTGGAGCCAAGCCTGTGGTCTACATGATGGCAGGTTCCTTGCTGGGAATGGGCTTGCACCCCATCTCTGGACACTTCATTGCTGAGCACTACATGTTCCTCAAGGGCCATGAGACGTACTCATACTATGGCTCCCTCAACCTGCTCACCTTCAACGTGGGCTACCACAACGAGCACCACGACTTCCCCAGCATCCCAGGACGTAGGCTACCGCTGGTACGGTATAGGTGTTGAAAACATTGGGGCTCTATGGAGAGGAAAGACATGTTATCGAACCAATTCTAACTGCCCCCCAATTCTAACTGTTAAATAAACAATAGGCAATTGGTATTTGGGGGCAGGGGCAGTAGTTGTAATTGTCTTAGTGACAGTTCCATAGCTCCTTTACTGTAATGAAGTGCTTAGTAATTAACTTTTCTTTGTATAAAGCTTACTTTTGCAGCCAGAAGTGCTTGTCATGATGAAACGGGTTAAGTAATAAAAAAAAGGGTAATAAAAAATAAGGACGTAAAACAACCATATTCCTCCAAATATGTTTAGACGGACTGTTCCAACGTCTAGGCTCAGCAGAAAAGCATTTGACTTCACCAGACCCAGGGAGACTTTAACCTCTAGCTCTATTTCATTGCACATTCTATGTTTGGAGATGTAAATGATTTAAAAGATTCCCATTGTACAAAGAACGTCTAGCCTATATGTTGGTTTGTGGGGAAAACTGTTGCATTGAGTATTCTTCTGATTCAGGACACTGCAATTTTGCTTTGATTGGAACTTAGAGAAACACTTTGACGATGCAATATGCATAAATCGCTCCACCATTTCCTTGTATTCTAATAGTTTGCCATAATTTCAGTTTGTGACAAAACAAGCAGTCATTGTGTAGAGAATCACTGTACCATCTAAAACATTGAAATATATTTTATAACAAAAAATATTGTATTTTCAGCTGTTTAAAGCTTCTGTATGAAACCGAAAGTTTGATGCCTCAAAATTAAGAATGGGCAGCATAGAAATAGCACAGACAGAACAAATGTACCTAATTTAGACTTGCTTTCATTGAGAATGACAGCTCCAGAACTCAATTTATGTGGATTTGGTCTAGTCGACCCAAAAAGTTATATTGTAGCTTTATGCTGAAGACACTTGTAGCAAACTGTTTGTTTTCTCCCTTCACCTAGGTGAAGAAAATCGCATCGGAGTACTACGATGACCTGCCCCAGTACACATCATGGGTGAAGGTCCTGTATGACTTCATTATGGACGACCAGCTCAGCCCCTACTCTCGTGTGAAGAGGAGGCTAAAGGGAGATGTCAAGCTGGAGTAAATCATTCCCCTCCCTCTCCAGTACTCTAACAAAAAAAACTGAAGTAAATTGACATCAGCCCCAATTAACCAAGACTTAACAGCTTTTGCATATTAATAGACATTTGAACAGAATGTGTAGAGAATGTCTGTGGACAGTATGTGTGACATGTTGTTTCCCCCTCAGGAACAACTGAAATGAGTGATGGAACATGGTTATATATTCTTCTCTGGCAGAATTACAACCATTACTGCTTGCATTCCAATTAGTCCTTATTACACAAGATTGTCATTTCTCCTATTTGTTTTTCCTGAAAAGCCCATTAATTGCAGTTGTTAGTCATTTTAGAAACCTGTATTAGGGATGATGGCAAGTCTGAATATTTTTCTAGTCACAAATGTTTATGAATATATATGAAGAATTTAACTCTGGATTACTTAGGAGTTCAGCATCAGTTGTTGAATGTTTGAGATCCTGTTTTTATAGTTTATTATATGATCAGTTTTATTTCATCTCTTTGAAAGTGGTTGTGTAGCAATATACAACCATATCTTATTGTGAAAAGGTTTTATTGGAAAGGGTGGAGGATACTCTTGCACCAGTTAGGAGATCAGGCCACCTAAACAGTTTTTTGCTGCTTTGAGGGGGTGAGAAGCCTAGCTTATCACTTCTCTTACGTGTCTACTGAGGCGAGTTGCAAATTCACTCGTAAAATGTTGAGTTCTGTCCTTGTAGACTACTACACTTACCATATGACAGTGTGTGTAGAATAAACATATTGACTAAAGTTGAGCTTATTTTAGCTCTTTTAGATCCGAGTGCCATTTTGTATTGTGCTTGCCAACACCTCTGTTCAATAGCTGTCTGAATCAGTTATTGCTCCAATTTTACATCTAGTTTGACACAATGGGGAGAAAGAATGGCATTAGCTCAAACATTGTCACTTGTTTTGTTTAATTTATGTTTGCACTTTTATTGAAAGACAATGTGGCCTTAAAATGTGTAAATTACTGTAATGCAGATGCTGTGTTTATATCTTGCCAGATGGTGGAAATACAAAAGGACTAGCCTATAGCTTATGTATGCTCCAAACACCAACTTGTCAGGACTTAGTGTGAGGGTTCTCCTTTTATAAAAACTCAAAATGCACATCTAAAATCTACTGAATGTTATAGCAAATTTTGTTTTTAGACAATGAGTCTTTCAAATCACTATTCTGACAGTCTCTTATGAAAACCCAATCAAAGACCAAATTAATTGAAACCAAATATAGATAAGAGTAACTCTTAAGACTCTCCTTTGTTCCATGTACTGTATGATTAATGTTGTTACAATTCCACTAGATTCTGAAAGTCTTGATTATTTCCAATTGTGTCCTTAACATTTGCAATGACGTAAGTAGCCTCATTTGAGAGAAAGACAAAATAGCTTATTTTTAAGATGATTGACCTCAAGAACCGGGTCACACCCTTAGTCATTGAGTTTGAAAGCCTCTCAAATATGTCACTTTAAAGTAGCTACCACTGAGGGAGAGAAAGCCAATTGGTGTATCACATAGCCAAACCATGATGTGGATAGATCTTGTCCAAAGTGGATTGGAAACTTGTTGACATTGGTGCTGAATCACAAATTGACCCTTATACTCTCCACGTAGACCTGGAATGGTAATAGTTCCATCTTGCCCTCTGATAGGCGTGGAGGGAGATTGGCCATATCGAATAGACCTACACTTATCCAATCTATTACAATGTACCTAGGGTTGATTTGCGATTCAGGGGGCCTCTGAAACAAGGTAGAGGGGTTGTTGGTTACATCTACGTCAGTATTAAACATAAGCTGAACTCATGCTAAGGGTGAAAGAATTCTAGAAAGAGTAGTGTTTATATTCTCAACTCAAACATTTTAATTTGGAATATTCTGCAGCAAGAGTCATGATTCCATACTCATTGTGTAACACCTGATTTTTGCATAACTGCATCCAATATGGTTTTATTAAACGAATTGACCTTGTTTTGTCTCGTCCTTTTTGATGGTTAACCATAAGGTCCTGTCATAAAATGGAATAGCAGGTCAGATCTATTGGGTATAGGCTAGAGCTGTACTGGTAATTGCATTAAGGCTGGGGTTGGGTAGGTTACTTTTATGTAATCCGTTAGTTACCTGTCATGTGTAATCATTAATGTAACAGATTACCCAAACTAACAATCTGATTACATTCAGTTACTTTTAGACTACTTTAAGGCATTAGAAGACAAAAAGTCCTCACCAGGGTCTTGGCCTGACTGCAGTTTGGCGTCATAACTGAGACACGGATGAATCCCAGTTTCAACTGTACAGGGCAGATGGCGGACCGCATGTATGGCATTGTGTGGACAAGTGGTTTGCTGTTGTGAACAGTGCCCCATGGTATGGGCAGGCATAAGCTACGGACAACGAACACACATGCTTTTTATCAATGGAAATTTGAATGAAGATACCTTGACGAGATCCTGAGGTCCATTGTCATATCAGTCATCTGCCGCCATCACCTAATATGGTTCAGCATGGCCCCATGTCGCAAGGATCTGTCCACAATTTCTGGAAGCTGCTAACGTCCCAGTTTTTCCATGGCCTGAAATTATACTGTGCTTCCAATTTTGTGGCAACAGTTTAGGGATGCCCCTTTCCTGTTCCAGCATTACAATGCCCCCGTGCACAAAGCAAGGTCCATACAGAAATGGTTTGTCGAGATCGGTGTGGAAGATCTTCACTGACCTGCACAGAGTCCTGACATCAATCCCACCGAACACCTTTGAGATGAATTGGAACACCGACTGCGAGCCAGACCAAATCGCCCAACATCAGTGCCCGACCTCACTAATGCTCTTGTGGCTGAATAGAAGCAAACCCCCGCAGCAATGTTCCAACATCTAGTGGAAAGCCTTCCCAGAAGAGTAGAGGCTGATATCAGCAAAGGGGGAACAACTCCATATTGATGCCCATGATTCTGGAATGATATGTTCAACAAACAGGATCTCTAGCTACAAAATGTAACGAATCTCTTGGTAACGTGACCGTGACAGAACTCCGAGCACGCGCAGATTCAATATCTGTAAGTATTTTTGATTCACAGCAGGATATTCATACTCGTAAGTGGACTTGTAATTATTCTGAAAATAAATTATGCTTGCAGATCTCATTGAATGTATTAATGTCAAGTTACAAGTTTGCAACTGTTAAATCTTTCACACAATACGAACTTGCAAAATTAAATTACACATTTGAACAATCATACTTGCAACCACTAATCTCAATGTGCGACCACAACAAAGTCAAGTCATTATAATCCCATATCAATGAGAACAAATTGAGTAAACACACTATCATACATCTCCATGTTTTCAATAAAACAGTCAATACATACAGTAATACATGTTTTACTTAATTCACAAGGTTTACAGTTTTCTTTTATACGAATATAAACGGCAATCCAAAATAGTCAATATGTCTTGATAGATGTCTACACCCAATAACTCAAGACCTCTCCTGACTGATATGAAGTCCTGTAATATGCACAGAGAGATCATTGGTAATGAGTACTGAAGTTCATCTTTGTGGAAGGGGGGGGGGTGAGAGCCAAGGGTGTAAGTGGACCCTGCACTGTATTGAATGCATACAGGTATTCCGCTGGTAAATCTTTGCTGAGTTAACCTTTGAAACATCACTCAGAGTTTGAACTCTTGTCTGATAAATGTTTATTGTAGATTGAGATATTGGTCTTCTTATCAGCATTGATATCCTTCATTCTGAAGGACTGGTCAAATCCCCTCACCTTGTAAGAGATTCCTTTAGCTGCTCGTACATACGTTGGTCCTATAGAGGGGGAAATGAAGAGCCTTTGTGTGAGTCATACATGCTTTGTTTGTAGTTTTAGACTTGTTCAGTCTCTTCCTCTTTGTAGTTGAAGCCTAAAAAAGGGACCCTGCTCCTATCTACAACCAATCACACAAACTAACACCATACAACTGGCGAGTGAGCAAGTAAAAGCACACAACTTCATTATCTGACTGACTAGACCCGGTTTACTTTAGGCTTAATTTATTATTACGTTAGCATGCAAATAGGGATGGAAATAGTAATGGCGGAAGAGTTAGTTCCCCAGTGACCATAAACCCCTGAGGCTGTGTGAACCTACAGAACCTACATGTTTAACATAAGCATTTCGCTGCACCTGCTGTAACACCTGCAAAATCGGTGTATGCAACAAATAAATTAAAGATTTGATTTTTGACAATGCAGTGTTTACTGACGGGGACAAGAAAGACTGGTTCACCTGGGAGATTAAAGACAGCTGGGAGGGAGGGGGGCAATCGTGCTAACCTACGTCATTATTAATTAACACATTCAAAAAAATGCTGCTCCCAATGACAACTGAGGCAAATCAAAACAAGCCATTACCAGACACCCTGGATTCTGGGAACATACCTAAATACTTAAGACTTGTCTAATTCCTAACCATTTGGATTTGAGGCAAGTCACTCACTGGGTAAATGATACATGTCAGACTGTCTACAGGGATTCAGGGTTTGGTTACATGCATTTCTTTGTCTGCTTCTGTGCAGTCATTCATTTGTCCACGTCCCAATGCATCTCACCCTTTTAGACACAGACGGCCGTACTTTCTTGAAGGCGTCCTCAAAGTTCTGCTTGCTGACCCTGATGTCGGCCACAGGGCCGTTGGAGTAGCTGTGACCTGAGGGGTTAATAAGTACAGACTCAGATGGAGGAAGTGGACTGACAACCCTGGTGGAGGATACTGTACAATTACTATGACCTTGGGTATGGTACTTATCTTGCCTTAGAAAGTGTAAACAGAAATCCATCTTGATAAATGGCAAACATGAAATGTATGGGAGCAATCAACCAACGTTGCAGTGTTCTGTTAGAGTCAAGAGGCAGAGAGGACCTAGAAGTCTTTAGGTCAGTATTACCTGTGTAAGATGGGTTGGGTTGGGTCAGGAGGTAGGCTCTCAGAGCATTGACAGAGGCTTCCCTCACCAACGCAGACAGGTCTGCCCCACTGCATGAAACAACAAACACACAATATCCACTGTGTTGAAGGCTCTACGTGTGGCTCGCTCATCACAGCTCGAAACAACCACAGGGGCAGGGTTGAGCTGTGATGAGCGAGCCACACGTGTACTCCCTCTCCCCAGTCCCCCCCAAAAAGGTGTGTTCTGATGGCAAACTTTTAAAAAATGCAATAGGGTGTAAAAACTGTTTAAAAAGCAACAACAGTTGAGAAGAGGGCCTCCGCTTTCTGGAGGTATGATATTTACTTCTCAACTCCCAATACTGAGCACTCTAGCACCATTACACAACCAAAGTAATTGGCATTGCTTTGAGATAAGGCCATTGGCAGTGATTGCATAGGCCTATAGTGACATCATTGGGTAGTATGCTGCAATGTTTAGGTAATTCAATTTACTGTTAGATTAATCAGTTATACAGCTAACTAGCAGTATATTCTATTTAGCTAGCTAGCTAATGAGTTTTGAGTTTCCAATTCCTAAGATGGTGGATAGGCCATAAGACTGTTGAATAGCCAACTACCCCAGCCCTCCCGCTCTCCCAAAGACTATCTGCATGGACTCTATTCCCATCCTCACCACTCACCACCCATCCTGGTCACTCTTCACATTCACGCATACTGACAGTCATTACTTACACCTGACATATACTCTCATTACCATGCACGTACCACATATGCTGCTGTCTTGATTGATTATTGTGATAAATATTACCATTCGTTGCTGCTATATTGTTTATTAAGATTAGTATTTATCCTGCTACTTTTACATGTACATTCCTTCCTGAAAAACAAATAACTCCAGTACCCCTGCACATTGTATTAACAGTACACGTACTGCACTGACCTCTATATAACTACATTCTCTTGTTCATTTGATTTATTCTCTCGCATTTCACGTGTTTTATTTCTTACTTATATTACTACCTCTATTGTGCATCGTTGGGAAAGAGCTTGCAAGTTAAGCATTTGACTGTGCTGTATCCTATGCATCTGACAATAAAACTTAACTCAAATTAACCCCAAATGAATTAGCCTATGTGATATTAGTACAAATATGTAAGCAAATTAATCTCTATTGCACTAGAGACTAATTCTGGAGCACCATTTTGATTTAGCAACAATAGCCTAATTGTCATCCCAAAATGTATGAATAATCTTGAATGATGCAGTCCTGCTGCTTGGACATGTTAGTATGATTAAAGAAATAAAGTTGTTTTATCTAAGAGGATTACTCGTTTTTTCTATTGCGTGACCCCTCAGCAGCATTTGGGTGCGACCAAATCATGGGCTGGTGCCACCAACTGATAATGTTAGTGGCAGCAATGGCACAAGGGTAAAGGGCTAAAGGGTTAGTCTGGAGCTCTATAGGTTAAGATTGACTCTGCTCCTTCCTTCCTTCTCTGGGACACTTACGTGAAGCAGTCACTGCGCACGTCATGGGCCATCTCCTCCAGACTCACATCCTGCTCCAGATGAGGCCTGCTGCCCCCCTATGAGACACAATCATGAAACAACCCTTCTCACAGCAACACCAGCCACTAACTAAGACATTATACGAGGCTCATGGACTACTGAATTGTGGGCTTCCATCCATGGCATTCCACGTTACCTTGGTGATGGTGAGTAAGATGGCGTGCCGGTCTGATGGAGGTGGGAGACCCACATACAGGGTCTTGTCCAGACGACCTGGTCTCAGCACAGCAGGGTCAATGATATCTACAGGAACAGCGTCAACCATGGTGAATAACTTCACAGATTTGTATAGTAGCTTCATATAAGCATAATTATTATTATTTTTTAACTTTACATGCGTCAACATAAACCAAAACATTGAAAAATAATCTCCCTCGAGTTTTGCGATTGGTGAATATCTAAGTCAAGGAGGGAGTGAAATGATGCGAGGAGCCCACCTGGTCTATTGGTAGCCGCCATGATGAAGACCTGCCGCCGGGTCTCCAGTCCGTCCATCTCAGTAAGCAGCTGGTTGACCACACGGACACTGGCTCCAGACTGAGGACACACCGCCACCATCAACCTCATGTCAACAATACTATTCTCATCATCATAATTCACCTCCATTTCACTCAGATGGTGACCCTCAGATCGCAGATTATTAGCCCTTCTCACCTCATGCCCGGAGCGGCGGGGGCACAGTGCATCGATCTCGTCGAAAAAGATGACACAAGGGGCAGAGTTCCGTCCTCTCTGGAACACCTGTCGCACGGCCCGCTCGCTCTCTCCCACATACTGAGGAACAAGAGACACGAAGCTGTGTAACTCATGTCGAAACGCACAGCTCGAAAAACAGACACACATATGTCTAACCTACATAATGCTAAATGAATCATTCAGGCCCCCAGAATCAAAGTCTGTTTCTTTTGTGTTTTAAGTTATATAAAGTCAGTGGGCATGAGTTAGGCCATTAAAATGCATCCAGGTGATTTAGGAGTGTTACCTCACAGTGTGAAGGGTCTGATATAATGCCTACTAAGGGTATAGATAGCTGTGACTAAAGGTAACTGAGCCCTCGCCAAGTAAATAATGCACAGGGCTGTGGGATCACTTGTGCTTACTGTCTATGAGAACACAATGATTTCAGTGGGGCACTTCAGTTACAAATATAATTTCAGCAGATCTACCAACACAGAGTTAATATTACTAGGCAACGTGTCACAGGGGCAAAGTCATGTTGAGGCATTCCAGGAATCTGTATAGCTGAATGACTCACCATGTTCAGCAGCTCTGGCCCCTTGACAGAGATGAAGTTAAGTCCTGACTCATTGGCAACAGCCTGAAATCGGAGACACACAGCACAGTATACTGTTGTAACTGATGAATTACTAAACCACCACCAGTCTTCAACTTTCCACTTATTTTAGCGGCTGGAAAATAGTACCTTGGCCAGCAGGGTCTTTCCACATCCGGGAGGCCCAGCTAGCAACACCCCTGCAGGAGCACTGAGACCCAGAGCTTTGAACTGCTCAGGAGAACGCACAGGGGCCTGAGGACAAACACAATCACAATACACACACTGCCCTTATTCATCTAAGCTGCACAATGGCAGTATTCATTCTGAAGTCAACAAAGTACGCCCTACGATCCAGTTTGAATCTGTTTGGAGTTAGATAGAGCTGACAGAAATACAACGTTAATGGCACATTGTAAATGTTATAGATTAACTCTGTGACCACTGCCATTGACAGTGTACATTGACTGACACATCATGCTGTTGTTAAATTAAACCTGAAGAAAACCTATGGTTCCTTGTGTTGCTACTTATTCAACCATAGCAGTCGAGTCAGGTTTCCTTACCAACAACACGGTAGTCTATTATATATGGTTAAGTTCCCACAATCAACCACTGTTGTTCGAATGACATGCTCCAATCACAGGTTCAGTATATTTCCTATTTTCTGATGACAAAATACTTTTAGGGTGGGAACAATTGTTGTATGGTGTTACGTTTTTGGAATAAATAGTTAATGTGTTAACTGTGATAGAATAAATTATCCACCTCTACGAGCTTAAATGCTACGAGAGAAAAGGAACTGGTCAATTATAATTTTCCTGACCAAGTGACCACGTGACCTGAACAGAAGAAACTCCTGGCCCAAATTATAATACAACAAGTCCAAATCCTTATGTTGTTTTGCAGTGGCTAACACTGAGACCAACATATCAGATAGAACATCAGCTGTGTTGAGGCGATACCCACCAGGATGGCCATGGTGAGCTCTTCGCGGATGTCATGCAGGGCCCCCACGTCGTCCCAGGTGACGTCTGGCACCGTGGCGAAGCCTTCACGCTTGGCAGAAGGTTGTACGCTGGCCAGGGAACCCTGGAAGTCTGACATGAGGATGCACAGGCCAGCAAGCTGCTCCTCAGACAGCGACTCACTGCTCTTCAGCAGGGACAGCAGGCGACAAAGCTCCCCCTGGTGGTAAAGACAGAAGTGGAACATTTTCACACCACTGACCATCAAGGTGGGATGTTCACCAGATTCAGAGGGAACAGTGGATCCAATACTATGTACAGCATACTGCCTAGTGAAAAACACAGCTAGTATACATTGATGGAGTCAAATATATCACCGTAAAGGTTGTCTCAGTAGCCAGAGGCAGCTGCTGCTTGTCTCCCTGTGGTACGTGGCTAAGGTCTGTCATCTCCTGGATCATTGTGTCTGCTGAGGTCTGGAATCTTTCTGGGCCCTGTGGGAGAGGACCTGCGCCCTGAGGCCCCTCGGACTCTGCGCTCTCCTCTGCCATGGGGACCAGCCCCTGGTTCTTGTCCTGCCTCTCCAGCAGGACCCTGTTGACGGCGCTCATGGCGGCCTCGCGGCACAGCGCCATGAGGTCAGCTCCCACGTACCCCGGGGTAAGACGCGCCAGCTGCCGGTAGTCAAAGTCCTCAGGGAGCTTCAGCTTCCGACACAGGGTCTTCAGAATTCTGAGAGCAGGAATCAACACACAGTGGGTAACTTACAGTAGCAACACAAGAGCTAGCAACAACATTAATGTCAACACCACTATTATTATAGGAGACAAGCCCACTCACCTGAGACGAGCTGCTTCATCAGGTATCCCCAGACAGATTTCTTTGTCAAAGCGTCCAGCACGGCGCAGCGCTGGGTCCAGAGAGTCTGGCCGGTTGGTGGCACCAATAACCATCACCTGGGCTGTGACAGCTAATGAGTTCAGGTCTGGAGAATCACATAGATGACAGAGTGAAGGGAAGATTAACATCATCCAATAGTACCAGACAAGGTGAATTGATAATCTCCCAACCCTGCCAACAAAATATATTCAATTGATTTCTTCATCTTAAGTACTCAAAGGAGATATTCCTATCAAAAAAAATATAGATGTATTGTAATCATCAACTCAAGTCATGAAATCAACAAGATGTGTTGCACTAGCATACATCCCGTGAGTCCCGTATGGCTCAGTTGGTAGAGCATGGCACTTGCAATGCCAGGGTTGTGGGTTCGATTCCAACGGGGGACCAGTACGAATGAAAAATATGTGCGCTCAGTCGCTCTGGACAAGAGAGTCTGCTAAAATGACATCTCTCACCATCCATGCAGGTGAGCAGCTGAGCAACAATCCGTCTCTCCATGTCCTTGGAGGCCACCTCTCGCTTAGGAGTGATGGCATCAATCTCATCGATGAACAGGATGCAAGGGGAGCTGGTCTGCAAGGGTAACAGGACCAGAATGGAAAGTTTAAGCGAGCTGTCCTTGAGGGGACATTCTTATAAAATGTTCTTCATTTAATTTCACAGCGAACTGTGTAGTAGCTCATCTGTCGAGACTCAGGAGTGACACTTACCACAGCCTGCTCAAACAGCTCTCTCAGCTTCTGCTCAGACTCCCCTGATACCCCAGACACCAGCTCTGGCGCCGACACCTTCAGCATGGGCAGCTCCATTTCCTTAACACACAGAGGGAAATTAATGAGTCTTTTTCACCTAGAAAAAAACTTGTCTAAACTAGGAAATGAGGAAAAATAATCTCTATGTAAAGTGGGATACCATCATATAGATATGGACACCACCCAGACTCACCCCAGCCACAGCTTGGGCCAGCAGGGTTTTTCCACAGCCAGGGGGGCCATGGAGCAGGAACCCCCGTGGAGGGACCACCCCCAACTGCTGGTACACCTCTGGGTGACGCATATGAATCAGCAGCTTACACACCTCCTTCAGTGACAGAGAGCCAGATAAGAATTAAATCTACAAGCCATTACAGTTCAGTGCATAGGTCATGTTCAGCAGGATATAATGGAGAAAAAAAACATTTTCAAATGGGAAATTAATAGGAGTATTCTTATTGGACAAGTTCAGGTATGAGCTCGTCTGCTTTCTCCCGTTTCGTGCACACGGAATACAACCCTGGATACATCTAAATGAGGTTTGACAGCTAAGAAAACTGACAACACTAAAACTGACAAAACAAAGACGTAAATGTAACAAGCGTACCGTCAATGTGTCCTCATTGCCTCCAACATCTTCAAACTTTAATGTTGAATACTGTAGTTCAATGGATTTGGTCCTCGCTAGAACGATCAGAGGAAAATTTAGTTTACAAAACACACACCATTCTCACTTCAAGTGATACTGTAAAACAGGGTATTCAAATCTTACCCTACGAGGTCAGGACTACAGCTGGTTTTCTGATCAACTTGATATTTAATTGCACCCACCTGGTGTCCTATGTATAAATCAGTCCCCGATTAGAGGGGAAGAATGACAAAAAAAAAGCAGTGGAACTGGCTTTGTGGTCCAGATTTGAATTTGAGGGCTGTTTAGTTTATATTGTTTGTATCCTTGACTGGCTACAATGTTAAACATCAGCAAAGCAAGGTGGGAAGCAGCCTTTACCTTTCTTGTTCATGATACTGGCCTCGATGTCACCATCATTACCCTTTGACGCTCCCTCTTTCCGCCGTTTAGATTTTTTAAATTTGCTTTTTTTCGGTGTCTTCTCAGGCTCAAGCATTGAGACATCTGTCTGCTTCTGGTGAAGTCAATATAAGCATTCAAATTGTTGTAGCAAATTGTAAGACAAAGAGAGATGTAGTCATCCACCACTGACAAAAGACAACATAGAAAATGTGAGAAATACATTTCCTGCAAGACTGGCTGCCTCCTCTTCACACAGGTCAATGAGGATGCTGTCATGCTCCAGGCCTCTGCCCTTGTCTATGAACCAGCCCCCTGCAGACACCTTGGTACCAACACTCTGAGGGGTGGACTGAGCCTCAGGGGCAGGGCTGTCTGATGCAGACTTGTCCCTCCTGGGAGATGCCCCACTCTCTGGGTTGCCCTTCTTATACAGGGACATCAGGGAGTTATTCATGAGGTTGATGGGCTGTTAAGGGATAATCAGAAGGAAAAACAAGTTTAATCTATTAGCGTATTGTTCTGAAGCTCTGTGGCATGTATTATATTACAATGACTCACATGGTAATAAGCAACATATAAGTATGGTAAACCTGACAAATGAATGCTATGGAAAGAGGTAGTAGAGAACGATGTACCGGTTGTTCGGGAAGGTCCTCATCACTATCAGTAGTGTCATCCAAGTTACTGCTGCCATCCCTGTAAAAGACCAGAATATGCACTGTATAAATCACTAAACTCAGGGGCATTTAGAAATCAAAACAAAAGATTATGAGCAGATGGTGTGGCCCTTACCCAGCATCCTTCTCACTGTGTCTGGCTCTCTTGGCCAAGTGCTTGTTCTCCAGATCATTCAGTCCAGATTCATCGCATATCACTCCATGGACTGAAGGTGTAAAAATGCACAAGGAATTGTAGGATCTGGTTTGCTCTTGGAGAAACCGGCCAACATGCTTTAATGACAAGTGAAATGATCGGCCGATGCATTGTAGCTGAACTACCCAAAATGCCATGTGCAGTCAAATGATAAATGAGGTACTTGTATCAGTTTTTACTCACCTTTTTCCACCTGAATCCTGAATGCAGTCTTGTTTCGCCTGCCATAGTCCATTCTGAGGAAGATACAATGTTAAGCTGCGTGCATAAACCCTGAAGGATTTCAGAAAGGCAAGGCTGTAGAAAGAGTACAGGGGGAAATGATGATAAATCAAACTCACCTGTAGAGTCTCTGAAGATCATGTGCCATTGAAGTAATGTCAACATACTGGCCACTCTGGTTACTCAAATACTAGGAGACAAAATTGAACAGATCCAATACAGTAACACATTACTGTAAATTATGTTAGCTAGCGTGTTACAAAATAGGAATCAGTCAATATGACAGGCGACAATTGGTGGATACTGTCAATAACTAGTCTAAAATGTACCTGCTCAACTCTCTGTTTGAGTCGGTTGTCCACTCCGCAACGTCTGTTATTCATGTCTCCTGTCACCTGCAACATAAACTAGCATTAGTTTATCTCGGGAAAAACATATATTTACCAGTAGCTAGAGTAGTATAGCTAGATGAAACCGGTATATTTAATTCAGTGGGATGAAAGGGGAACTATGTGCAGACGTTAATGTCTCTAGCAGTGTGATGCTAGCAAGCTAGCTAATAGTGTCGCTATACCATAGGATTGTCTATGCGTATGTACTCTAAACAGATAGCATTTAATTCTAGGCACGTACCTTTTGTAATAATCGTACATAGCAGTTGATGAACAAGCAAAGACGATTGTAGATAACAGATCAAAAGTATTTACAGTTAGCACGAGTTTGTACTCCACGTGAAACTACAGATTGTTATACGGAGCTGTCCATGATGTTGCCTGTTCGAAATTGTGAACAAATGCCAGAAGCAGAGGATTCTTCAACTTAATACAATTGATATCTCATACTGGTAGAAATTAAGCATGTTTTATAATCAGAAGAAATATGAGTGGACTATTTGCGAGTTAACATCAGAACAGCTATTTTATTTTAAGTACAAATTACAAATATCAGGCACAAATATGTATTATACAAATTATCAGCAATCAACAATTTACACATACACGTACAAAAAAAATGTAAAGTGCAATTGCATTCACTCAGATTTTTTTTTCATTATAATGATTTCATCAGGACAGCTATGAATTTCTGACTGGGACCTTCGTGACATAGAAATAGAGTCCGCGATATTAGAGAAAAGAGGAGATAGAAATCCCAATGGACAATGAATTTACGAACGTATAACGCCCCCCAGCACACTGTCGACCAATGGCCTTCACGTTGTCATGCTGCGTAACGTGGTTGCTAAGCTTATTGCACGCAATCTCTTCTCAAAGTCAAGGAATGACAACGTATGTAAAGTCACGATTCCAAAGCTATACAATATTATAGATATCAAGTTAATTATCTATTGGAAAATATTTGTAATGTTGTACTTATTGTTGACAATTATTTTTTAATTTTTAGCTAGTGCCCAATTGACTCCTATTCACTCATTGGCTGCGTTTCAAACTCAAAGTCGACAGCTCTCAGCCCTAAACCCTCAGCCCCTTGAATTACGTTTAACATCGTCACATCCGAGTGTACCTTAAATGTCCCTTGCCCAAGCGAGGGAGAGTGATAATCAGAGGCAACGGCCTTGGCGGAAATCTTGAAGTTGAGTTTAAAAACAACCAACCTAAAGCTATGAATGTACCTAGTAAGCTAACGTATCTAGCTACAGTTACCCATAGCTGGCTAGATAGTTTTATATTTTGGTAATTTATTCCAATACTTTTTAGAATTGCAAAAAATATGTTTGTGAATCTAGCAACGTTTTATAGGCTTCTCGCAATGAGGCTAAGCCAATTTGCCGACGCTAAAATCAATGTATATATACACTGCTCAAAAAAATAAAGGGAACACTTAAACAAGACAATGTATCTCCAAGTCAATCACACTTCTGTGAAATCAAACTGTCCACTTAGGAAGCAACACTGATTGACAATAAATTGCACATGCTGTTGTGCAAATGGAATAGACAAAAGGTGGAAATTATAGGCAATTAGCAAGACACCCCCAATAAAGGAGTGATTCTGCAGGTGGTGACCACAGACCACTTCTCAGTTCCTATGCTTCCTGGCTGATGTTTTGGTCACTTTTGAATGCTGGCGGTGCTCTCACTCTAGTGGTAGCACGAGACGGAGTCTACAACCCACACAAGTGGTTCAGGTAGTGCAGCTCATCCAGGATGGCACATCAATGTGAGCTGTGGCAAGAGGGTTTGCTGTGTTTGTCAGCGTAGTGTCCAGAGCATGGAGGCGCTACCAGGAGACAGGCCAGTACATCAGGAGACGTGGAGGAGGCCGTAGGAGGGCAACAACCCAGCAGCAGGACCGCTACCTCCGCCTTTGAGCAGGAGGAGCAATGCCAGAGCCCTGCAAAATTACCTCCAGCAGGCCACAAATGTACGATAATCACCCAGAATGCACCGCGCGGCACATTGCCGTAGCATGGGCAACGCACACAATCTGCGTTAATACGATTCCACTGGAGTTTCCTATCCTCAGAAGTATCCCTGATAGCACCGGACCTTTTTTATACTTTCTATCTAGAGTCCTACCCCCGTTGAAGTTAGGTAAGGGTTAGGGTTTGGGATATGGATGTCCCAAAGATTCGTGAGAGAGGCCATGTAAAGTAAGCAGTGTACAAGCTTGGAAAAATTAAGTATTTCCATATCTATCAACATGTTACTTTCACTGAGAATATTTGTCTAGCTGTAGGTTTCTGGCCATGGAAGAGGAGCAAAAATAGTATCTGTGGTTATTCTTTGTAAATTAGATTGTGTCATGAAGGCAAGTTCACACATTTTAAAAACGTTATTTTTTAAAATTGTGATTAAAATTAGTTTTAGACGAACACTAGCGACTAGTAAATCTACTAATAATAACCTATTCCATTTTTTTCCCCAGATTGTCTTTAATAATATAGGCCTAAACCTACACTGGTTGCTTGTGAGCTTTCACGTGCAATTGGCCTATATGACATCTTCATGACACCTCCAGATTTTATCTGATAGGCCTTAAATCAAGTGCACATCCCGAGAGCGCATCAGGCCGTCTAGAATTTTCTACTAACTTTAGCTGGCATATCCCCTCCAATAAGGGGATTGTCTATAAGAAAAGTAAATTGTGTTTCTTAAAGTAACAATGTATTTAAAAATAATCAACTTAATTGTGTTAATTTATTACGTGTCTGAGATTGTCTTTCACAGATACAATTTAGTGTACATTTTGTTTACTTTCTGCTCACTTTATTGCATTAGTGAGCCCTCAAATGATACTTTAGCCTAATTTGCTACATAGGTCATCTGCCTTTTTTGCAATATTTTCCATTGGACAAAAGATGTAACCCACAAATGTTTGCTTAGGGTTTTTTGCCAAACTAACAATGTCTTATTGTATTTAAATTATTTTATTTGATTTCAACTAACTTATGTTTCAATTAAATTAAGTTCACTCTTACAGTAATAGTAACATGTACCTCATACTCATAATAATAAATACAACTATGCAATAATTACAGTAACTGGCACATATGTACTTGGAGGATGACATAATTTTGCCAAACAACCAACAGGTAAACAATGCTAGCATCAGGTATAAGCTAATGGCAGCACCAACACGTTACAGATGTAACACAATCCCTATCATAAGCAAATGTTACCCTGTAATCACCATAAACAATCCCAGACAATAAAAAAGCTAAATTTATATTGCGGATGCATGCACAACACTTCTAGATCGAGCCAATTTATGCTTGATTCTAAAATGTGGTTCGAGGCGCCGTATGGATGGTGTGATGCAATGTCTGAGCTTCTGGAGGCACGCAGAGGCCGAATTGAGCTCCATACCGCATCGCGTGTGCCTCTCAAAGTTTGTAACAATGCAGAGGGCTATTTATAGCTCGCATTGACATGATTGGTGAGGGCAGAAGGTCCTGTCTAAACACAAACTCACTACCTTGTCTGTGCCTATGTTTGTGTTGCTTCACAGTCCTCACTGTTCCATACAGTATATTTTTATCTGTTTTTTACATTTAATTTTACTGCTTGCATGAGCTACTTGATGTGAAATTAAGTTCCATGTAGTCATGGCTCTATGTAGCACTGTGTGCCTCCCCCTTTTCTGGACTTGGGGACTGTGAAGAGATCTCTGGTGACATGTCTTGTTGGGTATGCATGGGTGTCGGAGCTGTGTGCCAGTAGTTCAAAGAGACAGCTAGGTGCAATCAACAAATGAAGTCAATCTCTCCCTCATAGTGTTAATGTTAGCTCTCTGTGTACATCCAAGGACCAGCCGTGCTGCCCTGTTCTGAGCCAATTGCAATTTTCCTAAGTCCCTCTTTGTGGCACCTGACCACACGACTGAACAGTAGTCCAGGTGCGACAAAACTAGAGCCTGTAGTACCTGCCTTGTTGATAGTGCTGTTAAGAAGGCAGAGCATCGCTTTATTATGGACAGACTTCTTAGCTACTGTTGTATCAATATGTTTTGACCATGACAGTTTACAATCCAGGGTTACTCCAAGCAGTTTAGTCATTTCAACTTGCTCAATTTCCACATTATTCATTACAAGATTTAGTTGAGATTTAGGGTTTAGTGAATGATTTGTCACAAATACAATGCTTTTAGTTTTAGAAATATTTAGGACTAACTTATTCCTTGCCACCCATTCTGAAACTAACTGTAGCTCTTTGTTAACTGTTGCAGTCACTTCAGTCACTGTAGTAGCTAACGTCTACAGTGTGGAGTCATCCGCATACATAGACACATTGGCTTTCCTCAAAGCCAGTGGCATGTCGTTAGTAAAGATTGAAAAAAGTAAGGGGCCTGGACAGCTGCACTGGGGAATTCCTGATTCTACCTGGATTATATTGAGAAACCGAAAGTTCAAATTTGAGTTTTTCCAATAAATTCACACAGAATTGAGATTTGTTTGCTAAGCATAGCCACCTTATTCCTGTAATTCTCCGCAAGCAAACAATTGATGCATTGGAACTCCGGATTGTCAATATTGTCCCGGACAAGAGCGTAATAAACACAGCTTCTACAGCGCTGGAAACATTTGTTAGCTATTCCAGGGGACACGGGCTCCATTGCAACCTATCTAGCTGGCTAGTTGGTAGCAGGTGTTGAGACAGGTATCCGAGATCTTGAGTTCCAAAGTTTTCAGCGTCGAGTCGGTGTCCCTCCGAGTGGCGCAGTGGTCTAAGGCACTGCATCTCAGTGCTAGAGGTGTCACTACAGACCCTGGTTCATATCTAGGCTGAATCACAACCGGCCGTGATTGGGAGTCCTATAGGGTGGCGCACAATTGGCCCAGCGTCGTCCGGTTTAGGGTTTGGCCGGTGTAGGCTGTCATTGTAAATAAGAATTTGTTCTTAACTGACTTGCCAGCAGCTGGCGGGGAAACACAAGAAGCACAATAAGGGGCTCTACTGATCACAAATTGGAATCACACTCACTCACACACTGGAAATAAGCACTTTCCTTTAGATTGTGCTATTGCGAGCGTTCCCTTCGGTAGTCTGTCTCGCTGTGTTTGTGGGAGGAGTGTGGACAGTGTGGACAACATGTGGAGTAAACTTGCAGAGTTTTTCACTCTGGAATAGATCAAGTCACTGTCATCTCAAGAAGAACCCCTACAGGAGGTCAGCTCTGGAGAAGTTGAGGCCCTCCATACAGGTCCCAGTGACTCTCAGGTAAGCCAAATCAACCGCGACACCAGTACCAAGGAGGTCACTGATGAGATCCTGACCACTTTTATGGCCAAAGTGACAAAAGTTGAGTCCTCAACCTGTATTGGTACGAGGTCTTCTGACGAGTCCCTTGCAGCTTGTCTGTTCGTGGATGGCATGTTAACAAATCTGGATGCATTTTCGATCTCAAGATTCTTCGGAAACTTCTCTGCAACTCTCTCCTGCAAAGCAGAGTACCAACAGTGCGACCTCTACAAGTATAATTGCAACTATCGAGAGGATTTCCAGTGAAAACTTCCAAGTCCCAGGACACTGAGGCTGTGACTGATGTGCTACTTACATCTGCCACCAGGTTACCCACATCAATATCCTCTCTCACCTCAGAGCAACTGTCTTTCACCATTTCCCTGAATGTGGAATTTGAAGCCACTGACATGGTAGAGACATTTGTCACCGATATGAAATGTATTGTACAGTCCGCAGAGCATTCCGCAACAAAGGCACAGTCTTTACCCGTTGTGCTCAGAATCAAGCAAAGATTATAGGATAAGATGCACAACTTTTACATCTCACAGACAGAGGTCAAGCCACATGTCAAGCAGAAGACCCTTCAGAGTGAGGTGCAACCATGGGTACTCCTGTTTTGATCCGAAGCTCTCCTGGCTCCAGTAAAAGTGAGCCCAGCTACAGGCGATGAGCCCATGCTACAGCTGCTCTGGTGTTGTAACTCTTTGCAGAGGTCAACGTGAGAGTTCCAGACCAATGATGGCTATTACAGACCCTGTGATGAGTCCGTTTATTGAGAATAGCACCAAAGCGGCCATCAGCCAGATTCTACTCTTACATCAGAAGTCAGAAGTGTCGAAGAAGAAGGGTGGTCGTCCTCTGCTGGGAAGAGGACATCTGAGGAGTCGCTAGTAGCAACTGAATTTGTGGATTATACACAACATAACCAAAGGTATGCGGACACCTGCTCGTGGAACATCTCATTCCAAAATCATGGGCATTAATATGGAGTTGGTCGCCACGTTTGCTGCCATAACAGCCTCCACTCTTCTGGGAAGGCTTTCCACTAGATGTTGGAACATTGCTGCAGGGACTTGTTTCCATTCAGCCACAAGAGCATTAGTGAGGTCGGGCACTGATGTTGGGTGATTAGGCCAGGCTCGCAGTCGGCGTTCCAATTAATCCCAAAGGTGTTCGATGGGGTTATGATCAGGGATCTGTGCAGGACAGTCAAGTTCTTCCACACCGATCTTGACAAACCATTTCTGTATGGACCTCACTTTGTGCACGGGGTTCATTGTCATGCTGAAACAGGAAAGGGTCTTTCCCAAACTGTTGCCAAAAAGTTGGAAGCACAGAATTGTCATGAATTTAATTGTATGCTGTAGCGTTAAGATTTTCCTTCACTGGAACTAAGAGACCTAGGCCAAACCATGAAAAACAGCCCCAGACCATTATTCCTCCTCCACCAAACTTTACAGTTGCCACTATGAATTTGGCAAGGTAGCTTTCTCCTGGCTTTCGCCAAACCCAGATTCGTCCGTCGGACTGCCAGATAGTGAAGCGTGATTCATCACTCCAGAGAACGAGTTTCCACTGCTCCAGAGTCCAATAGCGGCAAGCTTTACACCACTCCAGTCGACGCTTGGCATTGCGCATGGTGATCTTAGGCTTGTGTGTGGCTGCTCGGCCATGGAAACCCATTTCATGAAGCTCCCAAAGAATAGTAATTTTGCTAATGTTGCTTCCATAGCCAGTTTGGAACTCAAGTGTTACAGTTTGGAACTCAGTAATGCAATCAAGGACAGACGATTTATATGCTGTGTGCTTGATTTTATACACCTGTCACCAACAAGTGTGGCTGAAATAGCAAAATCCACTAATTTGAAGGGGTGTCCACATACTTTTGGCTGTGTAGTGTATCATGGTCTGGCTAAAGAATATATCTGCATCTAGGTCCTCCGCTTTACAGACTTTCTGTGTTTCCTCAAATTCAGTTATTGGTGCGCTTTCGAATGAGGACTTTCAGAGGAAGGCCACTCAACGAGTGGGACAAAGTCCTCATCAAGTCAATAAACATTTTCTCAACTAGTTGGGTCAGAGGCAGACAATCTGATTTACATATCTTGCAGGGTACCCCCACCACTTCCTCTATGAGTACAGACACAACAGCCATTAAAGGCAGCCATTGTTTGAACCATAGTGGATAGTGTGAAAAGAATGTTCCAGGCCACAGAGTCCTCTGGTACTTTAAGGCCTACAGTCACTCTGCTTCTCCAGGGTTCAAAAGATTCACCGACGTCATGCACAGACTCACAAACTATTGTTGTGTCGGAGATGAAGATTTGGTCTGTAGCACAAACTATTTTCAAGCGTCTACAGAGAATGCTGGGGGGTTTTGTTTCTCAGCATAAGAAGCCAGCTGTCAGGTTCCTACTGATTGTGCTTTCAAGAGACTGGAGGAATGGCCCAGGGGACAGTTGTCCCATCAACTTGTCGAAGAAATTCAGAACCTAATTATAAAACACAAAGAACTATTTATGATGGAATCAGTGGCAGTTGGCAAAAGTGTCTCAGACACTTATCAACATTTTCAATGAGGCAAAAACAATAGGTGGCGCATGCATAAGGCCAAGGGAAGCTTTCCCTAAAGTAATTTTCCAAAATTACTGTATATAGCCTAAATAGCTTTCTCCTGTCTATACAGAAATAAATATAATAATTCAAAATAGGCTACTTCACCAGAAAGCATGATTTGATCACAGAGGATAATTAGCTTATTAAAAAGAATAAGCTATGGATTGTTTAAATCCCATAGCCTACAGTTGGAAGGGCCTACAATTTGAGCAGAGTGAGCAGCAAATACCAAATAGCTTCATGTTGAGTTGCGACTGTCAGTGAAAAGCAGAGACCCAGCCAGGCATAACGCAATATTTAAAAATACAATCACGGGAAAACCGTTTGGAAAGCAAAATGGCTATTGCTGTAAATAAAAGACAATGAAAAGACTCCAATCTGTCTTTCAATAAAATAAAATCTCAACTTCATTGAGCGAAAAGTAGCCCATCTTATTTGCACCAGTATTTGTACTTGTATTTATTATGGATCCCCATTAGCCTCTGCCAAGGCAACAACTACTCATCCAGCAAAATGAAGGCAGTTATACAATTTTTAAAACATTACAATACAGTCACAGATTTCACAACACACTGTGTGCCCTCAGTTCCCTACTCCACCACTACCATATATCTACAATACAAAATACATGTTTACGTGTGTGTGTACAGTGCGTATTGTGAGAGTTCAGTGACCACCCGGAAGAAGACGACACGACAGCACCCTCCTTTGGGGAAAGGTACTCAGTGTAAAGCCAATTAGTATACAGCTGGGCCCACTAATTGCTTTGTGTCTTCCTCTTTTTAGATGTGCCAAGAGAGGAGCTGGGGGAGGATTGGGAGTAGAGACGGAGACCTGTGAGGATGTTGGTTTTTCCTACCTCAGAGAAAGCTTATGCGACTGGGCACCTTGTCTCTCTGTTAATCAAGGCAGGCTTTAGGTAGAGCGAAGTGTTCCTCCTGTAACTGTTATGTGTAGACGGTAGTTTAAGACAGGTAGAGAGAAGTGTTCCTCCTGTAACTGTTATGTGTAGACGGTAGTCTAAGACAGGTAGAGAGAAGTGTTCCTCCTGTAACTGTCATGTGTAGACGGTAGTTTAAGCCCGGAGTAGCCATTTGTTGTTTTGCTTTCCCTTTTTGACCACTGCTTTTTGGTCAACGGCTTAGTTTGTTTCTTTGTTTTCTTACGCTGGTGTTTCAGCGTAGGACGTTCCCTGTACTGGAGATATTTTGTGGGGCGAAAGAAGACCTGTTTTAGAAAACGAACCACAACCACTGCTTCTGGTTTGTTCATTTTATGCCTCCTGTGTTAAGGTGCTTCGGGCAAGCTGATCCATTGTGCTGCTTCACAGTCACCTCTGTTCCATAAGGTGTTTTTTTTCTAATTTTACTGCTTGCGTCAGTTACTTGATGTGGAATAGAGTTCCATGTAGTCATGGCTCTATGTAGTGCTGTGCGCCTCCCATAGTCTGTTCTGGACTTGGACTGTGAAGAGACCTTGTGGGGGTATGCATAGGCGTCCCAATAGTTCAAACAGACAGGTTGGTGCATTCAACATGTCAAATACAAGTAGTGATTAAGTCAATCTCTCCTCCACTGTGAGCCAGGTGAGATTGACATGCATATTTTTAATGTTAGCTCTCTGTGTACATCCAAGGGCCAGCTGTGCTGCCCTGTTCTGAGCCAATTGCAATTTTCATAAGTCCCTCTTTGTGTCACCTGACCACATGACTGAACAGTAGTCCAGGTGCGACAAAACTAGGGCCTGTAGGACTTGCCTTGTTGATAGTGCGGTTAAGGTGGAGAACATGGGCCATATCCGCAGTGAGTGTGCATATTCACTGTCTTAATCATTGGGTCAGTGCCACTTTTGTTTGTTTTTGGACAATAAAAACAATTTTTGGACATTCTTCCTCCAGGTTAGATGGATGTCATATTGTATTTGTGTCTCCCCTTTTCGTAGATGCAAAGTAGGTTATCCTGTAATTTGTCATATTAAAAAAGATGTTGCTATTGTCTCCAGTCATAAATAAATGTAGCATGAAATGCATTTAAGAAAGGCCAACATTTTCCTATAGCCTAGACCTACTCCACGCCACTAAGCGCTGCATTGAACAGTCTTATTTGCTAACAGTGAAAAAGTAATATTAACCTAAATTATGACAATCCAATCATCACATTAGTGACTCTGGGTCAGTTGTGGGATGATGAATCACAAATTACAACCAGTAGGCCTATAGGCTAAATGCAGAAAACATTTTAAAAAGCGTTAAGGCTCATGCAACAGATCAGAACATTTAGCTTTAAATGTTGATAAACTATTTCTTCACATTTATACAGTGCCTTCGGAAAGTATTCTGACCCCTTGACTTTTTCCTCATTTTGTTACGTTACAGCCTTATTCTAAAATGGATTGAAATAACTTTTTCTCAGCAATCTACACAATACCCCATAATGAGAAAAAACGTATTTACATAAGTATTAAGCACCTTTGCCATGAGACTCGAAATTGAGCTCAGGTGCATCCTGTTTCCATTAATCATCCTCGAGATGGTTCTACAACTTGAAGTCCACCTGTGGTAAATTCAATTGATTGGACTTAATTTGGAAAGGCACAAACCTGTCTATATAAGGTTCCACAGTTAGCGGTACATTTCAGAGCAAAAACCAAGCCATGATGTCAAAGGAATAGTCTGTATAGTGCTGAGGCACGGATCTGGGGAAGGGCACCAAAACAATTCTGTAGCATTGAAGGTCCCCAAGAACACAGTGGCCTTCATCATTCTTAAATGGAAGAAGTGGAGCATGATCGACAGTGTGCACCTCATCTCTCCTGTCACATCAACCTGGATCGATATTTGTTTTTAATGCAGATGAGAGCACTGAATCCGCGTACCGTGACTTGTAATGCTCGGAGGTAGACGACGCAGTATTTCCTTTGTCAGGAACAAAAACTCCTCCATCGTGACCCGTAAATGTTTTCAGCATTCGGTCACATGACAGCTCGATCAGCTGTTTGATTTCAATTACCATCACGTCAACTAAGCCAGGATCACAGTCAAACACATTTTGCTGATTCGGTCACTCATATATATTTTTTTGTATTTCCCCTGTATGCTTGCGTTTAGTAAATTCAGTTTCCCAAATATGTCTGTTACATAGGCAAGGATACACATTTCTTTTCATTACACAGAAAATCAACGAAGTATTTTGTTTACATCGATTGCGAATGACAAAAGTTCCTCTCTCCAATCAAATATTTTTAACACTCCCCCTCGATAACCACCAAGCCTCAGTGTGAAGTAGAACATTGCCATGCTCTGATCACATAGTTTTGCGAACAGGCGTGCGTGATGTAGTTTACAATCGAAGTTACCTGCTGCATATCTCCGAGTTCTGCGCTCAGCTCTTTTGACGATTACTAAGGCCTGCCCACCATCCCGCCATAGATAGGAGCCCCATCTGTGCAAAAGCCCACCATTCGATACCATGAAATATGTTTTTCGTCAATATAGCCACGCAGCACACTGAACATCCGCTGTGAGACAGAACAATGAATAAACTCAGCAAATAAAGAGATGTCCTCTCACTGTCAACTGTGTTTATTTTCAGCAAACTTAACATGTGTAAATATTTGTATGAACATAAGATTCAGCAACTGAGACATAAACTGAACAAGTTCCACAGACATTTGACTAACAGAAATGGAATAATGTGTCCCTGAACGAAGGGCGGGGGTATAAATCAAAAGTAACAGTATCTGGTGTGGACACCAGCTGCATTAAGTACTGCAGTGCATCTCTTCCTCATGGACTGCACCAGATTTGCCAGTTCTTACTGTGAGATGTTACCCCACTCTTCCACCAAGGCACCTGCATGTTCCCGGACATTTCTGGGGGGAATGGCCCTAGCCCTCACCCTCCGATCCAACAGGTCCCAGACTTGCTCAATAGAATTGAGATCCGGGCTCTTCGCTGGCCATGGTAGAACACTGACATGCCTGTCTTGCAGGAAATCAAGCACAGAACGTGCAGTATGGCTGGTGGCATTGTCATGCTGGAGGGTCATGTCAGGATGAGCCTGTAGGAAGGGTACCACATGAGGGAGGAGGATGTCTTCCCTGTAACGCAGTGTTGAGATTGCCTGCAATGAGAACAAGCTCAGTCCAATGACGCTGTGACACACCGCACCAGACCATGACGGACCCTCCACCTCCAAATCGATCCCGCTACAGAGTACAGGCCTCGGTGTAACGCTCATTCTTTCGACGATAAACGCGAATCCGACCATTACCACTGGTGAGACAAAACCGCGACTCGTCAGTGAAGAGCATTTTTTTCCAGTCCCGTCTGGTCCAGGGACGGTGGGTTTGTTCCCAAAGGCGACGTTGTTGCCGGTGATGTCTGGTGAGGACCTGCCTTACAACAGGCCTACAAGCCCTCAGTCTAGCGGCTAGACTCTAGCCTCTCTCAGCCTCTTGCGGATAGTCTGGGCACTGATGGAGGGATTGTGCGTTCCTGGTGTAACTCGGGCAGTTGTTGTTGCCATCCTGTACCTGTCCCGCAGGTGTGATGTTCGGATGTACCGATCCTGTGCAGGTGTTGTTACACGTGGTCTGCCACTGCGAGGACGATCGGCTGGCCGTCCTGTCTCCCTGTAGCGCTGTCTTAGGCATCTCACAGTACGGACATAGCAATTTTTTGCCCTGGCCACATCTGCAGTCCTCATGCCTCCTTGCAGCATGAGGGCACGTTCACGCAGATGAGCAGTGACCCCTGGGCATCTTTCTTTTGGTGTTTTTCAGAGTCAGTAGAAAGGCCTCTTTAGTGTCCTAAGTTTTCACCTTAATTGCCAACCGTCTGTAAGCTGTTAGTGTCTTAACGACCATTCCACAGCTGCATGTTTATTCATTGTTTATAGTTCATTGAACAAGCATGGGAAACAGTGTTTAAACACTTTAAAATTAAGATCTGGGAAGTTATTTGGATTTTTACGAATTATCTTTGAAAGACAGTTTATTTCCTCGTGAATAGCATCCCCCGACATGTAGAGGAAAAAAAAAATAAGTAAATGTAGAGGCTTTTCGGCCCTCACAGCTAACACTCCCTCTTGATTTCTAGCTATAACATTAAATCTTAGTTTCACAGTGTTATCTAACAAAGGTATTGATGTGAGTTTCTGTGCCTCTGCCTATTCACACATTGTTTTAACCATATCAATTCCATATGGTAATATCAGTCTCTGCAATAGTGTGTGGTTTCATAGCATAGCGGGCTTCTCGATTCACCGTGGGAATGATTCAAGTGCAATGGTCAAGAGTGTTTTTTTCCCCATGATCTAATGGTGCTCTCTGGTTGAGGTTGAACTTTTATTATAATTTTCATTTAGATTTTAAGGTTAACCACATTACAATGCTTTTGAGAGACAAAGACTATCATAATAAAATAAACAATTCTACCAGCCCATTTTCATATCAAGCGACCCCACATGTGGTCACGACCCCTAGTTTGGGAACTGCTGGTGCATATAAAACTAGGCTACACTGCATTACACACATCAATTGATAGGCTATCATGGGCCTTGGCCTGCCCTGTTCTTGATGATGTAAACCCTTTTTTTTGTCTAACCAATGGCTGTTCTGTGTACAGTGGAAGTACAGGAGGCAAGTCAAAGGCTTCTTCTGAAAAAAATCGAAATATTTGTAAAAACAAAATGCAATATCTGTGCGCACCGAATGATGTCATTGTCAGTTTGAGAGGGAGAGCGTGAAGATGAGGACGACCGGAGTTAAGCTTGCTTCTGCTTTAATTGATTTCAATAAAAACAATATGTTGTGTTGCCCATAATGAAGCTATTTATCAGAGTTATTGAGCTCACAATAAGTCATATTCGAGACATTTACATAACCTACTTTATCATGACGCGAGTGGCCGCGGAGATGGACAGCGCATGGGTGCTGAAAGTAGGCTAATTCGAGAAGGTCGAATTCATTTAAACAGTTTATTTTCATTTGACTTTAGGCTACTAACAATAAGAGGGCTTTGTGTTGGAGCATATTTCTTCCTATTCAAGAAATAAGAGGTAGTCCTAACTATTTGACTTCATAGTCAAAATTATAGTCTACTATCCATAGATTTTGTCAGCCTATCCAGTGTTAGCTGAAGATTTTGAAAAAAATCTAATGGACCTGATTATATAAAGATATCTATAACGACGCTTTTGACCGCAATGCTTTATGCTAGATAGAAGCTGTAAATTGCCGGGGAACGATGTAACTCCGATGCATATGGGATATCTTTGGTTTGTCATTAAGACATTCAGAGGCTGCGCTACCACCTTCTATTGCCGAGGACACAAATAATGTTTGGAAAGTAATGTGTGATTTTGTCACTATGACGTTCAACATTTCAACAGGCTATTAAACAACATAATAACTCTAAATCAGTCAGGAGTAAGCCAGGTAACCTACAATTAATTATTTAGGCTATATTAGTATTATTTCAATGCTATAGCCTGCAATTTAAGAAATAAATTGTGAAACTTTGTGACAAGTTACAGGCTGTCAGGAGTGCTCAACAACACATCAACTTTGCATTTAGGCTGTATAAAATGACATTTTAAAAATAATTTCATAATGAAATGAAATGTACCTTATTAGGCTATACAGTGCCTTTGAATAAAATTTTAGAAACACGAGTTTGGCCAGTCTTTGGTTTGAAGATCATGCGGTGAGCTATGATCACCTAGTAATCACCTAGTTTGTTAATTTAGCCTAGCAGATGCTCTTATATTCCCATGCCCTAATCACAGTCAACACAAATACATTTTTTAACAACAATATCATGGAATAAAATAGAATAAATTAGAAAATGATAGTTTCCCAAATGAAAAAAAGGTTACAAGTGCATAAAAGGCCTACCTGATGATATGCGGCTGCTGTGTTAAAAAACAAATGGATTTTTTTCGAATTCATTGATGAGCAGATACTTCAGTTGTAACTGGTTCTGTTGCGCTACATTTTTACAATTGATAGACAACCTTAGCACTGTTCCAAATTTAAGACTATCCTCTTTTTTTAACAATAGCATTGAACATAAACATTACACAACAAGTTGGAAATCGCAAATTCAACAATGAGTGGTTTGGAAGGAATCTGCGGCTAACCGCAAGCGTTGCAAAGCAATCACTAGCCCGATTGTGTGATCCAAGTCTGAATTTATGGGTCTCTTTTCCAAGCTTAAAATGATAAACATTCACATGCCATGGGCTAGAAAAGGTTGAATACATTGGCCATGCTGTCAATCCAGCATGACTTTTGCCACGTTCAAAACAACTGGAAACTCAGAAGTGGGATATCTCAGACTTCAGGGCGTTCAAAACAACTTGGAACTCTGAAAAAACGAGCCCCGGCTGGGAAATTAGTTTTGAAGGTCATCCAACTCGGAATTCTAAGTCGGGTACTCATGCCTCTTTCTAGAGCTCCAACGTGAAGATCACTGACGTCATGTTTCAACCTTCTTGTTTTTTTCCGTGTTCCCAGTTGTCTTGAGAGAAACGTAATCATCGACTATTGTCTGCTTATATGCCCCCTTTATTTATCCTACAGTTCTAACTTGGTGTACCGGGAGAATACTGTGAGCTATGTATTTTTTTTAAAGGCAGTAAATGAGACTCAATTAACTGTTTTTCTGCCAGACAAGGCTCCGCTGATAGCCAGGTGTAGCGGTGGTAAGGATTCACTCCATGGTGCTGAAAAGAAAGCTCTGCTGTTGAGACAGCTTTATGTAGGCCCTAACAGTTTGTGGGCACCGTTTGTCACCATTATAGTACAATTAATGTATTTAGTGTTATGTTGTGTAGTGGCATAGCTGGCATGCGTCAAAAAAAAAAAAAGTGGGAGTTAGCACCATCAAGATTTACATGCTAAAATCGCCACTGCATGGTACGGATTTCTGTGCGTGTGTGTGTGTTTGTGCATAAATAGAAATAATATGTTGACTCAACTTACTTGGAGAGAAACGCCAATGCCACCCTCTCTTTCATGTTGCCGAAATGGTCTATGACTGTCATACAGTACAAGCTTTTAGTTTTTGTTGTCCTAGGCTACTTGGCTAAAATGCTTGCTCGCTATCCTAACTTCCTTTCATGGGCAACGATTAGCCCGCTAGTTAACATTAGCCTACTACATTTAGCTACATATAGAACTTCCGTCCTCTCAGGCCAGCGGCACAATGTATGAATTTATGGTTGGATCAGAATCGCCATTATAATCATTGGCCACTAGAGAGAATTAAGTAAAACCACAAGTCCAAATCGCTGTCTCCGTTGACTAATTTAGGAAAGGGCCAATTTTAGCTAGCTAGCTAGTCACCGGAGGACAACACTACTACTAGATGCAACATTTTAATTTTTTGGTGTGACACCAAATCCAAACTGTCTTCTATTGACTATTATTTTGGATGCACCAGGACCATTCACAGTTGAGCTCACTAAGTTTAGCTCAACGCTGTTTGGCTATTAATGTATATAAAAAAAAATATCAAGGGAGGCCAAATGCTACGGGCGGCAACAATATCGTATTATTTTTTTTACCAAAAAGCATCAGATAGATGGGCTACACATACAGAGACAGAGGGACACTGTTTCGCTCGCTCGGATGCATTCTTCGGTGAGATACATTTAGCCTCTTGAGAATTGAAGGAAAACTATGAAACCCAGAGATTTGTATTTTTATTGGTACATTTGGAGGGGAAGCCTGGCTTCCCTTGGCATCCATGAATACATACCACTGCAAGTTTCACCATCCAAGTATTTCAGATCTACAGGAGTGAATGTTTCACCATGGCACGGACCGTGGCAGTACATTGGCACATGAGTATTATTAGAATCTGGCAAATATTGTTGGCTTTTACAGGCTACCTGAGACATGAAACAGATAGGTGGGAAGGCATACAGACTGTCATCAATTTGTTATTGTCCAATTTGCCCAAATGAGTAATGGAAACACTTCAAACACATTTTTATTTGACTGTAGGTTTATGGGAAAATTCATATTTTTTTACTACCTCTGAGGGTTTACTACCTCTGAGGGTTTAGAGCTTAATGTAGTCTCCTCATACAAGTACTTGGGAGTATGGCTAAACGGTACAGTGTCCTTCTCTTCTTCATTTCTCAGAACAATAGGCTGACAAGTTTCAGAAGAAAGTACTTTGTTTCTGGCCATTTTGACCCTGTAATCGAACCCACAAATGCTGATACTACAGATACTCAACTAGTCTAAAGAATGCCAGTTTTATTGCTTCAGGAGTGATGACTGCTGATAATGGGCCTCTATGTAGATATTTCATTAAAAATCTGCCGTTTCAAGCTACAATAGTAATTTACAACATGAACGTCTACATTGTATTTCTGATCAATTTGATGTTATTTTAATGTTATTTTAAAAAAGTGCTTTTCTTTCAAAAACAAGGACATTTCTAAGTGACCCCAAACTTTTGAACGGTAGTGTATGTAAATGAGACAGTTCTGTATTTAATTTGCACATTTCTAAAAACATGTTTTCACTTTGTAATTATGGGGTATTGTGTGTAGATGGGTGAGAATTATTTTTAGTTTTGTTTAATTCAGGCACAAAAAAATGTGGAATAAGTCAAGGGGTATGAATACTTTCTAAACTAAACTATTTCCTGAGTTTTTGTATTACTAGGACAGACACTTTAAAACCTTATTCCATGTGATCTATTTTTTGACTGTCTTATGCCATTTATTAATGTGTTATTCAATGCATATGGGATATAGTAATAGAGGTGAAATTAAATATTTGATGAAATCACTAAATATTTTTGATACCCAAAGGGGTCATAAAATTCTAAATCAAATAGCTAAATGATCCATGGTATGGCCTTCTTAAAACAATTCCATACGTTAACTTATTTTTCAAGCCGTTGGCTTTAGGAGTGGAGCCTATAGTTATGTGATGATATCACATGCCCAGCGTACCTTCAAAAGTATTTTACAATCAACATTTATTCGAAAACAGTTTCCCTCATTCGTTGCAGTAAAGAAAGTTCGACAAAAGAAAAATAGAACCCTATTGAACGGATAAAAATGTTGTCGATCTTTAAAATGTCTCATATATCTGCCGTTTCTATTACACGTCAGAAGATTTTTTTCCCCTGACATTGCTTTTGTCGCATAAACCTGGATCAATGGAAATGCCTAGTGTGTGAGAAAGAGGAAGTGAGAGTAAGCAACAGCAGACAAAAACAATGTATATAATCAGATACAAAAAAAAAAAGTGATCACCTTACAAAAACATGTCAACTGTTCCCATCCTGATAGGAGCCAATGACTTTGGCAAGATCATGTGCGCTTGCGAATAGCCTTGCGCCATCAATTGCTGAGACCTAGATTATAAGAGGACAATGTATAAGAATTTCTTCATTACAGAATAATTCTATCTCAACGGTTTAACATTAGGAAGAAAGACAGCACACGCTTCAAATGGCAGTTGACCTTTAAATGGCAAAAGTACATTTGATAATACTTGAAGCACTAAATCAAGGTTGTACCGGGTGAAATATACATAAACATGGCCCAATATAAGGAGGGTTATTTAATACACATCTACAGTAACTAAAGGTCTGAACAATAGGATCCGTAGCTGGCAGCAAAACGATTCTGGACATCATAAATGCTGCATATGCACCCTGAAATGTGCTGTTATCCACTACAACACAGAGGAACACAGTTTGTTTGGGTAAAAAGACAACCCCAAAAGGAGAGAACAAATCAGAGGAATACTGCTTCTTTCTAACATTAAAAGCACCAACTTCTGAAAACAGCTGCAATGATGCCAAACAATGACCCAAGGCCAGGTCCTCCAGAGAGGTACAGTACAATCAAACCAGGACATGCAGTACAGCAGCTATTACTTCTAACCCTTTTCCTTCTTCTTCTTCTTCTTTTTCTCCTTCTTCTTTTTCTTTTTGTTGCCTTTAGGAGATTTGCATTTCTCGTCATCACTGTTAGAACTGCTTTCTCCTTTATCTTTGTCCTTTTTGTCACATACTTCCACGTTGGGCTTTCCTTTGGTCTCCACCTCCTCCAGTTTGATCCTACCATATTTCCCACTGGCAGGGCCAGAGGAAGCAGCACAAGAGCCCTTATCCACCCTCCCCTCCTCTCTCCCCCTGGCCTTCTGCAGACCTGGTGGGGTGTGCCCGCGGACCATCGTCATCTTTATCCTGGGGCTTCCAGGTCGTTCCTCTTTCACGTAGATCTTCTCCCTGTCGTTCCTGTAACCCTTTGGGCCTTCGTCTAGTTTGCGATACCTCTGATCTCTTGGGTCTCTCTGGTCCCTCCACTCTGGACCCAGGGGGTGCCCGATGTAATGGCTAGGGTGTCTTCTGTCCTCTCCAGGTCGTCTGTCTCCATGCTGCTGCTACAGACAAGGTGAAACAAGTAGCTAAGAATTCTATTGATACAGTTTGGGATTTTAATACCACAAATCTTTTGGGGAATTTGACTTTTCTATGGATGCTGAAGACAAGTGGACTGGAAAGGAACCTAAAGTTTATACTGAGGGGTGATCTAGGTTGAACAACGCAATGGTTTAACTATGCTGTTTCTTTGGTCAATGCAGTGTATACAGTTGGGTTACTGTGTGGGGGGAGAGAATGTAGCTAGGTACTTGCCGTGCTAGGCTCATTCCGCCGGTGGGTTGCTGCATGGCTCTCAGCAGTGGTCAGGTCTCCGAAGAACTCCTCACACCTCTGACAGTAGAACCCGATGACCGGAATCAAAAAGGTAGACCCTGAATAATATACGAATGAAAAGGCATTTAGGAGTCATTCTATTACCAAGTAATGATGGCAACAAAAATAATGCTTATATTTATTTATATTTAACAAGGCAAGTCAGTTAAGAACAAATTCTTATTTACAATGACGGCCTACCAGTCATTTATATTATGTAGATAGAGAAAGACTGGGTAGAAAGACAGGTCTATAATGAACAACACTATACCATCCTGCTTTAGCAATTCCTCCAGTTCCTTCACAAGAGTTTCTTTCCTTTTCATTTGGTCATGTCTCGATCTCCTCTGACTCTCCTCGTCATCTTTGCTCTAGAAAGTCCAATTTCATCACAATGTTAAAATGCAGTGTTTTCTAGTTTAGACATCACAACATGCTGTAACAACAACAAACATCAGGAGTAATTATCATTAGTAATAGTAAGGTTTGTCTCAGAGAAAAAAAGAGTGATTGGAATGACACTGCCGAGTAAATGTTACCTTCTGTTTGACTGAATTCCTCTGGGAATGGTTGCCATCATGTGGATCACTATTGGCCCTTTTCTCCCTTGTTGCTAAAGAAAGGATGAGAAATGCAATTAGTCGCATCATTAATATATACTGAACAAAAATGTAGTGTTGGTCCCAAGTTTCATGAATTGAGATAAAAGATCCCAGAAATGTTTCATATGCAAAAAAAATCTTATTTAAAAAAAAAAAGTGCATAAATTTGTTTACATCCCTATTAGTGAGCATTTCTCTTTTGCCAAGATAATCCATCCACCTGACGGGTGTGGCATATCAAGAAGCTGATTAAAAGCCATGATCATTACACAGATGCTGGGTACAATGAAAGGCCACTAAAATGTGCAGTTTTGTCACACAACACAATACCACAGATGTCTCAAGTTTTGAGGGAGCTTGCAATTGGCATGCTGACTGCAGGAATGTCCACCAGAGCTGTTGCCAGAGAATTTAATGTTAATTTCACCTGCGGGGTCATCTGAGACCAGCCACCCGGACAGCTGATGAAACTGAGGAGTATTTCTGTCTGTAATAAAGCCCTTCTGTGGGGAAAAGCACTTTCTGATTGGCTGGGACTGGCTCCCCAGTGGGTGGGCTTGGCTCCCAAGTCGGTGGGCCTATTACCTCCCGGGCCCAGCCATGATTGCGCCCCTGGCCAGTCGTGAAATCCATAGATTAGGGCCTAATGAATATATTTTAATTGACATATTTCCTCATATGAACTTTAACTCAGTAAAATCATTGAAATTGTTGCATTTATATTTTTGTTCAGTATAGATTAACATTTTACCTGCAAGAGTGAATGCGTTGTGTGTATATATATACAGTGGGGAGAACAAGTATTTAATACACTGCCGATTTTGCAGGTTTTCCTACTTACAAAGCATGTAGAGGTCTGTAATTTTCATCATAGGTACACTTCAACTGTGAGAGACGGAATCTAAAACAAAAATCTAGAAAATCACATTGTATGATTTTTAAGTAATTCCTTTGCATTTTATTGCATGACATAACTCGTTACCTGTATAAAAGACACCTGTCCACAGACTCCAACCTCTCCACAATGGCCAAGACCAGAGAGCTGTGTAAGGACATCAGGGATAAAATTGTAGACCTGCACAAGGCTGGGATGGGCTACAGGACAATAGGCAATCAGCTTGGTGAGAAGGCAACAACTGTTGGCGCAATTATTAGAAAATGGAAGAAGTTCAAGATGACGGTCAATCACCCTCGGTCTGTGGCTCCATGCAAGATCTCACCTTGTGGGGCATCAATGATCATGAGGAAGGTGAAGGATCAGCCCAGAACTACACGGCAGGACCTGGTCAATGACCTGAAAAGAGCTGGGACCACAGTCTCAAAGAAAACCATTAGTAACACACTACGCCGTCATGGATTAAAATCCTGCAGTGCACGCAAGGTCCCCCTGCTCAAGCCAGGGCATGTCCAGGCCCGTGTGAAGTTTGCCAATGACCATCTGGATGATCCAGAGGAGGAATGGGAGAAGGTCATGTGGTCTGATGAGACAAAAACAGAGCTTTTTGGTCTAAACTCCACTCGCCGTGTTTGGAGGAAGAAGAAGGATGAGTACAACCCCAAGAACACCATCCCAACCGTGAAGCATGGAGGTGGAAACATCATTCTTTGGGGATGCTTTTCTGCAAAGGGGACAGGACGACTGCACCGTATTGAGGGGAGGATGGATGGGGCCATGTATCGCGAGATCTTGGCCAACAACCTCCGTCCCTCAGTAAGAGCATTGAAGATGGGTCGTGGCTGGGTCTTCCAGCATGACAACAACCCGAAACACACAGCCAGGGCAACTAAAGAGTGGCTCCGTAAGAAGCATCTCAAGGTCCTGGAGTGGCCTAGCCAGTCTCCAGACCTGAACCCAATAGAAAATCTTTGGAGGGAGCTGAAAGTCCGTATTGCCCAGCGACAGCCCTGAAACCTGAAGGATCTGGAGAAGGTCTGTATGGAGGAGTGTGTCAAAATCCCTGCTGCAGTGTTTGCAAACCTGGTCAAGAACTACAGAAAACGTATGATCTCTGTAATTGCAAACAAAGGTTTCTGTACCAAATATTGAGTTCTGCTTTTCTGATGTATCAAATACTTATGTTATGCAATAAAATGCAAATTAATTACTTAAAAATCATACAGATTTTCTGGATTTTTGTTTTAGATTCCGTCTCCCACAGTTGAAGTGTACCTATGATATTACAGACCTCTACATGCTTTGTAAGTAGGAAAACCTGCAAAATCGGCAATGTGTCAAATACTTTTCTCCCCAATGTATATATATAAATATGTAGATATGACTGCTCTAACCTTTAATAATGAACTGTAATGACTCCAATGCTTGTCGTATTGGTGCTGCCCCGAGTGCTGGCGAGGCCAGTCTGGGCTCCTGTGATGCCCCAATTACAAGAGGAAGAGGCAGCACTGGTGCTGGTGATGGCACTTTCTCCTCCCTCTTCTGCTCTGGCATCTTCCCCTCCTTCTGTTGCTGCAGCTTGACCATCATCTTACTGATCTCTGACGTGCCCAGATTCAGCCCAATGTTCTTCAACATGGTCTTGAACTCCTCACATTCCTTCACAGTGGGGGCGGGCTTCACATCAGGAGCAGGAACAGGCTGCACCCTCTGCTCAGGCCTCACACTGGACTGGACCGGTTGAGGAGGCATCTTGAACTCCTGGACTTCACCATGGTTCCCAAACAGAGGCTGGCTTTGATAGTAGGGTGGGTCTGCTGGGGAGATCTCTGCATCGCTCTGCTGGGTAATGGATGTGGACTGTGCAAAAGGCATGGTGGCAGGGTGTTGTTTTGACTGGTTTTCCTCATTCCCATAGAGGAAGTTCTCCTCATCCTCCTCCGGCTTCAGAACAGGCGAGACCTCCCTGGTGCCCTGCAGCCAGGAGAAGTCACAGCCCACTCTCTCGTGGGGGAGAAGATTGCTGTCGGTCTCCTCCTGTCTACTGACTGGCTTAGGCCCATCTGAGGCTTGAAGAAAGTCCTGTCTGCTGGCCAAGACTGGTTCACATGGAAGACAGTTGCTCTGGACTGCTCTGCTGCTCTGGATATCTCTGCTAAAGTTATTGGCCTATGGAACAAACAGAAAATACATCAATGGGTTTTATTAAGGTTTGATTTTACATTTGTTAAATTGTCTAGTCTTCACTGCAGATGTAAATTAGAAAATTACTTAAAAATGGGTCTCGCCATGTTTGTAGAACATCATTAACTAAACATACCCCATAACAACCCATGACTTTCTCATACTAGACCTGTATTGTGAGAATGGCATTCTTGATGGAAGGCATACTGTCCTCCAGTTGCTTGCTGTTCATAACCCGTTTCAGGCCCTCGAGCAGGTCATTGTGTGCGGAGGAGTGATTACTGATCCTGCTGCTACAGATCCGAATGGGGCTCCTTTTGTCCCTGTGGTCTGAATGATGGTCCACTCTGCCCCGGCTCTTTCCATAGCTGCGACTCCTACTCCTTGATCTGCTTTTGCTCCTTGCCCGACTTTTCCCTCGGCTCCGGCTCCTACTACGAGCCTTGCTCTTGCTTCTGACCTGGCTCTTTCCACGACTGCGACTCCTGCTTCGTGGTCGGCTTTTGCTTCTTGCCCGGCTTTTCCCTCGGGTACGACTTCTGCTACGCGGACAGCTCTTGCTTCTTGCCCGGCTCTTGCTTCTTACCTGGCTCTTTGCTCGGCTCTTGCTCTTGCTCCTGCTTTCCTTCGCTGGACTGCGAGATTTGCTCCGGAGTCTCTGCCTCTCATAACCCCGGTCTTCTGGTACACCTGGTGCCTTGAATGCCTTCCCTGCGTCCAACAGGTTGACTCCTTTGAGGAAGTCAGGGACTGGCTTATTAGCTGCAAGGCATCTGAGGAATTCTTCACCAGCTGTCAAGTTCTCACTGAAATACAAGTAAAAACAGCTTAGATTACTGTTCATTGGAAGCAGCCATAGCTGAAAGAGGTTGTGAACTAGGCTATGCATCACAAAATCCTTGAAACTTGACATTTCCCCACCTCTTGTCTCTTTGACATGATTCCAAAGGATTGGCGAGCCACTGTGGCATCTGAAGATGCTGTGTGTCTGGTGGGAGAATCTGTTGACTACCCAGACTGATCACTGTGCTCCGGTCAATGGAGTAACTGCTGCAGTGTGGAGTCTGGTTGAGGTACAAACAACATGTAAACATCAACATACTAGATAGCTGACCATTGTAATCATTAACATTATGGTGTTTTGGCTGAGTGCACCATGTCTCCCAGTATCCTAGTTTAAGCATTAATACATTTTATCAAGAAACAAACTAAAGAATATATCGACTAGCTATGGATTTGTTGTGAAGCACATTAGCTGACAACGTTAGCTACGTACATTGATATAATGTTCCCTCATGGGCCTGTGGAGGTATTCACTTCCCGATCCGGGAGGTAAGAAAGGATGACAAGATCCAGGAGGTAAGTGTCCAGGCAGTGGAACGTGGGGTGGCGGGCCAAAGGGCCCTCCGTAGCTGGGACCGGGTGGCTGTACATGGGATGGGTGGCCTAAGGGAGCAGGGCCCCGGGAAAGTTCTCCGGGATGGTGAAAACCACGAAACATTGTAGCCGCCAAATGATGACGGCAATTAAATTAATGCTAGATATCAATACTTATCAGGGAAACCCCGAATGTCAAAACGAACATTTACTCGTTAGTTCGCTTGCTTTGAAGTAGCTGGCGGGTGAATGAAAGCGGAAGAACTTCAAGCTGTAAAGTGTACAACATCCGGTATCCTGCATTTCAAAATAAAAGCCCACCCTGGACCAAGGATTAGCAATAGCATTACAGCACGTTTTTAAACTATAATCTTTGATTACATTATGATCAAGCATTAATTGATATGTGGAGCTAATGTGGGTCCACGGGTTTTCAAATTGTGTACAAAATACTGGTGGTCACAATTAAAGCTGAAAGTATGACCAAATAAAGATGACAGGCATGTTAAATCAATGAGATTTTATTGCTCACCTCTCATTCATTCACACTTCCAAGTAGTCTTTCTTACATCCAAGTATGTACACGATTTTGTTTATAAGCATCATTAGGTGGCATATTTTAAATAAGTAATAGAGATACCAGTCAAAACTATTTAACAACAAAACATTTTTGAGGCTCAAGCTTATTTTTAACCCATTCCTAGTAACAATAATGTAAACCAAAGCTTACAAAAAAAAACACTGGAGAAATAAAGCTTGTTTCTTTTCAAGTATTAATTAAATTAACTAAGGATGGACTACAATACTTCCACAATTGTCACCTTATCATATGTAGTTACATGACATTCAACTCCTCTTTAAAATAATCTTCAAAATAAGGCTTTATAATTTAGGTGTTACAATGGCAAACATTGGCTTTAACTTTCATGTGGCAAGATAGTGGTACACAGCATAAACACAAAAGCACTCACATATGCAAAAGAACACATGGGAACAGTCATTTGTTAACAGCCATGGAATTGTGGAAAAGTCTGGTTTGTTTGAGCTCTCATGTCATGCATGACTTGGACTTTTTCTCTTCTGTTGGAGACATGGTCACTCTCCACATTCTTATTCGGTTTAGGGAAGAAATTATAATAACCATGCTTTATATTAATATTCACATTTAGAAAATAAGGCGTTTTCACTTCATGGCTCTTGCATGATCTCTGCTTCAGTGGCCTGCACTTTCTTTTCAACTAGTGTAGTTTTTGCTCCCCTGGCTAAAGCCTGCTTGATTGTACTGCTGGCCACCCTGCTGGAAGAACTGTTCAAACTGTCCTCCTTGGTTCAAATTCTGACCCCCTCGCCCTCCCCAACCTCCCCCCTGTCCTCTTCCCCTACCATCACCTCTTCCTCTACTATCACCTCTTCCCCTACCCCCGCGACCCCCTCGGCCACCCCTGTCCTGGTGGCGACCTCCATCTTGATTGTGGTTGTCGTGTTGGTAACCACCTCCTCCGCCTTGATGCCCTCCTGTAGGGTAACCAGGGCCCTGGACGCCCCCTTGAAATTTTCCACCCCCGTAACCTCCTCTCCCCCCACCCCCTTGGTGGCCACCTCCTTCCTGGTAATGACCCTGGTAACCACCACCACCACCACCACCACCTCCTCCTCCTCCTCCTCCTCCTCCTCCGTCCGACCAGCCTCCCTGCACCTTGCCCCCTCTGCCACCCCCTCCTCCACCCCTCCCGCCCCTTTCATAACCCCCTCCTCGCTCGTAACCCCCTCGGCCCCCCTGAGAGTGTTGGTCGTAGCCCCCCCTGCTGCCTCCTCGTCCACCCCCGCCATAGTGTCCACCTCCCTGTGGACCGTCTTGCCTCTTCTGCCAGGTGGGCATCTCTGGTGGGGGGGCCTCAATCTCAGTGGGTCGCCCACCTCTGTCTGGCACGCGTCCCATCAGAACCTGCTCAACAAGACACAACAACAACAAAAAAAAAATTGTTAATCAACAGAACGTGTACAAGCCAAGGGGTGTTTTCTGACAGCACAGCCGAAATAGCCAAAATAGTTTTAAAATATTTTCTTGACATGAAGTATGAAAAAACAGAATGTGACAGCAGCTCTCAAGGTAGCATTGAGATAAATGTTAGCAAGTGGAGAATTACAAATCTGCTCCCTACCTTGTTAATGGCACAAGCAGTCTTCTCCCTTATCCTGCCACTACTTGTGCGCATAATCTTGGAGAGGTCCTCTCGTGCAGCAAAGAGGTGAGCCACCGAGACTTTGCTCTTTGTGGCGAGGGTTGAACGCAAAGGCGGGTATACATTGGCCAGCTTTTCAGCATGTTTCTGTGTAACAATAGAAATACATCCATTTCTACATACAGTACTCAATTGTTTACAGTACAAATGCATTGTGATTGCAAATATGCTGTAAATGAATAACACAGACTACAACCACAACCAGTTACACTTTGAATTATTGTAACAATCTTCCCAGTACAGAGTTCTCACCTTAGCTTTGTCAGACCAACCAAAGGACTGAACTGTCACGTCAAGACGTTTCAACAACATCTTCCTTCGGACTTCATACTCATTCACAAGTGCTTGATTGATGGCTTCGATTTTTTCCTGTAAAAGAGAAATGTAAATTAGATTAGAAAGTTTAATAGTCACATGTACAGGGTTGCAGATGTAATTACAGGGTACAGTGAAATTCTTGGAGATTCAAGCTCCAACAATGTTGGACAAAGTGGACTGCAGTATAGTACGCTGCTTAAGAATGTAACATATATTTTGGTTTGAAGTGGGAAATTTATTCCGCTATTATTGTTTTTAAGGGTATTACAAAGTGAACTGGTCCAAGTGCCTTCTTCATCAGAGGACCCCCAACATGAGTTGATGGCACTTTGGCTAGAGCTTCTTTCAGCTGAGGAAAAAAGGAGAGAATATTAATGTTGAGAGAACCAAACCTTAGCTAAAGTATAGCTGCATTCAACAAAAAGTCACATACCTATCATAACATAATACTGACATAGCCTGGTGTGACATGGACTGACCTTCTTCTCGATCCCACTGAAGAACTGGAACATGGTGATGTTGGCTGGGGGTTTGGACATGCCCAGGGACACACAGATCCCCTTCAGCTCCATAAAGACAACACTGCCCCCGGCCTCCTGGGCTGCCTTCTGAGGCTTGTTGACCAGGATCATCCTGGAGGCCTCCAGCTCCGAGATCAGAAAGGCTGAGAGAGAGAGCATATCATTGAAACGGCAATCATCATACTGTTATATTATGAATTCTATAAATGATAGGGAAACTGACAACACAGGGAGAAGGTTGACTTATGCTGTTCACATACTGATGAGCAGTAGGCAGTTTGTCTTGTTGAGCAGCCTCTGGGTGACATCTCCTGTGGTGAGGACATTATAAGGACAGGCCAGCTCAGACAGAAGACCACTCATCTCCAGCTGGAACCCCTCTGCCTCACTGGGACCTGGGTGGGGTAGATGGAGAGTTGGTGCAATGACAACCCAGAGAACTACCATTTTATTTTATTATTTTATTCACAAACACTGAGATGAGTTACGATTAAAATCGACTCACAGTTGGTGGCATGGACATTCTCCTCCAGCTGACAGTAGAGCTTGAGCTCTGAGACGATCCAGGCACACACCTTGGTGAACTCTGGTGCTGCTGCTCCCCCGCTCACCGCAGCCTCCAGTGCTCCATCCTCCAACAGAGGGCCTTGGTACCTGAGAAAACAAAGACAGTAACCTCATAAGACTTTCACTAAAAACCTATACTTACCAGTTTATCTAGCTAGTCATTAAAGCAGCAATCAACAGTTGAAAGAACAAAGCCCACTCCCCGCCCCTGTTTTGGTAAAAAGCTGAGGCATGGAGCTGGAGAAATGTAACCACTCAAACTCATAGAGCTATGGTACAAGGATTGACCATCAATGATATCAACATTGATATAAAAAATATAGTTTTAACCATACTTAGGTATTTGGTATTTTATTAGGATCCCCATCAGCTGTTGCAAAAGCAGCAGCTACTCTTCCTGCGATCCACACAAAACTTTATACAAAATGACATAATACAGATCATCAATACACAAGAACAGCTCAAGGACAGAACTACATAATAAAAATTAAAAAAGGCACACGTAGATATCAATGCGTACACACAAACTATCTAGGTCAAATATGGGAGAGGCGTTGCGCCGCGAGGTGTTGCTTTATCTGTTTTTTTAAAACAGGTTTACTGTTTATTTGAGCAATATGAGATGTAAGGAAGTTCCATGCAAAAAGGGCTCCATATAATACTGTACGCTTTCTTGAATTTGTTCTGGATTTGGGGACTGTGAAAAAAACCCTGGTGGTATGTCTGGTGGGACAAGTGTGTGTGTAAGTTGACTATGCAAACAATTTGGGATTTTCAACACATTAATGTTTCTTATAAAAAGAAGAAGTGATGCAGTCAGTCTCTCCTCAACTCTTAGCCATGAGAGACTGGCTGCATAGTATTTATATCAGCCCTCTGATTACAATTAAGAGCAAAATGTGCCGCTCTGTTCTGGGACAGCAGCAGCTTAACTAGGGCTTTCCTTGCTGCACTGGACCACACAACTGGACAATAATCAAGATAAGACACTACTAGAGCATGCAGAACTTGCTTTTTGGAGTGTGGTGTCAAAAAAGATGAGCATCTCTATTACGGCCAGACCTCTTCCCATCTTTACAACCATTGAATCTATATGTTTTGACCATGACAGTTTACAATCTAAGGCAACGCCAAGTTATTTAGTCTCCTCAACTTGTTCAACAGCCACATCATTCATTACCAGATTCAGCTGAGGTCTAGAACTTAAGGAATGATTTGTACCAAATACAGTGCTATTAGTTTTAGAGAGGTTCAGGACTAGTTTATTACTGGCCACCCATTCCAAAACAGACTGCACCTATTTGTTAAGGGTCTCAGTGACTTCATTAGCTGTGGTTGCTGATGCATATATGGTTGAATCATCAGCATACATGGACACACATGCTTTGTTTAATGCCAGTGGCAGGTCATTGGTAAAAATAGAAAAGAGTAGAGGGCCTAGACAGCTGCCCTGCGGTACACCACTCTTTACATGTTTGACATTAGAGAAGCTTCCCTTAAAGAAAACCCTCAGTTCTATTAGATAGATAGCTCTGAATCCACGATATGGCAGAGGTTGAAAAGCCATAACACATAAGTAATTTCAACAACAGGTTATGGTCAATAATATCAAAAGCTGCACTGAAATCCAACAGTACGGCTCCCACAATCTTCTTATTATCAATTTCTTTCAACCAATCATCAGTCATTTGTGTCAATGCAGTACAAGTTGAGTGCCCTTCTCTATAAGCATGCTGAAAGTCTGTTGTTAATTTGTTTACAGAGAAATATCATTGTTTTCGGTCAAACACTATTTTCTCCAACAGTTTGCTAAGAGCTGGCAGCAAGTTTATAGGTCTGTTGTTAGAACCAGCAAAGGCCGCTTTACCACTCTTGGTTGGTGGAATTACTTTGGCTTCCCTTCAGGCCTAACAAAGACTTTCCTCTAGGCTCAGATTAAAAATATGACAGATAAGAGTGGCTATAGAGTCAGCTACCACCCTCAGTAGCTTTCCATCTAAGTTGTCAATGCCAGGAGGTTTGTCCTTATTGATCAATAACAATTTTCCCACCTATCCCACGCTAACTTTATAAAATTCTAACTTGCAATGCTTTTCTTTCATTATTTGTTTTTTTTATGCATGAATACAATTGCTCACTGTTTGTTGTTGGCATTTCCTGCCTAAGTTTGCCCACTTTGCCAATGAAATAATAATTAAAATAATTGGCAACATCAAATGGTTTTGTGATGAATAAGCCATCTGATTCAATGAAGGATGGAGTTGAATGTCTTTCTGCCCATAATTTAATTAAAAATTGATCTTGGCTTCATAATACAGTTCCTTCTTCTTTTTGTTGAGTTTAGTCACATCATTTCTCAATGTTCAGTAAGTAAGCCAGTCAGATGTGCAGCCAGACTTATTAGCCACACATTTTTGCCCCATATCTTTCAACCATACAGTTTTTCAATTCCTCATCAATCCATGGAGCCTTAACAGTTCTAACAGTCAGTTTCTGAACATGTGCGTGTTTATCAATAGTTGAAAGAAGCAATTTCATAAATTCATCAAAGTGCAGCGTCTGGATGCTCCTCATTAATCACATCAGACCAACAAATCATTTTTGAGGGTATTTATTATTTGTTTACATTTACTTTGTTAGAAACATTGGAGTAAAACAAGTTATATTTGGGGTTCTGATGGGGTACGACAGTTGTAAATGGCGCATGAGCTTAGTTCAAGTGATATTCTTCAAGAATCAATGGATACATAATGAGCTTAGTTCAACTGTCATACCCCATCAGATATTATTATTAACGTATAAGTCCAAAAATTTACTTATCAAAAGGAGCTGTGCGTGCTGGGCAATTCCACGTTCACAGAATTACGCTTTGACTCCATTTTTTCACTTTAAAAATGTATGCCAAACAAAAAACTATTGATTTCAAAGTTTAACAAACCATACAACTCTGTGCACAAAGATGACTTTTAACAATTTCCCCTGAACATTTTACAAAAACAAATATAGTTGAAGAATTGTGTAAATTAAAACTTTGGTAACAGGATAATAGTAAAATCTCCCTCAGATTCTTGTGCTACCACATTTTCCCAAAACTCTTAAATATCTGCTCCGAATTAAGATTCAAAGATGTCTGCAGAAAGAATGGGGTGTCAGCTATGACATGGCACCTTGAGTTTGAAGAAATCTATTTTCATTATTGAACTACAGTATGTGAAGTGGATTTACACCCGGTAACAGAATTACATCATGTGTCCCATAATCTGTACTACACATAAATGTATAATTATGGATATGAATGTCATTCTCATTTTTCAAAAGTTTTGACATCACAGCGTTACAGAGTAGAACACAGTATAATAGAATACAGTTTTTCCCAAACTAAATATAAGTGTTGATATTAGTTGGCATAGGTCTTTACTTCAACAATTTTGTGATTTGATGTATTTCTGATACCTTATCCAGAAAGAATAGTATTTTACTTATGACTAAATGTATCTATGCCTGAAAAATGTATCTATGCATTCATTTCCCAAAAATATAGCGACTCTTATCTTTCATTTGACACCTAATTTTATACACTTAAATGAACTTCACATGTTGGTGCTCATGGGTCCTTTTCTATGGAAATGCCCTGCTTCAATTGACAAGTAATGGCGTCTTTTTGTAGGCACTATCTCCGTCGTGGTTCGTTGGACAAAGCCTCTGGGAAAATTAATGTTTTTTTTATATAAATGTTTAAAAAAATAAGATCTGTGGTAAACTCAGGTTTATGAGATCGTATACGTTTTGTTCTATGAGATCATCAGCATCAACAAACGTCACTTTGTGAATTTTGAAGCACATAAGTAATTAAAAAAATAGGTACATAAACCACATAACTAACGTCTTCAGAATTGATAAAGGTCATGTTAACGGACTGATATTATCTCATAGAACAAAACGTACGAGATCTCCTAAACCTCTGTTAATCTCAGACCTTATTTTCGGGCGTTTATCCCAAAAACCCATTTTTTCCCCCATAGGAATGGCTGCACGAAACAGCGGTAGCTAATTCATTTCCGGTTTTACGACTACAAACCGGCGAGTTCTAATGAACTGATTTTACTGTGAATAGTAACCAGTCATGAGATAAGTGGGACTTTTCCAGCTTCAGTGTATTCAAAACACTGAGGCGGTGCCTGCCCTCTGTTTGTGCCCGCTGAATAAACATCAAACGGTTGGCATGATAGGTAGATTCAGACTAAATAGGTCACTTTCACAATATAATCTAAAGTAAATCATAAGGCCGTATGTATAGTAGCTAGCTAGATGCCACAAAAATGTATGAAAGAGCCTGCAGAGCTTAGATTACTGTCAGCTGTCTCTGGCTGTGACAGTCGTCCGATGACAGGCAGTCAACGTATCAGCTAACGTTAGCTAAATTAACCAGTTGAGCTAGCTAGTTAAAACATAATCAGATAAGCTAAATAAAGACTATTCTCATAGAAAACTTTTTAAACCTACCCCAGATCTTCCAGTGAGTCAATAATATCTGTCTCCATTTCTGTGATGAAACTTCAATTGATTAAACCGCAAGAATAATCTAATATCACTAAAGAACAACACTTCTGCTGGGTTGGCATGCTGGGTCCTAACTCAACCTCTTACCGGTGATAGGGCTGCCCGATTCAATGCCTGTGCAGACTGCCTCCCGGAGTAAGATTTCAATTACAAAGTATTAGAGGTGTGCTCTAATCTACGGAAGAGTATCAAATCCAAGTGAAGAGAAAAATAAAAAACTGCGACATGAGGTGAAACTTGGATCATTTTTTGCATGATAATATTTCGAGAATAAAGTCTAAATTAAATGTAGTTAATTAAGTGACAATATTTCGAAAGTAAACTCTACATTTAATTTCGAGAATAAGGTAGCAGTTAGGCTATATTTCATGATTAACATTGGGGATTTGGTTAAACGCATGTCTGCCTGGCTCCCTATTACTGTGCGCCACCACCGTTGAAATGCCTGAGTAAAATTACCTAAGAACAAATTCTTATTTACAATGACGGCCTACCACGGCCAAACCCTTCCCTAACGTAGACGACGCCAGGCCAATTGTGCGCCGCCATATGGGACCCCGATCACAGGACCCCCTGATACATTGCAGTGCCTTAGACCGCTGTGCCACTTTGGACCTGGTGAAACAATACTTGATAATTGGCTTTAGTTAGAAGGAAATCCTTGCTCCTTTAGCACATAATAATCCTATTATTATATATTAGGACATGGAAAAGGTTGTGCCACATTATTTTCAGAAGGAGGAACCGTGGTTACATACATTAGTGTTATTAGCAGTGGAGGCTGCTGAGCTGAGTAGGCTTATAACAATGGCCGGAACAGACCCAAAAAATACCTGTTTGATACTATTCTACTTCAGACATTACCACGAACCAGTCCTCCCCAATAAAGGTGCCACCAAACTCCTGTGGTATGCAGGTTGTGTGTGTGTGGGCGATAAAAAGTAGGGGAAAAACAAACACATGGCCATCAATCTAGTGATCTAATACACGCAATCAAACAGGCGTCACTGCGCACTCACGGTAATCAATCTAATGATCTAACTCGCAAACACACACACCAAGTTTCTCCCTGGCAGTTTCAGACTATAAGAATACAGTCTTCTAATGGCCATGGTGCGTAATGAGCACAAACGAAAAACGTTCTTGGCGCTGTCATTCAATGCGAAGAGAACTGGAGTCCGTCAGTCTGCCCTCGGAATTCGCTACAACGTTCTGCTGCGTAGCAGAACACCTTGCAAAAAATCTATGCATAATGGTCACTATTAACAACTTTATCCATGGTACTTTACTGACTGAGGTTTTCCCTCTTATGACAACTATGCTTTTAACGGCTACTAGGCTACGCGAGCACACCCAATAAAACGATTTATTTTAGGATGCTGGATACCGGGGGTTATGCGTGTGTATGTATGTCCCATGTCAAACTGCTCTCCAAATTCGCTACTATACCTCTATTTTGCAGCAAATTATAAAACTATAGCTGCCCACTAGATTGAGTACCCTAACCTGTAGGCAAATCGTACATTACAGTGGGCAAGTGAAAGTAAAATATAGCTTTATCCAACGGTTGAGGGAAGAATGAACAATGAAGCAGCAAGGATTTTAACCAAGTGTCTGGAGGAGTGGGAGGAGAGGCAACTAAAGGACCAACTCTCCACTCCTGCATGCACAAACCAGCATACCTCATCCAAATCCGTGTGGTTCCTCCTTCTGAAAATAATCTGTGGCACAACCTCTTCCAGGTCCTAATAGGCCTATTTTATAATAATATGGTTATTATGAGCTAAAAGAGAAAGGATTTCCTAAGTATAGTTTCACCAGGTTATATAACTGCAGGCAATTTCAATGGTGGCGCGCAAAGCAACAAGAAGCCAGGGAGACATGCTGTTAACCAAATCCCATACTTTAATCTTGAAATATAACAGCGACATTATTCTCGAAATATTGCCACTTTTAATCCAAGTTCCACTACCCTTTGCCATTTTTTTTCTTCTCTTCACTTGGCCCTAATACTCCTCCGTACAAATCGAATCATTTGACATGCACTGGAGAAAAAATACAATTCATTAACAGGCATACAGAGATAGCTTTCGTCTGCACTATGTGATATAAATCTAGCTATCAATGGGGTCTATTTAAATTTGATAAATATTTATGTTCAGTCTTTGTGAAGTCCCTGAAGTACTTATGGTCAGCTATCCAACCTATCCTCACCAGGCAAAGGTAAATTGTAGATGGTCTGTGCCACTTGACCGCCACTAGGGGGTGGTGTTTGACAACATATTTCCATGTTTACATTTCCCAGTTTAGAGAAAGGTTTCATCTCACTTTAGATGTCAGCGATTTCAGATATCTAAATAGAACATGAAAGGCATTTTTCCAGATGTTACCTACCCTTTATTCTTTGAAGACTAAAGATACATATCTTCAAGATAAATTAGATAAAAATGCACCTGTACCTGCTCTCTGTGGGAGATATCCTGTTGTGGACATGTCACTCCATCTTCCTTCTCTACTTCCCACTGTATCAATAAGTCCTAAAAAAAATCTTGGTTCTCCATTCTCCTTAAAAAGATAAAACATCGTTCTGTTTCTATGAGATAGAAATGTGGGCAATGCCCCAATGAGCTTGTGTACGAAGAGTCTGATAAACAGGATTATCTTTTTTATTTGGCGGTTTAAAGTGTAAACAGTTTACAGCTGTTTATCTTTATGGCATGGTGCCCCCCTGTGAAGATACAACAAACATAGGCCTAGCGAAGACAGAATTGGCAAATCAACCAATAGCACATGGTCGACAAGATGGAGCAGGACAACGCTATTGAAACACAGTATCGAGCAGATTTATACATAGAGATTTATACAAAGATATGGGAAATGGGTACTAACAGCGTATGGTTCATAAGATTCCTGTAAAACTTATTTAAATGTGTTATCACTTATATTTGTCTTTATTTTTTATTTTGTAGAAAAATACACAGTATATTTTTAAATATCATAACCCCAAAAGAATCCATCAAGGTAGTAAAAACATTTTTACACATAAAGATAGGCATTTTGATCAAGGTAATAAGTACACTGAACAAAAATATAAACGCAACATGCAACAATTTCAATGATTTTACTGAGTTACAATTCAAATTAGGAAATCCGTCAATTGAAATAAATTCATTAGGCCCTAATCTACGGATTTCACATGACTGGGAATACAGATATGCATCTGTTGGTCACAAATACCTTTTAAAAAAAGGTAGGGGCGTGGATAAGAAAACCAGTCAGTATCTGGTGTGACCACCATTTGCCTCATGCAGCGCGACACATCTCCTTTGCATAGAGTTGATCAGGCTGTTGATTGTGGCCTGTGGAATGTTGTCCCACTCCTCTTCAATGGCTGTGCGAAGTTGCTGAATATTGGCGGGAACTGAAATACGCTGTTGTACACGTCGATCCAGAGAATCCCAAACATGCTCAATGGGTGAGTATGCAGGCCATGGAAAAACTGGGAGATTTTCAGCTTCCAGGAATTTTGTACAGATCCTTGCAACATGGGATCGTGTATTATCATGCTGAAACATGAGGTGATTGCGGTGGATTAATGGCACGTCAATGTGCCTCAGGATCACATCACGGTATGTCTGTGTATTCAAATTGCTTTCGGTAAAATGCAATTGTGTTCGTTGTCCATAGCTTATGCTTGCCGATACCATAACCCCACCGCCTCCATGGGGCGTTGACATCATCAAACCGCTCATCCACGCTGTCTTCCATCTGCCCGGGACAGTTGAATCTGGGATTTAGCCATGAAGAGCACACTTCTCCAGCGTACAAGTGGCCATCAAAGGTGAGCATTTGCGACGCTGTACTGCAGTCAGGTCAAGACCCTGGTGAGGACAAAGAGCACGCAGAGGAGCTTTCCTGAGACGGTTTTTGGCAGTTTGTGCAGAAATTCTTTGGTTGTGCAAACCCACGGTTTCATCAGCTGTCTGGGTGGCTGGTCTCAGTTGATCCTGCAGGTGAAGAAACTGAATGTGGAGGTCCTGGGCGGGCATGGTTACACGTGGTCTGCAATTGTGAGGCCAGTTGGACGTACTCCCAAATTCTCTAAAACGATGTTTTCTCTTATGGTAAAGAAATTAATTATTGCATTCAGCATGCCAATTCCAAACTCCCTCAAAACTTGAGGCATCTGTGGCATTGTGTTGTGTGACAAAACTGCACATTTTACAGGGGCCTTTTATTGTCCCCAGCACAAGGTGCACCTGTGTAATAATCATGCTGTTTAATCAGCTTCTTTATATGCCACACCTGTCAGGTGGATGTATTATCTTGGCAAAGGATAAATGTTCACTAACAGCATGTAAACAAATTTGTGCACAACATTTTAGAGAAAAACTTTTTGTGCATATGGAGAATATCTGGGATCTTTTATTTCAGCTCATGAAATATGGGACCAACACTTTACATGTTGCGTTTATATTTTTGTTCAGTATATATTTTGGGATGTAGCCTATCACGTTGCTGAGAGATTTGTCCCTTAATAAAATAATTGTGATTCTATGGGTAAATATACATTCATATTACATACATAAATCCAGTTTTCCGGTTATGATTAGTTGGTTCATTTCCCCCCACTAATAATACATCTGATATTGGGCTGGAGTGAGTTTTCTGGCCTCAGAATATGTATTGGCTTTACTTTTCCCTCATAAACATAAATAGACTATATGTCTACTGGGTCAGCAGGTAACAGGCTAGAGATGGTACATTTCACTGTTTCACAAATACACAAGGAGTAAAAAACATTGCCATATGGTTGGTTACAGGATGCACTTATAAAAATTTGACCGAGATAGTAGTTTACTGTGGTAGCCTTCAATAACAATTTGACAAATCTGAACTGATTAAACTCGGCGCTGAAAAATCTGTTCAATACTGTACATTATCAAAATGTGTATCAATTTGCCACTCATCAACAAATAATAAAATAACATTGGCACACAATGACAAAACAAACAATGCTACAGAATTCTCTCCATAAACAATACAAATAGATAGAATGAAAAAAAAATAGATGACAAACACAATCAAGTGAGATAACACACTTTTCTCAAGTAGACCAGTTAATGATAATAATGTTGATAATAGTGTCATCAATATTGTTGACAATAATCTGACTGAAAAAATATAAAGTCTTGTTGGAATGTGTCCCAAATACAAACAAAAGTATGTTGTTGCAGAAGTGAAGTTGCCACTGCCTTAATATCCCTTATCAACATGATAACTCAACCGTTTTCAGAACAAACAATAAAGTCATTTGATGTCAAGTGTGGTAACTACTGTATGTGAGTGTGAGACAAGCAGGGACTTCAGAACCTTCAAAGATCAGATTATTGGTCTTCATTAGTGTAATATTATACAAGCACTTGTACTGTATGTTCTCAATACCCAACACGTAACAACCCCAATAGAGATACTGTTTGTGGGATCTGGCACCAAGATCAATGAGAACTCAAGCAGACCAATGTACTCTAAAAGCAGCTCAGCCATTTAGAAAAGAACCTCTGTGGCATCACAACACTTTGCTGTCTTTGATTTCAGCCAGGTATGAGGATATTGTGGGTTTAAGACCTTGCAGGAACACCACATTATCCATGAGTGGTCCAGTAGCAAAGAGAGTGATATTGCTCTGATGCACTAAGCACTGAATAATTTCCATCCCTTAACTCTTGTATATGTGGCTTTGGATATCTCTTGCTAATATACACTATCTTTTCCCCATGCCCCTCCTCCAACACGGAGTGCTCTGACCCTGAGGCCCTGTTCTTGTCCTACTGTGTCGAACAAAAGGTCAGACCCTATTGTCTCTACAGAGATCCATGTCAAACTCACCTGCCCATACCTACTTCTCCCTACCCTGAAGGGGGTGGAGTCCATGCAAGCAGTCTCTCTACAGATGAAAATAAACTATCTCCTCTTACGTAACCTGCTGTATCCTTGGTGATGGAGGAACTGACCTGCTCACTCAACTGATGCCTGGCAACCACAACACAATGAGCACCTGGGCTCACATCTGGTGCCACTGTAAGCAAGTTAGTAATCAGTGCTCCACTGACTGAGGGCTTAGTGGAGATTCCATTACCTCTGCCTGAAGTCAACAGGCTTGATCCTTCAGCTGATTAAAAAAGGTCAAAGGTCACTCAATGGCTTCTGTGGACAGTGAGACAACAACGTTGACCCATATTCACATATTTAACCTGCATTGCTTTGAAATATCCAGAATAGGTTGAACACTGACCAGCTTCACTAGTATCGCATGACTGTATGAAATATCGCATGCCTAAACCCATAAATATGTGTACAGTATACATAGTTCACCTTATTGTCCTGAGTGGGCACATATTACAAAGACTAGATTTCATCTTTTGAGTTCAAATCCCTTTGAAATAATAAGGCTGAAAACAATAAAGCTTTCTTGACTAACCAAAAGACACAACTATTCCTTGATTTATAAAACAAGTCTCAGTGGTTATATTGTTCTTTATCTCATGCTCACACAGCAAGTACCATTTCTTGGATTCCAGAGTAAGATACAGAACTGGCACATAAACGATCATCAGTAGTCATGTTACAATAAACTTACATTTAGAAACAATGTACCTGCCTCTGTTTCCCTCATCACTTTCACTTCATCTTTAACTTTCTATTGCTTTACATCTCAATCTGTGTATGCATTCTCCCATCTCCAATTGCATTCTCACTTTGCATCCCTCTCCTAGTCCATTCAAAAACGTTCACTATGTTCTCAAAACGTTATTGCAACTTAGTCACGTGACCCAAATAACTTCATTTCATGGTATTATACATGCCCTTAATGATTTCCTCAGCAAATCAACAGTAGATATCACATATAGTGTATGTGCACCACAGACCACACACACTGTAAATAGTAAGCATGTACTGTACATGCTCCGACATTCATACAGGCACAGGTGGACACCCGGTCAGTCTGTCAAACACTGGTGAGCCCCGTTTGAGCCCCAACAAACCTAAATCACTTATAGGTAGTCCAGGATCCTTTCCCCATGACACTGATGGGGTGGAAAGGCAGGTGTGTAGAGCTGGGGAGCATTCAGGAGTGTGTACCCTACCAAACAAGGGCTTTTTCAGTTCCACCACTCCACATCCTCTCACTCCCCTTCACTCACTTATGGCATGTGAATGCCAAACCAGCCCTTTGCCCGAACCAACTCGCTTGGTGTGAGGGAAGGTGAAAGGACCCGGGAAGAGACTGGTTTGGGATTCAGCATCACTATTCACATGTGGTTCACTGAAGACATGTCCGTCTAGGTTAGAGGAGGTCCGTCCTACTCCAGGTCACCAAATGGGGGCCTCAAGCAGCCAAGTACTTCCCCCAGTAAGGACAGCTTCATGATGCGGGCTGCCGAGGACCTCCTGGGGCCCTGGGTCCGGCCCTCGGTGTCGCCATGTCAGCTGTTCTAAGGGTAAGAAGAGAGACACATACTGTCGTCACATATTTAGAGCTCACGACAGAGGAGAGAAGACAGGAACACCCTTGCCAGTCATTCAGAAGAAGTCACAACTGTAGAGAGATGTTCAGTTTTTGTAGATTGCCTACAGTGGCAACAAATTGGCTAATAGTATGGATTACGTCCATCTCGTAATGGGATCAACAAATATATGTGAGTTTCGTGGAGGCTCTGAGGATGGAAACCACTTGCAAATACGTTAGATTGAATGTTGATCCAAATGTTCCCAAGGTAGATGACCCAATAATACCATTAGTGCCTCAGGTTGTAAAAGCAAGATTTGTCTCGATAAAATCTTCAACGCTCTGCTTTTGAGCCAAACTAAATGTTCTTTATTTAGCCTTCTTAGGCTGATGAAAATCAACTTCTTGACACAAGCCACCATCAATCTGAATGCCTCTGTGGCCTCTGTGCTCCCTTGATCTAGATAATCTCCCAGTGAATGGAAGAGAAAAAGTCCCTCTTTCCCATGTTACTGAATCCCTTGTTTCCATGGGTATGAAAATATTTGAGGCTTTAATAACAAAACCTTCTGCGGTGGTGAGGCCGTAGGTAAAAGGTGAAGGACACAGACTCTGACAACAAAGACAAAGAAAAAGACCTTTCACTGTATTGTCCTGCGTTCCTGAATCTGACCTTGCCAGGTCATCCATTTTGGGCTTGATAAGAAAACACATAACACAATGATAACTGTAATGCTGTTATTGGGCTATTGTTAGAAGTAAAAAAGACAAAGTGTTTTAACATGCATGAGAGAGGATCACCATTAACAAACAGAATGTGGATAACAACCACTTGAGGGAGAAGGAGTGATAATGAGAGTCTCAATGTGACACAGGTAACTGCCAAAATTATTTATTTGGACAGTTATCTGTATGTTGTGTCACAGAGCATTAAAGCATAATCATCCCATAAAGCCACAACAATACACACATGCACACTCACACAGCGACTCACACATTCCAACACACAGAGACGAATCAAATCAAATCAAATGTTATTTGTCACATGTTTCGTAAACAGCAGGTGTAGGTAGACTAACAGTGAAATGCTTACTTACAGGCCATTCCCAAGAGTGCAGAGAGAAAGAATATAGAGAAAAGTAAAACACATAATAATAAAAGTAATAATAAATACACAATAAGTAATAATAACTTGGCTATATACACGAGGTACCAGTACTGAGTCATGTGCAGGGGTACGAGCCCCGTCGATGTGCACGGCCCTCTGTTTCCTGTAGTTCACGATCAGCTCCCTTGTCTTGCTTATGCTGAGGGAGAAATGTTGTTCTGGCAACACACTGCCAGGTCTTTGACCTCCCAATAGGCTCATTGTCGACGGTGATCAGGCCTACCAGTGTTGTCAGTAAACTTAATGAAAGTGTTGGAGTCGTGTGCGGCCACGCAGTCATAGGTGAACCTGGAGTACAGGAGGGGAGTAAGCACGTACCCTTGAGGGGCCCCCGTGGTGTTTAGAAGGTGTTTAATGGTGTTGAACGCTGATCTGTAGTCAATGAACAGCATTCTGACAAAGGTGTTCCTTTTGTCCAGGTGGGAAAGGGCAGGTTGGAGTGCAATAGAGATTGCGAGACATTTGTGGATCTGTTGAGGCAGTATGCGAATTGGAGCGGGTCCAGGGTGTCTGAAATGATGGTGTTGATGTGAGCCATGACCAGCCTTTCAAAGAATTTCATGGCTACATATGTGAGTGCTACAGGGTGATAGTCATTTAGACAGGTTACCTTGGCGTTCTTGGGTACAGGGACTATGGTGGTCTGCTTTAAACATGTAGGTATTACAGACTGGGTCAGGGAGAGGTATAAAAGTTCAGTGAAGACACTTGCCAGCTGGTCAGCGCATTCTCTGAGTATGAGCCCTAGTAATCCGAATGTTAACCTGTTTAAAGGTCTTACTCACATCGGCTACGGAGAGCGTGATCAGTCGTCCGGAACACCTGGTGCTCTCATGCATGGTTCAGTATTACTTGCCTTGAAGTGAGCATAGAAGGCATTTAGCTCCTCTGGTAGGCTCGTGTCACTGTGCAGCTCGTGGCTGGGTCTCAGTTTGTAGTTCATGACAGTTTGCAAGCCCTGCCACATCCAACGAGCATCATATCCAGTGTAGTAGGATTCAATCTTAGTCCTGTATTGATGCTTTGCCTGTTTGATGGTTCATTGGAGGGCGTAGTGGGATTTATTTTAAGCATCCAGATTAGTGTGCCGCTCCTTGAAAGTGGCAACTCTAGCCTTTAGCTGAGTGCGGATGTTGCCTGTAATCCATGGCTTCTGAATGGGATATGTATGTATGATCACTATGGGGGCAACTTTGTCACACCTATTTATGAAGCCGGTGACTGATGTGGTAAACTCCTCAAAGCCATCGGATGAATCCCAGAACATATTCCAGTCTGCCCCAGCGAAACAGTCCTGTAGCTTGGCATCCGCTTCATCGGACCACTTGTATATTGAGTGCATGACTGGTACTTCCTGTGAATTTTTGCTTGTAACCTGGAATCCGGAGGATAGAGTTATGGTCAGATTTGCCAAATAGAGGGCGAGGGAGAGCTTTGTATGCGTTTCTGTGTGTGGAGTGAAGGTGAAGTTTTTTAGCCTCTAATTGCACATGTGACAGGCTGGAAGAAACTAGGTAAGACAGATTTCAGTTTTCCTGCATTAAAATGAACAGCCACAAAGCTTGCCGCTTCTGGATGAGCATTTTTTTATTTGCTTATGGCCCTACACAGCTCGTTGAGTGCTGTCTTAGTGTCACGATCGGTTTGTGGTTGTAAATAGACAGCTACAAAAAATATAGATGAAACTCTTTTGGTATGGGGTACAGCTTATCATGAGTTATTCGAAATCAGGGGAGCAGAACCTCGAGACTTTCTCAATGTTAGAGATTGCGCACCAGCTGTTGTTAACAAAGAGACACACCTTCTCCCTTGAGCTTACCCAACGCTGCCGTTCTGTTCTACCGATGGATAGAAAAACCAGCTAGATCTATATTATCCATGTCCATGTGCACCCAAGACGCTGTGAAACATACGATATTACAGTTCTTCAGGTCCCGTTGATAGGATAGTCTCGAACGGAGCTCGTCCAGTTTGTTCTCCTGTGATTGTATGTTCTCCTGTGATTGTATGTTCCCCAATTGAACAGAGGGTAGAAGAGGCTTATGTACTCGCTGACGTATTTTCATCAGGGCCTGGTCCAGGGTGAGCAGTGTGTCCTGCGCTTCCGACTCGTTGAAGTAGAAATATTCATCCAAATCGAGGTCAGTGATTGCTGTTCTGATGCTCATTAGCTCTATTCGGTCATAGGAGACGATGGCGGAAACATCATGTCCAAAAACAGTTAAGATCATCCCAAAATAAAACACACAAAATAGCAGAATTGGTCAGGAGCCCGTAAAACGTTTGCTATGCAATACACCGTTCTCAATATACAGAGATCCCCTGACCCATACATACACATATACACGCACACATATACAAGCACACACACACACCTTAGCTGCAGTCACCTTCTCTCTGTGTGGTGTTATCCCGTTCTGTACCACCTCTGCAGGTCCGTCCGTCTGCTCCTGGGAATCCCGTCGACCCCTGGGCTGCCCCTGGGCCTCATTTTCCCAGCGGGCAAAGCCTTTGCTCTTGGAGGCCTTCCTGTGTGGTCGGTATCTCATCTTGGGGAAGGTGTGGGAGCCCCCGTCCCCAGCCCCCCAGGTGTGCTCTGGCCACAGAGGCTCTGTCTGTGTGGCCTGGCTGGTGGTGGCCCGTTGCAGACGCACAGAGATCCGCTGGGCCGAGCCCGTCATCAGGGTGATTGACTTATGCTCCAGGTCAGAACTGCCAGGTGTCACCGAGGGGAACTCAAACACGTCGTCCTCATCTGCAGGGAGGACAATATGACAGGAATGAAATACACTGACCAACCATCATAACTGAAATGCTGTTGGTTACAGTATATCACCAAAGTGTTGCTGTACCTTTGCAGGTGGGCATGGCGGGGCTGCTGGGTAGAGAGCTGTGGGTCAAGCTCCCAGGGGAGACACTTCGCAGAGAGGTGGAGCGCGGCAGCTTCCTACAGGCCAGCACCAACAGCTCCCTGCACTGCTTATGGCAGTTCACCCCACAATCTGAAATGGAACATATAACATTGCTGTCAGACCTTAGCCCTCACAGTGCATGTATAATGAAAAATCCCAAATGTCTAAAATGTGCAGTTCTCCGAATAATAGAAAACAGGCTGATACATATGCGCACAGTCGATAGAACCTACCCTTGCACTTGTATCCCTGTTTGATTATTCCCCAGAGCTAATAGCAACAAGTCCAGAGGGGCAGGAATTGGAGGGAGTGGGAAAAAGACAAAGGAATGTTAGAATTTGTAATGGTGGAAGCATATTCAGTGTAAACCATTGTGTAATAAACAGGATACAATCTCTCACAACACCCTTCCTGTAAACTCTCTGTGTGTGTGTGTGTGTGTGTGTGTGTGTGTGTGTGTGTGTGTGTGTGTGTGTGTGTGTGTGTGTGTGTGTGTGTGTGTGTGTGTGTGTGTGTGTGTGTGTGTGTGTGTGTGTGTGTGTGTGTGTGTGTGTGTTCATTTGAGAATAGGAGGACTTCTCTGTAGAAATTCTCCTTTATTTTCAAAACAACACAAAATAGAAAGATAGAGGGAACATAATTTGTGTACATATTTTAACACGCAACAATAACTGTTCTGTCACGTAAGATGTGCATCCTTTTATTGTTGACTATGTGAGTGGTGGCATTACCATATAAATCACATTATTGTTCCGTCGACATGACTCAGTGTTGTTTTATCAACTTTAATAAACCAATGTATCCTGAAGTCATGTCAACATATTGCATCACTGTATTTTTACATCCCTCTATGCACTGTGAATCATCTCTGTCTCAGAAGGTCATTAATCAACTTCTTCAAGGAGTAAATATAGACATCTTCTCTCAGCACTGTATGATTCGGTAGCTGTCTTGCACTAATTTGATGGCAGTATATTGGTGACATAAACAACCAGAAAGCATGATACTTTTCTTCCAACCAAAAGTGTGCTGTCTCTCTGAGCATAAACAACTAGTTTATATTAGTGTGCATTACAAAGTGCACAGGATACATACAAATCCAGCACAGTGCTCGCAGAAGGTGGGCTTCAGATACGTCATCTCCGTAAAGTTGTGGATAAAGCCAGGGCCCATTTTATACTGGAGCAAGGGGTTGGCCCTCAGGAAGTAAGCCATCATCTCATCCTTACTAATCAGACCATCCCTGTAGAAGAGGAGCGAGAAAGAGAGACATAGACAGAGAGAAAAATAAATACAGATAAGAGAATAATCAGATGGAGAGAATGACAGCTCCTGTTATGCAAACATTACAGTAACTCCCATCCCTTATTTCTGTTTTATCCAGACAGGAAGAGATCTACAACAGTGCTCTAAATTAGACACCCAGGTGGTTTGTGACAACTCCAGCACCTGCATATCTCCAGTCTCCCTCCTAAGGAGCTCAGCCTCCCAGACCTATTTTCTGAGTCATGGAGCTGCTCAGGCGAGCCTAAATGTGATTTGAAGCGTTCCAGTGAACAGATGAACCGCCCAGGATACGAGGACAGAGCACTGTGTGTGGCACTGTGTGTCCTTCACGGGCTGCCATAACCTTCACCTCCCCCCTCCTCAAACCATGGCGACAAAGCACCACTCCCAGTCAAGACAGGGCAAGGCTAAAAGCAGATATGACTCTGTTGTGACTTCACAGGGTTTTCCTGCAGATTTACGAGAGGATGTTTGACATTACCAATGACCTCATTTTCACTGTAGCTTGGTGTGGTGAAACATGGTTGTTGATGGCCAGTTACTGTATCTCGCTGTGAAATGTTTAGAATACCCACAATCGCAGTCTTATTGCATCTTGGATGCTCGTAGCTGCTTTAAAGGCAAATGTGTGGAATGTGTGTGCGTATGTGCGTGCGCATCTGTGAGTGAGTGAGAAATAGGGAGAGGGTGTTTGTTGGTGACAGAAAGAGGGAGATGGAAGAGGAGGATGAGGTGGCTTAGTTGCGACACCTCTGAACCCGTCATATTTCAACGGTAGACAGGGTCACTCACTGGTCCTTGTCCAACACACAGAAGGAGTCCAAGAAAGGAAAGTTGGCAGCAATACTCTCAAAGTCCTCCTGAGAGATGTAGCCATCATGGTCATGGTCGTAGTTCCTGAATACAGACTTCCCAGAAAAAGACACAAACAAAATACTGTAAGTGATTTACAAGTACCAGTCTTTTTTTGAGTCATATTTTTGGTTTATATACATACTCATATATTTGGTACTGTGACAGGAAAAGCCACTGACTGATTCTTGAAATAATGTATGAGATATTTATAGACGGATTACCCATCCTGTAGATAGTAACATTTTCAAGCGTTCAGACCACTGCTAAGCTATGTCCACCTGGACTTTATTTAAGATAAGACACAGATCAGTTACTGTAATGGAAGCAACTTACATCCACCACCTTCCTGATGTGCTTGTTCACCACATTGGGGTCAGGTTTGGTTGTCACACCTGACGCCCAGTCCAGAGGGGCCATTGGTTTGTTGGGGGTTGTCGGAGAGGTAGGCTGTGGGGATTGAAAAGATAGAGAGTTAATATAGGAACCCTCAGGTATACAGTATTATTTCTATTTTCATACATTTCAGTTTTCTAATAACTACAGCTCCAACAATGCAGCCTATAAACCACAACAAGAAGTCTTACCAAAGACTTTGGGTTACGTGGTTCCCTTAGTAAAGAAAGCTCATATATTTCATCTTCAGTGTAGTACAGGTCTAGAGAGAGCTGGAGGAAATTGTTTATGATTAAACATGAAAATAGATTCAGCCTTTCTGCAATAACAAACACATATATAATCATGTTACTCTTTTGTATGATCCTACAAAATGTTGTTTGATACCCACTGAAATGACAAATTGAGTGACAGAATGATAAACAAGTAAATTTCCTGTTGACGGGGAACCTTTTAGGGCGGGACACTCACGGTGAGCAGGTAGATAAGGTCCATGTTGGGTTCCACCTGGGCTGCAGCACTCTGAAGGGACACCAGCTCGTTGAAGGTGAGGTAGAGCTGCTGCATCTTTACGATGTTCACCTTGTCGTCGTCCACCCAGTCAGAGAAGACCACGTGCACGGCGATCAGGTCCTTCAGGTGGACTCCCAGGATGGGGACCTTGAAGCCTTCGGAGTCTGTGAACGCCTTGCGGTAAGCACAGTAGTTCCCATTGGAGGAGACCAGCTCCGTCATCTCATTCCAGATCTGATGGGAGGGGTAAGATGTCAGGAAGTGGTGGACATCATAGATATTAGGGTAATAACCATAACAGCTGACATAACTTGTCATAACCTGTCATATGGTCATAACACTATCACAACCCATATATTTACACCTGCTATCACAACCCATATATTTACACCTGCTATCACAACCCATATATTTACACCTGCTATCACAACCCATATATTTACACCTGCTATCACAACCCATATATTTACACCTGTTGTGACATTTATTGCGATATTTTATGGCTGGTTGTGACACCTACAGAGTGTCAAACCCCACATTTATTCAAATTCGTTTTTTCCCTGCCAAAAGTTTCCTTCATTAGAAAGTTTGTTTCTTATATCTTTTGTTGTTGTTGTAACGAATTCTTTAGAGTCGTGTTTTTTCCTCATATCTTAAATAACTTGTAGAAAATACACTTTATGACACTCATGGAGCATTATGACATTACTGTGTCACTTTACTTGGACTAAGAAAATACACTTTATGTCACTGTTAAGAAGCATTATGACCATCATAATCATATAAGCCAGATAAGCCTATCACGTACATGCCCTTATAGCAGTCATCAGTCAAAAAGGGGGTGAATTGTCCTGCTCCTGAAATCTGCTCTTGCATTCATCCCAGGCATCAGCAACAGAGCATTGGGGTACGTGCATGTCTGACATCAATGTTTGCGCAATTACAATGATAATTTCACATGGTCAATTAAAGAAACACATATAACATAAGTATACTGTTGACACGCAGGCTATGGTGTAATGGAATGTTTTGCCTTGTGTGATAGGTTTTGTGGGTTTTGACACTTATATGTAGGTATCATAACCAGCCATAAAATAACGCAATATGTGTCACAACAGTTTTAAATATGTGTCATGACACTGTTATGACCATATTATAACAGGTTATGACAAGTTATGTTGGCTGTTATGACATATTATAACAGTTATGATGCTGTGTGTCAAGTAAAGTGTTACTGATATTAGATACAGCACCGGAAAGATACAGCGAGAGTGACATGACAGCAATCGATACAATACAGATGTTATCAAATGTAACATCAAATGCCAGGAAATTAGAAAGGTATCAATTCTGTGTGGTGTGCTTTCTGAAACCATCCCTACATGGTAGTTGATGAATTGGTCTAAATGTATCTTTAGCAGATGCTAAATGAATACGACCATGATCTAAAGTAAACTAAAATGTAGAATCCCATCAGATGATATTAGTGAGGCTGTAACAGAGCAGAGGCAGGCGTGCGTGCTGACCTTGGTGACCTCGGGAGCCAGATGCGAGTGAGTCTCCTTCAGACGAGAGATGGAGCTGTGACTCAGACCTCCCACCACGGCCATCAGCGTATTAAAGTTCTGCAGTTGGAGGAGTTTCTGAAGGACAGAGTGGCATGGAACAAAGTGGAAGAGCGGGAGAGAGAGGGGAGGTAGAGGGAGATGGAGAGAGGGAAGAGATAGATAGAGGGAGAGCAAATGAGGAAGAGAAATACAAATTACAATAAAAACACTAACATACCTAAAAACAACTTTATTCCAATACAGTATCTAAAGCGACATACACCAACATCAATTAATCTCTCTTTACATCAGGGTAACATGCTGTAACATCTTATTTTAAAAATGTGAGAAGCTTTGCCTGTAAAAATCTAAAAACAAAGAACCCTCTTGAGTTGAACAGACTCGCTTCTGCATTAGCTGAGAAATTGCCTTCATAAATAGGCATGAGCATGAGTGCTAGTCATTAGTCTTCTGAATAATTCCTTTATCTAATTCCTTGTAGATGATAATGGAGGGAGAAGCCCCTGGTATCTGATCAGATTAAGAGGCCCAACAGCATGCATGATGCTTAATGTCACCCTCTGCCCCCCAGCAATTAGACATGGAGAATCGCATGAATCGAGATGAGACAGTGTTATTGCTAGAGGGAAGCCCTGTTCTTATGTCAGATAGCACAACGATTCCTCCTGCATTGATCCGTCTCGTTTCTCACAAAGAGCAAGGGGATGGATCAAAAGTTATTCAACCACAATGTGCCATCATATCATAACTTTTCAAAAATACTGGGTGCGTTCGAGTTGTAAGCTTACTTGTGTAATGAATCTTGTGAAAGCTCTTGTGGATTAATGTTGAGAAACGTTATGATACGCAGCTTGTTAAACAACATTAAGAAATACCATTTCTCACCATAAGCTATAAGACTTAAATTGCTGATAAAGCTACACGAGGAAAGCATATAGAGGAGGCCTTTCCATAACAGAAAAGAAAAGCATGTGTGGGCAGCAGTAGCTTTTAATGAGCGGAGGGTGTTTGTGATCTAATTGACAATGTTCCAGTTTCATTGATACAGACGATTTAATGCAAGTCAGGCTCAGCTAACTGTCTGATTAATATACGGTGCTTCATATTGAACCGTGAGTCCCTCTAGCTTCTTCTGTCGTTCCTTCTCCTTCGGCATGTTCACATACTCATAATGAGAGATTTTCTGAACATGGAGGCGAAAGAAACCATTTCAAGCGTTACAATGTTGTACATTTAATGAGAATTTATGCCTCAAGAAATTGCCCCGACCTCTTTTACAGTTGGTTGTGTCAGAGTGGGCGGGTTTTACACTCACCAGAGAAATTAAATTGTGGGGAGTTATGGAATATAGGATGTAAGTGGAGAGGTGGGGAGCGTGAAGAAGCGTGAACCAGCAACGCCCCAGCTGTCAGAAAGAGCCAGAGAGCGACAGAGATAGAAAAAGAGAGAGAGAGAGATCGAGAGAAGAAAGAACCCCACCCACTCACTAACAAACGATGTGGTAATATGAAGGAGCAGACTTTAACAAATGTTCCGATTCAACCTTTTAGGGCCCTCTAATGGCACTGTCCTGTACGACTCCACAGATACATTTTTTATTTATTTAAATGATTGTTATCATTTAGTTGGTAGTTTATTTTGAGGAGGCTGTCACATTGTGTCGTGACAGGCTTCTTGGGCAGTTAAACAGGGAAATGCATGAGCACGGTTGAGGGACGAGTGTCTCGTAAGAGTGATGCCACCTGACGTAAGACAATGCTGTGTCCCTTATCTATTCATGCAACATAATGGACAAGTCTTCCATCTACACTCTTTATGCTCCCTGCATCCTTATTCCCAATTCAACCGTTGCCCTAACCCTAAATATGGGGTAAGTAACAATACTTGGTACACAGGAATAAGTGCACTGTAATGTAAAGTGTTACCATGAAACCTACAACTTGGAAGTCCTCTCTTCCTACCTGGGCCACGTTGATGTATTTGGTGATGACCTCAGCACGGTGTTGAGGTGTCAGCTTACTGAGCACCATGAGTTGAACCCACTGGGAGACTCCGTTGAACAGGGCGATGGAGCGCTCCAGTGTTGGGTTATCCACCAGACATCCGTGCATTACATAGCTTTGGTAGTCTGTGAACTGGGTTTGTTGGTTGGAGAAAGGGAGAGTTAGTGTACATGGCATGTACAGTCGTCTGAGTAGATAACACAGACGTCATTGGCATATACTGTGCCCTACATTACTGGTGAATTTACACGTGAACTACCCAGCAAATAAAACTAACTGAAATGTAGAGCAAACGTATCTAAGAACATACTCTGTGGTGGTGCGCAATTAGCCTGGGGACGAGGTTAGTTGACAGCCAAAGCTTTGTTCTTGTACTTAGTAACAGTACTAGAGGGGCTAAAAAGAGTTCTGTGGAAAAAGTACTCTTGGAAAGAGTCTTGAGGAATGTCACACACAGGGGTTAGATAGAGAAGAAAGGGCCTCAGCAGGTGGATGGGTTCTCAGGCCAAGTGTCTTTTTCCACCGGGACACTCACTGATATCCTCCTGATGGACTTGTATTCCAGGAACGTGAGGTGTTCAGCCAGCTCCATGGGCTCTAGGTGGTCAAAGAGGAGTGAGGCTTTGCCCTTCTTGGCCTGCTTCTTCCTCTGGGTCAGCTTTCTCATCCAGTCATATGATGGACTAGAAAGAAATACACACAATCTGTTGAAGTTGAAGTGTAAGTGTAAGAGTGTGTGTGTAAGTGTAAGAGTGTGAGTGTGAGTGTGAGTGTGTGTCCGCCCGTCCTTGGGTAGTCCCTCACATGGTGGAGATGTCAATGAGTTTGAAGTGTTCCTCACAGCCCAGCTGAGCCGCCACATCTCTGAACTCCTCAGTGAGGCGGATAAGGCCCAGGTCCAGATTAAACTCTGCAGGGAACACCGTAATCCAGTACCTGAGAACACACACAAAGCACAGCGGAATGGCTGATTTAACATATACAATCTGTTGACTGTTTGCATGTGTACATTATGGCTGAACATCATAGTGTGTAGCCCCAAGCACCAGTGCCTGTTGTAAATTAAGGATTCACAATGATATTATAGTCTCTCTCAGAGGGCAAAGGCAGACTTGAGGGGGACTGACCCTGCACAAGGACTGCTGGGGGCTCCTTGCGCAGTGAGTAGTAGTAGTGCGATGTAGTGAGATGGACAAGTCCAGCAAATAGTCATAAATGTGGCCAAAAGTTTTATCAAGCCAACAAATCATGTTTTCTTCATCTGGAAACAACAAATGAATACAAAGAACCAATAGCATTATGCTCCTTTAACAAGTGAATGGCCATTGTGGTATTCCCCCTTCAGATTAAAATTAACTGCAAAATAACATGAACTTTAGGATGGCCATCGTTAAAGTAGTTAACATTAAATTCAGATGATTTACTTAGTCTTTGAATTTCATATCAAGGTTGCACACAAAATAGTGGGACAGATATAATGAATTGGCAGACATTGGTGAAGGAGTTTACCAGTGAAAGGAGAGTTTGAGTATTCTGTTAAAGATTGCCTGAGGACTTTTCTGGGTAAGTAATGGATCACAAGACTCCTGAGTCATTGAACGCTTTCGCCCCAAACAATATCTCCACTTCAGATGGCTGGGAGTGGCCCACGTCACATGAGGACAGCCACTGGCTGTCACTTCCAATGACATCATCTCATCCTTCATTGCACCAGCCAGTCAGTCACAGAGCCCCGAGAGAGGAGCACAACATTTTCAGCCGAGGGGGCGGGTTGCCTAGCAATACATCTTCAATACTAATAAAGAGCTGAGAAGCTCCTGGGTATGAAGTAGTGTTTATTTACCTCATTAAATAGCAGATCTTCAGTCTCGTTCTTTGGCACTCATCTCCCTGGCAGTCACGGTATGTGAGGTTGTGTCAAGGACAGTTTAGCAGTTTTTGGAGACATTGCCCGAAGCCCCATTACATGTGGACACCAGCCCCCATTTCCAACAACCCCCATCCCCTCCCAAAAAACACAACAATAAAACATCTTTCACGAGAAGCAGCTGTAGATTTATTAGTTGGACAAAAGGTCTCCACTCATGAAGAATAACTAAAGTGTTCAGAGAGGAATGCCCAGTATCTGGAAATAAAAACAATGGAAGTTCAGGCCATGTGATGAACCTCTCCACCACTGCATGTGTGCATTCTCTAAATAACTGTTCCTGGGCCAAAGTTTTCCCTCCTCAAACCATTGAAATAGAGATCTTAGAAGTAGCTTTGGAGAGGCTTTGGGCAGGGAGCCATGTATACTGCGTAGCCTGTCTGCTATCACCTTCAAACGAACACAGCTGTTTCTCTGCCCAGGATCCAGTCACAAGCATGCAGCAGAGCAGACAGACCCCTGCCTTCTCTGTAGTACTTTGGAACTCTCCCAGCAGGGAGTGTCACGATGGATGCATATTGGATGTATACATGACTGTGAAAAATACACAATCAATTGCTCTCCTTCTCTCAAGAAGACCGAAGAAATACTCTCATGGGCTAACTCACAAACAATGAGGTGAATCCATGAGAGATACAAATATAAGTACTGTATAGTAAGTACTGAAGGACAAAGATAAGTACTGTATATTTTGTTGGGTTAAAGCAAAAGCAAAAAGTGAGAGTAAAGGCAGAATAGTGCCTTTGTATTCTGTCACATGGAAGAGACTCTCTGCTCTGGCTCTCGTCTGAGGCAGCTTCATACCGCATGGAAAATGTAGAATTTGCCACAAACTGGTCCCGGGTCACATATTTTTAAGATTAAGATTGGAGGTTGGCTTATCTCTAATCTGATTCTAGATCTGCGCTTAGGGGCAACTTCCATCTCTAGCACCACAGCCATTACTCCAACCAACAGCAGGGAAAAGATGGGGGGGGTTCATCAGTCATCAGTGGAGGGGCCTGACACCAGGCAGAGTAATATCTCAGGGTCATGATGTATGATGGAAGCAAAGAGTTCAGAGAAAAAGGCGTTCAAACCACTTAGTGGTATGGAGTCTCCAGGAAAACACCGTCCAGAACCTTGCTAACTGAATCAGATTCAAATGCAGTCATGACGCACTAGGTACAAATCATACAGAGAAATGGAACACTCTTAGCTATCGATTCGATCCAGGTTGCACTTCCTTTGAAGCGGTTCTTCATCTCGAACATTGCTCTCAAATGCATTTGCACTTAAGGAACATGTCTAATTCTTCCTGATGTTTTGTTCGGACAATCTGCATTAACCCAGAGCTGTGCGATCAACCAATCATAATTGGTTGTTAGAAATGACAAAGAGTTGACTGATATACGGTCCCTTAAAATAAACAAGAGTTTGTATACTCAGGAAAAGTCAGTCAGGGTTAGTTAGTGTCGCACCACCCAGAAAATACATTTGGCACAGTCAGGGAACACAGCATTCCATAGCGTCCATATTGTATACTCTGCCATATCTAAACACTACCAGAAAGGCTCAAAATGGCATATAACCATTGTTCTTTGTTGTTCTGGTGTGAATCCACATAAAGGATATATCATGAGCAACTTCCCAGCCAGCTCTTTGGACGTGACATACCAGCGGTGCATCAGCAGCAGGGTGCGAGGGAGCTGGTTAGACTGCAACTCACCATTGTCATCTGTGGAGAGTGAATTCACCATAGAAGAGGAACAATTAGAACACCTACAGTATCTATATCTCTATGGATCACATCACACACCACTGAGATAGCTTCCCCAATGTGCTTCTGTGATTGGTCACTCACCAAAAGCCTGGATGCAGGCATCCAGTAGCGTGTTGAGGGGGGCTGCCTTCCCCAGCGTTGATGATCCCATGGTTCCGCGGGGGGACTCCTCACAGATACGGGTTCACGCCCCCGGAGCAGGAGAACACATGGTACACCTCCACACCTGGAGGTCAGGGGTCAAAGCCTGCTTAGAAGCTCTCTATGAGGAGAGAAGACACAGGGATGCATCTAGATGTCAGCTTACGCTAAGCAAACATTGCTTAGATCTCTCTTTAAGATTCTTGTAAACACATATAAGATATGGTTGTGGATGTTGTTTATTCATAAAGCACACAATCGTAATTTGTGTTCTAACTGTGTGGACACATACTAAATTCACCAGGCATATTTCCTTTTACAATACATACTACCACTACATGGATGCTATACTAGGTTTTTCAATAAACTACAGTGGCTAGTGGAAAGAGGTGATTTCTCCAGCGTCATGCTCCTCTCCTCCATCCTCTTCACTTCCTCAATACCCCCTCACCATCTCCCACAGCAGGTTTCTGATCCCCACATCTGCAGGAGTGGGACCATCTTCTGAGAACTCCCATGGCAGCCATATATTTTTAATGACTTTCTGATGTGCTCAGTGGGTGGTACCACTGTAACAGCTCATGATTCCATACAAATTGCATAATTTCTGGCCCAGTAAGCCGGACAAGACTATATCTGTCTACAATGGGACTGGGTTTATGTAATCTGGATACAGTGGTTTCTCTCTCTGCCTGATGAATATCAGTGATTGTCAGTTAATACAATATCACCACTGATGCCAACACAAAGTAAGTTAAGTACAGAGAAGGACATTTCAGGATGTTGTTCTAGGGTTTTAGATTTCCAGATTAGATTTTACAACACAACAATAAAGGTTGAAATAGCAGAGCGAGTTGTCTGTAGTGATGACATCAGAGGTGGCGTCATCGGTAGGTTTGGTCGGTTGTTTTGGAAACCGTTGCTGATTGGGATTGGTTGAGATTGGCCTAAGCCTCGAAGCAAAACAAATCATCAACCAGTGAATAAGGATTAGAGGTGCTTTGTGGGAGCAGGGGACCAAGTCCCTGTTGATTTGGAACTTGTTAATGGTTTTGTGTGTAATCTGTTGCCGTCACCTTGGTGAGGTGCAAACAAGACGTCACCCACAAGCCTTGTAATTGATTGTGCGACACTTATGTCAATATCATAACTAGGGCTATTGGTGGGGGTTAGGGTCAGGAGTAGGATATGTGTGTGTGTGTGTGTGTGTGTGTGTGTGTGTGTGTGTGTGTGTGTGTGTGTGTGTGTGTGTGTGTGTGTGTGTGTGTGTGTGTGTGTGTGTGTGTGTGTGTGTGTGTGTATGTGTGTGTGCGTGCGTGCGTGCGTGCGTGCGTGTGCGTGTGCGTGTGCGTGTGTGTGTGTGTGCGCGCATTTGGGCATGTGTGTGCACATGCTTTTCTGGAAATGAATCAAGCCCTTGTCTCTTGACTGTAAGGAGATTAGTGAGCTCTATCTGCAGACGGAGTTGATAATATCTTAGATGCTGAATGTGTTACCATACTGACTAGTATGTATCCCTCAGGTATGATTCATATTTGTTAGTGTTAAAATGAATGACGTCCATGGCCTTGACTGAAGGCAACCTTTCTTAAGGCTCTATTCAATCAGATTTGCCATTGCCATTGGCTGCACTGAGTCGCATTAAGAGAAATCCCATGTAACCTTGTCTACAAATGTCTACAAAAAAACATTGGAATGTGAGATGTAATCTGGACATCGATGAGGCTTATGTAAATCCTCATTATTTTGTTTAATGATTTTCAATTTGAGCATCATTATTTCTATATAGCCTGGGTGTGGGACGGGTGTGGCTTCGTGACAATGATCAAGAGTAGCTGCTCACTGATTTCGCAGCTCCAACACAGTTACATCTCCGAAACACCAGCGATGCGGGGGTCGATGATCGCCAGTTCACGCTTGATCGATTTGAATCTAGGCCTTAATTAATACTCGGGACAAACATAAATCAAGGCATAGTACCCAGAAATGTACAAACTTTGCAATGCAAATTCATGTCCAGCTAACTACTTCAATCCTATCTCAAGCCTCCTACTTATCACATTTTGAGCATTTGAAATTTAACGAACTGATGTACACATACTGTATGTGCATTGATATATTGATGAATACACAAATTCACGAAGAACGCCTGCTCTTTCCATGACAGACTGACCAGATGAATCCAGGTGAAAGCTATGATCCTTTATTGATGTCACTTGTTAAATCCACTTCAATCAGCGTAGATGAAGGGCAGGAGACAGGTTAAAGAAGGATTTTTAAGACAATTGAGTCATGGATTGTGTATGTGTGTCATTCAGAGGGTGAATGGGCAGGACAAAAGATTTAGGTGCCTTTGAACGGGGTATGGTAGTAGGTGCCAGGCGCATCGGTTTGAGTGAGTCAAGAACTGCAACACTGCTGTTTTTTTTATACTCAACAGTTTCCCGTGTGCATCAAGAATGGTCCACCACCAAAAGGACATCCAGCCAACTTGGCACAAATGTGGGAAGCATTGGAGTCAACATGTGCCAGCATTGCTGTGGAACGCTTTCAATATCTTGTAGAGTCCATGCCCTGACGAATTGAAGCTGTTCTGAGGGCAAAAGGGGTTGCAACTGAATATTAGGAAGGTGTTCCTAATATTTTACACACTCAGTGTAGGTCAATAGTCCATGCAGAGGGAAGAGCAAATGCATGAGGAAGATTTGATCAACATTCAACTCGGTGGAAATTAAGTGTGTACAGTATCTGTTACGTTATTCCCTAACGAAAAGTGTATCACTGCACTGAAACGAAACAGCTGATGCCTGGTGTCAAAATGGACACCATGGCAGATATGCCCAAGCTTGTTTAGCTCAAGCAATTACAGTTGATTAATAAGCGTTAAAGGCCCTAACAGCAGCACTCCTCACAGATTAGATCTTTCTAAAGAACCACTGTTTTCCTTCATGATTTGCAACGTGATCTCCACTACATGGACTTGTATGTATTGAAGCAACTACGAAAGCCATAAAAATTGGTCTAAAATCCTCTGTTTTTTGTGCAGATAAGATTTCTACCTCTTATTCTGTTTATTAAACCTCAAATTCCCTGTGCAGTCACACAGTTTGCCCCTCTACAGCTGGGCACAGAGCCAGCGTTCAGATAAATGGAAAAAGCCATGCAGCCTTGGAGGGTCACACTTCAATAAGTTGAGAGGGGCACTGATAAATTAACAACCAAAGGTCTGCAACTCCACTACTGCTCTGACTCCAGATATACCATACATGTTGTGCTCATCTGTGACTCTGAGTTGAAGTTCACATTGTCAACTTCAGAAAACCTTCCAAAGCATGCGATGAGCTTATTGGTCAACACTGTTGTAAACACAAAGTTGTACGGTAGTGTCCTGACATAAACTCAAACCTCAGCTTTTAGAAGGAAGCGTCAGTCAGCAGAATGACTCTCTGCTGTACATTCTATTCTGACTACAAAGTGCCGAGACAGACAGAACCAACATAATCACCTGTCAAATGGAAAATATGTATTTTTCCAGACACATTACATGATATGCCATTTAGCAGACGCTTTTATCCAAACCGACTGCAGTCATGCTTGCATACAATTTACGGACTGGTGGTCCTGGGAATCAAACCCACAATCCTGGCATTGCAAGCACCATGCTCTACCAACTGAGTTAGAGGACCACATGACCTCCCACTGGACACAGACGTCAATTCAACATCTATTCCAAGTTGGGTCAATGCACACTATGTATACACAAAAGTATGTGGACACCACTTCAAATGAGTGGATTCGGCTATTTCAGCCACACCCGTTGCTGACAGGTCTATTCAAATTGAGCACAGAGCCATGCAATCTCCATGGGAAAACATCGGCAGTAGAATGGACTTACAGAAGAGCTCTTGAATGTGGCACTGTCAGTTCGTCAAATTTCTGTCATGCTAGAGCTGCCCCGGTCAACTGTAAATGCTATTATTGCAAAATGGAAACATCTTGGAGCAACAACGGCTCAGCCGCAAAGTGGTAGGCCACACAAGCTCACAGAACGGGACTGCAGAGTGCTGAAGCGCATAGCACGTAAAAATTGTCTGTCCTCGGTTGCAACACTCACTACCGAGTTCCAAACTGCCTCTGAAAGCAACGTCAGCACAATAATTGTTCGTCGGGGGCTTCATGAAATAGATATCCATGGCTAAGCAGCGGGAATCTGGAATCTGGGTTTGGCAGATGCCAGGAGAACGCTACCTGCCCCAATGCATAGGGACAACGGTAAAGTTTGGTGGAGGAGGAATAATGGTCTGGGGCTGTTTTCATGGTTCAGGCTAAGCCTTTTAGTTCTAGTGAAGGGAAATCTCAACGCTACAGCATACACAATATGTGCTTCCAACTTTGTGGCAACAGTTTGGGGAAGGCCCTTTCCTGTTTCAGCATGACAATGCCCCCGTGCACAATGCGAGGTCCATACAGTAATGGTTCATTGAAATCGGTGTGGAAGAACTTGACTGGCCTGTACAGAGTCCTGACCTCAACCCCATCAGCAACCACAGCTAATGAAGTCACTGAAACTCTTAACAAAGAGTTGCAGTCTGTTTTGGAATGGGTGGCCAGTAATAAACATGTCCTAAACATCTCTAAAACTAACAGCATTGTATTTAGTGCAAATCATTCCCTAAGTTTTAGACCTCAGCTGAATCTGGTAATGAACGGTATGGCTGTTGATCAAGTTGAAACTAAATTACTGGTGTTACCTGTAAACTGTTATGGTCAAATCATATACACTACCATTCAAAAGTTTGGAGTCACTTAGAAATGTCCTTGTTTTTGAAAGAAAAACAATTTTTTTGTCCATTAAAACAACATCACATTGATCAGAAATACAGTGTAGACATTGTTAATGTTGTAAATGACTATTGTAGCTGAAAATGGATGCTCTACATAGGCGTACAGAGGCCCATTATCAGCAACCATCACTCCTGTGTTCCAATGGCACATTGTGTTAGCTCATCCAAGTTTATCATTTTAAAAGGCTAATTGATCATTACAAAACCCTTTCGCAATTATATTAGCACAGCTGAAAACTGTTGTGCTGATTAAAGAGGCAATAAAACTGGCCTTCTTTAGACTAGTTGAGTATCTGGAGCATCAGCATTTGTGGGTTCGATTACAGGCTCAAAATGGCCAGAATCAAAGTACTTTCTTCTGAAACTCATCAGTCTATTCTTGTTCTGAGAAATTAAGGCTATTCCATGCGAGAAATTGCCAAGAAACTGAAGATCTCATACAACGCTGTGTACTACTCCCTTCACAGAACAGCGCAAACTGGCTCTAACCAGAATATAAAGAGGAGTGGGAGGCCCCGGTGCACAACTGAGCAAGAGGACAAGTACATTAGAGTGTCTAGTTTGAGAAACAGACGCCTCACAAGTCCTCAACTGGCAACTTCATTAAATAGTACCCGCAAAACACCAGTCTCAACATCAACAGTGAAGAGGCGACTCCTGGATGCTGGCCGCTCTAGGCAGAGTTGCAAAGAAAATGCCATATCTCAGACTGGCCAATAAAAAGAAAAGATTAAGATGGGCAAATGAACACAGACTCCGGACAGAGGAACTCTGCCTAGAAGGCCAGCATCCCAGAGTCGCCTCTTCACTGTTGACGTTGAGACTATCTAACATGATGTAGTTACATGACACCAAATTACTGTTTAGTTTGTGGTCCAGGGGTAAACATCCCTTGTGTCTTCTATATACACCCATGATATTATTGGTCTTTGAATTGTGATGTAAAACATAGCCGGTCATGTTAAGAGCACCCTCTGGGTGCTTAGATTACATGCTACATGTCACAGAGCCAGCCCTAAGCTCTGAGCTCAGATCAACAGCATCAAATGTGAGCAGTATATTGTTGTACAGCAGTATGGTATCGCAATGACATGCTAAAATACATCAACAAGAAATTACCACAAAAATACCTTTTAAAGTTTCTCCTCAACTAAATACCTTGTACAACCTGTCTTCAACCAAATTACCTTCCAAAAACCTCTCTGTAACCAAACATCTTCTCCAACCAGAAAGAGACATCCAGGGCTGATTGGTTAGCCTCACAGGGGCAGTGATGTACAGAACCGTGCAACATGGCTCCGTACATGAAGAGTCAGCTGCCCTGTGCTTCCACACCTCTAAGAGGATATGAATAAATGGATGGATTAGTTGTCTGTTAGGTGGTAATCAGGCATCCCTACTCTCCAAAGGGACACCCAATGATTCCTCCACAGCTTAACCCCAAACAGCCAACGAGATGCCAGATAACAGGAAGTCAGGGAATACGAGGCTCAGGCTGCATCTCATTCCACAGATAATTCCTCCCTTCTATACCACCTTAGTCACTCCCCCTGTCCAGATCTGATAGGAGCAGATAGGCGGAAGCAATATGGCGGAAACTAGGTATTGAAACCTATTTAGTCATATCTAGTACTATTGTATATGTGAATGTGAGTGAATGAAGGCAGATGGAAGGGAAGTGAAAACATTTCTGGAATGAAAAGCAGCCTTGCTTAAATCTGTATCACTATTCTATAATGCCATCCATACCACAAGTGAAACACGTAGTAGGGAAATAAGAGGGAAAGAAGCTTGTTCTGAAAATGTCCATTCAAATTTAACAGAATGACTTCCTATAAGAAACAAACAAATAAGCCAATTTTCATGTTTGACTTGTTTCCTACACTTGATTGATTGTTTGGATTTGGACTGCAAAGTCACTTGCCCAAGGCATCCCACTGGGCACAGACATCAGTTCAATGTCTAGTTTTGATTGACATTTTGTTGTTTTGTACTAATGTGAATTAAATGTGAAATCAACAAAAAAAATCACCATGTCATTGTATTTAGGTTAAAAGTTGGGTGAAATTAGACTAAATGAATTTTTGCAAATCCAATCCAGTTTTACACTTTAATTCAACGTCATCACATAGATGGGTTGAATTGACGTGGAAACAACAGTGACTCAACCATTTCGTCCCCTGTGGGACGGTGCTTGTTTGTAAATAAAATGTTTTATCGAACAAAATCATTGCTCAGGGTCCTTTGTGGATTCAAAACCATAGCAGTTTTTTAAACCAAACAATTCTATTTTTCACAGCACTGCGAGGATTTTCCTCATCCTACTGACATGGGTCCCATACGATCGGCCTTGGGTGCAGAATGTCTATAATTTTTTTGCCTCTGATAAATGTTCATATTCCAAGAAAGTGTTTCATGTCTCTTTCTGTGAGTCACTGATTGACAGCAGGTCATCTCTTTGTTTTCCAGGAAACTTTACCATTGAGACAACTCTCTACACAACATTAAAACACTTCAATGGTCATGCTATGTGTCACAATTCCAATAGTGGTGATGAAGGAGTCAGGCGCAGAGAGCAGGGTAGTGTATGTGTCACAATTCCAATAGTGGTGATGAAGGAGTCAGGTGCAGAGAGCAGGGTAGTGAGGAGCAAGTGGATTTAATGTTCCAAAAGAATATAACGAGACGGCTACGCCACACATACAAGGGCGCGTCAAGTCCAAAACAAACAGGACAAAATCCACAGGGAACAGACACCACAAGAAAATACGACACCACAAACAGAAAAACAAGCACAAAAGCCGGCGGGCCAACTGGGTTTAAATAGCCCACAATAAACCTAAACACAAAACAGGTGCAACAAATCAGACAGAACTAAATGAAACAGAAAAGGGGATCGGTGGCAGCTAGTAGGCCGGAGACGACGACCGCCGAGCGCCGCCCGAACGGGAAGAGGCACCATCTTCGGCGGGATTCGTAACACTATGTGAGTATAGGTGCATTTGGGCTAAAGAAAAGCACTGCACAGTACTAAGAAAAATAGCTATTGCTACACAAATAGTTGCTTCATATAGCAGGTTTAAGACCACTAAAGAAATATGGAACAGTTTGCTATTATTTACTATTATCAGGAGGATAGGATGAATCCGCTAAAGTAACCTCAATACAAACACACATCTCTACAATCCCAACAACAACCACCATCACCTGACCACCACTGTATTGATGCAAACACCTCAACCCAACCATGTCTCTGAGCTGGCTGAGGTTGCTGGCTGAGGTTACTGGCTGAGGTCATAATAACAACTGATAACACAATAACAAACCCATATGTACGCACTGAAATAGACTAGGGCGAGGATTCAACGCAAGGTGCGTTATACAACCAACAATGCAGCTTTTAAAGGCATTTTCCTCACGAAACGGCTGATGCCTGGCGCCGAAATGGACACCACAGCAGATGTACCCAAACAGACCTATTTTTTATTGTGTCACGGCATCAGTGAGATTCAAACCTAGAATGTTATGTTCTCTATATACATAATTAGTCCCCTGCGCCAACAGGATGGAGCTAGCATGCCATGTTTTTTTAATTCACAAAGCTGTTCATTTTAGTCTATTCAAACAGACCCCATTTCAAAGGAAACAAGCACTATTTGTAAGAGCTTGTTGCACTGTTAAGAGATTAATGGGCATTTCACAGTAACTTAATAATAGCTGGTCACCAGGAAGTTAATGTTTAATTTTCAGTAACTTACTGTCAGCTAGTTGCAAGTGGGTTATTGATCAATTTGCCTAATGTTGTCATCTGAAAATTCCAGTTACAGTACAGTAAATTACTGGAAGTTAATGTACATTTAACAATAACCTGCTGTTTGCCAGTTAGGTAACACTAAATTCCCAGAAACTTTCTGGGAATGGTGCAGGATAGTTCAATGGGCTTTGGAACATTCTTAGCACATTTAAGGAACTTGACAAAAAAAAAAAATCTTGGTATTTCATTACTTTAACAGAATATTTCTTAAAAGTTCATGCATGGTTAGATTTATGGCTCTATTAAATCATATCCGCTTTAGCCAACATCCGCATAGCGGTTGTTTTGACACTGTCGGAGGTGGAACTGTGTTAGATTGTAGAACTGGAAATGGGACAAATGAGGTGATCAACCTTCATCAACATATCGATAAAACCACTACAACGGGTACAACACTTTCACTAACGGTTGGCACAGAAACAACATATTTTAGACCATGCCCCAAATACTCTAATGAGCCCCGCCAGCATATTGCCCCCACCTTAGAAAATGTACTATAAAAATAGATTGTTAACACAAATACTTTAAAAGATACTGAACAGCCAATGCCATGTGAGTTCTTATGTGTAACTTTGACCTTTTCGTACCCCAGGGAACAACGCTGTTGCTAAACTATATTCTTATTTTGAGAGTGTGTGAAAATATGTTAAAGGTAATAAATATGTACCTGGTGCTACTGCAGAAATACTGACGCACTCCCCACCTATAGGTTGCAAGTTCAAATCCACAGAGCATTCATGCACACTTTGTGTCCTTGAGCACTACTATTTTTACGTTGGTGTAATCAGATAGTCACACAATTATTGACTTGATTTTGGGAAACTTTTAGCAAAGTGTAGAAATGTATTGTTGCCAATAAGTCTGTGGCCAATCTCCATCACACCCACAGATATGGTGGTGTCGCATGACATTTCCGGTTGCTGGCAACCAGGAGGTTGTGAGTTCAAGTCCCAGGAGATGTTGAGTCCGAAGTGTGCTCACAGTAGACCATTTTACAAGATTGTACAGCATGTCAAATTATAATAGCTTACCGGCTACTGAGTTGCCGCAAAAATACAGTCAATATAATTTACAAGAGTGTATTGTAATGAGAAAACAGCAGCATACTGTCATTTTACAGCAATACCACTTTCACGTTCTTGTATACAGTATATACTTTATTTTTCTCTTGTATTATCACTGACCTGGTGGCGCAGCAGGACATTCAAGTAGTTACCAACCAATAGGTTGTGAGCCAAAATCCTAAGTCAGATAACGGTGCAGTTAATTGTAAGTTAGCGTAAAACAACAGTACCAAAGATTACAATAAGTATTTGTTACCGTAAAATGACTACAGTAGCATTATTGGTACTGTAAATCAATTATAGTAACAGTATTGGATACCGTATATGTTACCGTACGGTAGGTAGCAGGTAACAGGTAGCAGGAAACTGGCTGCCAGTAAGTTACCGTAAAAACAACAGGACATTTTTACAGTGTAGAATTCTGACTTAAACCCAAACCTCAGCTTTTAGAAGGAAGCATCAGTCAGCAGAATGACTCTCTGCTGTACATTCTGTTCTGTCCACACAGTTCAGAGTCAGACAGAAACAACAATCATCACCTGTCAACTGGAAAAGACAAAGCATCTGAATAAGGAAAAGTTCTATATACTTCATTGGAGAATGTGTAATTAACAGTTACAGTCCAAAAATAATGAGCCCAAGCCAAAATATGATGATCCCTCCCTCTTCCTAGATAATCCCCAAGCCAAATCTCTGCTTTAACCTTTTGTTTCTCAGTATTAGAATTCTGCTGCCTTTTATTACATGGTTCCATCTGCCGTATAAAGCATAGGAAAATACAAAGAATTATCAGCTACATACACATGTTATTTGACAAATATTATTTGACATTACAGTCACATTCTGCATCAGCTTTACCAGCAGTAGGGTCCACTACTCCTCAATATCCATATGAGAAGAACGGATACCCTGATGCATTTGAAGTTTCCTCACTCATGCTGGTTTGAATACAGCCGTGCATTGTTGGGATCAGTTCTGCCATGTTGGGATCAGTTCTGCCTTGTTGGGATCAGTTCTGCATGACTTGTACTGTCCCCTCAACAATAAGCAAGTGTTTCTGCCTGGGGTTTGCACGCACGCACACACCACTAGTGTCACTAGCTCAGCATCAAAGAACCACTCTCTTCCTCTGCACACACACACACACACACACACACACACACACACACACACACACACACACACACACACACACACACACACACACACACACACACACACACACACACACACACACACACACACACACACACACACACACACACACACACACACACACACACACTTCCCAGACCACTAGTGTCACTAGCCAGACCACTGGTGTCACTAGCTCAGCATCAAAGAACCACTCTCTTCCTCTGCTCTGACAGACAACTGCAACACAGAGAAGCGAGAGCACATTGCCCTGTTGACCTCTGGCAAAAACAAAATACAGCACACATCAACCCCAAGTCAGACAACAATACAAGCAGTCTCTTAGCCACCAACAACAAATAGATAGTACATACAGAGAGCAAAGTAAGATGTACAACAACAATAAGGTTTTACATAAGCCTTTTCTGTCTGTTTCAAAATGCTCTGTTAACAGTGCCACAAGCATCTCAGTCATTGTCTTTAACATATTATAAACACTGAAAATGTCCTAATACATCAATGTGCAGTCTTACCACCAAAAGGCATGGCAACAATGTCAGCCTTTAGTAAGTCCAGGGCAAAGATCATTCTTCCCAAAGGCTACACAATCTTAGATATAGTCGACCAGACCAGTGCACCAGGCTGCTTCTGGCTGCAGTAGAGTCCCATGGTAGAGTGCAGTACGGTACCCTGGTTCTCCTCCTGTTTGTAAACACAGCCTGCAGCAGTGTAACACAGCCCCCATGTGACCCCACACGCCAAAAACTCAAAGGAGCTCTGCTCAGAAAACCAACACCCCCCCCAATACCGCACGTACACATACATCCACACACTTTGACACCAATCGCACAGGCCCACACACACGCACACACACATCAAAAAGGAGAGAAAAACACAGCAGACATAAGGTATGGCATCCAGACCTGGAGTATTTGAACAGAGCCCATGCAGCAGACAGTCAGGGCACACACAGAGGATGAGGCAAGGGCAGATGTTGTTGTAGACACACATGGCTAGAGCCTTGCTCAATGATTTGGCAGGAAGAGAGCAACAGCTGCCCACCACAGCCGTTTGCTGTTAGGCGTGAGAGAGAGAGAGACACACAGACAGAGAGAGAGAGAGTTTGTGTATGCACGCCCCAGCCAGTCGAATGTCTCTTCTGATCACTGAGCAGATAATGGCCTGAATAGTGGCCTGCAGCCTTACTAATCCTACCTACAGCAGCCCTAATGAGTGACACTAAATGCCTGCTGACATCACCTATAGAGTACAGGGTTTTTAATTGATATCACCTACAGTGCATTCGGAAAGTATTCAGTCCCCTTGACTTTTTCCAAATTTTGTTACGTTACAGCCTTATTCTAAAATAATTAAATCGTTTTGATTTAATCATGATTAAATCAACAACAAAAATTCCTCATCAATCTACACACAATACCCCATAATGACAAAGCGAAAACATGTATAAAAAATACAGAAACAGAAACACTTTATTTACATAAGTATTCAGAACCTTTGCTATGAGACTCAAAATTGAGTTCAGGTGCATCCTTGTTTCCATTGATCATCCTTGAGATGTTTCTACAAGTTGATTGGAGTCCATCTGTGGTAAATTCAATTGATTTGACATGTTTTGGAAAGACACACACCTGTCTATATAAGGTCCCACTGTTGACAGTGCATGTCAGAGTAAAAATCAAGCCATGACGTGGAAGGAATTGTCCGTAGAGCTCCGAGACATGTGTCGAGGCACAGATTTGTAAAAATTGTTTTATTTCACCTTTATTTAACCAGGTAGGCTAGTTGAGAACAAGTTCTCATTTGCAACTGCGACCTAGCCAAGATAAAGCATAGCAATTCGACACATACAACAACACAGAGTTCCACAGGGAATAAACAAAACATACGGTCAATAATACAGTAGAACAAAAGAAAACAAAAAGTGCAAATGAGGTACGTCTGGGAAAGATCTGGGGAAGTGTGCCAAAAAATGTCTGCAGCATTGAAGGTCCCCAAGAACAGTGGCCTCCATCAATCTTAAATGGGAGAGCCACCAAGACTCTTCCTAGAGCTGGTCGCCCGGCCAAACTGAGCAATCGGGGGAGAAGGGCCTTGGTAAGGGAGGTGACCAAGAACCCAATGGTCACTCTGACAGAGCTCCGGAGTTCCTCTGTGGAAATGGATGGACGCCACTCTTCAGTAAAAGGCACATGACAGTCCGCTTGGAGTTTTATAAAAGGCACCTAAAGGACTCTCAGAACATGAGAAGCAAGATTCTCTGGTCTGATGAAACCAAGATTGAACTCTTTGGCCTGAATGCCAAGCATCACGTCGGGAGGAAACCTGGCACCATCCCTATGGTGAAGCATGGTGGCAGCATCATGCTGTTGGGATGTTTTTCAGCGCCAGGGACTGGGAGACTAGTCAGGATCGAGGGAAAGATGAACGGAGCAAAGTACAGAGAGTACAGAGAGTACAGAGAGTACAGAGGGGTGGCAGGTAGCCTAGTGGTTAGAGCGTTGGACTAGTAACCGAAAGGTTGCAAGATCGAATCCCTGAGTAAAAATCTGTAAAAATCTGTCGTTCTGTCCCTGAACAAGGCAGTTAACCCACTGTTCCTAGGCCATCATTGAAAGTAAGAATTTGATCTTAACTGACTTGCCTAGTTAAATAAAGGTAAAATATATATATTTTTTAATTAAATCCTTGATGAAAACCTGATCCAGAGTGCTCAGGACCCGGGGCGAAGGTTCACCTTCAAACAGGACAACAACCCTAAGCACACAGTGACTTTGGGACAAGTCTCTAAATGTCTGTGAGTGGCCCAGCCAGAGCACGGACTTGAACCTGATCGAACATCTCTGGAGAAACCTGAAAACAGCTGTGCAGCGATGCTCCCCATCCAACCTGACAGAGCTTGAGAGGATCTGCAAGGAAGAATGGGAGAAACTCCCCAAATACAGGTGTGCCAAGCTTGTAGCGTCATACCTAAGAAGACTCCAGGCTGTAATCGCTACCAAAGGTGTTTCAACAAAGTATTGAGTAAAGGGTCTAAATACTTATGTAAATGTGATATCAGTATTTTATTTTTAATAAATTTGCAAACACTTCTAAACACCTGTTTTTGCTTCATCATGATGGGTTGTTGTGTGTAGATTGATGAGGGGAAAAAACGATTTCATCCATTTTAGAATAAGGCTGTAATGTAACAAAATATGGAAAAAGTCAAGGGGTCTGAATACTTTCCGAAAGCACTGTACACAGGATAGGGTTTTCAATTGACATCACCTATATAGAATGGGGGTTTTAAATGACATCACCTATATAGAATGGGGGTTTTAAATGACATCACCTATATAGAATGGGGGTTTTAAATGACATCACCTATATAGAATGGGGTTTTTAAATGACATCACCTATATAGAATGGGGGTTTTAAATGACATCACCTATATAGAATGGGGGTTTTAAATGACATCACCTATATAGAATGGGGGTTTTAAATGACATCGCCTATACAGGATGGGTTTTTTAATTGACATCTATACAGGATGGATTTTTAAAATTGACATAACGCATACAGGATGGGTTTTTTAATTAACACCTATATAGGCCGTGGCTTTTAACTGACATCACCTACAAAGGATGGGGTTTTAACTGACATCACTTAAAGAGGATGGGCTTTTAACTGACATCACCTACAAAGGATGGGGTTTTAACTGACATCACTTAAAGAGGATGGGCTTTTAACTGACATCACCTACAGAGGATGGGGTTTTAACTGACCTCACTTATAGAGGATGGGGTTTTAACTGACCTCACTTATAGAGGATGGGATTTTAACTGACCTCACTTATAGAGGATGGGATTTTAACTGACATCACCTACAGAGGATGGGGTTTTAACTGACCTCACCTACAGAGGATGGGGTTTTAACTGACATCACCTACAGAGGATGGGGTTTTAACTGACATCACCTACAGAGGATGGGGTTTTAACTGACCTCACTTATAGAGGATGGGATTTTAACTGACATCACCTATAGAGGATGGGGTATTAATTGACATCACCAACAGAGGATGGGGTTTTAATTGACATCACCTATATGTAACGGATGTGAAATGGCTAGCTAGTTAGCGGGTACGCGCTACTAGCGTTTCAATCAGTTACGTCACTTGCTCTGAAACCTAGAAGTAGTGTTGTCCCTTGCTCTGCAAGGGCCGCGGCTTTTGTGGAGTGATGGGTAACGACGCTTCGTGGGTGTCAGTTGTTGATGTGTGCAGAGGGTCCCTGGTTCGCGCCCGAGGTCGGGGCGAGGGGACGGTGTAAAGTTATACTGTTACATATAGCGGACGGGGTTTTAATTGACATCAGCTATCGAGGATGGGGTTTTAATTCACATCACTTATAGAGGATGTGGGTTGTAACTTACATCACATATAGAGGATGTGTCACGCTCGTTGATGGAAGAATCAGACCAAGGTGCAGCGTGGTAAGCGTACATCATTTATTTTGATGAACACACACAAAAATAAAATACAAAACTTAAAGTTTTGCAGGCTACACAGCAACTATACAAAATCAAGATCCCACAAACTAAAGGTGGAAAAAAGGCTGCCTAAGTATGATCCCCAATCAGAGACAACGATAGACAGCTGCCTCTGATTGGGAACCATACCCGGCCAACAAAGAAATAGAAAAACTAGAATGCTCACCCTAATCACACCCCGACCTAACCAAATAGAGAAATAAAAAGGCTCTCTAAGGGGGGGGGGGGGGTTTAATTGACATAACCTATAGAGGATGGGATTTTAATTGGCATCACCTATAGAGGACGGGATTTTAATTGACATCACCTATAGAGGACGGGGTTTCAATTGAAATTTATAAAGGATGGAGTTTTTAATTGACATCGATACAGTATGGAATATTTAATTGACATAATGTATACAAGATGGGTTTTTAAATTGTCATAACGAATACAGGATGGGTCTTTTAATTGACATAACGAATACAGGATGGGTTTTAAAATCGACACCACGTATACAGGATGGAGTTCTTAATTGACATAATGTATACAGAATGGGTTTTTAATTGACATAACGTATACAGGATGGGTTTTTAATTGGCATAACGTATACAGGATGGAGTTTTTAATTTACATAACGTATACAGGATGGGTTTTTAATTGGCATAACGTATACAGGAGGGAGTTTTTAATTGATATAACGTATACAGGATGGGTTTTTAATTGACATGACGTATACAGGATGGAGTTTTTAATTGACATAACGTATACAGGATGGAGTTAATTGACATAACGTATACAGGATGGAGTTTTTAATTGACATAACGTATACAGGATGGGTTTTTAATTGAAATAACGTATACAGGATGGGTTTTTTAATTAAAACCATTACTAGAAAGGAGTTATAACTGACATCACCTGTAGAGGATGAGGTTTTAACTGACATCACCTATAATGGATGAGGTTTAACTGACATCACCTATAAAGGATGTGGGTTTTAATCGACATCACCTATAGAGGAATGTTTTTTTATTTACATCACCTATAGAGGATATGGGTTTAAATTGACATCACCTATAGATGAAGGGATTTTAATTGACATCACCTATAGAGTATGTGGGTTTTAACTGACATCACCTATAGAGGATGTGGGTTTTAACTTACATCACGTATAGAGGATGGGGTTTTAATTGACATCACCTATAGAGGAGGGGGTTTTAATTGACATCACCTATAGAGGAAGTGGGTTTTAATTGACATCACCTATAGAGGACGGGGTTGTAATTGACATCACCTATAGAGGATGCGCTATTAATTGACATCACCTATAGAGAATGGGGTTTTAATTGACATCACGTAATGAGGATGGTTTTTAATTAACATCACTTATAGAGTTTGGGGTTTAAACTGACATCAACTATAGAGGATGTGGGATTTAACTGACATGGGTTTTAATTAACATCTGTCACGAATTCCACCGAAGTCGGTCCCTCTCCTTGTTCAGGCGACGTTCAGTGGTCAACATAACCGGTCTTCTAGCCATCGCCGCTCCACCATTCATTTTCCATTTGTTTTGTCTTGTTTTCCCGCACACCTGGTTCACGTTCCCTCATCAGACTAAATGTATATTACCCTCTGTTTCCCCCATGTCTGTGTGTGGAATTGTTCTTTGTGTAGGGTGTTACACTACAGGCTGGCTTGAGCTAGGTTTTGTTTCAAACCTAGGTTTGTTTGTTTTGTTTAATCCGGTTCATGTTACCGTGTTTGTGCTTTGTGCTGCCTCGCCTGTGCCTTTGGGCCAGGGTGTACATGAAAGTTCTCCTGTTATCACCCATCTCTGCTCTCCTGCGCCTGACTTCCCGGCAACCAGTCACTCAACCCGTTACAACATCACCTGTGCTTAACTCTACTGCACCTTTTCCATAATACTGTGCAACCTATGGCAACACTAATACAGTCTTTAACATATGTACAGTATTTGGACAGTGAAGCTAGAATTTGTATTTTGTCTCTATTCTCCAGCATATGGGATTTGAGATCAAATAAGCAATACGACTCAATTGCACAGAATCACCTTTTGTTTGAGGGTATTTTCATACATATGTTTATTATTTAGACATAAAAGTAATTTTCTTTCAAAGTGAGCAGGTTAGAATTTTCTCAATGCTGCAATGGTTAAGAAAATGAATGAGCGGATGATTAATAATGACAAGTATGAAAGTTAAGCTATAACAACAGATGCTAACCTCTCATCATAAGCAATAACAGGGAAGATTAGCATTTTTGTGGGAGTATCATCGTTGTCTCTCTGTAACGTTGTCACACAAATCATTGATCAGAATCCTTGATGGATTCAAGGCCTTAGCAGTTTATAAAACAGTCATTTCTTTTCACAGAGCTGCATGGCTTTTCCTAATCCTACTGACATGGATCCCATACTATTGGCCTTGGGTGGAGAATGGCTATAATTGTTTTGCTTATGATAAATGTTCGTATTCCAAGAAAGTGTGTACCCTCTGGGCAAAAACTGGTTAAATCAACGTTGTTTCCACGTCATTTCAATCAAAAATATCTATGTGATGACGTTGAATTAACGTGGGAAACTGATGGATTTGCAAGAAGACATCAATGTAAGGGCATTTAATATTTTGTTACCCAACTTTTCAAAACTAAATCAAAACTAGACGTTGAACTGACGTCTGTGCCCAGTGAGTAATGTCTTGTTCTTTGATTCACTGATTGACAGGAGGTCCTCTCTGTGTGTTTTCCAGGAAGTTTACCATTGTTACCACTCTCTACACAGCTATGGAACACTTCAATGGTCATTACTGGCAATCCCTCAGCTAGACACACTGCTACAGTATATGAATGTGGGCGCATTTGGGCTGAGGATTAGCACTGCAGTACAAAAAAAAAGAAGTATATTTCAACACAAAGGGTGTCTTCTTATAGCAGGTTTAAGACCACTATAGAAATATGGAACAGTTTGCCATTATTTATTATTTTCAGAAGGATATGATGAATCCTCTAAAGTAACCTCAATACACACACATCTCTACAATCCCTCCTTGACAACAACCACCATCACCATCGCCTGACCACCACTGTATTGATTCAAACACCTCAACCCAACCATGTCTCTGAAGTGGCTGAGGTCATTATAACAACACAATAACAAACCCATATGTACACATTGAAATACACTATCGGGATGTTTCAATGTAATGTGTGTTATAGCACCGCACGATATGGTAAATGATGCGCATGTCTGCCCAACTTAAATTACCTTCAATAATTGTTTATATAGTGCGCTGTACTATAACACGCTTTGCATTAACTCTGGACTAAGGGAGATTCCACGCCAGGATAGCCCGAAAATATTGTTCTTGCAATTCTCACATATAAACTTCATTGGGAGAAAGGATGTTTGACATGCTTTTTACATTTGTATCACACATTTCATTTTTTTCATGATGAAAGTGGCAATTTAGGACCTTTTTAGACCTAAACATGTCTTCTGTAAGACCCTATGATCCGTGGTACCGTACAGGACACAGACGACATCTTGGTATCATTATACTCCTCAAAGTGTCCGCTAACATACAAAGTATGTCTAGATTCTGAAGAAAAACATTTGCAATCATTTAAAAACATTAAAAATATGAACATCTCAAGAAAAACGTTTTAATTTTAAACAGATATTAATATTTAAAATGTTGAATAAATGAATAAAATTGTGTTTCAGAATCTAGACATACTCCATAAGGTAGAGCACACTATAAGTAGTATACCAAGATGTTGTCTGTATCATGTATGGTACCACGGACCATAGTGTCTAAAATGCCCGCTTACATCCGGATTTTCCGAAAGATGGTTTGTGATACACATGTAAAAAGCATGTCAAACATCCTTTCTCCCAATTACTTTTCTATGTGAGAATTGCCAGAACAATCTGAAATACCTCAATTATTTCAGACTATCCTGGCGTGGAATCGCCCCTAAGAGATCTGAGAAGTTCAAAGGGTTCATTATGCAAATGTTCCAACAGAATACAGAGAGAAAAGACACTAAAGCCCTGTTAATACCTGGTTCTAACATCTGTCCTTTGTCCTGATCTTGTCCACACTCTGATTGTGCCCTAATTTTTAGACTGGTGTATACAATTAAAAGAAACATTGTGATCTGTGAATTAATCAAGCAGGGTCTGTTGAAGAGGGCTCTCTTGTTGCAGGTATGCATTGTGGGAGCGAGGAAGCGTCAGATGGATGTCATTTCAATGAAGTGCGCCCCCTTCTTATCTCAGGCAACGTCATTCCCTTGGTATCGGGGTCTACATTCTGAGCATAGCGCACGCTCAGCTTGACTTCTCAGCTTGAGCGGATTCTAACAGAGCTCAAACATTAACTAATGCTCAATCCACATACATGCTCAAATGGAGTCATATTATAGCAGCCAATTAAGATAATCCATAAAGAAAACCCCACCATGTTGAAAGCATAAACCTTTGCAGAGTCCTCCAACTTCTCCGCACCTTGCTAACCACCATCACAATGTTTCGCCAGATTACACTGACATAATGTCACTTTGACAGTGCAAGAACGTTCAAACTTTGTCAGAAAAGCAGAGGGACAAATAGGTACTGAAAACAGTCACAAAGCAAAAAGTTTATGGTTATGTTGGGGTCTGGCTACAACCAGACCCAAAAACCAATAGAGGCTGGTGAGGGGAGGACGGCTCATAGTAATGGCTGGAATGGAGTCAATGGAATGGTATCAACCGCATGGAAATCACGTTTTAATACCACTCCATTGACTCCATTCCAGACATTATTATGAACCATCCTCCACTCAGCAGCCTCAACTGCCCAAAACAAAGTGAAGAGCTTGTGTTAGAGCTGAAGATGTAACTTTTGTTTAGCACGGCCTCACCTACCTCAGGAAGAACAGTCAGGTCCTACCAGTAGATGACTTGGATCCACCACCTTCCACACATGGCCTCTGATTGGGAGACTCAAATCCACCTAAAGAGCATGGCCTGCTCCTACTCATACTCATTCACTGGAAACACCAGCATACTGCTCCAGTACTGTGTATCTTCTCTGGTATTTTCTGTGGCTGACCCACTTCTATTGTACCTCTCGCTGTCCCCTCTCTCTCTCCTCGTAAAGCGCAGCAGTTCACTCCTGCTAGACCGCTGATTGTTTGTCTAAATGGCAAGTAGACTTCCTCCTATTCTTTCCCAACTTAGTTTTCCTGCCTCTACCTGACTGTTTCCCTGGGCTGGACTAAAAATAGGGCCAACACAAGGTAAAGTGGAAAAGAGGAGGGCAGGAAATGTGTCACAATACCTTAAAGAGGAGGGGGTTGTTGTCGTTCTCTCTTTCACCAAATCAATCTCTCTTTCAAGGATTGCGGTCACTCCACCAAAGACACTAATTTAAACCAAGTGAAAATATCCAGAGATACATCAGAGAACTAACCCTGGCTAACAGATGTCTGCTTTCACTCAAAGGGACGGGGCTGAAACTATTTGGTCCTCAACAATAGAATCCCAATCAATTCCCCTTCTCTGGAGCAGCAAAGAGAGAGTTAGCATGTAACAGACACTTAGGGAGCCCATCCGTGTTCAGTCAACTTCAGTGTATGTGTGTATGTGCGTGTATGTGCGCGCATGCTGCAAACCCAGCCCCCTCTGACGCTGCACACATCGTTTTGTCTTCTCCAGAGTCTAAAAACTAAAAACTAAACAAAAACAATGACTGCATATCCTGTCGCTTGGGCGTGCAAGTAACAAGCAACAATGGACCATGGGCTTCTACAGAACATCCGCGCCCATTAACACTGCATTACCACTTCTCAGGAGAAGTCTTCCTTTCAATGTCTGCTCTCATATGAAAATGTTACTCTTACTCCAATGATACTGGTGACATATGGTATGCAGCCTTTTGACATAAAGAGACAATATTGAGGCAATGTGTGACTTTTCCACACTAGCATCCGTTCATATATGGAGAAAAAAAGATGTTGGTAGCAGTTTCAACTACTCCAAGAAGAGTGTACCGATGCCTATGGTTTTCTTGGGACTAGAAATCTTGATAAAATGATTACTAATGATTCAGGTCTTTGCCCTCCAATGCAGTTAGTCTGGTCCAACAGAATATCATTCCTTAAATCAAAAAAGTCGCAACATTGTCTATATGACAAATAGATTTGTCTCAGTTTTGGATTTTCTCAACACTTATTGTGAATGGTTTGTTGACATTTTCAAAATGTTTCCAACAACAATGTTGTCATCTGTCCTCCCTTTCCCATCTCATTCTGTATTCTGAATCAGTATAAGTTCTTCTTGTTTTGGAAAGCATTGTGGTACTGTAGGTCCCACTGTTTTGTCACGCAGTTCACTTCATCTATTATGTAAGATCTTTGACTTACAAGGGTATGATTCATGCATGCAGGTCTTCATTCTGTATTTGGTCCTCTTGTCAATGGAAGTCAATGCTTCAAACTCGCTCATTTTTAGAGCGTTTCACAAACAAACAGAAAACAAAACAGTTATGGGCTTCCAGCAACGGGGAGTTTGCTTACTGATCCAGAACAATTGTCTCAGATAGAGGAGGTGGACGACATACGGTAGAATATGTTGCATTGTGGGAAATCTGGTTATTCCACATGAGTTGTTGTGAGCAGTTACCTGTAAACAGAGGCGCTTACACATGGGCCGCTGGGGTCTGTGGTGGGGCATCAGGACATTGGAGGGGGGGGGGGGGCACAGCACATGGACCCTCTGATGGTTGCTAAGTGCTTTCTGCTGTTACACCGACGTCATACGTCTGTTATTAAGGAAAGCGGTGGTGGTAGGGGGCAGTGGATGGGATATTTCTCCCTTTCTCCTCCAATCAAATGGTGGCAGAACTGGAACGTGCACAAACATACTCCTAGAAAAGGGATTCTCAACCAGGGGGGCCCGGACTCTAGCGGGCGTCAATTCATTTCCAAGTGGTATTCATGGGCAAGCAGGGAAGAAAACTGAAATAAAAAAAGTTTGTGGAAGAGCCCTGTCTGACTGGACAATTACACATAAAACGATAAATGTAAAGTAAAAATAGTATATAGGTCAGAGGCCAGTCAAACTGGACATCAGCAAGTAGAAAGAGAGTGTGCAAAGCCACAACTTCAAGCTACCTGTCTACTAAGCATTAACATTCTTATTCCTTCTAGCATGTTCTTAATACTGTCCAGGAAGTATAGTACTACTCACATCCTTTAACCCAGCCTTCCAGAGTAACAGACCACTCCCCTGACCGCCTCAAATGTACTACCTACACTGCTCCCAACTGGGTTCTTCTGCCCAAAACAGAGCCCTCACCATCACAAACCTGTCTTTCACGTGGTCGTTCTCTCCCTCTATCATACTCTCTTTCGGCACAGTCAGTGAAACACAGACACAGACAAGTGTGGAGCAAGTGAGCACTGCCAATCCACACACACATCAGTGACATGCACGCCAAAAAAGTATTACATTTGTTTTTATGTGTCGTTATCTAATGTCATCTAATGTTTTTCCACCGTGATCCTGGTGTTTTTTATGCTCAAAGTCAAAAAATGTGCTAAAACTGCATCAAAACATCAGGAAAGGCAGCAGGGGTGCATGCCTTCCTCCCCATCCACAAGAGTTTGACACTTTCTATGATCGGTTTGATAACCCAGAGGTTCACCCTGAAGGACAGACGAATGGACTTCATTTACACTTAAAGCTAGGCCTAAATACATTTTCCTTTTGTGGGTTGGGGGGAGGGGGTGAACATGAGACTAGATAACATGAGAACAGCCAAAATCCTCATGAACATGGGAATAGGGTCAATAGACAATATCCTTCTGATGCATTTGATTTATCAAGCTAGAATGTTGTTACGATGAGTCCCTTTTTTTAATGTTATGAACTACATTTCTCAGTAATTTTGATTGTAACTTTGAATGCTACATTGGTCAATAGCTGTGCTGAGTTTAGCAGTGTGTCATTTTGTCGGGTGCTATGAAATATGCCGCCATATGGCTACATTGGTATTTGCATTTGGGGGAAATGATTTGTAAATTTAGGTTAATGTCACTCTGATTGTTGGAGCTATCTCTTGTATGGTGAACCTGGGATTCATCAAGGTTTATTTGTAAGTAAACCTGTCTTTGATAATAGTCAGTACATACCCAGCCACCGACCTCACCACACGTCACACACACACACACACACACACACACACACACACACACACACACACACGAGGAGGCTGGTGGGAGGAGCAAAATGAGGACGAGTTCATTGTAATGGCTGGAATTGATAAATGGAACGGTGTCAAACACATGGAAACCACACGTTTGACGCCGTTCCATTTATTCCGTTACAATGAGCCGGTCCTCCTATAGCTCCTCCCACCAGCCTCCTCTGGTGTGTGTATTTGTGTGTGTTAGTGACGTGCGGTGAGGCCGGTGGCACACACACACACTATAAATAACCCCAGAGTTTAATGGAAACAAGAGCCCCGGCCCATGGCCGCTCTGCAAAAAACAATCTGTGTAGCCTTGCTGGAGAAAGAGATTCAGATAGTGTTTAATAGTCACATGTACAGGGTTGCAGGTGTGATTGCAGGGTACAGTGCAAATCTTAGTCCTGCATGTTGGAGCTCGAAACCTAAGTGAAATAAAATAATGAAAATGTTTGTTTAAAAATGATATAAATTTAACTATGTACAACTGTAGCAGTGATGAATAAATACAGTTGAAGTCGGAAGTTTACATACACCTTAGCCAAATACATTTAAACTCAGTTTTTCACAATTCCTGACATTTAATCTTAGTAACAATTCCCTGTCTTAGGTCAGTTAGGATCACCACTTTATTTAGAATGTGAAATGTGAGAATAATAGTAGAGAGAGAATTATTTATTTCAGCTTTAATTTCTTTCATCACATTCCCCGTGGGTCAGAAGTTTACATACACTCAATTAGTATTTGGTAGCATTGCCTTTAAATTGTTAACGTGGGTCAAATGTTTCAGGTAACCTTCCACAAGCTTCCCACAATAAGTTGGGTGAATTTTGGCCCATTCCTCCTGACAGAGCTGGTGTAACTGAATCAGGTTTGTAGGCCTCCTTGCTCGCACACGCTTTTTCAGTTCTGCCCACAAATTTTCAATAGGATTGAGGTCAGGGCTTTGTGATGGCCACTCCAATACCTTGACTTTGTTGTCCTTAAGCCATTTTGCCACAACTTTGGAAGTATGCTTGGGGTCATTGTCCATTTGGAAGACCCATTTGCAAACAAGCTTTAACTTCCTGACTGATGTTGTTTCAATATATCTATCTATAATTTTCCTCCTCATGATGGCATCTATTTTGTGAAGTGCACCAGTCCCTCCTGCAGCAAAGCACCCCCACAACATGATGCTGCCACCCCCGTGCTTCACGGTTGGGATGGTGTTCTTCGGCTTGCTAGCCTCCCCCTTTTTACTCCAAACATAACGATGGTCATTATGGCCAAACAGTTCTTTTTTTTCATCAGACCAGAGGATATTTCCCAAAAATGTACAATCTTTGTCCCATGTGCAGTTACAAACCATAGTCTGGCTTTTTTATGGCGGTTTTGGAGCAGTGGCTTCTTCCTTGCTGAGCGGCCTTTCAGGTTATGTCGATATAGGACTCGTTTTACTGTGGACATAGATACTTTTGTACCCGTTTCCTCCAGCATCTTCACAAGGTTCTTTGCTGTTGTTCTGGGATTGATTTGCGCTTTCCGCACTAAAGTACGTTCATCTGTAGGAGACAGAACGCATCTCCTTCCTGAGCGGTATGACGGCTGCGTGGTCCCATGGTGTTAATACTTGCGTACTATTGTTTGTACAGATGAACGTGGTACCTTCAGGCATTTGGAAATTGCTCCCAAGAACGAACCAGACTTGTGGAGGACTACCATTTTTTTCTGAGGTCTTGGCTGATTTCTTTTGATTTTCCTATGATGTCAAGCAAAGAGGCACTGAGTTTTAAGGTAGGTCTTGAAATACATCCACAGGTACACCTCCAATTGACTCAAGTGATGTCAATTAGCCTATCAGAAGCTTCTAAAGCCATGACATCATGTTCTGGAATTTTCCAAGCTGTTTAAAGGCACAATCAACTTAGTGTATGTAAACCTCTGACCCACGGGAATTGTGATACAGTGAATTATAAGTGAAATGATCTGTCTGTAAACAAATGTTGGAAAAATTACTTGTGTCATGTACAAAGTAGATGTCCTAACCGACTTGCCAAAACTATAGTTTGTTAACAAGAAATTTGTGGACTGGTTGAAAAACAAGTTTTAATGACTTCAACCTAAGTGTATGTAAACTTCTGACTTCAACTGTACATGTCCATTGGGGTGGAGGCAGAGTAAAGACGTTTAGGGGATGTGGGGGAATGACCATAAGGGGAGAAGCCTGACCATTGAGTGAAATAAAAACAATAAATATTGTAATGAAAAAAGTTAGAATATACATATTAGCAACTGCAACAGTGACGAATGTCGTCGGGGTGGGGGCAGAGTAAAAGTCTGTTGGGGGGGGCAGCAGGAGAAAGAATGTCCATAGGGTGAGCAGCAGGTATGGGGGAGTCCATAGGGGACTGAGGGGGGTGGGGGAGTCCATAGGGGGAGCAGCAGGTAAGTGAGAGTTGAGGGGGGTGGGGGAGTCCATAGGGGGAGCAGCAGGTAAGTGAGAGTTGAGGGAGGTGGGGGAGTCCATAGGGGGAGCAGCAGGTAAGTGAGAGTTGAGGGGGGTGGGGGAGTCCATAGGGGGAGCAGCAGGTAAGTGAGAGTTGAGGGGGGTGGGGGAGTCCATAGGGGGAGCAGCAGGTAAGTGAGAGTTGAGGGGGGTGGGGGAGTCCATAGGGGGAGCAGCAGGTAAGTGAGAGTTGAGGGGGGTGGGGGAGTCCATCGGGGGAGCAGCAGGTAAGTGAGAGTTGAGGGGGGTGGGGGAGTCCATAGGGGGAGCAGCAGGTAAGTAAGAGTTGAGGGGGGTGGGGGAGTCCATAGGGGGAGCAGCAGGTAAGTGAGAGTTGAGGGGGGTGGGGGAGTCCATAGGGGGAGCAGCAAGTAAGTGAGAGTTGAGGGGGGTGGGGGAGTCCATAGGGGGAGTAGCAGGGGAGAGGGGGAGCAGGTAGCTGACTATTCAGCAGTCTGATGGTCTGAGGGTAGAAACTATTGGCCAGTCTTTCAGTTTTTGCCATGATGCTCCTGTACTGCCCGTGTCTGAGTGATTGAAGCAGGGAGAACAGGGCATGGCTTGGGTGGTTGGGGTCCCTGATGATCTTCTTGGCCTTCCTGCGACACCTGGTGTTGTAGGTGTCCTGTAGGGCAGGCAGTGTGCACACAATGGTGTGTTCGGCTGCACGTATCACCCTCTGAAGAGCCTTGCGACAGTATGGTCTTGATGGTGCTCCTGTAGAACACTGAGTGCCCTAAGGTAATGGCCGAAGAGTCGCTGTCGTGCCTTCTTCACTACGGTGTCTGTGTGGTTAGACCATTTCAGCTTCTCTGACATGTGTGCGCCGAGGAATTTGAAGTTATTGACCGTCTCCACAGGCAGCCCAGTTGATGAGGATGGGGGCGTGTCCAGCTTGGTTTCTCCTGAAATCCACAATCAACTCCTTTGTTTTGCTAACGTTGAGGGAGGGGTTGTTTACCTGGCATCACACCGTCAGAGTGCCTACCTCTTCCTTGTAGGCTGTCTCGTCATTGTTGGTGATTTGTATTTATATTCATTATAGATCCCCATTAGTGGCTCCCAAGACAGCAGCTACTTTTCCTGGGGTCCGGCAAAATGAAGGCAGTGATACCATTTTAAAAACATTCCAATACATTTCACAACACATTAAGTGTGTACCCTCAGACCCCTACTCTACTGCCACATATCTACAACAGAAAATCCATGTGTGTGTATGTTATCGTGTGTATGCATGTGTCTGTGCCTATGTTAGTGTTGCTTCACAGTCCACGCAGTTCCCTAAGGTGAGTTGATGTGGAATAGAGTTCCATGCAGTCATGGCTCTGTGTAGTACTGTGCGCCTCCTATAGTCTGTTATGGACTTTGGGACTGTGAAGAGACCTCTGGTGGCATTTCTTGTGGGGTATGCATGGAGGTTTAGTACGGACAGACTTCTCCCCATCTTAGCTACTGTTGTATCAATATGTTTTGACCATGACAGTTTACAATCCATGGTTACTCCAAGCATTATTTCCACATGATTCATTACAAGATTTAGTTGAGGTTTAGGGTTTAGTGAATGATTTGTCCCAAATACAATGTTTTAGTTTTAGAAATATTTAACTTAACTTATTCCTTTACATCCATTCTGAAACTAACCGCAGATCTTTGTTGAGTGTTGCAGTAATTTCAGTCGCTGTAGTAGCTGACGTGTATAGTGTTGAGTCATCCGCATACATAGACACACTGGCTTTACTCAAAACCATTGGCATGTCGTTAGTAAAGATTGAAAAAAGTAAGGGGCCTACTACTGTTGTGTCGTCAGCAAACTTGATGATGGAGTTAGTACTGTGTGAGGCCACGCAGTCGTGGGTATACAGGGAATATAGGAGGGGACTGAGGACGCACCCTTGTGGGGTTCCCTTGTTGAGGATCAGTGTCGAGGAGGTAATGTTGCCTACCTTCACCACCTGGGGGCGGCCGTCAGGAAGTCCAGGACCCAGTTGCATAGGGAGGAGTTCAGGCCCAGGGCTGTAAGCTTTGTAATGAGCTTATAGGGCACTATGGTAATGAAGGCCGAGCTGTAGTCGATAAACAGCATCCTCATATATGCATTAATTTTGTCCAGGTGGGTAAGGGCGATGGCGATTGCGTTGTCCGTGGATCTGTCAGGGTGGTAGGCGAATTGGAGAGCGACGAGTGTGTCGGGGAGGGAGGAGGTGATATGGTCTTTGACTCTTGAAGCCCTTCATGGGGCTCCCGAGTGGCGCAGCGGTCTAAGGCACTGTATCTCAGGGCAAGATGCGTCACTACAGTCCCTGGTTCGAATCCAGGCTGCATTACATCCAGCTGTGATTGGGAGTCCCACAGAGCGGCGCACAAATGGCTCAGCGTCGTCCGGGTTTGGCCGGGGTAGGTCGTCATTGTTAATAAGAATTTGTTCTTAACTGACTAGCCTAGTACAACAGCCGGCTGGTCTGCAATGCTCTGAGGGCACGGTTAGAGATGCCGTCTGGACCGGCAGCCTTGTGAGGGTTAACACGTTTGAATGACTTACAAACGTCCTCAGTGGAGACTGAGTGTTTAGCCCACGTTGTCATCGGGGGCTCTCTGCAGCTCAGGGTCATTGTGCTCGAATCTTGAGAAAAAGGTGTTTAACTCGTCTGGTATGGTGACGTAGGTGACCGTGATGTGGCTGGCTTTCATTTGGTAATCCGTGATCGTTAAGAGCCCCTGCCACATACGCCTTGTGTCCGATCTGCCAAATTGCTCCTTCACTTTGTCCCTATACTTGTCTTTCGCCATCTCAAGTCATATTTGTACTGTATAACCAAACAGTACACTAGCCAATCACCTTGCCCTGTTTATAAGCAACATCTCTCTCTTTCAGAGGGAAGGAAAGGGAAAGAGTGAGATAATAATGAGAGAGAGAGATTGTGTTTGTGTAAGAGAGAGGGCAAAAAAAGAGAGGAGAGAAAAATAAACGTGGGGAAAGGAGGAGGGTTAGGAGGAGAGAACTCTCCCATGGTAGTGATTTATCTCTCCCTCTGAGTCGCCTGCAGTGCTGGCCATAATTAACATCAGTTGGGAGATGCAGGTGGGGCAGATAGTGGCAGCGGTGATGAGAGAGCGAGAGAGAGGAAAGGAAGAGAAGGAAGAGAGGAGAACCTGTTAGTAAAGGTTAATTATTGAAAAGTTGTATTAACAGGCTGTCTATCCCAGGCTGCTATCTGACTGGGACCTGATAGTCAAAAGTTTGGACACGCCTACTCATTCAAGGGTTTTTCTTTATTTTTACTATTTTCTACATTGTAGAATAATAGTGAAGACATCAAAACTATGAAATAACACACATGGGATTATGTAGTAAAAAAAAAAGTGTTAAACAAATAAAAATATATTTTATATTTGAGATTCTTCAAAGTACCCACCCTTTGCAGTGATGGCAAAACCGATTCAAAATGTACGAATGGCCAGATCATTAATGTTTTTACTCATATTGTTTCATTCAGAAAATACCTTGTTTGTTGTGACAGAATTAATGCAGATTTTATACATGTAACTGTGTATGACTGTCAGATAAGTGTGTGCACGCCGCACAGTACGGGAGACAGTGTCACGCCCTGACCTTAGAGATCCTTTTTATGTCTCTATTGGGTTTGGTCAGGGTGTGATTTGGGGTGGGTATTCTATGTTCTTTAGTTCTATTATTTGTATTTCTATGTTTTGGCCGGGTAGGGTTCTCAATCAGGGACAGCTGTCTATCGTTGTCTCTGATTGAGAACCATACTTAGGTAGCCCTTTTTCCCCACCTGTCTTTGTGGGAGGTTAACTTTGTTTGTGGCACATAGCCCTTTAGCTTCACGGTTGTTTTGGATTGTTTATTGTTTTTGTCTGCGTCATAATAAATAAAGGAATATGTACGCTCACCACGCTGCACCTTGGTCCTCTTCATTCAACGGCTGTGACAGAACTTCCCACCACAAACGGACCAAGCAGCGTGGTAAGGAGGACTGGACATGGGAGGACATCCTGGACGGCAAAGGATCCTGGACATGGGAAGAGATCCTGGCCGGAAGGGGTCGCCTGCCGTGGGAGCAGATGGAAGCATTGAGGAAGACGGAGGCAGCGGGTAAAGGGGCCCAGCGTTACGAGGGAATACGGCTAGCAAGGAAGCCCGAGAGGCAGCCCCCCCAAAAACATTTTGGGGGGAGGCACACGAGGAGATTGGCTGAGTCATGTTGGAGACCTGAGCCAACTCCTCGTGCTTACCATGGCGAGCGTCGTACTGGTCAGGCACCGTGTTATGCGGTGGAGCGCACGGTGTCTTCAGTGCGCGTTCACAGCCCGGTGCGCTACATCCCAGCTCCCCACAAGTGCCGGGCTAGGGTGAGCATCCAGCCAGAACGAGTTGTGCCAGCTCTAAGCTCGAGACCTCCAGTGCGCCTCCACAGCCCAGTGTATCCGGGGCCTCTGCCAAGGACAAAGCCTCCTGTATGTCTCTCCAACCTGGTGAGTCCTGTGCCTGTGCCCAGAACTAAGCCTCCTGTATGTCTCCCCAGCCTGGTGAGCCCTATGGCAGCTCCACGTACCAGACTGCCCATATGTCTCCTCACTCCAGTGATGATCCATGGCAAGAAGCCTCCAGCGATGATACATGGCAAGAAGCTTCCAGCGATGATCCATGGCACAAAGCCTCCAGCGACGGTCTCCAGTCGGGAGCCTCCAGCGACGGTCTCCAGTCCGGGGCCCGCAACGAGGGTGCCCTGTCCGGGGCCAGCTACGAGGGTCCCCAGTCCGGGGCCCGCAACGAGGGTCCCCGCACCAGAGGTGCCACCAAAGTGGGGTGAGCCAGTGGTGGAGCGGGGTCTGCGTCCCGCACCTGAGCCGCCACCGCGGATAGATGCCCACCCAGACCCTCCCCTATAGGTTCAGGTTTTGCGGCCGGAGTCCGCACCTTTGGGGGGGGCACTGTCACGCCCTGACCTTAGAGATCCTTTTTATGTCTCTATTTGGTTTGGTCAGGGTGTGATTTGGGGTGGGTATTCTATGTTCTTTAGTTCTATTATTTGTATTTCTATGTTTTGGCCGGGTAGGGTTCTCAATCAAGGACAGCTGTCTATCGTTGTCTCTGATTGAGAACCATACTTTTTCCTACCTGTCTTTGTGGGAAGTTACCTTTGTTTGTGGCACATAGCCCTTTAGCTTCACGGTTGTTTTGGATTGTTTATTGTTATTGTCGGCGTCATAATAAATAAAGGAATATGTACGCTTACCACGCTGCACCTTGGTCTCCTCCTTTTGACGGCCGTGACAGACAGCCTCTCATACAAATGAGAGGTAGGCCTATCGCTGTTCTAGGCTATTCATACATTTGCTCGGCAACTTCAGCATTCAGATGCTTGTAAAATGACAGTTGCAATGTCAAATCATAGGCTTTAATCGCGACAGCGAATGTAATTTGCTGGGTTTACTGTTACTAGTTGGGTGTATTCATGGATGCCAAGGGAAAGCCAGCCTTCCCCAAATATTTGACCAATAAATACATTAACATTTAAAATGTACCTTTCCTCTCTGTGTTTTCATAATTTTCCGTTAATTCGCAAGTGGCTGAATCTCACCAGATAAATCACCCAAGCGAGGGAAACAGCACGACTGTCTCATATGTGTAGCGCATGTATCTGATGCTGTCTGGACCAAAATGTTGCCGCCGTAGCATTTGATTGATTGATGCCAGCAAGCATTTGACCTGCCTTGATAATAATTAGCCAATCAGCGTTGAGCTGAGCACAACTGTGGGTTGTCCCGGTGCAGCAAAACACCCTCCCAAGGGAGGGCAGTTTGGATTTGGCTTCAGACCAATGAAATCCCTTCCTTTGTAAAACGTAATTTTCTGAAAAACGATTCTGTTTCCAGTTTGCTTGTGTTGATGTCCTGCACAAGCTAGCTTGCTAAATTGTCCCTTTCCTAAGCCATGGATGTAGATGGGGATTTGGACTTGTGGTTTTCACTTAATTCTCTGTACAGGCCAATCATTATAATGCTGTAAATCATAAATTAATATGTGGTGCCACTGGCCTGAGACGATTAAAGTTCAATATTTAGCCTAGATGTAGCCTAGTAGGCTCACATTAACTAGCTAGCTAACTTAACCGGTTCATTGTTGCCCATGCGAGGAACTCAAGCTAGCAAGCATTTTAGCTAGGTAGCCTATGACAACAAAAACTAAAAGTGTACTGTATGACAGAGCTATAGACCGTTTGCAAACATGAAAAAGAGGAGGATGGCATTGGCGTTCAACTAGTCTACAAGTAGGGTGTTTTACTTGCGCATGCACCAACACATCAGTGCCATGGACAGCCACATGATATTTAGCAACATTGATTGGAATACATTTTTTTGGGTATCTTTAGGTTTGTTTTCAAGGTGTATTAAACTAAGCATATATATAGGGCTGTTGATTTGATTTTTATATGTTGAAGTTTAAATGAGGCTGGAATAGCGGCCTAATTGTATATCACGGTGGCGTTTGAACAAATGGGTTATAGAGCAAACAATGCAATTATCACAACCTAAGTTGTAATATGGCTTTTTTACTGGCTTGGCTTGCTCAGTGATTTTACCCTAGCACCGCTACTGATTGTTACCATAACCAAATGTATTCAATCATTCAGATTTTATGTTGATAGTTCAGGTTCAACATAAATACTTATCAAATCAAAATCAAATTGTATTTGTCACATACTGTAAGGACTCTCGTCGTTGGTAGAAGGAGAGGAGGACCAAATCGCAGCGTGGTATGTATCCACATTTGAATACTTCTTTTAAGACGAACAAAACAATAAACAAAACGAAACCCAACGACGCTACAGCCCTGAACTTGAGAATATATAAAACACAAATAACGCACAAACAGGAACAATCACCCACAAACAAACAGTGAGAACAGCCTACCTTCATATGGTTCCCAATCAGAGACAACGTAAAACACCTGCCTCTGATTGAGAACCATATCAGGCCAATTAGACAACCCTAAACCAATGAAACACATAACACATAACATAGAATATACCCACCCAGCTCACGTCCTGACCAACTAAACAAAGACTAAACAAAGGAAATAAGGTCAGGAACGTGACACATACACATGGTTAGCAGATGTTAATGCAAGTGTAGCAAAATGCTTGGGCTTCTAGTTCCGACCATGCAGTAATATCTAACAAGTAATCTAACCTAACAATTTCACAACAACTACCTTATACACACAAGTGTAAAGGAATGAATAAGAATATGTACATAAAAATATATGAATGAGTGATGGCCGAACGGCATAGGCAAGATGCAGTAGATGGTATAGAGTACAGAATATACATATGAGATGAGTAATGTAGGGCATGTAAACATTATATAAAGTGGCATTGTTTAAAGTGGCTTGTGATACATTTATTACACAATTTGTTTCATTATTAAACTGGCTAGAGATGAGTCAGTATGTTGGCAGCAGCCACTCAATGTTAGTGATGGCTGTTTAATTAACAGTCTGATGGCCTTGAGATAGAAGCTGTTTTTCAGTCTCTCGGTTCCCGCTTTGATGCACGGAGCAGTTTTTTTTTTATTTTTTTTTATTTCACCTTTATTTAACCAGGTAGGCTAGTTGAGAACAAGTTCTCATTTGCAACTGCGACCTGGCCAAGATAAAGCATAGCAGTGTGAACAGACAACAACACAGAGTTACACATGGAGTAGCGGTGATACGGTGATACGGCAACTGCTCCGCCCACAATCGTAAGGCTCTCCAGAGGGTAGTGAGGTCTGCACAACGCATCACCGGGGGCAAACTACCTGCCCTCCAGGACACCTACACCACCCGATGTCACAGGAAGGCCAAAAAGTTCATCAAGGACAACAACCACCCCGAGCCACTGCCTGTTCACCCCGCTATCATCCAGAAGGCTTTAAACATGCTTTAAACAGTCAGTGTATTTGGTAATTTTTACATGAATAGGGTAATTTCATAAAGGGCATCAATCATTTTTTCGAGATGTGTATGGTCGCAATCATAGAGAGAATTAGTAATGGCGTCTTTTTGTAGGCACCAACTCCGCCATGGTTCACTGGACAAAGCCTATGAGGAAAACTTATGCAGGTTTTTGTTGGGTTTTTGGATAAATGCCAAAAATAAGGTCTGTAGCAAACACAGGCTTAGGAGATCTTACACGTTTATTTCTATGAGATAATCAGCTAACGTCACTTTTTGTGAAATTTGAAGAATTTATGTAATAATAAAAAACATAAATCACATAAAGGCTTCAAAATTCAAAAAGGTCATGTTAACTGACTGCTATTATCTCATATAACAAAATATATAAGATATTTTAAGCCTGTGTTAACCTCAGACCATATTTTCACAGTTTATTCCAAAACCCTTTTCTTTCACCATTCATTTTCCCGTAGGGATGGCTGAACGAACCAGAGGTAACTCATTTCCGGGTTTTAGGACTACAAGCTGGTCAGGACAGGAAAAGCAAACCATTTGCTTTAGAGACAGGGGTAAAATCAAAAGTTGCATTTTATTAATTGGCTAAATGTCATGCTAATTTCGAAAGATAAATATTGACAGTACTAGGACAAAAAAAAAAAAATCTGCAAAAATTACAAGTTAATCAGTAGGTGGTGGTGATTTCAGTTAAAAGATGGGGGAACAAAAAGCATAAATTGACACCCACCCTAATCTGATAGTGGGGTGGTAGATGCTCAGGTGCCTACACACACCACTGAAATTGACACACAGACATACACACTAAAAGAGTGCCACTCAGCTTAGAGAAGTCATCTCAGACAGATCCAGCTCAGAGAGGCCCAGCTCCTGAGCTCCCATCAGCAGCAGATATTACTTTAATTAAAATGGAAAATGAATGTGTTCATACAAAAAAAGTTAATTGAATCGTATCGAATAGCATCAAATCGTTCCCCTAATCAAACTAAATCGCTCCGAATCGTTTCAAACTAAAACGTATCGTTCCTGTATCGGAGCCCATGTATCTAGTTGCGTATCGAATCGTTCATGAAAGGAGAGATGCACATCCCTACTATATAAGCATCCTCTATGTTGATTACACAAGGACAGCTTGTGTGCAAGATGTGTGATCATCATTACTGCAACTAAGTTGCCTCATCCCCCCCACAACCCCCAAATCTACTGCCTTTTAATAAATGAAATTCCTTTCATAAATCTCAATGAGTGATGACAGGCTGTCAGGGAGCCACTCCTCTGTGATGTCATCTGTCACGCTCCAAACACACACCATGGGAATGCTGACACAGTGCCCAGCTAGATTTACTGTCTTCAGGACAGATGGATAGACACACACACACATATATATATACAGTACATCCCATTCTACTCTCACCCAAACAATCATCCTCCAATAACAACACAGCGCACTCCTGTCTCATCCAACATTCAGGTGAAAAGATGATGTGCATATGCCCAGTACGACAGACACAGTGGTGATGTGATAGTCTCCAGTGTCAGTTGAACAGCTGAATTTGCTGATTAGCATATTGCTCTTACCTCTGTCTCTTCTTCAGTATCGTTTCCTCTCAGTGTTAGTCTCAGCGGGACAGGAGTAGTTGCGTACCGACTCTGGTCATGCTGTGGGGAACTGTCCACTCATGCTTAGACAACACTGTGTGCTGTGCGGGGCTCTCTGACCGAGCGAACGGCTCTCACTCCCAGCTGCTCTGGAGGCTAAACAAAAACATCACGCCTGAAGAGAGAGGGGAGAGGAGCATGTGACCACAGCCGTCTGTGTGCCTGCCCTCTCTCTCTAGCCTCTGAGCCCTCTCTTCTTCTCACTCTCTCTCTCGCACACTATTTTTGCTCTCTCACACACAATCTCTCCTCTCGCTCTCTTTCTTATAATCAGTGCTCTCTCCTACTTTCCCTCAGAACTCTCCTCTCTGGGGCTGATGCAACTATCTCTCCTCTAATGTCATTTGAAGCTATGTGAAGCAGTTCTGGCTGCAAGAGTAGAGTTTTATCAGCCAATAAAACAATTCCTCCATACATGCACGTACACACGCTCACACGTTTAAGTATATTTTTCAAACGCACGCATGCACACGCACACACACGCCTGCCAAGCTCTCGTCCCTTCATCGCAAATCTGCTTGAAAATCACATGTGGTATGGATTTAAGACAAATCCTGAAGTGGAAGAAGAGGGTCTGTTCTGTTCAAATAGGAGCTGTATAAATCAAAAGAGATACTGTACTTCTCTCCCTTACCATGCCCTGGTACAGCACCGGAGAGACAGGTGGAGAACAGGTGTACAGTCCAGACAAGTGGCACATTCCTCTGCCCAGGCAATGCCGACACCTGCCTGATCTTACAACGTCTGGATAGGTATTTTACTTATCAGCAAACCACATCATATGTTATAGCAATCTGTGACACAGTTGACGATGTGGCACGCAACCATTGGTTGTCTGAGCAGGGGAAGGCGACCAAGACCTGTCTACTGCAGGTGGCTCTCAGAGCTAACGAGCCTAACCCTGATACAGAAGAGAGCTGTTTGTGATAGTCTTGCCTTACAGGTCAGTGGCTAACACGGTGCTATTCGACCAAAGAGAAGGGTTCCACTGCAACATATCAAAACCAATAACAAGCATACAAACAGGGCGGCAGGTAACCTATTGGTTAACAGTTTTGAGCCAGTATCCAGAAAGTCGCTGGTTGGAATCCCTCCGCCGACGAGATGAAAGAAATCTGCTGATGTGCCATTGAGCAAGGCACTTAACTATAATTGCTCCTGTAAGTCGCTCTGGATATGAGCATCTGCTAAATGAGGACAAATTTAAACATGAGAAAATTATTAAACATATTTACATTTGCAAACAGCTGTCTCTTACCTTCTCCTTATGTTAGACTCAGTGTAAGGTTGCTGTAATCAAGGCTACTACTTAAATGCAGTACATGTACTACTTGGTACAACTTATCCCTCTGACATGGCTCTTCTCTTCACTCGTTCTTTAGCGGACTGCCCAGTGAGACATGACTTAGGGGACTAGAAAGCTGGACTTTTGACCTTGGAGTGACTAGTTAAAGTCAGCCCTGACCATTGGCTGAGCCGATCTAGGTCCTGACACCAGAAAAGATCCCAAACCCACAACAGAAACCAAGCCCTCCAAAACAACACAGGCTTAGCAACGTAGGAAGTGATAAAGGGCTTGGTGATGGAAAAAACATAGAATTTGCATGCTATTGGAGAATACATCTGAATAAGCATTAAACACACAATATTCTTAAAGTGGTAGTCTACAGTGGTCAAGGTAGAAGTCAGAATACTCTTACTGTTGCAGTTAAACATGCCATACAGGGTGGGATTCCGATGTGATCGAGAGGCAAATTGGGAAATGGCCCATCTCTTCCAAATCACTTAAAAAGGGTGAATTATCGGTTGCCACCCGGGTCGCTCTCTTTTGTTCGGCAGAAAGTATGGTCAAGCCTGACACTGGAGGTGCTAAGCTGAGTTTAATGCCGTTTGAGTCCCTCGTCAAAGGTTTCTGCTGGCCCCTTGTCACTGTGGGAAAAGCCCCATCTGGGTAACACTGGGTAGCTAGCCAGCCAGGAGGAGGGCAACAGTAACACTAAACATGTATTACCTAACTGGCTGTGGTGTCCTTTACTCTGCCATTCAGATTCTATTGGTTAGATCAGATCCATAATCACAAACACACAGGTCCACAATGACCAGATGCAACGACTGAGCTTTTGTCATGTCGCTGTTGGCCTATATTAAGAACAGCAGCAGGAAAATAAAATGATTAGTCAAGTCTTCTACGATGTGTTGACATCAGAGGTGTTGTGGCGCTATCACTGTCTGTGTCAATGGAAAAAATGACAGAGGGGACACTGGAAAATGGGGCAATAGGGAGGGTGGGGGGTGAGAGGCATGTGCTGAGATCAAGATCTGTGAGCAACATGAATGCAACAGCAGCGAGGTCATTGGTAGTTGAGGCCCCTCATGCGTCTCTTCTATTTTGCTCTGATTAGAGAAGGGTCTTGACACCATAATGTCAGGCCAATTCATATTCTATATGATGCAGAAAACAGGGAGGAGCAAGCATCAACTCTGACCTAGGTATTTCTCTACTGATCAACCAGTTAATGTTAAGTGAAGTGTGGTCTCACCCTGAGCCTGTGTCTACACATGCTAATAATAGCACTGGTCTGATGGTTATATGGAGTGACTAAAATAATGAACATTAACAATATGAATATAATACGAATTTACAATATGCAAAGACTAGTGTTGGAAAGGTTTGTCTTGTTAGTATGTATCCACCGTTAATTAGTAACCACAGTTGTGAAGTCGTAAAGACCACACATTTCTTTTGTGCCCATTGTAGTCGAGCTTATCTAATCGTTCATGTGTCATATGTCACGACTATATGATTCTTCTAGGTGCAGCTATTGTGCACAATGTGAATAGGTCTTTGTCACTTCTAATAATAAAGGCCATCACATACCAGCCAGTATAAATATCACAATTTGTGATTTATTACCAGGGGTTTAATATACATAGTAATATGAATATTCATACAAGAGCTATTTTTCATGTACAAATTACAAATACATAAACTGGTTTCTCAACTCTTCTGTTTAAATGTACAAAATCTATCCCACGGCTGTCCCATAGCAGCTTTGCAACCTGGCAAGACTTTTAGACATTGCAGTAAAATGCCGAAAAATATTTAATTAAAGTATGAAAAAAAATTAAGCAAAACTTCATTTAATTTTTGTTCAAAGAAATAAAACAATATCTCAAGAAAATAAATGAAAGAGTAGGGAATATGACTGCTCCACAGGGCAGGCAAGAGAATAAAACCAAACAAATCAAAAAATAAAACAAAAAATAAAAACCTGCTATTGTCCAATGTCCCAGACACAGAAGTAGTTTTGTGTTTGCATTTATAATTAATACAAAAAATGCCTAGAAAAAAAGCTTATTCCAAAGAATTTACATGAACAACATTCTATTACAGTAATGTGCATACTGCATGTTTGTGTGAAGCCACAGAGCAAAGATCAGATGGCTGTCCATCCATGGCCAGGCAAGCAGTCCTCCACAGTCACCATACAAGGAGGAGGAAGAGAAGGGCTGGAAAGAAGAGGGAGAACGGGGAAAGCGAAAGGATGGCTGGCCTCTTCACTCAATTAAATATCCACACACAAGGCATTTTGGACTGGGTAGAAAATAAAACGTTATCCCCCAGTAGGAGTTGATAGGGTTTGTCGTTACATTAGGAGAGCGAATGCTCCTCTAGCGCGCATAAACTCCTTTTAATATAAAAAATTAAACGGACAAAAACCGGACAAAACAAACATACATTTTATACAATGCTGTGTTTCTCCGCTGCACACAGGCACCACATAGTAGGTTAAATTGGATCTTTGTCTCAAGTAAATTATTTTTGTTGTTTTATTTAGTGTGTTTTTATACAGTGCAGAGTATATGGGCTTGGATTAAATAAGTGTATTTTTTTAGTGTTTTGTGTTTCCCTCTAGTGGCTGTGGGGGCTCACTCCCTCTCTGTGGCCACTGCTGCCTCCCCCTGTTCCCTGGCCACACAGTAGTTAGGCCGCTCAGATGGGGTGTATCCTGGCAGGCACACACACTTGTAGGATCCTTGCGTGTTGATACATTTGGAGTTCTTGCAGAGGGACATCCGGTTGTTGAGCTCAGAACACTCATTCACATCTGTGTAAAAGAGAGGAGGGGAATCATGTTAGCAGTCTACATACACTACCATGAGAAACAGAGGCCTCACAAGTCCTCAACTGACAGCTTCATTAAATAGTACCCGCAAAACACCAGTCTCAACGTCAACAGTGAAGAGGCGACTCCAGGATGCTGGCCTTCTAGGCAGAGTTCCTCTGTCCAGAGTCTGTGTTCATTTGCCCATCTTAATCTTTAATTTTTATTGGCCAGTCTGAGATATTACTTTTTCTTTGCAACTCTGCCTAGAAGGCCAGTATTCCGGAGTCACGTCTTCGAATGTTGATGTTGAGACTGGTGTTTTGCGGGTACTATTTAATGAAGCTGCCAGTTGAGGACACTCAAACTAGACACTCTAATGTACATGTCCTCTTGCTCAGTTGTGCACCGGGGCCTCCCACTCCTCTGTCTATTCTAGTTAGAGCCAGTTTGGGCTGTTCTGTGAAGGGAGTAGTACACAGCGTTGTATGAGATCTTCAGTTTCTTGGCTATTTCTCACATGGAATAGCCTTAATTTCTCAGAACAAGAATAGACTGATGAGTTTCAGAAGAAAAAACTTTGTTTCTGGCCATTTTGAGCCTGTAATTGAACCCACAAATGCTGATGATCCAGATACTCAACTAGTCTAAAGAAGGCCAGTTTTATTGCTTCTTTAATCAGCACAACAGTTTTCAGCTGTGCTAACACAATTGCAAAAGGGTTTTCTAATGATCAATTAGCCTTTTAAAATGATAAACTTGGATTAGCTAACACAACGTGCCATTGGAACACAGGAATGATGGTTGCTAATAATGGACCTCTGTACGCCTATGTAGATATTCCATTAAAAATCTGCCGTTTCCAGCTACAATACTCATTTACAACATTAACTGTAAGTGCTGTTATTGTGAAGTGGAAACGTCTAGGAGCAACAATGGCTCAGCCGCAAAATGGTAGGCCACACAAGCTCACAGAACGGGACCGCCGAGTGCTGAAGTGCGTAAAAATAATCTGTAACACCTACTACCGAGTTGCAAACTGCCTCTGGAAGCCACAAAAAGAGCTTCATGCAATGGGTTTCCATGGCCGAGCAGCCGCACACAAGTCTATGATCACCAAGCGTCGGCTGGAGTGGTGTAAAGCTCACCGCCATTGGACTCTGGAGCAGTGGAAACTCGTTCCCCCGAGTGATGAATCACGCTTCACCATCTGGCAATCCGACGGTTTGGCGGATGCCAGGAAAACGCTACCTGCCCGAATGCATAGTGCCAACTGTAAAGTTTGGTGGAGGTGGAATAATGGTCTGGGGTTGTTTTTCATGGTTCACGCTAGGCCCTTAGTTCCAGTGAATGGAAATCTTAACACCACAGCATACAATGACATTCTTGATGATTCTGGGCTTCCAAATTTGTGGCAACAGTTTGGAGAAGGCCCTTTCCTGTTTCAGCATGACAATGCCCCCGTGCACAAAGCAAGGTCCATACAGCAATGGTTTGTCGAGATCGGTGTGGAAGAACTTGACTGGCCTGCACAGAGCCATGACCTCAACCCCATCAAACACCTTTGGGATGAACTGGAACGCCGACTGCGAGCCAGGCCTAATCACCTAACATCAGTGCCCGACCTCAATAATGCTTGTGGCTGAATGGAAACAAGTCCCCGCAACAATGATCCAACATCTAGTGGAAAACCTTCCCAGAAGAGGGGAGGCTGCTATAGCAGCAAAGGGGGCACCAACTCCATGTTAATACCCATGATTTTGAAATGAGATGTTCGACGAGCAGGTGTCCACATACTATTGGTCATGTAGTGTGCAATTATCTGTAAGGTCCCGTCAATTGAGTAGTGAATTTAAAGCACAGATTCAACCACAAAGAACAGGGAGGTTTGAAAAAAAATGGCATCTATTGATAAATGTGTAAAAAAATAAAAATAAAGCAGACATTGAATATTCCTTTGAGCATGGTGAAGTTATTAATTAGGCTTTGGATGGTGTATCAATAATACACCCAGTCACTACAAAGATACAGGCGTCCTTTCTAACTCAGCTGCCAGAGAGGAAGGAAACTGCTCAGGGATTTCAATATGAGGCCAATGATGATTTTAAAACAGTTTCATAGATTAATGGTTGTGATATGAGAAAACTGTTGTAGTTACTCCACAATACTAAGGTAAATGAGTGAAAAGAAAGAAGCCTGTACAGAATAACAAATATTCCAAAACATGCATCCTGTTTGCAACAAGGCACTTAAGTAATACTGCAGAAAATAAATACAAATTTCGTTAGCGTTATGTTTGGGGACAATCAAATATCACTGAGTACCACTCTTTTTATTTTCAAGCATGGTGGTGGCTGTGTCATATTATGGGTATGCTTGTCATCGGCAAGGGAGTTTTTAAAGATAAAATAAATGGAATAGAATTGACCACAGGCAAAATCCTAGAGGAAAACCCGGTTCAGTCTGCTTTCCAACAGACACTGGGAGACTAATTCACCTTTCAGTAGGACAATAACCTAAAACACAAGGCCAAATCTACACTGGAGTTGCTTAACAAGACAACATAAAATATTCCTGAGTGGCCTAGGTACAGTTTTGAATTAAATCGTCTTGAAAATCTATGGAAAGACTTGAAAATGGCTGTCTAGAAACGATAAACAATCCAGGTGTGCAAAGCTCTTTAGAGACTTACCCCAAAAGACTCTGTAATCGGCACCAAAGGTGCTTCTACAAAGTAATGACTCAGGGGTGTGAATACTTACGTAAATGAGATATTTCTGTATTCAATTTTCAAGAAATTTGCAAACATTTCTAAAAACAGATTTTCACTTTGTCATTATTGGTTATTGTGTGTAGATGGGTGAGAATTGTATTTATTTAATCCATTTTGAATTCAGGCTGTAACACAACAAAATGTGGAATAAATCAAGGGGTAGGAATACTTTCTGAAGGCACTGTACACACTAAGAAGCAGATACTGTAAACGCAATAAGGTAAATTATTCCATCCTCTATACAAGACCAAACATATGACCACAGCATCTGATTTAATTAAAAAAATCCCTCTTGAATATACTACAACCAGATACTATAGCAATATAATTATATCTTCATGGTCTATTGGAGGGATTGGCAACTGGTTCAAGGGGACCACAGTGTTCTCTCTTTTCTCTGTGTGCATGTCCAGAGTGATACATTTCGGAAGAAAGAATATCAAACAAGCACTCAAGTTAAAGGGTTGGCAGAATTCCTAGAAACGCTGCGAGGCCTGGTAGTTTAGTTTGGTCTCCTAGAGCAACTGTGCCGCGTTGTTATGGTACATTTGAGTGCAATGTGTATAAAGAGCCCTTGGGGCTTGTGAGCTAAGTGGCTGGGCTCACCTCGGGGCAGTACTCAGGGCTTAGGGAGAGCATGGACCACTGGGTGTGTAGTCTGAAGTGGCTACAGAGTGCTGTGTGTGCGTATGTCCAACCGTCATGGTTAGCAAGAAAATACAGTGGCACCATGTCAAATTAAGTTCAAGTGCTGTGGTTGCAGGTTCACCTGCCTCATCTGAAGCCTCTTCTTTTAGGGTGCTGCTATAGGCCACCAAGTGCAAACTGTCAGTATCTGAAGAATAAATGTGTGATGTTAAATAAGGTCTCTGATGCTAACAGACCTTGGTCTTGGTGATCTGAACATTGACTGGTTATCATTGAGTTGTCCTCTCAAAAGAAACCTTTAACTATGATTATCACTCAACCAACTAGAATGTATACCAATAGTATTGGATCTCTGATATCAACTTGTACTGATCATATCTTCAGTTGAAGTCGGAAGTTTACATACACCTTAGCCAAATACATTTAAACTCAAGTTTTTCACAATTGCTGACATTTAATCCTAGTAAAAATTCCCTGTGTTAGTCAAATTTTTTTTTTACTTGGGTAAAACGTTTCGGGTAGCCTTCCACAAGCTTCCCACAATACGTTGGGTGAATTTTGGCCCATTGCTCCTTACAGAGCTGGTGTAACTGAGTCAGGTTTGTAGGCCTCCTTGCTCGCACATGCTTTTTCAGTTCTGCCCACAAATTGTCTATAGGATTGAGGTCAGGGCTTTGTGATGGCCACTCCAATACCTTGACTTTGTTGTCTTTAAGCGATTTTGCCACAACTTTGGAAGTATGCTTGGGGTCATTGTCCATTTGGAAGACCCATTTGCGACCAAGCTTTAACTTCCTGACTGATGTCTTGAGATGTTGCTTCAATATATCCACGTAATTTTCCTGCCTCATGATGCCATCTATTTTGGGAAGTGCACCAGTCCCTCTTGCAGCAAAGCACCCCCACAACCTGATGCTGCCACCCCAGTGCTTCACGGTTGGGATGGAGTTCTTCGGCTTGCAAGCCTCCCCCTTTTTCCTACAAACATAAAGATGCTCATTATGGCCTAACAGTTCTATTTTTGTTTCATCAGACCAGAGGACATTTCTCCAAAAATGTACGATCTTTGTCCCCATGTGCAGTTGCAAAGCATAGTCTGGCTTTTTTATTGCGATTTTGGAGCAGTGGCTTCTTCCTTGCTGAGCGGCCTTTCAGGTTATAACGATATAGGACACGTTTTACTGTGGATATAGATACTTTTGTACCCGTTTCCTCCAGCATCTTCACAAGGTTCTTTGCTGTTGTTCTGGGATTGATTTGCACTTTTCGCACCAAAGTACGTTCATCTCTAGGAGACAGAACGCGTCTCCTACCTGAGCATTATGACGGCTGTGTGGTCCCATGGTGTTTATACTTGCGTACTATTGTTGTACTGGTGAACGTGGTACCTTCAGGCATTTGGAAACTGCTCCCAAGGATAAACCAGACTTGTGGAGGTCTACAATATTTCTTATGAGGTCTTGGCTGATTTCTTTTGATATTCCCATGATGTCAAGCAAAGAGACACAGAGTTTGAAGGTCGGCCTTGAAATACATCCACGGGTACACCTCCAATTGACTCAAATGATGTTAATTAGCCTATCAGAAGCTTCTAAAGCCATGACATCATGTTTTGGAATTTTCCAAGCTGTTTAAAGGCTCAGTCAACTTAGTGTATGTGAACCTCTGACCCACTCGAATTGTGATACAGTGAGTTATAAGTGAAATTATGTGTCTGTAAACAATTGTTGTAAAAATGACTTGTGTCATGCACAAAGTAGGTGTCCTAACCGACTTGCCAAAACAATAGTTTGTTAACAAGAAATTTGTGGACTGGTTGAAAAACAAGTTTTAATGACTCCAACCTAAGTGTATGTACATTTCCGACTTCAACTGTATATTATGATACGTTTCTAAGCTGTGGGAAGATCACCTCCTACAATTTTGGGATGATTTTCTTCATTTTAGATTCAAAAGAAGCGCAGCGTCATCCCACATTGTATTATCCACTTTATATTCTGCTACGTTTTGTATTTGTGTTTATTTCCCAGTTTTTTGTGTTTGGAATAGGACAGCTACTATTGCATCAACCTAGGCTACTAGTTTTACAAATTCAAACTATAAATTATTGCATCATCTTTTATCCCATGATGAAGTCATTGGTTGATTAAGTCTGCTGTCTGATCAAAAAATGAATGGAGTCATGTTTTGTAGCAACTTTTGTGTTTCGTCAATTGCACGATCACTCTAGCAGCACTTGTTCAATAGAGCTATTGGACCTGTCTCAACAATGTTCTTGTCTGCCATGACATTGCAGGATATGTAGATTGACTCATTTTCCCTGGCTTTGTAAAGACCACAGCCTGACGGGAGCCCGACTTACTTCTTCGGCCCTTCGAAGGCAGGATTTTCAAAACAGGGCGGTACTAGTTTCTACCGGTTCACGGGGAGCTATGTTACCGTGCACTGTCTATCAGAGATGGCTAGCTAAATAATTATAATGGCTGCTTGTGATGATTCCTCTTTCCAGGGCTGCACAACAAAACACGCTTTGATGTTCTTTTGCATACAAGCATGACAAACAAGTAAATTGTTTTGCTATCGGTAGCTAGCTAGCAATATAGCTCTATTTTCATGAGGCAGTGTTCAGTACAGTATAATTTCATGATCGATTCGGCCATAACGGGGCTTGCTAGTACCACTACAAGTTGAGCTCGCTAGCTATACACAAAATGTACTGTATCCGAATGTTATAGGTAACTACCTAGCTAACGTTAGCTATAAGTATCCGTTTAAATAAAAATGAATTATACGATTACGGATTACAATCTTCAATAGCCCTTACAAAGCGTGCCATGACTATGGAAATTATATATTTTGAATCGGGGGAGGATGGACAAAAATCGAAAATGTTTTGTTATTTTTTGCTTTCAATCTTGAATAGCTCTTACACAAAAGTGTGTTATTACTATGAAAATGATTTATTCAGAATCAGGGGAGGATGGCAAAATCAGATTTTTTCTTGTTGAAATGTTGTTGTTTTTTAAACATTGTATTATCTTCGATAGCTCTTACACAAAGTGTGCCATGACTATGAAAATGATATCTTCTGAATCGGGGGAGGATGGAAAAAAATCTACACAAAGCGTACTGTCATGACTCTCTTGTGAGGATCCAAATCAGGTTACAGTGGATCAGCTCTACAGCGCTCTCTGTCCCGCAGAGGGGGAGAGGGATGGATGTGGGGGTTTTATGACACCTCATACATCGTAAATCATAGACTGCAGACGATTTCCTTTGTGGCCTAGTTTGGGTGATCGGAATGTCTGTGTGCCTTATGAAGAGTTTACCCGCCCAAGAACTTTAACATCAAACAATGGACACCGGGACAATATATTTCATCCTCCGAATGTTGGGGATGATGAGGGATGGAATATGGAAAATGTATGTCTATTTTGTGATGTCATAAATTATCAGAAAGACTGTATAACAAGATAACTAACTCTGAAAGTGTACACTTCCTAGTTATCAGGTTTGCATCTAAATGGTGTATACAATAAATTATTAAGTATAAGAATACTTTTGAAAAGATAGAAATTTGATTTTAGCCATCTAAATGAGATAATGGCTTTTCATATAAATAAACCTGGGCTCAGTCAGTAACCACGCCCATGGGAGCACAGACATTGTGTAAACAGGATGGAACGCCAGAGTGCTTAAAAGGACTCGCTGATCATTTCAATAAAGACCAGACAGCGTGGAGCAGTGAATGCACGGCTGAAAATGGTGAGACCAGAAAACGTGAGGACGTGGTCCACACGTGGAAATGGTTAAAACTACAAGACCAGAAAATGGTAAGAGCCTCAAACTCTCGACGAGTGACGAAGGTGAAGACTAGACCAAAACATGCACCGTCTGCAGCTCTGCATGTACAGTAGTCTAGGACAATTGACTAAAGATGGAAGGGAAGATAGATCCCACTCACCACTGGGTGGTACACCTCTGAAGTATCCAAGAACACTCCAGAACAAAAGAAGCCTACAACTAAGATGGAAATTTTGACCTCTGGTGGACAACCAGAGACTTGCATCAAACTACTTCCCATAGACGGACCAAGTGGTTTCAACAGAGACGACAGAGAAATACATCTACACGTAAATATATGTTGCATTTCTAATCCAAATGAGGGGTTGTTAGGGTGCTAAATAATCGTATTTATGGTGAGTGTAAATATATACGATAAGTCCACTCTCTTTGTCTCTCCAGCTCTTTATCTTTCCCTACCCCTTTCATTGTGTAACAAGCCGTCATATCAGGTTAGTCTACTAGGGACTGTTTTCATTATGTTAGTATTCAATAACCTATATCGTGTGTGTGTGTCTATGTATTTCTGTGTGATTCTTTAGTTAGTAAATAAATAATTAGGCCAATTTGTGTATCGCTGATTCATCACTAAGGTTAGGGTTCATGTAGATTTACGAAGTCAATAACGTTAAGAATGAGCATGACATGAGGAAATGACTAATTAATGACTGGTATGATATCGATATATTCTTGAGTTAATTCGGGAAATGGTAACTCATTAAACAAACTTCTCCCGTGGTGCCCCAAATTCCTAATGAGTTAATTGTTACATTATTAATTTAATCGAGTAACAATTAAATGTAGTAGGTTTCTTCCTAGGTTTTGGCCTTTCAAGGGAGTTTTACACCTGCATTGCTTGCTGCTTCTACACCTGCATTGCTTGCTGTTTGGGGTTTTAGGCTGGCTTTCTGTACAGCACTTTGATATATCAGCTGATGTAAGAAGGGCTATATATATACATTTGATTTGATTTGTAATTATTCGATAACTAGCAGTCATCACATTAATGATAGTCATGGTACTGCCGTGACGTGACTATTTTTAATTTTTTTCACCTTTTTTAACCAGGTAGGCCAGTTGAGAACAAGTTCTCATTTACAACTGTGACCTGGCCAAGATAAAGCAAAGCAGTGTGACAAAGAGTTACACACAGAGTTACCAGCATCCTGGAGAAGGCCAGCATCCCGGAGTCGCCTCTTCACTGTTGACGTTGAGACTGGTGTTTTGCGGGTACTATTTAATGAAGCTGTCAGTTGAGGACTTGTGAGGCGTCTGTTTCTCAAACTAGACACTCTAATGTACTTGACCTCTTGCTCAGTTGTGCACCAGGGCCTCCCACTCCTCTTTCTATTCTGGTTAGGGCCAGTTTGCACCTGTTCTGTGAAGGAGTAGTACACAGCTTTGTACGAGATCTTCAGTTTCTGGGCAGTTTCCCCCGATTCAGAATATAGCATTTTCATAGTCATAGCACACTTTGTGTAGGCGCTATTGAAGATTGAAAGCTATTTCATTTTTTTATAAACCACATTTCAAACAACAACAAAAAGCTGTGGATTTTTGTCCATCCTCCACAGTTTGAGAATATATCATTTTCATAGTCATGGTACCCTTTGTGTAAGAGATATTGAAGATTTAATGCACCCCTCCAAAATCCTATCATGAAATAAATTAATAATAATAATAATAAAAAGTGTGGATTGTTCTCCATCCACCCCTGATTCAGAATATACCATCTTCATAGTCATGACATGCTTGGTTCAATAGCTATTGATGAGAGAACCAAATACCCACAGAATATTCTATTAAAACAGATTCTACCTTGGTGCTTTCAAATCACATTGGCAGATAACAGCTGGCTAATAATAGATTTTATTTGGAATGTCTAGCCAGCGTATTATGAAAGCCAGCTCGCTAGATTTTGGTTTAGATAAACAAATGTAGTTTAAAAGTTAGATAGCTAGCTAATTTAGCTACATTACCTCTGCCCGACTTCTTAGTAAGATAACTGATGAAATGTTACCCCAGCCAGCAGCCTGTGCTTGTAGTGTGCACATCCAGGTACTGAGCATCACCCCATGACTAAACTTTACAGTTGTTGTCGACACAAAAATAAAAATAAATAGTTATTCGCAGCTGATGTTCTACTTCTTCTTTATGTGAATTTCTGGCATACTAGACGCTTTTTGCCATATTGCCGCCTTTGTCAGTTCGCATTCCACATTGTGACCTGTGGTGGAAAAAGTCCTCAATTGTCATAATTGAGTAAAAGTAAAGATACCTTAACAGAAAATGGCTCAAGTAAAAGTGAGTTACCCAGTAAAACACTACTTGACTACAAGTCTAAAAGTATCTGGTTTTAAATGTACATAAGTACAGTGGTAGAAAAATTACTTAACTGTCATAAAAGTACAAAGTAAATGCTATACATCAAATTCCTTATATTAAGCAAACTAGACGGAACTATATTCGTATTATTTTTTAAATTACGGACAGAAAGGGGAACACTCAACACTCCGACCTAATTTACAAACACAGTAGTTGTGTTTTGTGAGTACGCCAGATCAGAGGCAGTAGGGATGACAAAGTGTTATATTGATAGGTGCCATAATGCTGTCCTGCTTGAGCATTCTAAATGTAACAAGTACTTTTGTATGTCAGGGAAAATGTAAGGAGTAAAAAGTACATTATTTTCTTTAGGAATGTAGTGGAGGAAAAGCAAAAGTTGTCAAAAATATAAATGGTAAAGTACATATAAAAACTACTTAAGTGGAACTTAAAATTATTTTTTACTTAAGTACTTTACACCACTGATTGTGACAAAACAAAAAATAAACGGAAAAATATAAAGACTGCACCACCCATAACCCTGCAACTACAAAACCCCAAACACCCCTCTTATCCCACCGTTGCCCTAACCGTTCCTCCTCCTGGCCACCGGCCTAGTCGGATGGGACTCCTTCCTTCAACACCTCCTCTCTTCTGCTGTAAAATCGTTCACTCCCACTAACTTTTCTGCTGCTACTACTACTATTAGCTTCTGCTACTTCCTTTCCATCTGTGATGTATAGTTAATTACCATAGCAATGAACGCCAAGAAACCAACCTTGCTAAAACACAAACTGTTTGGGTCTCTCAGTCCTGGCCAACTACTTACTGGTATCCTCTCATGATCCTTCACCCTTTGCCCACCATCCTGCACTTTCCTCACTGCCTCAGCATATGACACTCTTCACTGCTCGAACCCTGGCCACCTCAACCTGTCTCACTCGCACAGGACATGTCTGATCCCCAGCAACATGGGCTCCATCCACAATTGAAACACTAATTTGCCTCGAAAACTACACACTCCTTTGTCCCATGCACACTTCTCACACCTTGGCCTTCATCCTACAATACTGCTGCTACATTACCATAACCTTGGCACCTGAAACATCGTAGCAGGTTTGGAACAAACACTTACGGAATAACTCATATCCTAGCATGACTTTATCAGGCAAACACTCAATATCAAAATTCAAAAGGATAGACAGCCTTCCCCACACCTGTCAATGCAAGTTCTTCCTGTCCACTTTTGTCAAATTCAATCTCTGAACTCCCACTATCTGACTCAATCTCAAGGTTTTCAAGCGATAAAGTAGACATATAACTAATTCCACTTGGCTTGTATTCCGGGAACATAGGTTTATACTTAACGCCATTGTTTCGCCTTCGCATTGTCGTACTTCCTTCCTGGCTCCACTCTGCTTCTAGCTGATGTTCTATGAAGGTGTGGCTGGTCCAGTGAGTAACGTTAGCTACCTGTTAATCCACCTCTGCGGGCGGTACCCCGCCCTGAAATCACTATGAATTCTGGATATTGTGGTGTGCTTACAACCAGGAAATGTACAGTAGATGGCCCATTTCTACCGGTGAAATGCAAAAGAGCTCATATAGTGCGTATAGTGAGGAAATTCTAGATTATGACATTAAATATTAATAACATATAAATGATAAGAGCCCGTCTGTGCTCTTTTAGTCCTTACTACTGGATAGTGTCTGTTCCAGGTGGGTAGGAGTCAAAATAAGAATACTGGAAGAGATTGAGACCCGGACACTATCAAAAACATGAATAGTTCCCAAAATTAGGTTTGAATGCAAAATAAAGTAATTTATTAAAATATCATGGGGTCTAAAAAATCATAGTGCAAGAAAGTGCATAAATGAAAGATGAAAACAGGACCAGGACCAAGTTTTGGAAACCCTGGTATAGACGACCTAGATGGGAAACTATTGAGAATGGTAGGAGACTCTATTGCCACCCCTGTATTTGCCATGTCTTTAATCAAAGTCCGAAGGAGTGTGTGCCCACATGCGTAGAAGGAAGCATAAGAATTTCTAAAAAGCAACCTTGCTGGCTCTAAAAGCCGCCCATTCAGTTTGCTTCCTGTTCTTAGTAAACTGATGGAGAAAATTGTGTTTGACCAAACACAATGCTATTTTCAAAGAAGTTAACTACTGACTTCCAGCCATAGTCGCGGTAGTAGGGGTGCTGCAGCACCCCCTGATAAATTGAAAAAATATTTTAAAAATAACTAATTATATTACTCCTGTGTGACAGGACAAAATAATATTCCTCAAGACCCCCAACATCTTCCCGCTGCTATGCTTCTAGCATGCATATAGGGAAGGGCACTTAGGTTGTACTGCACTAACTCAGATGACTAATGATTGGTTAAAATAAATGAATAAGAAGATGATAGTTGGAGATGTATTGTTAGATTTCAGTGCAGCCTTATTGATCATCATTTTGTTATGGGCTTTACATCACATGGTTGGAGAGGTACTTATCCTATAGAACCCAGAGAGTGTTCTTCAATGGAAGCTTCTCTAACGTCAGATATGTACAGTGAGGTGTCCTTCAGGGCAGTTGCCTTGGGCCATTACTCTTCTCTATTTTTTTTACGAATGACTTGCCACTTGTCTTACAAGAAGCTAGAATGACTACGTATGCTGATGATCATTGATTCCACAATCTACATGTCAGCCCCCACAGCCAGCGAGCTCACTGACTCTTTACAAGGACTTAATCACCCCTTCTGATACCAACTAATAATACACTGGTCTTCATTACATATAATACCAAAACATTCTCGAAGACCTAACGCTGAACTGGAGTTGAGCATAAAGGGTGTGCCTATTGTGGAAATTGAGGAAGCTGAACTCGTAGGATCAACATTGGATGGTTAGTTATTATGGTCAAGTTGTTGTGAAGATGGGGAGAGGTTTGTTCCTCTGTTATAAAATGTTTTTATTTATTTATTATTATTTATTATTATGCACTGCTCGACAGCAGTTGTTCAGGCTCTGGTCTTGTCCCATCTTGATGACTGTCCGGTAATATGGTCAGGTGTAGCACAGACAGACCTAGCAAAGCTGCAGCTATCTCAAAACAGAACAGCACGCCCTGCACTTCACTGCACATGCAGATCTAACATCAACAACATGCATGATAGCCTTTCCTGGTTGAGGGCTGAGGAGAGATTGACTACTTCTCTTCTAGTCCATTTAGTGTGTGTGTTCTCCACCTGTCACTTACCCACACACGCCATGCGGGACATGTCCAGGGTGTATCCGTCGAGGCAGTCGCAGGTGTAGCCTTCCTGTACCCGCACGCAGCGCCCGTTCTCACAGCCGTTCAGAATGCCACACTCTTCCGCTCTCAGGCCCTCAAACGCATCGGACAGGTCTGCAGGAAGGGGGACAGTGGGTAAGAAAGAGGTGTTTTATTCACCCAAGTCAGATGAGGATATATATGGCCAATATACCACGGCTATGGGCAGCTCTTAAGCCATATACCACAAACCCCTGAAGTACCTTATTGCTATTATAAACAGGTTGCCAACGTAAAAAGAACAGAAAACAAGTTGTTTTGCATCATACCCGTGGTGTATTATATAGTACGTCTTTCAAGCAATCAGCATCCAGGAGCGAAACTACCCGTTTTATAATGAATGATAATGACTCCAACATCATCATTAAGTTTGCCGTTGACAACATTGGTAGGCCTGATCACCGAAAATGACGAGACAGCCTATAGGGAGGAGGTCAGAGACCTGGCCGTGTGGTGCCAGGACAACAACCTCTCCATCAACGTGATCAAGATAAAGGAGATGATTGTGGACTACAGGAAAAGGAGGACTGAGCACGCCCCCATTCTCATCGACGTGGCTGTAGTGGAGCAGGTTGAGAGCTTCAAGTTCCTTGGTGTCCACATCACCAACAAACTATCATGGTCCAAACACACCAAGACAGTCGTGAAGAGAGCACGACAAAGCCTTTTCCCCCTCAGGAGACTGAAAAGATTTGGCATGGGTCCTCAGATCCTCAAAAGGTTCTACAGCTGCACCATCGAGAGCATCCTGACTGGTTGCATCACTGCCTGGTATGGCAACTGTTCGGCCTCCGACCGCAAGGCACTACAGAGGGTAATGCATACGGCCCAGCACATCACTGGGGCCAAGCGTCCTGCCATCCAGGACCTCTATACCAGGCGGTGTCAGAGGGAGGCCCTAAAAATTGTCAAAGACTCCAGAAACCCTAGTCATAGACTGTTCTCTCTGCTAACGCACGGCAAGCGGTACCGGTACCCCCTGTATATAGCCTCGCTATTGTTATTTTATTGCTGCTTTTGAAATATTTGTTACTTACATTTTTTACATATCTATTTTTTACTTAACACTTATTTTTCTTAAAACTGCATTGTTGGTTAAGGGCTTATATTTAAGCATTTTACTGTTTGATAATACGTTGTATTCGGACCATGTGACAAATAACATTTGATTTGATTTGACTTATGTAAGAGGTGAATGCAGTGAAATTACTTAAAAATGTATACTCACATTAGTATGACAGAAATGTCTTCATTTTAAGTAAAATATCGAGATTTAACTTGCTTGATTAGATACAATAATTTATCATTATTAATAATGTATTTATGATCTTGGAAGACCTTGGTTACACTGAAAATACAGACTAACATAACTACTATTTCTGCCTACCTACAGAAAAATGATTGTGGTCATGACATGTAGTAATTCATATGGACACATGATGGCAGCAACGAGCTATCATTGAGAGAATAGGCAGCTTGTCCCAACATCTCCATCAGCTCCTTATTTTCTCTGCCTGTTTGAGCTTCATCAGTGCGTTTAGTGTGGTGGGGACTGGTTCACTCACTCTCCTCGTCCTCGTACAGGGGCAGGGCACCAGGCTGGTCGGGGTGAGGCTCGTAGTCCAGGCTGACCTCGTACTCCTGGACAGGGCCGGCCACGAGGGCATCGCGACCATACGGATGCCCCTGTCCTCCACTCATTGCCACGTTACACATGGAGGCATAGTCCTCTGTGAGATAATGGAGAGAGAGACTGAGACATGACCAATTTGACGGAAACGAGAGAGACGAAAAAGAGAAAAAGAGATGGAAAGAGATCGAGACATAGCTATCTGAAACAAAGAGAGATAGGAGAAGAGAGAGACTGCGTAGCCTTCTGACCACAGTAGATAGGAGGAGCCAGAGAAGAATATCTGCAGCCGGCACTTCTATTCCAACGCAAAGAGAGAATACATGACAAATAGCTAATACGTTTGATAAATACAACTCTTTTCTGTCATTCTAAGAACTGCAGGACATCCAAAATGTCAACACTTCCATGGTTCTTCCAAGTAATTACATTGCCATTATCACTTGGCTTAGAAGGCAGAGGGATATTTGACTAAAGTGAATACTTTGGTTTGTGGCTAGCGGCCCACTTCCCTCCTGAATGTGTCTTTCAACACACAGCACAGCACCTGCTCTGAGCTCCCTCCTTCCTGGCTACTGTACTGTGGGAACCTAACCCAGAGTCTTTCATCTGCACACCCCGGCCAGCCAGCCCCTACAGTCCCCTGCTAATCCCACGCACCTGCCTGCCTCCGCTCTCTCCCACAGGAACGTCTACACAGGAGACGCATCAGAGAGGGAACCGCAGAGAGATCTGGATGGACCTGATGAGAACAAACGAGTGTGTGTTCTGTTCTGGTCTCTCTATGGAGAGCAGCGGTGGGCTCACTCACCTCACACACCTGCATCAGAGTTATTCAGTAAAGATCCGAGAGGGATCGGATGTTGGATGAGAAGTCTTACATAACAAAGGGTGTTTCGCAAATCTTTGAAAACCTAAAAGTGACCCAGACTTCGAAATGTCTAATTCTGGATTCTGTCAATGTTTCTGAATGAGATAGAAACAGCTTCTGTAAAGCGTGCAACCGGCAGAAAGAGCAGCTGTAGACCACAATGTCGCACAGCTACAATGTTCAAACCTAGCTCTTGTGACTTATCAACTGCACTTACTAAACTGTCGGTTCAACATCATTCTCACATGAAGATACTAATTCCAAGACAAACTGCTGGGAAATCACTCAAAAATCACATTTAAAAATCCCCAACTCTACCAGTTCCATCTTCCAGTGGGCTGGAATAGCAGTCATGTTTAATCAGAGGGAAGTCCCCACATGTCCCAGTCCGCAAGTCCCCATACTACACATCGCAGCCCTCCACCCTGGCAGCGTAGTGGGGACATGCATTAGCAACCAGCCCTGCCTAGACACACTCCGGGTATTGGATCAGGGGGACGGGGTTAAACGGGAAAGGGGGAGTGGTAGAGGATAGGCCCCAGGGCAGGCTAGACCTCGGAGCCTCCAGGGGACAGGAGCATTAGCAGGCAGCTGGCAGAGGCCAAGCCTAATGAGGTGTCACTAGTCCTGGGTATGAGGTCTGAAAGGGCCTGGTCCACCACAGGAAGGACCACGTCTGGTTCAAGCACTGACCACCATAATCACTCTCAGACCAGCTGTATGGGGTTCTATAATATACCTCACACGAGACTGGATGAAGAAGCATTTACCTAAAAGTTAGCTCTATTCACAATGGATAAAGTCATTATAACAGTAGCGTTGATAGATGGACATGAATGCTGGTGTGGAAGGTTTGTAGTACCTGTGTTCTTGAGGGGGCAGAGGGTACAGTCCATGCCCCAGGCCTCTCCAAACAGACAGCAGCACTCTGTGTATGTGGTCTTTCTGTTGGCAAGGGGCTTGGTGCAGGTCAGAGTGTCTGTCAGAGTGTCTGTCACCGTCTGCCAGCAAACACCCTGGTAGCCAGTCTGCTCACCATGTTGCTCTGCAACAGACACAGTACATCTCAATCACAATCGTTATCTCACTATGAAACACACCATATGGTGTGACAAGTTATACAATCTCCGCGAGAAAGACATTTTTAAAAACATGTTTACGACAACAGAGACAATATAAGAGCATGCTAACCTTACACCATGCTTATATTAGCATCCTCCACAAGGGTTCTTACCTGCCGCTTCAGAGGCGATCACACAGCTCTTGTTGTCAGAGTCCAACACCAGCGGGTGTGTACAGAAACACATGTAGGAGCCCTGTGTGTTCAAACACTCTCCCTCCACACAGCTAGACTCCTCCTGACACTCATCAATATCTGCCGGGGGGGGGGGGGGGGGGAGAGGGAGCAAGTTAGAGAGCGAGAGAGGAGAGAGACGGAGACAAATATTTGAAAAGGTGCTGTTGGGAGTTCTGTCGTCTCAGCCCGATTCTCTTAATGAAACGCAGTCCGCACAAACACACAGCCATTTACACTCATTAACCTATCCAATTAAGCATCCACTTACATAGAACACAGACAAAAATGCTTGCTCACACAAAAACACTCAGGTAAGGCTGACTTCAATTTAGGAATGTGTTAATTTAGGAATCAGGCTAATAAACATCATTTTCTATTTCCTATTGATGAGAGGGCAAATCCTTTTTCCCTGTGTTAGTAAAGTAGGTGGCAGAGACAGTAAACCTGTTTTTGTGAATGATAGCTCAACTAATACAGCTTCAAGGGGATTATTTGCAGGTGTTGTGAAAAATAAACCTAGTATTTGGATTGTATGTCAGCCCCAAAAGGAAAGACATGTATTTCTGAAATGTGTAGCCACAGCAAACGCATTAGATACACATCAGGCCTGTGGTTTCATAATTGCTGAGGAAATGAATGGGGAAAAAACTACTTTGACGATCATATCCATCCAGACATACAACTGAAATACACATCCACTCAATATTCTACACTTTCAAAAATACCCCTCCATCCCTTTTAAGAAATATCCACATATCCCAAATAGAACACGGCCATAGGACTGGTGGTGGTAGTGGTTGGTTAGTCCACGCGTTACAGGGTAAAACCAGGACCGTCTGGGGTACAGGCCAAACCTCTGCTGGAGCCTCCGCCCAGTCCCATCCTGTCCAAATAATCCAACACAAATGTGGCGGAACTCCGCAAGCGGACCACAGGCATCCTGCGCTTGTGTCCCGGGGCCAAGGATGCGGTGTGGGGCCCGGCAGAGGGCCAGGGTCCCTCCAGTGTGGGCCGGTTGGTGGTTTGCGACTTGCTGCCTGGGCCTGCTGGGTTTGGCACATAGGTCACCGCAGTCTGGCTCTGCGTCACCCCCAGAGTGTCCCGTGTCCCCGCCCTGCCTCTGACCAGGCCCTGACCCTACGTAACCCAGGGAGGGGCCCCAACCTACACACCCCTGCCCAGCCAGCCAACACACAGGCTGTGGTACAGTAGGACTAACTACTTTTAATGTGTGTGGACAGTTTAATGACATAGAGCTGTGGAAATGTTATATTAGTAGACTGAGGGCTATTGATTCCAATCTTTTGATTGTCGCAAAAAATGGCATCATGTTGTGAGTAAATCAATTATGTTTGGGTTGAATTAATACTAACTAATGTGAATGACCTTCCCACTGACCTCTGCACTGCAACTTGACCTCGTCGTAGTACAGGCCATTCTTACAGTAACACTCGTAGCTTCCTGGGCTGTTGAAGCAGAAGCCATCCTTACAGATCTCCTGGCCAAACAACGCACACTCATCTGCATCTGGGAGGGAGAGGACAACAGAGTGTTAATAACAGCCCACACAGCCACAGAGATAACCAGAGAGACAGCCACAGAGATAACCAGAGAGACAGCCACAGAGATAACCAGAGAGACAGCCACAGAGATAACCAGAGAGACAGCCACAGAGATAACCACAGAGACAGCCACAGAGACAGCCACAGAGACAGCCACAGAGACAGCCACAGAGACAAGCCACATAGATAACCACAGAGACAGCCACAGAGATAACCACAGAGACAGCCACAGAGACAACCACAGAGACAGCCACAGAGACAACCACAGAGACAAGCCACAGAGATAACCACAGAGACAGCCACAGCGATAACCAGAGAGACAGCCACAGAGATAACCAGAGAGACAGCCACAGAGATAACCAGAGAGACAGCCACAGAGATAACCAGAGAGACAGCCACAGAGATAACCACAGAGACAGCCACATCAATAACCAGAGAGACAGCCACAGAGATAACCACAGAGATAACCACAGAGATAACCACAGAGACAGCCACAGAGATAACCACAGAGACAGCCACAGAGATAACCAGAGAGACAGCCACAGAGATAACCACAGAGACAGCCACAGAGATAACCACAGAGGCAGCCACAGAGATAACCACAGAGACAAGCCACAGAGATAACCACAGAGACAAGCCACAGAGATAACCACAGAGACAGCCACAGAGATAACCAGAGAGACAGCCACAGAGATAGCCACAGAGATAACCATAGAGACAAGCCACAGAGATAACCACAGAGACAGCCACAGAGATAACCAGAGACAGCCACAGAGATAACCAGAGAGACAGCCACAGAGATAACCACAGAGACAGCCACAGAGATAACCACAGAGACAGCCACAGAGATAACCACAGAGACAAGCCACAGAGATAACCACAGAGACAGCCACAGAGATAACCAAAGAGACAGCCACAGAGATAACCACAGAGACAGCCACAGAGATAACCAGAGAAACAGCCACAGAGATAACCACAGAGAAAGCCACAGAGATAACCAGAGAGACAGCCACAGAAATAACCAGAGAGACAGCCACAGAGATAACCACAGAGACAGCCACATAGATAACCAGAGAGACAGCCACAGAGATAACCAGAGAGACAGCCACAGAGACAGCCACAGAGATAACCACAGAGATAACCACAGAGACAGCCACAGAGATAACCACAGAGACATTTTTAGTTAATCTCTTGCTATTGAGATAACAATGTAAAAATGGTGTTACTTTGCCACTAAAGCTGAAGGAACACCAATACTACTCAATTTCCAGTATTCAAACAGTCTCTACTCTTTATGTTTCTGGAAAGGTGAGGCCAACTCAACGCTTTAATGAGATGAAACCCGGAGAGGCTTAGAGAAAAACTCCATCAACAAACAGTTCTGTGTTACAGTACTCTCCTCTTCATTGTGTGTGCCGTCGGTTGGGCGTTGGTGTTTGCAACTGAGACCACAATCAGCTGTGCTAACAGATCCACTAATTGAAGACATTTCCAGACTGGTGCTCAGGAACTGTCCATGGAAACTTGCCTTCCCAGCCCGTCTCTCCCTCTCTCAGAATATACCATATTCACTTGCTGCCAGCCCCTCTCAACCAGACTGCCTTTGCTGTAATAAATGATACTATTGAATTAAGGCCGTTGGTTCGATGAATTAGCTTTTGTGCGAGGGGAACAAGCTACAGTAAGATTGTGGGTCTGGGAAAGGAGAGGGAGAGAAGAGGAGTGAGGAAGAGGAAAGGAGAGGAGCGAGGAAAGGAGAGGGAGAGAAGAGGAGCGAGGAAGAGGAAAGGAGAGGAGCGAGGAAAGGAGAGGGAGAGAAGAGGAGCGAGGAAGAGGAAAGGAGAGGAGCGAGGAAAGGAGAGGGAGAGAAGAGGAGCGAGGAAGAGGAAAGGACAACAGGAACGCGAGAGGAGATGTGTTAGGTGGTAAAGATGTGCTAGTGTTAGGTGGTAAAGATGTGCTAGTGTTAGGTGGTAAAGATGTGCTAGTGTTAGGTGGTAAAGATGTGCTAGTGTTAGGTGGTAAAGATGTGCTAGTGTTAGGCGGTAAAGATGTGCTAGTGTTAGGCAGTAAAGATGTGCTAGTGTTAGGCGGTAAAGATGTGCTAGTGTTAGGCGGTAAAGATGTGCTAGTGTTAGGTGGTAAAGATGTGCTAGTGTTAGGCGGTAAAGATGTGCTAGTGTTAGGCGGTAAAGATGTGCTAGTGTTAGGCGGTAAAGATGTGCTAGTGTTAGGCAGTAAAGATGTGCTAGTGTTAGGCGGTAAAGATGTGCTAGTGTTAGGCGGTAAAGATGTGCTAGTGTTAGGTGGTAAAGATGTGCTAGTGTTAGGCGGTAAAGATGTGCTAGTGTTAGGCGGTAAAGATGTGCTAGTGTTAGGCGGTAAAGATGTGCTAGTGTTAGGCAGTAAAGATGTGCTAGTGTTAGGCGGTAAAGATGTGCTAGTGTTAGGCGGTAAAGATGTGCTAGTGTTAGGCGGTAAAGATGTGCTAGTGTTAGGTGGTAAAGATGTGCTAGTGTTAGGCGGTAAAGATGTGCTAGTGTTAGGCAGTAAAGATGTGCTAGTGTTAGGCGGTAAAGATGTGCTAGTGTTAGGTGGTAAAGATGTGCTAGTGTTAGGTGGTAAAGATGTGCTAGTGTTAGGTGGTAAAGATGTGCTAGTGTTAGGCGGTAAAGATGTGCTAGTGTTAGGTGGTAAAGATGTGCTAGTGTTAGGCGGTAAAGATGTGCTAGTGTTAGGCGGTAAAGATGTGCTAGTGTTAGGCAGTAAAGATGTGCTAGTGTTAGGTGGTAAAGATGTGCTAGTGTTAGGCGGTAAAGATGTGCTAGTGTTAGGCGGTAAAGATGTGCTAGTGTTAGGCAGTAAAGATGTGCTAGTGTTAGGCGGTAAAGATGTGCTAGTGTTAGGTGGTAAAGATGTGCTAGTGTTAGGTGGTAAAGATGTGCTAGTGTTAGGCGGTAAAGATGTGCTAGTGTTAGGCGGTAAAGATGTGCTAGTGTTAGGCAGTAAAGATGTGCTAGTGTTAGGCAGTAAAGATGTGCTAGTGTTAGGCGGTAAAGATGTGCTAGTGTTAGGTGGTAAAGATGTGCTAGTGTTAGGTGGTAAAGATGTGCTAGTGTTAGGCAGTAAAGATGTGCTAGTGTTAGACGGTAAAGATGTGCTAGTGTTAGGTGGTAAAGATGTGCTAGTGTTAGGCGGTAAAGATGTGCTAGTGTTAGGCAGTAAAGATGTGCTAGTGTTAGGCGGTAAAGATGTGCTAGTGTTAGGCGGTAAAGATGTGCTAGTGTTAGGCGGTAAAGATGTGCTAGTGTTAGGTGGTAAAGATGTGCTAGTGTTAGGTGGTAAAGATGTGCTAGTGTTAGGTGGTAAAGATGTGCTAGTGTTAGGCGGTAAAGATGTGCTAGTGTTAGGCAGTAAAGATGTGCTAGTGTTAGGCGGTAAAGATGTGCTAGTGTTAGGCAGTAAAGATGTGCTAGTGTTAGGCGGTAAAGATGTGCTAGTGTTAGGCAGTAAAGATGTGCTAGTGTTAGGCGGTAAAGATGTGCTAGTGTTAGGCAGTAAAGATGTGCTAGTGTTAGGCGGTAAAGATGTGCTAGTGTTAGGCGGTAAAGATGTGCTAGTGTTAGGCAGTAAAGATGTGCTAGTGTTAGGCAGTAAAGATGTGCTAGTGTTAGGCAGTAAAGATGTGCTAGTGTTAGGCGGTAAAGATGTGCTAGTGTTAGGCAGTAAAGATGTGCTAGTGTTAGGCAGTAAAGATGTGCTAGTGTTAGGCGGTAAAGATGTGCTAGTGTTAGGCGGTAAAGATGTGCTAGTGTTAGGCGGTAAAGATGTGCTAGTGTTAGGTGGTAAAGATGTGCTAGTGTTAGGCAGTAAAGATGTGCTAGTGTTAGGCGGTAAAGATGTGCTAGTGTTAGGCGGTAAAGATGTGCTAGTGTTAGGCAGTAAAGATGTGCTAGTGTTAGGCGGTAAAGATGTGCTAGTGTTAGGCGGTAAAGATGTGCTAGTGTTAGGCGGTAAAGATGTGCTAGTGTTAGGTGGTAAAGATGTGCTAGTGTTAGGCGGTAAAGATGTGCTAGTGTTAGGCGGTAAAGATGTGCTAGTGTTAGGCGGTAAAGAGTGTAAGTCTTAGGTCTCCAGACATCAGAGGCTGGCATTTATTTTCTGGGACTCCAAGACTGAGAGAGGCAAACTAAAGCGACACACACGCACGCACGCACGCACGCACGCACGCACACAACAAGAGCACAGACAGAGGCCTGCCTGGGAGAGAGGCACCTGCGATGACATTAATAGCAGCATCCCAACAGCAGAAAACAGAGCTCCGTACGGCTATTCAAATCACGGGTTTGTTGTTACCTCGTTGTCTGATTCATAGTGTTCTCACTGCATTTTCTGAACACTACTGCTGTGAGCCAAGGCTCTGTTTAGCCTGGACTGGGTTCTGAGTTCACATACCTTTATAACTCTCGGCTGCGGTCACTCCAAACACAGTGTCACCGGTTGGGACACTGCCTCTCCCAGCTGGACACATCTGGGAAAACTGATCTGTTTGAAGAGACAGACAAGAACATGTGTAATATGTCACGTGTTTGTGTGTGTGTTAATGAGTGTGTGTTTTATGTGTGTGCTTCCTCACCAGTGCCCTGGACGGGGCAGGGGTGCACCTCACAGTTGTCCCCCCAGCCTGCCCCCAGCGTACAGCAGCACTCCTCCATGGTGACACTGCTGGTCAGCACGTTCTCACACAGATTCTCATCGCTGAGGTTGTAATAGCACTCCTTCCTCTCCACTGACGAGGCTGTACAGGGAACAGAGGGGAGGAAACACTTCACTGCACAGAAATAGATCAAGGATAGTGTTCAGTAATATCATCTGTGGTGCGAGTGAACGAGCGACGTTTTAGAGTGACAGCAATGGGTTAACCCGGGGAGGGATGAGTCTCTCTCTCTGTGACATTTCCCATGCAGGAGTGTAAAGTGACACATTTAGAGCGTGCTGGAGAGGTAAGGCACATGATGAATGTGATCCGCCTGGAGGACCAGAGTACACAGCTGCTCACACTGCTTTTAAGATATTCACGGAGAGAAGAGAACCACCCCCTCCGCTCCCTCTTCCTCCTCCCCTTGGTTTCCCCGAAACCTTCCACACGCACACAAACACACACACACTGCGGTTTCTGTCTCATTGTTTTGTGCTCTGTGAATTCCTATGATAATTACAGATCACCAGAGACTCATAACTAATTGCCCATTCTCAGAAAAACCCAGCTTTTCCTGCTACAACATGGAAATGGCCTTTTACATTCTTCCAAAGCAAATCACACTATTACGTAACGTCTGCTGTTGTGAGCACACGGCATGCTCTAATTCCGAACATTACGTAATGATAAACTGTCCTCCTTAAATATTTGGGACTGTTTTCAGATGTAACAGAGAACATACTCTACTTGAGGTCATGTGGTTGAGTCGGACAAGAAGTCTAGGTTAATGTAGAGCTCTGGGACCCGACCTAAAGCCCTGAACTACAGTATACATCCACCAGACAGACACACAGCCGGCTCCGTTTCTCATTAGAGTTTTACACTCAGGCAGAGACAAGGCAGTCCCCTGGAACGTGGGTCCACAGAGCCAGGCCCCCCCATTCCTCAGAACGCCACTCCACTCAAATTGAACAACACAGTGTTAAAGGTTAATATGGTCGACTGAGACAATGCTCTCAACGTTCCCTACACAGTCCTGTTAATGTAAAGGGATTCACACAATGGAATGTTACGATCACCACTAAAGTGTTGATTTCGATGAACCATGTAACTTGGGAGACTTCTTAACCCTCCATCACCCCTTTTATCTGAGGACAACTTTACTCAATTCTAATCAGAAACTATCTCTAACTCTTCATTTGTGTTCAGGCAATGTGTGGGTCACCTGTGGGAGCAGGACTACACTTGGCGGTCATCTGGTTGTACTCCTGGTCCTCATCGCGGCATATACACAGGAAGGAGCCCTCCACGTTCTCACACAAGGCCTCGCCACACACACCGCTCAGCAGATCACACTCGTTGACATCTGCAGGAAGAACACAACACTTTGGTTAGCGGTTTGCGGTTAGCACTAATATGCATGGTTAGCAACCCTCCATCTCATTCATGTGATGCCTCACATATGTGGCTTGAGCGGCTTCATTCACTGGGACAAGTAGCTGATAAAGACAAATGAAGATACTAAGTGATGTACTGTATGGGGAGCGGGTGAAAAACCTTTGGAAATGGATTTCTCTTAAACAAAACAGTAAGAGCTCAAAATCAATAGATAGGCTTATACATTGAAGAAGAGATACTCAAATATCTATTTCACTTTCCAACAACATGTATTTGTTCCTTTGACTTGGCTGTGGTTATACATGTGCATCCACCCATGTATGTCTCTCCAGTTATGAACGAAGGTGCAGAGAGAAAACATCAACCCGGAAGTGGAGCTCATTGTAAAAAGACAAAGCCATCTGGTTCCTACGTGCTCTGATCTGCCCCGTATCCCCAACACCCTGTCCAATACTTCACACCGTGGTGTGGGCCAGATTGTCAATGAGCTAGAAAGTGTTAAGGAGAGAGTGGGGAGGAAGAGAGTGGGTGCGTCCCAATAGGGGAGCACTAAAAAGAGGGTGGGACAGTCCAGAATCACAATGGAAAAGGCAGATTTTGCCTCATAAGAGATGATATATAAACATATTGCACGGCCTTTCCTGCTCAGCAGAATGGGACGACCACAAAGTACATTTGTAGAAATGTTCTTTCTCCATTTCAGAGGATTCTGTCCTTATGCATTAAATATTTTATATACCAGTTTATATACCACAATTTGGCTACACAGTACATCTCCGCTGCCCAGCCATTGGAAATGATTTAATATGTACAGAGAGAAATGCTGAGTTACAGTATAGTATAGCTAGATAGGTTAGTGGGAAGAAGACTGGCTCTATTTCGATGGCGATATATACTGAGTGTACAAAACATTATTAACTTTCCATGACAGACTGACCAGGAGAATCCAGTTGGAAGCTATGATCCCTTATTGATGTCACTTGTTAAATCCACTTCAATCCGTGTAGATGAAGGGGAGGAGACAGGTTAAAGAAGGATTTTTAAGCCTTGAGAAATGGATTGTGTATGTGTGCCATTCAGAGGGTGAATGGGCAAGACAAAAGATTTAAGTGCCTTTGAACAGGGTATGGTAGTAGGTACCAGGCTCACCGGTTTGTGTCATGAACTGCAACGCTGCTGGGTTTTTCACGCTCAACAGTTTCCTGTGTGTATCAAGAATGGTCCACCACCCGAAGGACATCCAGCCAACTTGACACTACTGTGGGAAGCATTGGAGTCAACACGGGCCAGCGTCCCTGTGGAACGCTTTCGACACCTTGTAGAGTCCATGCCCCGAAAAAATGAGGCTGTTCTGAGGGCAAAAGGGGGGATGCAACTCAATATTAGGAAGGTGTTCTTCATGTTTTGTATACTCAGTGTATAACTTGTTTTTATGTATGCAGATGCAACTTCCCAGCCTGTCTCTCTCTCTTTCCTCCTCTCTTCTCCTCCCCCTCCGGTATGGGACTAGGCAGAAATAGCCAGTCGCAGGAGCCAGAGAGACTATCATTGTGTGATTCAGAGCACAGATGGCTTGGCATATTCACCCACAATGACCGCTATTGCATATATCTGCCGCCACGGATCAAAAAGCTCATTAAAAGCCAAGGTACCTACTGTAATGCAGGAAGCAGACAAAAATGAAAAGTGAAAAGTCCCTCCCTCTAGTTATAAGCCTTCCTTGTCGCTCGGCTCAACGCATCCAGGTACTGAGGAGAAACTATAATTCATTTGACATTAAAACCTGCTGCTGCTTTTCTGGTTTCAGCACGCACCGCGGTGCCCTCATTAAAAGCTGGTCTGTCTGGCTTGACCCTGTAGCACCTTGTTCACTATGCACAGTCATTGTTTGGGTTCAGCCACAACCGCTACCCCAGCCTCAGTCCAGCAGAGTCAGAAAAAGCACAGCTGTTGGCTTATTCATCTTGTTTAAAGTTGTAGCTAGCTGGACTAGAGGGAGAGGGAGTAGCAACAATGAAATGTGTCACTTAAATCATTTGACAGTCAGACAGTGTTCTGTTCAATAACATGAGCTGTGAAAAGAGAGGACACAGACAGATAGGCTACGCTGTTTGAATCCCAGTACGTAACAAACAGGTTAATACGATCCAAAATGGCTTTTTTATCTGGGAAGCAGAAAACAATCCGAGAGGCTCAGGGGTGCGTCTGTCTGGGTGTAACCAGAGATGGGGAGAGGAGTGGGGGAGAGGAGGGGTTGGCGGTTGACCACTTCCGGTAGTTTGGGGGGCGAGACCATCTGTGCAAGCCACAGCAGAGTGATGGGCTGGCAGAAGAACAGAGGCAGCTGGCTGTACAGGGCTGGGGTGGGACCCACCAACACTTGCCAAGGTACAGATGGAGAGTGTGTGTGTGAGAGAACGAAGGCAAGAGAGACCGTATGCGTAAGTGGACGTGACTGTGCGTGTGTGCGTGTGCACGTGCGTGTGTGCATGTGCGTGTGTATCGGTGTGTGTTGCAGGTTAGTGTACGTGTGCATGTTGCAGGGAGTGCATGTGTGTGTAAAAGTGTTTGTGTAGATGTATGAACGTGTACGTGCGATCGCGTGTGTGTGTGTGTGCGCACAGGTCAGAGAGGTCTGGCTGAAGGAAGTATTTTATCAGCTTCAATTTGGGAGTGCCTGCGACCCACTTTCAGGGCTCTGACAGGCCTTTCTGCAGGAGGAAATTGGAATAGATGGGAACTGCATGGGCCCAGTTAAAGAAACCACCAAGACAAACGAGCTCCAATTCTTCAGCTTGTCCAAAAACATGAACTCACTGGCTCTCTATCTGATGATGATTCCCCACTCCCTCAAACCCCCTCAAACTGAGAGAATGAAATTGAGAGTAACAAAAAAAACGGCATTCTGAGCTCTTTTGACAGAGTGAGCACTGGTTTTCTGTGGGTCTGTGGAAGAATGCCCCCTGGCTTGGCTGAGGAAGACATCAGTCCAAGGTGATGAGGTTGTCTGGGGTTTGATTTGGTATCAGGGATGGATTTTCGGACAGAACACACTCACCTTTGAATCCACTGCAGCCCGGGGCTGAAATGAAAGCCATGCATCACTGATAGCGAACCACCACAGCCAAGCCCCGACCGGAAAAAGCTATTGACTGAGAAATAACCTGGTTGACCAAACATACAGTACATTACATCAAGAAAGAACATTTTGTGTAACCTATAGATCTGATTCAGACAACTCCAGTATTAAAAGTCAAATCAAAAAGGCAATTTTTTTTATCAAAATCTCTGTCTTATAGTCAATCTTTCTCTTCAGTGGGGATAGGCAGACAGGAACCAGAACCCTGGACTCACACTGACAGACAGAAGATACAGCTTTACAACTCTCCATTACTTCCACTGCAACGGTATGTGTGTGTGTTTGCGTCTACGGTTCTTCAGTGCCTGTGTGTGCGTGTATGCTTGTGCGTGAGACAGCAGAGTCTAAGCTCCAGTGCATTTTCCAATCCTAGGGTCTAAGGAGCACTGTAGACACAGCGGGAGATGTTTAAAACATAACAGCGTGAGCTACACCTTCAAATTGAATGAAAATAAATGGTCACATCAATCAAATGTCCGGCGACACGTCTGCCATCTTTTTTTTTCATGCAAAGAGGGGAAACTACTGTCCCAAAATGGCCCTGCATCAAAATGGCCCACACCATATCATCACATGCAAGTCTTTGATGACATGATTTCATATCTACAATGCATGAAGCATACATAGAGTAGCATGAAGCATACATTTCTAGCACTGCCAACAAACTCCAGAGGAAAATAGCTGTCAGGAAAATACACTCAATCATACTTCCTATTGCTTTGCATGGACGAATTCATGTTTATAATTGGCTAAAGGCTACAGTAGTTGCCACTGAATGAGGAAATAAATCTCATTTTAAGATTGAAAAGGTTACTCTTGGTTTTCTAGGTTGACAGATATAGCCATGGCAGACTCCCCAGCATATACATAATAGGAGTGAGCTGTCATTCAGTCGTCATGACAACTCTGCTGGAGTTGTCTCAAGAAGGGAGCAGAAGTTTTAGCCATCAACGCTAGCAGTTTGGTTTTAAGAGAGTTCCAATGCTTTCAGCAGGACACCTACACTGAAAAAAAATGAAGGTTCTTAAATGGTTTGAACTTTTGCCCGATAAAGAACCTTTGAGTTAAGTGGGGGATTCTCGACGTGGCATCTACGGTTCTTCAGAATTCTAAAAGGTTCTTGAAATGTATGGAAGCCCTTTCATAGCACACAGCAAATTGGCCAGTGTTAAAGGGGCAGTGCAGTCAAAAACGTTATTTTCTAAAAAATATATATTTATATTTCCACACTATGAGGTCGAAATTACACTCTGAAATTGTGAAAATGATAATGCACTTTTAGTGTAAGAGCTACAAAAAACCACCTGGAATTTTAGCCTGTTTGGGTGGGATGGAGTTTTTGGCCCACAGCATGATATTAGAGTTCTCATCGGGCCTGAAAATTTGAGGCCGATCCGACCCAAGCCCGGTGAGCTGAAACCCAAGCCCAGGCCTGGTCTGACATCACAGAAAATAATTGAGCCCGAACACCAAAAAAAGCCTGATATATAGAAAACAGCATATAGAGTTAAACTGGTGTTGGGAAGAATGCAGCCACTAGGCCTAGAAAAAGCACAGAGAGGAAAACTCATCTTAGTAAGGAATGGTTAAATATTGGAACAAAGTAGGCTAATGCAATTGAAGGCATGTATCAAATTATTGTTTATAGTTCTACTGAAACTCCCAAAGTAATATCCAACCGTTACACTAATTTAAAGCAATAATCGTGTATTGCCACCAAGATGATAATTTCAGCACTGTTTTGATTGGGACAGCGCCATCGCCGGTTTTAACATTTGGTAACAATTAGGCTGGGAAACTGTTAGCTGAGGTGAGCAAGTGCTCATGATCATCACTTTTCTAGTTTGCTCAAATGATAAAAACATTTTGCTACTGTAGCATGTTACGTAGCTTGGCATTATGCACTTCACTGGCGTAGTAGCCTGAGTCATAACCAAAGCCTGTGACTTGTCTGATAATCAATCAATGTGATTTTGTCTCCCAAAACCCACCCACACACACTGACACACCCCACTCCTACTCACCCACACAGCCGAGGCCCTCCTGGGACTCCTGGTAGCCCCGGTCACACAGGCAGCGGAAGGATCCGACCATGTTCTCACAGAAGCCGTGGCTGCCACACGCCATGGCGTTGACGTTGCACTCATCAATGTCTGCAGAACGAGGAGGAGAAGGGTCAAAGTTTAGTTATCGGTTCTTCTATACAGTCTCGGTGGTAGAGGTGGTTCCTCAATAAGGACCAGTTGACCTACAGAACAGCAGAAGCCTACACCCACTGAGCTGCAGTGGAACTAGTCTCAGGTTTTGAAGCAAATATCTCATTGGTACCATTTATTATGAGTATGAGCATCCAGACAGTTCAAGTTGAAAATATTTGCTGTGTCCAGAGGCAAAGCAGAAAAGTACAGTATACCACGAAGCATATAGAGGCAAGGCCAAAATAAATGAAAGGCAGATCCACACTGAAAAAAGTGTGTGTGTATGTTTGCATGTACAGTGTGTGTGTGTGTGTGTGTGTGTGTGTGTGTGTGTGTGTGTGTGTGTGTGTGTGTATGGGTGTATGAGTGTGTGTGTACATTAGACTCCACACCCTGCGAAGACTGTAATAAATATGCTCAAATATTAGCACAAAAGAACACTAGGAAAATCATGGAGAGCTGTAGACAAAACATGTCTCACATAAATGTCCTCTTGTCTCGGCTGAGCTGGGCAAACAGAGCATTCTAAACTGGAACACTGTGTAACCCAAACAGTTTAATCAACCGCCTGACCCCTAAACAAGCTCACGCAACAGACGTAATGTTGCTGCCTCACGACAGATGCTCATAGTGAGTTACTATGGTCACTGAGGAATCTGTTCTGTGGAGATAATTAGTAGAGAACAAGCTTGAGTTAGCTGGACCAACGAGATGGTGCAAAGTCTATTGAAACACCCCCCATACCCCCAAAACCTACAAGAGACATACACTACATGACCAAAAGTATGTGGACAACTGCTCATTCCAAAATAATGGGCATTAATATGGAGTTGGTCCCCCCTTTCCTGCTATAACAGAGCCTCCAATCTTCTAGGAAGGCTTTCCACTAGATGTTGGAACATTGCATTAGCGAGGTCGGACACTGATGTTGGGCATTTAGGCCTGGCTCGCAGTCGGCGTTCCAATTCATCCAAAAGGTGTCTGTGCAGGCCAGTCAAGTTCTTCCACACCGATCTCGACAAACCGTATCTGTACGGACCTCACTTGTGCACAGGGGGGTTGTCATGCTGAAACTGGAAAGGACCTTCCCCAAACTATTGCCACAAAGTTGGAAGCACAGAATCGTCTAGAATGTCAATGTATGCTGTAGCATTAAGATTTTCCTTTAGGGGCCTCCCAAGTGGCACAGCGGACTAAGGCACTGCATCGCAGAGTTTAGAATGCTCTGTTTGCCCAGCTCAGCCGAGACAAGAGGACATTTATGTGAGACATGTTTTGTCTACAGCTCTCCATCGCAGAGCGTCTGTAGTGACGCTGAGGCGTCACTACAGACCCGGGTTCGATCTCAGGCTGTGTCACAGCCGGCCGTGACACCCACGAGGTGGCGCACAATTGGCCCAGCGTCGTCCGAGTTTCCTTGTCCCATCGCGCTCTAGCGACTCCTTGTGTCGGGCCGGGCGCCTACAAGCTGACTTCGGTCGCCAACTGGACAGTGTTTCCTCCGACACATTGGTGCGTGCGGCTGGCTTCCGGGTTAAGGGAGCATTGTGTCAAGAACCAGAGCAGCTTGGCAGGGTCGTGTTTTGGAGGACGTACGGCTCTCGACCTTTGCCTCTCCCGAGTCCATTTGGGAGTTGCAGCGATGGGACAAGACTGTAACTATCAAATGGATATCACAAAATTGGCGAGAAAAAGGGGTAAAGGTACAAAAAAAAGTATATAATTATAAAACATTTCCCTTTACTGAAATTAAAGGGCTCGAACCATGAAAAACAGCCCCAGACCATTATTCCTCCTCCACAAAACTTTACAGTTGGCACTATGCATTGGAGCGTTTCCACTGCTCTAGAGTCCAATGGCGGCGAGCATTACACCACTCCAGCCAACGCTTGGCATTGATCATGGTAAACTTAGGCTTGTGTGCGGCTTCTCGGCCATGGAAACCCATTTCATGAAGCTCCCGAAGTTGCTTCCAGAGGCCGTTTGGAACTCGGTAGCGAGGACAGACAATTTTTACGTGCTACGCGCTTCAGCACTCGGCGGTCCCGTTATGTGAGTTTGTGTGGCCTACCACTTTGTGGCTGAGCCGTTGATTCTCCTAAACATTCCCACTTCACCATAACAGCACTTACAGTTGACCGGGGCAGCTCTAGCAGGGCAGGAATTTGACGTACTGACTTGTTGGAAAGGTGGCATCCTATGACGGTGCCACGTTGAAAGTCACTGAGCTCTTCAGTGAAACCGTTCTACTGCCAATGTTTGTCTATGAAGATTGCACGGCTGTGTGTTCGATTATATACACCTGCCAGCAACGGGTGTGGCTGAAATAGCCGAATCCACAAATGTAAAGATATTTCCACGTACTTTTGTTTATATAGTGTACATGTACAGGTGTCAAGCCAAGGTGACGCTTTGTACTGCTCACTGTCCACCAAAAAGCAGTTGATAGACCAGAACAAAAATGTATGTAGATGGATGGGGATTGATATGGAAAGGTGTGTTGATGGGTGAGGGGGTAAGGTGAGTTTTGATGGATGGATGGATGGATGGAGGAGGGTAAGATGAGATGGAATAGAAGCGCATGGGTATTTTAAAGCAAAGGATTGGATGGGGCGACAGCTGAAAGTTTGCAGGGCTATGGCTACCCTGATGATGCCGACTCACCCATACAGATGCCCTCTGGGCCATGGTTGTGTCCAGGGGGGCAGTCCACCACACACCTATAGGAGCCCTCCATGTTCTCACACTGCCACGCCCCACAGATGCTCCGCCCCAACTCTGAACACTCGTCGATATCTGGGAGAGCACAGAGCCACAGTACCCCAGTCAAAACCCAGCTAAACACTTATACACCCCACTGAACTGAACACAGTAGCGATGCTTAAATTGTAGTCCTCAGGAAATCGGCATAGATCGGCATAGAGAATAATGGGATATGTAGTTGTGTGACAGTGTGTTACCAACCCAGGCATGTGTCAGTGTCTGGCTGCAGGCGGTAGCCAGTGTCACACAGGCATCTGTAGGAACCCTGGCTGTTCTCACAGGAACCGCCAACACACCTGGTGCCATCTGAGCACTCATCCACGTCTGCAAAGAAACACACACGTACACACACAAACTCAGCATACCGGTACGTCCTATATGCCAACAAAAAAAAAACGTTCTCAAGGGGTGTTTGAAACAAACACCAAACAGTTGAAGACTTGGATATCCTTGGATACCCTGAAAGTCCGTTGACCAAGATAGAAAAAGCTTCACGTCATCAGAGCCAGAGATGAAAGAGACAGAGAGAGAGACAACCGCAGAAGCAGATGTGACAGGCCACAGCAGGTTTCATCTTCCTCTTGATCTCTGCTGGACCCAATTCAATCTATGTCAAACAGGCCCTCCCTGGAGCCCAAACATCCTTCTTCTTGGGTCAGACCATCCTTTGGCTGTTACAGGGGAGGACAGTCTGTGGCGCCTTGGGGGTATTACTGTACTAAAGCCAAGCTGGGGTCTGGGTAGAAGAGCTGTGGGCCGGGACCCCTGTGCTTTGATTGTGGTCCAGGCCTCAGTCCCAGTCTGCTCCTCAGCTGTGGTTCTGCTGGTCCAAGATCAACAGGGAAAGCGGTGGGCTGAGCTGCGGGGGCTGAGCTGGGGGGACTGAGGTGTTTTATGGCCCATGTCCTATTGCTGGTTCACTGGGCCCATGTTCCCAGGATTAAACAAGATCGTGGCCCCACCTCACGGGGGCCTATCGTTGAGCCATGTTCAGGCTGAAAACATATTTATACCACAGGGAGGAGGGAAGAGGAGAACTCCCCTAACAGTAAATGCTATTTCCTCTGCTTGCCTCCTTTTGGCTTGGGAGGATCATGTGTCTGTCTTTAGCTAATTGGAATCCCACCCCTCAGCCTCAGCGATGGCACCTGCAAAAGTAATCTGCCGTTAACTCTGCTGAAGGATGTCCTGTTGTCAGCTTTACAGACTTGTACAACATGCAGGATGCTCACGTACTATGGCGCATCCCCCTAATTCATTTCCTCAGTGAAAGGATCAGTGAAATGACATGAAAGGTGAAAATTGGATTACGACCAAAAATACTATTGTAGTGGTAATTGCTTATGATGTCCAGAACTCCATATGTATGTATGTACGCCTGCCCGCGCACACACACACACACACACACACACACACACACACACACACACACACACACACACACACACACACACACACACACACACACACACACACACACAGAGGACCTCACTCACTGAGCCTGAGCTCCTGCATAAATCAGGAGTAACAGAGTACAGCAGAAAATATTCCTCCTTGTCTAGACATCGAGCTCAAAGGCTTCCTTCTCTGTTTTTTCTCTATTTTTACTGCAGGAAAGGGCATTTAAAACAACTCTGGCACGGGGCAAGACTCCTGGCATCAAGGTCTTTGGTGGAAAAAAAAGCAGAAACCATATGTGAAAGAAATGAAAGCCACTCTCTTCCAGGAGCAACAAGGCATCGGCAGGGAGAGAGACGGAGCCAGCAGAACGGAGGGAACATGCGGCATGAGACGGAGGCGTTAGACAAGCATCCGACTAACATCGTATAAATGTCAGATACACATCAGTTGAACCAGAGAAAACCACAACCAAACATGGCTATCAATCAAACCACCGCTAAAGAACTGGTGTTGTGGATAGATCGTGTGTGTGTGTGTGTGTGTGTGTGTGTGTGTGTGTGTGTGTGTGTGTGTGTGTGTGTGTGTGTGTGTGTGTGTGTGTGTGTGTGTGTGTGTGTGTGTGTGTGTGTGTGTGTGTGTGTGTGTGTGTGTGTGTGTGTGTGTGTGTGTGTGTGTGTGTGTGTGTGTGTGTAAACGCTGATCACCGTTCACGGCAATTCGCCGCGAATAGACTAACAGCCCCTCTTTTACCAATTCACTTCTCCGCGTAAACGAGTCGGCAAAATAAAAAAAGGTGCTTACGTGCATTTTTCCTCTACTACACCACCGGATGTGGATGCAAAGAAAGGGCGACGCGAGAGAGTCAGAGAATGAATGAGTGACTGGGTGAAGAAAATGAGTCAGTGAATCAGTGAGAAGCCTCCTAACACTTCTAATCACTGGAACTCGGCTTATATCACATTTCCCCAAGCCTCTTGGCTCAGAGAAACACTGCCACAACAACTGCAGATCACTGGAAGAGGCAGGGTGTCATATTATTGTGTGGCCTACCTTCACAGGTGTGTTTGTCCTGGCCGGCAGCGAAGCCTCTCTCACAGACGCAGTAGAAGGAGCCCTCAGCGTTGAGACACTCCCCGTGTGGGGAACACAGCTCCGGGTCGTCCAGACACTCGTCAACATCTGTCGGGGACAGCCAGGCCAAGGCGCAGGTGTGAGGTCATTCAACATGACACACCAGGGAAAGAAGGAAGGAGGAAGGGAGGGAGATACAGGCCAGAGGCTTGTTAACTGTTGCAGGTGCCTCAGTGTCTGATTCCTTTGTACACACGTATAATGAAGAATGACATCAGCATTACCACAGGCAGGGGAGATATGTGAAATCACCTGGCCTCTCAGCTTCTCTGGCACGCTCACATGATGTGGGTGTGCATATGTCAGAATAAGTTAATGTATTGTTGAGAGTGTGTGTTCAGGTGCATGTGTGTGTGTGTTTATAGGCATATCAAATTATTGCATCAAAGAGAGAGTGTGAAGGTGTCTGTGTCTGCATCTATGTCAGTCTGTGAGTGTGAGTGTGAGTGTGAGTGTGTGTGTGTGTGTGTGTGTGTGTGTGTGTGTGTGTGTGTGTGTGTGTGTGTGTACATGTGTGTGTGTGTGTGTGTGCACATGTGTGTGTGTGTGTGCACATGTGTGTGTGTGTGTGCACATGTGTGTGTGTGCACATGTGTGTGTCTTTGCATGTATGTTTTGAGTATGTGAGGGAGGGAGTGGCCTATACCTAGGCAGCTGGTGCCGTTGATCTGCTGGTAGCCCTGGGGGCAGCTGCAGTGGTAGGAGCCCATGTTGTTGACACAGTGGCCCACCCTGTCACAGGGCATGGTCAGCTTCTGGCACTCATCCACATCTGCAACCAAAGGGACAGCTCTCAATGCAGGCAACACACACACACAATCATGGACGCACACAGACACTATGCTTTATGGGAAGATAGAGGACATGAAGATAGAGTCCGTTTCAGGATTTTAATTAGGGTAGCTAGATATTTTCTACCATGTGTTTGTACATTACATGATTAAAAATACATTCAATTAGATGAACAATGTACAAAATATTGATACCAGTTCAGAAATCCAATCTTCTGAACCATTATCAGATTATTATATATACTGAGTGTACAAAACATTAAGAACACCTTCCTAATATAGAGTCCAACCCCCCCCCCCCCATTTGGCCTCAGAACATCATCAATTCGTCAGACTCTACAGGGTGTCGAAAGCGTTCCACAGGGATGCTGGCCCATGTTGACTCCAATGCTTCCCACAGTTGTGTCAAGTTGGCTGGATGTACTTTGGGTGGTGGACCATTCTTGATACACACGGGAAACTGTTGAGCGTGAAAAACCCAGCAGCGTTGCAGTTCTTGACACAAACCGGTGCACCTGGCACCAACTACCATACTCCATTCAAAGGCACTTAAATCTTTTATCTTGCCCATTCACCCTCTGAATGCCACACATACACAATCCATTTCTCAAGGCTTAAAAATCCTTATTTAACCTGTCTCCTCCCCTTCATCTACACTGATTGAAGTGGATTTAACAAGTGACATCAATAAGGGATCATAGCTTTCACTTGGATTCACCTGGTCAGTCTGTAGTGGAAAGAGCAGGTGTTCATAATGTTTTGTACACTGCGTATGTTTTAAGAACTTTTTTCAGATCTATCTAAACACAGCTAACTCCAATGTGTCCCAAATATCCACTGCACAGTAAGACATTGTACTGAATGAGAAAATGTGTAATTGTGTATGTGAGGGTGTAATTGTACGCGCAAGTGTACAATGGTATGAGTCAATGTATAACGGTATAAGTCAGTGTGTAATGGCAAGAGTCAGAGGATAATGAGAGTCTTACCGTCACACTGGTCCCCTGCCGCAGAAGCCATGAAACCAGGCCCACAGTTACAGAGGAAAGAGCCCTCAGTGTTTTGGCAGTGCCCCCTGGTACACACCTGCTCATCCTGGCACTCATCCACATCTGGGGCACAACACACAACACTCTTAGGCAAAACCATCACACAAAAGCAGTAAGGCTCAGGGTGCTGCACTGATAATTCTGAGCGGTGTCACTAAAGTCAATAACATCCAACATGGCCCATTCCTATTTGAGGATGAGATTATGCATAAGAAGAGGCTTAACATGTCTAGCACATTAAGAAATAATAAAACTTTCAATAATGTCAATTTAATGTACAGGTTTGTTCAAAGTATTGTCAATGCTGTAGGACTTTATACCACATCTTGAATGCCCGTTGTGTCCTCACATTGAATAGGTCATATTTTGATACAGACTTCCTGAGCAAGGTAGCAAAGAGAGAATTCTTATCATTTCAGGTGCCAGAGGGCAAATTGGGCCAGGTGAACAGCGAGAGACATTGATGTGGCATATCGGGAGAAATATGAAGAGACATTGATATGTGGTAGCAACTTGAGTGGCAACTCAGTGTTTCATATACTTTCATTGCCCCAAACAGCCCAAGTTGGTTATTGAAATTCCATCATTTATTCAGCAGGACCCAAAGGCTTCACTGTGGGCACTATGGTCCTCTGAAAAAGTTGGGAGCTGCCAGGCAAATCCTGAATGATTTATAAACGTGCGCTACAATGCCTCAATCTTAAAGGGGAATTTTACCAATAATATATTTTCACGTGTATTTCTAGTCAATCCACCATACATACGGTTTGGAAATATAATTTAGCCTACAGTTGCACTGATTGAAGTGGATTTAACAAGTGACATCAATAAGGGATCATAGTGCCCACAGTGAAGCTATCGGATCCTGCTGAATAAATTATGGAATTTCAATAACCAACTTGGGCCCTTTCCCAACAATGTGGAGTTAAAAAGTAAGAAAGATCCAAGGGTCCTATCTAAGATATATGAGAAATAGCTTATCCTGTAATTATTCTTTTGTTTTCTGTTTCAAAAGGCTCTCGAAACACGGCATCTGTCAAAAAGTTGAAATAGCCGAGTCAAAAGACTTTGCACTTCCACCCAGCTTTTCTATGCCAGCGAATCCCAGAAAACAGCGCTTGCTAGCTGAATCCACCTGTCGCGCTGTTCATATGTGTTCAACCGACTGTGGGCGTGTAATTCAAATTATCTCTGTGACCAATGTTTACGAGAGCTCGGGCCGATCCCTACCCATGCCCGCGACGTTCAGGCCCTACACTACCCAGGCCTGATTGGTTCTGCTCGAAACCAAAAATTATAAATCATTTCCTCAGTTAGTAAATTAGCTGCTCCTCTCTGTGTGTCACCCGCTTCCTGCTGGCTCTGCATGTGTGGGAGTATAGCAACGGCTCCACTTGGGCTGCTCTGCTCAATGACGGGACACGACGAGAGCACAGAGCATGGCTGTTCGCTACTTTCCGTCACTCTAAACTCCGGCAAATCTCAAGGAACATTATTATTTTCTGTGAAATAATCTCTCCTGTCATATATTTGATTCATGTGAAGCACTTTTGGGACACCACAGGATGTTGATGGCACCTTAATTGGGGAGGACGTGCTCATAGTAATGGCTGGAGCAGAATTAGTGGAATGGTATCTATGTGTTTGATGTCATTCCAGTCATTATTATGAGCCATCCACCCCTCAGCAGCCTCCACTGTTTGACACCTACTGTTGAACCATGTTCAACCCACACACCAACCACTCTACCCAGTTAGAGAGAGGGGAATCTTGGGAGTTGTAGGAATTGACTCAAATGGACAATGGTGAACATCAGGACTGATCAGGACATTCAAAGCTAGATATCTAGACTCAGACATCGTTTGGAAATTCCTTTTTTTGTGTGAATGCATCTACCTTGGACTACTGAAAACAACAAAACCACTCGATTACATGGGTAAAATAGTCCTTTAAGCAAGGTGCCTTGTGACTGGCATAAAATACTGTGGAAAAAGCCAAGACAAAGTGCTTCGCTGGGCTAAACTGACAGTCTTAGGCAGGCAGAGTCATTAACTATGTCACATATACAAACAGTGCCCGAACAAATGAGTAATTATGGGGTAGTACTTACTTTTACAGCATTCACTCTGTGCGGCAATTATGCTGTTTATATTTATGGTCATTCTGGAAGTTTCTAACCAGTGGCTAATTCAGCTTGGGCTAAAAGGGTGATTCTCTAAACTATGACATCTTCCAGTTATGTCATCCAGTCTTCTAGATCATTCAGGGACTTGGCAGAGCTAGTTTGGGGCTGTCGTTTGAAAGTCACATAGAGCCATGAAAAACAAGATAGACACTAGGGTAAATAATTAGGATGTTACCTTCGCATGACTGTCCATCTGAGCTGAGCGTGAATCCATCGTTACACAAGCAGACAAAGTATCCCTCAAAGTTGGAGCACCTCCCGTTGGCACAAGTTGACGGGTCCAGGCATTCGTCTACGTCTGGACAGAGTCAAGAAAATGGGAGTCAAAGACTTTTACAATGTGCTTAATATCTCAAATGTCTAAACATGTTGGCATGTTAGGAAGGATATTTGAAAAAGAAACTCCAGCACACTGGTATTTGTGATGAATGGATTGGGCCAACCTTCACCTGGGTTAAGGTAATGCACCTGGAACTGCATAATGTGTGTAAACAACCCTCATTATCTTGGATAGGATACAACAACAAGAAAACACACCTATTGAAAGTTGGCATGACCTAGCTAAGAAGCTAAACCAGCACCACTACCTCCAATGAGACTTTGGAGGGTCTCCTATGGGATTGGCTGTGTGACCCAGTCATCTGCAGGCAGGGTTACTGCTGCTATAAAGGCCTATCTGGACTGTGTCACATGGTCTAACGATTTCCTGTTCCGACTCGTATCATATCTACCCGCTGTGGCTGTGTCAGGATACTGTGTGAAAAATACTCACAGCCATCCACCACATGCAACACAGACTCTCTGGAAACGCTGAGTGACGCACCTTTCCTGAGGTGTTCTTTGTCCTTGTACAGTTGCGGCGAAATATATTAGCACACATGTACAGTGCTGTGAAAAAGTATTTGCCTCCTTCCTGATTTCTTATTTTTTTGCACATTTGTCACACTTAAATGTTTCAGATCATCAAACAAATTTTAATATTACACAAAGATAACCTAAGTAAACAAAAAATGCAGTTTTTAAGTGATGATTATATTTATTAAGGTAAAAATGCTATCCAAACCTTCATGACCCTATGTGAAAAAGTAATTGTCCCCTAAACCTAATAACTGGTTGTGCCACCCTCAGCAGCAACAACTGCAATCAAGCGTTGGCAATAACTGGCAATGAGTCTTTCACATCGCTGTGGAGGAATTTTGGCCCACTCTTCTTTGCAGAATTGTTTTAATTCAGCCACATTGGGGGGTTTCGAGCATGAACAGCCTTTAAGGTCACGCCACAGCATCTCAATCGGATTCAAGTCCGGACTTTGACTAGGCCACTCCAAAACCTTCATTTTGTTTTTTTTAAGCCATTCAGAGGTGGACTTGCTGGTGTGTTTTGGATCATTGTCCTGCTGCAGAACCCAAGTGCACTTCAGCTTGAGGTCACGAACTGATGGCCGGACATTCTCCTTCAGGATTTTTTGGTAGAGAGCGGAATTCATTGGTTCCATCAATCACATCAAGTCATCCAGGTCCTAAAGCAGCCCCAGAACATCACACTACCACCACCATATTTGACTGTTGGTATGATGTTCTTTTTCTGAAATGCTGTGTTACTTTTACGCCAGATGTAACGGGACGCACACCTTCCAAAAAGTTCAACTTTTGTCTCGTCAGTCCACAGAATATTTTCCCAAAAGTCTTGGGGATCATCAAGATGTTTTTGCCAAAAGTGAGACAAGCCTTTATGTTATTTTTGGTCAGCAGTGGTTTTTGCCTTGGAACTCTGCCATGGATGCCATTTTTGCCCAGTCTCTTTCTTATGGTTGAGTCATGAACACTGACCTTAACTGAGGCAAGTGAGGCCTGCAGTTCTTTAGATGTTGTTGTAGGTTCTTTTGTGACCTATTGGATGAGTCGTCGCTGCGCTCTTGGGGTAGTTTTGGTAGGCCGGCCACTCCTGGGAAGGTTCACCAGCGTTCCAAATTTTCTCCATTTGTGGATTATGGCTCTCACCGTGGTTCGCTGGAGTCCCAAAGCTTTAGAAATGGCTTTGTCCCAGAACTCTAGGTCTTTTTGTTTCTGTCTGCTCTTTTATGTTTAGATAAGAATTGTATACCTGTCTTTTATACCTATACACCATTCTTGTGTGTGTTTTAATAAAAAATATTTGAACAGAAACTAACATTTAGCTAAAGCATTTTTAAATAAATATTCAAGTTACATAAAAAAAAGGCTTTGTAACCCTTTCCAGACTGATAGATGTCAATTACTTTGTTTCTCATCTGTTCCTGAATTGCTTTGGATCACAGAATGATGTCTTGCCTTTTGAGATCTTTTGGCCTACTTCACTTTGTCAGACAGGTTCTATTTAAGTGATTTCTTGATCCAACAGGTCTGGCAGTAATCAGGCCTGGGTGTAGCTAGTGAAATTGAACTCAGCTTTCCATAAAATGTGATTAACCACAGTAAATTCATGATTTAACAAGGGGGGCAATTACTTTGTCACTTAGGGCCATGAAGGTTCGGATAGCTTTTTTCCCTTAATAAATCAAATCATCACTTAAAAACTGCATTTTGTGTTTACTTGGGTTATCTTTGTGTAATATTAAAATTTGTTTGATGATCTGAAACATTTAAGTGTGACAAATGTGCAAAAAAATAAGAAATCAGGAAGGAGGCAAATACTTTTTCACAGCACTGTAGTTTTCTTAAGTAATTCCCTGTTTCTTCTCAAATAAGTAAAAAAATATATATTGGTCACCACAACTTGTGATTAGATTTTCAACATTAAAGAACCAATTTTATTTTTGTAAGCTTATGTTCACAATTTTAATTGAGAAACTAAAGACAAATGGCATGGACAAAAGTATTGGCACCCGGAGCTAGTACTTGGTTGCGCAGCCTTTCACCAAGATAACTGCAGAAGGGTGCCAATATCTTCGGCCGTAATTTTATGTGTCCATGGTTGGTATTAAACAGAAATGGATTAGGTTCCTAGAAACTCATGTTAAATATGGCTGTGCAACACTGTCCATACAGTTTTGGGCTGTCATTTGAAAGTCACATAAAACCATGAAACATAGAGATAGACACTAGGGTAAATAATTAGGATGTTACCTTCGCATGACTGTCCATCTGAGCTGAGCGTGAATCCATCGTTACACAAGCAGACAAAGTATCCCTCAAAGTTGGAGCACCTCCCGTTGGCACAAGTTGACGGGTCCAGGCATTCGTCTACGTCTGGACAGAGTCAAGAAAATGGGAGTCAAAGACTTTTACAATGTGCTTAATATCTCAAATGTCTAAACATGTTGGCATGTTAGGAAGGATATTTGAAAAAGAAACTCCAGCACACTGGTATTTGTGATGAATGGATTGGGCCAACCTTCACCTGGGTTAAGGTAATGCACCTGGAACTGCATAATGTGTGTAAACAACCCTCATTATCTTGGATAGGATACAAACCACACGAACACAGACCTATTGAAAGTTGGCATGACCTAGCTAAGAAGCTAAACCAGCACCAATGAGACTTTGGAGGGTCTCCCTATGGGATTGTCTGTGTGACCCAGACGTCTGCAGGCTGGGTTACTGCTGCTATAAATATGGTTGGGTAATACTGTCCATACAGGGTAGGGATTTCACTCATAGAATGTGTGTGTTGATTCTGCTGCAGGTCTCCCAGGCAGCTAACATGATGTCTTGGAGCTAGGATTAAACCTGATGTGAGGCCTAATGCACCTCATTGACAAGACAGACAAAGTACCACCAGACTGCCCTCAATCTGCTATACTGTACCCAGCGACCTAGTCTGCATTTCACATGTACAGTGCCTTGCAAAAGAATTCACCCCCTTAGCGTTTTTCCTATTTTGTTGCATTACAACCTGTAATTTAAATATACTTTTATTTGGATTTCATATAATGGACATACACAAAATAGTCCAAATTGGTGAAGTGAAATGAAAAAAATAACTTGTTAAAAAAAAAAGAGTGGTGCGTGCATAGAGTATGTATTCACCCCCTTTGCTATGAAGCCCCTAAATAAGACCAGGTATAACCAATTACCTTCAGAAGTCACATAATTAATTGAATAAAGCCCACCTGTGTGCAATCTAAGTGTCACATGATCTGTCACATGATCTCAGTATATATACACCTGTTCTGAAAGGCCCCATAGTCTGCAACACCACTAAGCAAGGGGCACCACCAAGCAAGCGGCACCATGAAGACCAAGGAGCTCTCCAAACAGGTCAGGGACAAAGTTGTGGAGAAGTACAGATCAGGGTTGGGTTATAAAAAAATATATTTTAATAATATAACTTTGAACATCCCACAGAGCACCATTAAATCCATTATTAAAAAAATGAAAGAATATGGCACCACAACAAACCTGCCAAGAGAGGGCCGCCCACCAAAACTCATGGACCAGGCAAGGAGGGCATTAATCAGAGAGGCAACAAAAAGACCAAAGATAACCCTGAAGGAGCTGCAAAGCTCCACAGCGGAGACTGGAGTATCTGTCCATAGGACCACTTTAAGCCGTACACTCCACAGAGCTGGGCTTTACGGAAGAGTGGCCAGAAAAAAAGCAATTGCTTAAAGAAGAAAATAAGCAAACACGTTTGGAGTTCGCCAAAAGGCATGGGGGAGACTCCCTAAACATATGGAAGAAGGTTCTCTGGTTAGATGAGACTAAAATTGAGCTTTTGGCCATCAAGGAAAATGCTATGTCTGGCTCAAACCCAACACCTCTCATCACCCTGAGAACACCATCCTGAGAACACAGTGAAGCATGGCGGTGGCAGCGTCATGCTGTGGGGATGTTTTTTTATCGGCAGGGACAGGGAAACTGGTCAGAATGATGGATGGCGCTAAATACAGGGAAATACTTGAGGGAAACCTGTTTCAGTCTTCCAGAGATTTGAGACTGGGACGGAGGTTCACCTTCCAGCAGGACAATGACCCTAAGCATACTGCTAAAGCAACACTCGAGTGGTTTAAAGGGAAACATTCAAAAGTCTTGGAATGGCCCAGACCTCAATCCAATTAAGAATCTGTGGTATGACTTAAAGATTGCTGTACACCAGCAGAACCCATCCAACTTGAAGGAGCTGGAGCAGTTTTGCCTTGAAGAATGGGCAAAAATCCCAGTGGCTAGATGTGCCAAGCTTATAGAGACATATCCCAAGAGACTTGCAGCTGTAATTTCTGCAAAAGGTGGCTCTACAAAGTATTGACTTTGGGGGGTGGTGAATAGTTATGCATGCTCAGGTTTTCTTTTTTCTTTGTTTGCCTTATTTCTTGTTTGTTTCGCAATAAAACATATTTTGCATCTTCAAAGTGGTAGGCATGTTGTCTAAATCAAATGATACAAACCCCCCAAAAATCTATTTTAATTACAGATTGTAAGGCAACAAAATAGGAAAAATGCCAAGGGGGGTGAATACTTTCGCAAGGCACAGCAGCTGGTAAGTTTTCAAAGGTGGGCTGTATATGACCAACAGCAGGGTAAAAAACATATTACTGTAAGCGGAGGATAGTATGAAATGCTAAAGATTAAATGAGGATAGTCTTAGAAATGCTAAATATTGATATCGTCTCACTAAATACCTCGCCAAAAATACAGTCTGTCCTAATTCCCCTTTCTTGCAGTCTGTGTGAGGGCTTTGAGAAGACAGAGAGGCAATGAACCAGCGCTGTGGCTCAGGGATTCAGGGGAAACTCTTGGACTTCGTAGTAAAGGCGGAGTGTAAGAGAGATGGAGTGGGGGACGAGCCAATGTCAATACCAGCCGCAGGACAAAGCACACACCTAACAGCAGAGCAGTGGGTGTTCTCCCCACGTTCGTACAGACACACACCCCTACACCATATATACAAAAGTATGTGGACACCCCTTCAAATTAGTGGATTCGGCTATTTCAGCAACACCCGTTGCTGACAGATGTATAAAATCAAGCACACAGCCATGCAATCTCCATAGACAAACATTGGCAGTACAATGGCCTTACTAAAGATCTCAGTGACTTTCAATATGGCACCGAAATAGGATGCCACCTTTTCAATAAGTCAGTTCATCAAATTTCTGCTCTGCAAGAGCTTCCCCGGTCAGCTTTAAGTGCTGTTATTGTGAAGTGGAAGGCCACACAAGCTCACGGAACGAGACCGCCGAGTGCTGAAGCGTGTAGCGAGTAAAAATCATTTGTCCTCGGTTGTAACACTCCCTACCGAGTTCCAAACTGCATCTGGAAGCAATGTCAGCAAAATAACTGTTCGAAGGGAGCTTCATGAAATGGGTTTCCATGGCTGAGCAGCCGCACACAAGCCTAAGACCACCATGCGCAATGCCAAGCGTCGGCTGGAGTGGTGTAAAGCTTGCCGCCATTGGACTCTGGAGCAATGGAAATGTGTTCTCTGGAGTGATGAATCACGCTTCACCATCTGGCAGTCCGACGGACAAATCTGGGTTTGGTGGATGCCAGGAAAATGCTACCTGCCCCAATTATAGTGCCAACGGTAAAGTTTGGTGGAGGAGGAATAATGGTCTGGACCTGTTTTTCATGGTTCGGGCTTGGCCCGTTAGTTCCAGTGAAGGGAAATCTTAACGCCACAGCATACAATGACATTCTAGACGATTCTGGGCTTCTTTGTGGCAACAATTTGTGAAGGTCCTTTCCTGTTTCAGCATGACAATGCCCCCGTGCATAAAGCGAGGGTAATACAGAAATGGTGTGTCGAGATTGGTGTGGAAGAACTTGGCTGGACTGCACAGAGCCCTGAACTCGACTCCATTGAACACCTTTGTGATGTATTGTAACGCCGACTGTGAGCCAGGCCTAATCGGCCAACATCTGTGCCCGTCCTCACTAACGCTCTTGTGGCTGAATGGAAGCAAGTCCCCACAGCAATGTTCCAACATCTAGTGGAAAGCCTTCCCAGAAGAGTGGAAGCTGTTATAGCAGCAAAGGTGGACCAACTCCATATTAACGCCCATGATTTTGGAATGAGATCTTCGACAAGCTGGTGTCCACATACTTCAGTGATGTAGTGTGTGTTTAAACTGTACATGCGTGCACACACACACTCACGCACAAGACACAGAACGATGGATTGTCAAACAAGTCTTTTTTTTTTCCAACTCCAAATTGGTGGAAGGAATTTGAATGCAGAGCCAAGCCGCTCCAGTAATTTCGATGCTCCTGATTATTTGTGAGGGAAGGAGAATGTTCAGTCACATACCGACACACTGTCCTCCCTGGCCCTGGAAGCCCTTTGGACACAGATCACACTCATACGAGCCTGGGAAGTTGATGCACAGGCCGGACGGACACACACCCAAGTCCAGACACTCATTTATATCTAAGAGAGAGAGAGAGAGTGAGAGAGAAAGAGAGAGAGAGACAGAGGTGTGGGGAAATGAGTTATATAAAAGAGACAAAGAGAGAGGCAAGGAGAGAATCAACACCAAAAAAGGCCATTGGTTTCATTTGGATGAGTGCTTGATGTGTGAGTAAGCCATATGCATACCATGTTATTGATAGGTCAAAAACAGCCATGCCCGTATCTTACCATGAAACCCCCTCTAATTCTCCTGCCCTTAAAGCTCTCAAAATAGAACGCAAATATGTAAAGGGTGCGTCCTGTACCTTCACACTGGCCTGTTGGGCTCATCCTGTAGCCACTGTCACAGTGCAAACAGGTGTAGGAACCCACGGTGTTGACACAAAACTCATCCTCAGGACACGTGTGGGTGTTCAGACACTCGTTTAAATCTGAGAAAGGGATGTAGAGAGGGAGGGCGAGACGAAGAGAGAAAGACGGAGATGGGAGAGATTTGAAGATAGCAGAGCGGTCACTTGGCTCCAACAAAGACAGTACATTCAAGAATCTTTCAAGAATAACCATTCCTTTTTTGGTACTCACCCGAACCCATTAAGCATAATCCCCAAAACCCTGGCGAAATGTGATGGAGTACGAATAATTCTAGTGCTGTGTCGCTAATGTTGTACAACCATGTCAGACACTACTCTGTCCAATGTCAACAATCTCTTGATCTGCCCATCGATCTGTGCCAAACCTTCATTTACCCCAGTCTGAGTGTGATATCCATCTATCTAAACTATTTGGACAGTCTGGCATTACAGAGGGCTAGGAGTTTGGCTCATGACATCCTTTCCTTGACTTTAACTGAATAACATGGACATTGCTGATTCATGCCAGGCCTATCCCTGCTTCGTGCCCTCCTAGCCCCTAAGATGGACCAATGCCAGGCTAAAGTGACTGGAACTTCCTCTGAGGGCCCTGGGCGGGACTTCCTGTGGGACATTAAAAAAAGACAGAACAAACGAGGAAGGAAACAGGGACCCCTAATTTGCCTCTTAAACGGTGTGATACCAACAAAAATAACCTCCTCAGCTGGGTATACAGGATACCACTCCCCTCCTTAGAAACCAAACATCCCCCACCCTGATGTAGAGAGTGGAAGTCCATGAGTCAACAAAACAAGTCACAGACTGCACATAGACTGCACACGTTCTTTTTGTTTTAACGTGACATGTAGTGTTTCTTCTGGGTAAGTCAGTCCCTCAAAGTCTTTTTAGTCTAGTTTTCACAGAACGTTCCATCTGCCTATAAAATATTTAGGGCTGTCGTCCTCAAGTTGCCTGTTTTGGTGCTCATATCCACATATAAATCCCTTGCAAACAGTAATAAATTATACTCTCATATTTCATTTTCAGATGTTAGTCTGTTACAGTACAGTTATGGGGAAATAATCACCAGCTTTTTGCCTCTGCAGACCTAATTTTGTGTCATTTTGTGGAAGAGAAAACGTGTGTCGAAACACCAGAAACCACCTAATGACAGTGTTCCCAGTATTTATATCCCAGGATAGGGAGGATGATGAGGAGGACGTCGCTAATGGGCTACACTGTGGTCACCTTCTACAACGTAGCCCCTATCTCCAGGGAGGGGGGCTAAGCCAACAGGGAACTATACTGAAGACTGGGGAAACGAAAACACACAAACGGCTATCCAAATGCCTGCTACTGCGGTGCACAACAGCTATTGAATCTCCTAGGCTTCTGCTGTTGTTTTTGGTGTGTCTCCGTATTTCAGGGAGCGTGGTGGTATGTGTGTGAAATGGCTTTACCAATGCAACTGGTTCCCTCCTCATCTGTCATGAAGCCTGGTTGGCAAACACACAGGAAGCTGCCGGGAGTGTTCTTGCAGCGGCCGTTGGAGCACAGTGATGCAGAATCCAGGCATTCATTAACATCTATCCACAGGTACAGCGTGGCAGGAGACATGGGATGGAACATGAGTCAACTTGCTTAGAGACATACTGACATGACACGTAAGTGGATTAAAGTAGTATGAGATGCAATGGATATAGATACGAGTCTTTATTTCAAACCATCACTGTAGCAAAGAGGTCGCTAAGGGATTCTCCTACCGTGTCTAAATGTATACATAACTATTCCTTCATCAAGAGAGGCCTCCAAAGGTTAGTAAAATCATTCCTATTTCCTGATGTAATTAAATGGATCTACCTTCTGGGCGCAATGTGAAGAGTGAAATCCAATCAGACCAAATGAGAAGAGGACTATTCCCATGGGTCTGATAAATGGATGTGACCTTTGACTTCTTGTTTCTCACCTACACAGGTGGTGTGTGTCTCGTCCATCTGGTAGCCCTCGTTACAGATGCAGGTATAGCCCTCGGCAGTGTTGTAGCAGATCCCCTGGCCACAGATGTGAGGGTTCACCTTGCACTCATCCACCTCTGGCCGAGAGAGAGAAAGAGAGAGAGAGAGAGAGAGGAGGGAGAGAGAAGGAAACCTCATGCTACTCTTCAAATACGAAATACAAATATGCAGTTTCTATATGCGCATAAACAAATCTATTCCATTCCTACAAATGTCCTTTCCTCTCCCTAGCTAATAGTCTCATCAGCATCCCACTCATGGCTGCAACTGTGTTTCTGTATGACAAATCTGCTCAGTATGTGCATCAATCTGTCTACTCAGTCTTGACAGTGGGAAATTGCCTTACATACCACAGAGGAAAAGTAGAGAATAGAGTAAATCCTAGTGTCTAATACCCATCAAAAGGCATCGATATGCAGACATATTACAGAAGTGGGTCACTGGGCCCACAGTTTCAGAGACCTAAGGACTCCATATAAGCCGAAACTGTACAACTGTCAAATCGCAGTGACTGAAAGGTTGGGCCATTTCAGATCTTGATGAGAAGTAGAGAACATGAAAGGGGGATTAAATGAGTTGTGATAGAATGCCATGTGACAATCTATCAAAATACATTATTAATACTTTACCTAAGAATTAGTGTTACTGAGGTAGTCAATGTCAGCAGGCTTGATGACTGGGCTTCTTCATAGCTCAGCAGGCCAGTATGGTGGAATTAAATGAATTGAAGTATTACTGTACACATTTCAATAGGTGAGGTTTCTTTGCTCAAAAATGCTACAGTGGCATCTCCTCAGAAATACAGTTAAATTACTGTTAAATTGCTGTGCTTTATATGGGATTTAGGGAGGACATCAGTCAAACAGAGGAGGATGGGCTCCTGCTTACTCTCAAACTTTCTTCCCACCTCAGGAGATTTTCCTCAACTGTTTGGTCGAGAGTTATTGTTGAGCACTTTGTGACAAACGTATTTGTAAAAAGCACTATAATTTGATTGACTAATTGATTGCTTGGTTGAGGTACAGAATGCTTAGCGAGTGTAATTATTAGTATCTTAAAGAGCATCTGCGCCGTGGTACAATAAAACTTTGTTGTTTTTTACTTTAAAAAGAAACAGGTCCAGAATGATTTGCAAGCATTGAGGCACGGAGACTATCACAGTAAGGATGATTAAGAAAAGGAGTGGGCAATTATGCCGCCTAGTTTACTGAGTGTCTGTCATCGGGAGGCCTCATAACATTTCTGTGGCCTCTTAATATGGTGTCACCTTTCCGGGACACCAGGACGTAAAACGCTGAGATGAGAGAGGTCTGGGGGTTTGGATATCCGCCTAGCAAAAATAAACCAAAATATCCCTGCGGTCCCCTGATTGGTCCAAGAGGTTTATGTGGGCCTGGCACCAGATAGTCCCACTCCCTTCCCTCCACACTAGTCTCCGTGCCGACACTCTCTCTCCTCTACTGCTCTGAAAAGTCCCGTCTTCCTCGTCCAGGGTTTCAAAATAAAAACAGGTGGGTTTCACACAAGTGGTTGCCTAGCGATGGCACCAATCACTGGCCTTCCCCTTTGAAGACACACGGCAACAAAATCTAAAATTGGAATCTCTTAAATAAAACAATACAATACCCAAATATATTTCTGTGAGGGTCAGGTGAGAAATAAAAGTTTCTCAGCACTTTCATTGGAGTGATTTGAAGCCATAATGATGTTGTTAGACTATTCACATCTAGAAAGTGGAGAGAGAGACTTCATGTTGCTGTGGCCCCTCAACAGCAACACATGACTCCTAAATATAGAGGAGCGCAGAATATTCTCACAACGGGGGAGAACCCCAAGGACAAAGAAAGGAGGTTAGGGAGAGTTAAAAAGTGCCATGTTCCCAGTCTGTGCAAATTCCTCTTATCGGCCTATTTTTTGCCCCTGACCTGTGAGGAATTCAGATGCAGGGTTAAACACAAATAAAGGGTCAGTGAACTGGCGAGTGAGGGAGATAACACTGGGTGTTATTCATGAACTAACCTTGTGTTCCCTTCATCCCTCTATTCATTCATGATTTATACAAAATCAGCTTGGGATAGCTTAGATATAGAATGTAGCAGGGATAGTAGGTATCAACCCATCAGCTGCACATTGACCTCACACTAAACTATGTCCAAATGTCACGGCGTTACTGTATGTCAGTGTGAGCACTTACCTGCTGACTGAGTAGGGGCGATGTCCTGGCCAGCGTTGGTGGGGAGGATCAGGGCTGGAGCAGGGGGGGACGTTTCCTCCACAACCTCTGAGAGACCAGGACAGATAGAGCCAGGGGAGAGAACAGTGCAGTCAGAATTTTTGTGATCTTTAAAATGAGTGCTTCAATGGGTAAGAGTGTACTACAGATTGCTGTAGAAATCCCAGCGGACAGAGATAAATCACTCTACGCCATCAAGTGCTGAGCTGACAGCTGTTTAAAGATTTTTACAGCTTGGATTTGTACTGAATGGAACAATAAAACAACTATTTTTACAACAATCGAAACGTTGCGTTTCAATTAAGATAACCCTAGACTTGAGTCTGGAGAAGACCCATCACAAATGGCAGGTGCTCTTTCCCTTATGACGATTAGTCCTGTTACAGGGGAAAGAACACAAGATATTTTTCAAACCAACACATTTTCATTTTTATTCTGTCAGGTAAAATTGACCGTAAAGCACCAGTGGAGACCTACTTACATAGAGTTCGGTACAGTGCCAAAACAAACATCATAAATAAATAACTTGCAGACTTTCCCCTGTGAGAGTGAGCCCAGCCCTGTGAGACTGAAATAGCAGCAGAGAGAGTAGAGGGGAAGGAAATGGATGAGACACCTTTGTAGGCCGGCTCCATCCTCATGGTAGAGACACCGGGAGAGAGTTGTGGCTGGCCAGCCTCGACCTCAACTATTGGACTACTACTAGTAGCCTCCAGAATAACCAGCTCCTTGAAGGACAGAACACAAGACAAACACAATATGGACCTCCGGGTCAGTGGACTGATCCGAATAGACATGAGGTTTCAGTGAGCAAGCGCCGCTCATGCACCGTTGTCATGCGTGCGCTCGTCATGTAGGCTGCTCAGCAGTAAACTAGTTGGAGATCCGCTTGCATGACAGCCGTAGGAAGGAAAGAGCTTGAAGGGCTTGTAGAGCAAGATGGTGGGAAGCAAAACATGGGTTTTCATTGAGTAGATAGGGTCTATAGTTATCAGTTGTGTGGACTCCAACTTGACTTCAGCTTTTTTTTTCTTTTACCTTTGGAGTTTCTCTAGGATGTCAAAATGGATTGCGCAATAGTGTTTACTTACTCTGCCTTTATCAAAGTGCATTAAATAGTTTCAAGCTGCTGAGTCTACTGTTCCTCTGAAAGAACCAATATATTGTAAAAGTGAGCTTCTATATTTACATCATTCAAGTCATAATACAATACTAAATCCATTACAGAAAGGTTTCAGGACTGTTCCGTTTTGGAGACTCTTAGGCTGCGTTTACATAGGCGGCCCGATTCTGATCATTTGCCCAATTATTGGCAAAAGAGCTGATCTGATTGGTCAAAAGACTAATTTGTGGAAAAAGATCAGAATTGGGCTTCCTGTGTCAACGCATCCATACAGTATGAGGCTGAACAAAAGCGCAAAGAGCAAAGTCTTAGCAGCTGTGATTGGCATGGACGGATGTTCCACTGTGAAGTGCTCTTAAGCTGAAAGCGTGGAGCAGTGATTGGCTCAAAGTCATGCAGTGGTGATGCTGACTTCATGCAGAGGTGATGCTGCAGGCTGCTTCTGCAGGTCGCTGCCATAGAGGCTAAAGGGTGAATCCTTCTTGTCGCATGCAAGAAAGCTATTTTCTTTTCATTTTAAAAAAAAATCTGAAGAAACCCAACCTACCTGCTCAGGTGCATCTGTGGCTACTGGTCATAAAAAAAATATGAACGAAAAATATGTTACAAAAAAACAAGAATGAGATCAAGAAAGAGTGGGACCGTCTGGAAGCACAAGGCTGGATATACCTGCCCTTGATCATCAAGTTGTCAGAGACAAGTACATCATATACTTCATTATATTTTCTCCATTAAATATCTTCAGGCTTATGAATAAATTAATAAACCTTTCCGGCTGGGGCCAGAGGACCAATCATTTGCAATTCATAAGACTGTCACTTTTACAGGCTCCGGGGGTACGTTTAGCTGTTCATGGCCATGTCGAAACATGATCTTTTTCATAGCAAAGGACAAATGTTAACCAGTTACAAGGTCGTTCCACTAAAACCTTATTTTAAACACTGGCCAAATGCCATGTCATAACTCAACCCTCAGGCGTTTTTACCGTATTTAGATCTTGAGGTCATAAAAACAAACAGGATTGTTATTAATGTAGCACAACACTGGGCATGAAACAAATCACCTCCACCAGGATTTTTAGCTCAGTGGAGCCAGCTTTAGCCCCTTGTGGCATGCAAACACTAATCTACACAGGTTTAGGCAGTGGCTTTCTCTCTTATTGTTTGTCTGAGTCTGTCCTCTGCATTGGAATCCTCTGTACTCGGAGCTCAAGAGAAGCTTAGTGGTAATTTGGACAAGTCTGTGCGCTCTAATGCTGCCAAGTTTCTCTTTCCCTCGCCAGCTCCCAAGCATGTCCTGAACAATAAGAAAGAGGAGCTCCATCTCTCCTCTCTCTCAGAATCCAGAAGGTTGAGAGGCGACGGCAAGCCAAAGCATGTGAATCCTCATCATCCTGATCAGGGTGGAACTGAATTGATGTCTAGTTGAGAGATATTTTTAAAGACCCCACACACACTCACACAAGTACATATGTGCTTAGTTTCACTTACAGTACCAGTCAAAAGTTGGCACACCTAGTCATTCAAGGGTTTTTCTTTATTTTTACTATATTGTAGAATAATAGTGACAACATCAAAACGATGAAATAACACATTTGGAATCATGTAGTAACCAAAAAAGTGTTAAACAAATCCAAATATAGTTTATATTTGAGATTTTTCAAAGTTACCTTGATGACAGCTTTGTACACTCTTGGCATTCTCTCAACAAGCTTCAGGAGGAATGCTTTTCAAACCGTCTTGAAAGAGTTTCCACATATGCTGAGTACTGGTTGGCTGGTTTTCCTTCACTCTGAGGGACTCATCCCAAACCATCTCAATTGGCTTGTGGAGGCCAGGTCATCTGATGGAGCACGCCTAGTGGTTAGAGCGTTGGGCCAGTAACCGAATGGTTGCTGGATCAAATCCCAGAGCTGACAAGGTAAAAATCAGTCATTCTGCCCCTGAGCAAGGCAGTTAACCCACTGTTCCCCGGGTGCCGAAGACATGGATGTCGATTATGGATGTCTGATTCAGAGGGGTTGGGTTAAATGCGGAAGACACATTTCAGTTGTACATCTGACTAGGTATCCCCTTTCCCTTTCTTGGTCAAATAACCCTTAAATAGCCTGCAAGTGTGTTTTGGGTCATTGTCCTGTTGAAAAACAAATGATAGTCCCACTAAGCGCAAACCAGATGGGATGGCGTGTCGCTGCAGAATGCTGTGGCAGCAATGCTGGTTAAGTGTGCCTTCAACTCTAAATACATCACAGACAGTGTCACCAGCAAAGCACCCCCACACCATCACACCTCCTCCTCCATGCTTCATGGTGGGAACCACACATGCTGCGATCATCCGTTCATCTACTCTGCGTCTCACAAAGTCAAGGCGGTTGGAACCAAAAATCGCAAATTTGGACTTATCAGACCAAAGGACAGACTTCCACCGTTCTAATGTCCATTGCTCGTGTTTCTTGGCCCAAGCAATTCTCTTCTTATTTTTGGTGTCCTTTAGTAGTGGTTTCTTTGTAGCAATTAGACTATGAAGGCCTGATTCACGCAGTCTCCTCTGAACAGTTGATGTTGAGATGTGTCTGTTACTTGAACTCTTTGAAGCATTTATTTTGGCTGCAATTACTAAAGCTGGTAACTCTAATGAACGTATCCTCTGCAGCGGAGGTAACTCTGGGTCTTCCTTTCCTGTGGCAGTCCTCATGAGAGCCAGTTTCATCATAGCACTTGATGGTTTTTGCGACTGCACTTGAAGAAACTTCCAAAGTTCTTGACTTTTTCCAGATTGACTGACCTTCATGTCTTAAAGTAATGATGGACTGTCATTTCTCTTCGCTTATTTGAGCTGTTCTTGCCATAATATGGACTTGGTCTTTTACCAAATAGGGCTATTTTCTGTATACCACTCCTACCTTGTCACAACACAACTGATTGGCTAAAACACATTAAGGACAGAAATTCCACAAATAACTTTTAACAAGGCACACCTGTTAATTGAAATGCATTCCAGGTGACTACCTCATGAAGCTGGTTGAGAGAATGCCAAGAGTGTGCAAAGCTGTCATCAAGACAAAGGGTGGCTACTTTAACACTTTTTTGGTTACTACATGATTCCATATGTGTTATTTCATAGTTTTGATGTCTTCACTATTATTCTACAATGTAGAAAATAGTAAAAAAAAAAAAAAAAAAATGGAATGTGTAGGTGTGTCCAAACTTTTGACTGGTACTATTGAACGGGTGGATTACTCTTTATTTGGACAAAAACGTTTTGCGCTGGCACTGTAGGTACACAAAATTGCACATATCAAAACAGCCCAGCATAGTGAAAAGACAAGAGCATGGCCCCTATCTATGAGTCACACTCAGTCCCACCCAGCTCAGTCCAATCTTCTGTCTCTGTCTTTCCATAGTGCATTAGTAAAGATGGCTTCTCCTCTACTGTTGCTTGCTGTGTGGTGTTGACTCGCCTGGTACATAGGAAATTGCATGATGTTGACTTACCTGGTACAGAGGGAAGCTGTCTCTCAGCGACGCTCAAGGCCTCCACTGGTTTCTCATGTGTCGGCAGGGGCAGAGGCGGGGCCACAGGCTCTTGGTGGGTGATCATTGGCTTGTTGATGGTCTCAGGTTGGCTGGGTAATTGATTGGGTGGTTTGGGCTTGTAAGATCCCGTGACAGTGTAGCCCATCCCACCAGGGCATATCTCCTTGAATTTAGCTAAAAAGTTTAAAAGAAAAATATAGTAAGTACATCCATACTTTATGCAAAACAAAACAAATCTATTTCAGGTTCAAAATAATAAATTATAGCTACAGTATGTGACTAATTTGGCTGATCTTTCATTTTATGTAACTCCAATGTAATGTACAATAGGTTACATGCTGTTTGGTTTTTGATGTTGTAGCAGATTTGTGTATATCAGTCTCTGGGTCATTCCACCAATTGGGTGCCTTTTGAGTAGTATACCTTGGTGAAAAAAACATTGAATTTCACCTAATTTTAACATTCTGTCATAAAGAGCACATGTTCAACTTCATAAAAAGCATGTGTTTCCATCTCGAGGTTAAATTTAAAAAAAAACTATATTAAGTGTCTATTAAGTGCCAAATAAAGTTAAAGGGTGACTGTAACAAGGTAGATGATCTTAAATCAGCCATAAATCCCCTTGTGACATGAGGAATGGAAGCTTGTTGTGTGCAACAGGGAGGGTCAATTGAATGCAAGCTTCATGAAAAAAATGTTATTGTCAAAAAATGTCTAGCCTGTCCATCTATGAGTAACAGTGTTGACGTGTTATGCTCAACCCACTCAGTTTTCCACCACAAAACACCAGAAAATGGCCAAAAAGAGTAGAACCAGTTCACCTGCTCTTACACTGTGATTTTACGATTTTATTAGATGTAGAATTTGTAAACAATTTTAAGAATAGTTTTACCATCTTAAAATGAGAGTTCAGTTCATGTAACAGGGTTGAGCTTAAAATGAGGGAGAGTTTTTGGTATTACATAAAAATGAATCACTAATCACATTAAATAAATAATAATCTTCAGAAATGACTTTGTCATGATGATTAAAACTTGGAGAAATGTTGGGGTTAAGTGGGTTAAAATCTTCCTGTAAGTCTAAGAGGGTGCACAGAGGGACATTTGGTCTATATTAAAAAGGGAACTACATTTAATTTAACAGGCTTTTAAAATTCAATATTGATGCACAATTTCTACTTAATATATCGAAGGGACGCAAAGGCACTCATTTCATGGAATGACCCTTCTGAGTTCTTTCTGAGCTCCACATAGACTTCGTAATGTGTCCTCTCTGCAGGACTTATGTGTTCCCATTAGAAACCAAGGAGACACAGTGGATCATGTCACTGGTGATAAAGACTGAGAGTCACACACTTGTCTCATTCTTGAATGTCTTTGTGCAACTAGCATTTTGTAAGGACTTGACTAGATTTGTTGGGGAAGCGTCATGGCAAGGCTTTCATGTATGTGCCATTGAATGAAAACTAAGTACCAACCATTGTTACACAGTGTAGCATCCACCAATCCAGTTTCATATAAGAATAGCACATGCTATCTATACAGTGTCCCATTTTAACCAACAAGCATTTGCAAGAAGTTAGAATCTACCAAAATAAACTGTCTCCATCTCTGCCTCAATTGAAAGAACCATGTCAGCCAATTGTAATTAAACCACGACATTGATAGTGAAAAAAAAAAATCTGAATAATCAGTTACTAATCCAGCTACAAGCGTCTCTGCGAACATTCCGACAAACAAAGAAAAAATAACATTAAAGAGACCTTAAAAAATGCTGCCCTTCATAACAAGGTAAATCCTACATGTAATCTGCTCAAGTTTATTTCCAAATAAAGGAGTACGTCTCTAATTTACTCTTATAACAGCTCCTAACCTTACCCACAGAAACGTCCTCACATTGGGAAAAATGGGCCCGGTTCCAAGCAATCAACCCCTAACTCTATTACACTCCCCATAACAACTTACTGTACTACACTGGGAACTTTGAAGATCTGGCAACCAAAATAATCTGGCAACCCAGATGATTTTAACGGGTGTTGTTAATTAGGCCAAACGAGGCCATCCAGTAATGTCTCCCGGAGCCTAGACAGACAATACAGGCATAGACACAGAAAAGGCTTACACTTGTTCCCAGACTAACCTCCCAGGTCTAATGGAATGTTTGGCTCAATGTCATCAATTCATTAAGACAGACCTTTTCGAGTGGAAGTGTGAGGACTCAGCAAACAGTTTCTATCTATTTCGTTTGCCTGTGCTGCACATGATCTGCAGGTGTCAGCTATTGTGTCACCCCAGCCAACACTGACCATGATACCCGTACAGATGGCAATGGCGGATGGGGAGACATGGTGGAATAAGGGGAGACAGGAGGAGAGTGCTGGTGGTAGAGATATAACTGCATCTAAAACTGTCTACTTGGCAAAGCATTGAAACACATGCACAGAGAGAGAGAAACATTGAGTGTGGGTGGGGGATGGATGCCAATGGTCCCACATTTCAATCTCTCAATGTGAGAGTGGTGGAATGGATGGATGGGTGGAGGTGTCTGGGACTCAGAGTTGCTGGCGTTGAAGGCCTTACCTGTTCCTGGTAGGGGGCACTTGTCGCAGCGCGGGCCCCAGGCCTTGCCCACACTGCAGCAGCAGAGCTGTTTGCTCAGCTGAGCAGACACCGGGTGCAAACACTGCTTCCCCGAACTGACCAATCGGAAACAAGCCCCTTTCTCCTCGTGGACGGCAGAGGTGTCGGCTGAAGAGGTGCAGTGGGAGAGTGGCAAGGGGAGGCGCGCCACAGTGGGGGGGGAGACACAGACATGGGGGAGAGAAAAGAGAGAAAGAGAAAATAAAGAAGTCCCCCTTCACCGGAATCCACCCGCCCAACACAGAGTACAGTACTCACACATTTATAACAACATCAAAAATACCAAGAAAATGTTGAAACATCTCAGTGGTAGTTCGCTGTGTTGCCTGCTACCGCCGATACATTTCAGATCTTCATCACAGGATTTTTGAGCTATGAAGAAAGTGTCAACTAGACTAACCTAAAAGCTCAAACGCAAAACACCCACAAGCACAGCACATACAGCAACAAAAGCTCTCTGGGTGTCCAAACATCGAGCTCTTCATGCCAATGCTTCATGCACTAATGAACAAAGTCAAATGCTGACCCAAATAACAGCATGCAGTAGGGTTGGTTGAGTGTTTCTGAATGGTGCACACCATGAGGGGTTTAAGCAGCTCAAATCCTGAAGTGTAATAGTGGAAACTGTGGTATGGCAAGGCACCAACGGAACAAAGACTCTCTAAGGATTTGACTTCCAAGTAAAGCTGAAACCATATGATATTCTTCCAGGATTTCTTCATTTTTCAATGGGTGAGCTCTCCTATCAACGTTAAATCAGTGCTCATACAAACTGACCATGATATTCATTTTTGCCCCTCTCACAACAGTCTCCAAATCCCAAAATGTAACAATGTTGAACTGCTGAGGCCAAAAGGAGGGCTTCATGGGTTAATGCACATCAACATCAAATTAGAAGTACTGGAGTGTACAAGACATAATTCAAAGAACAGTGAAATGTAATAGATTTTTCTTTCCCAATCCTGTACAAAAGGTCACAAAGACTTGTTCTAAAGTTTCAATTCTTCTAACATTTTCCCCTTTAGGCAGTTTGTGTGGTGTATTGATATTCGTCAAAACAGACTGAAAAAGTTAACAGGTTTTCAGTCATTATTGACAGAGAGGGTGTGTGTGCGAGCGTGTGTTTGTGTGTGTGTACTGTTGGAAACGGGGGCTCAAACGGCGGAACCGCTGTCCCTCCAAATCCTTAACAAAAATCTTGACGGCGCCTCCGAGTCTCACAAAGCTCGGACACACGGGAGAAATCGTGTATGACAGGCAGCAATCACTTTCGCTCTAGTCTCCACTAACTTCCCAAATTCCATCCACCCTCCCCCTCCCTCCTCCTTACCACCCACATTGAAGTTGCTCTAAGGCCTCGCCAAAGCCACCAATATACCAGCGACCAGGGGTGCAACTTTCACTGGGGACCCCCCAAATTCTGAACAGTTTTATCATTGGAATGTGTCGCAAAAGTGTGCTTTAGGACCGTGTGGACAACTCCGAGCGGTCGGTAGGCTGTTTGTAGTGTTTATCCGACCAGATAAAATTACTATTATTTTTTTAAATGATATGTCCCCCCACTTCTTAAACCAAAGTTGCGTCCCTGCCAGCGACTCACGCTTGAGTCTTTTCTTGAGTCTCAGAAACTGTCTAGCTAATAGGGCTAGAGGGTGACTGTGGGGCTCTGCTGCTAAAGTTCTCAAAGTAAACTAGAGCAGCACGACCCATGAATAGGCCAGTGAATGCCTCAATGATGGGATCTCTCCCTTTGTCGGATGTGAGAGGCAGCAGTGGGAAGGGGAGATGGAGGGATGGAGAGAGATGAGGGTGCTGGAGTTCTGCTAGATTGCCCTGGGACGCCCTCCCTTCATTTCTAGACGGTTGCTGCATTTGTCTCCCATCATGTTACCTATTTGGAGCGTAGCCCTTTACACTTGTACCTGTATAAAGGTTGAACATTGCAGATTTGGGCCTCCCGAGTGGTGCAGCGGTCTAAGGCACTGCAAAACAAAACAACTATAAGTGTGCTCGTTCTAGTTCCTCAACGGCACAACTAGGAGAGCTAAAACAAAAGTTGTAGTTGAAGACTCTTCTTCAACTATAACATAAAACATAGACATAAAATTGCATAGAAATGACTTAGGAACTGTGCACACTTTTGCGAGGTGTGTGGCCACTTGGAGACACCAGTTAGTCCTCTCACTCAAAGCCTTTTTTTTGTCTTATGTTGCATCTACCCACATTTTCCAGAAATCTTCTCATCATGTTACTGAATGTATCCAGAGGATTTTCACATTTCGTTATCAACAAATACGGCAAAAAGTACAGTAAATGTAAAATGCACATAAAATCAACAGTATAATGTTTGGATCCAGTCAGGGGAACTGTTGTGTCCTCAACTTTGGTCTAATAATGTTTCCATAATCTCCAAACTGTTCCCTTTCAATTGCTGCCATGCTTATGCTTTTCATATTTCATCTGTAAGAAACGTTTCAATTTAGCCCTATCCAGTCCAATTCCCACGAGTGTATAGGGTTAATCTCGCATGGTATGTGCATTTCAAGCAGTCCTTACTGATCCTTTGGTCAAGAATTTTGTCTTGCACCAGTGGACCGTTTGATGACGTGCAAGAATCCGAAAATAAAATTGAGTCACAGTTATTGTAAGTGCTACGCATGGAATGCATTGGTTTATTTTTGTTATAAGTGTAATTGGACACAGGATGCACATGTATGTGTGAAGTCTGATTCCATGGTACAATAGGGCGTTATTAGTGGCTCTCACAATGGGGAAGTCAGTTTTGATTGGTTACTGTTGCTGTCATGCATATTATAAGCCAATCAACACACAAAGGCAGTACATAGGAGGGTCAGGCTGTATTTGGTCCTTCATCCACACCAATATGTTTCTCTCCAAACTCCACTGTGCTTTTCATGCCAGCAGAGAGCTCAGTAACTCAACACACACAATGAGGGGAGATGTCTAAATCCGACATTGGCGGTTCAATGACAGGCAACACATGCAGGGGAGGGGGGAAACACAATGGGTGATGTCACTGATGAATTTCCAATGCCTCCTTTTTCCATGTAAGGACAAAACTGTAGCAAGGCTCCTTGCCATACCCAGTGATGTTGATGAATGGCCACTCAGGTTTCAATAGCAATGAGATAAATAGAGGAGAACCAGGAGGAGACACAAACCAAGAGTCAACACACACACACACACACACACACACACACACACACACACACACACACACACACACACACACACACACACACACACACACACACACACACACACACACACACACACACAGAGAGAGAGAGAGAGAGAGAGAGAGGTCGGGCTGGGAGAGACAACAGCCGGCAGGGAAAAGCATGCTAAACAAGACCGTCATTAAAGGCCATCACTGATCAATCGCTCTCCTACCAAAAACCCAGAGAACTGAGAATCAAGTCAATAGGATTTTAATCTCTCAACCCAAAACTCCTTCTTTCCCTCCCTCCCTCCCTCCCTCCCTCCCTCCCTCCCTCCCTCCCTCCCTCCCTCCCTCCCTCCCACTTTCAGTGGAGAGAAATACGATCTGTTGTGTTTGGCAATATGCTGTGCCTTTTGCTCCATGCTCTGAGGGGAATCTAATTAATATGATAAACGCCATGCTATTCATCCATGCATTCCCATCTGTTCCCACATTCATATGCATATCATCAAAACACAGCCTTTGCAGTATGCTTTGCGGCATTCAAAACATTCTTCTACAGACTGCAATCTTACAGACTGCAATCCTGACTGTACAGGCTGAAGTAATATATATTTTTAAGCGTATGGGAAATGTCACACCCAAATATAGCACAGAGAGAAAGACAGAGTGAGAGAGAGAGGGAGATAGAGCGAGAGTGAGGAAGAGAGGGCGAGACAGAGACAGAGAGAGAGTTATGAAGGACTTACGGATACAGGTGGAGAGGGTGGGGTCAGGGATATAGCCGACCTTACAGCTGCACCTGTAGCTACCCATGGTGTTCAGACAGTCTCCGTTGGGACACACACCCTGCAGCTGGCACTCATTAAGATCTGCAACAGAAAAACAAGGAGAGGAACAAAGTAATACACTGTTGATATACATATTAGTGTGTATTACACAGTACAGAAAGGAACATGAACTGAATGTGCATAGAATAGAGATGTGTGCGTCGACAATTCTAACCAATTACCATCATTTGGTTTGTTTCTATACATAAGTTTGTATAATAGCTCACAACAACCGCGTTCGTATCATAACCTTTGGCCCCAACATCACTGTTATGGTCCAAGGCAGCTCCCGTAGTTTGAGGTTTTCATGTGGAGTGGAGGAGACAGTTTCAGGTCTCCCGGTTATGGAGTAACCTGATCAAAGAGCAGGTTGATTTCCTTAGTTCATAGTCTGGTTTCCGAGCTGGTCTTGGGTGCACCTCAGCCACGCGTAAGGTCCAAAATGATATCATAACCGCCATCGATAAAAGACAATACTGTGCAGCTGTATTCATCGACCTGGCCAAGGCTTTCGACTCTGTCAATCACCACATTCTTATCGGCAGACTCAACAGCCTTGGTTTCACAAATGACTGCCTCGCCTGGTTCACCAGCTACTTCTCAGACAGAGTTCAGTGTGTCAAATCGGAGGGCCTGTAGTCCGGACCTCTGGCAGTCTCTATGGGGGTGCCACAGGGTTAAATTCTCGGGCCGACTCTCTTCTCTGTATACATCAATGATGTCGCTCTTGCTACTGGTGATTCTCTGATCCACCTCTACGCAGACAACACCATTCTGTATACTTCTGGCCCTTCTTTGGACACTGTGTTAACTAACCTCCAGATGAGCTTCAATGCCATACAACCCTCCTTCCGTGGCCTCCAACTGCTCCTAAATGCAAGTAAAACTAAATGCATGCTCTTCAACTGATCGCTGCCAACACCTGCCCGCCCATTCAGCATCACTACTCTGGACGGTTCTGACTTAGAATATGTGGACAACTACAAATACCTAGGTGTCTGGTTAGACTGTAAACTCTCCTTCCAGACTCATATTAAGCATCTCCAATCCAAAATTAAATCTAGAATCGGCTTCCTATTTCGCAAAAGAAGCATCCTTCACTCATGCTGCCAAACATACCCTTGTAAAATTGACTATCCTACCGATCCTTGACGTCGGCGATGTTATTTACAAAATAGCCTCCAACACTCTACTCGGCAAATTGGATGCAGTCTATCACAGTGCCATCCGTTTTGTCACCAAAGCTCCATATACTACCTACCACTGCGACCTGTATGCTCTCGCTGGCTGGCCCTCGCTTCATATTCATCGCCAAACCCACTGGCTCCAGGTCATCTACAAGATCCTGCTAGGTAAAGCCCCGCCTTATCTCAGCTCGCTGGTCACCATAGCAGCACCCACCCATCGCACGCGCTCCAGCAGGTATAGTTCACTGGTCACCCCCAAAGCCAATTCCTCCTTTGGCCACCTTTCCTTCCAGTTCTCTGCTGCCAATGACTGGGACGAACTGCAAAAATCACTGAAGCTGGAGACTCATATCTCCCTCACTAACTTTAAGCACCAGCTGTCAGGGCAGCTCACAGATCACTGCATATGTACATAGCCCATTTGTAAATAGCCCATCCAACTACCTCATCCCCATACTGTTATTTATTTATTTTGCTCCTTTGCATCCCAGTATCTCTACTTGCACATTCATCTTCTGCACATCTATCACTCCAATGTTTAATTGCTATATTGTAATTATTTCAGCACTATGGCCTATTTATTGCATTATCTCCCTTATCCTACCTCATTTGCACACACTGTATATAGACGTTTTCTATTGTATTGTTGACTGTATGTTTGTTCATTCCATGTGTAACTCTGTGTTGTTGTTTGTGTCGCACTGCTTTGCTTTATCTTGGCCAGGTCGCAGTTGTAAATGAGAACTTGTTCTCAACTAGCCTACCTGGTTAAATAAAGGTGAAATAAAAAACAGAGTCTAACTTGTTAAGGAAGCAACAGCAGGGTAGACATAATATGTCAAGCGTGAAGAAGGTGAACAGAATGCTCTCCCCTGTATACTTCGTTATAACAGGAGACAGGCAGACTTTGTATCCCCTTCCAACACGGCTGGCTCTTAGCTGTTTACATACACCGTGTTCATTTGTTTTGGTATCCAGTTTACAAGTGTAGTTTGTCATTGAGAGGGCTAAATATGAAGCACGCTTTCGTGTTAAGTATCCAAAAGGGAGCTTTGTTCCATCCAGAGTTCCATGTGATTTGTTCCCCTTTAATTCTGTTCAACGGGATGAATATTATCACTTTACATGTTGTTCTTTCTGTTGCAAAAGTGAAAAGATATACCAGTACAGGATCATCACTCATGCACAGAGTATTCTAGAAGCCTCACACACGACAACATGGGCCGTGTACTTGACAAGAGCAGCATCACACCATCATGTGGTACAGGCCACAGCATGTTGATATCCTTCCATGTAATGTCATGAATATTTCAGAGGATACATTTTGACCAGGTTCATGTCACAGGAGGCTCTGCTGTGTTCTGGAATAGAATCAACAAATAGGGGAAGAGACGTCATTCCCGGGGGTGGGTGAATGAGGGCGTTCCCACTTGTCTCACAGGACAGATGATCCAAATCAGGCAGATCTCAGGAGGAGAAAGATGTTTGCGTTAACATTCATTACTACAACACCCTCTGCTAGGAATATCAACGAATGGCTGTTATCATCTACGGGACGTGTTTCCACTGGCGCTTTCACGGTTTTAACACCTGCATCGTTCCTTTAAGCCCCGCCCACATGCGCTGTCAATCACTGCACTGACAGAATAATTACCCACAATATACACTCACTATTTCTGTCCCCTCGGGGCCCCACAGAGAGCGGCCCACTGCCTCTGATGACACACAGAGGAGTATGCTGCTGGGGTGAGGAGATCACTGCTCTCTCATCACTTTAATCACTTTGGACTCAGATCCACTGCCTGGACTGGGACAGACCTGCGCGCATTAGTCACCACAACCTTCAGCAGCGCCTGAGAAGCGCTAAGCGAGAGTATGTGGGAGGGAGATTGGCTTGTCCAAGAGAAGTCATACTAAACATGACCCAGCCTAACACCAAGCCTTACCCTCCTCCCCTCACCGCTTCAGAACTCAAATGGCTCACTGGGGAATATTGAATCAGAACCTGGATCAGAACCAGACCCGCCGACTACACAGAACTTTAAACCAGCCGAGTGATCCTCTATCGTGTCTCTTTTTTATCCCTCCATTTGTTATATTGGACAGTCACACCATATCCAACAATTAGTAAACACACATACCTAGCTCCACGGAAAACAAAATGGAGATTCAATCCAAATCAGCTCTGTAAAAAAAGGTAATAATAAGGGGAACAGGATGTGGTGGATTACAGGGTAAAGAGTCACAACACCTCCACAGGAATAATAAGTCTGGTCTCCTGGGCCGCCACTCTCCTCAGCCTGGCAGCACTCCGAATAGGCAGCAGTCAGGCCTCGGCTCCCCTTTCAGAGCCCTTCTCTGCCTAACCACAGTTATGGCACGCGCATTGACGCGGTGGCACTCTGCCTCAAGTAGAACCAGTGGAACCCGGGCAGATGCCCTTGCAGTGTGGTTTGTGCCATGCACTACAGTAACAGTGCCGTCAATGAATGGGATCCCTTTGAAGTGAGTAGGGAGTGATGTCCCCTGATGTTTTAAATGTACCGTCCACTGTTCCAATAGAATTCTCAATGATGTAGAATAATGTAGAGTGCTTAGTGTTGGCAAGTTGTTACTGTAGTAGAAGTGCTCACGAGCACAATATTAAGGATAAGCCTTCACTATTTCATAACTCCTCTCTGTAAGATGTGGTAGTTCAAACAGCCGGCTATCATAGAGAGAAGCAGAGGTCTGGCTTTCCTGCTGATTAGAGGAGAGCAGTAGGGGTTATATTTTCTGTTGAAAAAGTGAGCAGTCCGTTGTCTCTGAGCAGGCGTGTGGCGTATACACAGACACTGGTCTCTCTCCCTCACCCTCCCTCCCGTTGAGTGGAATGCTGAGTGAATGGGCCACAGTAGGTTCAGAAGTCGCTGGGGCAGAGCAGGCTTGATTTAGTGTGACTCCTCTGAAAACGGCCAGGCCTGCCAGCCCTGAAGTATTGTAGTCATTGTTCGCTATCATATCCCAATTCAATACAGATTAGGGGAATCTATTAAATATGGCACCTGTTTTCTCTCTCTCCCCCCCATGGCTGTTATGGTGTTTGGGGTCCTGCTAAAGCAGGATTGATCACTGACGACCAAGTGGAGCAAGTCAAGAGGAGAAAGAGGAGAAAAACTTTAATATTTGATAGATTTCAGGAGACAACAAATGGCAGCTGACAAACCAGTGTCATAAATGGGCTGAGTCAGTATATCTGTGGAGGACTGGAGGGTGAGTGACCAGCAGAGGGTGCTGTATACAGGTAGACAGGCCCACATCACCCAAGGAAAGAGCAGAGTAGAGAGCACAGGAAACGACACAAAGCGAGAGAATGATCTCCTTGTCAAAATGAAGCATATTCATTCCTCGTCTCTGGATGGTAGCCCTGCGCTCTCGCAGGGTTTTATGTGGCTGGTGACAAATCACTTCTTTAAGGCTCATTTCTCTTGGCGAAGCTCTCCGCCACGCTGAGAAAACAGACTTCTCTCTGCTCTGTGTGTGCGAAAACCCAAGCCAAACAATGGCAGTGGTAGTCGCAGAGACGTTGAACAAGAGGTGGACCGCAGCTCTTACCTTGGCAGTGAGAGTTGTTGATGCGCTTGTATCCCTGGGGGCAGTCCATCGCCTGTCTGGATCCTCCTGCTGTCAGAGGAATAGCTGGAGAAGAGAGAGAGATATCTTATTTTTAGAGATCTTTACATGACTCAGAAGAATATAGAGTATGTACACTTCATTATCTCATAAGAACGTGTTTAATTGACTATGAGAAATAGGTTTTTCAAATGTATTTCTACTGATACTTTGGGGATTCCTCCTGACTTGATGGGAGTAGACAGCATTTGATGACTGATTCAGATTTGTTTAAGCAGGATGAAGCCCAAGTATCTCTACTCTGCCCTGTTCAACACAAGCATGCTCCATCAACACCTAGTCAGAACCAGTGTTTCACCAACACATACACGTGCATACATGCACACAACACACAATAGAGTTTAACACATTCAGGGGAAGTGCCATCTAAACTCAGCAAAAAAAGAAACATTCTCTCACTGTCAACTGCGTTTATTTTCAGCAAACTAATCATGTGTGAATATTTGTATGAACATAACAATATTCAACACCTGAGACATAAACTGAACAAGTTCCACAGACATGTAACTAACAGAAATGGAATAATGTGTCCCTGAACAAAGGGGGGGGGGTCAAAATAAAAAGTAACAGTCAGTATCTGGTGTGGCCACCAGCTGCATTAAGTACTGCAGTGCATCTCCTCCTCATGGACTGCACCAGATTTGCCAGTTCTTGCACCAGATTCTTCCACCAAGGCGCCTGCAAGTTCCCGGATATTTCTGGGGGGGAATGGCCCTAGCCTTCACCTTCCGATCCAACAGGTCCCAGACGTGCTCAATGGGATTGAAATCCGGGGTCTTCGCTGGCCATGACAGAATACTGACATTCCTGTCTTACAGGAAATCATGCACAGAACGAGCAGTATGGCTGGTGGCATTGTCATGTTGGAGCGTCATGTCAGGATGAGCATGCAGGAAGGGTACCACATGAGGGAGGAGGATGTCTTCCCTGTAACGCACAGTGTTGAGATTGCCTGCAATAACAACAAGCTCAGTCAGATGATGCTGTGACACACCGGCGCAGACCATGACGGACCCTCCAACTCCAAATCGATCCCGCTCCAAAGTACAGGCCTCGGTGTAACGCTCATTCCTTCAATGATAAACGCAAATCCAACCATCACCCCTGGTGAGACAAAACCGTGACTTGTCAGTGAAGAGCACTTTTTGCCAGTCCTGTCTGGTCCAGCAACGGTGGATTTGTGCCCATAGGCGAAGTTGTTGCCGGTGATGTCTGGTGAGGACCTGCCTTACAATAGGCCTACAAGCCCTCAGTCCAGCCTCTCTCAGCCTATTGCGGTCAATCTGAGCAGTAGCGTCTTAACAACCTTTCCACAGGTGCATGTTCATTAATTGTTTATGGTTCATTGAACAAGCATGGGAAACAGTGTTTAAACCCTTTCAATGAAGATCTGTGAAGTTATTTTGATTTTTACAAATTATCTTTGAAAGACAGTGTCCTGAAAAAGGGACGTTTCTTCTTTTACCGAGTTTATTACAGTTGCTCAGATTGTCTTAACTTCAGGCTAGAGGAAGAAACCTGCCACGGATAAAACCATCACACTTTTTAGAGATTGACGACAGGGTGCTTGAATCCTTCTTTTATCTCCATCACTAATTCATGGTACTATCCTCCTGACGCAGGCCTCTCAGTTTACTGCCATTGTCTGGTAGCTGTTTGAGGACTAGAATAGTGATCTCAAGCTTACCTCGAGGGAAAATGAGATTCATGGCAAAAATAAAACATTGAATACAAAAGGAAACCTTGTTTCCTCCCATATGGACTTTAGTTGCCCAAGCAACCATTATCATGAAAAAAATTTTTTACGGGAAAATAAGGGGAAAAAACCCTGTCTCTCACATGGTGCACGCATGCTCGGCAACTGATCAAACCCATGAACAAACACTTGCTCTCCTGCATTCAACTTTCTTATCCCTGGCCACACAAACACCCTCTTACCTCCACTTCCAAATGCCAAACATCATGTAGCCATTCTACACTGGATGGCATAAAGTATGTTGAAACCTGCTTGTCGAACATCTCATTCCAAAATCATGGAGTTCAAATCCAATTTTATTGGTCACATACACATGGTTAGCAGGTGTTATTGTGTGTGTAGTGAAATGCTTATGCCTCTAGATCTGACAGTGCAGCAGTATCTAGCAGATAATATCTAACAATTCCACAACAAAACCTAATACACACAATCTAGTGAAGGAATGGGATGAGAATATATAAGTACAAAATATATGGATGAGCAGAGACAGAGCGGCTAAGATGCAATAGATAGTAAAGAATAGATAGTGAAGGATACAGTATACAGTATATACATATGAGATGAGTAATGCGAGATATGTAAACATTCTTAAAGTGGCATTATTAAAGTGACTAGTGACTTATTAAAGTGACTATTTATTAAAGTGGCCAATGATATCAAGTCTGTATGTAGGCAGCCGCCTCTCTGTGCTAGTGGTGGCTGTTTGACAATCTGATGGCCTTGACCGCACCACCCTCTGGAAAGCCCTGCGGTTGTGGGCGGTGCACTTGCCGTACCAGACGGTGATACAGCCCGACAGGATGCTCTCAATTGTGCGCCGGTAAAAGTTAGTGAGAGTTTTCAGTGACAAGCCACGTTTTTTCAGCCTCCTGAGGTTGAAGAGGCGCTGTTGCGCCTTCTTCACCACACTGTCTGTGTGGGTGGACCATTTCAGTTTGTCTGTGATATGTACAACTTCTCACCTTCTCCACTGCTGTCCCGTCGATGTGGATAGGGGGTGCTCCCTTTGCTGTTTCCTGAAGTCCATGATCATCTCTTTTGTTTTGCTGACATTGAGTGAGAGGTTATTTTTTACCTCCTCCCTGTAGGCTGTCTCGTCGTTGTTGGTAATCAAGCCTACCACTGTAGTGTCGTCTGCAAACTTGATGATTGAGTTGGAGGCGTGCATGGCCACACAGTCATGGGTGAACAGGGAGTACAGGAGAGGACTGAGAACGCACCCTTGTGGGGCCCCAGTGTTGAGGATCAGCTGGGTGGAGATGTTGTTTCCTACCCTCACCACCTAGGGGTGGCCCGTCAGGGAGTCCAGGACCCAGTTGACACAGGTGGGGTCGAGACCCAGGGTCTCAAGCTTAATGATGAGTTTGGAGGTACTATGATGTTGAATGCTGAGCTGTAGCCAATGAACAGCATTCTTACATAGGTATTCCTCTTGTCCAGATGGGATAGGGCAGTGTGCAGTGTGATGACGATTGCATCGTCTGTGGACCTATTGGGGCCGTAAACAAATTGGAATGGGTCTAGGGTAACAGGCGATATGATCCCTGACTAGTCTCTCAAAGCACTTCATGATGACAGAAGTGAGTGCTATAGGGCAATAGTAATTTAGTTCCGTTAACCTTAGCTTTCTTGGGAACAGGAACAATAGTGGCCATCTTGAAGCATGTGGGGACAGCAGACTGGGATAGGGATTGATTGAATATGTCCGTAAACACACCAGCCAGCTGGTCTGCTCATGCTTAAGGGGACGCGGTAAGGGATGCAGTCTGGGCCAGCAGCCTTGCGAGGGTTAACAGGTTGAAATGTTTTACTCACATCGGCCACGGAGAAGGAGAGCCCACAGTCTTTGGTAGCGGGCAGTGTCGGTGGTATTGTATTGTCCTCAAAGCGCGCAAAGTTGTTGTTTAATTTGTCTGGGAGCAAGACGTCGATGTCTGCGAAGGGGCTGGTTTTCCTTTTGTAATCCGTGAATGTCTGTAGACCCTGCCACATACGTCTCCTGTTTGAGCCGTTGAATTGCGACTCCACTTTGTCTCTATACTGACGCTTTGCTTGTTTGATTGCCTAACTACACTGTCATGTTTCCAGTCGCCTTGCCATGATTAAATGCAGTGGTACTGTAACAGTCCTGACCTATTTATGTTAGTTTTTATGTGTTATGGTCAGGGCATGTGTTTTGGGTGGGCAGTCTATGTTATCTGTTTCTATGTTGGTTTCGGTTTGCCTGGTATGGCTCTTGATTAGAGGCAGGTGGTTTGCATTTTCCTCTAATCAAGAGTCATATTTAGGTAGGGCATTCTCACTGTTTGTTTGTGGGTGATTGTCTCCTGTGATGTCTTCGTTATGTTCGATGTATTCATTTTTGGAGCTGTTTGGCTGTTCCTTCGTTTCGATGTCCGTTCCTGTTCGTGAGTTTACGTTTGTCCATGTAAGTTTATGTTCAGGTTGCGTGTACGTCGTTTTGTTATTTTGTAAATTTTGAAAGTGTTTGTTTTGTTTCGTATTGTCATCAGTTTTCGTTATTAATAAAACAAGATGGCATATTTCCCTGACTCCGCATATTGGTCTGAAGATCCTTCTCTCCTCACCTCTTCCGAGGATGAGGAAAGCGACAGTTATTACAGAATCACCCACCAAAATACAGAGACCAAGCGGTATGGGAATGCTCGACGGAGCAACAAGGACTTTTGGACTTGGGAGGAGATCCTGTCTGGTAGAGGACCCTGGGCGCAAACTGGAGAACATCGCTGCTCTCGTGAGAAGAGTGAGGCAGCCACAGCCCAGGAGCGGTGGTTTAAGGAGGCAGCTAGGAGACGTGGATGGAAGCCGGAGAATCAAGCTCGAAACCGGAATTATGAGGGGACACGTCTTGCACGGAAGCCCGAAAAGCCCGTGAGTAACTCCCAAAAATTTCTTGGGGGGGGGCTAAAGGGTAGTGGGCCAAGGGCAGGTAGGAGACCTGCGCCCACTTCCCAGGCTAACCGTGGAGAGCGGGAGTACGGGCAGACACCGTGTTACGCAGTAGAGCGCACGGTGTCTCCTGTACGTGTGCATAGCCCGGTGCGGGTTATTCCACCTCCCCGCACTGGTAGGGCTAGATTGGGCATTGAGCCAGGTGTCATGAGGCCGGCTCAACGCGTCTGGTCTCCAGTGCGTCTCCTCGGGCCGGCATACATGGCACCTGCCTTACGCATGGTTTCCCCGGTTCGCCTGCATAGCCCAGTGCGGGCTATTCCACCTCGCCGCACTGGCAGGGCGACCGGGAGCATTCAACCAGGTAAGGTTGGGCAGGCTCAATGCTCAAGAGAGCCAGTACGCCTGCACGGTCCGGTATTTCCGGCGCCACCTCCCCGCCCCAGCCTAGTACCTACAGTGCCTACATTACGCACTAGGCTACCAGTGCATTTCCAGAGCCCTGTTCCTCCTCCACGCACTCTCCATATAGTGCGTGTATCCAGTTCAGTGCCTCCAGTTCCGGCCCCACGCACTAAGCCACCTGTGCGTCTCCTAAGTCCTGTACACACTGTCACTTCTCCCCGTACTAGTCCTGAGGTGCGTGCCCTCAGCCAGGTGCCACCAGTGCCGGTACCACGCACCAGGTATAGAGTACGCTTTGAGAGTTCAGTGTGCCCTGTCCCTGCTCCACGCACTAGTAGGAAGGTGCTTATCATTAGCCCGGTGCCTCCAGTTCCGGCACCACGCACCAGGTCTACAGTGCGCCGTATCCGGCCAGAGCCATCCGTCTCCCCAGCGCCATCTGAGCCATCCGTCTCCCCAGCGCCATCTGAGCCATCCGTCTCCCCAGCGCCATCTGAGCCATCCGTCTCCCCAGCGCCATCTGAGCCATCCGTCTGCCAGGAGCCTGCAAAGCCGCCCGTCTGCCATGAGCCTGCAAAGCCGCCCGTCTGCCATGAGCCTACAGAGCCATCCGCCAGACAGGAGCCGCTAGAGCCGTCAGCCAGACAGGAGCCGCTAGAGCCGCCCGCCAGACAGGATCTGCCAGAGCCGCCAACCAGACAGGATCTGCCAGAGCCGCCAACCAGACAGGATCTGCCAGAGCCGCCAACCAGACAGGATCTGCCAGAGCCGCCAACCAGACAGGATCTGCCAGAGCCGTCAGAGAGCCATGAGCAGCCAGAGCCGTCAGAGAGCCATGAGCAGCCAGAGCCGTCAGCCTGCCATGAGCGTCGAGAGCCGTCAGCCTGCCATGAGCGTCGAGAGCCGTCAGCCTGCCATGAGCGTCGAGAGCCGTCAGCCTGCCATGAGCGTCGAGAGCCGTCAGCCTGCCATGAGCGTAGAGAGCCGTCAGCCTGCCATGAGCGTAGAGAGCCGTCAGCCTGCCATGAGCGTCGAGAGCCGTCAGCCTGCATGGACCTGCCAGAGTCTTTCAGCCGGGATCTGCCCCTTGTCCCGGTGTTGCCCCTTGTCCCGGTGCTGCCCCTTGTCCCGGTGCTGCCCCTTGTCCCGGTGCTGCCCCTTGTCCCGGTGCTGCCCCTTGTCCCGGTGCTGCCCCTTGTCCCGGTGCTGCCCCTTGTCCCGGTGCTGCCTCTTGTCCCGGTGCTGCCCCTTGTCCCGGTGCTGCCCCTTGTCCCGGTGCTGCCCCTTGTCCCGGTGCTGCCCCTTATTCCAGTGATGGTCCTTATCCTGGTGCTGCCCCTTGTTTTTGTGCTGCCCCTTGTCCCGGTGCTACCCCTTGTCCCGGTGCTGCCCCTTGTTCCGGTGCTAGCTGTTTATTTAGGGGAAGGTAATGTTTGGGTGGTCAGTGGAAGGGGTAGAAAGAAGAGGGGAGTGACTATGGTGGTGCGGGGACAGCGTCCTGAACCGGAACCACCACCGTGGTCAACTGCCCACCCGGACCCTCCCCTGGACTTTGTGCTGGTGCGCCCGGCGTTCGCACCTTGGGGGGGGGGGTACTGTAACAGTCCTGACCTATTTATGTTAGTTTTTATGTGTTATGGTCAGGGCATGTGTTTTGGGTGGGCAGTCTATGTTATCTGTTTCTATGTTGGTTTCGGTTTGCCTGGTATGGCTCTTGATTAGAGGCAGGTGGTTTGCATTTTCCTCTAATCAAGAGTCATATTTAGGTAGGGCATTCTCACTGTTTGTTTGTGGGTGATTGTCTCCTGTGATGTCTTCGTTATGTTCGATGTATTCATTTTTGGAGCTGTTTGGCTGTTCGTTCGTTTCGATGTCCGTTCCTGTTCGTGAGTTTACGTTTGTCCATGTAAGTTTATGTTCAGGTTGCGTGTACGTCGTTTTGTTATTTTGTAAATTTTGAAAGTGTTTGTTTTGTTTCGTATTGTCATCAGTTTTCGTTATTAATAAAACAAGATGGCATATTTCCCTGACTCCGCATATTGGTCTGAAGATCCTTCTCTCCTCACCTCTTCCGAGGATGAGGAAAGCGACAGTTATTACAGGTACGTGCTTTCAGTTTTGCACAAATGCTGCCGTCTATCCACAGTTTCTGCTTGGTCGCCCCTTTGCTGCTATAACAGCCTCCACTCTTCTAGGAAGGCTTTCCACTAGATGTTTGAACATTGCTGCAGGGAATTGCTTCCATTCAACCACAAGAGCATTAGTGTGGTCGGTGCACTGATGTTGGGCAATTAGGCCTGGCTCGCAGCCAGCGTTCCAATTTACACCAAAGGTGTTCGATGGGGTTGAGGTCAGGTCTCTTTGTGCACGAGGGCATTGTCATGCTGAAACAGGAAAGGACCTTCCCCAAACTGTTGCCACAAAGTTGGAAGCACAGAATCGTCTAGAATGTCATTGTATGCTGCAGTGTTAAGCGTTCCCTTCACTGGAAACTAAGGGGCCTTGCCCGGACCATGAAAAACAGCACCAGACCATTATTCCTCATCCACCAAACTATACAGTTGGCACTATGCATTCTGGCAGGTAGCGTTCTCCTGGCATCCGCCAAACCCAGATTTGTCAGTCGGACTGCCAGATGGTGAAGCGCGATTCATCACTCCAGAGAACGCATTTCCACTGGTCCAGAGTCCAATGGGCGGCGAGCTTTACACCACTCCAGCCGACGCTTGGCATTGCGCATGGTGATCTTAGGCTTGTGTGTGGCTGCTCCGCCATTGAATCCCATTTCATGAAGTTCCAGACAAACAATTATTGTGCTGACGTTGCTTCCAGAGACAGTTTGGAATTTGGTTGTGAGTGTTGCATCGGAGGAAAGATGCACGCAATGCACTTCAGCGGTTCCATTCTGTGAGCTTGTGTGGCCTATCACTTCGCAGTTGAGTCGTTGTTGCTCCTAGACATTTCCACTTCACAATAACAGCACTTACAGTTGACAGGGGCAGCTCTAGCAGGGCAGAAATTTGACGAACTGACTTGTTGGAAAGTTGGCATCCTATGACGATGCCACGTTGAAAGTCACTGAGCTCTTCAGTATGGGCCATTCTACAGCCAGTGTTTGTCTATGGAGATTGCATGGCTGTGTGCTCAATTTCATAGACCTGTCAGAAACGGGTGTGGCTGAAATAGCCAAAAATATTAATTTAAAGGGGTGTCCACATACTTTTGTGTATTTAATTTCCAAAGGTTGACATTAATTGCTTTCATTGTAAAAACTCAACGAATGGAGCCAATATCTGACAGAGGGCTGACAGAGGAAGACAGCAGTCAGAGTCCTCAAAGTGGAACCATTAAACTGCATTTCCCATGGTACTGGCTCAGAATAAATCTAGCCATTTCAAAGCTGAGGGGTGATCGCAAATGGAGACTTTACTCAAAGTCTGGGGCTTGTGCATTATGCCAACTCTGTTGCAAAACGTTTCTTAAACGGAATGAAACGGGGAGGGACCTACCTGAATTTGTCCAAAATAAACTTGTTTTAGTTGCACAAATGTTTGGACTAATGATTCCACCCTGCTTAAGGTAAGAAGGGGGGATATAGATCTACTGTGGCAGACGGAAGTACTGTTGGAGGGCTTTTCAGGCCCGGTAACAGGGTGGCACCCAAATACCTGAAAGCAGATTGCTAGCTTGCTTAACAGGGAACAAGGCTATGTTTGTTTGCACATAAGCCAATTTATTTACCAGTTACAACTGTCTCCGGGGCACAATGGAGCAGTTCACACAGGGCCCGCACATAAATGCTAACCTCACTCCCCTGGCATTCCTGACTTCCAACACAACCAGACATTACACTGTGCCTTTGTACCTTCCAATAACAGGAGCCTTTGGGAACAAACTGGTGAAGAACTATAGGTTTTGTTCCATGTGGAAACCAGAGAAGCATTGGGAAAAGAAAATGTGACTGGATGCGTGGTGATCTCTGAACATGACAGAGTCTACCTGTTAGGTAAGACAGGAGTACAAACTAACCAAGTTAAACTATTCTCAGGCCCAACAGGGAAAAGGCTCCCTGACAGAAAATTAGGTGATGAAAAACTGATTAACTAAATAAGCTTTCATAAGATTAATGATCAAAGCATAATGATTTAATCTCCAAAGTGCGGTGAGGGTGCAGAGTACTTTGATGCCTGTCTGATTGAGGCAGAGAAATCTAATAGTATTTTTCTGGGCTACAAATTAGTTTATTAGTTCTTATTAGTACAACAGGGTTGCTCAACTACCGGCCTGCGGCTGATTTGATTTAGCCCCCCAAGTTTTCTGAGTACAACAGGGGGGGGGGTATAAAAGACTGTAAAAACACCAGCAAATCAGCTCCAAGTGATTTTAATTTTGGAAATCTGTTCCAAAGTATTCCCAAACATAATAGACAGTTAGTTACACGTGCGTATATGTAACTGGTGTGAAATGGCTAGATAGTTAGCGGGGTGCGTGCTACTAGCGTTTCAATCGGTGACGTCACTCGCTCTGAGACCTTTGAAGTAGTTGTTCTGGCCACGGCTTTTGTGGAGCAATAGGTTATGATGCTTCGATGGTGTTAGTTGTTGATTTGTTCAGAGGGCCCCTCTTTTGAGCCCAGGTAGGGGCGAGGAGATGGACGGAAGCAAAACTGTTACATATGCAAATGTTGGCAAGGTTTGAAATGATGTTTTTGTCAAATATTACATCTGTTTGGGCTTCTAGCGGTAAATTTGCAGTCACAAATGATTTAGAATTATGTTCCAGCCCCCTGATCACCCGCTACAAAAAACAATTAACCCGCAGCTGAATCTAGTTGATGATCTGTGGAGTACAAGCTATTCAGGTGAATATATCCATCTCCCTGCAGTTAAATGATGAAAACACATATTTCCAACCCCATCCCACCCCCGTCTCCCCCCACCATCCCCTGTCCCCCAATCTCTCATAGATCCAATAGCTTTGGCATGAAGGAAACAAAGATAATTATAGAGAGTTCTTTAAGCAGCACTCTGGGGAGGTTGTTGGAATGGCCAAATGCTCACAAGGGCCTAAACCTTCCCTAGCCGTCTCCACTGGGTAACAACCAGCTAAAATAGCCCAGGAAGAGAAAGACAGGACATCCACGGGGAACTCAGACTACTGGCATGGAGACATCCAGGCTTGTTTCTTGAACAGATCTCTTCTCAAAATAAACCTACAGGGCCAAAAGCCGACCACCTTTTTATATCTGGATAAACACAAGGGTCATATGATGTTCTCAACTTAATACAGTGTTCCTGAAATACAAGTCTAAGAATCGTCTTGAAGATAGGCTAGCAGTACCTAAAGAGCAGCTGCTCTGAAATGACTGGGCTGGACATTTGAAGTAGCTTGGCTACATTATGTAACGTGCCTATGGTGTTGAGAGAAAGGCTGTGTCATGTTTTTGAAACCAGACCTCCACATTTCTGTCCTAGCATTTTTGTTAGCATTCTAGCATAGTTCAAACGTTCCAGAACTATAAACACAAAAATGGGAAAGATCAAGATAATGTGTCTAGGTTTTAGTCTGGGTCTGTACAAATGAAGTTATTTCCAAATATGGATGAAACACGGCAATGTTGTAATGCTCATCTGGGGGTAAGAGAGTGAACAGTTTTCACCACTCTAAAATAAAGTTATTAGAGGATTACCATGAGGTGAGTCAGTGGACTAGACCCAGGGGTCCGGTTATTGGAACATTACTGCGGGTCTGGGTCTGTTCAGCACATTCACACTCGCGTGTCTTCACAAAATTCATCTGTTTCTCCAACTCCCCCACCCTTCCTTCATACCCCTCCTTTGTCATTCTCAAGCTGTAGAAAACTATTTTCCCATTTTTTGGCAGAAGCTGGGTTCCAAAGTGTTGATTGTCTCGACACAAAAACTCCCTTTCTTGGATGCAGTTATGAAGTGAGACACTGCACGTGCCAGTAAACTGCTTCCACAGTGCCAGTAAAGTGTATTACCTGATTTATCTTCAACTACTGTGTCTCAGCAGCAAATAGCCACACAATATTCACATAGCTAAGACAAATTTCAAACGGGCTGAGATGTCCTTATTTGGTTGTACAGTTCATCTGTCTCTGTCTCGCTCCATGTCTATCCCATGACAGTCTCTCTCACTCCCCCTTTCTCATATGACAAAGTTCAACCACTATAATCTACACCAGTCAAAGAGTGTTACTTGTATTACACTGGTACTTACATGGTTTTGGGCACTTCTGGCATTTGTGGAACCCCCAGGATGTTCCGATGCTCTGACAGCATTCTTCCTGCTTGCTGAGACCAGGGAGGACCTTGCCACACTGGCATTTAGAAGAGAGTGTGTAGGAGAATGAGAATGAGGAAGAGAGGAGAGAGAGAAACACAGAGAGAAAGGAACAGCAGGAGGAGAGATTAAGAGGGTGAATTCAGTATTTTCAGAAGGAAAGAAAACTCCCTCCACTTTCTTAGTTTCATTTTTATTCCACCAAAATATTCGATGCACAGGGTCGCAGATGTAGTTGCAGTGTACAGTGAAATACTTAAGCTCCAACAGCGCAGGTGTGAAGGAAACAATAAAAGCAACAATAATAATAAATACATATTTACAACTGTGCCAATGATACATATAAAATGTCCATTGGAAGGCCTCCCGAGTGGTGCATCGCAGTGGTAGAGGTGTCACTACAGATCCGGGTTCAATCCCGGGCTGTATCACAGCCGGGCCGCGACCGGGAAAGCGTCGTCCGGGTTAGGGGAGGGTTTAGCCGGCTGGGATGTCCTTGTCCCAACACGCTCTAGCGACTCCTGTGGTGGGCCGGGCACATGCACGATGATAAGGTTGCCTGCTGGACGGTGTTTTCTTCAACACATTGGTGCAGTGCGGCTTGGCGGGATCGTGTTTCAGAGGACGCATGGCTCTTGATCTTCGCATCTCCCGAGTCCGTACGGGAGTTACAGCAATGGGACAAGACTGTAACCACCAATTGGATATCACGAAATTGGGGAGAAAAAGGGGCCCAAAAAAAAATGTCCATTGGGGTGTAAGCAGGGTAATTGTCCATTGGGGGGTCCAAAGGGAGAACAGAGGAGGCAGGAGGAGCAGGTAGCTGACTAGTAGTGGCTATTCAGCAGCCTGCTGGTCTGGGGGCAGAAGCTATTGGCCAGTCTGATAGTTTTAGCCATGAATCTCCTGTACTGCCCTCATATGAATGATGGAAGTGGGGAGAACAGGCTGTGGCTGAGGTCCCTGATGATCTTCTTTGCCTTCCTGCAACACCTGGTTTTGTAGGTATCCTGGATGGCAAGCAGTGTGCACCCAATGGTGCATTCGGGCTGGACATTCTGTTGTTACTTGAAGTAGCTTGGCTACATTATGTAACGTGCCTATGGTGTTGAAAGGCGGTGTCATGTTTTTGAAACCAGACCTCCACATTTTTTTGTTAGCATTCTAGCATAGTTCTAATGTTCCCGAACTATAAACAAAAAAAGGGAAAGATCAAGATAATGTGTCTAGGTTTTAGCCTGGGTCTGTACAAATGAAGTTATTTCCAAATATGGATGAAGCACAGCTGAGCGTAAAACCCTCTGTAGTGCCTTGCGGTCAGCGGCGGTGGAGTTCCAGGCTGTGATGCAGCCCGACAGTATGTTCTCGATGGTGCTCCTGTAGAACACTGTGAGGGCTCTCGGGTACAAGATTCATTTCTTCAGCTTCCTGAGGTTAAAGTGTCGCGGTCGTGCCTTCTTCACCACGGTGTCCTTGTGGTCTGACCAGTTCAGCTCCTCAGAGATGTGTACACAGAGGAATGAAACATTTTTTACCGTCTCCATGGCGGCCCCGTTGATGAGGATGGGGGCGGGCCCAGCCTGGTTCCTCCTGAAGTCCACAACCAGCTCCTTTGTTTTTCTGATGTTCAGGGAGAGGTTGTTTACCTGGCACCACACCGTCAGAGTGCCTACCTCCTCCCTGTAGGCCGTCTCGTTGTTGTTGGTGATCAGGCCTACTACTGTCGTGTCATCAGCGGACTGTCAGGAAGTCCAGGACCCAGTTGCATAGTGAGGAGTTCAGTCCCAGGGCTGTGAGGTTTGTGGTGAGCTTAAAGGGCACTATGGTATTGAAGGACGAGCTGTAGTGCAACAGCCTCCTCACATATACATTCCTCTTGTCTAGGTGGGTGAGTGCAGTGTGCAGTGCAATAGCGGTTGAGTCGTCCCTGGATCTATCGGGCAGTAGGCGAATTGGAGAAGCTCGGGTGTGTCGGGGTGGAATGAGGTGATGTAGTGTTTGACTAGCCTCTCGAAGCCCTTCATAATGACGGAAGTGAGTGCTACGGGTCAGTAGTCATTCAATTACTTTCCCTTTCTTGGGCACGGTGATGATAGTGGACATCTTGAAGCAGGTGGGGATAACGGCCTGAGTTAGAGAGAGATGAAAATGTCCAAAAACACCACAGCTAGCTGGTCTGCACATGCTCGGAGGGCGCGGCTCGGGATGCCGTCTGGGCCGGCAGCCTTGCGAGGGGTAAACACGTTTGAATGACTTACAGTACCATGTCTTCCGTGGAGACTGTAAGCACGTAGCCCTCGTTGTCCTCAGGGGCTCTCCTCGGCAGCTCAGAGTCGTTTGGCTCGAAGTGTGAGAAAAAGGTGTTTAGCTCGTCGGATACGTACAGCATTGATGTCTGCGACATGACTGCCTTTCTTTTTGTAATCCGTGATCGTTAGAAGCCCCTTCCACATACGCCTCGTATCCGACCCGCTGAATTGCTCCTCCACTTGGCTGGCTGAAGGAAAAAAGCTGCACAATAATGCCTCACGACATGGGCTTGTGTGCATGAGCATTACACAATGCCCTTCTGTCACTCCAACTCCAACTCTCAGACAGAACAGTTCTATTATAGAACAACATCCCGTCGCCCAGCCTCCCTCAGATGAACGCACACTGATAAGGGAACAGTCCTCAGCGGCTCGCCTGCTGATGGAGCCTTATCACCACAATGTCAATCTGACTGCAAAATGTAAACCAAATTGAATGGTGATCTGAAGTGGATAAGATGGGCGAGGTGCCAATACTGCTAATAACTTTGGATGTATTAAAGCAGTGACATGAGTTATGGGGCTTTTCTAGATGGGAAAAGTTGTTTGGTGTTGATAGTATCTTTATTCTCGGAGTATAAAGGCCAGCAGACTGAAAAATGAGAGGCTCTACACCTGGATTGATTTAAATTGAGTCACGTTTGTTTTTGTCCTCTAAACACACATCAATTTCGATTTGCGTAGATTAGTTTGACGGACAAACAGCTCTTTTGATTGTGTTTTTTCAAATGCGAAGAATGATCAATGGCTGGCATTGAAGCAGAACTCATTACCTTGTTTATCCACAAAGCCAGCCAATAGCTCTTTCTCTCCCTCTCCCTCATATTTCCACTCTCTTTTTCCAACCCCCACCTTTCCCCCTGTCCTTCTCTGATCTGTCTTCCAAAATTCTCTCTCTGCACTCTCAACACGTCCAGATTCCCCCCTGTCCCTCTCTGACCTGTGTGCCGGTGGTCTCCTGGAAGCAGCGTCCCAGCTGGCTCTTGGAGGAGACGGGCTGGTACTGGGGGACGTAGCTCTGCTGGTTGGAGTAGATGATGTTGTGTCCCTGCTGCTGGATCTTCTGTCTGCTGTCTGAGTGGTGGTAGGTGTAGTGAGACTGGGTCTGGGATTGGCCATTCTGCCCATTGCCTTTCACCTTCTGCCCATTGGCATCCAGCTGGGAGACCTGGTGGATCTGCACCGAGGCCTCCGGAGGGTGCTTCACATGGATGTTCACGATGCTGGGGGCATATTTCACTGGGGGAGACGAGGTAAAAAAGGATACATGGGGTGAAAGTTATTGAAAAGAGCAAGTTAATGTTCTATGACTGCACTTTAGATGTACACGTATTGGATACTCCTTCGTATTTCTACCTATATGCCCTCGGATAAAAATGAACAAAATGTTTTTTTAAATAATTTCAAAAACTGAACATGCATTTGAACTCAGTCCCTCCATCTTACCAGGGTTCTGTCCATTGCTGAAGGTGAGGGGCAGAGTGTGAGTGGAGTGAATCTGAGATGTCTGCTGCTGCCCTTTCTGGCGCTGCTGCCCATTCCCATTCTGAACAGGCATCTGGCAGAACTTCCCCGTATAGGTAGATGGGCACTGACACTTGTCCCTGGCACTGCACTTTCCTCCATTCATGCAGGGCAGATGGCATACCACTAAAAAGCACAAAGAACGTGAAGTTTAGCCAGCCACACACGCACACTTTAGAGCAGTTTATTGTTGGAAAAAAGATTTAACTCGGAGGCTGATCTATCTTTAAATAAACAGCAAGTAGACAAAACAACCATTGTTTACGAACTTTGTTTGACATTTCATGATGAGTTACCTTCCAATATTATTTTCCTCTCTCTCTCTCTCTCTCTCTCTCTCTCTCTCTCTCTCTCTCTCTCTCTCTCTCTCTCTCTCTCTCTCTCTCTCTCTCTCTCTCTCTCTCTCTCTCTCTCTCTCTCTCTCTCTCTCTCTCTCTCTCTCTCTCTCTCTCTCTCTCTCTCTCTCTCTCTCTCTCTCTCTCTCTCTCTCTCTCTCTCTCTCTCACACTCTCTCACACTCACTCACTCACTCACTCACTCACTCACTCACTCACTCACTCACATATGCCACGGACCTCCTCAAGGAAGTTTGTGCTTTGGCACAACAAGATATGAAGCAGGAATCTTGAGCTGCAACATTAAGAGGCATGATGGATCCATCCAGACCCAGGAGAACAAAGCCTGTGTTGTTCAGCCATTGTTCACATCTTTATCATCGTCTTCCAGAGTTCCACGACTTTACACACTCAGCTCAGTGTCCAAACACTGCCCGACTCTCCCACCATCAATATTCATCACAAAGATGCAAGGAGGTGGATGGCAAATGATCCATTACGCTTGGAGACCGCATAATTCCTCAGCAAATCTGGCTTAATTGAGGAGCTTGTAATGTATTCAGCCCTAGGGTTTGTTTTCCATCATAACAGTCATCAAGACCTCAGCCCGGTTCTGAGGGAGACCTCAGGCCCAGATAAGGCTACTTGAGGCTAAGACCCAAACCACATGACAGAGGTGTGCACAGGAAAGTATTAGACTGGAGTTCAAGGTCTTTACTGTAAATACCTTGCTGTTGGTACTAGAAATTGAGTAAGTGCCATTCTTCTTTTGTATTCTCTCTCAAGCCATCATTCACACCTAAAGTCTCACTTTTCTCTTTCTCTCTCTTTCCCTCTGTTTCAGAGTTGTCAGTCACCCAAGGCTTATTCATCCACAAAGGAATTTCCTTCATAGCTCCAGCTAGTCTTCACACGCACCGCACACGCCAACACACCACTCACCTCCGCTAACTACGCACCACAAGCCAGATAAAAACTACAAAAACAAAATAAAATATACAATTAAAACTAGAACATTAACCGCTCCATTCAGGCAGTACTTTTCCATAAATGCGAGGCTGAAGGACGTTCTGTGGAGGGTTAGTTTGCCGAGGCGTCCTCTGGAAAAGAGCTGAGGGAAGCGAATCCCCCCAGTGTATTTGAAATATGTGTCAATGGCGTGTGGGTCGGCGGCATGAATCAAACTGTCAGTCCAGCCAGGAGCCTGCTAGCAGACAGAGTGTGGAGCACGTGCGTGCGTGCATGTGTGTTTTGGACTCTGCTGCCTAGTCCTCACTTTTGTCTCCCCAGAGTCACCCAGAAATATACGCAGTTGGCTGATCGCTGACCTGGGGGGGGGAGAGATATTACTGACACTCAACCACCCTGTCTGCTTCCGTTCCACCCAATGGGAATACCTGCTGCCTATGAGGAATATCTTGGCTGCCTGGGTCTGTCGTCCTTTCTACCAGTGCAGGAATCTCCTCAGCAAACCACGAGTTGCTCAATTGAGTGAGAGGGAACTAGTAATCACCCTCTTCTGGCACTCCATTACAAGTTGTAGGAAAGCATGTCAAAAACAGCTGAAATTCCTGGAAGGTGTAATGTGTTAGAATGTTCCACACACACACATTTAATCACATGCTTTTCAGGCCTTTATAGGCAATCTGAGCCTTGCGCTAGTGTTTCAAATTCATTGTAGAGAAAGTTAAACATGTTCCATCTATAATACCATTCCTACCGTAGCAACAAAGAAAGAGGCTGATTCTTTGTCCTGTGGCCTATAGGTCGTGTTCAGTGCCTCCCAGTCACTACTGTACTGTACACATATTGCATCCATGTATTTTGTTTAATTTGTGTGTTTTCCCTAGAAAGGGACAAGCACAGTTTGGTAGGATTTGCAGTGTTGAAACATAATGGCAGCTGTAATACATCTGCCTTTCCCCAACCCTCTCATTATGGTGACAACAAGACTGCTCCCAAACCTCACATCCCCGCTGCATCTGATTCTCTCTGGCCCTGCCACACACTGCTGTTTGAAGTCCTCTCTCTAGCTCTACCCAGCCCCAGCCAGTCCCTGCCAAGCCTGACCCATGTCATTACCATCCAGCTGGTGGCATTAAGAGCATCAGGTGATTTCCTGTTTGATGTGCAAAGACATCTCAGGGACTATGGGTTATTATTCACATATGGGATGTCTGGAAGAGACAGGATCCATGTAAAATGTGCTTTGAGAGGGTGTAATTGGCCAATCATATCAAATTGTACTTGTCACATGTGCTGAATACAACAGGTATATGGATGAAGTTTACCTACCAGTGAAATGCTTACTGACAAGACCTTAACTTCTCTAGGGTAGGGGAAAGCATTTTCACGTTTGGATGAAAAGCATACCCAAATTCAACTGCCAGCTACTCATCCCCAGGAGATAAGATATGCATGTCATTGGTAGATTTTGATAGAAAACACTCTGAAGTTTCTAAAACTGTTTGAATCATGTCTGTGAGTATTTAGCAGGTGAAACCCGAGGACAAACTATTCAGACCTTTTTTTTTTGAGGTCACTGTCTTTCCAATGAGTTTTCATTGGGAAACCAGATTTCTAAGCGAATTGCTTGCAGTTCCTACGGCTTCCACTGGATGTCAACAGTCTTGAGAAATAGGTTGAGGTTATTAATTTGTGTAATGAAGAAATCTGGCCATCTTGAAGTCGAGTCACTCCAGGTGTCGTGTTTGATTGAAGTGCATGTCCAAAAGGCATGCTACATTTCGTTTTAATCCTGTATTGAACACAGATCATCCCGTCTTCAATTTTATCGATTATTAACGTAAAAAAATACCTAAAGTTATGTTACAAAAGTAGTTTGAAATTTTTTGGCAAAGTTTACAGGTAACCTTTGAGATATTTTGTCGTCACGTTTGAGCAAGTTGGAGCCTGTGTTTTTCTGGATCAAACGCGCCAAATAAATGGACATTTTGGATATATATCGACGGAATTAATCGAACAAATGGACCAATTCATAAGGCATGAATTATATTTTTATTTCTGCGTTTTGTGTCGTGCCTGCAGGCTTGAAATATGCTTCTCTCTCTTTGTTTACTATTGTGCTATACTCAGATAATAGCATCGTATGCTTTCGCCGAAAAGCCTATTTGAATTCTGACATGTTGGCTGGATTCACAACCAGTGTAGCTTTAATTTGGTATCTTTCATGTGTGATTTAATGAAAGTTTGATTTTATAGTAATTTTCATAGTAATTAATATTAATTTGGCGCTCTGCATTTTCTCAGGCTTTTTGCCAAGTGATACAGTAGCGTCTTGCCTAAACTCAGATTTTTGGATATAAATATGAACTTTACCGAACAAAAAATACTCTGCGTCTCAAAAAGACACAGGGGTTGGAACCAAAAATCTCAAATATGGACTCATCAGACCAAAAGGACAGATTTCCACCGGTCTAATGACCATTGCTCGTGTTTCTTGGCCCAAACAAATCTCTTATTATTATTGGTGTCCTTTGGTAGTGGTTTCTTTGCAGCAATTCGACCATGAAAGCATGATTCACGCAGTCTCCTCTGAACAGTTGATGTTGAGATGTGTCTGTTACTTGAACTCTGTGAAGCATTTATTTGGGAGGAAATTTCTGAAGCAGATAACTCTAATAAACTTATCCTCTGCAGCAGAGGTAACTCTGGGTCTTCCTTTCCTGTGGCGGTCCTCATGAGAGCCAGTTCCATCATAGCGCTTGATGGTTTTTGCAACTGCATTTGAAGAAACGTTCAAACTTTACTGACCTTCATGTCTTAAAGTAATGATGGACTGTCATTTCTCTTTGCTTATTTGAGCTGTTCTTGCCATAATATGTACTTGGTCTTTTACCAAATAGGGCTATCTTCTGTATACCACCCCTACCTTATCACAACACAACTGACTGGCTCAAACGCATTAAGGAGCAACAAGGCACACCTGTTAATTGAAATGCATTCCAGGTGATTACCTCATGAAGCTGGTTGAGAGAATGCCAAGTGTGTGCAAAGCTGTCATCAAGGCAAAGGGTGGCTACTTTAACACTTTTTTGGTTACTACATGATTCCATGTGTGTTATTTCATAGTTTTGATGTCTTCACTATTATTCTACAATGTAGAAAATAGTAAAAATAAAGAAAACCCCTTGAATGAGTAGGTGTGTCCAAACTTTTGACTGGAACTGTATATACTAGGCAGTGTCAGAGGAAGGAAGGAAGGCGGTGTCAGAGGAAGGCCCCAGAAATTGTCAAAGACTCCAGTCACCCAAGTAATAGATAGTTCTCTCTGCTACCGCATGGCAAGTGGTACTGGAGCGCCAAGTCTAGGTCCAAAATGCTCCTTAACAGCTTCTGTCCCGTGTGGCTCAGTTGGTAGAGCATGGCGCTTGCAACGCCAGGGTTGTGGGTTCAATTCCCACGGGGGGACCAGGGTTCAATTCCCACGGGGGGACCATGATGAATATGTATGAACTTTCCAATTTGTAAGTCGCTCTGGATAAGAGCGTCTGCTAAATGACTTAAATGTAAATAAATGTTCTACCCCCAAACCATAAGACTACTGAACAATTAATCAAATGGCCACCTGGACTATTTACATTAACCTCCTCCTCTTTGTTTTTACACTGCTGCTACTCGCTGTTATTATCTAGACATAGTCACTTCAGGCGTACCTACATGTACAAATTACCTCGACTAACCTATACCCCCGCACATTGACTCGGTACCGGTACCACCTGTACATTGCCTTGTTATTGTTATATTATTGTGTTACTTAAAAAAAAAAAGTTTACCTTAGTTTATTTAGTAAATATTTTCTTAACTCTATTTCTTGAACTGCATTGTTGGTTAAGGGCTCGTAAGTACGCATTTCACAGTGAGGTCTATACCTGTTATATTCGGCACGTGACAAATAAACATTTCTTTTTTCTTTTTTACAGAACAACGAAGTGAATACAAAGAGCAATACAAAATAAAGCTCAATGAAATAAAAATAGAGCAGTAATTTAGTAGTTTATCTGTGCATTAGAAATGTCAATCACATCGCCTAATGTTATGAGTAACAAATAAGTGTTTCTTGTCCTCCTCTGCAGCCCAGTGTGATGTCAGAGGCCTAACCAGAAGCCATAGCTGTGGTTCCCAGAGGCTAATGAGATCATCACACCATGGACTGATTACTGGGGCGAATGGCACCCCAAAAGCAGCCCCCCTATCACGTCTAAACCCACTCACCCACAATGGTTACACACTCATCTCGTTGTGGGTAGGAAACAAGCTACTGAAGCTGTGTGGGAAAACATCACAGGATGGGAAGGGAAATGTTTCAGACAACCATTAACGTTATCAGACCTCATCTGATACAATTCAAGGGAAACTAAATCCACACATCATAGGAGTCGTAAAATATTCCGTTTTCTTCTGACAGTTATTTTGGAGTGTTTCAAAATTATGATTTTTTTGTTCCTTTCTATGTACATTTCGTCATCCAACCTCAGGTGGCACTGAGAATACATGCATTTATTCTGAGGATAACACTTAACAGCAATGTCAAAACACCAGTGGCAAAGGGGAAATGGTTTGGTTCTGTGATCACCGCAAACATTTTTAAGAATCTGACCTGCCTTCCAGTTCATTCAGCAGGTTGACGCTTATTGTCATGAGTCTTGTCCTGGAGGCAGAACTGAGCGATTTCCCCTTACATAGGCCAGCTGCAAAGTCAAAATTGGCTATATTGTAAAAATTAATGAAAAACAAAATGTGCTTTTTGGTATTAATTTAAGGCTAGGGTTAGGCATTAGGGTTACCAGTATGGTTAGGGTTAAGGTTAGGTTTAAAATCATATTGTATGACTTTGTGACAGTGCCAGCACGTGAACACTGCAGAGCTGCCTCCAGAACAAGATTCATGACAAAAAAACGCTAACCTGCATTTAATCAGGTGAGTCAGAAAGAGTGACCGACCGTACCTAAGTCCCAAAATCAGCCACAGTCTTATGCGCTCCAGATGTTTCCTCTGACCACCACACAGAATAAAATGGTTTAATTTCACCTGGTGGACAGGAAACAAACAGAAACAAGCACATACACGCTGACTAATATCCTCCTCATCCACTGAGGAGTGGAGCGAGAGAGAGTGAAAGAGAGTGAGGAGCGGAGCCCTGGAGGTTGGTCACAGCAGGCTGCTGTGCTCCCTCCACGGGCCTAGGCAGTGTGATTAGATGAGGCTGGGTCAGCAGCAACATAGTGCAGGTCCCCTGGTTGCCTAATGAGATTTTAAGACGCGGTGTCTGGCACATCACAGAAAAATCCCACTTAGTGGTTAGAGCAGTAAGGCAGGTTGGCCCAGACGAGGCAACCCTAGACTCACGATAGAGGCTAGCGCCTGGTGTTTACTGCGGGCACAGTCTCTGGCAGCCGGAGAAGCCCCCATCGCTTTCCCCCCCTCCACCGCAGGCAGCCTGTCCACTGAGACTGTAAATACAGTGCCATGCTTTCCTGACTGCCAGGTAGGGATGACAAAAAAAAGAAATCTACAGAGAAGGAAAAAAACGTGGAGGGAGGGGGAAAAAATGACAGGGCGGCGATTATAAACTAATGAAAGGAGGAAATGACAGCTACAAGAGGATTAGTCAACTCCAGCCATCTCCAGCTCCATATAAGACTGGCGCTTCACAGATCATAAACTCCCCCGTATGCTCCGCCACTGGCAACCTCTGAACTCTCCCTTTCCTCAATAGCTACAGGTTATATTCTCCACCAGACGATCATCCAGCCACAACTTGCGTACGTGGGAGTGAAGGGAGCTTATAAAACTCAGTGAAAGTGTTTTGGTTAAATACCTGGCACTCTCCTTTACAGGGCAGAGAGAGAGAGAGAGAGAGAGAGAGAGAGAGAGAGAGAGAGAGAGAGAGAGAGAGAGAGACGGTTGCAGACTTTTTTCCTTCCCCGGGAGCCACATGCTTTCAATTAGGCACTGACCAAACACCTGATTACACTCCTTTGGCACAGTGAAAGCCTAAACGCACTATTACTGTGTAATGCTCATTAATCAAGTCTCATACAGGACCCCAGACACATAGGCCTCCAGACAACTACCTCCAACCAAAGTCAACAGCCCTCCTCACCTCTGTAAAAAGTGAACAGGTTACCCGAGGAATTAGGAAATGAATGGAATTGGCCCGAGAGCTGAGAAAATCAGTCAGATTCTTTCTTTACCTCTTTCCCAAAGTGGAACATATTTGTAGATGTGTTGTATGAAGAGAACAGATAGAAGAATGTTGAAAATATTTCCCTCCTTCTTGACTTCCCCAAGATTCCATTTAGTTTAATCTGACCCTAAACGTGGTGATATGGACGACAGCGCAGGTGACACACAAAATGAACTGACAGACATGGCCATCTTTAATAAGGAAGCCTGGGCTGATCCAGGAGGCTCACACTACTTAGACAGGCACTGCACACATCTAGGACCCAATACACCAAAAAGTATGATACAGACCACTGAGGTATGGAGAAACAACACTAAAAGGTTTTCTTATCCCCCATAGAATACTGTGACAGTAGAGAGACACAGAGGAGGGGTCGAAAAGAGTAGGAGATAGAGATAGATATAGAGAGAAAGCGAGGGAGAAACTTAATTCCCTTATCAGTAAGGAGCTGATATGGAAACCAAATGAGACTGTTATATAAACTGCCAGACAGCAGACTGTACAGTAGTAAACTGTGCAGCTGGGTCAAGCTCTCTTTCCAGATGCATGTCGAGCAGAGTTGGACTGCAGGAGAGGAGGGGCTGTCTCCATCGGCGACCGAGGGTAATGTGGCAGCCCAAAACCACCAGCCCTACAGCCCTGAGCGCTGACTAGGTAGGACAGCAGCCCAGAAGAAATGTGGAGAAAAATGAGAAATCAGACGGATGCTTAAATCACCAGCAGGTTTTTCCTCCCTCACCTCAACACCTTTGTTGTCCCCAATCCCCCCCAACCTCATCAAATTGTTCCCATTCATATTCTGAATAGATGTATTGTGTTTTAATTGCACATAACAGTGCAGTACAATCCCACCACGATTAATACACCTCTTTCCACAGGACTGTAAAGTGAAATGTTCCTTCGCAGAGCCTCCAACAGCAGAGGGGCATTTCGTACAGTGTTAAGTTGGTAAAAACTACAGTTGCACCTCACCCTGGATAAAAGTGTCCCAAAATCACAAACCAACTAAAGCTTGTTATGGGCTTGGTAAGCGTGTTATTTGGCCAACACCCTGTTGCAAGCAGGGACACATCCCCCCTTTTCTTATAATGAAACAACACTCTCCCTCCTCCTCTTTCAACACTCCAGTTATGATAAACAAACATGGGATTTATTCTATTTCTGCTGCTGGAGACGGCCTGCACCGCAAATAAATCTGAGCTCTCCCCTTTCTAAGCTCAGGACGTGTGCTGCTTCACAGCTCTCCTGGCTCTCAGCAGGGAGGGAAGAGCAGGCCTGGGACAGATTGCAGGTCTCGACAGGTACATTAGACTGACACTACTCCAGGTGCACTCATTTAAAGAGACAGTCACACAGACAGACCAGCGCCCTGGGCTGCAGACCTTCACAAAAGAGCAGGAAAAGACCTTCACAAAAGAGCAGGAAAAGACTGCTACATTCGCTAATCTATACTGCAAAATGTGCATTCACTTCACAAAATACAGGTATTTAGTGATGATTAAAATAAGTATATTGAACCACAAAATGAGTAACACAATACATAGTGAAGAGCTATAATTAGGTTTTTACTATGGCCCTATCAACAACGTCAAACTGTACAATATGCATCAGGAATGCTGACTCTATAGGGATAGCCACATTGACCGTGCGTCGCAGAACCAGAGCGAGACCTCTCGTATCTGTGTCTGCTGCGGAGTCAGACAGGAATTCATCTTCTTTGGGTCTTCCCACATGTCTGTGTCAAGAACAGGATACAGCAGACAGCGGTGAGCTCCTTAGAAGTACTGAGGCAGGTTAACGCGCTCGACTTTTCCAGGGTCTGCAACACCCACCTATTGTGCTCCTGTATTGAACGGTCATTTGGATATGTTATATAAGATGTGTGTCAGATACTATACTGTTATGCAGGAAAACGCCGCAATGTAAACATGAGTCATCCAAATAGCTTAACACCGCATCCAGAATGCAGACAGTGTGAGACATAGACCGTACATGACAGAACTCAATGTATTTACCTAAACACACACAGCATAATAACCATCCGGAATTCAGATGCCTTCTATCCCATCATGCACCAGACACAAGGCAGCAACCACATCGGATGAGCACAGGACGGAAACCGGAGATCACTCACCTACTCTGAAGTTGGGGGCGGTGAGGGTGTCTGCGGCATGGCCGTTCTCACTGACGATGGTGGTGGTGTTGCCCAGCTCACAGTTGTTCTGGCACCGGCCCCCCGTGCAGGTCACCTTGCAGATGGTGGGCGTGAAGACCACCTTGATCCGGCCTGTGTGGTTCCCCACTGCCAGCCGGGACGCACAGCACACCAGCAGAAAGAAGAGGGAGAGAAGGGAGAGTCTCGTCAGTCTCGTATCCATTGGTTAGTTAGTATCACCTTGTGTGCCTGTCACGAACGATCACCAACAAATAGTTTCAGTCAAAACAATAACTGAAATGACTGTTGTCCTCTATTCATATATACTACGGTTGTCTCTCTTTTCCCCTCTCTCTTTCTCTTTCATTCCCTCTCTCTCCAACTGCTCCTAAATCCGGTGGCGTCTCTGAAACATGAGGAGGGGAAGAGAAAAAACAGAGGGAGAGAGTTCAGCAAACAAAACTCTGGGATGCACTCCAATTCTTCATCAAAAGTCAAGTTCCCTGAGAGGTGGGTATTGGCAGATGCCATGCTTTATTCCAAGACGGATAGAGTGGGCATGGCAGCCTAGTCCGCCCTGGCTTTTCTGCTTATCCCCCTTTCTCTCTCACTTTCTCCCTCCCTTTCTCTCCTGTCTCCCACCTAGCACATTTTCAAGGACTTTGGCACCTCTGTTTGAAAGAAAGCCCTCCCAAAATGCTTTGCTGTGTGTCCTCCTGAGATCACCTCTCTCTCACTTTCTCTCTCTGCACTTTAGGATGCAGTCACGCCTGCCCACGTTACTGAGAGAAAACGAGTCTACCCGCCTGTCTGCCCGCCCATTCGCCTATCCTCCCCCTACCCTCTCCTCAACACCAAACCCAGCCCTCATATGAAACAGACAGACAGGCACAGAGACAGACAGACACAGAGACAAAGAGGCACAGAGACAGACAGGCACAGAGACAGACAGGCACAGAGACAGACAGGCACAGAGACAGAGAGACACAGAGAAAGAGAGAGAGAGACTAGTGAGACAGAGAGAAGAGTATTGACCACAAACATCTGTCCTGGGTCTACCGCATCCCTTCCCAGACTATCCTCCTCCAACTTGAGCCTTTCTACTTCTTTGCATCCAGTGACACACGTCTCTATAGAAAGTTCCACAGCTTCCCTTCCTGTTTTCTCCCTTTCACTTCTTACTTTTCCCTGCACCAACGTCTCTCTCTACGTCTTCTCTTTACTTCTTGGCAGCCCCCCCCCCACCGTTCCAAACTTCCCCCAAACCCCAGACTCCTGAGCTCAACGTTTCGTCTGCGGCTGTCAGCTGTTCACACCAGACAGAGCAGAGATGCAGGGAGCATTGCCAAAGGGAGAGAGGGCTTTTTCTCTAAACCAGAGAGCAGGCAAAACCACTGAATTAGAGGCTTTGGGCTGCCTTAATATTTGCTATAAGGTGAAAAAAATAGGTCGATATAAAAGTGGAATTAATATGATGTCGTCAAAAGCCAAAGACCAATAGACAGCTGGTTTTAAATGTGAGCCAATTGTACAATATACATAGTAGACATAGTATTTAAAAGAGTTTATAAAGTCTATTTTGCCAGTCATTTCCATGTAGGAATGAGCATTGCTCTGACAGAGTCTGGCATGGGAGAGCTGACGACGGGGGACGGGGGACGGGGGGGGGGGGGCTTTAACAACCTGCTCTGCTCCTTTAAGACCCTGTAGACATATCAGGCTCAGCCTCTGGCTCCTGGTAGGGATCCACACACAAACCATCAACCTCTCCATCACACTGCTGCTGCCTGCTGAAAGGTCCTGCATTCTTTACCTGCAGTATAATCCCCATGTCACACCAGGGCTTTCTGTGTCTGCTATACTGCACCATCCATCGCGCCAGACTACCCAGAGTTCAGCCAGTGGTGCGTCACTTTTCAGACATCACCTCTCACTCCGTTCAGTCTCTCTGCACTCTGGCATTCGCCGTATTATGGCGGTCTCAATCCATCATCTCATCTCAAGCGTTCTGGCTTCTCCCTGGGGGCTGAGCATCATTCGGCCATTACTTCCCAGTAGTTTGTGGCTCTTTACGCTCTGGGGATTCTGGGTGCTTATGCTACCACCACAAGCACTTTCATTCAGTGAAGGCCTGGGTATCACCACTGTCAGGAGATATGGAGATGTATGGACAGGAGAGGCCTTGGAAACACATCACATTCCCCAGCACATAGAGATCTATAGAGGGCTCTGTGCCTGCTGTCTGACAGCTCTTCCCCTGCACCATGTTCAACACAAGCCTTAACCACTCTCACATGGCTCGGAGCTCAGAGTCCCTGGCCACAGCAGTGATGAAACATGTCCGCCTTCAAACCCCAGCAGCCCTCCCTCCATCCCTACTCTCCCTCCAAATGTGTGCAAGCGGGTCCTTCGCACGGCACGGCAGACATCCCCAGCTCTGTGGAGCATATGGAGAGAGATGCTGGAGGGGCGCCTTAGAGAGAACACAGACATCATTTAGCGGGGAACACACAGGGGGGCTAGAATGGAGGGATGGGGAGGGGGGTATGGAGAGAGCGAGTCCCCATAGGAAAAGAGGGTCTTCTTTTGAGCCCCTCTGGTGGACCTCTAGGAGTCCAAAGTGTCCCCGTATGGGGGGGAGAGAGCAGTCTCCAAGGCCAAGTGTAGCCTTCCAGCGCGACGGTATACAGAACAGAGCGGGAACCTAGTTTGTCTGTCTGTGTGGTAGAGCTGAGGGACAGGCGGGAAGAATGGCTTTCCCAGACACGGCCCCATAGCTAGCTGCTGACAGGCTGTCTGTCGCGTGGGACAGGGCTGACAGGAAGGCTGCGGGCGATTTAGGAGCACAAACATTCTCCCCTGTCTGCTACTCAAGCAGGCAGGCAGCACACCGACACGACCGCATACTGGGCTAAAACCAACAGTGACGTCCCTACTAATTTGGAGGCGAAGGCCTGAGAGGCCATTCACTGGGACATGGGTATCTACGGGTAAGTGTTTCGCAATATGGAGAAAAGCTTTTTCTGCCTTGACTCTCTTTTTGTTAATGGGCAGAAGACAGAAGGGGATGGAGTTCTATTGTGCCCGTGTACAGATACAGTAGAGGTCATAAAAAGGAATGCATCTTCCCTTTCGTCCCTTCTCTCTTTCGGTCTTCCCTCCCTCCTCTCCGTCTCTATCTCTCTGATGTCTGGTCATATCCCTGGTGGTCCCACACTGGAGTTATATCAAAGTGGACTGGGGTTATTTGTAGCTGTGTGGCCAGGCTGGGGCTGCCTGAGGACTGCAGCCACAAGGCCCCAGAGGGGAGTGGGAGGAAAACGCACACAGACTCACAGAGACCCACAAAGTCTGTTGTGTCTACAGACTTCTCCATTAATAGCACAGAGACTGTCTGCTCAGACAGACATGGTGCCATTCCCTTTCAGGTCAGCAAGTTCATCTAACCTTATTTACCTAAGCAGACGCCCACTGGGAATAAATATTTATATCTTCTGCCAACACAGTAGAGTATACCTTCAGGTGTACAGCATATCAGATGCATAACATTAAAGTAACTGCCCAGTGTTTACATAAAATATGACCTATAATTACTTACAATATGAGTGAAATAGTTTCCCTTCCAAATTTTTTAAATTAAGTATGCTACAAAAGCAGCTTTTTGTGTTGGAATGTTGTGGGCATACCCCAACGACAAAATGGTGTGGGCATACCCCAACGACAAAATGGTGTGGGCATACCCCAACAACAAAATGGTGTGGGCATACCCCAACTACAAAATGGTGTGGGCATACCCCAACACAAAATGGTGTGGGCATACCCCAACAACTAAATGGTGTGGACCTTTACCCGTCATTAAAAATATTCATGCAAGTAGACCACTGATTGGCCAGTTCATCCTCCTCTAGACCGCTGATTGGCCAACTCATCCTCCTCAGGGAGATGGCATCCTTTTCTTTGAGGAAACACTAAGCATTTTATTTTAAAAATTATAATTATATATACAATTTTATGGTGCGGGTTTTGAAGGGTACAAGAATAGGATGAGTCAACAACATTATTTGGGTACGAGTTAACAGAATAGGAACTTTTAAAAAGTGAGATTTTCACTGAGCAGTTACTTTAAATACATACCATGAGAGGGGTAATCATCATGCCATTCATGGGTCTCACTTTCAAAATGATTCAACTGTTCGGCCCCATTGTAAAGTGTTTAAATGGAAGATAATGCATCTTCCATGGCGAGGGCCGCGAGGCTATTCAGTGGGGGAGCATTAAGAGGAGCAGATAACAGGTATTCAACAGCTCAGCACACTGTAGATGGCCTCTCACATCTGTGGCACTTGTTGTTTCAGCAATTGAGGGGTTCTCCGTTGTGTGACAGTCTATCGTCTTGCTCTGTCATTTCATTTTCTCTCCCACTCCCTGCCTTTATCTGAAATTGCCCTCACAAAATGAGGCTAATAATTCATTTTAGACAGCGCCGAGCAGCAGGCAATGCTTAACTCTTTATGCCATTACCGCTGTGGCTGCAATTTGAACAATCCAATTGCTGCCCAACTTCAAGCTCTGCATTCCCCACACCTGTACAGCATTACAGTAGATGTGTGTGTACTGTATATAAGGAACAATTGCTACTTTTTATCCATTGAGTAAGATCATCTATTTAACATTCAGTGACTTATCTGACTAGAAGCAGCTGACAATGTGACAGATGTTCATGTCGAGAACCCATCTAAGGACTAACATACCATTTCATGTTCTCTTCCTCGCCATAAGATAAATCTCCAATTACCATAACCAATCTGGCTTCAACCAACCTGCAGCGCCCCGCCCTTGGCCCAATTAGTGACAACAATTCAAGCTCAAATGGGACAGGAGATGTGCTTGTTCAAAGTTTGGAATTTCAAGTGATTACTATAGCGCCCCCCTTGGGCCAATTTTGTAAATGGCGGTTCTCTATGGCAAGACGCATTATTCACCCACGTTTCGTCCAAAATGGGGCCATTGGTGTCTGAGATATCCGTAGTCCTCCCTTCCATTTTCATTGTGGGGGACAATAAAGAGCATATAAACTTGAATGCACCTTCCACACAGTGATTGGGATAACATCAGTGACCCAATTAGGCTGTGTGTGTTGTTATATGACTGTTGACAGAGTACAGCAGGAACCTATTCCACAGGGGGAGAGCAGGCCACTGCACAGTGCTGTAATCGCAATGGCTCCCGTAACGTGAGAAATGGGCGCAGCCCAAACCCCATCCAAAATAATGACAGGCTGACCTAACTAAAGCGCTGCTACCGTGTCCATTTGGCAGTGATTAACGTTCGACCCGATCAATCACCAGCCCTGAAACAACAAACAGACCAGTGTAATTGGCTCAGCTGGATCCGCTGACACTAGCTGATGTCGTGTGGTTCACTCAATGAGGAGAGAAAGTAGAGAGAGACTGTCACCCTGTCACAGAACTTTCCAAACCCCGGGTTCAGTCGTCCCCAGTCTGCCCCGTGCCAGCAAAGCCGTGCCTGGGAGAACTGCCGTGCCTGGGAGAACTGCCGTGCCTGGGAGAACTGCCGTGCCTGGAAGAAATGCCGTGCCTGGGAGAGCTCAGAAATCTTAATACCGAGCCGATGACACTTGTATTAATAAATCTAATTCATTTGTGAAACAACATCTTTAATGTGTTTGAGGACTTTGCTTACCACCACAGAATCAATGGCTGGCAAAGTGCTGGAAAGACTCACAAAATCATCACTTAGTAAATACAAGCTGATTTGACAGAAGAGGTTTGGGACAACATAGTCCTTCCCTATGAGTTAAGATGACTATTTTTCAGCTTCTCTTGACACATTGTTTAAATTGAACCTTTATTTAACTAGGCAAGTCAGTTAAGAACATTAAATCACCGGGTGTTTCAGATACACTTCCAAGCCTCCAAAGGCTTTCATTTCGTATGATGTTAATATCTGTGGGTAGAGTTTAAATAAAGCCAACTGTCAGTCCAGTAGCGAACCTTCCTAAAGGGAGGAACGTGTTCCTATGGAGCTTAGGAGGAGTTAATACAGTAACAGGATGGGATAAAGGAGGTGGGCTACTCACCATGGATGGGGTTGTGTTCCACCGTCAGGGGAATGGGTCTGTCAGGCTGGTGTTGGACGTGCGTCTGGGAGTGTGTGGTGTGTGTGTTGTAGTACTTGGGCTTCCGGATAAACTGCTGGCTACCAGGTCGGCTTCTGAAAGGGAGACAAAAAACACAGTCACACACGGTAAAGAACAACCTCATGTACGTAGTGAGTTCTGAAACGTGTACCATACAATCACAGGGTTAAATCTGCAACAGAAACAAAAGCAACGGGTGAAATAAATATTCTGCAGAGAGCTATACCTGATGACTGTATCAACGCTTTGACCTTCGTGATCACTCCCAAGGCCCACACCTCCTAGGCCCACACTCCCAAGGCCCACACCTCCTAGGCCCACACTCCCAAGGCCCACACCTCCTAGGCCCACACTCCCAAGGCCCACACCTCCTAGGCCCACACTCCCAAGGCCCACACCTCCAAGGCCCACACTCCCAAGGCCCACACCTCCTAGGCCCACACTCCCAAGGCCCACACCTCCAAGGCCCACACTCCCAAGGCCCACACCTCCAAGGCCCACACCTCCTAGGCCCACACTCCCAAGGCCCACACTCCCAAGGCCCACACCTCCAAGGCCCACACTCCCAAGGCCCACACCTCCAAGGCCCACACTCCCAAGGCCCACACCTCCTAGGCCCACACTCCCAAGGCCCACACCTCCAAGGCCCACACTCCCAAGGCCCACACTCCCAAGGCCCACACCTCCTAGGCCCACACTCCCAAGGCCCACACCTCCTAGGCCCACACTCCCAAGGCCCACACCTCCTAGGCCCACACTCCCAAGGCCCACACCTCCAAGGCCCACACTCCCAAGGCCCACACCTCCTAGGCCCACACTCCCAAGGCCCACACCTCCTAGGCCCACACTCCCAAGGCCCACACTCCCAAGGCCCACACCTCCTAGGCCCACACTCCCAAGGCCCACACCTCCTAGGCCCACACTCCCAAGGCCCACACCTCCAAGGCCCACACTCCCAAGGCCCACACCTCCTAGGCCCACACTCCCAAGGCCCACACCTCCTAGGCCCACACTCCCAAGGCCCACACCTCCAAGGCCCACACTCCCAAGGCCCACACCTCCTAGGCCCACGCTCCCAAGGCCCACACCTCCTAGGCCCACACTCCCAAGGCCCACACCTCCTAGGCCCACACTCCCAAGGCCCACACCTCCAAGGCCCACACTCCCAAGGCCCACACCTCCTAGGCCCACACTCCCAAGGCCCACACCTCCTAGGCCCACACTCCCAAGGCCCACACCTCCAAGGCCCACACTCCCAAGGCCCACACTCCCAAGGCCCACACCTCCTAGGCCCACACTCCCAAGGCCCACACCTCCAAGGCCCACACTCCCAAGGCCCACACCTCCAAGGCCCACACTCCCAAGGCCCACACCTCCAAGGCCCACACTCTCAAGGCCCACACTCCCAAGGCCCACACCTCCAAGGCCCACACCTCCTAGGTCCACACCTCCTAGGTCCACACCTCCTAGGTGAAGATGATGGGGGGGCTTAAATCACGTCGGCAGTCATCTCATATCCTCCCACTCAGAGGGACATGAGACAAAAGCGCTTCTCAGAAGCCCAGAGGATGAACCTAATCTCTCTTGGTGAGACGGGTGAGGAAACCCAGACACATCCTAAACACTGTGGGAGGGAGGGGAGAGAGGAGGGGGGTGGGAGCTGGTCCAAAACAACAAGACCGCCCTGTAGACCTCCTGACAAGGCCCAATCAAACATGACACACAGAGTGAAAAAACAACAGTGGAGTATGGAGAGCAGAGTGGGGGGTGAGTGGGTAAGATGACGAGGGTGAGGATAACATGGGATTGAGAGCAGAGTGGGGGGTGAGTGGGCAAGATGACGAGGGTGAGGATAACATGGGATTGAGAGCAGAGTGGGGGGTGAGTGGGCAAGATGACGAGGGTGAGGATAACATGGGATTGAGAGCAGAGTGGGGGGTGAGTGGGCAAGATGACGAGGGTGAGGATAACATGGGATTGAGAGCAGAGTGGGGGGTGAGTGGGCAAGATGACGAGGGGTGAGGATAACATGGGATTGAGAGCAGAGTGGGGGGTGAGTGGGCAAGATGACGAGGGTGAGGATAACATGGGATTGAGAGCAGAGTGGGGGGTGAGTGGGCAAGATGACGAGGGGTGAGGATAACATGGGATTGAGAGCAGAGTGGGGGGTGAGTGGGCAAGATGACGAGGGGTGAGGATAACATGGGATTGAAGTAGGACAAAACAATCCAAACACAGCCTCTACTCCTAACCACTCTGTAAAACGTCCCTCAGTTCAAATGAAATGTGACTGGTTTACACAAGAGGAAGAGAAATCTGGTCATCTGGTGCTGAGCAATATCGCCAGAGACAGCAGTACTAAAGTTGTTGGTCCTTTACAGCATAACAGTATCAAATTGTCATCCGCAGCACTAAAACCCCTCAGACAGGTCTGGGTCATGGAAACAGAGGTCAAAGGTCAAAAATACGATTCTTTTTGTCAGGAGAAAAAAAGAGCACAACAACATGGGTGGTGTTGAGAGACGTTTCTAATAGGTAATAAAGGGGGAGGATAAAGAGACAAAACATTGGAGACGTACTAACTTATCAGAGGTCTGAACAATCTTCATATGCCGACAGGAGACAATGTGCTGGCCAATAAATAGCTTATCATTAGCAGAGGCGCAGTCAAGTCCCTGTTCCCATAAAAAGCTATGTGTTTCATTTACATTTCATCTCAACAACAGCTAGCTAGAAGCCTTCATCAAGCTACTGCAATGAGTATTGTATTCACATCTAACATAAAATAAACACACTTGTGACAGACTTGTATGATGCCCTCCTGTCCCATATTCAAGTCCTAGCAACACACAGACAGACACACACACAGACAGACAGACAAACAGAGACAGACGGACACACAGTGAAGTTGTCTCTCCAGGCCACCCACGGATGTGGGCTTGAACTTTACGGTTGACCCCGATGTGATCATCTCATCTCATGTGAGTCTGCTTCCACAGCTGACTCCTCCCTTTCATCTTCATTCCTCCCTCTCACTCACACACACTATCAAACACTGGGACTTCAAGGAATCTGAACGGATTACATCTTGTTTTATCCTAAGGGGCAGAGTGTGGTGGCGGGGGGTTGGGGCATCAAGGGCTGAACACAGCAGCACTGACACTTGGCACGGCTTCTCATGTGCCTGCTTTCATCCCCCACCACCACCCATTCATGGAGATAGTACAGGTGCATCAAAGTTGGGACCAAGATACTGAGAAACAGCTTCTAACTCCAGGCCATCAGACTGTTAAACAGTCGGCACTAGCCAGCCTCCGTCCAGTACCCTGCCCTGAACCCTAGTCACTGTTTTAGCTGGCTACCACCCGGTACTCTACCCTCCACCTTAGAGACGGCTGCCCTATGTACATAGTCATTGAACACTGGTCAATTTAATAATGTGTACATACTGTTTCAAGCACTTTACATGTACGCTACCAGTCAAAAGTTTGTACAAACCTACTCATTCCAGGGTTTTTCTTTATTTTTACTATTTTCTACATTGTAGACTAATAGTGAAGACATCAAAACGATGAAATAACGCTTATGGAATCATGTAGTAAGCAAAAATTTGAAATATATTTTATATTTGAGATTGAGAGAATGCAAAGACTGTGCAAAGCTGTCATCAAGGCAAAGGGTGGCTACTTTGAAGAATCTCAAACATAAACTATATTTGATTTTCAACACTTTTTTGGTTACTACATGATTCCATATGTGTTTTGATGTCTTCACTGTTATTCTACAATGTAGAAAATAGTAAAAATAAAGAAAAACCCTTGAATGAGTAGGTGTGTCCAAACTTCTGATTGGTACTATACATATTATATTATTATATTATATTCTAGTCATAGATCATCCTATAACTTTTTATTTTTATGGATTATGTGTGAATTGTTTTTTTTATTGCTAGGTATTACTGCACTGTTGGAGCTGGAAACACAAGGATTTCGCTGCACCTGCAAGTTTGTGTATGCAACCAATAAACTTTGATTTGATTTTGTTGTGTTATTCACTGTTTATGGGTTTCTATGTGATGGCGTTTGATTGGCTGTAATTCCAGTAGCTGACATTCCTTTATGGCCCCTTGGGGGCAGAAAATCAAAACACTTTTATGCTCATACAGTACATACCTCCCTTTATAACATAATTGTAGGCCTATATTTACACACATTATGTGGTATGCTTGCTACTGTGTCTATGTGGATTAGCTAGGATAAGGTTGGTTTTACGTAGGAGCAAAACTAAATTGAATTGAGAGAGAGTATTTTACAACAGTCCTTAGTTGTCTTTCTCTTCTGTCTCTCTTTCCAAATGGCGATCTAATCTGCAGCGTTTGCCATGCTCAAATGCCTGTCTGATGTAATGTGTTTGAACAAAGGAGAAACCTATTCCAGCCCCCCGGTCACATCAAAGCCCTGCTTGGAGAGCAGACTAAAAAGTGACAGTAATGCTCCCCTTTTTTTTAGAGGGAACATTGCCACACCAACCCTCAAACGGCACCAGTGGTGTAGTGGGAGTGTAAACGCAAGTAAACACAGTTTACCCACTTTTTCTTTGCACAACAGTTTACTCACCTTTTGCAGAAAAACACATTAAAAGTACAGGGAGCATTACTTTTTTGACACAACCGGCGATCAAAATTGACCCACCCATTCTTTTTTACCACTGACTGACAGACTCAAAGTATTCCGACCCCTTGACTTTTTCCACATTTTGTTAAGTCACAGCCTTATTCTAAAATGGATTAAATATTTTTCTCCCACATCTATACACAATAGCCCATAATGACAAAGCGAAAACAGGTTTTTAGAAATGTTAGCAAATTTAGATTCAGGCCCTTTGTATTCAGGCCCTTTGCTATGAGACTTGAAATTGAGCTCAGGTGCATCCTGTTTCCATTGATCATCCCTGAGATGTTTCTACAACTTGATTGGAGTCCATCTGTGGTAAATTCAATTGATTGGACATGATTTGGAAAGGCACACCCCTGTCTACATAAGGTCCCACAGTTGACAGTGCATGTCAGAGCAAAAACCAAGCCATGAGGTCGAAGAAATTGTCCATTGAACTCCAAGACAGGATTGTGTCGAGCCACAGAACTGGGGAAGGGGACGATAGAGTGCTGAGTACAAGGCAGTTAGCAAGTTTGGTAGAGTTTGGAGAAGACTAATTACCGTGACTAAACGGTCACAAGGAATTTGACTGCCTTCATGACTCGTGACCGCCGGTGTGGCGGTAATACGGTCACCGCAACAGACCTAGAGAGACCTGAAAATAGCTGTCCAGTGACGCTCCTCATCCAACCTGACAGAGCTTGAGAGGAACTGCAGAGAAGAATGGGAGAAACTCCCCAAACACAGTTATGCCAAGCTTTTAGCGTCATATCCAAGAATACTCAAGGCTGTAATTACTGTGAAAGGTGCTTCAACAAAGTACTGTGTAAAGGGTCTGAATACTTTCGTTAACGTGATATTTCCAGTTTTTTTTTATGTATACATTTGCAAAAATGCCTAAACGTGTTTTTGCTTTGTCATTATGGGGCATTGTTTGTAGATTGATGAGGGGGCAAAAAACATTTAATCCATTTTAGAATAAAGCTGTAACATAACAAAGTGGAAAAAGTCAAGTGGGCTGAATACTTTCCGAATGCCCTGTATGTCAAACAAAAACCAACGATTGCAAAGTTAAACAAATAATACAACTATGCACAAGAACTACTTTTTATAATTTTCACCAACATTTTTATAAAAACACATTTACATGAGCAGTGCAAGAGCCACACATTGGAGAGTCTATCTCTGTTCAGAATGGACAACCTGTATTTTATCCTCTAGTGTCTTGTTGATAGTTATATTTTATTTTTTAACTAGGCAAGTCAGTTAAGAACAAATTCTTATTTTCAATGACGGCCTAGGAACAGTGGGTTAACTGCCTTGTTCAGGAGAAGAACGACAGATCTTTACCTTGTCAGCGCAGGGATTCAATCTTGCAACCTTTCGGTTACTAGTCCAACGCTCTAACCACTAGGCTACCTGCCGCCCCTGATTTCATTGGAGTTCAGAAGGAGAGGGAGGACAGACTGAGGTAAATGTGCACTTGCCAAATAATCTTAGTTGTCTGTGAGAGACATTTTACAGGTCAACAATCAACCAGAGTCTGTTCCACCCAGGGCACAGATGGGCCAAGAGAGACTTATCCCAGGGTTACCCTCAACACAGACAAAAAAAACTTTACGTTTATTTCTCCATCAATAAAACTCAGCGGCTTTCTTTCCCCTGATTTAAATGAGACGGGAACACATGCAGTAAGTACTGGGAGCTATGTGTTAAGCTCTTCCACATGCTTCTAGTTGGCCCATTGACTTTGGCAAAAGGTGCAGCTCTTACCCAAACCATCTCCAACATGGTAATTGACTCCACAGAAAAACAGTGATGATTAGATTAATTCAATTGGAATTGTTTAAGAATGCAATTTAAAAATATTGGGTGCAGTACAAGGTCACCTTAGTCGATCTCGACACATACTAAACATATTTTGATAAAGAAACTATTGAGCTTGATAAAACTGTTCTACTTTAAGAGTAGTTCACTATTTTACAACTTGATGTTAAATGGTTCCTCCCCCTAAAAGTAGTTGATGGGCCATAATAAACTACAATCTACAGTTCAGTTTTTTTGAAGTGATGTTTCAAAAAAGAATGTCAAAATCACCTGATAGCAATTCAAATCAACGTCATATTTGGATTCATGATATTAAAAGGTGATTTGGCCATGTAAAAAAATAAAGAAACATGCTCACATTCATAACATGCTCACTTCCATTGATTCTTAGCTGGTGGTGGCTAAACTTAGCAGTCATTTGTAGTGGCTCTTTAAAGAAAACTGAACTGGGCCAGGAGAAACTGATCACAGTTTCTTCTGGCCCATAGGCTACTTTCAAGGGGAGGAACCATCTAACATCAAGTTGTAAAATAGTGAACTACTCCTTTAACAGTAAACCTAATCAGCAGCTGTGAACTGATAGTCCCACCTATTCTCAAAAGATGGTCCATGGTTTCCGCATTGGTTGCTTAATGCATCTCTTTTTAAGGGACATATCAACTATATGGACGATTTAGACCTATAGCATACCACCCACCAATTCTCCTTTCTGCTCTACCCCAGGTGGAAAGATTCCGTTTCATCATTCCTAATTGACAATACCATAACTCACTTAGGCCAGCTAGCCAAGCTTCAGTTGGACTGAAATAGAAGAAAAACAATAGTGAAAACATAAAACATAAAACTAAAAATCAGGGGAACGTTTTTACAGTCAAGGTTGTCCGTGTACGAGACCATGAATAAAATCCATACATACTGTACCGAAAGTAATGATGGGCTACTGTTCTTGTAAAGTTCCCGCTCACTAACTTCACCAACCCCAAGGAGCATGGAGGAGATTCTTGGCCTTCAGACAATATCAAAAACATTGGGGTGTTGAAAACCTGATACAAATCACAGTTTCAAACAATTTGCAGGACAAATGATTTCCCTGTAGTGAGAGGGACTGATGGTAATGTGGTTTTCCTGCACATGAAGACTTGAGTGAGGAATGCTGGTATGGAACGAGTGCTGAGGCCAGTTGGCAGAACATGAGCGTCTCGCAGACAACATCCATCAAAGCAGAGATTTGTCATGTTATCCCCTGATTGAGGGGACTGCTGGTCTCAGCCACGCTCTCTCTCAACTGTGATTGGTGAGGTGATACCTGTGTCTCCCCCTTACTCTACACTGCCTACCACAACACCATTGAGGTTTTTTTGAGGACCTCTGACAGGAGTCTGGAGACAGACAGGCCAACCCACCCAAATGGAGGCTCACTTCTCATACATTTTTCTACAGCTCCAGCTTAAGAAAGGACACTGGGTTGTATTTCAAGACAAAACCAACAAGTTAGGGAACCTAAAGAGTTCAGCACCTGTGCAGGACTGCTTCAAGACATCTCCCCTCATAAAAATGATCAATGAAGACAACATATGCAGAAACATTGTGTCTGGGGCTGTAAGGATTCAAATACACAGGGGAAAACCATCATTTTGCATACCTTAAGTTTGGAAATAATAACCTGGTAAAATATATAAGAGTATATTTTTCCATGAATTACTTCCAACTTAGAAACCGTATCCAGCAAGTCTGTAAAAACAACTTAAACTACCTACCAAATAATTAGTCATGTGACAAGGCCATTTAATGTTGGCACAGTACATAGGTAGCCTAGCGGTTAGAGCTTTGGGCCAGTAAACGAAAGGTCGCTGGTTCAAATACACGAGCCGACAAGGTGAAAAAAACTGTTGATGTGCCCTTGAGCAAGGCACTTAACCCTAATTTGCTCCAGAGGCGCCATACTACTATGGCTGACCCTGTAAAACAACACATTTCACTGCACCTATCCGGGGTGTATGTCACAATAAAAACAACAATTCTGTATATTCTCAGCAATTCATAACTAGAACTAACTAATAACATTGAATAGAGGGGACTAGAGAGCCATTAAAGACTGACTCCAGTGATGTTTTAACTGGTTGTACCCCTGTTTGCCACCACATGAGTCACCGGTTGAAATGTTGGTGTCCTTATCTTACTCTTTGGAAAGCTGTCATTACAGAAACTGAAAGAAGTCCTCCCGCGATTGAAAAAAATCTTCCCAACAAGTCCATAATGCCAGCGAAGATGGTTGGAATGCTGGGAAAGATGACGGACCTAAAAAGTCCCCGTGTAGACGAATCCTTCAACTCTAACGTTAGTGAAGGATCTGATAGGTACGATAGCTCACCCTTGCTGTTGTGATGAGTAATACGTTTGCCTTGGTGTAAATGTTTTGCCCTGGTCATCTAAAAACTTTAGAATATTTAGCTTACTAGCTAGTTTTACAGCTGAATGCAGTCTTTTAGTTGGTTATACCTTGGCTTGCTGTAGTTACCTTGCTTGCTAATAAAAAGACAATTACGTAAACAAAGCATGACAATCCAAGTTCTAAAGCAATAGGACTCCTTAAATCTTTCTCAGATTATTACCAATCCCACAAGGTAGGACTCCAAATTTGTCATAGACTCTTGCTAAAAAACTTTAATGAGCAAGCCTTCCTTCACGACATGTCCTCTGTAAATTGGTATAGAATCAGCTTGATCCCCTCTGTTGAAGATGCTTGGACCTTCTTTTTTGATATTTTAAGTGATATTGTTAACAAACATGCTCCCATAAAGAAAATGTCAATAACAAACAGGTTCAGCCCTTAGTTCGACCGTGACTTTGCAGAGTTACTCCACCTCAAGCATTGCATTTGGCGAAAGGCTCGGCACACGCATACTCAGGTTGACAGGCTCTCGTTCAGGCAAATGAGAAATAAGTGCACTCAGGCTATCCGGAAGGCCAAAGTTAGTTACTTTAAGGAGCGGTCTCTCTCTGTGGGTCTAACCACAAGAAGTTCTGGAAAACAGTTAAAGACCTGGATAATAAACCTTCCTCCTCACATCTGCAAATGTCCCTTAAAGTTGATGTGGTTGTTACTGACAAGAAGCACATGGCTGAGCTTTTTAATCACCACTTCATTAAGTCAGGATTCCTATTTGACTCAGCCATGCCTCCTTGCCCGTCCAACATTTCCTCATCTCCCACCCCTTCTAATGCGACTTGGCCAAATGCTCATCCCTCTTTTTCCCCTGCCCCGCTACAAAGTTTCTCCCTGCAGGCGGTCACGGAGTCCGAGTTGCTAAAGGAGCTCATTAAATTTGACCCCCAAAAAACATCTGGGTCAGATGGTTTAGACCCTTTCTTCTTTAAGGTTGCTGCCCCTATAATCGCCAAGCCCATCGCTGACCTTTTTAACCTGTCTCTCCTATCTGGTGAGGTTCCCATTGCTTGGAAGGCAGCAACGGTACATCCTTTATTTAAAGTGGGGAGATCAAGCTGATCCTAACTGTTATAGGCCTATTTCTATGTTGCCCTGTTTATCAAAAGTGCTGGAAAAACGTTTCAATAATCAACTGACTGGTTTTCTTGACGTCTATAATATTCTCTCTGGTATGCAATCTGGTGTCTGCTCAGGTTATGGATGTATCACTGCAACCGTAAAGCTCCTCAATGATGTCACCATTGCCCTTGATTCTAAGCAATGTTGTGCTGCTATTTTTATTGACTAGGCCAAAGCTTTTGATATGGTAGACCATTCCATTCTTATGGGCCGACTAAGGAGTATTGGTGTCTCTGAGGGCTCTTTGGCCTGGTTTGCTGACTACATCTCTCAGAGAGTGCAGTGTATAAAGTCAGAACATCTGCTGTCTCAGCCATTGCCTGTCAGCAAGGGTGTACCCCAAGGCTCAATCCTAGGCCCCACGCTCTTCTCAATTTACATCAACAACATATCTCAGGCAGTAGGAAGCTCTCTCATCCACTTATATGCAGATGATAGTCTTATACTCAGCTGGCCCCTCCCTGTTTTTTGGGTAAAACGCTATACAACAAAGCTTTCTTGGTGTCCAACAAGCTTTCTCTACCCTTAACCTTCTTCTGAACACCTCCAAAACAAAGGTCATGTGGTTTGGTAAGAAGAATGCCTCTCTCCCTACAGGTGTGATTACTACCTCTGAGGGTTTAGAGCTTGGGAGTATGGCTAGACGCTACACTGTCCTTCTCTCAGCACATATCAAAGCTGCAGGCTAAAGTTAAATCTAGACTTGGTTTCTTCTATCGTAATCGCTCCTCTTTCACACCAGCTGCCAAACAAACCCTGATTCAGATGCCCATCCTACCCAAGCTAGATTACGGAGACATCATTTATAGATCGGCAGGTAAGGGTGCTCTCGGGCGGCTAGATGTTCTTTATCATTCGGCCATCAGATTTGCCACCAATGCTCCTTATAGGACACATCACTGCACTCTATGCTCCTCTGTAAACTGGTCATTTCTGTTTACTCATCGCAAGACCCACTGGTTGATGCTTACTCCCCCTTATCTGAGATATCTACTGCAGCCCTCATCCTCCACATACAACACCCATTCTAACAGTCACATTCTGTTAAAGGTCCCCAAAGCACAAACATGCCTGGGTCGCTCGTCTTTTCAGTTCGCTGCAACTAGCGACTGGATCGAGCGCCAACAAACACTCAAACTGGAAAGTTACATCTCAATCTCTTCATTCGAAGACTCAATCATGGACACTCTTACTGACGGCTGTGGCTGCTTTGCGTGATGTATTATTGTCTCTACCTTCTTGCCCTTTGTTCTGCTGTCTGTACCCAATAATTTTGTGCTGCTGCCATGTTGTGTTGCTACCATGTTGTTGTCATGTTGTGTTGCTACCATGCTGTGGTGTCATGTGTTGCTCCCATGCTATGTTGTTGTCTTAGGTCTCGCTTTATGTAGTGTTGTGTTGTCGCTCTTGTCGTGATGTGTGTTTCATCCTATATTTTAATTTTATTTTTAATCCCAGACACCTGTCCCCGCAGGAGGCCTTTTGCCTTTTGGTAGGCCATCATTATAAATAAGAATTTGTTATTAACTGACTTGCCTAGTTAAATAAAGGTTAAATAAAAAATAAAAAAGATAAAGGGTATGCGTTTGCAAATTTCCTGCATAATTGCTGACCATCCTTCAGTGACAATGCATAATAACATCATCTCGCAATTGGGCTAGCAAGCTAGGTAGCTAGCTATACACACACAACGACCTGCAAGGTTTGTCTGGCATGTACTAGATACAAGACCTATTGTCAAAAGATTATGCTAACTAACCTCTTTTTGATACTGTTGCAAAGCTAACTAAAAAGCAGCATTCCCCAAGAGAGGATGGCTTTCACTTCAGCAGTAATAAATTCATGAACTTCTTTGAGGAAAAGATCATTATCATTAGAAAGCAAATTACGGACTCCTCTTTAAATCTGCGTATTCCTCCAGGGCTTAGCTGTCCTGTATCTGCACAGCTCTGCCAGGGCCTGGGATCGGGAGAGACACTTAAGTGTTTTAGTACTATATCTCTTGACACAATGATGAAAATAATCATGGCCTCTAAACCTTCAAGCTGCATACTGGATCCTATTCCAAATAAACTACTGAAAGAGCTGCTTCATGTGCTTGGCCCTCCTATGTTGAACATAATAAACAGCTCTCTATCCACCGGATGTGTACCAAACTCACTAAAAGTGGCAGTAAAAACCAAACCTTGACCCGGAAAATATAAAAAACTATCGGCCTATATCGAGTCTTCCATTCCTCTCAAAAATTTTAGAAAAAGCTGTTGCGCAGCAACTCACTGCCTTCCTGAAGACAAACAATGTATACGAAATGCTTCAGTCTGGTTTTAGACCCCATCATAGCACTGAGACTGCACTTGTGAAGGTGGTAAATGACCTTTTAATGGCGTCAGACCGAGGCTCTGCATCTGTCCTCGTGCTACTAGACCTTAGTGCTGCCTTTGACACCATCGATCACCACATTCTTTTGGAGAGACTGGAAACCCAAATTGGTCTACACGGACAAGTTCTGGCCTGGTTTAGATCTTATCTGTCGGAAAGATATCAGTTTGTCTCTGTGAATGGTTTGTCCTCTGACAAATCAACTGTACATTTCGGTGTTCCTCAAGGTTCCGTTTTAGGACCACTATTGTTTTCACTATATATTTTACCTCTTGGGGATGTTATTCGAAAACATAATGTTAACTTTCACTGCTATGCGGATGACACACAGCTGTACATTTCAATGAAACATGGTGAAGCCCCAAAAATTGCCCTCGCTAGAAGCCTGTGTTTCAGACATAAGGAAGTGGATGGCTGAAAACGTTCTACTTTTAAACTCGGACAAAACAGAGATGCTTGTTCTAGGTCCCAAGAAACAAAGAGATCTTCTGTTGAATCTGACAATTAATCTTGATGGTTGTAAAGTCGTCTCAAATAAAACTGTGAAGGACCTCGGCGTTACTCTTGACCCTGATCTCTCTTTTGACGAACATATCAAGACTGTTTCAAGGACAGCTTTTTTCCATCTACGTAACATTGCAAAAATCAGACATTTCTGTCCAAAAATGATGCAGAAAAATGTATCCATGCATTTGTTACTTCTAGGTTAGACTACTGCAATGCTCTACTTTCCGGCTACCCGGATAAAGCCCTAAATAAACTTCAGTTAGTGCTAAATACGGCTGCTAGAATCCTGACTAGAGAAGAAGAAATTTGATCATATTACTCCAGTGCTAGCTTCCCTACACTGGCTTCCTGTTAAGGCAAGGGCTGATTTCAAGGTTTTATTATTAACCTATAAAGCGTTACATGGGCTTGCTCCTACCTATCTTTCCGAGTTGGTCCTGCTGTACATACCTACACGTACGCTACGGTCACAAGACGCCGGCCTCCCGGGTGGCGCAGTGTTCTAGGGCACTGCATCGCAGTGCTAGCTGCGCCACCAGAGTCTCTGGGTTCGCGCCCAGGCTCTGTCGCAGCCGGCCGCAACCGGGAGGTCCGTGGGGCGACGCACAATTGGCATAGCATCGTCCGGGTTAGGGAGGGTTTGGCCGGTAGGGATATCCTTGTCTCAGTATGTAAAAATTTAATAAAATGTATGCACTCTACTGTAAGTCGCTCTGGATAAGAGCGTCTGCTAAATGACTAAAATGTAAATGTAATTGTCCCTAGAATTTCTAAGCAAACAGCTGGAGGCAGGGCTTTCTCCTATAGATCTCCATTTTTATGGAATGGTCTGCCTACCCATGTGAGAGACGCAGACTCGGTCTCAACCTTTAAGTCTTTACTGAAGACTTATCTCTTCAGTAGATCATATGATTGAGTGTAGTCTGGCCCAGGAGTGTGAAGGTGAACGGAAAGGCTCTGGAGCAACGAACCACCCTTGCTGTCTCTGCCTGGCCGGTCTCCTCTCTCCACTGGGATTCCCTACCTCTAACCCTATTACAGGGGCTGAGTCACTGGCTTACTGGTGCTCTTTCATGCCGTCCCTAGGAGGGGTGCGTCACTTGAGTGGGTTGAGTTACTGACGTGATCTTCCTGTCTGGGTTGGCGCCCCCCCTTGGTTTGTGCTGTGGTGGAGATCTTTGTGGGCTATACTCGGCCTTGTCTCAGGATTGTAAGTTGGTGGTTGAAGATATCCCTCTAGTGGTGCGGGGGCTGTGCTTTGGCAAAGTGGGTGGGGTTATATCCTTCCTGTTTGGCCCTGTCCGGGGGTATCATCGGATGGGGCCACAGTGTCTCCTGACCCCTCCTGTCTCAGCCTCCAGTATTTATGCTGCAGTAGTTTGTGTCGGGGGGCTAGGGTCAGTTGGTTATATCTGGAGTACTTCTCCTGTCTTATCCAGTGTCCTGTGTGAATTTAAGTATGCTCCCTCTAATTCTCTCCTTCTCTCTTTCTTTCTCTCTCTCGGAGGACCTGAGCCCTAGGACCATACGTCAGGACTACCGGGCATGATGATTCCTTGCTGTCCTTGGTTTCTGATGGCCTGCCTTTTTCCAGTTCCTCTCAGCGCTGCAGGTGAAGACTATCTGCACACTACGACCACCTCAGTGAACTGCTAAATCTTATCATCTATTGGTAGTTGAAGACTGACTAGAGGGCCCTCATTCAGCTGGCTTCAAAGCAAGCTTCTATAACACTTGGTGGGGACATGAGAGCTGACACACCAGGTAGACACCACATGTACCACAATACTATAAACTGTGCATTCATAAAGTATTCACACCCCTTGACCTTTTCCACATTTACTTGTGTTACAGCCTGAATTTAAAATGGATTAAATTGAGATGTTTTGTCACTTGCCTACACACAATACCCCATAATATCAAAGTGGAATTACGTTTTTTTTTTAAATTTTAACAAATGAATAAAAAAATAAAAAGCTGAAATGTCTTGAGTGAATAAGTATTCAACCTGTTTGTTATGGCAAGCCTAAATAAGTTCAGGAGTAAAAATGTGCCTAACAAGTCACATAAATTGCATGGACTCACTCTGTGGGCAATAATAGTGTTTAACATGTTTTTTTTTCATGACTACCTCTTCTCTGTACCCCACACATACAATTATCTGTAAGGTCCCTCAGTCGAGCAGTGAATTTCAAACACAGATTCAACCACAAAGACCAGGGAGGTTTTCTAATGCCTCGCAAAGGGCGGCATATATTGGTAGATTGGTAAAAAGAAAAAAGCAGAAATGTAATATCCCTTTGAGTTATTAATTACACTTTGGATGGTGGATCAATACACCCAGTCACTACAAAGACACAGGCGTCCTTCCTAGCTCAGTTGTCGGAGGGGAAGGAAACTGCTCAGGGATTTCACCATGAGGCCAATTGTGACTTTAAAAGTGTAATGGCTGTGATAGGAAAAATTGAGGATGGATCTACAATATTGTAGTTACTCCACAATACAAACCTAACTAACAGATTGAAAAGAAGGAAGCCTGTACATAATAAAAATATTTCAAAACATGCATCCTGTTTGCAACAAAGTAATACTAAATACTAAATAATAAAGTAATACTTCAAAAAATGTTGCAAAGCAATTCACTTTTTGTCCTGAATACAAATTGTTATATGTGGGGCATATCCAATACAACACATTACTGATTACCACTCTCCATATTTTCAAGCATAGGGGTGGCTGTGTCGTGTAATAGGTATGCTTGTATTCATTAAGGATTGGGGAGTTTTTCCGGATAAAAAAGAAATGGAATGGAGCTTAGCACAGGCAAAATCCTAGAGGAAAACATGGTTCAGTCTGCTTTCCACCAGACACTGGGAGATTAATTAACCTTTAAGCAAGACAATAACCTAAAACACAGGGCCAAATCTACACTGGAGTTGCTTACCAAGAAGACAGTGAATGTTCCTGAGTGGCTGGGTTACAGTTTTGACTTAAATCTACTTAAAAATCTATGGCAAGACCTGAAAATGGTTGTTTAGCAATGATCAACCATCAATTGGACAAAGTTTGACGAATTTTGAAAATAATAATTGACAAATGTTACAAAATCCAGGTGTGGAAAGCTCTTAGAGAGTTACCCAGAAAGACTCACAGCTGTAATTGCTGCCAAAGGTGTTTCTACAAAGTATTGACTTAGGGGTGTGAATACTTACAGTATATACATGAGATATTTCTGTATTTCATTTTCAATAAATTTGTCAATCTCAACAACAAAAAAATTACTTTGGCATTATGTGGTATGGGTAGATGAGTTAGAAAAAAATATTTAATACATTTTTGAATTTAGGCTGTGACACAAAATGTGGAATAAGTCAAGTGATATCGAATACTTTCTGAAGGCACTGTATGACAAGGTCTTTATGATTTGCTCTTGTAGAGTAAACTCGGTGAACCATATCACCACTATAGGTCACTGTGCAAAATATGGAAGCTATACATCAATGGGCTTTACAACTGGCAACGTACTGGGCCTCTGACTTGTTCAGGTGAAATAATCATTTTATTATCTATATTCTAAAGCTGTAGATATACAGCTTTGTAGTAGTTTCATAACCATCTCTCCTCTAGAGCAATGAAGTGGGCAACAGCATACACATGGAGAAGGAAGGACTGTTCAGAAGTCTGAATTTCCTGGAGGGAGAGAATGTGAAAATAGACGCCATTGTCACCGACAGACACCCTTCGATCCAGAAATACCTGCAAGAGGAACATTCCTATGACTCTTGGCATACAGCAAAAGGTGTGTACATGAAAGGAATTGTAATTTGAAGGTGAACATCATCAAGTAACAATAGCCTGCTAACAGGTGACATTAGGTAGGACACTGTTAATTTAATGTTCAGGGATGATTAGGTCAGGGCATCGAAAGAACTTTAGAACACATTCTCTAAACTGAAGCAGCAGCACCCCCAGTGAGGTAGCCCTCCTGCCTATCCCTGTCTGTCCCCGATGTAGTGGCAACTGCAGTCTGTTGAGTTGCTATTGAGCTTTAAGTGGCACTTCAGTCTTCCCTTCGCCTCATTTAACACCTGATTTACCTAACATCTCAATAGGTGGTCCAAGTCATTATATAACGCAAGTGAGGGGGGTGGCCCTCCTCTTTTGTTCTCTGTTGCTCCTCTTTGTCCCTCAAGCAAGGGGGAGGGAAGTTGCCACAGATTCCCATCAGACTAACTCCTTGAAGTTTGCAGTTGTGTCAACAAAAACAAAACAAAATGTTGCAAAAAAAATATTTTTTACCCTTTAGTGTATGTACTTTACTGTTTATACTTGGGATATCGCTTTTCAACAGTAAAAGTAAAAAAAAATCATTGGAGGATGTCTTTCAGTTTGCATAATGACAGCTTCCCAGAGAGTAAGATAAGGACACCACCATGTCAACCAGTGACTCGTGTTGGCAAACAGAGGTACAACCAATCACGGTCAGTCAAGACAGGTGAACAGTAAACTCTCAAATTGATTAAATCAAATCAAATATTATTGGTCGCATACACATATTTAGCAGATGTTATTGCGGGTGTAGCAAAATGCTTGTGTTCCTATCCCCAACAGTGTGGTAATATGTAACAATACACACACATCTAAAAGTAAAAGAATGGAATTAAGAAATATATACATATTAGGATGAGCAATGTCGGAGTCCGGAGTGAGTGTGAGTATGTATGTATGTATATATATATACACCATATAAATATGGTGGGATGTATAGACATTATGGACAGTATGTGAATAGAATATGTAGTTTTTACTATACGTATCTGTAGAATACGTAGGATAGAATAGTATACATACAGCAATCGTGGAATAGGATGGTATTGACTAGAATACAGTATATACATATGAAATGAGTAAAACAGTACGTTAACATTATTGCCATTGTTACCAGTGTTCCATTATTAAAGTGACCAGATTAGGACGGTTCAACAATGACGGTCCGTCCACCTCTGGTGGAGTCATTTTTGACTGGATTGTTTTTAAGTGATTTTGTTCCAGCCAAAGCGTGCGTCAGAGGGCTGCTGCAGTTTAAAAATAAAATGACTGAGAGTCCCCATCCCTCTGGGCTCAGTGCCAGCAGGTAAAAAGTGGGCTACAGTGAAGTGTCTCACTGTGAGGTCTGAATTTAACGCCTCATTAAATACCACAATAAAGGGACTGCAACATCGCTCAGCAGCCCCAGACACACAGGGGGAATTATTCATTGTAGCAGTCAAATTCAAAAATGGGGTTTGGAGCATAGACGCAATAGACGGCATAGGCGGCTATCCAAATAGCTTTTCTACTGACTCAAGTTTTTTTCCTTCGGTGAGACTTTGAGGTTGCATGCATGGTGACCTCTAGCCAGCATGGGCCTCACATCGCTTTGCGTTGAAGTGTGGTGAAAATAGGCAGTAAATCTATTTGAGCCGGCTCTTCTGGCAAGTGTGGAGGTAAAAATACAAGTAAATCTGAATAGATCTATGTATACTCTGTTTGGCCAGCTGCTAGTTTAGGAAATGACTGGCAATTCCCGTCTAATATTTAAACTCCAAACGGGATATGATTGCCCAAGGGCTGGTTAGAGGCATATTTCACATCATTTATCTTTCCAAATAGGTCAGTAATATACAGTGGGCCCTTCTACTGAGTGTGTATTTGCCAAAGCTTGCCTGCAGTCACATGGGGCATGTGCTCTGAATTCTGATCATGCAGTAAGACTTTATTAAAGATAAGCCGTTTATCGCAGGGATGGAAACATACTCAGAGATAGCAGAGAGATTGTTCAAATAAATCTAGAGGATTATCCGGTGTTAACAATGCACAAAATAATGACTAATGATAATTTCTCTCTTTACAAACAGATCAATTCAATGATAAATGAAAGTAACCTGCCACTGCGTAAGTAATCTGAAACAGCTTTTAAATTGTCAATGGCTCCACACAAACTGAGAAAATACCCAGAAAGCACTTTATATCAGGAAAAGTGGATATCTGAGGGAGCAATGACTTCTTTAAAATTCTTTGAAATGGGGGAATGCAAATAAAAATGCATTTCGGTCTAGATTTAAATCGACTATAGAATCCCCTAATAATCTTTTACGTCAATCTTGACCACAGAAACCTGGCAGGGCACAAGCAGCTAATCTGCATTTGAAATTGAGGGGAAATTAAATGAGAGGCTATTTTCATCTTTACAAGGCATGACTGATACATTTCAAAGGCCAGAGAGAAGGCCTGGCCTCTCCAAGAATAATCATTGTTTAAGGAACTCCAGGAGAGATTACCAGGCTTCCAACAATCATGCGCTGGGAAATCTAGGAGGGAACAATCTGTCACATGGTCAGTCTCTTTCCTCTTAAAGTAGGAAGCCATGGCTAGGGAGAAGGAGAAAGCACTCCACTACCGCAACCCAATGGCTGACTATGAGAGGGCGATTTCACATGGAACTGGGAATGCATACCACTGGGACTGGAGGGGGAATCCCATGGTTGTGACTAGATGGAGTACAGCTATGGCTGGAATTGAATTTTCGTAACAGGTTAGGAGAGCATTTTAACCCTAACCTAACTTTCCTAACCTGCTACGAAAAAGACACTTCCGGTCGAAGCTGTGTACCACCTAGTCAAAACCGAGTCCCACCCATGATAATAAAAAAATGAAACCAGGCCAAAGTTCACCCTGCCTAAGAGGGTGAACTTTGAGGGTGAATATTTATACTGGTAGTCTAATGAGAGCCAGGACATGTATGAGGAAGCCCAGTCCTCTAGGATGGGCCAGGACACAGGGAGAGCAGGTTTCTGTTGATGTTCCGTCCGGGAGCTCAGTGGAGGATTCATGTGGGGTTGAAGGTTGAAAGTAAAGGGCAATGCTCTTCCTGTCTGATTGACAGTCCATGTGCTGGGACCCCAGGCCTCACCGGGCCCCAGCCAGGCCACAGTGCGTGGGAACAGAGAGAGGGCCGCAGGTTGAGGTGAGAGACAGGAGGAACAGTCACTCTGCACACAACTCATATCATAGCCCATCCACAGGCCCTCTGGCACAGTATAAATAAACAGAATGTGATAGCCTTGTAAATAGCCTCCTCTTTCCAGCATCGCTTCTTAAATAGCCATCCTGTTTTCGTATGTGAATACGTGTGCATGTCTGTGTATGAGAGTGACAGAGAAAGTATGTTTGATGTGTATGTGTTAGTGCCTTGTGAATGTGTGTGAATACTATGTACAGTAAATGTGTATGTGAGTGCGTGTGCGTGTCAGTGGTGAAAATACTTCAACTCCTACCACTCTCATCACTCCCCATTCCTAGAATAGAAGGGGGTATCTCTTTACCTCCTCCCCAACGACGAGAGGTCAGAGGTCAGGGTTGGGCTGGTCTCTCCCTTGCCCAGCTCTGCTGACTCTAAATACTCGCCGACTCACAGCAAAGCTACCTTCTTAAGAGGCTCCCTCTCAGGAGGCTCTGACCAGCCACAAAGGTATGAGAGTGGTCCTCCAACCACAACACTGAAACAGAAGCCCTCTGTTGTAGTAAGAGTGGCCCACAGTAGACTATTCTTCCCAGCCACTGCAATTCCACCATCAGCAGCAGAGGTAGAGAGAAAAATAATGGACAGATGTGTTCTCTGACACTATAGCCTGCTGCTTGGGAGACAGAAACCAGCTGGTCACGTGCTTTCATTAGAAGCTCTGGGGTGGAGATGGGTCTGAGAAGAATGGGGGCAGATTTCCAATAACACAGTATAGCAATTTAAACCGGTCTTCTCTCATGGGCATAGCTAACATTTCAGTGACACAGGAGCCTCATCCACTCTTTGTTGCTCTTCTCATCTCTTTGACTTAATCTACGAGGCTGGCTCTATTCTGAACAGGTGGCTGTAGACATCAAAGGGCTTTAATAGTCAGACCAAACAAACACAGGTAGTACAAGGATGGTTTACAAAACAGGGACAAAAGGAAGAGGATTATCACATGGGCTGTGTGAGGTCAATGGGAGGTCAATGAATGCTTTGTTGTGACTGGAGCAGACACAACAAACACTAATAATATGTTTGGGGTTATTTGGGTAAGGGGGCTTTACAATTTGTAGCAAGGAACAGTCCAATCAGAATCTGGCTTCAGGCTGAGATTTAAAGGATTTCTACCATGGACGGCATGCATGAAATGTTGTTACTCTGTCAAATAAATACAATGGTGTCTACTGCAGCTAAGCTTTAAATATGCCAGCAAGAAAGAGCTGAAAAGTCAGGGTAGACGAAGAGAGGGAAAGGGAGAAGTTATAAACATAAGATCTTATTCCAGTCTCAACAAAATATCTGGCAAGACTGGGTGTGCTGGCAACGGCTGTGTAATTAAATATTTAAAAAAACGATTTCTTTTCACTGTATCCAAGGAATGGTTACAAGAGCCTGGTAGTCTGAAATATCAGAGTGAAGATCTTGCTTATTTCTATATAAACAGATCATTGACAGGGGGTGAACCTGTGCAGTCTCGGCCTTCAGCACTCAAATTCTCTGGCCAAACTAACACTCTCCACCACCGGCCCCTGCTACCATTCCAAGTCCTCCCCACGAGAAGCGGCACACTCCGCTCTACCGTAATGAACCCAGTGAACTTCAACAGAGTGTGCTCATAGTCTATCTGACTGTGTCAGATGAGAGAGAGAGCAAAAGAAAGAGAGAGGGCGAAGGAGAGAGAGAGACAGAAAAGGATATCCACATGTGTCAGTGCTCTGTTGCGGTTAGTTGATTCTCTGATTCCTTGATTGACTCAATATCAAGACCCAGCACCTTGTACACTTGGAATTTGGAGCTCATCCCATTTGATTCATTTGGTTCCAGTGGGATTCTACTCAACTGCTGCTTGGATACAGTTTCCATTTTTCCATTCTGACAATGAAAAACCAGAGAGAGGAGAAATAGCCAACTTCCTGGGTGTAACTAGGAACATATTGGCACCACAAGGAAATTCCTGCGTTACACATACATTGTAAAAAGGACCTGGAAACATCAACACACTCACAGCAAGTCTGTGGCTCACACTGCAAGAGAGCGAGAGGAAGAGAGGGAGGAGGAAGAGTGTGCCATCTGTCTAAACCTCTCCCTCTGAGTCAGTCAGTCTCCCCACAGGTGCTGAGGTCATTCATTCCTCATCCACCCAGTCCTCACCCCAACCCCTCCAACAGATCAATACAAGCGTTGCCTCTGAGTAACAGGGGGGGAATTTGTGTAAGGGTTAGTGTATGACCACTAGGAAATGATTAATAATGGCAGATATGATTACACGACTTGACTCATGTTTGAAATGGGGAATGTTACTTAAAGCTGGTGTGGGCGGATGACACATGGCTCTGCAGGGGTTTTCTCTGAGAAAGGGGGGGGGGGGCAGAGGAGAAAAAGACACACAGTGAGAAAGTCATTACTTGACCCACTCCAACATAGGGCATGTCATTCTCACACAGACTATCCAGCACTTGACATGCTTTCCGAGGCCTGTCAAAGGGTTAGGTAACTGAGAACCACAGGGGCAGGAGTTCAAACAGAGCACACTCCATGGACACACCATACAGTACCACTGAATAACAGTGTTGACCATAGAGGTCCCATTAGAGTAGCAGATATATACATGTAGAGCCTAATTGCCATCACAGTTTACAGTATGAATATCAACGAATATCCTTAAACCTTCCTGTTCTACTGTAATGTGGGCATGAATAGGATACAGTGTCACGTTTACTTATTAAAACCAGCGGCTTTAGGAATAAAGGAGGCTATAGAGCCATCTGTGCTGCCCACCTTTGCTTCACTCTTCTCGTTTTGTCTTAATACTTCCCCTGAGTGAATGAAGTAAAAACGGCATGTCATTTCCCTCTGACTGCACAGAAGGTCTTGGCCCCTCAGGCATGACCAGTATTCCTCAAAGTTCTCCTGTCTGGAATGGACCAGGTTCTCTACTCCTGCAGCCGCTGGCAACACACAAGCATGAACACCACGCATATATACACACACACAATTTTCTGAGCTCTAAATCTCGTCTTCTCCCTGTAAACCATCAACTCCAGTACTACCAGAGCCCAGTCCAGACCTCTTCAACCCCACTTAGATAAATGATGGGGCGAGACGCTTCACAGCACAGCAGGTTCTTATACTTAGCCTAATTGACTGAACCAATAACCGCATGATACTACACACCCTAAGTGCCATAGATATCTCTTGCAATCCGCCAACCAATGCGGACACGCCAGACAGAAACAAAACAGTGGTACAAAGATCCTATACTAGCCATAGCATAGGGGTTACATCACTGTGGGGATCTGACCAATGAAATCCATTCAGTAAAAGAGCCCCATTCCACTGTCCTGACGACCCTCTCTTTGATGGGATCAGAAAGCATGTGTCATCTGTAGACAGGGTCAGAGGCTTCACTGAAACCAGCCATTGGTCCAGTCGTCCATTTATCACACAGGACACTCTCTCTCGGTTTAAATAAAAATACAGAGAATTATCTGAAATCTCTTGAAACTGCACCGAAATTTGACACATTTAGTAGAAATACATTTTTTAATGGTATAAAATTAAGCCTTTATTACGCTTTCCCTGCATAGCTAACTGATCTGATTATGAATGATTGACCTTGAGATGATTTTTTTCTTCAACATATCAGATGACATGTTCCTTCTCTCTAATGAGTGATGGGGGAATAGCTCTCTGTGAGAAATAAGGCCCAGTGGAAATTGAGAGCAGCTTTTGAGCACACAGATCTGGGAGCAATTACACCGCCTGAGAAACGCATAAAACCTCAGACGTTTTACAGCGAACGCACGTAGAACACAGCACATAAAATGGATTCATTAACATTTTAAATATCATTCATCAATATCAGAACTAAACAACCAGTGCCAACATTTCTTGGACCCGATGTGAGGAAATTTTGGAGATTTCTATCAACACATTGCCCCACATTCGAGTGAAAACAGAGATTGACTCAAAGTCTGCATTCACTCTGATTACTCTTGACAAGACGAGGGCCTTGCGCCATGTCCAATGTGATTGCACATTTTCCAACAGTCTACTGTAGTGACAGGCAAAACAAACCAACAGCAGCAGGAGTTAGCACCGTTTCAAATACAGTATATTAAAATGCTCTAAGTGATTCAACCCATCACACTAATGGATGGTGATAACAAAACTATATTTAGTTGATAAACAACAATAACGCAATCAAACCAGTAGCAGGAAGTCCAGTCTTAAGAGCGCTGTGAAAACTCTCACAGAGAAAAAGTTGTTTTCACATGACCCTAATTGCTATGGAGAATGGGCTGAGGCCTCGCTGTCCTCTCTGACACCGTGTGGGGCACCAGCAGAGTGCCTGTATGATTATTTACAGATGAGCCCTCCGACCAACTCAAGCTTTGTTTTACAGTATGCACCACTTCGACTCCACTACTAATAAACTGTGAGGAGCGTGAAACAAAAACAGATTGGAAGAGAGTGATGGCTTAACCAAACCATGTCAAGCATTGTCATATATACAATAAATGGACACCAGTGGGGGTTGTCAACCGCATGCTGCAGCTGAAGAGAGAATACTCACTGCTGGGGCCGGACAAGGTGAGGGGACTGCTTGACGGTCAGGGTCATCTGAGCCATGTTGCTGACAGGGACTGGGGCATAGCCCTGCTGGGGAATGGGCCTCTGGGGCACTATGCTACGGCCATTGGTGTGTCCATTGGTGTGGCCGTTCCCTGGCTGCGCTGGGATGGAGGAGGTGGGCATGGTCCTCTGTTCACATGCCTTGCCATTGAAGCCCGGCTTGCAGACACAGAGCTGGGGCCTCAGACACATTCCTCCATTCTGGCACTGGGGCAGGCAGTTGGCTGCAGCACAAAACATAGGGGGAAAAGAGAAAGACAGAGAGAGTAAGATGGCAATGTGTACCTTTTCACACGGGCGCACACTCCAGAAGCAGACATATCCCATGTTAAATGCCACCTCTATGACGTTGTCTCAGGGAGCACTTTGGTAGCTACACTGTGTGTAAAAAACATTAGGAACACCTTCCTAATATTGACTTGCAACCTCTTTGCCCTCAGAATAGTCTCAATCCGTCAGGGCATGGACCATACACAGTGTCGAAAGTGTTCCACAGGGATGCTGGCCCATGTTGACTCCAATACGTCCCACAGTTGTAACAAGTTGGCTGGATATCCTTTGGGTGGTGGATCATCCTTAATACACACAGGAAACTGTTGAGCGTGAAAAACTCAGCAGCGTTGCAGTTCTTTACACACTCAAACCGGTGCGCCTGGTACCTACTACATTACCCCACTCAAAGGCACTTAAATCTTTTGTCTTGCCCATTCACCCTCTGAATGGCACACATACACAATCCATGTCTCAAGGCTTAAAAATCCTTATCTAACCTGTCTCCTCCCCTTCATCTACACTGATAAAGTGACGTCAATAAGGGATCATAGCTTCCACCTGGTCAGTCTATGTCATGGAAAGAGCTAATGTTTTGTACACTCAGTGTATTTTCAGACATTTATTGAGGAAACTCAGAGGGATTCATTTAGGTGCCATAGAGTCATTACTCAAACCAGAAGTAATGTACAAATTAGGAAAAAAGTATCATGAATTAATGCATTACCAAACATGTTTTTTTCTTGGTTAACAGATACAGTACTGAGCATTCATAATAAGCTTCCTGTCCTGCATAAAAAAGGGACAGGGATAAAAAACAGACAGAATCTGAATGCCTAACAATCATAGTCAGAGAAAAGTGTTCCCATGCCTTTCTCTCTGTCATTATTAGCAGCCAATGTAAATACCAACTCCATGGTTCCCCCACAGTGAATATATCCCCACCCATCCCAAAGCTGAGAGTTTGGTGGTGCTTTACTCAAGCAGAGGCCCTGCAATCAATGACTGGAGTCCCTGGAGCAATGACATCATGTGCGGTGGTTTGGGGCATCAGAGAGAGGGTGGGTGGGTCGGTGGGTGGGTCGTGGGTGGGTCTGTCTGTCTGTCTGTCTGTCTGTCTGTCTGTCTGTCTGTCTGTCTGTCTGTCTGTCTGTCTGTCTGTGTGTGTGTATGTATTTGGGGTTTTCTTTGAATTAGATACAGGATACTTGCAGGTCACCTGTAATTACATTGGGCTCTTTTCTCTAAAAGGCTCAGGACTGGGGAGGACATTTTTCAATTACAAAGCATTTTTCAACCACACACACACACACACACACACACACACACACACACACACACACACTTGCTTTCAGCTGAACCAAAATTCCAGTGGGCTACACGTGTGTGAAGTGTGAGAGGAAAAGGCTAAGTGAGGGGTCTCTCTCTCCCCGGCCCCACAGGGTCCCTGAGGGGGGTGTTCCTCCACCACACTCCTCATTAGCTCCTTTTGATTTGTGAAAGTGATCAATTAGAGTGAGAGCAAACTGCAAGTCATGCACCACCCAAGGGCTTGAAAAAAAAAATCCCTCTCTCTCGATGGGCATCTACAACTGGTTCACCACTGGTTCTCCCCCCCACTGAGCTAGTCAGAGACATGAGACCTAATGAACGCATGCTGTGCAACAAGCATCAGGGGGCGATAACATCAAAGATGACATCACTCCTGCTGAGTTACGTTTTGGTTTCTACATAGCCCACACTATCATTTTCCATTCTGGGGCGCCTTTTTTTGCTTTCATTTCCGAGTAAGGTAAATTGTTTTCTTTTTTCACCGATGTACCTTTGCGGGACCTGAGTAAGGCTGCCATCTGTTTGTGAATAGTTCCTCTCAGGCAGAGGTAGGGCTACACAGAACGCTGTTCTGTGACAATGTCACGGTATAAGTGATGCCGACTTAAGTGTTAGCTGGGGAGGGGAAATAAATCATTCAAAGTGACATTACACTTTGATGAAACTACAACTCGGCTGACTCATAGCGAGCGTTGCTGGAGTCTGCAAAGGTCACGGAATACAAACATGTATGTGTCTGTGTTTGGGGGGCGGGGATACTCCCTCTCTCAGGAAATAATGTACTAGTGCAGGTGTTAGGGGATGTACCATTAGTTGAATAACCAGCCATCCTACAGCCTGTCCACACCAATCCCAACAGCCTCACTGATTCCCAAGGCAGCGGACGACCCAAGATTTTTATTACCTGATTCTTTCCTCACACACAGTTCAATTGGGTCTGAAATAGTGTTGCAGTTGTGTGAATACTGTTTGACAAGAAAGAAAATATTACTTTTTGCCTGATGTCTTTTTCCTCACTCATGCTTCTTTCTACTCAATATAAACTGTGTCTGTCTGCCCACCTCCTGTACAATATGTAGGACAGAGACAGAGCCCCTACATTGCTGACTCAAGCAGTCTGGGCCTCAACGGCCATTTCTATCAATTAGAGCTAATCATTGTGTTTATCGCTGGAGTTAACACAAGACCACATTTAATTCTGTTGCTGTCCATTGAATAAGCAGCAGCATTGTAAACTTCCAGCCAAGTGTCAGACATTGAAGAGCCAAGTCGATTAAGACATTCCTATTGCCATGGTACTGTGCCCATACTTGGTCCTTACCCCACTTAACTGCTGCTCCAGATCCAGGGCGTCTGGATGGGCACTGTACAATGACAGCAGCCACAGACGTTCCCCTCAATCAGCAGACTAATCATAAATCACCAGGTGCTGGGTTGAGATGAACACCGCTCTATTTCCTCCATCTCTCTCGTCACACATTTCCATTGTCTAAGAATGGACTGATTTCCCTGATTTATTATGCTCTTCTTCCCCCTCCCCCCTCTTTTTCATTCCCTCCCTTTAGCTCTCTGGCTTGGCAAAAGAAACGTCCTAGTCGTGCTCGCCTGGTGTTGGCAGGCGGCTGCGATCACAGAGAAATGTATGGTATGCATGCGTAGAGAGGAGACCCAGAGACTAAACACATACCTGACGGCCCTGAGTAACCAAAGAAATCCACAAAGGAAACGTCAAGTAATCAGGACAATAAAGCCTGGTTATGAGGTCTGCAAAGGGGAGTCCTGGTAACGCAACAGAGACAAAGACACAAAGTAGCAGTATTCAGATGGAGAATATATTCCATCAAGTTGTTCTGAGAACATTAAATATCAGATATAATGGTGGGATTACCTGGATTACAGGAGCGTTTTTAAAAAAGCTACTTTTGCCCATTTTTATGGAAATCTGTTACTAAGGTTCTCAATTTATATAAAAACGGCTGCTTTGGGCATTTAAATATATAAAATGGTTGAACCTGTCACATTCTCTTAACTTTGGGAGAGTTTCAAGTAGCCTCTTCTTGAGCGATCCTTCATGAAAAACGAAGACTGCTCCTCAGCTGTGCCGTGCAGCTACGCAGAAGTGAAATATTTTCATGTTCTGTTTTGTCTGGCCCGGTCTGCTTACTTTTGGGTTGCACTCAGGTAAGGGAGAAATGGGCTGGGCAGCTTTTCAAAGCGTTCGATTACCATGCGGCTCCACATTGTACATAGCCCCGCCAGACTCCAGTGGAAGCGCAGGGATTGAGCCTGATGGAGATGCTGCTGCCTGAACCACAAAGGGATCTGGAAGACCATCTAACGCAGGTCTCTCTCAGACAACAAAAAAGTCTAACAACCTTTATCTTTCATTTCTACACCTGTCTTCTTATTCTCTTGAATTGAACCTGCGGCAATATGGTTATGAGGGCATATTGTGTGTTGTTGCGGACAGCTGTAATTTTAAAGAGGAACGCCACAGTTCTGCAGTTAGTGTAGGTAGAATAGGTACAGGAAATGACTGCTCCCGAGTGTTAATACACAGCTCAGAGTTGGTAAGAGCTGGCAACGCCAAGGTCGTGTATTGAATACCCACAGGGATCACATATGAACGCACTCACTGTACTGTCAGCCACTTTGTATAAAAGTGAATGTTAAGTGGCATTTGTTATTATATCAAAGGCCTATTAATACTACAAGCTATTTTCTGTTGCGCAGTCTTGAATCTAGCAGCAAAAAACAGAGTGCTATTCCGCTCTGCAATTCAATAATCACATATCGTTAGACTACCTTCCTTGCGTCAGGAATAGACTGAATACATCCTTGCGATGTTTGCTCATCATCTCTATTAGATTACAGTCCATTAAGAGGACAGAGAGGTGTTTGTAACATCTGCATCACATGCTTGAAACTGTCTGGATGCCATTAAGACAAACAAATAAATCAACAATCTCATCTAAGGTGCAAAACATGTATAACATATTATCAACATTAGTGTCATGGTTACAGCATGATGTCATGTAATAAAGAATGGCAATAAGAGCTTCCTGATTAAACACGCTTGGTCGATTTGCTTGGTATTAAATAGGCCAGGTTTTCAGCTCTCTGTGTCAATGTTTAAGGAACGTTTTAAAATGAGCTACACTCACTCTTAAATGCACATACATTCTTGAGTACGTATTGTGGGTGGCTTGGCATGAAACATATCATGGATTAAATATCCTAGTGGTAATGTATGTTAAGATTTTCACAGCTTCTACTAGCTACCTGCAAAATTAAAAACTGGGCTTGCCTTGGTGGGAGGTTGTTGGCGTGACTGCCAACCTGAAAGAGCACTTTATGCAACATGCTAGCAGGCCACGTGTAAGGCGTTGCCAGAACAAACAAAATTAATATCTATTAAGGAACCCTTTTGTTAGCATTTTCAACGAGGATAGTGGGTGGAGGGGCTGGGGTGTCCTGGAAATCAAACCCCATTAAACATTTAGGGGGTGGATTTACAACCTAGTCTACCTTCAGTAGAGAAAAGAGCTGATCCTGAAAAACTAATTGAGCAAAAGCTATAGAGAGCGATCCATAAAAGATATAGCCCAGGAGTGAGTTATTATAATATTTTTCCATGTAGGAAAAAACAAGCACAATGAAAATAAGGAAGAAAAGCCAAGCATATGCATTGGTCAGTTACACTAATTCATCAATCATAGTTGCATTATTCATCATATTTATTAGGGTTGTCTAAAGCAATTCATTGCTATAGATGAATGGAACTTCTCCTCACAGTGCTTCCCTGGTGCTATACTACTGTAAATATGAATATCACGGCCAGTGAAAAATCCTAGAACTGAGCGGTGAACACCAGATGACCTGAGGATAAGCTGGGAAAATAAGAACATAAAGCCATTTTCCCAGAAAGAGCAACTGTACAGTAAAATATATCTAGTGGCACAAAGATCTCCGTAGATTTGTAATAAAGCAGTCGTTGAAAGTCCCTGTAACATTTCATCTTACTCCATCCTGTCCACCCCGATTCCAGCACCTGGCTACAGTAGGGCATTCTGGACTCTGATCCTGACATTAAAAGGACCAATTAAAGCCATGGGTACTGTAGGAATGTCCACTATTGGTTCTCTTCCAGAGACCTTGCACAGCGTTTCCCGTTCCCATGTAAACAGTCCCCCACGGTGGATTGCATGCCTGCACCCACTCCCCCACCCAACCTCTGCTGCCTCAGACCATGCCAAGGAGACCATGCCAGTCTACTAAGTGGAGCGCAGTCTTAAGTGGGAGCAGACCAGAGTAGTGCAGGCACGCTGGGCCTATAAAACATATGAATCAGGGGTCCTAGACTAAAACGTAAGCCCTGGTTTCCCCAGGAGGTCCACCAGACTCGGCGCGGAGAGACCGTCTGTCTCTTATATAACCAGCTGGCAAAGCCTCACGGTGGAATAGGAAAGAGATCCAGATGATGGGGCCGAGCCAAGAGGTATAAAACACTCCAAACCTGTTTCTCTTTCGGGCCGACCCTGTGCGCCTACTCCTATGCAATAACAGTGTTCTCATGACTCTGCAACACAGGCCCTAACACACTGACAGTCCTGTCATTGTTCCCAGGTGGGCAGAGTCACTGTCAGCAATGCCAGTTATTTATAGAGAGTAGCATAGAAAGGTGCTGTTCTCCAATCTGTCACTGCTAATCATCTAAAGGCACCTTCAAAACATGTATGTATGTATGTATGTATGTATGTATGTATGTATGTATGTATGTATGTATGTATGTATGTATGTACAGTATATCACAAAAGTGAGTACACCCCTCACATTTTTGTAAATATTTGAGTATATCTTTTCATGTGACAACACTGAAGAAATGACACTTAGCTACAATGTAAAGTAGTGAGTGTACAGCTTGTATAACAGTGTAAATTTGCTGTCCCCTCAAAATAACTCGACACACAGCCATTAAGGTCTAAACCGCTGGCAACAAAAGTGAGTACACCCCTAAGTGAAAATGTCCAAATTGGGCCCAAAGTGTCAATATTTTGTGTGGCCACCATCATTTCCCAGCACTGCCTTAACCCTCTTGGGCATGGAGTTCACCAGAACTTCCCAGGTTGCCACTGGAGTCCTCTTCCACTCCTCCATGACGACATCACGGAGCTGGTGGATGTTAGAGACCTTGCACTCCTCCACCTTCCGTTTGAGGATGCCCCACAGATGCTCAATAGGGTTTAGGTCTGGAGACATGCTTGGCCAGTCCATCACCTTTACCCTCAGCTTCTTTAGCAAGGCAGTGGTCGTCTTGGAGGTGTGTTTGGGGTCGTTATCATGTTGGAATACTGCCCTGCGGCCCAGTTTCCGAAGGGAGGGGATCATGCTCTGCTTCAGTATGTCACAGTACATGTTGGCATTCATGGTTCCCTCAATGAACTGTAGCTCCCCAGTGCCAGCAGCACTCATGCAGCCCCAGACCATGACACTCCCACCAACATGCTTGACTGTAGGCAAGACACACTTGTCTTTGTACTCCTCACCTGGTTGCCGCCACACACGCTTGACACCGTCTGAAAAAGTTTATCTTGGTCTCATCAGACCACAGGACATGGTTCCAGTAATCCATGTCCTTAGTCTGCTTGTCTTCAGCTTTCTTGTGCATCATCTTTAGAAGAGGCTTCCTTCTGGGACGACAGCCATGCAGACCAATTTGATGCAGTGTACGGCGTATGGTCTGAGCACTGACAGGCTGACCCCCACCCTTTCAACCTCTGCAGCAATGCTGTTGAGTGCACTCAACTTCTTTGGTCGACCATGGCGAGGCCTGTTCTGAGTGGAACCTGTCCAGTTAAACCGTTGTATGGTCTTGGCCACCGTGCTGCAGCTCAGTTTCAGGGTCTTGGCAATCTTCTTATAGACCAGGCCATCTTTATGTAGACCAACAACTCTTTTTTTCAGATCCTCAGAGAGTTCTTTGCCATGAGGTGCCATGTTGAACTTCCAGTGACCAGTCAGTATGAGGGAGTGTGAGAGCGATGACACCAAATTTAACACACCTGCTCCCCATTCACACCTGAGACCTTGTAACACTAACCAGTCACATGACACCGGGAAGGGAAAATGGTTAATTGGGCCCAATTTGGACATTTTCACTTAGGGGTGTACTCACTTTTGTTGCCAGCGGTTTAGACATTAATGGCGGTGTGTTGAGTTATTTTGAGGGGACAGCAAATGTACACTGTTATACAAGCTGTACACTCACTACTTTACATTGTAGCAAAGTGTCATTTCTTCAGTGTTGTCACATAAAAAGATATACTCAAATATTTACAAAAATGTGAGGGGTGTACTCACTTTTGTGATATACTGTATGTATGTATGTATGTATGTATGTATGTATGTATGTATGTATGTATGTATGTATGTATGTATGTATGTATGTATGTATGTATGCATGCTTGGGTGAGTTTCCAAGTAGTGGACGTAAGTATACTGGATGGATTATATATATATTCAGTATGATGCTGGTATTCTGGCACAGATCTGCCTGATGAACAACGGGAGTAAAGACGATTGTGTACATTTTCCAAAGGAAGAAGTTATGAGGTGCCATGTACAATATACCGTGAATCCAAGACTGTCATCAAGAATTTGGAAGAACATTTTGAACCACTGCAACTTTTTGGCCCGCCTGCGGCAGCGGCTCGGCTGTGGTAGTGGATACTCACGCTTGGTGCACCGCTGCGATCCAGAGGCCTTACTCCATCCGTGACAGCACTGCCCTCCACAGACATTCACCCTGCAACAACACCCAGAGACAGAGATCGAGCATTGTCACACACACAAGCCAACTCATTTTGTCTAAAACTCACCTGCTGGTTGGCCTAGTGACCCACCTGTGCCGCCCAGCCTGAGATGAACCAGTATAACTGGGCCAGATCTGTTTTTAGGGGTTTCCTTTTATTGGAGGTGAAGCTGGGAGTCCCTAGCCTGGTGCTGAGACTGTGGGAATGTCCCCACTAATCATACATCTGAGAGTGCTGCGACTTGGGGCCCTGCAAATTCTGGTCTTGCTCCTGAATACAACAGGATCTGGGCCATTTCGCTTGACTACTTAGTTTCCTTTGAGCATATTTTATTATTTTAGAACAGTACTTTAAATTAGCTGTTTTTCTTTCTGTCTCTTTTGAGTGGATGTTAATACATTTCCTTATTTCGTATCAGCTTGAAAGTGGTAAAAAACAAAGTTCAGAAGTGATACATTGAACTTGAAATGAATTAGGTTAAATGTCTCAAACAAGGAGCCTACATTATTGCACTGTTTTGATTTGTCAGAAATATCAAAAAGCTACCAGAAACAAATGCACTGTATCATTTAAGATGGTCTTGCAGACTATTTATTTAACAACCATCATACTGTATGTTCATGTGAATTATTATAGTGAATACATTGGCCAGACTAAAAGCGAGTTCCTTTACCAGGTGCATGACTACAGTAGTAGTACGTTGACCCAACATAGGCAATACATCTGTATACCAGACCAGCTTGATATCCAAGAGGATAAGTAGACTATAGACAGACAGATGAACTCTTCTGTAACAGGAACTATTTTCAGACACCCACTGGTTAACTTACCCTGAAATTTTCATTTGGTGACTTTGGTGAACGTTGTGGCTGGTCTGCCGAATGACTTGCTGGTGCTGAGTAAACTGTGTATCCTGGCGAAGCGGGATCGGGTTCGCTTGGTTACCCATCCTCCGGGTTCGGACCTGGCTACCATAACTGGCCGTGAGCTCCACATTGTAGGCATGGGGCTGTCCTGTGGCACTGGAGCGCGAAGAAATGGAACTCACATGTACCCTGTCCGTCCCGCTCGGACCTGGCTGCAACACGTAGTATCTCCTAAAGCCACTCTGATCCGTGGACACAAATGCTGGTGACATGAATAAACCTATAGAAAACAAGAGGTCCCATCTGATCCAAGCCATATCCAGTCAGTATCCGCGTAAAGACAGAATACTTTCTGAAAACTTTAGAACAAATTCCTTGAGGGTCGGATGTTTCTTCTGCGCAGTCTGAATCTGGAAAATAAAAACTCCTCTGACTTTAACGCAAGTAAAACAGTTCTATATCCCTGAACATATTCGTCTATGCTTCGCCTTGCAACCCGAATTTAAAAACGATAACTAAAAACGTAGCCTTAACTTTAAAAAGTGAAAAATAAAATAGTAAATAATAAATGTAAAAATGTGATCATGGATCTAAAACACTCCTTTATCCCTGTGCAGGGTAGGGGGGAGCTGGACAGCAGATGTTACGGCTGCTATGGCTATGTCTGTGCAATATTTTACCCTGCAGATGAGATTGAAAACTCTTTAAAAAGTTTCACTGTGTAAAGGAGTTAGTGTCAGAACTGAACAGCCAATCTCCAGCAGACATGACGTCAGGAGTGGGACGTTTATTGGAACACACTTGTAGGGCTGAACCCTAAAAAAAAAAGTTTGGAGTACGTAGGGCTCCTAGCATAGACTGTAAAAAAATCCCAGTCCCCAAAGATCTAAAGGAAATCCATTCCTCAAGACGCATGTACTTTCTACTTGCTGTCGGCAAGAGCGCGCTCCGCAAAGTGACAGCAGGCATAACCCAGGTTGTACAGCAAGTTAATGAGTGATAAGAGTATAGCAACATGCTTATAATAATGTCCATTTATAAAATAACACACCCAATAAGCCAAGTGTAATGTGTACAACTAATTCATGTAACAGTTCTTAATTCATATTTATAAATAACATACATATATATATGTATGTAGGCTATATGCTGTCATAGTCCTCCATCTTATTGTTACTTCTGACCCATAAAGTCCTGCATAAATCATAAAGGAACTACCATGCGTCATAAACTATAGCCAAATATTTATAAAGCCATGTGTGCACCATTATTCATCCAACAACCCACATGAGTTACTTGTCAACAGTTGCGCTGGGGCCATTCCTGGTGGGTTCTAATTTCCCACGGTTATCTCTAGTTCCTGTCCTCTTACACAGCAGGGTTACCAGCAAACCCTGTGTAAATTCTTCAACATTTCCTCATTATTTCTTTGAAGATTGCAGGGGATATTCCAGTACTGGAGTGAGTTCATTGAAGACATGCACTATGGAGCACACAGAGTGGTTTTAAGGGCCTACACCCAGATGAAAATGAGCCCCATTGAGTCGTTGTGTGCGCTTTGGAAAACATACACAGTACCACAAAGTCTTATGACGTTGGTTCTCGAGTGAGGGATATCTATCTAATTGTCTTAAAACCTCTATGTCCCGGCACTCAAGGTTTGAAGTGGGTGGATACCACAGGAGGCTGCTGTGGGGATGACAGCTCATAATAATGGCCGTAACGGAGCAAATGGATTGGCATCAAACATCAAATACCATTCAACTTATTCCGCTCCAGCCATTACCACAAGCCCGTCCTCCTCAATTAAGGTGCTACCAACCTCTTCTGGGGGATACTGGATACAGTGGTGTCATACATAGATGAAAAAAAGAAAGCCCTCCAGAATGAGGGAGCGGAAAGGAGCGGTTTGGGAAATGTTGCTCTGAATTTCACACAAGAGGTAATGGTAACCAGAACCCAGTGTCTGTGGAGCAGCATCCTCAGAGAAGGGGACAGATCTGTGGAGAAAGACAAGGTGAAGCACGTGTCATCACCAATGATGCAACATGAAATACACTACATATACACAAAAGTAAGTTGACACCCCTTTCAAATGAGTGGATTCGGCTATTTTCAGCCACACTCGTTGCTGACAGGTGCATAACATTGAGCAATCAGCCATACAAACTCCGTTTTGGGTTTCCATGGCCGAGCAGCCGCACACAAGCCTAAGATCCCCATGCACAATGCCAAGCATTGGCTGGAATGGTGTGAAGCTTGGCGCCATTGGACTCTTGAGCATTGGAAACTCGTTCTATGGAGTGCTGAATCACGCTTCACCATCTGGAGGTCTGACGGACTAATCTGGGTGTGGAGGATACCACGAGAACGCTACCTGCCCGATTGCATAGTGCCAACTTTAAAGCTTGGTGGAGGAGGAATGGTCTGGGGCTGTTTTTCATGGTTCGGGCTAGGCCCCTTAGCTCCAGTGAAATTAAATCTTAACGCTACAGCACACAATGACATTCTAGACAATTCTGTGCTTCCAACTTTGTGGCAACAGTTTGGAGAAGGCCCTTTCTTTTTCAGTATGACAATGCCCCCGTGCACAAAGTGAGGTCCAAACAGAAATCGTTTGTCGAGATCGGTGTAGAACTTGAGCACTGACCTCAATCCCATCGAACACCTTTAGGATGAATGGAACGCCGACTGCGAGCCAGGCCTAATCGCCCAAAATCAGCGCTCGACCTCTCGAATTCTCGTGGCTGAATGAAAGCAATTTCCCGCAGCAATGTTCCAACATCTAGTGGAAAGCCTTCCCAGAAGAGTGGAGGCTGTTATAGCAGCAGAAGGACCAACTCCATATTAATGCCCATGATTTTGGAATGAGATGTTCGACGAGCTGGCGTCCACATACTTTTGGTCATGTAATGTAGCTGGGCAGAAATGCAATCCTCCAGTCACTGATTAAATCTAGGTAAATCTCATGTGCGATAACTGTACATGTGCCCAGCAAACAGAGTCAGAGTCTGAAATTAAGTCTCAAATTGCTTCTGGAAAACATTTAAGTCATAGCAAGTCTGTGGGAAGGGATCAACAGACATACACAAGTTGTATGTAAAATATTTTAGTCAGTGAGCTTTCAGGTCACGTTTCTATACAGAATGTTACTCTTCTGATAAATCTTATTTTGTAATAGAGTCCTTGCTCATGGACATCCTGACCAAAAACTGCCCATCCTGATGATTGATTCCTAATTCATTCATACCACAATGAATATCATGAAACTTGATGCCATTTTGGTGTTGCTCGTAGGCAATGACCTTACCATCATATTTCAGCTGCAGTTGGTACTTTATGAGGATGTTGTCAAGTTGTCACTAAGAAACATCAGGAATGTTGAGAAGAAACTGGAGGCTGAACAAAGGTTCAAAGGGAGGCCTCTCCAAATGTATGATGTCATGGCAGCAAATCAGTGTTATGTTTGACAATTAGTAGGCAGATATAACTATATTCTCCCTGTGTCTGCTGGATATATGATAGTAAATGATAATGACCATTATTTCACATTTGTATTAAATGACTGACATTCTGGGACAGAAATCTGGTTATGATTGAGTGGTTTGGTATGCAAACAAATTGTGTAATCAAGACCTGTTGAATATATGGAATGTATTGATACATTATTCTTATGGGTGATGCACACTTCCTTCCCAATCCATAGATTGTCACCAGATTGAAAAAATAAATGTGCCATTTTTATAACATATGACCTTTATTTTGACAGGGAGTCAATAACATCAAATCAAATTTCATGAAAGAACTACAGCTATGACATACACGGAGTATACAAAACATTAAGTACACCTGCTCTTCCCATGACATAGCCTAACCAGGTGAAAGCTATGATCCCTTATTGACGTCACTTGATAAATCCATTTCAAATCAGTGTAGATGAAGGGGAGGATACAGGTTAAAGAAGGAATTTTAAGCCTTGAAACAATTGAGACATGGCTTGTGTATTTGTGCCATTCAGAAGGTAAATGGGTAAGACAAAAAATGCAAGTCCATTGGAACGATGTATGGTAGTAGGTGCCAGGCGCACTGGTTTGTATCAAGAATTGTAACGCTGCTGGGTTTTTCACACTAAAAAATGTCCTGTGTGTATCAAGAATGGGCCACCACCTAAAGGACATCTGTGGGAAGCATTGGAGTCAACATGGGCCAGCATCCATGTGGAATGCTTTCAACACATTGTAGAGTCCATGCCCCGACGAATTGAGGCTGTTCTGAGGGCAAAAGGTTTGGTGTACTCAGTCTATAACACATGTCCATATATACTCGTATAAAAGTAATTTCCTCCCTAAGTCACCTACACTGTAGGCCTTTCCTCCAATGCAAGGCAGAGACACAGTCCATGACAAAGAGGCACAGGCAAAGAAAAACATTTCTACGATAGCAATAAAACAACAAGTATGATAAAACAAAGACAATGTCAAGGTCATTTTTATTTGGGAGAAAATCCATGAGGAGAAGATGGTAGGATCTGTCTGTAGCCCCTGGGGCCCGAGGCATGATGATGATGAGATAGCTGTACTGTGCGGGGGCTGCCTCCATGGTGTCTGTCCTGTGTGAGTGAGGCGAGGTGATACTTTCATGGCCGAGTGCTTCCCCGGTGATGAAGGTCCACACTTGCCTGTCCTGCTTCACATTTTTACATTTCTCATCTGCAGAGCTCTCACTGCGCCTGTGGGAGTCCAGCTTTGGGGGGGGGGGGGGGAGTTATGACTAATACATTCTCACAAGGCAAGCTTGGTTCTATGATCATAAGGCTTCATCTTTGTACAATTTATGAATGTATACATTTCCTGATTTCTATAGTTTCCGCAGAGAAGGTGTCTTTTTGATGACCTGCTGGGTTGAGCTAGCATTCCTTAACCATGCTTTACACTACACGCCTCAAGGGGGGAATTATACCAAATTACCCTTAGTACATACGAGGTGTATCACAGTCCTTTACAGTTAGTCGCATCTCTTCTTCCCTGTAAAAGCGTCTAAAGTACTCTTGGTAAGGACCAGGGTGAGGGGTGCAGGTCACCTGACAGTGTCCCTAGGAGCCATGTCTGCTCTGGGACAAGTTTACTGTAGGAGGTCCTTAGAGGTGTGTCTATACTGAGGCATTCATGCTGATTCGCTGCGCAGCTGGCCACTCTGGTCCTGCAGCTCCATGATAAGCTGTTCCAGCTCTTTGACTTGATCAATCAGGTCGCCATGGATCTCCCCAGAAGCAACATCTGTGTGCAGTTGCTGAGGAAAATCAGTGTAAAGAAATTAAATTACTACAGTTGGTTAAACGTTATCGCAAAAAACGTGAGGTCGGTGAAGTAGTTCAGGATTGATGTGAGTAGTCCGATACATCTGTATGTGGTGGTGGGGTGCTGGCATGAAGACCAAGTGTACTGTACCTTGGCTTTGGTTGCCAGGCTTCTCAGGCTGAGACGAGTGGAGGACAACATCTGCATTGCCTCCTGGGGGTTACTCTTCTTTTTACTACAGCTGAGGGTCACTGTGAACACAGAAATGTGAGAAATAGAGACAGAAAATACCTATTAGCACATACATATTTGTGATTAAAAGACAGAGACCCTTATTTATGTCTATTAAAATGAGTGACTGCTGGAAGGAGACAACCACCCATCATGGAAGGGTCAGGAGAGATGAGGGGTTTCTGGGTCGGGGTCCATGGACCTACCTGCCCTGGTGAGACACTGTGGCACCATGGACCTATGCATGACGAACAGGTCTCATATAGACACACGACTGTGGGTTATACTGCACATGTGTGTGAGTCATTTCTCCTGGGACTGGTTAATGGGCGCTCCACCTCCCTCAGGGAGATTTCTGCAGTCAGTGACACTTCAGTGGGCCTCATCTCATTACGCTGAAGACACTTCACCGCTCAAACCCGCCGCGAGTGGCCTGGCAGCTAGCAAATTAATAATAAGATGAGACCTTTTTCACCAATGTCATTTTAATCACTCCTGTGATTACTGTCCGAGATAAGATAAGACCAACATGTCCTCTGGAACGCTTCACAGTGAATCTGCATTCAACAGGATGAAACAACATCCACACAAACACCATTCCTGACCCCAACAAAGTGATGACTAAAGTTCAGAAGAACTGGTGTTATCCTGTGCTGCTTTGAGAAACATACCGAAACAAAGCTATGTTCCTGAGACCAGTGATGATATTGATGGGTTATTTCCCCTGCATCGCAGTCTTTTGTCTTGGTGTTTACACAACACCTTTTATCTCTCTCTCGCACGAGGAAGGGAGAACAAGCGGCGGTCTCTTCTCCTCTCTATCTGTGCTACACCTTTTCCCTGTATGGTCCCCTTCAACTGCGACAGCACGAAAGGTCAAAACGGAGTGATTTATGGATGAGGACCTCTTCTGCTCTACCCTCCTTGTTCTCATCACTCTACTACTTTTTTCTCATCCCTCTCTTCCGAGCTCTGTGGATGCAGTGTCCAGGCCCATCATAGAGGTTGGTTGCGATTCTGATCCATTTGCTAAGCCTGTCTCTCTAATAAATGACTAAGATCAAAAGCTCTCTGGGTCTTTTCTGAAGGGCTGAAGGACAGGGGAGGCATGTGGGAGTGTTTTGGGATACATACCACAGCCTGTGTGAGGAATTAAGTGTATGTAAGGTGTGTGCGGTGTGTGTGTGCGCGCGCGCATGCGAGAGAAAAGGTGTGACCTGAGTGAAGATGAGCCCTAGCGACAACATCAACCCCAGAGATGTGTTGGGGAAGGCAGGGCTGCGTCCTTACACATTGCTATTCCTACCGTGTTATCCTGACTCCCTCTAATGTTTAATTCAACACAGCATCCGGCTGTAATGAAAAACCTGGGGATTCTCGAGATTAACAACTTTAATGGAGTTCTCCTATAGGACACTCTCCTTCCTTTGCCTGCTGTCTCCATCTCCACTCCATCCCCTAACCCCCTCCACACTAACACGCAAAGCAATTGTTTGGATCAGGATTGCGTCTGCAGAGGGCAGTGGGGTAAGCGGCTTGTTTGTCTTTTTAACTCTTCTCGTGTCTGCAATCCATCATGTCTCCTCCCTACGCGGCTGACGCAAAGGCCTGTAGGAGACGTGACATTAAGCGTGATGGAGTGTTCATAAGTCTCCGCCAATAAGCGGCGGTCACGTGTGGCTCGGGTGTGTCAAAGAAACGTGTGTGTGTGTGACAGGGCCTAAAATGAAACACCTGCCAAATGTGGGTAGATTTTGGCATTGTCGGGTAAGAATGTCTAATTCACCAGCCACGTTGCGGGTGGTTCACTCAAGGCTCGACAGTGTGAGCATTTCATAAAAATAGTCTAGTCAAGTAAGCACAAGTGCTAGTTGTGATTTTATAGCTAAATAAATGCTGTAGTATCTGTTTTCAAAGTATTTCTGACGTTTTGTTTCATATCTGGTAATGCTCAAAGCAAATCGGAATCCTAACGCTAATGCTATCCCACCTCGCGCAACAACACCACCTGTCTAGAGGGCTGTGAGCACTGAGTAATGTGCGGAAAGATTTGTTTTTAAAGGCAATGCGCTCAGGCATTGGTTTAATTTTCTCTAAAGGCTACTTCAGTGAGACTTTGTCCTCGTGTTTCTTGGCTATTTATATTGTTTTGTTCAGAAGCTAGGTTGCTTTCAATGTTTGAGTTTTCTTCCACAGCTAGCAAAAAGAGATCTCAGAGTTTGTCGGCTTCTACTACTGAGATTCTCACAGGCACATGAAGATAGGAGTGGCCCTTTTACCAAGGTAACCTTAGAGGCAGTCTCTGAAGACTTTTTTATATAAACGTTTTAGTCATTTAGCAGACGCTCTTATCCAGAGCGACTTACAGTAATTAGCGAGTGCATACATTTACATACTTTTTTTCGTACCGTTCCCCCGCGGGAATCGAACCCACAACCCTGGCTTTGCAAATCAAGTTTATTTTTGATTTTATATAGCCCTTCGAGATATTAGCTGATGTACGAAGTGCTGTACAGCATGGCAAATGCCATGCTCTACCAACTGAGCTACACGGGATTGTGGTCACAGAATATCAAATCGAGCACATTACTTTGCACTAGTATTACATTTATTGTTTTAGAAACATTACCAAGCATGCTCATCTTTTTTGTGTGTGTTGTGTCATTATGGCAAAAAAAATACTTCGGCTGGTAAAAAATCTGAGTGTCGGGTTGATTTTTTAAAATCTACAGTACCAGTCAAAAGTTTGGACACCTACTCATTCCAGGGTTTTTCTTTATTTTTTTACAAATTTCTACATTGTAGAATAATAGTGAAGACATCAAAACTATGAAATAACACATATGGAATTATGTAGTAACCAAAAAAGTGTTCAACAAATCAAAATATATTTTATATTTGAGATTCTTCAAAGTAGCCACCTGGAATGCATTTCAATTAACAGGTGTGCCTTGTTAAAAGTTCACTTGTGGAATTTCTTTCCTTCTTAATGTGTTTGAGCCAATCAGTTGTGACAAGGTAGGGGAGGTATACAGAAGATTGCACTATTTGTAAAAAGACCATGTCCATATTATGGCAAGAACAGCTCAAATAAACAAAGAGAAATGACAGTCCATCATTACTTTAAGACATGAAGGTCAGTCAATTCTTAAAATGTCAAGAACTTTGAAAGTTTCTTCAAGTAAAGTCGCAAAAACGATCAAGCGCTATGATGAAACTGGCTCTCATGAGGACCGCTACAGGAAAGGAAGACCCAGAGTTACTTCTGCTGCAGAGGATAAGTTCATTAGAGTTAACTGCACCTCAGATTGCAGCCCAAATAAATGCATCAGAGTTCAAGTAACAGACACATCAATATCATCTGTTCCGAGGAGAACGTGTGAATCAGGCCTTCATGGTCAAATTGATGCAAATAAACCACTACTTAATTAAAAGGACACCTCCAGGCTGTGTAAGGGCTATATTACATTTTTTTCAACAGGACAATGACCCAACACACCTCCAGGCGGTGTAAGAGCTATTTGACCAAGGAGAGTGATTCAGTGCTGCATCAGATGACCTGGCCTCCACAATCACCCGACCTCAACCCATTGAGATGGTTTGGGATGAGTTAGACCGCAGAGTGAAGGAAAAGCAGCCAACAAGTTCTCAGCATATGTAGGAACTCCTTCAAGCATTCCAGGTGAAGCTAGTGTAGAAAATGCCAAGAGTGTGCAAAGCTGTCATCAAGGCAAAGGGTGGCTACTTTGAAGAAAGTCAAATATAAAATATATTTGGATTTGTTGTGGTTACTACATGATTTGATATGTGTTATTTCATAGTTTCGATGTCTTCACTATTATTCTACAATGTCAGAAATAGTAAAAATAAAGAAAAACCCTTGAATGAGTAGGTGTGTCCAAACTTTTGACTGGTACTGTACCTGCCACAGTGGTTGGTATGTGGGATAAGGTCTGTGCGTGTAGGGGCAGGAAGTGCATCACTTACCGTTGGCAAGATCTATGGCTCTCCTTATCACCTCCTTGAAGGTCCCAGTGTCTTTCTCCCAGCCGCTGACCTGCACCTCACAGCGATGGGCCTTGGACAGGAACTGCAAAGCCTGACAAACACAAATACGCACACAAGAAAATCCATGAAAAACAATTATCCCCCAACACACAGAATGTTGTGGGCTACCACTTTGAACTAAATATTAACTTCCCATGAAGCCATAAATCCTTACCAATCTGTTGGCCACACCAATCCATTTGGGTTATAATGAACACATTAAGTAAACACATTTAATGAATAGAAAATGAACAGAAATCATCGCTATGGCGTGACTGGCCTATGGGAGGCAGTGGAAAGACAAATGACATACCAGGACTAAGGATCATAACTCACAAGTCACGCTTAGGACATGATTAAGGAACAGTTTTATCAACAGCCCACTGCGTATGACAAGAATACACAGACCCATCTATCATTGTGTGGCCACGTGCAACTTGCTCACCATTAGTTACCATCGCCTATGAGTTATCAATGAGCCTATAAAGAGCCTATTAACAGGATCCAAGTCCATTACAATAATGACTTTTTCACCTCCCCTCCGAGCTCATACAGTATATTTCATGTGTGGCGTTTGCACAGTCAAATGTCACGGGGACGTTAGAGGAATGTTAGAGGGCCTTACTTTCTCGTTGTCCTCAGGCCTGGTGCTGTGGCCGTCTCCGTAGAGCAGGGCGTAGTGACGCCAGATCTCAGCGTCAGTGCTGTGGCGAGACGTGACGCGCCCCAGGAGCTCCTGGACCTTGGCCCGCAGAGATGACGCCTGGTCGCCATGGTTATCTGTCATGTCCTCCACCACCGCTCGCACCAGGATCTCTAGAATCTGGAACACAGGAGATTCAGAATGTGAACGGACCGCTCCTCTGGTTTGAAGTGGGAGGAGTGGGAAAGAGTGGAGCGACTGCTTGTTTAAAGCAGGTGGTTGTGGTTTGGTGTGTGAACCTGAACACACTGGCTTCAATTACATATGTCCTCTCTCAACATAAACCAGTTGGGTTGCCTCAATGTTGCGTGGCTCTGTCATCCTCCGTTTCTAGTTTGGTGATTGCCGTCTGAGCAGGAGGCTATTTCACACTGACGCTTTTCGCACTTGGTTTCAATTTCACCTCGCACCCAACTGAATGTGTGGCATTTGCCCCCCGCTCAAATTCAATATGCTTGGCATTGAGAGTGGAATATAGAGTGGAATAAAACTGCCAAGAATTCATGGGACTTGTTTTCTATTGTAACAAAAAATGGAAATGTATGCACAGTCACGATCATCACGCAGTACAATTAAAAGCGCTTGAATAAATAGCCTAGAGGGCAGAGCAATGCTGGATTTCAAAACATAACCTCACCCTCTTTGTTTACTTTAACTAAATGCTTTCCCATATGAATAATAAAACGGTATCATCAGCACGCTGAAAACAAATAATCAAGTTACAACGCAATACACACCACTCACTCACACACGGGCATGTCATAGTCATAGCTATATATACTAACATGTTCCATAAGCAACAAGCAGGAGACAGAGGATGATATCAATGAGAAAAATCTCAAAAGGTATGTCCATGTGCTCCACTAAAAGCCAGGAAGTGCAGCAGCGGTCCCGGGCCTTATCCTGTCTGTCCAGGGGAATGTTATTTGTGAAGCCCTCATGCACCGCTCCGAATACCAACACTCTGAGCAAGCTGAGTAAAGGCAGGGGAAAGGAGAGAGGGACAGATGAATGGTGAAAGGTGTGGCCTGGATTGGAGGGGTGTGTGTGTGGGTGGGGGTATGTGTGGCCTGGATTGGAGGGGTGCGTGTGTGGGTGGGGGTATGTGTGACCTGGATTGGAGGGGTGTGTGTGTGGGGGTATGTGTGACCTGGATTGGAGGGGTGTGTGTGTGGGGGTATGTGGCCTGGATTGGAGGGGTGTGTGTGTGTGGGTATGTGTGGCCTGGATTGGAGGGGTGTGTGTGTGTGGGTATGTGTGGCCTGGATTGGAGGGGTGTGTGTGTGTGGGTATGTGTGGCCTGGATTGGAGGGGTGTGTGTGTGTGGGTATGTGTGGCCTGGATTGGAGGGGTATGTGTGGGGGTATGTGTGGCCTGGATTGGAGGGGTATGTGTGGAGGTATGTGTGGCCTGGATTGGAGGGGTGTGTGTGTGGGTATGTGTGGCCTGGATTGGAGGGGTGTGTGTGTGGGTATGTGTGGCCTGGATTGGAGGGGTGTGTGTGTGGGTATGTGTGGCCTGGATTGGAGGGGTGTGTGTGTGGGTATGTGTGGCCTGGATTGGAGGGGTGTGTGTGTGGGTATGTGTGGCCTGGATTGGAGGGGTGTGTGTGTGGGTATGTGTGGCCTGGATTGGAGGGGTGTGTGTGTGGGTATGTGTGGCCTGGATTGGAGGGGTGTGTGTGTGGGTATGTGTGGCCTGGATTGGAGGGGTGTGTGTGTGGGTATGTGTGGCCTGGATTGGAGGGGTGTGTGTGTGGGTATGTGTGGCCTGGATTGGAGGGGTGTGTGTGTGGGTATGTGTGGCCTGGATTGGAGGGGTGTGTGTGTGGGTATGTGTGGCCTGGATTGGAGGGGTGTGTGTGTGGGTATGTGTGGCCTGGATTGGAGGGGTGTGTGTGTGGGTGGGGGTATGTGTGGCCTGGATTGGAGGTGTGTGTGTGTGTGTGGGTATGTGTGGCCTGGATTGGAGGGGTGTGTGTGGGTGGGTATGTGTGGCCTGGATTGGAGGGGTGTGTGTGTGTGTGGGTATGTGTGGCCTGGATTGGAGGGGTGTGTGTGTGTGTGTGGGTATGTGTGGCCTGGATTGGAGGGGTGTGTGTGTGTGTGGGTATGTGTGGCCTGGATTGGAGGGGTGTGTGTGTGTGGGTATGTGTGGCCTGGATTGGAGGGGTGTGTGTGTGTGTGGGTATGTGTGGCCTGGATTGGAGGGGTGTGTGTGTGTGGGTATGTGTGGCCTGGATTGGAGGGGTGTGTGTGTGTGTGGGTATGTGTGGCCTGGATTGGAGGGGTGTGTGTGTGTGTGTGGGTATGTGTGGCCTGGATTGGAGGGGTGTGTGTGTGGGTGGGGGTATGTGTGGCCTGGATTGGAGGGGTGTGTGTGTGGGTGGGGGTATGTGTGGCCTGGATTGGAGGGGTGTGTGTGTGGGTGGGGGTATGTGTGGCCTGGATTGGAGGGGTGTGTGTGTGGGTGGGGGTATGTGTGGCCTGGATTGGAGGGGTGTGTGTGTGTGGGTATGTGTGGCCTGGATTGGAGGGGTGTGTGTGCGTGGGTATGTGTGGCCTGGATTGGAGGGGTGTGTGTGTGGGTGGGGGTATGTGTGGCCTGGATTGGAGGGGTGTGTGTGTGTGGGTATGTGTGGCCTGGATTGGAGGGGTGTGTGTGCGTAGTCTGAGGGTGTAAACTGCAAGACGTGTGCATCTCCTCACGCGTCTGTGTTTAAGTCTCCCCATGCTAGTCTTTGAGTTGGTGTGTATGTCTACCATGCGCGTGCCAGGGTGGGGGGCCTGGTTTCCCAGAAGTCAGCTCCCTTTGAAGTCGTGGCACTAGCAGAAAGCCTGTTAGTGAACAGCTTGAACCCCAGGTGTTCGCTGAGCCAAGCTTTTTACTTTATCCCAATTTTGATTGTTCACAGTAAAAATGTAGCCAAAGGTGAATGAGACCTCTAGCCTACTGCACATATCCATACAACCACTTACAGGGAGGGATTTCACATTCACAGTGACTGAATCACCAGAAGAGCCAATGCATTTCTTGAAGGATGATTGTGTGTTTGAAAATCACTTCCAAATTGCATGTCTAAAGAGGCTGTTTAAAGACTCCATCCCAGAGAGTCTTGACACCGAGTTACCAAATGACCCAGCTCTTAGTTAATGGGTTGTAAGTTCAGCTGCAGGCGGGCTGGCACACTGCCTCTGCTCGACTAGATTATTGTTTAGTCTCCAGTTGACTGTGGCGTGCCTCGCCGGTCGAGGAGGAAGAGAATCTGTGAGGAAGCAGATCTGAAAGCTGTAAGTGGTGTGAACTTCAACAGGCATGAGGGAGAGGAAAGGCCCCCTTTACAATAAATCTGGTCTAAACCAGACAATCAAACACCTTATATCCAGGCTTCACAGACAACTGTTCTGTATCTATACCTGGGGCTAAACCTTCCAGATGGCTTTCCAACTGAATAATGGCATAGCCAAGCTCCTAGCAATCATGCAATGTTCTTGAATGACTAAAGGCCATTAAAAGTACAATCCAGTAAAATGGTTTGATAACATTCTTCAAATGAATTATCTCTGTGTAAGAGAAGATCATAAATGAGATCTGTTGAAACGAGAGCACTTCTGTAAGGGCTGTTCCAGAATGTGTGTGGTCTACTGTAGGACAGTAGGTAAGGCGAGGATGAATCCTCCCAACTGGCGGTCGTCTCAGCCCTTAAAACAACAGCCGTCTAGGGAATCCGGGAGTGTCTCTCCCTTCTCCTTCTTTCACTATATCACTCTTTCTACCTCACCCTTTTTTATAGTCCCCCAAGTGCAGTTCCACGGGAGGTCTGATTTAAATTTGTTTCTCTTCTCACCATTTGCATGTAACAAACTACTTGTCTATAGATGCTCTTTAGTGTGCTCCTGGTTTTCACAGTTTAAGTGTACCACTCCCCCACCTCTGTGTTTAAAATGTCAACGTTCTCAGGTGCTGGAACAAATGTCATTCTGCATACCATACCGGTGCAGCAAGTATCTTGCTACACACACACTCCTCTCTGGACCCTCAGATAAGATGCCGGTCGGTGTATGTGTGTGGTCCAAAGAAAGATACTCTGTCTTCATACCGGATAAAACATTTCATCATAATAATCTCAGTGTGTATGTGAGATGGGGGTTGTGTGGGTAATAGCAGAGGGCCTCTGCCTACTGGCTCTGAGAAGGGGTTGGTCTAACCTATCAGTTATCTGTTATACTGGTACAGTAGCTGGAGGAAGTCTGTGGGAAATCAGGGGAGGGGAGGTGCTGGGTAAATGAGTGTTAATATTGATTGATAGCTCTCTTCTGCCACTGGGGCACCTCAGCGTCTGAAGGTAATTTCAGCCTAGAAGGTCTCAGACAGGATTCATCAGATCGGACTGTCGATGATGAAAATGTGTAACAAATTAAATCCCTAAATGGGACTTTTTGATTCAAGTTAAAGGGGAAATTATACGGATCACTCTCCCAGATTCCTGCTGTATCCGGTTATAGTGTGAAATTAAGAGGAAAAGTAATATCCTCCCACGGAGAGAGAGCAGGATGGAAAACGGAGTAAAGGTTTGATGTATCCCGAGTAACGAGAAATTTGATCCATTTTCAACGAGACCTTTTCTTCACGGGGGAAATAATTATTTTCTGTCTCAAAGGAATGTGTGAGTGTGTGTGTCCATCATAACCCACAATTCATCACTAGGATCCACTGGATACGGAGAATATGGAGGGCATGTGACAGAGGTCCTCATAAGTCACTAATTCCACTCTAGTTGCTTCTCTACATTCCATAGAAGAGGAATGCATCCTGGCCCATAAGGTGTACAGTTGTAAAGTACTCTCTCCCCCTCAGCCATGCAGTACTGTATGAACTAACAACAGTCTCAGGAAGCAAACAATATGGAATAAAAGTGAAGGAGAGGAAAGGAAGGTAAGTTGATGACAAAACAAGCACTTGCAGGAATAGATTTTATGAAGGAAGTATGACGTTAACTGTCGCCTTGTCACACAATTCAAAATACAATACAAAGACGCGAGTCAGGAAGGCCAAATAATAGCAAATACTCTCTTCAAATACAAGCGCTTTTAAGTGAAATAGTGGTACATCAAGGATACATTTAGGGGATGAGGGAGGGGGGGGGCAGGTAGAAGAAACGGATGGGCATTTCAATGTCAGCAAACAAAATAGTGCCACCAAACTATGCGCATTGGGTGAGTGGGGACAGGCTGTTATATCAGACGACCACATTAAGGACTCATAAACCCGATGGGAACATCTTTTAATTTGATGTTCAAAGGCCAAATAAGATGGGGCCTAAGGAACTGACCAATCCTTCTCACACAACACAGAGTAAAGTGCAGAAGGAGAAAAAGAGAGAAGACTGTTGGGAACCAGAGTTAAAGAATGTGAATCCACATCCCAATTACGGGGACATATATTTTACAGCAGCGGGTGGCTGGTTGCGACCTTTTCAACTTGTGCGTTTACATCTCCAATCCTAATTGATGAGGCGCTAGCATCTTGCCAAGCTAAAAATGAATCCATTGAGCGAGAGAAGAGCAAAAAATAATCCATTGAGAGAGAGAAGAGCAAAAAATAATCCATTGAGAGAGAGAAGAGCAAAAAAGACAGGGAGGGAAGGAAAGGAAAATAACACTTTTTTTTAACAATTTTTTTCTCCCCAATTTTCGTGGTATCCAATCGCTAGTAATTACTATCTTGTCTCAACGCTACAACTTACGTACGGGCTCGGGAGAGACGAAGGTCGAAAGTCATGCGTCCTCCGAAGCACAACCCAACCAAGCCGCACTGCTTCTTAACACAGCGCGCCTCCAACCCGGAAGCCAGCCGCACCAATGTGTTGGAGGAAACACCGTGCACCCGCCCCCTTTGGTTAGCGCGCACTGCGCCCGGCCCGCCACAGGAGTCGCTGGAGCGCGATGAGACAAGGATATCCCTACCGGCCAAACCCTCCCTAACCCGGACGACGCTAGGCCAATTGTGCGTCGCCCCACGGACCTCCCGGTCGCGGCCGGCTGCGACAGAGCCTGGACGCGAACCCAGAGACTCTGGTGGCACAGCTAGCGCTGCAGTGCCCTAGACCACAGCGCCACCCGGGAGGCCCGGAAAATAACACATTTTGAGCAAACCCCCACTGACTTTGCCAAGCTAATTAGAAAAGGCAATGAAACAGATCCAACCAGGGCTGTGCATGTTAAGTGGCGCTACAGTGGTGGCGCGGGACGAGGCGAGGGCTGGGGATTATGACCGGACCCCCAGGAGCACCCAACCTCCAGACACCTAAAGCTCTGTTATTTAGAGCTTTTACATCCGTGCTGAAACATCTTCTTTAAAGTGAATTGCTCTGAAGACAGAATGTATGTATTCCGGGGCTGAGGACTTATACAGTATGTTGCAGTTTTGCTCAGTAGCTATGTTTGGACTCGTTTATTCAAAGTCGACAGTTAATTTTCTATTTAGTAAGCGTTGGTGGGTTTCCAATTAGCCAGCGATGATTCACAGATTTTTCATGTAGATTTTTTCAAATGAAACCAAATGAAAGTGCTTGATAAGCCCAGCAGGCAGGGTATAACTATTGCCGTGGATATATTGCAGGGACATCTTCAGAGAATGTCAGTAGGGTCCTCAAAGGTCTGTGGACCCCATTGCAATATCGACACCTGACATTCCATTAGAAATCGTGATAAGAGTCGCAGCAAAATGATAGACTGGTGGTCAAGTGGTGTGTTGTCATAGAGGTCCAGAATGTTCAGGTCTCCTTTAGGCGAGCTCTCTGACCGAAGTGGTTTCAGTATTAAAGAGGTGGTAGCAGGTGGCGGTGGCAGAGGGCTCTGCTCAAACAGACTGCAACCTCTTGTATATATTCTTCATTCCCAAGGGGTCACCCTCTGGAAGGCCCTGGGTTCTGTGATGGAGCTAAGAGAGGGCAAGAGGGGGGGTGGAGTGGACCCTTCTGTGCCCTGGAACATATGGAGCCTGAATCTCACACGGCTGAGAAAGCCTACCCAGGCTCCTCTCCTTACGGGAGACGTGGGTGCTGTTAACGACTGGTTGTTAGAGGGGCAGCACCGTGGTACGAGCAGATGAGAGGCGTATGGTGCCATTAAAGGCACGCTCCTGGTGGCATATGGAGCCGGGCGTATTCAAATCCTCGGTTGCTTTACAAGTACTGCTCCTAGATGTGAACAAGCTATGACATGGGACTTATCTGTGACAGGAACCAGTGTGGGTGGAAAGTTAGCTGGGTTATTACTGTAGCACAGCACATTTCCATTTTAGAAATAATCCTGTAAACAAGGGAAAAGCTGTTCTTTTCTAAACCAAGTAGGATGAAGTTGTCCCTTGACACTAACCTAAGGTCAGTTTAGCATTTTCCCCTAAATGGCTAAGGTTGTGATTTTTGGATATGGTAAATTGATCCTAGATCAGTGCCTGTGGGCACTATCATTACCTGCACATCCTTGAACTTGTCCCTCAGGTCCATAAGGCGATGGTAGGCCTTGATGGCCTCTGCGAACTCTCCCACGTCGGTGCAAACGGCAATGAAGTTCTCCCAGATCTGCCAGTGTTCGTAGTTACACTTCAGAGCCTCCTGCAGGGTGCGGAAAGCCTTCGTCCTGACAGACAGTGGGACGGACAGGCGCTGGAATTAGTGGTGCCATGGAAAGTATTTTTACATGGCTGGTGCTCACCATTTCTTCAGGGGCAGCTTACAAAGTCTTATGGGATGAATACTAAATTGAGATGCACACAGACATGCATTAACGTCAACGTGCAAATTTGAGTTAATAAGTTAGGAGTCGGTCCTACCAGTCATTTCTACAGTTCAGTAATGAGTCACTATTTCAGGTGAGGTGCCTGCATCTCTGTAACCTCAGCAGCTGTCCAGAGGTGGACCATAGCCAAGTCTGACTGACATGGCTGCCTGCCCCCTGTGTCTGACACCTCAGTGAGACGCAGGCTACATAAGTTAGCAGTTCGCCGTGACAACCGCCCTGATACTCTCTCTCTGATCCACCTACACTCACACACACCACAGGCTACAGGCTCTTTAACAGAGCCACTTCAGCTGATTTAGCAGCGGCGCTAACCAGGTAGAAGTCTCCCCGCTTTTTAATTTCAGGCCTGAAAGCACAGGGCTGATTTGATCAGGGGCTGAGGGGGAAAGTTTCCCCATAAAGAAACCATGGAGCTTCCTAGTTCCCAGACAGAGTTCTGCCAGGAAGAGATTGTGGTTTTCAGGGGAAATAAGAGAACCTGCCCATCTTACAGTGGTGGGAATGTACTAATTGACTTGAGCCTAACAAATCTGGCTGATGCCCGCCTCATGGTCAGCTGGGGTTTACCTAGGTCCTGTGGTAAAATCAGGAGGGCATTGAGATGTTATCTTTCCCATCACGACTGCCTAGTGAGTTTTTAAAGTAATTGAAAAGCATCGAGGTCAGTTACGTGACCAAACCAATGACTAGAGGAGTTGGAGTGGGGTGAAAAAGGCATTATAACATCAATCTGTTTCATTGGCGTGTAAATCAGTGCTACTCTTTGATACCTCTCTCCAGCCAAAAATCAATACTGTCAGGCTGAATGGATGCCTCCTGGCTGGCAGTGCGAGTCCCTCTCTCTGTGAGAGTGACAGGTCCTGGATCAGTAGGGGTAGTGGCTGGAGAACCTCAGGGATATCAGGGCTGAGAGAGAACATTAAGGTCCGATTCCTCTGTCTTTGTTGTGGCCCTACTGTATGTGTCAGCCGGCACAAGGGTGGTGGGTGGATGGATGGGCGGGTGAGTGAGTGAGAAACACGGGTCTTCTCAAGGCCCCGCTGAGCCTCCAAAACCAGTTGGCTCAATAATATAATTCCTCACCCTAAAGCTAACCTCAGTCCAGTCAATTGTGTGTGAGCTGTGGAGAGAAGGCTCTCGACTGAGGGACCCTAAATTCAAAACAAGGAGACATTCAAACATTGAGCCTGTCAACTGAAATACTTCTGACTGAACTGTACATCTTCCAGAGTCCTAACTCTGGTCAATCATTGACAGGTTAATGGTCCAGATGGAGGGACTATACAGTACTCACTTCTGTCTCAGGCGGATGTAGGCCGTGGAGAGGTTGTTCCACGCCTCTGCGTTCTGAAGGAGGAAAAATGAAGATGTACAGCTTACACACAAGTAAGCACAGGGTTGTTAAGAAGCTGTGGCAGAAGACTGACTCCCCCCGAGCCTAAATATGTTCTGCTGAGTGCTACATGAGCACATTCCCGCTCAATGCAGTGGGCACACGGGGGCCGTATGGGTCATTAAGTTGAATTGGAAAGACTGCTGGAGGACTGCTGAAGAGTGTTATAGCTCGGGTTATGGGAAGGGAGTGTTTTCCGTTTGTCAAAGTGTGTTTGTGTGTGGGGGTGTGTGTTTGTGTGGGAATGTGTGTATTTGTGAGTAATGGAAAAAGAGAAGGGGGGGAGTAGAGGGAGTGACAAAACGAGAGATGAATAGTATTGTGATTGTCCCACTGTGCATTCATGTGATTGACTCTGCCCTCCTATGTGCGATGATGCCTGACACTGTAAGGTGGTGTAGTAATGCACTTACATCTGGCTCCAGTCCCACACACCTCTGGAAGGCCTTGGCAGCACCCTCATAGCCCTCCAGGGCAAAGTAGGCACAGCCCAGGGAGAACCACACCCCAAGCTGTAGAAACAAGACAAACAGAGTCAAACATGAGCAGTGAGTTCAGGAATACTAAACTGTGAAATGTTGAGTGGAATATCATTTATAGTCTCATGTATTCATGGTGAGAATTCTATATTATCTCAGTGCTAACTCACCCCCTTGATCCACGGTATAAACTAACAATGTGCTGAGCCTGCCACACTTTCTCAGTCCTGCTTTCAAACCATCCCTGCCATGCTGACTGGCAGGTGCCACACAGGACACACGTGGAAAAAAAGGAAGCGGAAAAAGAAACGCAAATGCCATGTTGGCTAATGTTGCAGCCCTCCTGTGCCTGTGTTTGACTTGGAGGAAAGCCCACCTGCCACCGCTCTGTGACTGACAGGCAGGCCCCCGTCTGTAAAAATCAGCTGTGACATCAGTCCCCCGGATTCTCTCCCCCCTCCATTTCCCTTTCTCCCTCCATTTCCCTTTCTCCCCCCACTTTGTGTCTTTCCCCTCTCACCACAGCACACTACAACATCGCATGGCTCATATCAGAGGGAGGTGGGAAACGGAGGAATATACCCTTCTATTCTATTTATCTTCATTCTCCAAAGATGTAGCTGCTGGAGCGATTGTTTACAAGAGCCCTCATATCTCCTTAACAATACTTCAACAACCCCTTGAAAAACGGAGGGTGAAGGTCATTATGGCAGAACTAGCTAAATTAAAACATCCTATTGCTGGCTGACCTGCTGAATTAAATATGGACAACGGGCAGAAGAGGGAAGGAAAACAGGAAATGATTTCCCTTTGCTCTGTTCCCCCGGGCGAAACTGACTCGTTATTTCTCCTCTTCACTCTGCTATCCAGAGGAGTGGTTACAGGGTGAGTTGGCTGCCCTCTGTGTGCTGGGAGCCAACAGGACAGGTCCCAGACACAACTGTCCCAACACTACTTCCTTGGGGAAATGGGAAAGTGTGTGTGGGTGGGTGGGTGAATGGGGGCAAAGGCGCAGATTCATTCCAGTTCTACTGTGCTCGGTGCTAACCTACTACTCTTTGAAGTTAATACATTATTTAATCTATTCATAAAAAATACCAAAATCTATCCTATCACTTGTAGGTAGCTTACCTGCAGGTCAGGTAGTTAAGTTTTACCCTGTGAGTTCTACCTGCTAGCCCTGATGACATTATTCTTTTCAATATCCTACCCAAAGCTAGCCATTTCAGAGGTTAGTTTACCTGCATGGTGTTGATGCGGAGTGACTTCTCGAAGCACTCCACACACTGCTGGAAGTCCTTGGCCCGGAGGTGCAGCAGGGCCTTGGAGCGCATGGCGCGGGCGCTGCGATGGTTCGACAGCTCCCAGGCCTGGTCGTAGTACTGCTGGTCACGCAGCACGTCGCCCAGCAGGCAGTACAGACTGGGGGTCTCCTTCTTCTCCAACTCCCTACGCAGGATCTCCTCTGCCTGGGAGAGGGAGGAGGGAGGGAGAAAAACAGAGGGAAGGGGGAGGGAGAGAGAGAAGCACAAAAATACAGGAAGAATTGGTAATGAGGGGAAGAAAAGGGATGAGAAAAGAGGGCAACAGAGGTGGTGGTTAGTCAAAATGTCTTGGTTCCTGACAACCCTCAGAGCCAAGACACTCAATATTCCCTGCTAACAATAATCAGGCTTTGATTTGGTCTGGGACTGCCACAATCCACTCACTGGGGAAGGAAGCTCAATCAAGATGTTGAAACTGGGGCTACTTCTACTGTAGCCTCAACTACATGATGTTCTCCAGCATGGCCAGAATAAAAGCCAACAGACACTAAACCTCTCAAAAGAGCTGATTTGAGTACTGTATCCCCTCTTTCTACACAGTTGTGTGTAGAATAATGATCGGGTTGTGAAGTGCCTGTTGTCTAACGGTAATGCTCATGGCCAGTCACATACTGCTACCCAGCAGAGACCAGGGTTCAATCCCCATGGCCAGTCACATACTGCTCCCCAGCGGAGACCAGGGTTCAATCCCCATGGCCAGTCACATACTGCTCCCCAGCAGAGACCAGGGTTAAATCCCCATGGCCAGTCACATACTGCTCCCCAATGGAGACCAGGGTTCAATCCCCATGGCCAGTCACATACTGCTCCCCAGTGGTAACCAGGGTTCAATCCCCATGGCCAGATCAGTGGTCAATCCCAACGGCCACACTTCCTACTGTTGCCCCACTTGCTCGTCTCCCCCTCAGCTGCCAACTGACTAAATACAATGTAAAAACTGATTTATTTGAAGAATAATGATCAGGTTTCCACTCACTTTAAGATGCTGCTTTGTTCATGTGCCAATCTACCCACAGCCTGAGTGTTTTTGGGCGCAAGGGTTTCTGGGTTTTCATTGGTTTCTTTTACTGGATCCCATTCTGAAGGCTGAATCTGGGCCAAGTCCACTGGCACACACTGGGCCCCCATGGAGCAGCTTGTAACCATAGCCATCTCTACCACACCACTCATCAGACCACAAGACCCCGAACTCAACTCCAACACATGGAATTACAACGTAAAAACAATATGGCTGGCAAAGTGAAATATTTGTTTGAACAAAACGTGTTTTTCGTATCAGCTTGAATAGTAGAAGCATGGACCTCTGAAATATCGCAAATAACAGATTGGATTGACAATAGGGGAATGGTACCACAGAACAGTGAGGGGAGTTCAGTAACTATCAATGACAGATAATTACAGGAGACCGACATACAGTATCAGTCAAAAGCTTGGACACACCTACTCATTCAAGACTTTCTTTATTTTACTATTTTCTACATTGTAGAATAATAGTGAAGACATCACAACTATGAAATAACACATACGGAATCATGTAGTAACCAAAAAAAGTGTTCAACAAATCAAAATATACTTTATATTTGAGATTCTTCAAAGTACCCACCTTTTGCCTTGATGACAGCTTTGCACACTCTTGGCATTCTCTCAACCAGCTTCACCTGGAATGCTTTTCCAACAGTCTTGAAGGAGTTCCCACATATGCTGAGCACTTGTCGGCTGCTTTTCCTTCACTCTTCGGTCCAACTCATCCCAAACCATCTCAATTGGGTTGAGGTCGGGGGATTGCGGAGGCCAGGTCATCTGATGCAGCACTGCATCACTCCTTGGTCAAATAGCCCTTACACAGCCTGGAGGTGTGTTGGGTCACTGTCCTGTTGAAAATCAAATGATAGTCCACTAAGCGCAAACTAGATGGGATGGCGTATCACTGCAGAATGCTGTGGTAGCCATGCTGGTTAAGTGTGCCTTGAATTTGAAATAAATCAGTGTCACCAGCAAAGCCCCCCCACACCATCATACCACCTTCTCCATGCTTCATGGTGGGAACCATATATGCGGAGATCATCTGTTCACCTACTCTGCTTCTCACAAAGACACAGCGTTTGTAACCAAAAATCTCACATTTGGACTCATCAGAACAAAGAACAGATTTCCACCCACCGGTCTAATGTCCATTGCTTGTGTTTCTTGTCCCAAGCAAATCTTCTTCTTATTTGTGTCCTTTTGTAGTGATTTCTTTGCAGCAATTTGACCATGAAGGCCTGATTCACACAGTCTCCTCTGAACAGTTGATGTTGAGATGTGTCTGTTACTTGAATTCTGTGAAGCATTTATTTGGGCTGCAATTTCTGAGGCTGGTATCTCAAATGAAAAATAAAATAAAAATAATAACCTTGAATGAGTAGGTGTCAAAACTTGACTGGTACTGTATATTATCAGTAAGTCGTCTCTTTCTCTCAGCTTTTCTTTTCCAATAATTTAATCACAGAGTATAAATATCATAATGACTATGGCTGTTATCCGATTACGCTGGTAATGTCTTCCACTCATATGTCACATATTTGTATTTACCCTGACCACACATACTATAGTAGAATATAACGTCGGACAAACTCATCTTAGAGGACATGTGCATCCACATTAGAATTAAACCCTTTTCCTCTACTGGAGGGAGCTAGCCAACAATTTACAGCGCATTACAAAACCATTTCCATTGGATTTTCCTTCAAATATCAAAATCGTTCTTCAGGGTTACAAATTGCCATCACATCACACACTAGTGCTGCTGATCAAAACAAAGAACTGGGCTGCCATGGCCTTTTCCAGACCACACACACCAATCACTGCTGCTGGATCCTGATCCTTTACAAGTTCTGGCCTTCAACAAATCTTTTACTTATATTTAAACAAGTCAGTTTTACAGCTATATGTACTGCATTTAATCCTGTAGTTGCCGCCATTCAGTTATTTGGAAGGGTGCTGCACACCCAGGAAAAACTGTTTCCCTGAACGAATGGAAAAATGTATTACCATGAAAAATGCATGTTAGGGAGTTTATATTCACAAGATCAACAGGGCACACCTACAGCCGACTGCTGGCAAAGAATTAACTGATTAGAAAACTCTCTTATGATATTGCCCTTGACATGCTCTTGCCAGGCAATAAGACAGAGACTATGTGCTTCTCACTGGAGAATGACTTGAATCTAAAGTAGTACTTCAGTAGACCTTCTGGGGAAATGGAAAAGGGTGATTGTGAATAACCTCAGAGCATGGCCACCCTTCAGAACCCCCCGTGTGCTCCTCCATAAAGACAGAGTGAGAGCGGGAGGAGAGGTAGAGAGACACCCTTATTGCATTGGGAAAATCAAATACGGAGTTCTCTGAACCCTTGTTTAAGGTTAGAGAGGAATCACCCTTTGGCTAGATCTGTTGCTTGGGCCCTGTCTTACAGTGGGAGCCATGAATCGTTTTTGTGAGGGGAGAGTAATTTTCCACAGTGCAGTTGCACATCAAAGGGAATCCAATCAGGCTTGGAATATTTTTGAAAAACTGAACAATGGGAATCACGTGATTCTGCGAAGCAAGGTGGTTGTCTGAAAGGAGCCTCCAGATAAAACCCTCCCAATTTCTTCTAAGTTTGACAGAATAGTTAATTTAGTATAATTGCTTGAGCCGGGAAGTTTATTTTCGTTGTTTTATTGAAGTTTCTCAGCAATGTCTGCGTTGAATTCAGATTAGCAATGGCTAACAGGACTAGCTCTGTTGCTAGCACTTCTTCAGCAAGCATGACGTTGAAAGGGCAGAACATAGAACCTAGCTCATTGTCGGCCTTGCAATCATCCCTACAGAAGGCCATGGAAGAAATGGGTAGAGTCAGCACCATTCTTAAATCGGATGTTTCTCAGGTCAAGCAATCTCAGATGGATATGCAAGAAGATGTATTGGTCATATTACAGTGGCTAGATGAGGCAGAGGGTCGGATATCAACGCTGGAGGATGACAATGACCAACTGATTAAGAAAGCAGAGAAGAAAGCCAAAATGTATGAGGATCTCCACAGAAGCGTGCAAGACGCAGCTAACCGAGACAGGTGCCTCAATTTAAGACTTTTAGGGGTCAAGGAGGGCCTGGAGAATGGCAAGCCGTGGGAATGCATCAGACAAATTATCTCGAAGGCCCTGGAGGTGGATCTGGACGAGTCCACCGTTCCCTAGCACCAATACCTTGCGAGAATCATCTGCCTAGACCGATCATCATCCACTTTCTCAGGGATCTGGAGAGAGTGAGTGCTGGCCTCTGCGAAGTCAATGTATTGGGAGAAGAGAGAGGTGCCTTGGAAGGGCTGCAAGCTATCATGGGCTGCAAGCTATCATTCTTTCCCGATATGACCAAGGAGCTGGCAGATAAAATTAGGCTTTTTACAGCAACAAGGAAGAGGCTGGGGCACTGGTGAGTAACAACATGTGAAGACGCATTTTCTCTGTGCTCCAACCACCCAGGGCAAACAATTTACTATTAATACTTGACCAACACCTCCCGCACCGTGTTCAATTTGTAACATTTAATTTAGAATCGAACCCAATTTACTAATCTGGCTTTTTTCCCGGAAAATGCCGGCCTTTTAATAATAAAATGTCGAGACAACAATGGCTGCGGGCCACAAAAGAGCAGGCCTCTGCTGAAGCCTCGGGCTCACCTGACACGGACTCTGATTCCCCCCGACCTAGACATGGTAATGGTGGCTATCATTAAATCTGAACAGACTGTGCTGGCTAAGGTGGAGTCATTATCCACTGACCTATCCGCACAAATAGATCTTTTTTCAAACAAACATTGGTTCCACTGATAAATTGAGCAGTGTGGGAGGCCTCTAAAGCTTATGTTAAAGGCAAAATAATAGCACAAAGAAAAGATCAAGAAAGAGTTGAAAAACTAGCCTCTCAAATTAAAGAGATGGAAAAAGTCACTATTGAAACAAGTCTGTAATCTGAAGTTTCAATTACATGAGATCTATAACAAAAAGGCTGAATATGTTTGAAAGTGGTGAAAAAAACTGGTAAATGATTGGCTAGACAATTGAAACAAACAGATGCCAGTTTTGTAATACCAGCTATTAAAAATGGAAGTGGGGAGGTACTGACTGGTACAAAAGATAATAACAATGTGTTTTGTGACTTTTATTTGACTCTATACAAGTCTGAATGTAACTTACACCCAGCTAAATTGAATGCCTTTTTTCCCAAAAATAAAGCTTCCGGGGTTGTCCCCAGATCAAATAAAGGATTTGGACACTCCTATACTATAATCTGAGATAAGAACAGCCATCACCTCAATGAAGTCTGGAAAGTCACCAGGATTAGACAGCTTCCCGGCTGAGTATTATAAGAGGAATATTTACGTATTAGCTCCTATATTAACACAGGTGTACGCAGAAGCTCTGGAACTGGAGCACCTACCCGACACTTAACAAGGCACTCATTTAATTCATTCTCAAGAAGGATAGACCCCCCCCACTGACCCAGTTTAATCAAAATTGATTGTAAGCTGCTCTCCAAAGTACTAGACATGAGGCTGGAGAAGGTTTGACCTCATATTATAAGGTGGGATGTGTAAAAAGTAGAACCTCCACAGAATCTTAGACGTTTGCTTCACCTCATGCGGCTGAGTCAAAAAGAGGATACTCAGGTGGCAGCCCTTTCCCTAGATGCAGAGAAGGCAATCGATAGGTTGGAGTGCGGCTTTTTGACGTATACCCTTGAAAAGTTTGGCTTTTGCCTTAGATTTATCAAGTGGGTCAAGGTATTATACTCCAATCGAAGAACAGCAGTCCTCACAAATGGTATGCGCTCTTCTTTAATTTGTCGAGGAGAACCCAGCAGGGCAGTCCTCTCTCACCTCTCCTTTTTACTCCATTTTTGGAGCCCTTGGCAGCAGCAATCAGAGCTGATTCAGGAATCAAGGGAGTGATGGGAGGTGCCAGAGAGCATAAGCTGTTTATATATGCTGAAGACATATTGTTACTTATTAGGGAACCGGCCACATCAATCCCTTTGGTTTTGAACACAATTGAGATGTTGTCACAGATATCTGGTTATAAGATGAATTGGCAGAAGTCAGTCTATGCCTGTATCCAATTGATGTCCTCCTGCTGCAATTACTTCATTTCAGTTAAAATGGGTGCCATCAGGGATTAAATAACTGGGTATAATAAATGCATTCTACAGAAGATAATGGTATAGGAAACCTACAAAATAATAGCAAGAACCCCCTCTGCAGTTTTGAAAATGCTGTCATAATGCTGTGCTGATAAACATTTACAATACATGTTTAACATGTTTAAAGTTGGGCTATATACCGATGGACTATGTACAGCTGCAGCGATCGGTTAGCTGCTCAGATAGCAGATGTTTAAAGTTGTTGAGGGAGATAAAAGTCTCCAACTTCAGAGATTTTTGCAATTCGTTCCAGTCGCAGGCAGCAGAGAACTGGAAGGAAAGGTGGCCAAATGAGGTTTTGGCTTTAGGGATGATCAGTGAGATACACCTGCTGGAGCGCGTACTACGGGTGGGTGTTGCCATCGTGACCAGTGAACTGAGATAAAGGCGGCGCTTTACCTAGCATAGCCTTGTAGATGACCTGGAGCCAGTGGGTCTGACGACGAACATGCAGCGAGGGCCAGCCGACTAGAGCATACAGGTCGCAGTGGTGGGTGGTATAAGGTGCTTTAGTAACAAAACGGATGGCACTGTGTTAAACTGCATCCAGTTTGCTGAGTCTCTAGAGTATTGGAAGCTATTTTGTAGATGACATCGCCGAAGTCGAGGATCGGTAGGATAGTCAGTTTTACTAGGGTAAGTTTGGCGGTGTGAGTGAAGGAGGCTTTGTTGCGAAATAGAAAGCCGACTCTCGATTTGATTTTGGATTGGAGATGTTTGATATGAGTCTGGAAGGAGAGTTTGCAGTCTAGCCAGACACCTAGGTACTTATAGATGTCCACATATTCTAGGTCGGAACCATCCAGGGTGGTGATGCTAGTCGGGCGTGCGGGTGCAGGCAGCGACCGGTTGAAAAGCATGCATTTGGTTTTACTAGCGTTTAAGAGCAGTTGGAGGCCACGGAAGGAGTGTTGTATGGCATTGAAGCTCGTTTGGAGGTTAGATAGCACAGTGTCCAAGGAAGGGCCAGAAGTATACAGAATGGTGTCGTCTGCGTAGAGGTGGATCAGGGAATCGCCCGCAGCAAGAGCAACATCATTGATATATACAGAGAAAAGAGTCGGCCTGAGAATTGAACCCTGTGGTACCCCCATAGAGACTGCCAGAGGACCGGACAACATGCCCTCCGATTTGACAAACTGAACTCTGTCTGCAAAGTAGTTGGTGAACCAGGCAAGGCAGTCATTAGAAAAACCGAGGCTACTGAGTCTGCCGATAAGAATATGGTGATTGACAGAGTCAAAAGCCTTGGCCAGGTCGATGAAGACGGCTGCACAGTACTGTCTTTTATCGATGGGGGTTATGATATCGTTTAGTACCTTGAGCGTGGCTGAGGTGCACCCGTGACCGGCTCGGAAACCGGATTGCACAGCGGAGAAGGTACGGTGGGATTCGATCTGGTCAGTGATCTGTTTGTTGACTTGGCTTTCGAAGACCTTAGATAGGCAGGGCAGGATGGATATAGGTCTGTAACAGTTTGGGTCCAGGGTGTCTCCCCCTTTGAAGAGGGGGATGACCGCGGCAGCTTTCCAATCCTTGGGGATCTCAGATGATACGAAGGAGAGGTTGAACAGGCTGGAGATAGGGGGTGCGACAATGGCGGCGGACAGTTTCAGAAATAGAGGGTCCAGATTGTCAAGCCCAGCTGATTTGTATGGGTCCAGGTTTTGCAGCTCTTTCAGAACATCTGCTATCTGGATTTGGGTAAAGGAGAAGCTGGGGAGGCTTGGGCGAGTAGCAGCGGGGGGGCGGAGCTGTTGGCCAGGGTTGGAGTAGCCAGGAGGAAGGCATGGCCAGCCGTTGAGAAATGCTTGTTGAAGTCTTCGACTATCACGGATTTATCGGTGGTGACCGTGTTACCTAGCCTCAGTGCAGTGGGCAGCTGGGAGGAGGTGCTCTTGTTCTCCATGGACTTTACAGTGTCCCAGAACTTTTTGGAGTTAGAGCTACAGGATGCAAATTTCTGCTTGAAAAAGCTGGCCTTTGCTTTCCTGACTGACTGCGTGTATTGGTTCCTGACTTCCCTGAACAGTTGCATGTCACGGAGACTATTCTATGCTATTGCAGTTCGCCACAGGATGTTTTTGTGCTGATCGAGGGCAGTCAGGTCTGGAGTGAACCAAGGGCTATATCTGTTCTTAGTTCTGCATTTTTTGAACGGAGCATGCTTGTCTAAGATGGTGAGGAAGTTACTTTTAAAGAATGACCAGGCATCCTCAACTGACGGGATGAGGTCAATATCCTTCCAGGATACCCGGGCCAGGTCGATTAGAAAGGCCTGCTCGCAGAAGTGTTTTAGGTAGCGGTTGACAGTGATGAGGGGTGGTCGCTTGACCGCGGACCCGTAGCGGATACAGGTAATGAGGCAGTGATCGCTGAGATCCTGATTGAAGACAGCAGAGGTGTATTTGGAGGGCAAGTTGGTCAGGATAATGTCTATTAGGGTGCCCATGTTTATGGATTTAGGGTTGTACCTGGTGGGTTCCTTGATGATTTGTGTGAGATTGAGGGCATCTAGCTTAGATTGTAGGACTGCCGGGGTGTTAAGCATATCACAGTTTAGGTCACCTAACAGAACAAACTCTGAAGCTAGATGGGGGGCGATCAATTCACAGATGGTGTCCAGGGCACAGCTGGGCGCTGAGGGGGGGGGGGGGGGGTCGGCGGGCATAGACCTGGAAAGTATGACAGAACTTTGCAGGCTATCTCTGCAGTAGATTGCAACTCCTCCCCCTTTGGCAGTTCTATCTTGACGGAAAGTGTTATAGTTGGGTATGGAAATTTTTGGTGGCCTTCCTAAGCCAGGGTTCAGACACGGCAAGGACATCAGGGTTGGCAGAGTGTGCTAAAGCAGTGAGTAAAACAATCTTAGGGAGGAGGCTTCTGATGTTGACATGCATGAAACCAAGGCTTTTTCGATCACAGAAGTCAACAAATGAGGGTGCCTGGGGACATGCAGGGCCTGGGTTTACCTCCACATCACCCGACGAACAGAGGAGTAGTAGGATGAGGGTGCGGCTAAAGGCTATCAAAACTGGTCGCCTAGAGCGTTGGGGACAAGGAATAAAAGGAGCAGATTTATGGGCGTGGTAGAATATATTCAGGGCATAATGTGCAGACAGGTGGTATGGTGGGGTGCAGGTACAGCGGAGGTAAGCCCAGGCACTGGGTAAGAGAGGTTGTATCTCTGGACATGCTGGTTATAATGGGTGAGGTCACCGCATGTGTGGGAGGTGGGACAAAGGAGGTATCAGAGGTATTAGGAGTGAAACTACGGGCTCCATTGTGAACTGAAACAATGATAACTAACCCGAACAACAGTATACAAGGCATATTGATATTTGAGAGAGACATACAGTAAGGCATAAAGTAATCGCAGGTCTTGATTGGGAGAGCTAGCTAAAACAACAGGTGAGACAACAGCAGCTAGTCACCTAACTCAACAACAGCAGGTAAAATGGCGATGACTAGGCAGAGAGGGTCGGATTAACTACACACAGAGCCTGAGTTCGCGGCTGGGGCCGACAGGTAAACACAAATAAACAGAATGGAGTACCGTGATTATCTTGTGGCTACATTAATTTAATGTAGCCACTACTACAAAAAAATAAAGAATCATCTTGATAAATGGAGGTTGCTTAATCTTTAAGGGGAAAAATAAATACTGTTAAAATGTTTGTGGCGCCACAGTTGAATTATGTGTCCACGATACTCCCTGTGACCATCTCCCCCTTACTATTTAAGCAGTACAATCAAATGATTAAGGATTATCTTTGGGATGGGAAATAAACCAGAATAAATGTCAACAAGTTATATGCTACAAGGGATAAAGGAGGACTAGCATTACCCAATGTAACCTATACAACATATCATTTGAAGTAGCCAAATTGGCCAGACACTGGGGCAATTACGATTCCCATTTGAGATGGACTCAGACAGAGGTCTATCACAGCCCCGTTTAAGCCTATTGAGGCAATATCACAAAAAAGTATTCAGAGACAACCAACTGAAGAGGTTAACCCAATCCTTCAACATTCGAGAGGTTTGGGTTAAGATTCATAAGATCCTTGGAATTTCCAAGTATATATAAAAAAAAAAGAGTCTTCCATATGTCACAACCCATCAGTTTACATAGCCATACCTCCCAGATACGTTGTTTTCCTAAGACACGGCATGCATGCAATAGGGGATCTATATGAGAAATGAGGGCTTATGTCCTATCAGGACCTGAAGGAGAAATTTTATTTACCAGATATGGGCGATTTCTGGAAATACTTACAACTAACACGCTACTCAAACCAGACGCGGCGTGTGTGCGAGCATTGCAAAATAAATGTACATATACATGTTATTCAATCATTGCACCCACACGCGCCAACAAGCGTCTGCGTTGCCAGGCGCTAAAATAGAAGTTGCTTCTATTTGTGACACCAAACGTGATGCAAGTCCTGCCTCTCCCATCTCGTCATTGGCTTTTAGAAGCATATACCCACGTGCCATCTCCTCATTGGTTATACCCACGTGGGTGATTGAGGTTTGCACAGAAGCTGGTGTAATATGACAATTAGCTTCAAAACTCTAGTGGATAAACTTAAATCATGTGCTCAAGACTGGCAGAAGCTATCAAACGGTGGAAGCTCCGTTCCCCCCTCCGCTTTCCCGTTTGTCCATTTTAGCTTCTGTTTTTTTCTCAGGCTGCGGCCGGTTATGGCTCATTCACATTAAGCATGCATTCAGACACCGAGAATACTGAAATCTACCCGTCTTCTCCAGACAAATGGATTGCCTAGCATTTTTTTATCATGTTACATGGACCGCTGGCTTTGGCCAAAGCGCATACTTTTAGAATGAAGGACTTACTTTATTGACCAGAATGCACCTCTGTAATCAGATTGGAAGACAAAACAAGCTGTAAGTCAATAACAGAGCACAAAGGCCCGCAGGCCTCGCATTCAGGGTTGGGACTGTGTGTGAGTCAGCCCTGCCCACCTGGAGGGAGTATGGTGTGTGTGTGCGTCAGCCCTGCCCACCTGGAGGGAGTATGGTGTGTGTGAGTCAGCCCTGCCCACCTGGAGGGAGTATGGTGTGTGTGTCAGCCCTGCCCACCTGGAGGGAGTATGGTGTGTGTGTGAGTCAGCCCTGCCCACCTGGAGGGAGTATGGTGTGTGTGTGAGTCAGCCCTGCCCACCTGGAGGGAGTATGGTGTGTGTGTGTGTCAGCCCTGCCCACCTGGAGGGAGTATGGTGTGTGTGTGTCAGCCCTGCCCACCTGGAGGGAGTATGGTGTGTGTGTGTGTCAGCCCTGCCCACCTGGAGGGAGTATGGTGTGTGTGTGTGTCAGCCATGCCCACCTGGAGGGAGTATGGTGTGTGTGTGTGTCAGCCCTCCCCACCTGGAGGGAGTATGGTGTGTGTGGGTCAGCCCTGCCCACCTGGAGGGAGTATGGTGTGTGTGGGTCAGCCCTGCCCACCTGGAGGGAGTATGGTGTGTGTGTGGGTCAGCCCTGCCCACCTGGAGGGAGTATGGTGTGTGTCAGCCCTGCCCACCTGGAGGGAGTATGGTGTGTGTGGGTCAGCCCTGCCCACCTGGAGGGAGTATGGTGTGTGTCAGCCCTGCCCACCTGGAGGGAGTATGGTGTGTGTCAGCCCTGCCCACCTGGAGGGAGTATGGTGTGTGTGCTTGTGGAATACTCATTTCTGCTCAATCTGTCCCAGCCAAACTCTGTTGATCCAGAGAGATGGATGTGGTGATGCTACAGCGAATTTATGAGAACCCGGTGAATCATGTGGAGATGTCACTTAAAAAGGTCAATGACTGAAAGGACAAGTGGTGATCGAGAGAGAGAGAGAAAATACTTCTGCGAGAATCTGACCAAGAATGAACCAGATGTCCATTGCGTAACAGTTTGGGAGAACGGCCGCAGAGCGTTTGCTGCAAATCTGGCACCGGTTTCATCAATGACTTTCATAACCACAGCAATATGGCGGAAGGTGTTACAGGGTTCTCCATTTGGCCTGGTGTGGCACTTCTGTTAGGACTTGACAGAACATCGTCTGACAGGTGCAAGAGAGCGAGAAAGCAGGTTGCCTTACCGCTGGCTCTTCCTTTTTTCTCTGCTTCATTACCTCAGTCAATTCTGACTGAGATCACTGGTAGGTCGGGCGAGAAAAAACACACCTGTGTAAACATTGAGACTTTTCTGCACCAAAAAAATTGGAAACGATCCGCTATCAAAAAGAAGGACCAACAAAAACAAACAGCTGCCATACGTCCAAATCTTTGATTCTTTATTCTCTGCCGCACTGTGGGAATCAGACTCTAAAACCAATGCCATTGGTTGCTGTTGGCTGCCCTTGTGACCTGTACTTCCAACTCCTGGTGTTCCACCATTAAGAGACCAAAGTGAACATTCAATCAGCGCCACCAAGAGGACATTGACCGAGGGACGGGGGGGCTCTGTGAGAGTGTGATCCAACCCAAACACGCCATATTTCTGTCTATCTGGAAGTGTGTTTCCCAGGGGGCCAGACAGGTTAATAACAACACCAGGGAAACAGAGCCAGAGCTCCCTGGGACTAATGTGTCTGACAGCTGGAACGCCAGAGAACACAAACGAGTGCATAAACAGGTGCGCACCACAGACAGACAGACGGAGAGGTGGAGGGAGTACAGCGAGATAGCTAGTCAATAGGGTGATAGTGGCGATATTCACTGTTCTTCCAGTGGGTGCAAGATGAGCTTCTCTCTGAGTGTGTTTGTGTGGTGCCCATGTTAAGTACGAAAATAACTTTGTTGTGTAAAGCAATGGGTATTGCATTGTCCCTGAGAACGGCAGTCACAATTTTTCTGGTGGTTGTAATGGCTGTGTTGTACCTTGCCATGCTGGCCCATCCTCTCCAGGCAGATGACAGCATCCTCCCACAGCTCCAGTTTTTCGTAGATTAGCAGGGCTGAGCTCGTGCAGCCCAGGTCTGTCAGCAGGCTGGCGAGCTGCTTCTGTAAATGTGAGAGAGGTTCAGACATGGGATAAGTCATTTCATATTTAAACAGTAAAAAAATTATATATCATGTTGATGTATGCCCCAGGAAGACCCCATCCACAGCCCCCTGCAGGAAAACCCACTCCTAGCTCTGCCACCGCTGAAATAAATCCTGGGGGAAACACTGCATATGCATACACTCCACAAACCATCACAGCTCTGTTTATGGAGGTAATGGCCTTTATCACATTCAGAACAATAAAAGTCTTGTTTTTTGTCACTGGATGCTTGGGAGAGTTGGTCTTCCCTAGCTGCTGTATTCAAGGGTGCAAATATGTACTGCCGTTTATCAGTGTTTAAGCTGCAGCCATCCTCCTGATTATTGTGAAAATAATAATACTACCACAGGCCTGTTCTTAAATACACACGCAGACACACACCAGTTGTATTCATTCCAAGCTGTGGTGCCATATGCAGGGCAGTGTCTTCACCCGGTGTAGTGTCTTCACCCGGTGTAGTGTCTTCACCCGGTGTAGTGTCTTCACCCGGGGTAGTGTCTTCACCCGGGGTAGTGTCTTCACCCGGGGTAGTGTCTTCACCCGGGGTAGTGTCTTCACCCGGGGTAGTGTCTTCACCCGGGGTAGTGTCTTCACCCGGTGTAGTGTCTTCACCCGGTGTAGTGTCTTCACCCGGGGTAGTGTCTTCACCCGGGGTAGTGTCTTCACCCGGGGTAGTGTCTTCACCCGGGGTAGTGTCTTCACCCGGGGTAGTGTCTTCACCCGGGGTAGTGTCTTCACCCGGTGTAGTGTCTTCACCCGGTGTAGTGTCTTCACCCGGTGTAGTGTCTTCACCCGGTGTAGTGTCTTCACCCGGTGTAGTGTCTTCACCCGGTGTAGTGTCTTCACCCGGTGTAGTGTCTTCACCCAGGGTAGTGTCTTCACCCAGGGTAGTGTCTTCACCCAGGGTAGTGTCTTCATCTTTTATCTCTCCATCTCCACTATTATGACCTCACATCTATTTCCATTATCTTGTCATCTTCACACAAGGCAACATACCTAACCTAACTTTGTACCCAAACCCTGTCTCTCGGTCCACTTAAAGAGTGGGAGCTGAACCTGGAGCACAGCCTGTCTTGTCACAGACTAAATCCTAGGTTTCTGGGTTTTATCACCTCTCGTCCTCTCCTGTGATCGCCTCCCCATCCCGTCTCAGGGGTGACATATCACGTCCCACTGGGATGATGGACCTCATAAATCAGAATTTACACCCGTCCCACAACTCCACTCGTGAACCACCCTAATCACGTGACCAGGGAGACATGGAGAGCCAGGACGTGACACCAATGGCAAACGGCAGACTTTTAGACTAATAGGACACACGGCAGCGCACATGCCATTTGTGCCTCTTTACCCGTTTCCAGGAAAACTCCTGATATTGTGGTTTCAGAATCTCCCTGAAAGCAGGAAGTGCTGAGACAGACAAGACACAGTTGAATTATATGGGGATTTATTAATTCTGTAAGCAAATCTTAAAATATGTGCTATATCTCAACCCATCTTCCTGTCCCTCCTCTCCCCACACAGCTTCTCTGTGCGCAGACACGGCCATCGTTACATGCCGGGCACGCCTCTCGCTGAGGAAAAACACATCACCACAGCCTACACGATTCTCTGCCTTGCTTGCACTTTCAATTCCCCAGGCGGCAATAGGGTGCCTTCAATTCCAGCTTTATTGCTGTTTGCCATTATTACATGAAGCCTGGGCGATGTATCCTGCCCCACTGATTTCTCTCTTTCCCTGTCTTCTACACTCCCTCCCTCTCAATCTCTCTACCTCCTCTTTGTCATATCTCTTCCTCCCTCCTTTTCTTACAACCCCACAATCTCTCGCTCCCTTTCTCCCTAGCTATCTCACCATCTCCACTCTTCTCCCTCATCTGTTGGACTAGTCCTGTGCCTTTAAATATACACTACCGTTCAAAAGTTTGGGGTCACTTAAAAATGTCCTTGTTTTTTGTCCATTACAATAACATCAAATTGATCAGAAACACAGTGTAGACATTGTTCATGTTCTCAGTCTATTCTTGTTCTGAGAAATGAAGGCTATTCCATGAGAGAAATTGCCAAGAAACTGAAGATCTCATACAACGCTGTGTACTACTCCCTTCACATTTCTGTGAAGGGAAAATGTGAGCAAATTACACCGCTCAAAACACCTTACCTGATACAAGGAAGGAGAAAGTGACTGGGCCAAGACAGGTGCTACAACAACAGAAATAAACACATCCATGGTCAACTTTCTTTCTGCTTGCTACAAATTCAGAATAACAGAAAGGCTAATCACTCACTCTTCATCTCCCGGAATATATACACAGAGCGAGAAAAACAGACAAGCCTTACATGTAACACCATATAAAGACTACCAGGTTGATGCAGCTTCTACCCTGAGGGGCACTAACTGTCTGGTAGTTGGAGGACAAAGACGTACTGTTTTAGTGGCCATCCTGCAGTGGAGGCGGCCATTAGGTGGCCTTTGGCTTGAAAGCAGCCGGCGCTAACAGGGAGCTTCAGCCTGACAGATATATTGTCTGAATGCCAAGTGTCCAGATTAGATCAAGGCTCTGACGCACTAAATCACATATAACCAGACATGTGGTGATAGATGAGACTCCTCTGGGGACAACGCGGTAGTGGACCTCGTGCAGGAGGTCGAGAGGACAGTCACAAAGCAAGGGCAGCATCCTTCTTCAAGTCTCGGACTACCGTCAAAGGTGTGGGAGTTCAAAGAGTCGGCGAAGTGGATGGGTCCCATCCATTTCTCCTGAATTAGTGTTCACTCATATAACCCTGATGTAAATAATTGTTTAATCATGACCATGACTTCCAATGGGTCAAGTCATAAGTCAAAGCTTTGATGGAAGACATTGCTCTGTGTGGTACTTCAGTTACAGTGAGTCGGCCCTTAAAATGAAGTTCACAATCACAGTGGAGCGAAACCAATTCATAAATCAGAAACCCAATCAGCAGTGACAGGGGTAATGATGGGGTGTTACCTGGACAGCCCATCTGGGAGGAGCTTGGCAGCAGTAGAAGAGTTTCAGACGCTCCGTCACAGGACAGCTCTTCTCCTCAAAGTAATCCACTATAGTCTGGAAGAGAGGAAAGACATCCAGCATCAACTAGAGAGAGTCATACCCAGGCAAAGCCTCATTACTAAACCCCCAAAATGACAGATTTAAACTGCAAAGCTGGTAAGGCAAGTCACGAGCAAATTGAAAATGTACTGATTGAGATGTGAGTGCAACAGGTCTAAAAGCCCATTGATTGACAGTGTCCAACCCTGATATCTGGTTGAGTTCTGTGTTTTGTCTCAATCTGTGTTGTACGGGTTGTTAGGTACTCAATGAACACTGGCTGAGGGCATCCAGGAAGACAAGGTATAAACAGGAAACAACTCTCACAGTCACAGCAAATGAGCCACTGCTGGATGCTATCCAATTGTTATTGTCTCATTCTCAGTCTCATTTTATCAGCGGGCCGTCATGCAGAGCAACAACTCGCATTCTGCTTGCTATCTGAGAGGAGACATTTGTCTGTGCCTAAAATTGGGCTTGACTCACAGTTATGTCTAACAACAATGATCCAATACCATGGCTCATAAACCTCAACCTAACAGCAAATCCCAGACTAGGACTGAGTCCTGTCGTTATGGCTGGGTTGGGTGGTGTCATCTGTGGGACTTGGACAGGGCCCAGTTTCCTGTAATGAGATTTGGATCCCGACCACCCAGGATAAAGTTAATTATAAACAGTGGATGGAGTTTGGCAGCTCGGATGTGATTGGCCTCATTGCATAGGAAATTAAGAGGAAAATGGGTAAGAGTGTAACAGGACATATTTTACAGTTTGGGATGGAGAAAATACAGAGAGTGAGTCACAGTGATTCCATTTTCTGGTAACGAGGCCAGACAGAAACAGACACCTAGACACACATACTCGGACAAAAGGCAGAACGACACAAGCAAAAACACTAACAAATAGACTAACAGACAGACGCCAACACAATCAGGGAGGCGGGGGGGGATAAAAAGCTTTCCTTACATTTTAAACTCAAAGACAAATCCAATGCCCGCTCATAAAGTGTTGATGTCAAACAGACTGCTTCAGATGAATACTGATCTAGCTCCCTCAAAGACCATTTCTACTCTGCCCACATGATTGTCATCAATGTTCATCTTTTGTCTCTGTCAGTTTAATGGTTGGTTGGGGAAGTTGTCTTTACCAATATCTAAATCCTGTCAACAAGCAACAGCAGTTCCTCTCTGGAAATCGGTATCATCTAAACAAACCTTGTCAACGAATGAGAATGCCCAGTAAACCATTAGGAGTAAATCTGTGAGTGATGCAGTGTGTCAAAACAGGTAGCATGCAGAGTGGGAGCTGGCACACAGAGTGCAGAGCTGTAAGAATTCACCAGGATGAGGAATATAATAGGGCTGTCTATTCATGCCAAAACAAACAGCCTTTACGCTTGTGTTTGAGTGCAAACGTTCAGTCTTCCAGGTAGATGTAAATGCTCTCTTTTGTTAAAGCGAAACATTGCACAAAACCAACTAGACCTTGATAAAATGACATTTTTGCTTGCTTAATGGTGCTCTAATTTGATAATGCCTGCAGTTGGGTTCTGTCCTTTATAAATTCCTGAGGACTTTTGTACCCTCCCCACAAATAGTTTCTAAGATTGAATGGGTAGCACATCCAAGTGACTTACAGGGCTGTTGCAAAAAAAAACAGCTAGGACTCCATCCAATTGGCGACATGCAAATATTCTAAAATGCGCATAAAAACAATATGCATATTTTCCCACCATAAAGGTGTCTCCAACAAATTGACTTATTGCTGATAAAAGGCTGTGCGTGGGGACGTAGTGAATGTTAAAATTCCTTGTTAAATTGTACAGAATAAAAAATGAAATTTCCAGTTGGCTTGGTGGAATCGGTTTCCCTTAATGGCAAGCAAGGTTTGTTTGAAAGCAGACTGCAGATGACTAATAAATTGTGTTTCTCCACGGCCAGTGTATATATTCAAAGCACAAACAGCGGTTGGCATTTGATGAACTCTGGTAGACCAGAGGCCCTACTTAGAGAGAGAGCCACAGTAGTTCAGAGAAGATGAGAGGAGGTGGGGGAGATTGGTGAGTAAAAACATCCCGATTCACTGAACTGAGTTCCAAGTTGCTCTGTGAACACAATTATAGCAGATGGTTAAAGTATATTGAATGAGAAAACCATAAAATATTGATTCTATACAACTGCACAAGGAAGGAAAACATCCCATCTGACAGGTTGCAGAAATATGAAGTTTGCAATCAAAATAAGAGCAGTACACATTTGATACCCATGTTAAGATTGAACAAAACGTACCATATCTAGAGAGCCATTTACAGTTGAAGTCGGAAGTTTACATACACTTAGGTAGGAGTCAAAAACTCGTTTTTCAACCACTCCACAAATATCTTAATAACAAACTATTGTTTTGGCAAGTCGTTTAGGACATCCACTTTGTGCATGACAAGTAATTTTTACAATTGTTTACAGACAGATTATTTCTCTTAAAATTCACTGTATCACAATTCCAGTGGGTCAGAAGTTTACATACACTAAGTTGACTGTGCCTTTAAACAGCTTGGAAAATTCCAGAAACTGATGTCATGGCTTTAGAAGCTTCTGATAGGGTAATTGACATAATACACTGATCAAAAAAATAAAGGGAACACTTAAACAACACAATGTAACTCCAAGTCAATCACATTTCTGTGAAATCAAACTGTCCACTTAGGAAGCAACACTGATTGACAATACATTTCACATGCTGTTGTGCAAATGGAATAGACAAAAGGTGGAAATTATAGGCAATTAGCAAGACACCCCCAATAAAGGAGTGATTCTGCAGGTGGTGACCACAGACCACTTCTCAGTTCCTATGCTTCCTGGCTGATGTTTTGGTCACTTTTGAATGCTGGCGGTGCTCTCAATCTAGTGGTAGCATGAGACGAGTCTACAACCCACACAAGTGGCTCAGGTAGTGCAGCTCATCCAGGATGGCACATCAATGCGAACTGTGGCAAGAAGGTTTGCTGTGTCTAAAAAAAATAAAAAATAAAAAAAATAATAATAAAATAAATAAAAGCTACTTCATATTACTTTTCTCAAAATGTTAGCTAGCTAAGTTAGCAATTTAATGAATACAACTCCCATCTCCCGTCGACATCAGGATATGATTTGAGAGCACTAGTTAGCTCTAAAAGTGCTTATTATAACTTTGAATCCATACTGACAGTGAATCCAGAGCCATTGAGTATCTCTGAATTCAGTACAAACAATTTGATGAACCAATTGTAATGACAGTCCACCACAACATTCCCAATAGTTTCCTGATTAGTTTAATTTCATTGTGTATTAGAAACACAGTTTGAGATCACTGAGGGATTTTGCAAGTGGTTGAATGGGGAATTGGGCTTCCCGGGAAAATGTTGTCCGAGGTTGCAACAGTAATCAAGGGGGGCAGGGCTTAGCGAAGGGTCAATTGCTAGAATTGTTCTCCAGCTACATACAGTGCATTCAGAAAGTATTCAGATCCCTTGACTTTTCACACATTGTCACGTTACAGTCTTATTCTAAAATTTTATAAATTGTTTTTTCCCTCATCAATCTACACACAATACCCCCTAATGACAAAGAAAAACTTTTGAAATGTTTTCAAATGTATAAAAAATAAAATATCACATTTACGTAAGTATTCAGACCCTTTACTCAGTACTTTGAAGCACCTTTGGCAGCGATTACAGCCTCGAGTCTTCTTGGGTATGACACTACAAGCTTGGCACACCTGTATTTCCTCAAATTCTGTCAGGTTGGATAAGCAGTGTCGCTGCACAGCTATTTTCAGGTCTCTCCAGAGATGTTCGATTGTGTTCAAGTCCGGGCTCTGGCTGGGCCACTCAAGGAAACTCAGAGACTTGTCCCGAAAGCCACTCCTGCGATGTCTTGGCTGTGTGCTTAGGGTCAATGTCCTGTTGGAAGGTGAATCTTCGCCCCAATCTGAGGTCCTGAGCGCTCTGGATCAGGTTTTCATCAAGGATCTCTGTACTTTGCGCCATTCATCTTTCCCTCGATCCTGACTAGTCTCCCAGTCAACTGCCGCTGAAAAACATCCCCACAGCATGATACTGCCACCACCATGCTTCACAGTAGGGATGGTGCCAGATTTCCTCCAGACGTGACGCTTGGCGTTCAGGCCAGAGTTCAATCTTGGTTTCATCAAGATCAGAGTCCTTCAGGTGCCTTTTGGCAAGCTCCAAGGGGGCTGTCATGTGCCTTTTATTGAGTGGCTTCCGTCTGCCCCCTCTACCATAAAGTACTGATTGGTGGAGTGCTGCAGCGATAGTTGTCCTTCTGGAAGGTTCTCCCATCTCCACAGAGGAGCTCTGGAGCTCTGTCAGAGTGACCATCGCGTTCTTGGTCACCTTCCTGACCAAGGCCCTTCTCCCCCGATTGCTCAGTTTGGCCGGGCGGCCAGCTCTGGGAAGAGTCTTGATGGTTCTGAACTTCTTCCATTTAAGAATGATGGAGGCCACTGTTCTTGGGGACCTTCAATGCTGCAGATGTTTTGGTACCTTTCCCCAGATCTTTGCCTCGACACAATCCTGTCTCGGAGCTATAGGGACAATTCCTTCGACCTCATGGCTTGGTTTTTGCTCTGACATGCACTGTCAACTGTGGGACCTTATAGACAGGTGTGTGTGCCTTTTCAAATCATGGCCAATCAATTGAATTTGCCACAGGTGCTCCAATCAACTTGTAGAAACATCTCAAGGATGATCAATGGAAACAGGATGCACCTGAGCTCAATTTGAATACTTAGGAAAATAAGGTATCTGTTTTCTATTTGTAATAAATTTGCTAACATTTCTAAAAACCTGTTTTCACTTTTCCATTATGGGGTATTGGGTGTAGATTGATTAGGAAAATGTTGTATATAATCAATTTAAAGCATAAGGCTGTAACATAACAAAATGTGGAAAAAGTCAATGGTCTGAATAGTTTCCAAATCCACTGTACAGTATGTCATAAACTACTCACTACTGGTGTTGGCTTAGCTATTGATTTCATTAATCAGAAACAGCAGCCCAGTTTGCATTATAGCCAATGACCTTTCTGAAAACAAAAACACCTAATTATGGCATGCCAAGGAAATGACAGTAACTGATGGTGTTTTATATCCTATTATTTACACCACTATTGCCTTAATAATAACAATGAAGAAGTTGATTGGAATAATAAGAATAGAAGGTAGTCTGGTGAAGAACCTGTGCTTGTTGTCTACAAGCCTCTTTGATAGTATTTATACCTTCACGAGAACAATATCTAGCAGCCAAGTAAAAAAACAATGATGTCCCCCAAATCTGTCTGTAATGGAATTAGTAAACAAGGAACCTCTCATATCAAAATAGCAGCCTCAACCCCCCCCCCCCCAAAAATGACATGAAACAACTCAACACATGACATATTTCCTCCCCTTTTCCCCTTTGTTTCTTTCAGCAGCCAAGGAGATTAGAAGTCAAAACACATTGACTTGAGGGAGAAAGAATTTGAAACTAAGCAGAGGGCAAGCTTTTTCTTTTCTCAATTCCTCCAACTCTCAGTCATCGGTGAGTGTGAGCCGCCTGTCAATCCTCGCTCTGATGCGGTTCTCTTTGGGGTTTTGGCGTTCTGGGGGAAACGGTGATTGAGCATGTCTGTCTCACAGGGGAATGGGACAGGGTGGCGATGGGGTTAGTGTCAGACGGTGGGATCAGTTGGTGCTTGATGTCTTCCTCGCACTGTGATGGACAGATGGGTGGCTCCCGTCCCCCCCATGAGCCTCCCCCACCCCTCTAGATGACTTGAACCAACCCTGCCTGTCACACGGCTCCCCCTGAAGGACCCCCTCAGCCATTTCGGCCCCCCTCCAGGCGCTGTCTGTCAAATCAGGTTTGGGATAAGACTGCAGAGCTCCGTGTGCAAACATTTGAGGAGGGCAAGCTAGAGAGATTGAAACCAGACTTTTTCTCTTTGCTCTATGTCACAAAACCATGGAGCAGCTGTACAGTGTCTGGCTTCTTTAAGAGTGTCCTGTTCTATACCCGACGTCAGACCGTCATGTCCCAGGCCCCAACCTCCTGCTTTATGACTTTGACCTCGTCTGTCTACGACTGACAGCTCACTGGGGCTGGAGAGAGCAACGAGTACACACACACCATAATGTCATCCCAGCACAGTTTGAAGCAACCCTGAGTATAAATGATTCCTAAATCATACCTCTGTGCATGGGCAAGTATAAGTATGTGTGTGAGAGAGATTGTCTGCACTTCAGCTGTGAAAAGCTCTGTGGAAACATAAAGGAATTGTATTCTTGTGAATACCATAGTATGTGGTATTACCATAGTATGTCTAAACCTCACACCATCCTCCTACACAGACCATCACAACAGAAGCAAGCTCTCGCTCAGTTTACTATGTTATCACAGGGAGCAGAGGCTGTAGATTCCCAGGTTGCCAGTCCCTCTCTACTTTGACGGTGAGGGGGAAGAGGGGGGCTGGTTTCACAGAGACACCCATGACAAACATCCTGCACAGGGGGAGTATGTCTATCCTCCGCTAAGTTATCCACATGTCCCCTCTGCTTTCACAGATAGCTCACTGTGGAAATACTGATGTAAAGAGTTTGGCTGGGTGGGTTTCAGAGGGCATGCAGCTTATTTCTGCTTGCAGACTGTTGTGCTAATGATGTGACATATAGCAAGACATGTGTAGCAGATCATGTAAATCCAGGTTTGGAATTGATCGAATTTTGCCCGTAAGCCCTTGAAATGGTATAACACCAAGTGCAAGTGCCTTCACTTCAAGAAGACCAGCATTACTGGCCTAACCAATAATATAGCCTTATTCTGTGTATTTATGTACAGTCATGGCCAAAAGTTTGGAGAATGACACAAATATTAATTTTCAAAGTCTGCTGCCTCAGTTTGTATGATGGCAATTTGCATATACCCCAGAATGTTATGGAGAGTGATCAGATGAATTGCAATTAATTGCAAAGTTCCTCTTTGCAATGCAAATGAACTGAATCCCAAAAAACATTTCCACTGTATTTCAGCCCTGCCACAAAAGGACCAGCTGACAAGTCAGTGATTCTCTCGTTAACACAGGTGTGAGTGTTGACGAGGACAAGGCTGGAGATCACTCTGTCATGCTGATTGAGTTCGAATAACAGACTGGAAGCTTCAAAAGGAGGGTGGTGCTTGGAATCATTGTTCTTCCTCTGCCAACCATGGTTACCTGCAAGGAAACACGTGCCGTCATCATTGCCTTGCACAAAAAGGACTTCACAGGCAAGGATATTGCTGCCAGTAAGATTGCACCTAAATCAACCATTTATCAGATCATCAAGAACTTCAAGGAGAGCGGTTCAATTGTTGTGAAGAAGGCTTCAGGGCGCCCAAGAAAGTCCAGCAAGTGCAAGGACCGTCTCCTAAAGTTGATTCAGCTGTGGGATCGGGGCACCACCAGTACAGAGCTTGCTCGGGAATGGCAGCAGGCTGTGTGAGTGCATCTGCACGCACAGTGAGGCGAAGACTTTGGGAGGATGGCCTGGTGTCAAGAAGGGCAGCAAAGAAGCCACTTCTCTCCAGGAAAAACATCACAGACTGCTGAGGACTGGGGTAAAGTCAATTTCTCTGATGAATCCCCTTTCTGATTGTTTGGGGCATCCGGAAAAAAGCTTGTCCGGAGAAGACGAGGTGAGCACTACCATCAGTCCCGTGTCATGCCAATAGTAAAGCATCCTGAGACCATTCATGTGTGGGGTTGCTTCTCAGCCAAGGGAGTGGGCTCACTCACAATTGTGCCTAAAAACACATCCATGAATTAAGAATGGTACCAACACATCCTCAGAGAACAACTTCTCCCAACCATCCATGAACAGTTTAGTGACGAACAATGCCTTTTCCAGCATGATGGAGCATCGTGCCATAAGGCAAAAGTGACAACTAAGTGGCTCGGGGAACAAAACATAGATATTTTGGGTCCATGGACAGGAAACCCCCCAGACCTTAATCCCGTTGAGAACTTGTGGTCAATCCTCAAGAGGCGGGTGGACAAACAAAAACCCACAAATTCTGACAAACTCCAAGCATTGATTATGCAATAATGGGCTGCCATCAGTCAGGATGTGGCCCAGAAGTTAATTGACAGCATGCCAGGGTAGATTGCAGAGGTCTTGAAAAAGAAGGGTCAACACTGCAAATATTGACTCTTTGCATCAACTTCATGTAATTGTCAATAAAAGCCTTTGACACTTATGAAATGCTTCTAATTATACTTCAGTATTCCATAGTAACATCTGAAAAAAAATATCTGAAGACACTGAAGCAGGAAACTTTGTGAAAATTTATATTTGTGTCATTCCCAAAACTTTTAGCCACGACTGTACAGTACCTGAGACTTGAGATGTGAGCTTCCAATAGTGACGTTCACCATGAGTGTGGCATCGAGTATCTCGTTGAACCCTACCTCGTGTGACCCCTCATCGCTCTTACCTGTGTCTGCATCATGGCCCTCTCCACCCGCCGAGAGCTGCCCTTCTCCAGCTTGGTCCTTAGACACAGTGCTGTCACCTCCACCGCCCAGAACTTGGGCTGAGACAATATGCACTGCAGGGAGAGGGAAGAAAGACCAGTAAGGACATGGAGATTCAAGACACTTTCATTTCATCATGGACTTTTAGGAACCTCAATCTCAGATTAAAGGGATAGTCCGGTCTCTCAGATAGTGATGGCACACACATAGGAATACATGAAAAAGTTGGCATAATACCGTACAGAAATATGTAGCTGTGTTTGACATCTTCAACATTCTTCCTGGAATTTTAAAATTAGCCTTTTACATAGTTTGTTTCTCAAAAACAGTAATCTACTGTAATCTCTGACCAAAGCATAAGAACCAGTAAATTAGGACGCTCTTATAACATCACTAGGACTTCCCATGGGAATAAAGGCAGGTACAGGAAACCCAGCAGATTAGAGCAGGTAAACCTGATTAGGCCCTCTCACTCCAACCAGAGTGGTATACTACAAAGCAAGCTAGATACTACTCAGAGTTTTATAAAGCTAGCCAGCTACAGTTAGCTTCACATTCCAGGTCAGGCTTCATCCGTACTACGACGGTGGATATTACTTGTCCGCCTGCCGCTAACTCTAGCAGGCTTGTAAATGTGCCAAACTCTATTGACACAATGCTGAAACAGCAATCCACGGGCAAGTCAGTGCAACATTTCTATTTGTGCCTAAATCAAAAAGAATGAACGGTTATCTTGCAAATTCTGCAGGCTATGGTGTGAAATTGAATTTTAGAAGTGCCGTCTTTTTTAATTGTATTACTTTTCAATGCCGTCTTCGGTGTGCTTATCAATGCACGAGCACCTTTTCCCCACGCCTATTGCACCTTCTATCTGTGGAACAGCTTGTTGCGCTGTGGCCATAGACATAGAACCCATCGAAGGGTTTTGGAAACTCTTACCCTGGCAATTTGACTGTTAAACTCATGGTTACACTAGCAATGGCTGACAGTCTTGACTGAATGGGAACTGCCATTCAGGTTCAAATTTCTAAATACAATCGCGTGAAAAACGTACATTTTGGAAAGCAAATGCAGTCATTACCAAATGTGTCATATGATATGCATTTTTTTTTTTATATATATAATTTTACTACAAAAAAAAAGATTAATAAAATATTTCATCAGTTGTCTTGCTCAAATAAAGTATAACAACCTCCTCAACTCATGGCTTAGACACTTCATTCAGGATAAATGGAGTTAGCACCGAGTTATTATTTCTGAAGGATTCGTTGCCATAGAAATTGACCTGGCTAAAAGGTGAGTCACTTTCGTATGACCGGTTATCCTGAGTTGACCAAAGTTACCTCACTAACTCGTCAAACCCGGTACATAGTATACCCCTCTGGTCCACGGGAGGGGAGGGGAGGGGGTCTGTTTGGTGTGAGCAAGGACGGAGGTTTGGTGCGAGGTGAGCCCCACTTCCTGTCTGGGTCAGGAAGCACATTACTCACTGTGGAGTCAGTGGCGACCCCTTCCTACTACAGCGGCAGTACATCTTGTCTCACAGGACTGAGGTTGTCTGTCTACCAAAGGACAGACCAGGGAGGCAGTGGGTGAGCGGGCATTTCAACATTACTTGACCTTTCACATTATACCGGTATGTTACTAAATAAAGTTTTGGATTGGGCTGTAACAACATCTACAGGAAATCTGTATTGAACGGTATCTGAATAGCTAACTGTGTAATAACTTTGAATACAAGTCAACATCTACTGTACATTGTAAATAGACCCAAATGCCACAAAGACAAGAAAAAATATATATATTGTTTGACCTAAAAACAGATGGACTTGGTTCCATACTGCACTGTGTAGGAGACGCATGCAGTAGGAATGTGTCACCGCCAGTGGCGAGCAAGAGGTGGTATTTAAATTTAGAGAGCAGGTCCCGGTGATGTTTTCCCAGCCAATGTTCCCCTCTACCCAGTAGAGGAGGGATGGGAAGGGAGCTGGCAGACAGTTTGGGTGCATCCCATACAGTACATTGAAGCCCACTGGAACCTCAGAGGGTAGTGTTTGCACATGTCCCTCAGGGAAGGGGCCCTCTTCTTAGGGACCAGTGAGGCAGGAAGTGAGAACACCATCTTCTCAGAGCGCTATAAATGTAGTTTGGTTTATAGGGAAGTCGTGTATGTGAAATATCGAATACTAATCGCTGGTAACAAATCCTCATATGGGGAACAAATTGACTAATTCAATAAAAAACAAAAAAACATGTTTTGGCATTGATTTCTGCTTCCTGGGGAGTTTTGACATGTCTATATTATAGAGTCCTGTCCTCCCTCTCCTAGCTGGGACCTTTGTGAGACTCAAGACAAAGAGTTTAGGAAGGATGCCAAGAGGAGCACAAGTTAGAGATGAAAAGATAATAAGAGAAAGCTGGTAAGGGTTTGTTGCTTTTCCAATAAATTCCTATGTCTTTGCTTGGCAATTTCAAGGGTAACTATTTTGAGAACATTCAAAATTCAGTGCTCAACTCTACAAAAAAAATATAAACGCAACACGTAAAGATGTGAAATAAAAGATCCCAGAAATGTTTCATATGCACAAAAAGCTTATTTCGCTCAAATTTGGTGCACAAATTTGTTTAAATCCCTGTTAGTGAGCATTCTCCTTTGCCAAAATAATCCATCCATCTGACAGGTGTGGCATATCAAGAAGCTGATTAAACAGCATGATCATTACACAGGTGCACCTTGTGCTGGGGACAATAAAATGCACAGTTTTGTCACACAACACAATGCAACAGATGTCTCAAGTTTTAAAGGAGCGTGCAATTGGCATTCTGATTGCAGGAATGTCCACCAGACCTCTTGCAGGAGAATTCAATGTTAATTTCTCTACCGTAAGCCACCTCCTACGTTGTTTTAGAAAATTTGGCAGTTCGTCCAACCGGCCTCATAGACCATGTGTATGGCATCGTGTGGGCGAGCGGCTTGTTGTGGTCTACATTTTGAACAGAATGCCCCATGGTGGGGTTATGGTATGGGCAGGCATAAGCTACAGACAACAAACACAAATGCATTTTATTAATGGGAATTTGAATGGACACAGATACTGTGACGAGATCCTGCAAGGATCTGTACAAAATTCCTGGAAGCTGAAAATGTCCCAGTTCTTCCATGGCCTGCATACTCAGACATGTCAGCCATTGAGCATGTTTGGGATGCTCTGGATCAATGTGTACGACAGCGTGTTCCAGTCCGCGCAAATAGCCAGCAACTTCGCACAGCCATTGAAGAGGAGTGGGACATCATTCCACAGGCCACAATCAACTCTATGCGAAGGAGATGTCGCGCTGCATGAGGCAAATGTTGGTGAAATCAGATACTGACTGGTTTACTGATCCACGCCCCGGTCTTTTTTTAAGGTATCTGTGACTACCGGATGCATATCTGTTTTCCCAGTCATGAGATATCCAAAGATTAGCACCTAATGAATTTATTTCAATTTACTGACTTCCTTACATGAACTGTAACTGAGTAAAAATCTTTGAAATTGTTGCATGTTGCGTTTATATTTTTGTTCAGTATAATAATAACCCATTAGGGAAGGAGCAGATCAGTAAAGTTCCACACAGGAACATTGTGTGACATATTTAGCCGCAAAGCAAATTGATATTTTGTCTCTCACAAGCTCACTTCCTCTGAGCAGAGTCAACATGTGTTTTCCCCTGGCTATACAGTGTCTGGCCTCTGCGCCATGTCAGAACATGAGACCTGATCGAAATCAGCCAAATTAGAAGCAAACTATTGCTGAGGCCTGGGATAGAAAAACAAGGCAAGATACCCCACCTTCCACTAGACATATCACCAGAGCCCATGGGTTGAACAGTACAGCAGTATGATGTATGGAAAGAAGGTAAGAAATACAATAATAGCACCATCAGTATGGTGGTGTACAGACAGGGGTATAGTGAATGCCTTAACGACGATAGCTAGAACAGAACCCCCATGGGAAGCCTCTCCTCTCTTTTCCCCCTCAACTTCCGTGCCAAGTTGCGAGACGATTATCACAAAGTGACTTCCTCCTACGGGGCCAGAGAAACAACAATTTAAGATGTAGTCACCCTCCTCCCACATCGTTCCCGCCTCCACTCACATCGTATCCATGTCACTATGGCAACACTTCCAGTTCAACCACTTCCCGAAACCCTTCCCAGAAGCCCTCAGTGGGCGGCAGAGGACAGATTGGAGATCGGCATTTGGCCGATCACAGCAAACCCGATCCTACCCCAGGTCCCAGCCATGATTTCACTGTAGACAGTCTTTACTGAGTTACGTCATGTAACAAGTCAGGCTGCCACATCTATGTAGATATAAGAAAAACACTGTCTGGGTTGTTTGACCAACTTATCTAACAATCCTATTTCCAGCCCTGGCCCCTACATGATAATTCCCACGGGTTTGCTGTAGGGCTGGGTGATATCTAATTAATTTGAATAATTCTAATGTATGTTTTTGCGTGATATTCCAAATGCTTGTATCGCAGAATCGAGGTTCTGTATTTTTATGAGTGTTTATGTCCGCTTGTTCTCATATCTATTTGAGCTATTCTCGTTAGCTCCTGCTGTGCACCTTCCCATTTACACCAGCGATCTGAATATAATGACGAAATGCTCATATCTCCACCCTAACATGCTGACCACAGCGCTCGCGTTACATGCACAATCGTACACATACATGTTATTTAATCATTTCATCCAAACTGCTCGCGTGCGGCAACGAATGTCCGCGTTCTATTTTTGACGCGCTGCAAGTCCCACCTCTCCCATCTACTCATTGGTTTGTAGGAGCATATACCCACGTGGGTGATTAAAAGATGAACTGAAGTCCACACTCCTGTCCAGTTGGTGGTGGTAACCAACCTTAAAGTTGGTTGCCAACCACCATATGAAGTCCAAAGAAGAAGACTGAAGGAGAAATTACTGGAAACAAACTCGGTTTACCCTTATGTGTGGATTAATTGTCAGAGTAGAGGACCTTGTGCATTTCAGGTAAAATAACTCAATGTTTAAATCCCATGACAAATTAGCTAGCAACAGCAAGCTAGCTAAATTGCCATGAAATGTTTCGGCCTGTCCCCAAATAAATATAATTGATTCAGAGTTCATTTTGATATTTCAACCTGTGTGTCCTGATCACGTCTGGTGTGGTTCGCCAAATGCTGACTAGACTGCGAAATGGAGGACGCCCGGTCTAGTCAGCATGTAACAATGGGAGTGGTTATCCCAGAGGCGGGAAGGCAGGTGACAAGGTTTAAAATAAGCTCATAGAAACACATTGAGCTTATTTTTGGACAGATTTTGGTGAAAGTGAAACCTCTCACTTTTGCCTCTTTCTCCCAAGCCCCTCCCCCTACCACTCACAACAGATGAGAGATCACTTCTTCCTCTCTGACAAACTGTTTCAACTCGCTATTTGCATTTGAGGTTTGGTCCAACAGAATCAGACACCGAAACAGATGGAGACATTTTAGTATAATAGAGAAGTTAACTTTTCAAACCTTGTTAATGTTTCAACTCAAATTTCGAGCAGAGCAGACACTACTAAAACGGATGTACCAATAAACATTAATTCTGGAAAATGAATGCTCAGTTTGTCACGCATTACGGTACCATATATTGCTAGCAGCATTTTGGTCAAATAAAGATTGTTATACTAGCCGTTTAGTCTTTTTATAAATGTGCATTAAGCATAAAACTATTATATAAGGAATTGGCAACTCGTTCTCATTCTGAGAAATAAGGTATGCCTCTTTATTTAAACATCTGAACAAAGTGGACAGGCTAGCATTCTGTTCAAACAGTTGGAAACGGAGAACAGTTTGTATTCATAATAATTTAACTTTTTCGCCTTTTTAGCTGAATTCAGAGCTTGTGAAATTATACCTAGATAAACTTGAAATATAAATATTAGCTGGCTACTCACTAGCACGTAGGCTTCTGCGTGAGAGATTGTTTATAAGACCCGTGTTAAATTAATATAATGCCTGCTGCATTATTAGTGAATGTGCATTATGCATGGCTCTGGTTACATGTGTTACAAAAAATTGCATTTTTATAGACAGACCTGAAAGCCATTTCAGTGAATGCAAAAAAATTGATAAAAAAGGAGCAGGTACAACTATGTTGATTATGGTTGTGGAAGACATATTCAGCCTAGGTAACATTTCACAAACTGAGTTCATTAGACTATTGGTGACTGTTTTAAATGCAGTGGATTTTACCTTTAAATTGTACAACAAACCTTACAGAAAACGTTCATAAAAATCTAGATAAATATTGTGAATTGCCGATATGTTAGAAAAAAACTCGAGATATGAGTTTTTGGCCATGTCGCCCAGGCTTAGTTTGCTGACATCAGGAAAACACTTTTGACACTGACCTGAGGGTGTGTGTGGCTCTAAAGAACAGTTGCCCCCCCAAAAATATCTGGCAAACTCAAAAGGAAGCACTACCATTGCAGAATCACTAATATGGAATGGGATCATGACAAAAACATCATAAATATTATACACAACACCCTTAAAACCAAGACAGGAAATGGATACGACTGGCCCTTTTTAAAGCTTTTAACAATGTCAAAGCTGCCATAGAGATTAAGATCACAGACATGCAGGGTTGTATTCTTTGGTACAGTACAAGCTGCAATATTACAAAGTCCAAGTATGTAAGTTTAATACATTGCCAAACAATAATCAAATAACGCAATAATACACTGCTCAAAAAAATAAAGGGAACACTTAAACAACACAATGTAACGCCAAGTCAATCACACTTCTGTGAAATCAAACTGTCCACTTAGGAAGCAACACTGATTGACAATAAATTTCACATGCTGTTGTGCAAATGGAATAGACAAAAGGTGGAAATTATAGGCAATTAGCAAGACGCCCCCAATAAAGGAGTGATTCTGCAGGTGGTGACCACAGACCACTTCTCAGTTCCTATGCTTCCTGGCTGATGTTTTGGTCACTTTTGAATGCTGGCGGTGCTTTCACTCTAGTGGTAGCATGAGACGGAGTCTACAACCCACACAAGTGGCTCAGGTAGTGCAGCTCATCCAGGATGGCACATCAATGCGAGCTGTGGCAAGAAGGTTTGCTGTGTCTGTCAGCGTAGCGTCCAGAGCATAGAGGCGCTACCAGGAGACAGGCCAGTACATCAGGAGACGTGGAGGAGGCCGTAGGAGGGCAACAACCCAGCAGCAGGACTGCTACCTCCGCCTTTGTGCAAGGAGGAGCACTGCCAGAGCCCTGCAAAATGACCTCCAGCAGACCTCATGACCTTAGGTCTCGGTATTAGTCTTAAAGGGGCAGTGCAGTAAAAATTTCAAAATGAACTTTCACCTTTCCTTTTGTTCAAGCCAAGATCAGATATACAAGGTAAGCTTAAATCGCCATTGAAAAGTTGTCTCATCTCAGATAAGGCTTTATAGCCACCATGCAGTATTTTTGATGTCGTCACTGTGTCTAATACATCACTGTGTAATTCATGAAAATAAAAATATATATTTTTGATCATTTATTTCCCAGAGCCTGCTTTTGTTATTAAAATGCTCAGTCTGATCGTGTAGGCGTGTTGATACAAATGTAAATCTATTTACATAGCCCTGATTGGCAGATAGGAGAGCTCTTACACTAAAAGAGCATTATCAGAATTTTCACAATTTCAGTGTTATTTCGACCGTAGTGTGAAAAAAAACAAGCAAATCACATTTTTTACTGCGCTGTCCCTTTAAGACTAATACCGAGACCTAAGGTCATGAGGTCTCCAGTACGGAGGTGACCTGCATTGACACGGCTATGTGACTGGGATCATGGCGCTAGCCTGGTGAAATGTGGCCACTATGAAGCCTTAATCCACCTTCCCATATTTGCGCGATCTCTATCATCTAAGCTCATCAGTCAGCAGTACAGTAATATGGAGGGGGGAGAGAGAGAGAGGTCAGCCAATATGCCTCACCAACACTGCTTCACTAGTGTAATAAAGCCTCAATGACCTTATCACACAGCCACACATGATCAAACAACTAATTTTTTCAACCAAGATGACATCTTGGTGACAGTATCTGAAACACCTGTGAAACTACAAAGTGTTTATAAAACTGATTAACTGCCTGAAATGCTAATAATGCTATGCCTATAAAAATGTTTTACCTGGGTCATTTGTAGAGAATAGACTATTCTGAATAGTATGTTTGTTGAGCAATGGGCCAGTATTTGATTTATATCATAAAGTTGCAGCAAAAAACAAATATGCAGGAATAAAGCACCATGAACTAGGTTGTGTACAAGGTGAACAACAGTAAGCCCGATCCAAAATGCATTTGTAAATGGCAAACAAGTCACAATGGCATTCAAATGGGACATTAGCACAACAGAGAATAGTCATCGTTATGCAGTCCTTCCGCTAGAAGATAGTAACCATAAATCATTGGATAATTAAAAGCAAATGATGAGGATGCAGAATGTTTTATTAAACCCATCACAAACAAGCAATGGGCTTTGGAGTGTCTTCTCAACATGGGCTATGAATCGCATGTCAGTATTGTCCAGGAATAGCCTGAAAAAACATGAATATCAATCTTCATTAACATTCTAGAAAATCATCACAAACAAATGCGAAATAGTACATCAACTGACCAAAAGATACAGGTGTGTAGGTGTGTGTGTGTGTGTGTATTGGTCCTGAGTTAAAGAGTAATGGCAAACGGATTTATAGGGTAAGGCAGTGCAGTTTCAAATGAAGATCCATCCGTATTATTGGCTGAGCTTGCTTGGACAACCGCCTCACACTACATCACCTGTCTGCGAACTCCAAAAGATGACAATCATGGTGGAGCAGCTGGCCAGAGACCCAGGCCCATTGGGGAGTATGCAGAGGAACCCAAAACATTAAACCGAGGGGACTTGCTCAGCAGCCTGCGTCGCGTTATTACCTTAATTAAAGCCTTTTCAAAAGGCGTGCTAATGCCGCAGCTGGATGCATGGTACTGATTTGCCTCCCAGCAGCAGTAAGGTAGGTGACGCAAACAGACCCTGGTTTATAGGTGTGTGACAGTAATGCAGTCTAGGGGAAGAAGACAGTCGTTTTGAGAAATGGTTGAAAAGATCTTGGACCATTTTAAATGGCCTCCAATAGCAAACAGAGAGCAATGACACTATAAAAACAACATGTAAGGGTAGATGGTAGGCCCTCCTACTTGCCACGGATGGATCGAGCTGTCTGGCATTGGTGAGCGATGCAGGAAGCAGAAGATCCAGTGCATGGTTTATGTTTTCAGGCTCCTGGAGTAGGTGCAGGTATTTACAAAATGTCAAACTCATCCAACAAGATGCTGGACAAGGCTCAAAGTAAAGTAATGCAAATGATAGACTAGACATGTGAAATATAAAGACTGAAGATCAGCCTGACTAGCCCCTAGGGCTCAGAACCCTTACTAACTCCTGCAGAGACAGTCGGCAGTTTTGAACACGCATGATGCTCTACACCAGAGCATTTATACCCTCCAGTCACTGGCAGAGACCAGGTAAAAGGAAACACTTAATAGAAAGCACTTTATAAACTTAGCAAAGTGAACTATTCTACAATAAGGGAGTTTAGATGCATTCACTCAACCTATACGATGCAGACATACACATATAGAATACCGTAAAAGATCTGGACTAGAGCAGAAACTCTTTGCCCCAAATTAGTAATGAGTGTCCCTTCTTAAATGAGCAGACCATGGTCACCGGTGCACCTGGCGGAAATGCCCCTCAACATGCTGCAAGACAGATCTCAAACATTTTTAAGTACTGCTTTCGACTGGCAAAGAGCACTGCTTTAGACTAGCAGCATAACTTTATCTGATTTACTTCTCATGTCTGCTGTAATTTGTATTCAATGTTTAGAAAATATTTAGAATAGATCAAACAGGTGACACGCTCAACCAAAATGAATATTTGGCAAGGTGACCGAGCCATTATATTACCGTCTACACTGTGGAAATGGACGAGCATTCAGAGTTAGCTTACTCACAACTAATTTGTTAAGGATTTAGTAAGATTAAAAAAAGGTTACACAAAGTAGTAATCCAGATAGCTACATCTCCAAAAATATAGATAGCTCCAAGTCTCCAACTACAGCCCATTCATGTTCACCTTCAAAGCCCGTCCAACTTGGTGAACTTGACCCGCTGTGAGTATAGACAAACATCAAAGGCAAAGTTCAGTTCTTGGCTATTGACTGGGAATTCCAAATGTTCCCCTAAAATCATCTACTTGTGTTGGCCCTGAAGACTTATGAAATAATAGTCTAGCATTAATGCCAACTCTTTTGACACTCAGAAGTCTAGGGAACAGCCAGACATGAGCATGGGAAATGTCTCAATCCTATCCCTGACGCTGTTCAGCAGTCTCAAACATACTGTAAACAAGATGCTTTCTAATCTAGAATGAAAATAATCATGATGGATGGCATGTATAGATAGCTCTTTCACTGGACCTCAAAGCACTTCACATTGTAAGGGAGGAGAACTCACCTCTTCCATCAGCAATGAGGAGCACCCATCCATCTTGGTGATGCACGGCACTTTTGGGTAATTTAGGGCCAGCATGCTCACCCCAAGTCAGCCATGTGAAATGAGCACTCTCTTAATGGTCAGACATACAGTAGAACAGTTGTCCTAACACAGAGCAGCGGGCATATGTCAGAGCTACCCTGAATTAATCAAATCCGACATTAACTCATAGCCATCGCGTCTATCAGCAAATTTCACTAGCAGCAGCAGAGCAACAACCCATGCATTCCGCAAAGCGTAGCAGTCTCTCCGGCTCTCTCTTTTCTTACATTACAACTTTAATAATCCTTTATATAAATCGGAAAATAAAATAAAGCCGCAATACATCAGTGACTTCATGAGAACATTGGGAAAGGACTGCTGTTGCTCTGTATTTTTTTTTTTAAAGGAAAAAAACAATTGACCATACAAGTAGGGATGAACAGCAAGATTTACCGCCAAAACCCACTCCCTTATCGCGGGAAAAATAACAGCGAGAAACTGGTAAATTACAATACATTTCTTTGAACAGCATGGTGTGAAATGGAACTGTTGAATTATGAGATGTTTAAAATCTGGTTTCTCCACAGCCTTCTCTCTGCATGATCAATCAACGCTTGGGGTGGGGACAGACAGCGCATCTATGGAGAGCAGTCCACAATGCATGTACCATGTTAACTTTTTCTTGTGACAGGTACGCATACTTTTGGTGCAGCATAGACTACGCTACAGTAGGCTAATATAAGGAGTGAATGTGCATCTAATTTAAACATCGCCATCTGGCTTACAGGGGTCACTTTACTTTAATTGTAAAGAAAAAAATATACAGTACCAATCAAAAGATGACACCTGCTCATTCAAGTTTCTTTGTATTTTTACTAATTTCTACATTGTAGAATAATAGTGAAGACATCAACACTAATGAAATAACACATGGAATCATGTAGTAACCAAAAATGTTAAATACATTTATTTTAGCTTTAAGTTTCATCAAAACGGCACTCTCTCAAACAGCTTCATGAAGAATGCTTTTACAACAGTCTTGAAGGAGTTCCCACATATGAAGAGCACTAGTTAGCTGCTTTTCCTTCACCCTGCGGACCAACTCATCCCAAACCATCTCAATTTGGTTGAGGCCAGGTCATCTGATGCAGCACCCTTTCACTCTCCGTTATGGTCACATAGCCCTTACACAGCCTGGAGGTGTGTTTTGGGTCATTGTCCTGTTGAAAAACAAATGAGTCCCACGAAGCACAAACCAGATGGGATGGCGTATCGCTGCAGAATGCTGTGGTAGACATGCTGGTTAAGAATGCCTTGAAATCTAAATAAATAACCGACAGTGTCACCAGCAAAGCACCCACACCATCACACCTCCTCCATGCTTCACGGTGGGAACCACACGGGGAGATCATCCGTTCACCTATTCTGCGTCTCACAAAGACACAGCGGTTGGAACCTAATATCACAAATTTGGACTCATCAGAACAAAAAGGACAGATTTCCACCAGTCTAATGTTCATTGTTTGTGTTTCTTGGCCCAAGCAAGTACATTCTTATTGGTGTCCTTTAGTAGTGGTTTCTTTGTAGCAATTTGACCATGAAGGCCTGAATCACACAGTCTCCTCTGGACAGTTGATGTTGAGATGTCTGTTACTTGAATTCTGTGAAGCATTTATTTGGGCTGCAATCTGAGGTGCAGTTAACTAATGAATTTATCCTCTATAGCAGAGGTAACTTTGCAACTTCCTTTCCTGTGGCAGTCCTCATGAGAGCCAGTTTCATCATAGTGCTTGATGGTTTTTGAGACTGCACTTGAAGAAACATTCAAAGTTCTTGAAATGTTCCAGATTGATTGACCTTCACGTATTAAAAGTAATGATGGACTGTCGTTTCTCTTTGCTTATTTGAACTGTTCTTGCCAGAATATTGACTTGGTCTTTTTACAAAGAGGGCTATCTTCTGTATACCACCCATACCGTGTCACAACACAACTGATTGGCTCAAACGCATTAAGGAAAGAAAATCCACAAATTAACTTTTGACAAGGCACACCTGTTAATTGAAATGCATTCCAGGTGATTACCTCATGAAGCTGGTTGAGAGAATGCCAAGAGTGTGCAAAGCTGTCATCAAGGCAAAGGGTGGCTACTTTGAAGAACCTAAAATATTTAGATTTATTTAACACTTTTTGATTTCTACATGATTCCATGTGTGGTATTTCATAGTTTTGATGTCTTCACTAATTATTCTACAATGTAGAAAATAGTAAAAACTTTGACTGGAACTGTATATATTTGCAGCTGCAGAGTTTAAAAAACAGCTATCCCTCATATCATTGCTTTAAATCAGTGCATACTTGAGGACACTGTCGCTCTCACTCCATCAATTCTATTCAAACTGGATCCAAAATAGATAATTCTGTTCAATATATATATATACATACATACACACACACAGTGGGGTGAACAAGTATTTGATACACTGCCGATTTTGCAGGATTTCCTACTTACAAAGCATGTAGAGGTCTGTAATTTTTATCATAGGTACACATCAACTGTGAGAGACGGAATCTAAAACAAAAATCCAGAAAATCACATTGTATGGTTTTTAAGTAATTCATTTGCATTTTATTGCATGACATAAGTATTTGATCACCTACCAACCAGTAAGAATTCCGGCTCTCACAGACCTGTTAGTTTTTCTTTAAGAAGCCCTCCTGTTCTCCACTCATTACCTGTATTAACTGCACCTGTTTGAACTCGTTACATGTATAAAAGACACCTGTCCACACACTCAATCAAACAGACTCCAACCTCTCCACAGTGGCCAAGACCAGAGAGCTGTGTAAGGACATCAGGGATACAAATTGCAGACCTGCACAAGGCTGGGATGGGCTACAGGACAATAGGCAAGCAGCTTGGTGATAAGGCAACAACTGTTGGTGAAATTATTAGAAAATGGAATAAGTTCAAGATGACGGTCAATCACCCTCGGTCTGGGGCTCCATGCAAGATCTCACCTCGTGGGGCATCAATGATCATGAGGAAGGTGAGGGATCAGCCCAGAACTACACGGCAGGACCTGGTCAATGACCTGAAGAGAGCTGGGACCACAGTCTCAAAGAAAACCATTAGTAACACACTACGCCGTCATGGATTAAAATCCTGCAGCGCACGCAAGGTCCTCCTGCTCAAGCCAGCACATGTCAGGCCCGTCTGAAGTTTGCCAATGACCATCTGGATGATCCAGAGGAGGAATGGGAGAAGGTCATGTGGTCTGATGAAACAAAAACAGAGCTTTTTGGTCTAAACTCCACTCGCCGTGTTTAGAGGAAGAAGAAGGATGAGTACAACCCCAAGAACACCATCCCAACCGTGAAGCATGGAGATGGAAACATCATTCTTTGGGGATGCTTCCCTGCAAAGGGGACAGGACGACTGCACCGTATTGAGGGGAGGATGGATGGGGCAATGTATCGCGAGCCTCCTGGGGCTTAATACCCAAGACAAAAAAGCTACATCTATGGGCTTGTTTCCTGTCGTGCGTAATGTGCGGTAGCTTATATTTTTTACCTTTATTTAGGCTATGTATTGGATGACGGCACTATCATTTCGGCTTCTCTAGGCTTAGGCTCATAAAATGTCTAATGTACAGCTCATCAGGCTCAGGTAGCATCAGACTTGAATTTTCATGCCGATCAAATCCAGACATTTTTAGAATGACACTTTCGGGTTACCTGGGAGAAAAGTGATTTATTCTCAGGGGTGGAACATTTGTAAAATATTCAGCCCTACCCTAAATAAGTAAATAACACCAGATCATTTCAGGAGGGGGCAGGTAATCTTACTATTCTGCAAACTGTAAAAAGGTTCTGGAAAGAGGTGGTTCTATGAGTAAAAATATAAAAGATGTGTGTAAATAACAGATCATCTCTATTAAAGTCTATGATTATACCCTGGCATGACAATCTAATCCGGACAGTCTTGAACCCAACTACAAAAACTGCTTAAATCCCGTCGATCCTATTTTGTGACGCTTGACCTAACAAACATTTGGCCCAAACCTCAGCTTAAAGGCCTGCAATCTTGGAATCTCCACAATCACAAGACACTGGCTAGCAACAATGTCAGGCTAAAATTGCAGGTCTCTGATTTGTCTAAACATTTGGTGGTCCCATGAATGTGCCAGAAAACTGTGCCTAGAAGTGACAGCAGCAATAAAAGCTTTTCATTTTTGATTTATGTTCAATGAGTTTACAGAAAAGGGTGTGTTGAGTGGGGCACTTGTAGGGCAGGTTTAATGGAGGACAAATCAGAGAGGTGGAGATGGCCTCAGTGCTATGCTGACTGGAGGACGTATCTGTCTCAGTCTGGAAGTTTGGGGTTGGGCAGCAGCCTACCGCCACACAATTGGAGTTTCTAATTCGGAGAGACAAGGCAGCCGTCGCACTCCAATTGCCTCACAACCCTCACGACGCCCTGGCTCAAACCGAGGGGGACATGCTTTGTTCTGCTTAAGTTATTTGCCGGCGATGAGGGAGGAGGAATAATTTGAGGTGCTGGGTATGGTGATAAGAACCAATGCGACATGCAAGAAGAGGAAATGTAACCTCCCGGATACATCTTGTGGCCATATCAAAGTGTTCAGATATGACAAAAGTGTCAGAGGAAAAACAGTTGACTACCGAGTTACATCTTAACTGTATTTAATGCATATCGAGACTGAGTAGCCCAATGCAAATTCTTGATAAAAACAGTACCAAAGTTTGAGAAATTTAATGTGCAAATATACTTGCTTCATAGACCAACAACTTAATCTGCTAATAAACTTTGAAAACCACTTAAAACTATAAAATACATTTCAGAATATACATGAAAAGCCAGCTCTGGTTAAGACATCAGCCTGGAGCGGACGGGGGAGATTTACGGTGGAACAGCCACCAACTCCAAGGCAATAAATTAACCTCTGTGGCCGTTCTTGGTTTCTCTATGACTGACTTGGGCTTTCCAAATAGATTTCCGAGATTTTCCCCCAGAGTGAAGCCTAAGCCGGCCCTTGAAATTGCAGACATTTCTTCGGCTCATTCCTGGATCGTGAGCCAGAGCAAAGACATCAGTGGTCCGTGACAGAGGTGAGCGTCTGACTTGCGTGTCCAGACTAGTCACATTCAGCCTCAGGTAAACTATACTTCAATATACAGAGGTGTATTAACTGAGCTGTCTGCAATATCACAATGTATACAGAAGAAAAATATAAATGCAACATGTAAAGTGTTGGTCCCATGTTTCATGAGCTGAACTAAAACATCCCAGAAATGTTCTATATGCACAAAAAGCTTATTTCTCTCAATTTATGAACAAATTTGTCTACATCCCTTTTAGTGAGCATTTCTCCTTTACCAAAATAATCCACCCACCTGACAGGTGTGGCATATTAAGAAGCTGATTAAACAGCATGATCAATCATTACACAGATGTACCTTGTGCTGGGGACAATAAAAGACCTCTAAAATGCGCAGTTGTGTCACAACGCCACAGATATTTCAAGTGTTCAGGGAGCATGCAATTGACATGCTGACTGCAGTAATGTCCACCAGAACCAGATAATTTAATGTTCACTTCTCTAACATAAGCCGCCTCAAATCATTTTAGAGAATTTGGCAGTATGTCCAACCGTCCTTACAACCGCAGACCACATGCACAAATGACAAATTTCTGCACAAACTGTCAGAAACTGTCTCAAGGAAGCACATCTGCATGCTCGTCGTCTTAAGTAGGGTCTTGACCTGACTGCAGTTCAGCATCGGAACAGACTTCAGTGGGAAAATGCTCACCTTCGATGGCCACTGGCACGCTGGAGAAGTGTGCTCTTTACGGATGAATCCCGGTTTCAACTGTACAAGGCAGATAGTATAGCGTTGTGTGGGCGAGTGGTTTGCTGATGTCAACGTTATGAACAGAGTCCACCATGGTGGCGGTGGGGTTATGGTATGGGCAGGCATAAGCTACGGACAGACACCGAACACAATTGCATTTTATTAATGGCAATTTGAATGAACAGAGATACCGTCACTCTGGTTACTGTACCCTGTTAAAGATATGTTTACCGGTCACAAACACAGACATATGAACCATAGCTTGGTGTTAACAGACAACCATCAGGTAGCTAACATAAGTAGAGTGCCGATGGTGAGGGCCAGACATGTGACAACCATCTAACCAGCCTGCAGATTCCTGGATCCACATGTAGGCTGGGAAGATGCCTGCTCACACAGCCAGCAGACGCTCTGAGGATTCCAGCAACAATGAGGTTACTGGTGCCAGCCCAATGTTTCAGGTGAACTAAAGGCTGGATGGACATCAACACCAAGCTGACGGTGAGAGAACTTAACACAAATAAAATACCATTTTACCAATGAATCATGTAACAATGACCCCCCCCCCAAATACAAATAAATAAAATCGACACATCTCTTTGTTAATTTCACTGCACAAACAGAATAAAAGGGACATATTTTAGACAGCCACATTCTCCCCCAAAAAATTCAAGAGGAGCATATATAAAATCAAAGTATGGCAGTTGTCCTGGTTTAACTCCATGTAAACAAAAGTTAAAAGCATTTAAACAGAGGTTAACATATCCGTCTACAGAAATAAAGTTCAGGGCATTTGAGGTACACCAACTGTTTTGGTTTTGCTGTTCATTTGCCTCTGATGTCTGGAGGACAAGCTTTGGTTTCTTTCTAGAGCATCATTTCCCAACAGCATGTGTAGTTTCTAACAAGCTTGTATTGTTCCCTCATAATGGAACAATCACTTGGTTTGTAAATGCTCAAGTGTATAAAACAGATCGGTTCTCATCGTCTGGACAGTGGGGTGGCCCATCAAGTCAGTCACACAGTCAGGAAGGGATGCTCCAATGGGAGGGAAAAAATACTAAGTTAGGTGTTTTCCCTCAAATCATCTCTGGTCCCTCAACACTTCCATAGTCAACACCTTACCCGACAAACAAAGATCACGTTACATCCACTGATCTCCAGATAACCATTATCGACCACATTCGTCACTGACCAGAACTGTAGTCCCGCAGTTACATTACATATATTATAAACCCCTACCACCTGCACACCCACCCACCCAACCAGCATGCTCTTCCAAGTACCATGGGCATTATGCGTGACAAAGGTGTGAGCAATCATTTAGCACTTACTGAGTGTTCCCTCCATTTACAACTTGAAGACAGTTCCAAAAACAGTTCACCATTTGAAATGCCATGGCATGCTGAAATGCTGCCTTTGGCTGTCATTAAACTTTAGAAAAAATGTTTACAATCCAATAGCAATTAAAAGTTAATTATCACCATGGCCTCGACATTTCATTTACCAAAAACAAAAATCAATGGCTGTGGCCTATTGAGGCGGTTTACAAACGCAGCTTTAGGCTTTTAGCACAAGTAATTACTTCTCCATAGACACAGGCTCTTCACGCTTTCAACGTTTCAAAAGAAGTCACTTTAGGGCTGTGTAACAAATACAGATGTCTTCAGCCCGAGAGGGCGGATGCAACCGCCTGACTCACTTTCTCACCTATCAGTTAGTGCTTCCACCTCTCTCCTACTTTGCTCTACCCTCCCCAATCGACTCGCATCTGGCCAAGGGTGGGAGGATGGCGTGAGAGACAGATCAAATATTTCCTTCAGCAGCAGCAGCAGCAGCAAAAAAAAAAAAGACTTCCACCGAAAAGACAACGTTACTACTGACAACAGTTTATTTAGGAGAACATGTCTATTTCTCGGAGGCTAGGTCAGGGATGATCAGTGCATGATGGATTTTGCTACAAACCCATTTTGCTCCAACCATATCATTTGAAAGGGGTATCACTGTGTTCCAACAGGACCTCTGAGGCTGGGCTGAAATTGATATCGGAGTCCTTTGTTGACTGGTCTCCAGAACCACCAGTCACTGATCAACACCTATGGAGGCTGTAATATGACCTATATACACACACTATGTTTATGTAGACCTTAGAGTATACTCAAATTGGCCCATATGTTCATTGTATTCTATAAAACCGTGTCTATTTCTACATCCATCTGTTTTACATTTCATGTAAGCATCACAAAACTGAGCCCGTTGGAAACACTGCCCTTGGCCTGCCTTTGTTAGCGAGATCAGCCCTAGTGGGGGGCGTAAGGAGATCCGGAACAGGGAAAAAACCCAATTCAAGACCTCATGACATGGCCAGCCATCATTGTTCAAACAGTTCTGGAAAATAAAACATGGGTCCACAGAGCCAGTCCCAAACCTCAACAATTATAAGAAATGAATCGCTGACAAACAGCTCAGCTTGACAACACACTCATGGGTGGTAGTTCAAGCCCTTGTCGCCAGAAAGAGACAAGAAGTGCTGGCACGAGAGGAAAAATATTAAGGCTGTCCAGGTGCACCGAGCCAATGTTGGGATCAGTTGAAGCCAGCTGGGCTATGGACTAGAACATTGAAAATATTACCAGCACAGTGTAGCAGACCAGGACACCTTCACAGTTTTCTATTCTCAGATAGGAGGGGATGTGGAGTGTCTGTGATCAAATTTGGAGCTGAGCAGACACCATAGTGGTGGGAGTGGTGCTCAGGCTGAGGTCTGTTGGATCATTACCTTTTGGGTAATATTGCAATGGGAGGTATCAAATAATGGTCTAGGGACCTCCAAGGGCATAACTACAGACCTCATAATGACTAACTATTTTACACACTGAAATTCATTTTGCAAAACATTTCTCAACTACCAATAACCAGTGGTGTAAAGTACTTAAGTAAAAATACTTGGAAAAACGATACAATTTTTTGAGGTACCGATACTTTATTTATATTTGACTACTTTTACTTCACTGCATTCCAAATTTTTATTCAATACATTTTCCCAGACAGCCAAAAGTACTCGTTACATATTGAATGCTTAAGCAGGACAGGAAAATGGTTCAATTCACACACTTATCAAGAGAACATCCCTGGTCATCTACAGCCTCTGATCTGGCAGACTCACTAAACACAAATGCTTTGTTTGTATATGATGTTGTAGTGTGTCCGTCTGGTTTGCTTAATATAAGGAATTTGAAATTATTTACACTTTTACTTTTGATACTCAAGTATATTTAAAACCAAATACTTTTAGAGTTTCACTCAAGTAATATTTTACTGGGTGACTCACTTCAGTCATTTTCTATTATGGTACCTGTACTTTTACTCAAGTATGACAATTGGGTACTTTCTCCACCACTGCAAAAAAACTCAAGGCAACTGACAGTGCTACTCTTATTTTCTTAATAGGATAGTGCAGTTTATTGCTCACTTGCAGCTTTTTAGGTTTAAAATTGCTGGGATTCAATATCAACACACAGGCAGATCCTAAGCACTTACCTTTAAATTCAAATGTATGTTAGGCATTGTAATCATACGGATGAGTACACAGAGCAGAATTCATGATAGACAGACAATTCTGCAAACCCAACAGAGCTTTGTCCACACCTGCAATGGAAAACTACAGCCTCTTCAGGCATAATAATGCACCCCCACTCAACCAGCTATACACATAGTTTAAGAATACTTCCTCATCATATAGCATGAGGAACTATGAGCAGTTCCATTTACTGGCAGACATTTTAACTCTGACCCCTACAAATTGACCATTTTAAAAACGGTCTTTTGAGCACTTAACGACCAGCACTGTGAAAATGTCTCTGGGGTTTAATTTCAGCAGAAGTGCTAGATCAGCTGCGCTATCGTTTACGGTTTCCTCCAGCGCTCCCCCAAAAGGTAATCTGACAGAAGAGAAAAAAGCGGTGTCCCTGGTGAATTATGAATCTCACCTCCCGTCATGCACCAATGGGTAGGTTATTTTTGGACTCCCTCCTCCCAATAAAATAGTACATTCCATGAATTTAAACATGAGACAGTAAAGTGGCAGTCATCTGTCGAGTGACAGAAAGCCATTGATTTTTGTCCAGAATGGCCGTTTAGTGGATGGTCTATGTTGGGCACATGTGGATCACCACCAAACTTACTTTCCTCGATTCATTGATGGTATATAGTAGTTTTCATCCAATGCTTTGAAACTTCATCCCCAGGACTTGACATATAACACGTTGCTCTTGCTGGTAATTTATGATCAAGCATCGACTTTGTGATGGCCAAGTTGAACATTTGGATAGAAATGTCAAATGCCCTTGAAAAGGTCTAGAGCAGCGAGCGGTTCCCAACCCATTTCCGTTCCGGGAACTACCAAAAAAAAAAAAAAAGTTATGACCACCATTCGTGGAGGTGCAGAATTTAACAAAATATCTTAGCGGTCAAATTAAGACTACATTTTATCAGTGAATGTAATAGTGCTGACCCCATTTAGTCGACTGGTCAATTGTTTGGTTGATAGGCTGTTCGTCGTCCGAGAATTTCTTAGTCGAGCAGTTTTTAAAAAATATATATATTATGGCACGTCTTGATTCACGCCTGTCTGAGTGGACTGATCCATTGCAGAGGCCGCGGGGATGGCACACCAGTAGTACATTAACCGTTAACTCCCATAATTTCAAATCTACAATGTTAGTCTGGTTACCGTAATTTCTGTTAAGGCTTCCAATATATTATTATTACAGTCTTTTACAGTTGTCATTGTCAGAGTGGACACGTATGCAGAGCACACAACCTAGGCTACACTTGAGAGAAAAGTTTGTGTATTTCATTCCATTTACAAGTTGTCAATTTATGAATTGTCTTCTGTTTGTAGCGCTCCAGTCAATGCTGAGTAAGGACGCGCACCTGATTAAACATAGAAGTAGACCTAGGCTACCTGGCCTGCGCGCAAACTTAGGCTTATAAAATGTGCCCATATGGGGATCTGATAGCATTTCTGATTGTCGTAACTCACCACCACTAATGAGCTGTGTAGCTTCTAAGTAATTTTTTCTTCACCTCAAACAGCAAGCAAACGTCTGTTTTTACATCCATTGAGAATGACAATTCAGTGGTTCTTCCTATAAAAGTAGTGTCGTACTGCAACACAGCTTGCGGGCTGGCGCAAAATTCTTTGGCACGTTATTTAAGTGTCAGCCATTGTTGCCAGTAATGCTAGTTAGTGCAAGTTTGACCACCAAAGGGCATCTTTGAGAAGCATTTGACTGTTTTTAATATTGGTTGTATGAGAGAATGTAACTTTTTTTGTAAGAACATAGTATATGGGATTGATTGTAAGAAATGTAGCTTAATTAATTTGATTAATATTATGGTGTTTCTATTCCAAGAAAAATTCAAACCGAAACCCTCAGGGTTTCCGTTAGGAATATATGGCGCTGTACAACGTGACCGCGAGCGAAGAGCAAAATAATCCACACCCTAATTGTAGGCTAACCAATGTAGACTATTTCAAAAATCTTTCCAGCTCTATCCCTCGATAACCACTCAACGTAAAAGGGATACTGTGAAAACGTCAAAATAGGCCTACACGATTACTTTTTATCCCTTGAGCAAATAGCCAACAGCTGTGTGTGTCCGGAGCGGGAAACTGAGGGTACAGAATAATTATACAATGTTGCAAGTTTGATAGTGCAATTCAGGCTGGACCAAGTTGATAGTTGATACAATGTTTCAAGTTCCTTGCAGAGAGGTGATGCTTAGCCAATGTAATTTATTTTGTATCAGGATATTTTCTACCTGCAGGCTGCAATGTTTATATTTGTTGTCTTTATGTAGGCTATTTTTACATACAGTAGTTTGCCATGGCAATAGGTTACTTTTAGATATGTATAATAAGAATTTAGATTTTGATAGAATTTGTATTAATCACATGAAAATGATTGAGATACGAAGACTTTTATAAAATAAATTAAACTGTTCAACGAAAATGTGCATATGAAAATCCTAACTGGCACGCACGCAGATCGGTAGAAATGGTAAGATAAATTGGCACTCCAAAAGCCTTTATACGATTGAGACATGGTTTGTGTATGCGTGACATTCAGAGGGTGAACGGGCAAGACAAAATATTTAAGTGCCTTTGAACGGGGTATGGTAGTAGGTGCCAGGCGCATTAATGTCAACATTAGCCAGCATCCTCGTGGAACACTTTCGACACTGTCCATACCCTGACAAATTGAGCCTGTTCTGGAGGGGGGGGGGCAACAATATTAATTAGGTGTTCTTAATGTTTTATACACAGTGTATACTCAACTTGTGTCTGGAGGGGGGAAAGAAACGTTTTTTTTTTTTTTTTATGTGTGGACCACATGTAGTACCCCCGCGGACCACAGGTTTAAATCCACTGGTATAGAGAGGGAGTCGGAGATCGACTACTTTTTACCTGGTTTATACATGGGAAGAAAATGTACAGAAAAGTGAGAAGGCTCTAATATTTGCCAGGCCAATGTAAACATGCTAGTGATGGTAGCACCAGAGCTTTGGGACACACACAATCCCCGAACTTGACTTGCCTTTCTACCCTGCCTGGCTAGAAGAGTCGCCCAGTATACAAATGCGGAGATGTGCCAGCGCACATTCATAGGAAGCAAATGTTTAAATTCACAGATCTCAGAAAGTGATTTTTTCCCCAGAGACTGAGCTTTAACGGCAAAAAAGAGATTTTGGCCCCAGGCGATGCCAGCGTCTGGGTCAGCCTCAATAGAATTGTTTTATTTTATTTATTTTGCTTTTAATTTCCTGTCCGTCACGTTTCTTCCGCCCAGAGCAGTTTTTGCCCTGAATAGACCCTACCCTCACAGAGCTCTTCCAAAGGCTACTCGCTCGGCCGGCCAACTAGGCTATCTGATTACTGAACATGACGTCTCTGAAGTGGGGGAACATCTCAGAACAAGCTTATGGGTGTTGAAAAAAGGAGTTTGACTTGACTTTGAAACATATGCCAAAACTGCAAAACATCCAGAGTTACAGCAATGGAAAACCACAGCTGTGAGAAACCGCACCCATCCCTGTTCTCTGCAGTGCTTGGGATCATTTCAGGATTAGTATCGCTTCCCATCACAATGGGACAACCATGCATCCACCTGAGCCTGGGGCTGCAGAGTGGAGTGGTGGTAGAGGCAGGTTACGGGTTCAGACGGTGGGTGGGATGCTGCATCCTCTTAGTCTGGATAAGGTATCTTCTGGCAGCCGCTCCAGTAATAATACCATCCACTTCCAAGACGTAAAGCTGAGAGATGGCATCAACCCCTGTTTGTTTAAGACATTCTCCTCAGTGCAGAGGCTCAGTGCCAAACTCCAGAGACTGGGGCCCCTTCTCCCCATCCCAAGGATATAGAGATATCATGCTTCAATCAGGTCCGAGTTAGCAGTGCTTTTTCCCCCAGATAATAGGCAATGGAGGACTCCTAATGAGTGCAAACGCCTTTCTGTTGCTGTGGTGAAGGGAAAGGGAATAATAGAAATAAATGAAGGAAAGCTGGGGAAATTAAACCAAAGACAAGCGCAAACAATAGCAGAGCAAATGATCCCATAATATAGAGGTAAATGATATCAGTCTCAGTTCCACTGCACAGTCAGAGCATTAAGAAAAGGGATAGAGGATGAAGTTCCTGCATGTAGACTTACTGCATGTAATAAATAGTACATGTCAATTGACAGAGGTAAAAGGGAGATAGAGATGTAGAAACAGATACATAGCCATAGGTATAAATCACATCCATATACATTTGAGAAGGTAATTCATTATGAGACGAAGTGTCGGGAATTATGAACGGCATCAAATATAGGCAGAAGGTAGTACTTTACAAAAGCCCTTAGTCTGCGAAACAAAATAATGAAATGGATAATACTGTATTACTTACAGTGAATACAACACTACTACACTGCAGACATTGCTTTTGCATTGCAATGGGTCCAAAAAAGCAATTCAGTGGAATGTAGTGGACAACATTGCAGCAAGGTGGGTGTTAGGACATCGCAATGAAGGAACTTGAATGTTGACCTGCCATTTACCGTAAATATATTTTGGTCTCGAGCTGCTTTTTTTGGTACGGTGCACTATGGGTATGCCGAAAGAGTGAAGGCATAGCAAGACTAATCACAAATGTTACTTCAGGACACAGTGCAGGTCGACAAGCAAATCAAACCCTACTTGCCTCAAGGTCATTGACGCAACTTGTTCAATGCTACGATTTCTTCTTTGTTTTGATGGCATCATTACTCTAAGGAAAATATACATCTTTATTTTGCTGTAAAAGTGCAGGAAGAACAGATGGACAGAGAAAGAGGGAGAAAGCAGGTCTGATGAGTTCCATGTGGAAACGATATGATTGAAGCAGCAACTTGAGGCCTTGATGCCTGCCACATCCTTTGATTCCAAACAGAAAAACACACACACACACACACTTCTGTGATTTGCTTTGCCAGTGGACAAAAAAGGGGGAACATTACCTTGCCATGACAACAAAAGCAGCCAAGGCACGGCCCCTTGTGTTCCTCTCCTTTACAACTCCCTGCGGTGTAACACAGATGAGAGCAGAGAGCCAAAGCAGTACACACCTGCAGCTACATACCTCTCAGACACTGGGCTGGGGGAGAAGACAAGGCTGGGGGAGAAGACAAGGCTTGGGGAGAAGACAAGGCTTGGGGAGAAGACATGGCTTGGGGAGAGGACAAGGCTGGGGGAGCAAAAGAGAAAGCTAGAGTACACGTAAGAGCATAGGAAGTGTACAAGGAGCTGGTACAATGCATTGAAGGTGTAAATGTTGAGGGAAGTATTACAGTTGTTTGGCATCAGTCTGCCATAACACAAACCGTATATAGAGAATGCTGGAGATTGTCAGGGAATGTGCAGAGCGCTGAGGGGTGGGGAAGGGGCTAGTGGCCGCTGTGGGGAGGGATGAATTAAGAGTAAATAGTGAGATGAGGGGACATGACTCCCGTATTAGAGAGGGAGGGAAGGTGACAATAACAGACAAGCCTGCATGCTCCTCCTCTCACTAGCCTCCAACATATTTTAGATTCCGATAATTCTGTGACTCTCGCGCCCCGCCTCACTCGGAACCAAATACGTAAGGGACTTAAAATGAAACGTTTGCTGTGGTTTAAGTGGTGGACCGCTCAAAGCTAAAATATCCCATTTAGAAGACAGGGAGCAAGGTTTCTTAGTTGAGGACATTCACAACATTTCAGAGGAAGTGCTAGAACTAAACATGGTGAGACAGGACTTACTGAGGTGAAGGCCAGGAGCTCTTCTTCAGTCAGCTTATGGATTGGGTTGTTTTTCTGGAAATCAGTGCTGCAAGACAGAGACATGACACACTAATGAACATGAAGTTATAAATCGGATACAAGCCCGTCTCTGCCTTCCCCCTATTGATTGCAGTGTTCTCCCGTACATTGATGCTCCAACGTGATTTGTTTCCCTATCTATTGATTGCAGTGTTCTCCCGTACATTGATGCTCCAACGTGATTTGTTTCCCTATCTATTGATTGCAGTGTTCTCCCGTACATTGATGCTCCAACGTGATTTGTTTCCCTATCTATTGATTTATTAACAGTCAAGTGCTATTGTTCATTTCGTTGACGACCCATCAGTGCATTGGCCATTAGACAGAATTGCCTGTGCTATGATAGAAAGAGCTTTCATTGTCCCCGAGTCTATGAGACCATTCATCTACAGGTAACTGCCAAAATAAAGGAATACAAAGTATATTGAAAGCAGGTGCTTCCATACAGGTGTGGTTCCTGAGTTAATTAAGCAATTAACACCCAATTATGCTTAGGGTCATGTATAAAAATGCCCAGTTGGCAATTATTTTGGCTACCATGGCTGGAAGAAGAGATCTCAAAGGAGCATGGGGGTTTAAAGGATGTGTGTGTGTGTGTGTGTGTGTGTGTGTGTGTGTGTGTGTGTGTGTGTGTGTGTCACCAGATCTCAACCCAATTGAACACTGATGGGAGATTCTGGAGCGGCGCCTTGATACAGCGGTTTCCACCACCATCAACTAAACACCAAATGAGGGAATTACTAGTGGAAGAATAGTGTTGCATCCCTCCAATAAAGTTCCAGACAAGAATTTATGCCAAGGCGCATTGAAGCTGTTTTGGCGGCTCATGGGGATCCAACGCCCAAATATGACACTGTTGGTGTTTCCTTTATTTTGGCAGTGACATGCACATCACTGCACCGTCTGAGGCGCGATTGGTGTCAGAATAAATAGTGTTTGTTCTTTTTGATTAACAATTCAGAGTGGTTTTGCAATCCCGCAGCCATGTGCCTGCAAAGGCCAATCAGCATTAGGCAGGTGGACAATACTCCCATGGGCACAACACACTGACCTAGACAAGGCAGAGGGCCAGAGAGTGGTTTACTCTCCTTCATTTTACTGATCTGAAAACACTAAATAAAAGCAATGTGGAGAATGGCTACCAAGAATTAGTTTTCACTTGTCAAGCAGCCATTTTAGACTACTGAGATGCACCCGTAAAAGGTATAAAACCAAAGCCTGAATGGAAACTTCTGTGGCCAGCTACAAAACCAGAGCAGGTTTTGGCAGGAGGGGAGAAGTCAAGTTGGGGGTGTTAGGGGAGTCTGTTTTCCAGACCAAAGAGGACTTTGATTTCAGGAAAATTAGATTCAATAATAACCAGCAGTTCTTTACAAATTGTGTTTCTTATTTTCCCACTTTAACATAGTTGAGTATAGTCTGCCAGGTGAGAGATGTCCATCTGTGTGTGTGTGTGTGTGTGTGTGTGTGTGTGTGTGTGTGTGTGTGTGTGTGTGTGTGTGTGTGTGGTGTGGAGTGACCTGTGGAAAAGCCACAGAGTTCGCAGGGTTCTCTTGGAACCCTTCAGTAGTACTAAATGAATACGGCCACTTAGAGGAATTTTTGACATGATAAATCACGTACCACACCAAACCAGCAAAAAATATTTACATATTTCATTCCTTTTGAACAGCTGTTATGGTTTCCTCTTCCACATTATTCAATTTAACCAAAGAAATCAAGCAATTTCACCTATTTAGTCCTTTGGTTGACTGAACTTTTTTGATTACACTTACAATTTCTGAAAATGTAATGGTGCAGCGCCAAGTTCTATGATTAGAGTTTGTTTATTAAAAAAGGTACATTTACTCCCCAGTTATGAAGGACAGATCTTAACGGACATTCTTCTTAAAACCTTTTAGAACAGTCATTGAATAATTGTAAACAGGAAAGATCTGGCCCTGGTTTTCTGACTAACGGGGGATCTTCAAACATGGATTTGATGACAGCATTATCATCCGTAATTGTTTTTTGGCACCAGGCCAGTAGTCCACAGGTCCATTATGGGTAGGAGGTGGATGGAGAAAGGCAACAGTGGTTTTTGGCCAGGCTGGGGCAGTCATTCTTTGTAATGTCATACAGTATGTAGAGAAACCAATACCAGCCAGTGCCATTGACATCTAGTTCCTTAGTTTTTTTTACCGGCAGGTGGTTGTAGGGGGTGTGCCCGGGAGTTGCCAGGCCCCCAGGAATGGCAGTAACCCAAGTCCAGGGAAGAGAAGGGATAATCCAGACAGGGTCACATTCCCAAAGCTCAGTCGAACGGCGTGAACTCACTGATACACTACGCCTGGGAATGGTAGGGGAGAGCAGGAGCACAGGGCTGGAAGTGGTGGACTCCCAATATTCTACACAAGTGCAGTGTCAAGTATGTGAGTGCGAGCTTGTGTATACACTGGTGTGTGTGTAACTGTGTGTGTGTACACGTTAATAGTATTGAATCTGTGCCGTTTGACTTGGTGCATAGATATGACCTTTTATCCTTTGCAACCTATCAAGTCAGAGGAATGGCAACAAAACTCAAAAAAGTATCGGGAGGAAAGTATTTGATACAAACACAGCATCGGTGTACTATATTAAGCTTATATATTGAAGTTGGGTGTTTTACAATGATTTTACCAACTTTCTCTCTTGCTTTTCCACCCCATGAAAAAGATGACCTGTTCACCAAAACATTGATATTCCACATTGAACCCAGTCAAAGATTACAGGCCAGACATTCAATCTGGCTATAATGGTTCCTCAACTAAAACAATCACCTTTACACTCTGCTATTTTCCCCTCTGGGATGATTGACCAGATGCCGTTAAAGAGGGTGTGAGGATGTGTCAGTGTGTGTGCGCACGCAGCTGCAAACAACCCTAAATGCTACCGTGCAGAATTGACTTTGACATCCACATTTCGACCCACTCCAGCCAAGACTAATTTCGCACACCATTGTTTTGTGGCTAATTCGCCTCTCCTTTCCACGGCTACACCCTAAACATGCACACAAATCCCTCTTGACAACAAAGTGATGTGGTTAGGGTCATTTGGAGGGTTGAAGAGTAGCAGGATACACATTGAGTGTTATGCAGGTACTGTAGGTGAAGTTTTAAAAACTGCTTTGAAAACCTCTCAGCAGTTCTGCATGGTCACCGGACCACAGAGAGAAGGGAGTTGTGGGAAGCATCCTTGGACATTCAGCAGACTAAAGGGGAAAACTCAAAAAGATAACATGTCAGCTATTCAAATCACAAAGGATGGTTTCTCTTACCCCAAAACGGCATGGCACAGAATTCCAGGGAGTTTAAGTCATTATTAACCATGGCGACAGGGGTTTTCGGGTGTATTATTGCATTACAGATAAGCGGGAAGCTGGTGTGCTACCCCCTCACATGACCCACACCAATCCCCGCCCTGAGACCAGCGGTTAATCCATTTTCAACGACCAGTCAATCCATTTATATCGCAGCCCAGCGGAATTATGTTGGCTAATTATTCCACGCCTACAATTTAGTCACTTAACAGGCGCGAGGCGAGATGAAGACTTTTTAACCAGCCTTCTCACACATGCCCAATTAAAGAGCAACATCAAAATGTGGCCCCAGAGGATGACGTGTAGCTGGGTTGGTTGTGTTCCCACAACATGTAGACTGACTCTGCACTATAGGGTCATTGAGCACCTATGTGCCAGGAGTCTCCTCTAGATCCTAGCCCATTGAAGGGAGGGAAATGAAGGGACAAACTGCAGAAGGAAGTGGTGCTCTTTGATACGACTGTCTCTAGAGACGTACAGGGAATTTACAGAGATTGAATTTGTGAGGAGAAACAATTGTAACATTGATGAGGGCCAAGTGCTGAAGAGGAGTAACGAGTAACACCTGATACTCCCCCTTTGTCCAACCCAAGGCAGAGGTGTGGTTAATACAGCACACAGCCCTGAGGTTCACCCCTGGAGCAGATAGGAGGGGCAAAGCACCAGAGTACCAAAAGAGGACACAAAGCAGAAGGGGGGGACCTGTACCACCCACCATGCTCAGGGGGGAGGGGCCACCCCTATCGCGCAACAGATATACAATGAGAGCTAATGAAGTTGGACCACAGTGTTCACTCTACAATAATCTCGTCCCCTCTCTACATTTCATTTTCTTACCCTTCTTCCCTTCACTTTACCTACCCCCTTTCCCCTCCTTGTCCCTTCTTCCCTTCCTCCGGTTTACCCTTCTCTCACTCCACCTCCCCCCACCCATACCCTTCTTTGTCCCTTCCTGTGCCGCTCATGCTCTTGGCATCTGTCACAGTGAGCTTGGAGGAGAGGCGGAGAGTGAGAGCACTCCCTGAACTCTGAAATCCCTCTGACTCACTCCTAAGCAAAGAAAGAGACAGACAGAGGAGGAGAGAGTCTGCTGGCCTCACCATCGCCTCATTTTGACACCTCTCAGGAGGGGGAGAAAAGCATAGAAAACGCCAGGAGCAAGGACATCACTCTGTAGCAACCATATCAGATAGAGGCTTCGGAAAACAGATCCTAAATGGAACAAAAAAAGAGCAGCCTAAAAAGCATGAAAAGCTGCAATGAAATGAAGCAATAGTAACAGTGATATACTGTTAAGAGCTGTCATAATCCAGTTAAATTATAAAAAGGCATCTATAAAAAGATTTTAACATTGCTGGTAAAGTTTAATTAAATGTATTACATTTGTTTGGAATAGGCCTCTCCCCTGTAGAGGGAGAGGCCTATTCCAAAAGGACTGAAAAACTATACTCGTAAAAAAGGCCCTTTGGCTGGGGCCCCGACAACCAGACTTTAAGAAAAAAAAAGGAATCTAACACGGGCAAGAAGGCAGACTAAAAACAGTTTATAATAAAGTGGTAGAACTAGCAGACCCCAGACACGCACACACACACCATCTTTCCAGTCGGTGGAGCAGTGAAAACGGGGACAGAAGTTCGGCCCACTGTCGTCAATCACCGGGCCTCCCAGCGCACCCTAGAGAACAAAACTACCTCCTCTGTAGACCTTCACATGACCTCTCCATCCCATCCTATCCCTCGCCTGCCACTTGGGAGGCACATCTTTTTTACTGATCATGTTAGTGTCTGGTTTAAGTATCTGGTTTAATAAATGGAAAACCTTGGCTAACCCTTCTCCTTGACTAAGCTTAAATATATTTCACTATATCAATGAGGAGGACGGATGACGGGGTTGCTTATGTATCACCGTTGAAGGATTGTGTTCGACAGCCATCCTTATTTTAGCCCGACATCTTGATTGCTATTGGTGACGTAGATAATAGGTATGTTCATCATTTGATCCTTGTAGTGTCAATAAGGTTAACTGTATTCCACACAAAATGGCCTCCTAGCCCTTGACATCTAGTCTCACAATGGAACAGCCTTGACATTGACAATTGAGACTGTTAGTAACCTTTATTGAGCATTGGGGTTGTATTCACTGAGCTGGCCGGAGTGTGATGTGTTTACATGTAGATGTCGTGTTCGCTCCTTGATGAATGACAAAGTACTTTTTATAACCAGACACTTCAGCTAGAATTACAACGATGTGTGGCCATCCAAGGCATACTATCAAAACCAACTGGGTGGGTGGTGCATTGCATTATGGGTAGTGTATGAACCTGGGTCTCCCAAAGGAGCAACCAATGTCTTAGATCGTGAGACCAAGAGGGAATTCCCTTTTGGTCCGAGGGCAGACACCGGTTTTTAAGTTCGCAGGCAGGGCTATCATCACGTGACCATGAGCAACCATGCTGACTCATATCCGTTACAGTGGCATAGTGTATTATAAGTTAATAAGACTAGTCGACCACTTTACTATGCAATATTCAAAAACATACTATACTCTAGACCAGGGCTGTCAAACTAATTCTGTCCTGGGCACCGCATTTGGTCTTCAACGAGGTCCGGAGGCCCGCACTGAAAATATATTTCCTTGCTGTAAAAATATGCTAAATATATATATATATATATTTTTTTTTACTCAAACCCCATCCGGCCTGGATGCTTGACAGCCTTGCTCTAAATTGACTAGAAGAGTCATGCCCATAGACACAAATCATAGTTATGATTTTGTGTTACTTATTTCTTGACTACTACTTTGAGTACTACTAGTCTAACCCTGCAAGTGTAGATCGCTTAGGTGACTGACTTAACTAGTTCATAGATCATAGTGTTTCGTCTTACCAGATTCCCAGGATTACGGCCTGCTCCTCACCGCTGAGGTCCGGCATCTGGTACTGTCCAGGCTCAGCAAGGTTGATCTGGTTCAACACAGTGTCATCACTGAGGTCATGGTCCTGTTGGGCCAAACACATACCAGACAGCTCAGCAAGGGGTTACTAGCACATCCTTCAAATAATAGCATATCATGACCGCAGGCAGGCAACCATAGAAAGGTAAGGCGTCCTTTTAAGTGGTTCTCCAACGTCAGTGACTAAAAGTGATGGATTCATGGAGTTGGGAGTGAAAGTTGAGGCAGGGCTTTTTTTGGAGAGATTACTTTTCCAGGGGAGTGATGGCTACTTCCTCAGGTCAAAAAGCACTCTCTCACACTTTCCCCCCTCGGACTCCTCTTTATCATCCTTAACTCTGCATCTCTAGGTTACTTTCCTCTTTTTTTGTCTTATGTAATTGGAATGTGACTGACCCATTTAGATTTGGTTCCAGGAGAAAAATCTAAACGTCTTGCTTCAAAAGAAAGAGTCTGCTACCATGCACAGCTTGTGAACACATGGATGCACTCACCCAACCACTCAAACATACCCCTAAAAAAAATGTCAGAGCTCATGATTACTGTGAACTGAAATCACAGTAAACAAAAGGGGATGCGTGGTTTGGCCAATTTCTTGACTTGTAAACAAGTCTAAGGCACACACAAGGCAAACAGTGAAAAAGTCCAACAGCCCACCACCCAAATTCTCTGGCCAGCATAAACACCCTGTAGGGTTTAACTGTCAGGAACACCCAGGAAAATGGCACCATCTTGAAGGGTTTGGAAGTCCAGAGTTCCTGGTTCCCTGTGGCCCTTGAAAAGAGGAAGCTAACGATGCCCTGCGTCACAGGCTGCACCTGTCCGCCAGGTGTCTGGGTCAGAATACACACCCATGGTTACACTCACACGGACCCACACTTAGGAAAACAAAGGTCAGCCCACCAAAGTAAGCCATCTACAGGATGGCTGACTGACTCAGTGGTGGTTTTATCATGCATTCACCTGCATCCACTCCAGATATCACAGAGACAGTTAAATGTTCAAAACCAAAATAGTTGTTCCATTTGCTTTCCCTATTGTAATTCCCCCCTTCCCTGTGATGTTCTCCTAATCGTTTTACCCCCGTCTGCTTTCCCTCACCAGCTGATAAAAGAACCAGCCATCTGTGGCAAATCTGGAGCTTAATCCCAGATTGTCTTTTTGCATCAAGTGCCTCTACTTTATCTGCATTTCTGACTGAAACCCTCCTCAATGGTGCATGACACGCAATGTTCCATAGGACAGAAAGAACACGTCACAATTCAAGAACCTGCTTTTGTTGAAGAATGAATCCTAATTCCTTTTTTTGACTGACTAAGTGCTTTGTCTGCATATTATAACGTAGACTTGACAATTGATCAAAGTACACAGAAAGGTTGTGTCTACACTTAGTGCAAGCTATTACAGTAATACTGGGTGGGTACACTTGGTATTTCTTAAATACAGTATCCAGAGTATTTGTACCATGCACATACCTCTCACGCAGTCATTGGTTCTTACATTTCATATACAGGGTTGGCATTTCTCAGCTCAGATTGAAAGTAAGTATTTCATGGTATAAGAGTATTGTATGTTCATGCCACCATTTTCATGCCATTGAGAAGGTCTTATCTCAGAGGAAGACGGGGTCAATTGTTACTGGGGTCTCACCCTGCTGCCTATGTTATGTGGTGCTATTTCTCTCCGTCTCTCCATTCCAGCCAGCCAGTGAGCTCTGGCTAATGGGGCTTGATTGAGCCCATTTACCCCCCCCCCCCCCCCCCCCTTAGCCTGTAATGAGAGCATTAGTGGTCTGAGAAGCAGAGCCCGGGAGCAAGCAGGATCCCCACCACAGACAGGAGGACGTAGGATCAGTCATTGTGTGGAATGTCCAGTACTGTTCATTTCATCACCAAAATAGTGACAGAAATTAGTCAAACACTTCTTTCAGTGGCAATTGAAGAGACGGTAACTGACTAAAAATATATATATACATATATATATATTTTTTTCATTTGGGTTGAGGAAAATGAGACTAAATTACTAAAATCTGACTAGTAAGTCGACAATATAAGAGTTGAATGATTGAGATCTTTTCAGTATTATTTGCAATTTGGTGGCAACAAATCATTGATGCAAATAAGAAACATGAAGTGGGTACTCTCCCAGTGGTAAAAGCTCCCGGTTGAAAAGAGGGCCATGTTTGGAGCCACTTTACTTAATGTAGACCGATTGCAACATTTCCATGGGAAATTACCTCAAGAGACATCTGTAAGCACATCATCCCAATATATAGGTAGGCTGATAACAGATTGATAATGCTAGCAAGTAGTTTGCTACAACCTATCAGACCACTACTTATAACACTTTAAATTATAACTTTGATTACAATATACAGCGCATGACCAAAAGAATGTGGAGACCTACTCGTCAAAAATCTTGTTCCAAAATCAAGGGCATTAATATGGTGTTGGCCACCCCTTTGCTGCTATAACAGACTCCACTCTTCTGGGAAGGCTTTCCACTATATGTTGGAACATTGCTGCGTGGAATTGCTTCATTCAGCCACAAGGACATTAGTGAGGTTGGGCACTGATGTTGTGCGATCCCACACTGATCTCGACAAACCATTACTATATGGACCTTGCTTTGTGCACAGGGGCATTGTCATGCTGAAACAGGAAAGGGCCTTCCCCAAACTGTTGCCGCAAAGTTGGAAGCACAGAATCATCTAGAATGCCATTGTATATTGTAGCGGTAAGATTCCCTTTACGGTTCGAACCCAGGCTGTTGCGAAGCCGGCCGCGACCTGGAGACCCATGAGGCGACGCACAGTTGGCCCAGCGTCATCCAGGTTAGGGGAGGGTTTGGCCGGCTGGGATGTCCTTGTCCCACTGCGCTCCACCTACTCCTCTAGCGACTCCTGTGGCGAGCCGGGTTTAATTTTATTTATCTATTATTGAGCTCAAAAGCAACTATATTAAGACAAAAGATATTTGACACGGCTTTGAGATTCATGAGTCTTCGGATTAGGTTGCTTTATTATGAATGCCTGCTTGGACACGTTAGATGAAACAACGTATTTATTGAATAGCCCACCATCTCAGTAGTCTATTACACTGTCGAAAGCACTGAATGACTTCATAAGATGAATGACCAATTATAGTGTGTGATGCTGTGGGGAAGAAGAAAAAAAATGTGCCACCAAATCGTGGGCTGGTGACACCAACTCAAAAAGTTGGTGGCACTGGGGAAAATGTTAGTCTGGAGCCCTGTCAAAGTGTTTAATGTTTTTTTTTAATCTGCTGCAGAGTAATGTGTTCTGCCAATTTGGCTGTTGGGAAGAGAATCATGCGATAGGATGTTATGCAGATAAATACGTTGGTAAGACAACGCTATGTACAGTTGAAGTCAGAAGTTTACATACACAAGTGGCCCACTGTTTGTCATTTTGACAGTAGATATTCAAGAGGACAATGAGTGAAGCCTCCACTTGAGAGTAGAGGTCAGCCATCTTGACATACACACTTGACACACGCCAACTTACACACACACACCACTGGCAACAGGACCAGAGGGGCCGGTGGAGTCTGATTTAGTATAGGTACAAGCAGAACCCCAGCAGGATAGAAAAATGCAGATAGGATGAAATACGAGGGAAACCAAGACGGATCACAAGTTGAATACAGACCGGTCAGAGGGGCTAAACAAAATAAAATAACAGCCCCCTCTGCATTCTCTCAGCCTTCATTCCATCTGGAAAGTCTGCATGTTTCTGAGTGTGTCTGTGTGTGTGACATTCAGCAAACACCCTCCTTCACCTTTGTCCCTTGACATTGTTGGGTAGGGTTCAGCCCAAACCAGGGTCTCCAACACCCACCACAGGACCCCTTGTGCTTGTGGAGGCCCTTTCCACTTGCCATACTTTTTAGTGTGTGTGTGTGTGTATGTGTATGTGTATGTGTATGTGTATGTGTGTGTGTGTGTGTGTGTGTGTGTGTGTGAACCCACTACGCCATGGGCCTCTAATAGGCACTTCATCATGGGGGGAGTGACACGGTTTGGGCCCAGGGTGAGAGTTAAACAGCTGGGCGCTGTCTGCCTCACCTCTGCTCTCCAGTGCTGTGTGGCTCTACTGACTGGATATTTGATTGTTCTAGCAGGGAGAGACGGGGCTGAGATGATGACAGAGTCAGATGGATTAGATAGACAGCAGAAGATAGCTTAGCCCCTGAAGTGTCAGCAGGTGACTGGCCCACATGCTTGGCTTGGAGAACGTCCCTGGACAGGAGTGTCAGATCATCGCGTGATGCTGCTGGATCATAAAACCACCATGTCCATGACAGAGCTGCCTGCTTTCTCTAATCTTCAAATCAATCTACTGGGCTCAGATGCTTCATCCATGTGGACAGGTTAAAGGGTTCATGGTAAAAAAAATAGCTCAGGTCAGGGTAATACAGGGCAATAGTTATTCAATCAGCACTGCATTCTAAGTAATAACCTCCATGCTGTACATCTCAGCAGCAAAAATCAATATCGTTCATAAAAAAAAAAGAAATCTGCACTTCGCGTGCTGCAGTTCGGGGCCCATTCAAAATGAGTATGGATTCAAGGATGAAGCCTAGACTGTACAGCACACTCCACTGGCTTCCAGTCGAAGCTTCCATCATCTTCAAGAACCTGGTGCTTGCCTACCGAGCAGCAAGGGGTTACTGCCCCTCCTTACCTTCAGGCTATTGTCAAACACTACATCTCAGAGCACTCCGTTCCACCAACGTTGGTCTCTTGCTCTCCCTCCCCTACGGGAGGGCAGCTCCCGCACAACCCAGTCAAAGCTCTCCTCTGTCCTGGCATCCCAATGGTGGAACAAGCTTCACCCTAAAGTCAGGACAGGAGAATCGCTGCCCATCTTCCAAAAACATTTAAAGAGCATCTTAAATACCTCGCCGCCATTGGACTCGGGAGCAGTGGCAACGCTTCACCATCTCGACGGACGAATCTGGGTTTGGCGGATGCCAGGTGAACGCTACCTGTCAGTATGACAATGCCCCCGTGCACAAAGCAAGGTCCATACAGAAATGGTTTGTCGAAATCGGCGAGGAAGAACTTGACTGGCCTGCACAGAGCCCTGACCTCAACCCCATCGAACACTTTTGTGATGAATTGGAACGCCGACTGCAAGCCAGGCCTCACTAATGCTAGTGGCTGAATGGGGATTCAATTGCAATGTTCCAACATCTAGTGGAAAGCCTTCCCAGGAGAGTGGAGGCTGTTATAGCAGCAAAGGGGGGAACAACTCCTTATTAATGCCCATGATTTTGGAATGAGATGTTCGATAAGCAGGTGTCCACACACTTTTGGTCATGTACTGTATCTTAAGATGAACTCACTAATTGTAAACTGCTCTGGATAAGAGTGTCTGCAAAATTACTAAAATCTCAAATGTACAGTATAGCGATAGAATGCCTACCCGGATCACATATCTGTGTAACCATACTATGTAGCTTCACAATTCATCTAATTTAGAACAGAGAACTTGAGAGCAAATCTGTGGCGAGAGGAGTCTCCTCAGATCATGAAGCCTGGGGTTGAGGTGCATTGCAGTGGTGAGCAGAGTGGATATGGAGGATCAGGTAGGGGTAAGTGTGTGTGTGTGAGACCGAGAGAGTCAGTGGGTCTGGGGTCTGATTCATGCAGAGCTGACAGGCGTGCACAGTGCAACTTGTTTCCACTCTCTCGGGGTCCTTTGGGTACGTGGCTCTTTCCTGCACGGACAGCCGCTCCACGGGCGTGCAGGCCAATCACCTAGCATCCTGTCGTCACTAGAGCCCGACCGATAAATAGGTTGACTGATATCAGCAGATACTAGCCTCGCACAGAAATATTTGTTATTATATCCAGTACACAGAATAAACAAATATGTTTGCTCATTTGCAGTAATTTTTTGATTTGTTCAACAAGCTGCTCATTGAACATCATTCAGACCGTAAGTCACGACGTGAGAGAGTAGGCATGGCGGTTTGACGCCGAGTAGCTTGCCACAGCCAGCGAAATTCAATAAGTAAATAATAAAGTACACTTCACCAAGCCAGCAGCCCTGTACTAAATCACATGCTTACTTAACATTAGCTGGCTAGCCAGCAATGTAGTTAGGCTTTGTCTTGCCAGTAAGGTAGTTAGCCTAGCTAGCAAGCAAACTGTTTCTTATGTGCCGACACTGGACTGGCGCCAAAGTGAACTCATCCTCCATAAAAAAATAACACCGTTACTGTCTGGGCCTATTATGTTAGTGGGCTTATTTGTTTTTCCCCCAAAATACACAATCTGCAAAAAGAAAGAGCGTTGGTGTAGATCTATGATTCAGACCATGTGTTTGCATTCATGAGAAAACATTTTCGTAATTAACAGCTAGCGTGTATTTGCCGGAACAATCTTTCATTGCGGGGTTGCCATAAAGTGTTTCTTTACATGACATTTAATTGTTGTAAAGCACTGTAGGCAATCTACTCAATACAAATGCTGATGCTGACATCTAGTAGTGACATTAAACTGCATGTTACTGCATAGTTTGAACTTGAACAGCGCAGTTGCAGATTTACTTTGAGACAGTTTCATTCATTCAGTCCTTGTTTATTAGTGTTCTTGTAGCGCTTCAGCACAAAACCTAATGCATTCTTCTAGAAAAATAATGAAGTTGTACCTAACATGGAAAACTGAACAAGTGTTTTGTATTTAGAGGATATGATTACTTTTTGGTGGTCATCACATAACCACAAATAAAATAATGTAATTTTACATATTTAGTTAAGAAATCATAATTTAGGGTATCTGTTAATCTTCGGAGAACAATGTGTAAAAAAATAAATAATACATTCCACCTCTAAAAAATTAAATAAATGTAAAAAATTGACCGCAGGGATGGAAATTACAGTCAATTTTGCTGCCAACAAAACTGACCGTCATTAACCGGTCAACAAACAGTAAAAAAAATAAAATAATTTGAAACAGTAAAATGACGTGACCAACTGAAAATACTATCAGAAGTCTGTATATAATGACGAGATGCTTATGTTTCCGCCCTAACAACGGGAGTCGTCCCAAGGCGAGAAGGCAGGCGACAAGCTTAGGCCCTGAATAAGCCCATAGTAAAGCATTGTACAGATTTTGCCGAGTGAAACATCTCGCTTCTTCCTGATACCATGCATGCATACAAGGACCAGACATTTTTCATTAAAAACTTAATGGAAACATGCAACAATAGCGAGCCTATCGTCTTACAGTCAAAGACCGTAGCCTATTATTAAACATTTAACTCCAGTCATTTTCAAACATTTGCCAAAATGCAATTTGCGGAAAACACAGTCCTAAACAGCGCACCTCATGCGAGCAGTTCCATATGTGACAGATGAAAATCTCCATCAGAAACTAGAGGGGGAATATAATAACAGCTACAATAATAGGTTGCTAATATGACTAGGATTGTCACTTTGGCCTATGGACAATGAAAGATAGTTGATATGAAAACCAATGGAACAATGGCATGAGGAAGTCTTTATAAAATAATTGCCTCCACGTTCCTACGGATGGATTTTCGCATGGCTACTTTGAAGCCAGGTAAACCATGCCTCATGATTTGAAGTAAAGTAAAACGTTCAGGTTTCAAACAATTATATCGCTTCAATCTCCCATTACAAAGTGGTGGGTGACACGCTGATAGTCAACCGTAGGCAGGCTATAGCCTACGCATCCGAGTGGCGAATGGGAGGCGTGCTTTACAAGTTGAGATTGGGGGGAAAATAGCTCCTTTTTAATCGTGGCAACCAACGTTTGTAACAAGATTGCATTTAGAATGTTCATTTCTTGCTCAGTGACTAGGCTTACAAAAGCAGATTTCACTCCAGTAACCTACAGGCTTCATGAGGAGCACCTCTCGCGCTGTCTGACAGGTGGTAGGCCATTCTGCTCCTCAAACTAGGCTCTGTACACACTGGCCAATTTAATTCCACCAAATGATGCAAATTAACCTATAGACCGATAAGCATAAACGGTCAAATGTATTTTCGGCAGCTAACCGATTAACATCACTGACTTTTGCCTAACTAAAAATCGGTAAGAGACCCAAAAATGCTATATCGTTGGGCTCTAATCGTCACCCTTCATTCAGTGACATCATAGCACTGTACCCATGTTCAGTGAGCCACAAAACGGAGGGAATCGCAACATATCCCAGTTCTGTACTGCACACCCCATCCATGGGATATGCATAAATCAGTAAAATGGTAGAAACCGAAGGGTAGTACTAATGCTAACTGGACCATTCTCAGTGCTGTGAGTCTGAGGGCAAGGTCATTATCCAATGAAGGGAAAGTAATGTGGTTGCTGGTAACATGCCATAAAAGAATATTAAAAACTTTCAAAACAAAACAGAGGTATCTAGGGATCTGACTTGAGTGGCTTGAGGAATGGGTCTCCTGAAAATAGCCCAAAAAACCTGTCATCCCTCTCCGCCAAGCCAAAGGCAAGCTCGGCATGGACACTGGCTACGCCTGACCTGACAAATGAGGCCGAACAGCCGTTCTAGAATGCAATAAACCTACCCCCCACCGACTTCTCACTGAGGAAAGACAGAGAATGGGAATTCTCCCTGCAGTCACTTTCGTCCTGATTTTCCAAGGCCTCCATCACTACAGAATATCACATCAGTTATTGAGGGGTGGAGATCCCCCTCTGCTGTTGACAGTGAGTATCACACTGGATTTGCCGCCCAAAGTGAGAGAGGGTGAAGGTGAAAGGTGTAGAGTGCTTACCTTGGGCAGGCTGGCCAGTGGGGTGGGGGAGAGGGTCAGCTCACTGTCTGGCTCAGGGGCTGGGATGTCTTCCTTACGCTTGACATCCAGGATCAGCTGGGCAAGGAAGTTCTGCTGGAAACGAGTCCGTTTGCCCAGAGCACCTGCATGAAGCGAAGACCTCATCCAATTACCATGTTACACATACACTTCCCTGACCAAAACTGTAGGCCTTCTAAAACAGTCAAGCTGTTACTGTATGTTGAGACCGGTCCAAGCCTACTGTACCTACCTATCATGTTCATATCTAGGCCAGAGAGTTCCTTGGCCCGTTGAAAGTGCTCCTTGGCTGGGTTGTACTCATAGTAGGTCAGAGACGTGTAGCCACATTCCAGGTGGAACTGGATGGACAGGTTCCGGAGGGTTCCCTCAGAGAACAGAGACTCACACTTCATTACTGCAAAGAAGATGAGGTAAAAGGATGAGAAGATGACCTATTTCAGTTAAACGTAGAATCATTTGCATAGATTTAATAAGCTATTATCAGTTAAGAGTGAAAATAAATGAATACAAATAAGTTTTTCACATCTTTCAAGTTCTCAAAACCTACCACCCCACATCGTATTTTAGCACCAAAAGACGGCACATCTCATCTACTCCTAAAACTCTATTGAAGAACATCCAGAGGTCAATAAGAGCTCAGTGCACCTGCAGACCATTACCATGAGGCCATTGGTCGGCAACACAGAGCGAGAGAGACCTTGAGGAGACACATTAAAAGAGACAAATGGACAGCGGAGGAGAGAAAAGGTGTTTTGGCTTCGTCCTATCAGTTTAGTCTCGTTCAAGGCCGTGCGCGGTGTGGAAATTATCCCTGGCTCCTAATGTGTATAATTCATGACGCCACGTACCCTCGCGTTCCCCCATTCAACATTTATGAGGCAGCCCGGGCCCATGCCAGAGAGATTTACTCTGCGCCTTGTGTGTCACCTTCACTGCAGCTATTTCACACCGGGAAATGAGCTTCCTGGGCTGTTGTGACATGTGCAACGGGAGGGGGCACTTTTGTAAGGATAAAATAACACCACAACAGCCGTGTTGGGTTAGAGCTGCTACACCTTGACGGACGGTAGTTAAGACGATGACAAAGGAACAGAGGGGGATGAAAGAAAAGGTGTAAGTCCTTACCCAATTTCAAATTTGGATAGAAGAAAACGAACAGTGTGAAAAGGTGTCGTGACCAATCCCTCTGCATTGCTAGGTTGCCAGGGAGCATGGGATCTGCTCTGAAACAAACATCCTTGACAGAGCACAATATTTGGATCAGGTAATACTGTACCTCCCCACCCATTTCACTCAAAACATTATCCATTTCATATCTACTGATAACGACCCTTTCTGCATGACATCGCAAGCAACCACATACCATTAGCACGGGCCAACACAGGACAAGAGCATATACCTTTACGGGTTTACTGCTAATCCTTTTATTAGGTGTCTGTTATTTGGGCATTGTTAGAACAAAACACTGACTGATTTATTAATTCTCAGGAAATGTTATTGTAGGGTGAAAGAGGCCAAAAAGAGACCACAATAACAGTCAGTGTTGAAATAATGTACATTATTGTATCCGATCCTCAGTGTCAACTCAAAACCAACAGCAAAGCGTATGAGAGAAAGAAAACAGATTGTAAAAATCCCCTTTCCAATCTGCATGCCTTTCACACCTCAGAGCTCACAGAGCAGTAAAAGGGATTGTGTGGTCTTTCACTGGCTGCACCTCTGGAATTTGGATTGGCTGTTTGTTTCATAGCCTCTAGAGCCACGCCACCCTTCATACTCACCCGACACACACACAACCCCCCACAACAACAAAAAAGTGAACTCACGTTTAAAGCAGAGGTCAACTATAATTAAGCAGAACAATCTTAAACTGTGGTCTACTACTACTGACCTAGTGGCAGGTCTAAACAATAGGATAAACCAATGGGCAAACAAGTGGACTTAATGAGCTCAAACCACCCTGAAACGAAGGGAAGGTGAAACAGAAAATGGTGTTTCAAGGGGCCCTACCCCTTCCGTCTCAGTCCCACTATTTCTTAAATTTGATATGCTGCCCTTCAGTCCCTTGACCTTTTGGCCCTGATGGAGACATAGATTACCCCAGAGAACACTGCTACTCCAGCTGCTCTTTCCTCATCTGACTACGTTTCCTCTCATAGTCAAAGAGCATCAGGCCGTCGCGGTGGTGGCACAGGGCTACTCATTTCTCCTAACTGGAGATTCTCTCACTTGTCCATCTGCTCATTGAATTCCATGCCGTCAATGTCACTTGTACGCTCAAGCTTAATATTGTTGTCATCTATCGCCCACCAGGTGCCCTTGGAGAGTTACTCAATAAGCTTGACTCCTTGATACACTTGACTCATATCTCATACGTTGGTCCACCACCTCATGCTCAACCTCGACAACACGAAGCTGCTCTTCCTCTCGTGGAAGGCCTACCCGCTAAAAAACCTCTCCGTCACAGTTGACAACTCCACAATGTCGCCCTCCAAGTGTGCAAAGAATCTTGGCGTGACCCTGGACAACACCCTGTTGTTCTCTGCAAACATCAAAGCAGTGACTCGATCCTGCAGGTTCATGCTCTACAACATCCGTAGAGCATGACCCTACCTCACACAGGAAGCGGCAAAGGTCCTAAACCAGGCACTCGCCATGTCCCATCTGGACTACTGCAACTAGCTGTTGGCTGGACTCCCCGCTTGTGCCATCCTGCAGCCCGCCTGGTTTCAACCTTCCCATGTTCTCCCATGTCACCCCGTTCCTCCGCACACTCCTGACTTCCAGTCGAAGCACGCATCCACTACAAGATCATGGTGCTTACCTACGGAGCAACAATGTGAACTGCCCCTCCCTTCAGGCTATGCTCAAACCCTACACCCCAACCCGAGGACTCCGTTCTGCTACCTCTGGTCTCTTGGCCCTCGCACCCCTACGGGAGGGCAGCTCACGCTCAGCCCAGTTCAAGCGCTTCTCAGTCCTGGCACCACACTGGTGGAAACAGCTTTCCCCTGAAGCTAGGAGAGCAGAGTCCCTGCCCAAAAAGCCCTACCTCTTCAAAGAGTATCTTAAATAATCCCCCTCAACTAGACCCCCGAGAGAGAAGAAAAAAAAGAAAAAAAATCACTTACCAACAGAATTTATCCCCCCCCTTCCTAGCTTTGACTTTGCTGATAACTACTTTGAGGAAAAGTGTACTTACTATGCCTGTGATATGTGGTTGTCTCACCTACACTACATGACCAAAAGTGTGTGGACACCTGCTCATTTAACATCTCATTCCAAAACCATGGGCATTAATATGGAGATGGTCCCCCATTTGCTGCTATCAGCCTTCACTCTTCTGGGAAGGTTTTCCACGAGATGTTGGAACATTGAAGCGGGGACTTGCTTCCATTCAGCCACAAGAGCATATGTGAGGTCAGGCTCAAGGTCGGCGTTCCAATTCATCCCAAAGGTGTTCGATGGGGTTGAGGTTCTTCCACACAGAGTTATTCAAACCATTTATGTATGGTGCACATGGCCATTGTGCACGTGGGCATTGCTGAAATAGGAAAGGTCCTTCCCCAAACTGTTGCCACAAAGCTGGAAGCACAGAATCATCTAGAATGTCATTGTATGCTGTAGCGTTAAGATTCCCCTTCACTGGAACTGAGGGGCCTAGCCCGAACCATGAACAGCCCCAGATTATTATTCCTCCTGCACCAAACTTCAAAGTTGGCACTGCATTCGGGCAGGTAGCGTAGACCTGGCATCCGCCAAACCCTGAATCGTCCGTCGGACTGCCAGATGAAGGCCTTGCGCATGGTGATCTTAGGCTTTTTGGCAAGCTGCTCGGCCATGGAAACCCATTTCATGAACCTCCCGACGAACAGTTCTTGTGCGGATGTTGCTTCTAGAGGCAGTTTGGAACTCGGTAGTGAGTGTTGCAACCGAGGACATATGATTTTTACGCGCTACACGCTTCAGCACTCGGCGGTCCCATTCTGTGAGCTTGTGTGGCCTACCACTTCGCGGCTGAGCCATTGTTGCTCCTAGACTTTTCCACTTCACAATAACAGCACTTACAGTTGACCGGGCAGCTCTAGCTGGGCAGGAATTTGACGTACTGACTTGTTGGAAAGGTGCCATCCTATGACGGTGCCACGTTGAAAGTCACTGAGCTCTTCAGTACGGGTCATTCTACTGCCAATGTTTATCTATGGCGATTACATGGCTGTGTGGTCGATTTTATACACCTGTCTGCAACGGGTGTGGCTGAAATATCCATATCCACTCATTTGAAGAGGTGTCCACATAGCTACACTATATATATACACAATGGTATTTCAAGATGAATGCACTAACTAAGTCCCTCTGGATAAGAGCGTCTGCTAAATGACTGAAATGTCAAGTGTAGTAAGAGAGGAAAACTCTGTTGTGCACCCTGGCTAAACCAATTAATCAACGACATACTCCTTTATACATAAACAATAGATAATATGTCATGTGTTTCACCAGTGATTTGTTGCCCACCACTGCGGTGAAAGTGAGTGTGAAGGACAGAACAGTCAATATACCCACCACAGAGGGCAAAAGGGAATAGCACAACCAAGCCAAGTGATTTCTTCACAGTTCACACAACCACAACATTGGGGGCTTTGGGCACTCAATCTGTCAACAGCGGTAGGTGCAAAGCGCAGGAGAACCAGCACCTGTGTTTGTGTCACATGTTTTAGGTGTCAGGTCTTTTAGTCATGCTCAATCAACCATCACTTGGGAGAATACAGAGGACCTGGATTTTTATAAGATGCACTATGACCATTAGCAAACGTCTCAGTGAACAATTTTTTATAAAAATGTATGGTGAAAAGCCAAAATTCTTCCATGTTACTATAATTCACAATATGGCGGTACATAATTCCATTTGTGAGAGCAAATATTGTGATAGATTGCTTTCAGAATCTGACATCCCCTTATGTGAAAACCTCAGCAGAGCTGCTCACAGGCAAACATAACATTTCCCTAACATTAAAGCAATGTGTTTGGCAGCAGGACTGGCATCAGCAACTCCCTCCTGGGTGCAGTGGCCCAGCAGCAGTGACAGGTTGGCCGCGGCGCCTGGCGACCTCTCAAACTGGAGCAGATTTCAACCCTAGCTGTGTTGATGCATAGATCTGGCTGGACACTGAAGGAGTCAGCGCAGCAGGTTTTTTCACACAGCCCCGGCCACTGTGTTCATCTGCTGTTTTCCTTCTTTCCTTGATTGTCCCGGAACATTGAGCGCATATAGACAAGACGTTAGGACGGTGTCTTGTGTCAGACATGGAAAACAGACTTCTATGACGGTCAAACTGACAGGATGTATCACACTGCCTGCGTATCCCAATACTCTGCTACTCACTACAAGAGCCAATGCTATATTCAGTGCCCGTGCCTCTTCTCATCCACCATTCTCATAACTCCATGCGGGAGAGGTGGGGGTTTGCTGCAGTGTGCCAACCTAAAAATGCTCGTACCATTCTCCTCAATACCCCTGCCCTAGGCTCTCTGGGGCTACCTCCCATTGCTGAGGAAATTAGGGCTTTCGCTGCACTGCTCACAATAGCCATTGAGGGGGCGGGCTGCCTGGCACCAGTACCAATGTTTAGATGCCCCACTCCCACCAGCATGCCCTGGTGCCTCAGCCCACACAGAGCCCTCGGTGGAGGCTGTGGCAGGGCTGATCCATCTTGCTGGCGTCTCTCCTAGGTTCTGATTAGATCAGAGCCAGACTGGAGTTCCACAGGCAGGCTGACTGACTTCATCCTTCAGGTGGGGGAGAGAGCGACTTCAACGCAGCTGATGTTTCCCTCCTCCGCCTACCCAATTACCTCACTCCCTCCCTTCCATGTCCCTGTCAGTATGAGTCATACAGCGGCGGTCAGGCTTCTCAGTAGTCAAACAGGAGTTTTCATGCAAATGCAGATCCTAATACAGAGGGAAACACAGAGGTCATATATGGATACTGTAGATACAGGTATAATCCTCAACCCAAACCAGCTCTGTAGAATGCGGCCACCAACTGGCTTGGATTTACAGCGATGTAGCTACCAAGGTTGAAAGGTAATAATGGATCATGCTGATATAACCATGCAGTGTATATCTGCATGTGCCTCACTGCCTGTGATTCAGAGGTGTGACATCTCAGAGTTCCATCTGTAGCAGGGATTGAATATGTTCCATTTGTCGCTCCATTTGCATTCCTCAACTTGTTTGTCTACCCCCTCTTCATTTCTACTCTTCCCGCCATCTTTCCCTATCTCCGCCCAGTTAAAGTGTTGAGCGGGAGGACAGATGCCATGGCTCCTCTTCCAGGACTAAGGATGGGGCTTGTCGCCGCCTCTCCCAAGAGCAGGCCAACTAGGTAAACCACTTTCCCAGATGCCCCCTTAAAGCTAGACGAATGTCTCTCCTTGTTGCCCCAGGTGGAAAACCCAGCACCTCCAACCACACTTAACAATTCACACAGAGGCCCTCGGTCCCTGCAGCTAGATAAAATAACCTTCCCAGTTGAAAGAAATTGTCAGTCTAAGTCCTCAAAATAGGCAAGTTCCAAAACATAGGCTATAATGAAATAACCCTGTGCCCTTCAACATCATTGGTTATTAAGTTACATTTATGGAATACTATCATTTCAAAGGTCAAGTAGGCCTATTACTTAATTGATGTGAATAGACCAATGTGTACTATATCAGGATAAATGAAGAACAGGTGTGTTTTCTACATTGAACAAATTATCAGTTCGTCAATTTAATAAACATTTGACATTTTGGAAATAATATAGAGACCATTACTAAAGCCCCTAGGACTTAACTTCTTCCACGGGACGGTTGAGCTAACGTAGGCTAATGTGATTAGCTTGAGGTTGTAAGTAACAAGAAAACTTCCTAGGACCAAGACATATCTGATATTGGCAGAAATCTTAAATTCTTGTTATCTAACTGCACTGTCCAACTTAGTGGGTTTTACAGTGAAAGAATACCATACTATTGTGTGAGGAGAGAGCACAGTTTTGAACATAAAGTTATTAATAAACAAATTAGGCACATTTGGCCAGTCTTGATACAACATTTTGAAAAGAAATTCAATGATCCATTGAATCAGTTTAAAACTTGGCACGTACACTGCTGCCATCTAGTGGCCAAAATCTAAATTGCACCTGGGCTGGAATAAAACATTATGGCCTCTCTCTTGCATTTCAAAGACGGTACAAAAAAAATACAAAAGAACGGTTGGCTTTTTCTTTGTGTTATCTTTTACCAGTTCTATTGTGTTAAATACTCCTACATTCCTTTCACATTTCCACAAACTTCAGTGTTTCCTTTCAAATGGTACCAATAATATGCATATCGTTTTCAGTACTGAGCTACAGGCATATAGATTTGGGTATGTCATTAGGCGAAAATTGAAAAAAAGGGACGGGTCCTTAGGAGGTTTTAAAGGAAAGATTCACCCATTTTGCATATGATGCTAAACTCATCATACCGGCTGTATATCAGCCTGCTTGATCAGCAATAGCTCAGATACACATTACATTAGCCTGGGAATAGAACATCGCTCAGAGATGAACAAAAACGATATAACATTCAAAATATAACATTCAAAATAGGTCAATCTTTCCTTTAAGTGAACTCCTGAAAATAGATAAGTGGAGCACATTAACTTCACACTTACCCCTCACGTTCATGGGTGTAATCATTACTCATTCTGTTTTGCAATGAAAAATTAAGAGTTTATTGGACAGATTCAGGTAGGTCCCCCCATTTGCTGAACCTGTCCAATAGAAACACCAGTTTTCATTGCAAAACCGGAATGTTTTGCAACTGTTTGGAGTACTGATTACACCCATGGTATCAAGTCAAATGCTTTTGGTGCCCTTCCTGAGGTAACATCAATCAATAGATGACTAGCTCTCACAAAAGACGGGGACAATTGATTGGTTAGCTTGTGCAGTGTTCTCTGAAGTCAAGACTCCAAAAGGTCTATTCAGTAGAGTATATTTTAATCCTTTCTCAAAGAGCTCTCAATTCCTTCCCAAATCAGATTACTAATTCTGGGTTTAATAATTTTATGTTTGTATGGTTCCCTGCCTCTTGAACGATTAATAGACTACCTGTTCCTACACTGCAATTCAATGTGCAATTACAAACCCAATGTGCCAGACACAGCAGAGCGGGAGCCAGGGATAATCTAGCGGCAATTTCACCACCAACAGTCTGAAAACTCAGACACACTAAACAATCTTTGTTCAAGAGCCAATGAAGGCATCACATTGCAGAACTGTCTAAAAAGGAAAAACACCAGCAGCCTCCCTGTTACGGCCTTGGTTGGCAAATTTCCCAGTCAAACGGTTTCTTTCTGATTCCAAACTGAACTGGCTTCCAGTGGGGGAGAACAAAAAGGTTAGTGCTTTGTCGGCTGTCAGTTCGAGGAAGGGATGTCATCTTTAAGAGGGATATGAAGCGCAGAGAATGTGTCAATGCTGACATGAGCCCCGCTGCTTTGAAATGGTATTATATTTCTGTGGCCCAGCCAGCCACACTCCAAATCTCCCTAAAGTGATAAAGAGCAGTGAGAGATGGGGAGAGAATTAATAAATTGCTCATATTAGGGTTCTGGATCAAAAATGGAGCTAACGTGCTCTTTCTGTTGAAACAGTGCTTATTTCCCCCATGCTGATGAGGGAAATAACAGAATGGCAGAGTCCGTAGAAAAGTCAAATGTCTCAGCTCGGCATCAACGGTGGGTGCTCCCACAGCCTCAACCAATGAAAAACTCCAACATTATGGATGGAACTGACAGATCTCACCTCCGACTGTCTCCACCATGGACTTGCTGGCTGTCGACATGGCCTTCTAAAGCAGGCATGCTTCGCAAACCTGTCACGTTCTCTAGGATGTCTCAAGGTAAAGTCAGCCCTCAATATCATGATAATGATGCAGGTATTTGGTCATATCATAACTACATAATCTTTCAATAAAAATTGCTACTCAAGCAAAGCGTTACATGCATTGCATTATAACTAGGGCTGACCCCATTTAGTCAAATGGTCGATTGTTTGTCGTTAGGCTGTTGGTCGACCAAGATTTATTTCGTAGAGAAGAAGCAAAAATATATGCAGTACCAGTAAAAAGTTTGGACACCTACTCATTCAAGGGTTTCTCTTTATTTTTAACATTTTCTACATTGTAAATACTGAAAACATCAAAACCATGAAATAACACATACGGAATTATGTAGTAACCAAAAATGGGTAAAACATAAAAACAATTAATATTTTAGATTCTGCAAAGTAGCCACCCTTTGCCTTGACAGCTTTGTGCACTTTTGGCATTCTCTCAACCAGCCTCAACTGGAATGCTTTTCCAACAGTCTTGAAGGGGTTCCCACATATGCTGGGCACTTGTTAGCTGCTTTTCCTTCACTCTGTGGTCCAACTCATCCCGAAACCATCTCAATTGGGTTAAAGTCGGGTTATTGTGGAGGCCATGTCATCTGATGCAGCACTCCATCACTCTCCTTCTTGGTCAAATAGCCCTTACACAGCCTGGAGGTGTGTTGGGTCATTGTCCTGTTGAAAAACAAATGATATCCCATCTGGTTTGTGCTTAGTGGAACTGGCATATCGGTGCAGAATGCTGTGGTAGCCATGCTGGTTAAGTGTGCCTTGAATTCTAAATAAATCACAGACAGTGTCACTAGCAAGGCACCCCCACGCCATCACACCTCCTCCAAACTTCACGGTGGGAAACACATGCGGATATCATCCGTTCACCTACTCTGCGTCTCACAAAGACACGTCTGTCGGACCCAAAAATCTCAAATGTGGACTCATCAGATCAAAGGACAGATTTCCACCGGTCTAATGTCCATTGCTCGTGTTTCTTGGCCCAAGCAAGTCTCTTCTTATTATTGCTGTCCTTTGGCAGTTGTTTCTTCGCAGAAATTGAACTCTGAAGCATTTATTTGGGCTGCAATTTCTGAGGCTGGTAACTGTCATGAGCTTTTCCTCTGCAGCAGAGGTAACTCTCGGTCTTCCTTTCCTGTAGCAGTCCTCATGAAAGCCAGTTTCATCATAGCGCTTGATGGTTTTTGCGACTGCACTTGAAGAAACTTTCAAAGTTCTTGAAATGTTCCGGATTGACTGACCATGTCTTAAAGTAATGATAGACTGTCATTTCGCTTTGCTTATGTGTGCTGTTCCTGCCATAATATGGACTTGGTCTTTTATCAAATAGGGCTATCTTCTGTATACCAACCCTACCCTGTCACACCAACTCATTGGCATAAAGGAAAGAAATTCCACAAATTAACTTTCGACAAGGCACACGTGTAAATTTACATTTGTTAAAACACTTTTTCGGTTACTACATGATTCCAAGTGTTATTTCATAGTTATGTCGTCACTATTATTCTACAATGTATAAAATAGTAAAAATAAAAACCCTTGAATGAGTAGGTGTCCTAACTTTTTACTGATACTGTATATTATATCTATAATTTTTTTATGCACACAAGACAACTGTCTAAATCACGCCTGTCTCAGTGAACTAATCCATTGCGGAGGCCGCGGAGAAGGCACACCAGTAGTAAATTCACCATTCTAATCTACAATGTTAGTTTGGTTAGGGTCATTTCTGTTAATGTATTCAATATATTATTATGACAGTCTTTTACTGTTCTCATTGTCAGAGCGGCCACGATGTTTGAGGACCGAACAACCTATGCTACGTTTGTAAGGAATGCGTTCTGGTTTATTTCAATCCATTTGATTTGTCAATTCATGAATTGTTTCGTTTGTAGCGCTGCAGTCAAAGTTGAGTAAGCACCTGATTACGCATAGAAGTAGACCTAGGCTACCTGGCCTGCGCGCAAACGGCCTATAAATGTGCCAATTTGGAAAACTCATTGCATTTATGATTGTCTTAACTCACGACCACTAATAAGCTTCTCAACGATTTTTTCTTCACCTCAAGCAGCAAGCAAACAAAGTCTGTTATAACATCCATTGAGAATGACAATAGTTCCTCAACGTATCTCATTTGAAAAATCTTTCCAGCTCTCTTTTGATTACCACTCACAGGGAGAGTAATAATAGGCCTACCTGATTACTTATTATAATTTGTGCAAATAGTCTACAGCGGTGTCTGTCTGGAGCTCACAGGCGCAGGAAACTTAGGGCCCTCACTGGCGCAGAATTGGACCAGCGTCGTCCGGGTTAGAGGAGGGTTTGGCTGGGGTAGGCTGTCATAGTAAAAAACGATTTGTTCTTAACTGGCTTGCCTAGTTAAAGGTTCAATTTACATACAATACAAATAGTTGGTAATGACAAGAAGCTAATTTTAGATTTTTTATTCATCACATGATAATGATTGAGATATGAAGACTTTATAAATAATTTATATGAAACTGTTCCACAAAAATGTGCATACGAAAATCATACCTGGCATGCAGATTGGTAGAAATGGCACTCCAAATGGAAAAGGTTGCCGACCTATGGTGTAGCCTATTACGGTCAACTTCAGGAGCTTAACGGTAGAATTTAAGAAGGCCAGCAGCAAGGGTGAGGGTTGGAAAACATGTTTCTTTTCTGGTTATCTTGATCTCTGGCTCCCTCAAGTCACTTGTGTGGCTTAATTATTTTAATTAAAAAGTGAGCTTAAAGCATTAGACAAGCTCATTAACCTACGTACAACAATTGGAAAGTATTCAGACCACTTGACTTTTTCCACATTTTGTTACATTACAGCCTTATTTTAAAATGGATTAAATAGTTTTTCCCCCCATTCAAATTACACACAACAGCCCATAATGACAAAGAAAAACTGGTGTAGAAATTTTTGAAAATGTATTATAAATTTAAAAAAACTGAAATATCACATTTATATTCAGACCCTTTACTCAGTACTTTTCTGTAGCACCTTTGGTAGCCATTACAGCCTTGAGTCTCCTTGGGTATGACGCTACAAGCTTGGCACACCTGTGCTTGGGGAGTTTCTCCCATTCTTCTCTGCAAATCCTCTCAAGCGCTGTCAGGTTGGATGGGGAGCGTCGCTGCACCGATATTTTCAGGTCTCTCGAGAGATGTTTGATAGGGTTCAAGTCCGGGTTCTGGCTGGGCCGGCCATTCAGAGACTTGTCCCGAAATCACTCCTGTGTTGTTATGGCTGTGTGCTTAGGGTCGTTGTCCTGTTGGAAGGTGAATCTTCGCCCCAGTCTGAGGTCCTGAGCGCTCTGGAGCAGGTTTTCATTTAGAAGCTCTCTGTACTTTGCTCCGTTAAGCTTTCCCTCGATCCTGACTGGTCACCCAGTCCCTGCCACTGAAAAACATCCCCACAGCATGATGCTGTCATCACCATGCTTCACAGTAGGGATGGTGCCAGGTTTCCTACAGACGTGACGCTTGGCATTCAGGGCAAAGAGTTAAATCTAGGTTTCATCTGAGTCCTTTAGGTGCCTTTTGGCAAACTCCAACCTGGGCTGTCATGTGCCTTTTAGTGTGGAGTAGCCACTCTACCATAAAGGCCTGATTGGCGAAGTGCTGCGGAGATGATTGTCCTTCAGGAAGGTTCTTCCACCTCCACAGAGGAACTCTGGAGCTATCAGTGACCATCAGATTCCTGGTCATCTCCCTGACGAAGGCCCTTCTCCCCCGATTGCTCAGATCGGCTTGGCTGCCAGCTCTAGGAAGAGTCTTGATGGTTCTAAACTTATTCCAGTTAAGAATGATGGAGGCCACTGTATTCTTGGGGACCTTCAATGCTGCAGACATTTTTTGGTACCCTTGCCTAGATCTGTGCCTCGACACAATCCTGTCTCGGAGCTCTACGAACAGTTCCATCGAACTCATGGCTTGGTTTTTGCTCTGACATGCACTGTCAACTGTGGGACCTTATACAGGTGTGTGCCTTTCAAAATCATGGCCAATCAATTGAATTTGCCACAGGTGGACTCCAATCAAGTTTTAGAATGATTATCAATGGAAATAATTTAAAGTCTCATCACAAAAGGGTCTGAATACGTAGGTAAATAGTAGATCTGTTTGTTTTTTTATAAATGTGAAAAAATGTTTACAAACCTTAATTCGCTTTGTCATTATGGGGTATTGTGTGTAGATTGATGAGGACATTTGTGTTACTTAATCCATTTTAGAATAAGGCTGTAATGTAACAACTTGTGGAAAAAGTCAGGGGGTATGAATACACTGTATAGTTTATAGTATATAAACACATAGGGTTTGTCTATATACGGACAAATACACCTTTTAACATTTAGACTAAGATTTTTTTTGGGGGGGGGGGCATCCCTAATTATAGCACTGCGTCAATCTAACCCAGATTGCTCACGGTAACAGCTTGCTATACGTCATCTGAGTTTTATCTGAGGGGGATATTTTTAGGGGCTTCTTTGAACCATCACACTATTAATCAAGTTCTTAATGTACTCGTCTCCTGTCCTACACAACGGGTAGGCTATCTATTCTGGTAAGGCCTAATCAGGAGTCCTGTGTAGAAGTGGTCCAAAGATAATGGGAATAAAATGTGCTTACAGCTGAGTTTTCCTTAAGTGGACTCCTTTGACAGGCTGACTACACCGCTCGCACGTTGCAAAATAAATTTAGAAATCTGTTATTCAATTTTTGCACCCACAATGCTCGCGCCCGCCAACGAGTGTCTGCGTCACCAAGGTCTAAAATAGAAGTCAGTTCTATTTCTGACGCAGATCGCGTTGCAAGTCCTGCAGCACTGTTTATATCCCAGAACAAATTAGCTAGCAACAGCAAGCTAGCTAAATAGGACAAATTAGCTTGCAAGCTAACTATCTAAATTGCCATGCATGTTTAATGCTTTCGACCTGTCCCCAAATTAATATAATTGGCTCAGAGTTTGTATTGATATTTTAACCTGCGTGTTGTGATCGCGTTTGGTGTGGGGGGGGGACAAGATAAATGTACGCACGATGACGCAAGCACGCAGCCGGTTTGGGTTCCGTGTAAATCCTTTGAGGAAAATTAACCTGGCTGTCCTCACCCACCCAGCACAATAGCCGCAATGAAATAAGACTCCTATTCAGAGGAGCGACGCCCACTTCAAATTTGACAACAACAGAGACATTGTGAGCTCATCCCCTGCCACACTCTGCCCACACACATACACAAAGGTGATGGCCAAAGTGAGATAAATATACCTTTCACCTAGCATTTTAAATTAGCCTAGGTTAAGGCCATATGACACTGGATTGCAAATATGCACAAGTATATACACTGAGTATACCAAACAAAAGGAACACCTTAATATTTAGTTCCGGATTCACCTGGTCAGTCTGTCATGGAAAGAGCAGGTGTTCGTAATGTTTTGTATACTCTCTTGTATACTCTATATATTAAATACATTTGTTTTCAAGCAGTCAAGTGCAACACAAACATTCTGTGTGGAAATAATGTTGGCCCTTTTGGATACTATTAGTTGCCATGCACAAACATTAAAGTAGTTGGCTTATTCTTATCATTTCCTTTCGGCCTCGAGAAAAGTATTACATTTGCTCAATACTTCAATTCTAATGAAACACATTTCAACATGTGATTCATCCCCATTTCTTTCTAACCCACAAAAACGTTTGCTTCATGCCTTCTATGGTCAAAGTAATGGGTAGCATAGCCCCCCCATGGTGGTACAGTGATGCACATAAGTTCTTATAGGATCTTATATCATCGTCATTGAATTATGACAATCAAGGCAAACATCCAGAAGGTGCATAAACAAGTTTTGACCTCTGACCTTTCTTTATGCTGCTTTGGGCCAGGCTGAGGAGCTGAGGAGAGCGCTCCTCCAAGACCTGCTGGTGTAGGCTCACGTAGCGCAGGGTCCACCATGGCAGCAGCTGCACACACGCGGAACATAGAAAACAGAAACAGGTTAGTGAGTGTGGGAGAAGGTAAGCGGAACAAGAGGTAAATGAAAGAGCATGGGAGAGTGGGTGCGCTTTTGTACCAACGGCCCAAAACATAAAGGTCACACGTAACGAAATAACTATAGTAAATAATAGAAACTAAATAATACAAGTAAATAACTACAGTTCTAGTGCCTGAACCAACTGAACACATACGACAACCCACTTTGACCCTACATACTAACACACATATCAAAAGAATGCTATAGTTAAGTGATGCTGAAACAGCCCAAAAAATAGCAAACTCCCTCTTTTATCATCTCTGACCAAAACACAAAGTGGCAGGGAAAATAACAGCTCCAAGCCATGTACATGTTTCTCTCCCCTATCCCTTCTCTCTTGCATGGCCAAAGGTAGTGAACCATGTAAAAGCCCATTTGCGTTTCAGGGAGGACATCTTTCTCATTTGCGTTGCACGAGGCCGGCTATCCCGACCGTGTCGCCGTATGGTGCGTTAATCGTCTGCCTCCCTGAATCAATATTCTCATGACACACACGGGCACACACACTGCCGTCTCAGAGGAGGGTGATACGCAGATGAACGTCACAGCCCCATCTTCTCCTCTCTTTATGACTGGGATGGGAGAGGTGGAGAAGCTGGGTGATAATAAGAAGGTACAGGGGGATGGAGAGGTGAAGGGGGCAATGGACAGCGCGCCTTTGAGTTAGACAGCCGCTGAACTCCAAGGGTAAGTGAACGTGTGTGTGTGTGTGTGTGTGTGTGTGTGTGTGTGTGTGTGTGTGTGTGTGTGTGTGTGTGTGTGTGTGTGTGTGTGTGTGTGTGTGTGTCACAAACTAATAGTATGATCTCTAGAATGGATCTTGTAGTTAAGAGTATTTCTTATCAAACCAAACATTCTTTCAGCATGTTACAATATGTAGGCAAATGTAAAGCTCTAAAACAGCCTTCTTTTGCTCTTAGGATGTGTTGGAGAGCTTCTGAAACTCAAAAAGGCAACCAATATGGAGTTAAATAACTACTATTTAGCCATTACGGCTGTAAAATATTTACAGGTGACTAACCTGCTGAAGGGAAGTGTGTAAGTTACATGCCTTACACGGAACCCAAACTGGCTGCGCGTGGGCCATCGCGCATAAATTTATTTTGCCCCCCCACACCAAACGCGATCACAATATGCAGGTTAAAATATCAAAACAAACTCTGAACCAATTATATTAATTTGGGGACAGATCGAAAAGCATTAAACATTTATGGCAATTTAGATAGTTAGCTTGCAAGCTAATTTGTCATATTTAGCTAGCTTGCTGTTGCTAGCTAATTTGTTCTGGGATATAAACAGTGACTTGGTATTTTACCTGAAATGCACAAGGTCCTCTACTCCGCCAATTAATCCACACATAAAACGGTCAACCAAATCGTTTCTAGTCATTTCTCCTCTTTCCAGGCTTTTTCTTCTCTTGACTTTATATTGCGATTGGCAAATAAATCTAGAGATGTATTGGTGTGCTGGCAAAGGAGTGAAAATCCAAACCATTACTGTGTGTGTGGACAGGGAATGGAAATGTGGGAATAGGTTTCTGCACCCACATCCAATGATTCTCCCAGTTCCAGAGGCTTAGAGCGAGAAAGGCAAATCAAGCACAGCACATCTGGAGTCAAGTACACATCCGTCTCCCTGGCCAGAATCTTCACTGTATTGCCTTTGTCGCTCAACTAATCTTTCTGTGTTGGGGAGAGACAATGTGGACGTGACGAGTGTCATTTCACAATCACAGCTCAGCTAATGTCCAGTGACAAAGTGATATCTCCGCTATGTTCTCTTACCTGGAGGCTATCCAGCTTGGCAGAGCAGTTGACCAGCAGGACCCTGGCCAGCAGCAGGAGGAAGGGATTCCCCACCAGGCAGTACACCGACTCTCCATCCAGGAGAAGACTGCTGAGCAGGGCTGAGGTCAGGGCCCCAGGCTAGGAGGGAGAGAGAGGACACAGAGAGGAGTTAGACTGGTATACGGCTGAGGAAAAGATCCATGATCTGTTGTCGCTTTGCTGCTCTGTCCCCTGAAGTGATGCCCGAGACGACAACAGATCTCTAACCCTCTTTCCGCATCCTTCCTGCGACTTTCCGGCTCCTCCCGGCACATTCCCACTTGGTAGGTTGATGGAGCCCAGCTGAGGGGCATTAGTCAATCGAGTGTGTGATTGGCTGGACAATCAGACCCAACAGTTGACCGGTTGGGTCTAAAAGACAGTTTAAGAAATGGTAGAACTTCAGTAACAAAAGGTTAAGTTCCATATCTGTAAGCATTTCTGTAGGTAAATTGTGTAATAAAGCCTAAGTTTGAACCGTTTACTCTGTCTGCCTCACTGAGCCTCCATACCCGGAGACCTTCTTAGCTCTACTCCATGGCAGTGGCCTGTCCCCAGGCTCTGTCACAGTGGGTATGAGGGGAAGAGCGATTTACCCAGAGAAACATCTTGATTCTTGCCTGTGTCTCCAGTCCACTACTTTGAACAAACACTTTAATTAACTCAATAAGTGCAACTTTATACCTTTTTTCCCCAATATGCAGTGGCACATTAGTGATGGCATGCACTTATTGAGTTGATCACAATGCATAAATGGAGGAGCACCATTTACAAGGGTCCTCTAAACGACAAGGTAGATGAATCACAGCCTGGAAAAGTATTCAACAGCAGAATGACGGTCTCTGGTGTAATGAGGGATTAAGTCGACCAATCGCGTCTCCTCACCCCCACATAATTGGGTCCTGTCCCCCTCACATTACTCCTACAGTTGTCACGATAACATTTTACAAACGATACAATACCAGTCCAAGTATCATGACACCAAGTAGTATCGCAATACTACAGGGGGGGGGGAAATTCAGTGACATGTATACTACACAGTATATACACACACTAAACTCTCACAAACACACACTTTTACGCTGCTTCTTGAGCATGGTAGTTAACCCCCAACAACTGCTCCCCGGGCACAGATGAAGTGGATGTCGATTAAGGCAGACCCCGGCACCTCTCCGATTCCGAGGGGTTGGGTTAAATGCGGAAGACAAATTTCAGTCTACTACTTCTTGTCCAGATACCTAGTCACTTTACCCAGCCTTCATGTACATACGTACCTTGTACCCCTGCAAATTGATCTGGTACTCCCTGTATATAACTGCATTTGTGTATTTTATTCCTCGTGTTACCATTTGTAACCCGTTTCAAGAAGCTAGGCGTGTGTCGCACATCACTACTTCACAGGAGGCATTTGAACTTTATTTTTATTATCAATATACTTTTTTCGCAGGAATGTCTTCTGGAACATGTGAACTTTCATGTGCCTTAATAACAAACTTGTATGCCATTTGTAAATACAAATGAGTTAAATTTACAGCTATCCATGATTGGCTGAGATAATGGATGGGCTGGACATGCCGAGAGATGAGTTCGGATTGGTCTGCCATGTAGCATGCTTCGGTCTATAACATTAGCTGCTCAGTATCTGCAGATAGAACTTTATACAGCAGCTTGTTTTTTAAAGAATTCATTAACTGAGGTGTTGCTTCCACTCAACGTTTCTGCCCTGAAATCAACAGGCACTATTAGACAAAGATCAGTGTGAAAAAGTTGTGATTGACTATTTTCTGGAGGACGACCTTGCCATGCTGACTCTCTCTGATACTGAAAATGAATCAGACGATGAGGAAATGCCTGAATTATGTAAAAACATTTATTGAACCAGGCATTAATCTTCTGATGAAAGTGATGGGGAAGAAACGGAGACCAACAGTGTTGTCACAGAAGTTGACCGAGTTTTGAAATCGGTGGAATGCCTGGTGGAAGCAGAGAGATGATTGCCAAATGTGGCGAAAGTCGAAAACAGAAGGCTGTTGTATAAAACACCTGTCTCCGGATTACATCTTGAAAATAAGAGCTACCATGGCATCCATGACAGAGGGAGAAGTTGTCATCCATGTATATTTGTAAGAGTCTTGCTACATTTTCAGATATGCGTTTCTAATTTTGTCAGAAAGTCTTTTTCATTGCTAGTTCCAGCCTAATGTTAGCTAGCTATCCAACATTGACCCTAGTTGGTTAGCTTTCGTTACCTGCAGATTCACGCATGGTGCATAGTAGTAATGTCGCATTCAAAACAACTGGGAATTCTGAAAAATAGGAGGTCAAATTATGATGTCTGATCTTCAGGTCGGAAAGACGGAGCTCTAGGAGGAGGCCCGGGTTGCTGAGTTGGAATTCCGAGTTGGATGACCATTTCAAATCTATTTTTCCGAGTTCCCAGTTGTTTTGAACACGGCATTATAGTTGAGATTATGGTTCATTGTTTACATGTCTAAACAAAATAAAGACTCCACTATGCAAGTAACCATTTCAATGTACCGTTTACACCTTCTGCATGTGACAAATAAACGTTGATTTTATTTGATATAGTGTGTGTTTACTAGAGATGATAATGTGAAGAACATGACCTGCACCAAAATCAGATTAGGAAATAGGCAGAGGACTAGACAAAAAGTGCATTTTTACTACTACTTATTGCTACTACTTTCACTATTTTAAGTCTTGAAATCTATGGTTGTTTACTACACTACCTTATTCACTCGGTTTAGCACATGGCCTCAAGTGATCCTGAAAGAAATGGGTGGGGCTAAATCTTAAGAGGGTGTGAACTATGCTGAATGGGTGTAGACAAAGAAGAGCTCTCCAGTAGGTGTACCAAAGCATTCAAGGTCCATTTTCTCAAAAGTATGGTTACAAGTTTATCAACTTTCAAAGCAGAATTACTTTCCCATTGTTCCTCAACTGTAGTGTATGATATACAATTTTCTAGCTCTGAGTCTCTACTTTTATCCAAAGTAAAAAACTATTTCAAATTTTGCTACATAGGAATCCAGGTGGTGGGTCATCTTTTTATTTATTTATTTATTTTATTTTTTATTCTGCATCGCTGGGAAGTGCTCGTAAGCAAGCATTTCACAGTAAAGTCTACACCCGTTGTATTCGAAGCATGCGACAAAAGAAAATGTGAGCACAACACCTGGACGCTTGTTGCAGCTTTCTAAAAGTTATGTGCATGTGCTGTCACTGATAATCACACTTCTCCTCAATGCAACACATATTCAATTAAGTTCAAACTGTTCACTGTATAATAAAATTGCATAGAACGGCTTATTTGCTCATATTTGCAAAGGACTACCTGTGATTTGGCTAGAGGAAAGGGAGGAATATACATGCATAATGATCTGCATGTCATTGTGGCAGTAAGGGGAAAACTGCATGAATTCTTGTTTACTCTTCAGTTAACAGACACTCTCCCTCCCTCCGTCACACACTATCTCCCTCTCATAAAAATACACACCACTATCTCTCCCACAAACACATACTGATCCCAAACAGAATGTACAAATAACCAGAAAGATAGATTTTTGATATAGTTTAGGCTTACATTACGCCTACGTAAATCCTACATTTGAAGCACATCTCCTGAGTAGCAGACCCATTTCCTTTCTTCCTGGGCCAATCAAATTTGACAAGAGCTACTGTCATTTCAATGTTGTTATCTAGGTAGGTAACATGACTGAACAACATTGTTTGTTATCAATCTAATAATTAACAACCCAGGCTTAGTTTAAAAACAGCCCGTGACATGGTTTGTGAAATTATATAAAATGTGCATGCTCTCTGTGCTGTAAAGCTAACTGCCCGCTCTGCCCATTCATCGCCATTCACCCATTGATGTCGTAACTCTCCTGATCAACACCTGTGAATGCTTTATGCATCTCTCTAATGTCAATATGCCTTCTCTACTGCTGTCTTGGCTAGTTCTTACTGTTTTATTTCACTGTAGAGCCCTCAGTCCTGCTCAACATGCCTTAGATAGCTCTATTGTCCCACCCCACACACATGCAGAGACCTCACCTGGCTTAACTGGTGCCCCCAGAAATGCTTATTGAAATTCTCGATTATTGTAGATTTATCAGTGGGGACAGTGTTTCCAAGCCTCAGTGCAGTGGGCAGCTGGGAGGAGGTTCTCTTATTCTCCATGGACTTTACAGTGTCCCAGATATTTTTGAAGTTTGTGCTACAGGATGCAAATTTCTGTTAGGAAAGCAAAGGCTAGCCTTATCAAACTGCCTGTGTATATTGGTTCCTGTTCAACATCTTTCATATCGTCTGAGATCCCTAAAGATTGGAAAGCTGCCGCGGTCATCCCCCTCTTCAAAGGGGGAGACACTCTAGACCCAAACTGTTACAGACCTATATCTATCCTACCCTGCCTTTCTAAAGTATTCGAAAGCCAAGTTAACAAACAGATCACCGACCATTTCGAATCCCATCATACCTTCTCCGCTATGCAGTCTGGTTTCCGAGCCGGTCATGGGTGCACCTCAGCCACGCTCAAGGTCCTAAACAATATCATAACCGCCATCGATAAAAGACAATACTGTGCAGCCGTATTCATCGACCTAGCCAAGGCTTTCGACTCTGTCAATCACCACATTCTTATCGGCAGACTCAGTAGCCTTGGCTTCTCAAATGACGGCCTCGCCTGGTTCACCAACTACTTCTCAGACAGAGTTCAGTGTGTCAAATCGGACCTCTGGCAGTCTGAGGGTGCCACAGGGTTCAATTCTCAGGCCGACTCTTTTCTCCGTATGTATCAATGACGTCACTCTTGCTGCTGGTGATTCTCTGATCCACCTCTACGCAGACGACACCATTCTGTATACATCTGGCCTTCTTTAAACACTGTGTTAACAAACCACCAAACGAGCTTCAATGCCATACAACTCCAACTGCTCTTAAACGCTAGTAAAACTAAATGCATGATCTTCAACCGATCGCAGCCCGCACCCGCCTGCCCGTCGGGCATCACTACTCTGGACGGTTCTGATTTAAAATATGTCGACAACTACAAATACCTAGGTGTCTGGTTAGACTAAACTCTCCATCCAGACACACATTAAGCATCTCCAATCCAAAATTAAATCTAGAATTGGCTTCCTATTTCGCTAACAAAACCTCCTTCACTCATGCTGCCAAACATACCCTCGTAAAACTGACTATCCTACCGATCCTTGACTTCGGCAATGTCATTTACAAAATAGCCCCCAACACCCTACTCAGCAAATTGGATGCAGTCTATCACAGTGCCATCCATTTTGTCACCAAAGCCACATATACTACCCACCACTGTGATCTGTAGGCTCTCATTGGCTGGCACTCACTACATATTTGTCGCCAAACCCACTGGCTCCAGATCATCCGTAAGTCTTTGCTTGGTAAAGCCCCGCCGTAGCTCACTGGTCACCATAGCAGCACCCACCTGTAGCACGCGCTCCAGCAGGTATATTTAACCGTTCATCCCCAAAGCCAAAACTTCCTTTGGTCGCCTTTCCTTCCAGTTCTCTGCTGCCAATGACTGGAACGAATTGCAAAAATCACTGAAGCTGGAGACTCATATCTCCCTCTCTAACTTTAAGCATCAGCTGTCAGAGCAGCTTACTGATCACTGTACACACCCAATCTGTAAATAGCACACCCAACTACCTTATCCCCATATTGTTACTTATCCTCTTGCTCTTTTGCACCCCAGTATCTCTACTTGCACATCATCATCTGCACATCTATCACTCCAGTGTTAATGCTAAATTGTAATTATTTCACCTCCATGGCCTATTTATTGCCGTACCTTCCTACTTCTACATTCGCAAACACAGATTTTTCCTATTGTGTTATTGACTGTACGTTTGTTTATCCTGTGTGTAACTCTTGTTTTGTCGCACTGCTTTGCTTTATCTTGGCCAGGTCGCAGTTGTAAATGAGAACTTGTTCTCAACTGGCCTACCTCGTTAAATAAAGGTGAAAAAAATAAAAAAGCATGCTCCATTTTTCCTCTATTACTCAGACGCTGCATGACAGCGAACTTGCAATTGCAAAGCCTACACAGACTGTCCTGTGCACTTGGTTATACCAAGCATTAAAATGATACAATGTATTATCTTTGCTCGCTCTGCTTCAATGTATCAAATGTAACAGTAGACTCACCATGGTCTGCATCCCCACTCGCCATCACGGCTAAATTCTATTTAAAAAACTGATTGATGAATAGAGGCGTAGGAAGAGCAGACAGAAGCAGGTGAGGGATGGCTGGAAGGACATGCGGCTGCCTGCTGGCTGATTACAGCTACCACATGTGAGATGTGCATGAAAGTGACATTATTGGACTGACGCATACAAGACTATTAGTTGCTGTTGCTTAAATTTAACTGAATTTATAAATAAAACTGACATTAGAAACATTTCAGAACAGGCGCCAACTGGTTCTTTAGATTGGCAGGGACGGAAAATGTGATAGTATCATATGAAATGGTACTACGGTAGTCTAAAATGTTGGTATCATAAGTATCATGACGTTTTGGTACTGTGATATTACCATTGTTCTGTTATACCGTACAACACTACTTCATCCTTCCTCCGCAGACTCACTCTATACATCCTCATTACCCAGAGCAAAGGGTACAAGGGGTAATCTGTCCTCACCATTCATCAAACCATGTCAGAGAGACACAGTGCTGCCACACACACACACAATTCCTGCATCTAAAATCAAATTGACTTGTAAAACAGTTGATGGGCTGGAAAAGTCTTCTCAGAACAGTCTAAAAAGTCGAGCTCCTCTAGGTCAGACCTTGGGAGGGAGGGTGGCTGTGGATACATTTTAAAAAGCAGTGTGCGTTTAGTTTAAGTAGAGAAAAGGAGATGGAGTAACTGTTACTCAGGGTGTCTGTTAGTAGGCAAGGGCTGATAAAAATAAAAGCAGATAAAACTTGCGACCAAAATGACCGGAAGGAAAAAAATCACATTGCAAAATAATGCTTTTTATTCATTGATGGAAATACCAGTCAATGTAAATACAATTTACCGTCATGCTCATCAGTCTGTTCATTTTCATAATTTAGTGTAATTAAATTGGCCTGTGTGTATTTTCTTTAGTCATCATGCATCTTATTTATCCAACACAACAACACAACGATCACCCGCCACATGGGGCGGCTGAGGAGCCTAGTGTTTAGAGCGTTGGACTAGTAACCGAAAGGTAGCAAGTTCGAATCCCCGAGCTGACAAGGTACAAATCTGTCGTTCTGCCCCTGAACAAGGCAGTTATAACCCACTGTTCCTAGGCCGTCATTGAAAATAAGAATTTGTTCTTAACTGACTTGCCTAGTTCAATAAAGGTAAACATGTGCACATGAGCGGGATTTCTCCTGCATCTCCTCAGCTGGTTGCTGCTGGTGTAAAACGTGCTTTCATAAGCCCATTCATTACCCAACAATTCTAAAAGCAATCGCGTGTGAAACAGTTTTGGTGCACGATTATAAAGAGCTACTATTTTTATTACTCAGGTGCGCGCGCACCTCCCTCAACATTATCAGGACAGAGCCAGACACATGCTCATTGCTAACATGGAGCACTCCAAACAAAAGACAATGAAGAAAAAAAACTTTCATTTGTTTTTTTTGACAATCTCGTAAATGATGGTTATGAAATAAACCAAAAATTGCTTCTTACAAGTGTAGGAGGTTGTGAACTCAGCAAAAATTGTTTCTACTCCGAGAATGAGTACGGCAAATGAGTGTAATTAACACATGCATTAACAGAACTGAATGAAAACAAATTACGAATATTAACAGTGCATTTACTACTGGTGACAATTGTAATAGGGAATCGCAAAAAATAAAAGGGCAAACTATTCACACAATGAATGTGCAAGAATTGGCGGGAGACAGCTGAGCCATTCTTGAGACTCGCCTATATCGTCGCAGGTGTCCAAATACTTTTGGTCATGTCGTGTATGACAATCTGGATACCACCCAAGCCTGATCCACAGCAAAAAAAAAAATGTTTTTACTTCTTCGGGATCGATGTCCACGGGACAGTTGAGCTAACGTAGGCTAATATGATTAGCATGAGGTTGTAAGTAACAAGAACATTTTCCAGGACAGACATATCTGATATTCGCAGAAAGCTTAAATTCTTGTTAATCTAACAGCACTGTCCAATTTACAGTAGCTATTACAACACCCCTGTGCAAGAAATAACACCTACTTTGTTTATTAAAGTTATTAATAAACAAAGTAGGCACATTTGGGCAGTCTTGATACAAAATGTTATACAGAAAAGCAATGTTTTGCACATACACTGATGCCATCTAGTGGCCAAACTCTAAATTGCACCTGGGCTGGAATAATACATTATGGCCTTTCTCTTACATTTCAAAGATGGTACAACAGAAAAATTACTAAAAAAATATATACACTGCTCAAAAAAATAAAGGGAACACTTAAACAACACAATGTAACTCCAAGTCAATCACACTTCTGTGAAATCAAACTGTCCACTTAGGAAGCAACACTGATTGACAATAAATGTCACATGCTGTTGTGCAAATGGAATAGACAAAAGGTGGAAATTATAGGCAATTAGCAAGACACCCCCAAAAAAGGAGTGATTCTGCAGGTGGTGACCACAGACCACTTCTCAGTTCCTATGCTTCCTGGCTGATGTTTTGGTCACTTTTGAATGCTGGCGGTGCTCTCACTCTATTGGTAGCATGAGACGTAGTCTACAATCCACACAAGTGGCTCAGGTAGTGCAGTTCATCCATGATGGCACATCAATGCGAGCTGTGGCAAAAAGGTTTGCTGTGTCTGTCAGCGTAGTGTCCAGAGCATGGAGGCGCTACCAGGAGACAGGCCAGTACATCAGGAGACGTGGAGGAGGCCGTAGGAGGGCAACAACCCAGCAGCAGGACCGCTACCTCCGCCTTTGTGCAAGGAGGTGCACTGCCAGCGCCCTGCAAAATGACCTCCAGCAGGCCACAAATGTGCATGTGTCTGCTCAAACGGTCAGAAACAGACTCCATGAGGGTGGTATGAGGGCCCGACGTCCACAGGTGGGGGTTGTGCTTACAGCCCACCACCGTGCAGGACGTTTGGCATTTGCCAGAGAACACCAAGATTGGCATATTCGTCACTGGCGCCTGTGCTCTTCACAGATGAAAGCAGGTTCACACTGAGCACATGAGCACATGTGACAGACGTGACAGAGTCTGGAGACGCCGTGGAGAACGTTCTGCTGCCTGCAACATCCTCCAGCATGACCTGTTTGGCGATGGGTCAGTCATGGTGTGGGGTGGCATTTCTTTGTGGGGCCGCACAGCCCTCCATGTGCTCGCGAGAGGTAGCCTGACTGCCATTAGGTACCGAGATGAGATCCTCAGACCCCTTGTGAGAACATATGCTGACACATGCACATTTGTGGCCTGCTGGAGGTCATTTTGCAGGGCTCTGGCAGTGCACCTAGTTGCACAAAGGCGGAGGTAGCGGTCCTGCTGCTGGGTTGTTGCCCTCCTACGGCCTCCTCCACGTCTCCTGATGTACTGGCCTGTCTCCTGGTAGCGCCTCCATGCTCTGGACACTACGCTGACAGACACAGCAAACCTTTTTGCCACAGCTCGCATTGATGTGCCATCCTGGATGAACTGCACTACCTGAGCCACTTGTGTGGGTTGTAGACTCCGTCTCATGCTACCAATAGAGTAAGAGCACCGCCAGCATTCAAAAGTGACCAAAACATCAGCCAGAAAGCATAGGAACTGAGAAGTGGTCTGTGGTCACCACCTGCAGAATCACTCCTTTTGTGGGGGTGCCTTGCTAATTGCCTATAATTTCCACCTTTTGTCTATTCCATTTGCACAACAGCATGTGAAATTTATTGTCAATCAGTGTTGCTTCCTAAGTGGACAGTTTGATTTCACAGAAGTGTGATTGACTTGGAGTTACATTGTGTTGTTTAAGTGTTCCCTTTATTTTTTTGAGCAGTGTATATTATCTTTTACCAGATCTATTGTGTTATATTCTCTTACATTCTGTTCACATTTCCACAAACGTCACTGTTTCCTTTCAAATGGTACTAAGAATATGCCTATCCTTGCTTCAGCGCCTGAGTTACAGGTAGTTAGATTTGGGTCAGTCATTTTAGGGGAAAATTGAAAATGGGGCAGATCCTGATAACCCATTAGGGTGTTCCCCCACAAATCACATTAAGATTATGTTAATGCATCTTAACTGAACATGCAACTCATGTAATCGCCAAAGAAACTTAATTTAACATTTGACCAAATGCATTGTGGGAAAAAACTTTTTATTTTTGTAATATTTTTAATCACTTTTTTTAGTCTTTTTTTATTACCCTTGTTCTCCCAATTTCATGGTATCCAATTGGTAGTTAGTCTTATCTCATCGCTGCAACTTCCGTACGGACTCGTGAGAGGCGAAGGTCGGGAGCCGTGCGTCCTCCGAAACAAAACCCAACCAACCTGCACTGCTTCTGGACACAATGCCCGCTTAACCCGGAAGCCAGTCACACCAATTTGTCGGAGGCAACACTATACCCGGCGACCGTGTCAGTGTGCATGCTCCCGGCCCGCCACAGGAGTTGCTAGAGCTTGATGGAACAAGGACATCCCAGCCGGCTAAACCCTCCCCTAACCCGGACGACGCTGGGCCAATTGTGCACCGCCCCATGGGTCTTGCGGTCAAGGCCGGCTGGTCTCGAACCAGGATCTCTAGTGGCACAACTAGCACTGCGATGCAGTGCCTTAGACCAACGCGCCACTCGGGAGGCCCGACAATACCATTCTGAACAGCACACAGTGGTTCCATGTGACAGATTAAAATCTCTCTGAGAAACTTAGAAAGAGGGGGAATCTAAAGATGCAACAACTAGAATGGGTTGCTAATAGGATTGTGCCTTTGGCTACTGGACAAAAATTATATAATTACTCCTGTCTATACAAATAAATACAATAATTTTAAATAATTAACCAGAAAGCATGACTTCTTAAGCATCCAATGCCTATGAGTCTGGTAAATGTATCAAGTGGGCAGTAAATAAAAAATTTCCCAGTCACGTTGTCTGGCGCCACATTTTCATAAAACAAAAACCCTGCTGTTACTGTACCTCAGTGAGGGAGATGAGCAGGGCCGGAGGAAGCAGGTCAGGGACATGGATGGCGACAGGTGGACCCGTCCAGTTACTCTGGGCAAAGAGGTGCAAGCAGGCCACCGCCAGAGCCAGCAAGGCATTCTCCCTGAGAAACAGAAGAAAGCAATGTCACAATGAATAGGAGCGAGATCGGGGGGGGGGGTGAGAGAACAGAGTCTGGGGGACAGAGAGAAAGAACAATGAGGGAGACCAGAGGGAAGGCACAGAACTATTAGACACTAGAGAAAAACGAAAACAGGAAACAAAACAAAGGAGGAGCAACAGAAAGGCTAGAGAACTAAATGAAAGGGAGTTCAGAGGTAGAGAAGCATTAAAACGAGGCTTCCAAAAAGAGCGACCACAAGCTCAGTACAGAGACGAAGGGGGAGAAAGAAACACTGAAGATACGGTCATTTAATCTCCAGACTGCGAATCAGGCCGGCAGCCTTCCTGAAGTGGATACAGCGGGCTGCTCCAGTCCTCGCAGCAGGACTCATTCAATAGGGCGTCTGGGCTGTCCAGGCACAGACTCAGGGCAAAAAGGAACTGCTTCCCATCAATTAAAGCTATGCATACACACAGTACAGGCCACTCCAACACACCTAGCTGACTAACGCTGTAGCAGAAAATGGAAAGAGACCGAAATAAATTATCCAATACAGGAGGGGGATAGAGTAGCAACACCCGCTGAAATACCCATTCTCCCACGGGACAGGAGGAGATGTTAAGCTGTTCTTATTAAAAATTAATAATTCATAGAGCAGGAAGCTTCATTGAGCTCCATTCAGCGAGGGAACAGCCCGTGCCTGGTAATTCTCCTATCACTCCCCTCAATAAAAGTCACTGTGTACTAGGGCTGGGCGATATGGCCTAAAAATCCTCACAAAAAATATGATTTATGGGTGATTCATACTATATATATATATATATATATATTACTTTTTTTGTTATGTTCTCAAAATAAGCTTTGTTGTGCAATTAAAGGTAAAATACACTGAATTTCAAACAGTCAGCAATAATCTAATGAAATCAGGGCTTGTGAAATTATACCTAGGCTATTAAAAGCCTTCCAAAACCGTAAGACCCACAAAAAAATATGAAAATGCACTTTGTTACAATTTTAACCAGAACAATACATAACGCACATTCACTAATAATGACTAATGCTGCCATTGGTACCATAATGCCACGCACAACAAACTGAGCATTAATTTTCCAGAATTAATATTCATTGATACTCCCGTTTAAGTAGTGTCCGCTCTGCGTACAATTTGAGGAGTTTAGACAATAAGGTTATCATTAGAAAAGTTAACGTCTCTATTACAGTAAGATAAGTTTATTCATTCATAGTGCTGTACACTTAAGGCAATCTGTCGGCTTATATGAAAGTATATTAAATCTTGTTTAGCATTGTTTAATGCAGTGTCCACCAACTTTGATCCTGGAGAGCTATGCAGGCTTTTGTTCCAGCCCAGCACTAAAAACACTTTATTCAATGAATTGATTAACATTGAACGTGTCAGCATGAGATCCCTACTCAGTTATTGTTTCTTACCGGTCAGCCTTGTCCTCCTGTGTGCTGTCGTTGAGGTAGGCCAGGACCCGTCTCTCCAGGTAGGCATCGATGGACTCTCTATCGCTGCCGTCTCCACCACCGAGCAGGTCCAGGACTTGAGGACTCAGCAGCACCGCCTCAAAGTCTCCATCGAACAGGGACTGCAGCAGGGGACCCGCCTCTGGAAAGCAAACAAGAAGCAGTGAGATAGAGGTAACACAAGACAATGGCAATGGCATCAGAGATGTGTCTTGTGTGTATCTGTAATAATGGGTGGCTCAAAATATGATTGTTAAACATAGCCTAAGTATTTAGTTATTCTGAAGCTATTCACAATTTTGCTATCGTCTACACAGTTTTTCCTTTGACTGCATGGCGTAGTCTCATATCTCTGTGGAACACCCATTAGCTTTGAAAGTCACTAAGGTGCAGCCTCATTGTTTGAAATAGGTGGATCATTATCCCTCAGATACCTCTACATCCAATTCAAATTACCTCAAAGGCTACTTGTTTCTAGTCAAAGTATTAGCGCCAAACCATCTCGTTATTGTTGTCCTAGAACCATTACCATCCAGGAATGGAGAAAATCAAGCATGCCACTGGACCATACGCTGTACCTCACTCCAAGGGCCTCTTACCTCCACAACACACCTACTCTCATTTGTCATATTGTTAATCCAACTCCATATTCCCATTAGCAAAATGAGAATATTGAACAATGCCCTGCAGGAGATCATTTGGTGTGTGCATGCAGACTTATAGCTGTTGGAGGGACATTGCTGAAGGGGGAGGAAGAGGAACAGAATATTAAATTATAAAGAGAACAGTCTAGATATGAGGCCAAGGTGTCTCAGCCTGGAGTAATTGCATTTTATGCATTGGTTGTGTGCTTGGCTTCAGCGTCTATACAGCTTTCATTAGTTCTTTATGAGCAGGGAGGCTGGCTGGGCTCATTAGCATTGATTGCATTGCGCTTCACTGATGGGAATGAGTGAGGGCTGAGAGAGCAACGGGAAGGAAAGGCTGGGTGTACAATAGCAGAAGACTGGCAAACCTAACTAAAACAGCCCTGCAAACTGGCAAACACACACAGCGTGCGTCCCAACTATCTCTAGTACCCACAAATGTAAAAGCATTGGATTGGTGCAGGCATGGGCTAAGAGATTCCATAAACCAGTAATGTCGTTTCAAATCCATGAAGGGAAGTGAACACTTTAGGAGAAAATAGATTGGGACAGCCACAGCACACCAACGCTTCCAATGATAAAGCTAAGGGCACCATTATTGATTTGAATTAATCCATCCATTCATGTTTTGCCCAAGGTAGAAGTGGTCAGAAAGTAACATTTTGGACCTGAACGCCAAAAAATTCAAGAGAGAGGTGCTCAAAGTTGACCCATTCTGCATACCCCACCCTACCATGAGACATCCATTTCATCATCCCTGAAAACGAAAAACGGTTTGGTTTGATATCATTTCGAAGCTTAAAAAACAGAGTCATTATAAAATGAGTTAATGAAAAATAATAACAATGGTCATTTAAGCTTTAACGCGATTATCAAAAATGCCTAAACTGATTTTTTCAAGTTCATAAAATCAGAAAACGTTTTATCTATAATTTATCTTCATATGACAAGGATTGAAAAGGATTTGTCAGTAGATTGTCAACATGATTCATGATGATGGCTGCTAGCCTGCTAGCTAAGATTTTGAAAGTAAACTCAGCAAAAAAAGAAACGTCCTCTCACTGTCATTTGCATTTATTTTCAGCAAACTTAACATGTGTAAATATTTGTATGAACAAAACAAGATTCAACAACTGAGACAAACTGAACAAGTTCCACAGACATGTGACTAACAGAAATTGAATAGCGTGTCGGTGAACAAAAGGGGGGGTGGGGTCAAAATCCTAAGTCAGTATCTGGTGTGGCCACCAGCTGCATTAAGTACTGCAGCGCATCTCCTCCTCATGGACTGCACCAGATTTGACAGTTCTTGCTGTGAGATGTTACCCCACTCTTCCACCAAGGCACCTGCAAGTTCCCAGACATTTCTGGGGGGAATGGCCCTAGCCCTCACCCTCCGATCCAACAGGTCCCAGACGTGCTCAATGGGATTGAGATCCGGGCTCTTCACTGGTCATGGCTGAACACTGACATTCCTGTCTTGCAGGGAAACACGCACAGAACGAGCAGTATGGCTGGTTGCATTGTCAAGCTGGAGGGTCATGTCAGGATGAGCCTGCAGGAAGGGTACTACATGAGGGAGGAGGATGTCTTCCCTGTAACGCACAGCGTTGAGATTCCCTGCAATGACAACAAGCTCAGTCCGATGATGCTATGACACACCGCCACAGACCATGACGGACACTCCACCTGCAAATCGATGGCACTCCAGAGTACAGGCCTCGGTGTAACGCTCAGTCCTTCTACGATAAACGCAAATCCGACCATCGCCCCTGGTGAGACAAATCTGCAACTCATCAGTGAAGAGCACTTTTTACAAGTCCCGTCTGATCCAGCGACGGTGGGTTGGTTCCCAAAGGCGACATTGTTGCCGGTGATGTCTGGTGAGGACCTGCCTTACAACAGGCCTACAAGCCCTCAGTCCAGCCTCTTTCAGCCTGATGCGCACAGCCTGAGCACTGATTGTGCGTTCCTGGTTTAACTCGTGCAGTTGCTGTTGCCATCCTGTACCTGTCCAACAGGTGTGATGTTCGGATGTACCGATCCTGTGCAGGTGTTGTTACACGTGGTCTGCCACTGCGAGGACGATCAGCTGTCCGTCCCGTCTCCCTGTAGCGCTGTCTTAGGCGTCTCACAGTACGGACATTGCAATGTATTGCCCTAGTCACAACTGCAGTCCTCATGCCTCCTTGCAGCATGCCTAAGGCCCGTTCACGCAGATGAGCAGGGACTCTGGGCATCTTTCTTTGTGTTTTTCAGAGTCAGTAGAAAGGCCTCTTTAGTGTCCTAAGTTTGCATAACTGTGACCTTAATTACATACCGTCTGTAAGCATCTTAATGACCGTTCCACAGGTGCATGTTAATTAATTGTTTATGGTTCATTGAACACGCATGGGAAACAGTGTTAAAACCCTTTACAATAGGGGGCCTCCCGGGTGGCGCAATGGTCTAGGGCACTGCATTGCAGCGCTAGCTGCGCCACCAGAGTCTCTGGGTTCGCGCCCAGGCTCTGTCACAGCCAGCCGCGACCGGGAGGTCCTTGGGGCGACGCACAATTGGCCTAGCGTCGTCCGGGTTAGGGAGGGTTTGGCCGGTAGGGATATCCTTGTCTCATCGCGCTCCAGCGACTCCTGTGGCGGGCCGGGCGCAGTGCGCGCTAACCAAGGGGGCCAGGTGCAAGGTGTTTCCTCCGACACAGGCTGGCTTCCGGGTTGGAGGCGCGCTGTGTTAAGAAGAAGTGCGGCTTGGTTGGGTTGTGCTTCGGAGGACGCATGGCTTTCGACCTTCGTCTCTCCCGAGCCCGTACGGGAGTTGTAGCGATGAGACAAGAAAGTAATTACTAGCGATTGGATACCACGAAAAACTGGGGAGAAAAGGGGTAAAAAAAATAATAATAATAAAAATAAAATAAAAATTAAACCCTTTACAATGAAGATCTGTGAAGTTATTTGGATTTTTACAAACTATCTTTGAAAGACACGGTCCTGAAAAAGAGATTTCTTTTTTTGCTGAGTTTATATACACTGAGTAAACAAAACATTAAAAACACCTGCTCATTCCATGATAGACTGACTAGGTGAATGCGATGATCCCTTATTGATGTCACCTGTTAAATCCACTTCAAAGGGAGGAGACAAAGTTAAAGAATATATTTTAAGCCTTGAGACATGGATTGTGTATGTGTGCCATTCAGACGGTGAATGGGGCAAAACAAAATATGGAAGTGGGCTTTTCAAGCTCAACAGTTTCCCATGTGTACCAAGAATGGTCCACCACCCAAATGACATTCAGCCAACTTGACAACTGTGGGAAGCATTGGAGTCAACATAAAAAATAAATAAAAAATGCTAAGATGATATATGACAGAACACTCTTCAATGCAGGGTGGAGGTCATGTTTTGGCTGATAAATGTACTAAAATGGGAATAAAGTTGACATTTCAACTGGTACTACAAAGATGGTTGAAGGTCCACGCATTAGAGAACGTTGACTTGAGTGGGAATAACCATTCTTAGAAATTAAACTTTATATCTTCCATAGGAAACCTATCGCATTCATATAAATAATGAAAGTATAGGTCCGTTCCACAAATAATATTTATATGATTGAATTGACACCCACCCTGTATTCAAGTGTATGCTGTGTCTCAACCGATGACAGGCACAACACAAGCAATTCAGATTATGTAAAATGGAGTCTAAGCTACAATGTGAACATTTCCAAAATCGGAGTTGATTGGTTTTTAGATAATTGACGTTAAAGGTAGACTCCGCTAAATGCCATTGGCACAAGTACCGCAGATATTGAGATAGGCGAGATGCAAAACTTTGCTCTCACACAGTATCTTCACATGTGCCTAGGTTCCCTTCATGCTGGTAGCAAGGGCACCAAAACAGCGGAGAAGTTGAGCCTCGTGCTTCACCCATCTTAGTTGTTGCAGAAATGTACCCACTATGCCATTTACTTTATGCATCTACTTCATATTTTTTGTTACCTTTCTTTCAAGAAATAATGAAATAGTTTGACAACCCTGTTTGTAAGTTCTAAAATGATATCAAACTCAACCATTTCTCTTTTCCATTGATGGAGTCATGGACATCTCATGGAAGGGTTGGGTGTGCAAAATGGGTCAACTTTGAGCACCTCACTTTCTGACCACTTCTACCATGGGCAAATATGTATAAAAGGTTTAATTCGAATCAAAAGGGGTGTGTCAAAAAGTGATTGAAATCATATGGTAATACCCTGATTCCACTAACAAATTAGGACAGATCCAAGAACCTTCTGTAATGAAAACTGTCAATTTTATTGTTGAATGTCATTCATGTGTTTCGAGACTGATATTCAATGACAACCTGACATGCACCAAATACTAAAACAATAATCTATTTTGTGAATAACATTCAACAGCTTAAGAATGACTGTCATTGACATCAAAGCATGATGTGAAGGTGATGTGCATACATCAATATGGGTATTGCTAGTAGCTAGCACAGTTCCCGTTTATTTCCTCTTGCTAATACAATTGCTGGTGGGCTTTAATAGGCAATCACTGCACGGCTGGCCTGTGAGGTGTTGAGATATTTCACCTCACTACAAATCTAATGAAACCCAGAGGCTGCAGAGCCTAGAGGGAGTGAGGAAGGGTGAGAGAAGGAGAAAGGGAGATAAGAGGTCAAATTACAGCCCAGGGTATGACCTCTCAACCACTGTTTATAACATTTCAGCTACTCAAATACATTTCAGAACTGTCAAGAAACTGAAATTATGGAAAACAACGACCTCAAATTAGTCAGTAATTCAGCAGTCAATGTAAGGCAATTCAATATGGGAGAAATATGATTCTGAACTGCCCAAGGCCTCTCAATATTCAAGCAAACATATAATACATTAGCATACATTTCAGAATAGAGAGAGCAACAGACTCATATCTCCTACAAGAACACACAGGGCGGGGACTAGCTACACTGAACAAAAATATAAATGCAATATGTAAAGTGTTGGTCCCATGAGCTGAAATAAAAGGTCACAGAAATGTTCCATACACACAAAAAGCATATTTCTCTCAAATGTTTGCTTAGATCCATGTTAGTGAGCATTTGTACTTTGCCAAGATGATCCATCCACATGACAGGTGTAGCGTATCAAGGTGTGGCATACCAGCCACCCCAGACAGCTGATGAAACTGTGGGTTTGCACAAACTGTCAGAAAACATCTCAGGGAAGCACATCTGCGTGCTCGTCATCTTCACCAGGGTCTTGACCTGCGTGCAGTTAGGCGTCGTAACCTACTTCAGGGGGCATGCTAGAGAAGTGTGCTCTTCACGGATGAATCCTGGTTCCAACTGTACCGGGCAGATGGCAGACAGCGTGCCTGGCGTCGTGTGAGCGAGCGGTTTGCTGATGTCAACGTTGTTAACAGAGTGCCCCGTGGTGGCGGTGAGGTTATGGTACATTACAGATACAAAAGTATGTGGACACCTCTTCAGATAAGTGGCTTTGGCTATTTCATCCACACACGTTGCTGACAGGTGTATAAAATCGAGCACACCGCCATGCAATCTCCATAGACAAACATTAGCAGTAGAATTAGCCTTACTGAACAGCTCAGTCACTTTCAACACCGTGATAGGATGCAACCTTGCCAACAAGTCAGTTCGTCAAATTTCTGAGTATTGCCGGTCAACTGTAAGTGCTATTAAATGTGAGAGCAACAAAGGCTCAGCCACAAAGTGGTAGGCCACGCAAGCTCACAGAACAGGACCGCCGAGTGCTGAAACACGTACAAATCTGTCCTCAATTGTAACACTCACTACAGAGTTCCAAACTGTCTCTAGAAGCAACGTCAGCACAACAACTGTTCGTAGGGGGCTTCATGAAGTGGGTTTCCATGGCCGAGCAATCGAACACAAGCATAAGATCACCATGTGCAATGCCAAGCGTCGGCTGCAGTGGCATAAAGCTTGCCGCCATTGGATACTTGAGCAGTGGAAACGTGTTCTCTGAAATATAAATCACGCTTCACCATCTGGCAATCTGAAAGAAAAATCTGGCTTTGGCGGATGCCAGGAGAACGCTACCTGCCCCAAAGCATAGTGCCAACTGTAAAGTTTGGTGAAGGAAGAATAATGGTCTGGGGCTGTTTTTCATGGTTCATGGCTCCTTAGTTCCAGTTAAGCGGAATCTTAACGCTACAGCACACAACGGCATTCTAGACGACTCTGTGCTTCCAACTTTGTGGAGACAGTTTGGGGAAGGCCCTTTCCTGTTTCAGCATGACAATGCCCCGGGCACAATGCAAGGTTCATACAGAAATGGTTTATTGAGATCAGTGTGGAAGAACTTGACTGGCCTGCACAGAGCCCTGACCTCAACCCCATCTAACACCTTTGGGATGAATTGGAACACGACTGCGAGCCAGGCCTAATCGCCAAACAGTGCCCGACCTCACTAATGCTCGTGGCTGAACGGAAGCAAGTCCCCGCAGCAATGCTCCAACATCCAGTGGAAAGCCTACCCAGAAGAGTGGAGGCTGTTATCGAAACAAAAGGGGTACCAACTCCATATTAATGCCCATGATTTTGGAATGAGATGTTTAACGAGCAGGTGTCCACATACACTACATGACCAAAAGTATCTGTGACTAACAGATGCATATCTGTATTCCCAGTCATGTGGAATCCATAGATTTGGGCCTAATGAATTTATTTCAATTGACTGATTTCCTTATACAACTGTAACTAAGTAAAATCTTTGAAATTGCTTCAGGTTGCGTTTATATTTTTGTTCAGTCTACAATTATTTCTATGTCATGTGTAGACTTAGTGGATTTTTTTTTTTACTTGTGCAGTGTAGTGAAAAGCAGGCCAACATCATATTTACAATACATTATTTCAATACAATCTGATGTCAGAAACGGTGTGCTTTTTGTTGGTGAGTGATGTCTCAAAAGGCTAAATCCAAATGGAGACAAAAATATATCAAGTCATGTCTATTATGACAACAGCACATAAAACCAGCCCAGACAACCATGACACAGCTACATCACTTGATACAGCTCACGGTACTGTGCCATCAGTGACTGGATGATGGGCGAGAAACATATGATGACATGGCTGATTATTGTTCAAAGCCAGTGACCTCGGATTTAGCAAAGATGAGCATACATGCCAAGAAAATAGCCGAGCATATAGAAAATAGCGACCGTACATGGTGATTGTCCATAGAGTCGTACGTTCTTTCATGGGGGATGGGATGCTTCGCCCCACTGTGCTGTCAAACGTGCGTTGCCACAGCCTCAATGCAGTAAGTTGACAGAGTGTTCAGCGAAAGATCCTGGGAGCAATTTACTCACTATTGCTGCCTCTAGTGTAGCAAGAACTAACATAATACGGAGATCAAAGCTACGGGTTAGTTGAACTAGCTAAACACCCACCTACCGTATATATGTACATTTCCATCCTCACGGGGGGATGCGTGGCCGAGGGCTGGAATGTAAATAATCTGTCCAAACTTTAACGTTTTCAGGTATGTTCCTCCCCGTTTCGTTTGTTTACGAAACGTTTTGCAAAATAATAGGCGTAATGAATACGCTCCTTGTGGGATGTGGAACGAATCGGTACAAAGCTACTATAGCTCGCTAAATTGATACCTGTATATTGGTGACATAGTTAGCTAACTGGTACCTAACTATATGTAAGATTATATTCAAAGTTTAAAAGTTCGAGTATAAGATCAATACTCAGTCAATTAGATATACATGTGCCTAAAATGACAATTCCTGTCGGTCTAGCCTTTGTAGCTAGTAGTGCGCTACTAGCTGGGTGTTCTAGCTAGCTAGGCTTGCTCCCATAAGTTGACAGTTAGTGTGCATGGTACAGTAGCTAACTAGCTATCATTCAAACCTGTATTGAGCGAACTGGCTAGTTCAATTAATCTAGCTTTAATTAATCATCACGTAGCCTTAATATTGAACCTTGGTTAAACATTACACATTAGTCAAATCAAATGACAAACCGACGGACAGTGGCTATTACTGCGTGCCATGCCTCCACACATTTTTGCGGTAGTTAGCTGAACGTAACATTAGCCACCACCAAGCTAGCCAACGTTTTATTGTAGCTACATTTCTCACAAAACAAACTATCTAAATCTACACCAAAATAAACGTAAAGTGTGATAATAATACTGATTTTCGCATAATTGATTTTTAATCTCACCTGCAGAGCTGAAAACATTCTGCTTCCATTCCGTTGCCTCGCTTGGTTTCAGAAAACCTCGGAGCACGGGAATCTCAGCTTCCCGCACCATCTCAAAATGTGATTTGTAACAGTCGTACAAAGACGTCAATACTGTTTCCAACCAAGATCGGCGTAATTGTCAATATATATCCTTACTGCTGTAATGTAGCCTATTTCAATGTAATTGTATACATTTGTTAATTTCAACCCATGTGCAGTGAGAAGCAACAGTGAGCAGCCATGACAGATACGCATTGCATCATGGGAAACCTAATCAGGAGAATATGGAAGCCCGTTTCCGAATATGTCGATACTTTTTTTTGTGTAGCATTATGTAGCGATTTCCATTATACACTTGCAGCGATCAGCACAGCAGGGGCCTTATAACCATTGTGTACATTTTACACTAAATATCTGCATGCTCTATTTCTGCAAAGACTGCGCACTCACAGAAATATTGAGATTTGTTAACTTGGCACACGCCATACATAACCATGTTTCCCGTTATAAATCAGACCTGTGGAAACTGCGCTTGTGAACTAGCCCCACCTGTTTTGAGCCACACCTGTTTTGCATGTTATTTTGGCATTATTGCATTTCACATATCAGTTCGGAAACAATGTCAAAAACATGTTTTAATGAATAAAGCCGCATCTTTTTTGCTTTCTTGAGTAAGGCAGCTCTAAAACGCAGGCGTTTCAGCCCAGCTCAGTGCTTTTTGTGGTGGTGGGGCAGCCAGCGGAAAATACGGAGCATAGGGGTTGGTGATGTTTTCCAGTTGCGCCGTGATTGGCTCAGTGTTCTGTCACTAATGGGGACACGCCTTCACCACAAAATCTACAGGATGAGCTCGAAAATTCAAGCCCCTTAGGTGCTGCCATAGAGTAACATTAAAAGTGCCACTTGAGATCCTGGGTTCGAGTCCAGGCTCTGTTGCAGCTGGCCGCGACCGCGAGACCCATGGGGCGGCGCACAATTGGCCCAGCGTCATCCGGGTTAGGGGAGGGTTTGGCCGGCAGGGCTGTTGTTGTCCCATCATGCACTAGCGACTCCTGTGGCGGGCCGTGCGCAGTACACGCTGACACGGTTGCTAGGTGTACGGTGTTTCCTCCGATAACATTGGTGCTGTTGGCTTCCGGGTTAAGCGGCATTGTATCAAGAAGAAGCAGTGCAATAAATTGCAATGTCCATACTGTGAGACACCTAAGACAGCGCTATAGGGAGACAGGACGGACAGTTGATCGTCCTCGCAATGGCAGACCACATGTAACATGTAACCTGCACAGGATCGGTACATCCGAACATCACACCTGCGGGACAGGTACAGGATGGCAACAACAACTGCCCGAGTTACACAAGGAACACACAAGAGGCTGGACTGAGGGCTTGTAGGCCTGTTGTAAGGCAGGTCCTCACCAGACATCACTGGCAACAACGTCGCCTATGGGCACAAACCCAAAAGTTCTTAATGCAGCGGGTGGCCATACCAGATACTGACTGTTACTTTTGATTTTGACCCCCCCTTTGTTCAGGGACACATTATTCAATTTCTGTTAGTCACATGTCTGTGGAACTTGTTCAGTTTATGTCTCAGTTGTTGAATCTTGTTATGTTCATACAAATATTTACACATGTTAAGTTTGTTGAAAATAAACGCAGTTGACAGTGAGAGGACGTTTCTTTTTTTGCTGAGTTTACTTTCAGAATCTTAGCTAAAGATAAATTTTAGATAAAACGTATCGGTGCTCATCAGCCATTGGGAATAAATGTTACGCAAATTCAACAATGAGTGGTTTGGAAGGAATCAGTGGCTAACTGCAAGCATCGCAAAGCAATCACTAGCCTGCTATTCAGTGGAGTGGGTGTGTGGTCCAAGTCTGGGTTTAAGGGTCTCTTTTCCAAGCTTAAAATGATAAACATTCAACATTGGCCATGCTGTCAATCCAGCATGACTTCTGCCGCGCTCAAAACAACTGGAAACTCACTGGAACTGGGAAATCTCAGACTTCAGTGAGGTCAAGACAACTGGGAACTTGGAAAAAACTAGCTCCGACTGGGATAATACGTTTGAACAGTCATCCAACTCGGAATTGCAAGTCGGGAACTCTGGCCTCTTTCTAGAGATCCGACCTGAAGATCACTGACGTCATGATTCAACTTAGTTTTTTTTCCAGAGTTCCCAGTTGTCTTGAAAGCACCATAAATCCAAAGAATGCCAGACTTTGATGACAAAGTTTGATAAAAAAATTTGGCCAAGAAGGACCGCCACACCACCTTCCTGTTCAAGTGAGCACAGCACAACAAGGTGAGTCCAAAAATGTCTTGTATGCTGCTGTATAAATTAGCTAATATTCCAGGGAGATATGTATACCGTTGCTAAGAAAGTAATACTAAGTGTATGTTGTTGTCACGTTCCTGACCTGTTTTCTGTTGTTTTGTATGTGTTTAGTTGGTCAGGGCGTGAGTTGGGGTGGGCATTCTATGCCTTGTGTTTCTATGTTGGGGTTAATGTGTTGCCTGATATGGTTCTCAATTAGAGGCAGGTGTTTGACGTTTCCTCTGATTGAGAACCATATTAAGGTAGGCTGGTTTCACTGTTTGTTTGTGGGTGGTTGTCTTCCGTGTCTGTATGTATGTTCGTACCACACAGGACTGTAGCGTTTGTTCGTTTGTTGTAGTCTGTACCTGTTCGTGCGTTCTTCGTGTTATATGTAAGTTCTCATGTTTTAGGTCAGTCTACGTTCGTTTTGTTATTTTGTAATTATTTCCAAGTGTTTTTTTCGTGTTTGTCTTCGGCAGTTAATAAAATCATTATGTTTTCAAAACCCGCTGCATTTTGGTCTGATCCCTACTCCTCTTCAGACGAAGAGGAGGAGAACGACCGTTACAGTTGTGTAGTAGGCTGTTAGTGGCCCATGTGCCTCAACCTAATAATTTGGTCAATTTTCCCCTCATTTAGCCTACTGTTCTGACTTGGTGGTGCACATGTAGCCTATATCCTGTTTTAGAGAAGTATAATCATTGAATATTGTAAGAGCTTTCATTGTCTGCTTATATGCCCCCTTTATTTATTATACGGTTCTGACTTGGTGTACAGGGAGAATACTGCAAGAACGGCCCATGTTCTGAATTCTGTCGCTGTACATTTAAAAAATACTGAACAAATAGTTATTGACTACGTCCGTCCTAGCTCGCTCATTAATGTCTTAATCAAAATTACGGATTGCCTCTTACCCGCTCGCCGTCCCCGTTGACATAGTTTGTACATCTCAATTGTCAGTAGAAACCACATTTGTTTAAGCAAGTTAGCCATATCAGCTATGTTTTTTTCAAAGGCAGTACATGAAGCTGAATGAACTGTTTTGCTTAAACGAATGTGGGTCTGCTATCAGGGTACGGTGATAGCCAGGTGTAGCAGTGGTAAGGTGTTGGGACTGCTGCTGGGTGTCACGATCGTCGTTAGGAGAAAGAGAGGAGGACCAAGGCGCAGCGTAATAACAATACATCTTCCTTTTTAATGAAGACGAAACAAACACTTTTACAAACTAACAAAACGAGAAGCTATACAAAACAAATAAGTGCCGCCACTGGCAACTTACACATAGACAATTACCCCCAACCTACCTAATGACTATGGTTGCCTAAATATGGCTCCCAATCAGAGACAACGATAGACAGCTGTCTCTAATTGAGAACCAATCTAGGCAACCATAGACTTACATAAACACCTACACTGAACACAACCCCATGAACTCTACACACACTCCCTAGGCCTAGACAATACAAACACCCTAGATGAGACAAAAACACTCAAACATCCCCCATGTCACAGCCTGACCTAACTAAAATAATAAAGAAAAACAAAGATAACTAAGGCCAGGGCATGACACTGGGACTCTGCTGTATTGTTTTGTGTTGTGTAATGGCTTTGTTGGCATGCATCCCCCCCAAAAAATGTTTGGGGAGTTTGCCCCACCAAGATTTACATGTAAAATCACCACTGGATCTAGCATTATAACTCTGCCTGAAAAACACCCATCATTCACCTTTCATGATAACAATAACGCCCTTATTTGCTGTATAGCCTATTTTGGAAGTATTGGAATTAGGTCCAAGACAATATATCTAAAGGAAATAGCAATTGCAAACTTGATCAAATGTCTTTGAAGGTGTTGACAGAATGTTTTATTATGCAGTATTATTTGACCATTTCTGAAACACAAAAACTATCGCAAATTGTTGTGGACCTGTAAACAGATCGTTTGAATTCAATAATGTTTTGCATTTACTTTCTCCCGAACCTAAAGACGTTACACTGCCCAAGAATTCTGAACATTGTCTACTCTGAAAAAAATTACAACTACAGTAGGCCTACTCAGTGGTGTAAAAAGTACCCAATTTTCCTACTTAAGTAAAAGTAAAGATACCTTAAAAGAAAATGACTCAAGTAAAAGTGATAGTCACCCAGTAAAATACTACTTAAGTAAAAGTCCAAAAGTATTTGGTTTTAAATGTACTTAAGTATCAAAAGTAAAAGTATAAATAATTTAAAATTCCTTATATTAAGCAAACCAGATGACACGATGTTCTTGTTTTTTTAAATTACGGATAGCTAGGGGCACAGTTCAACACTCAATACATAATTTACAAACAAGCATTTGCGTTTTGTGAGTCTACCAGATCAGAGGCAGTAGGGATGACCAGGGATGTTCTCTTGATACGTGCGTGAATTAGACAATGTTCCTGTCCTGCAAAGCATTCAAAATGTAACTAGTACATTATTTTCTTTAGGAATGTAGTGGAGTAAAAGTAAAAGTTTTCACAAATATTAATAGTAAAGTAAGATACAGATACCCCAAAAAAACTACTTAAGTTGTACTTTAAAGTATTTTTACTTAAGTACTTTACACCACTGGGCCTACTTACAGTGGTATCCTACACACTTCAATGCAAAATATCAACTGTCTGTTCAACTGTTAAATTATACGGTAGGTTATAAACTGTGCTCCTTTTCAGACGCATAGAGAAAAAACTTAAAATTATAAGATCCTATCTAATAGGTCCAATTAAATTAAAGATGTGCATGGTCATTTTTTTATGGCTACTTTGGGAATATGAACTCATCATGACCAGAAAAGGTGCAATGGTTATGATATATGTATTATGTTTATATATTAAATATTGTCTAGGCTACTCGAAAAAAATTTGACATTACAGTATTCAGATGTAGCCTACAAACGTAAATGGAAAAGGTAAACCGTCTGTTCTGCCGTTAAACTGCGCTTCGGATCGCATAGAACAAAATACTTTAAATACTGTGGTAACTTATATATTTACTACTGTGAAGTGGGTCCAATTAAATCAGAGATGGAATGAACGGTAGCCTATACTAACTTGTAGGAGGCTTATAGGCTATTTCGCGAGTATGAAACCATCACAGTCAGAAAAGGTTAGGAATTTCTATTGCCCTTGGCGGCTTAACTCACTAATGCTATCAGAAGAAACCTTTGTTGCTTTTATATAATTTCAAATTTAGCTATTTCTTGAACTTAATCAAACCCCTAGAATGTCTTCTACAACATTATGGGAATCAATGAAGGCTTATTTAAGGGGCAAAATTATTTAGTACAGCGAAAAATTAAGGAAGTGCAATATTCAACGCCTTGGGGAACTTACAAATAAAATCTTGGATTTTGATATGGCATATTCACACTTCATCCACAGACCTACTAAAACAATGTTTGACACTTCAGACAAAGTTTGATATTCTTTCAACTGGACAAGCTGAAAAGCTTATTAGTAAATCTCGATACCAAAATGATGAACATGGAGAGAAATCAGGAAAAATGTTAGCACACCGGCTGCGTCAGAGAACCGCAAATCAAACCATACCTGAGATAAATGACGAGCTGTGTAACAAATGTATCGGTCATTTAGAGATCAATTCATGCTTTCATAACTTTTACTAAAAATTATACTCTTCGGAATCCGCTGGTAATGCTACCTTATTTGACACCTTCTTTGAGAACTTAGATATTCGTACAGTTGAACCAGATATAGCTGCTGAATTGGAAGAACAGTTCTCTGTAGAATAGATTGTGTTGGCAATTAAATCAATGCAGTGTGGGCCCGACAAATTTTCGAGGAAATTCTAGAGAAAATTCTCAGATCAACTTTCTCCTCTCTTGATTTACATATTTGAGGATTCATTCTCCTCAAACTCTTTACCAATTTCTTTATAAAATTGCATGTAAGATTCTTGCCCGCGGGTTTGAGTCATTGCTTCCCTCCATTATCTCTACAGATCAAACTGGTTTTATAAAAAATCACATTTATTTTTCAACATAGACGTCTTCATCTGACACTCCAGAGATATTGTTATCACTTGATGCTGAGAAGGCGTTTGATCAGGTGGAGTGGCATTATCTTTTTTATACTCTCAAACAATTTGGATTTTGTCCCAATTTATATCCTGGATCAAAGTCCTTTACTCCTCCCCTATGGCTGCAGTGCGCACAAATAATAACCTTTAATCCCATCTCCAACTTCAACGTGGGACAAGACAGGGTTCTCCTCTGTCCCCAGCTGTTTGCCATCGCAATCAAGTCTTTAGACATAGCAAAACGTAATAACACCACTATCAAAGATATGCGAAGAGGGGGCTAAGAGCATGAAGTCTCACTCTATGCAGATGACATGCTATTATATATGTCTGACAATTTAACTGGTCTTCCAGAGATCCACGTTCTACTAAAGATATTTGGTCAAATATCCGGGTATAAGGTTAATCTACAAATAATGTAATTGATGCCTTATTAATCATTCTGCCGTGCAAACTTATTTTAGTCATGTACACTTCAGAGTGAGTACACAGAAATTGAAATACTAATTTGGGTTACACACAATTTCAAAGATGCATGTACTCGTAGGTTTCTCCATAACCTAGTCATCCCATCAACGTGAAACGTCAAGAACCGGTATTCATCAGACCAGACAACGTTTTTCCAAATCGCCAGTGTTTCCTTAGCTCACTGCAACCACAGTTTCTTGGTGGAATTCTAAAGCCGGGCTCCCTTGACACTCTGCTTGAAACAGGATCTTGAACGCTGGGATTGACTTTCTCTTTCTTTGGGCGAAATAATTAACACTGTTAAAAGGAATGTATTACCTAAGTTTTTATATTAATTTCAATGTATTCCTATCTTTCTGAAAAAATATATATTTTTTATCTCCATAGATAGACTGATATCTGCTTTTATCTGGAACAAGAAAAAACCTCAGATACGTAAAAGCATATTGCAGAGAACTTTCAATATTATTGCTGGGCAGCTAATATAACAATAATTCTATATTGGATGACAGAAATCCCTGATGTTGCAGGTCCGAAATGGTTGACCTTGGAGATTTAATCCTGTGGCCCCACCTCTTTAGCTGCCTTACTCTGCTCAAAACTTGCATTAACTGAGCCTGTTTCTAAATACACTATAAACCCCAAAACTCCAAAATCGTTTGCTCTCAGTGAATTTTCAATTTCTGCCTGTTATTAAAGAACCAAACATTCTCATCATCATCATGAGACAGCGCTTTTCATATCTGGTCTGGAAAAGGGTTCTCCTCAACTGAATGACATTGATATGGATTTTGTATCTTTTGAACAGTTAGTACAAAAGTTAAATATTCCGAGATCCCATTTTTTTAGGTACAGTTGAAGTCGGAAGTTTACATACACCTTAGCCAAATACATTTAAACTGAGTTTTCACAATTCCTGACATTTAATCCTAGTGAAAATTCCCTGTTTTAGGTCAGTTAGGATCACCACTTTATTTTAAGAATGTGAAATGTCAGAATAATAGTAGAGAGAATGATTTATTTCAGATTTTATTTCTTTCATCACATTCCCAGTGTGTCAGAAGTTTACATACACTCAATTAGTATTTGGTAGCATTGCCTTTAAATTGTTTAACTTGGGTCAAACGTTTCGGGTAGCCTTCCACAAGCTTCCCACAATAAGTTGGGTGAATTTTGTCCCATTCCTCCTGACAGAGCTGGTGTACCTAAATCTGGTTTGTAGGCCTCCTTGCTCGCACACGTTTTTTTCAGTTCTGCCCATAGATTTTCAATAGGACTGAGGTCAGGGCTTTGTGACTGCCACTCCAATATCTTGACTTTGTTGTCCTTAAGCCATTTTGCCACAACTTTGGAAGTATGCTTGGGGTCATTGTCCATTTGGAAGACACATTTGCAACCAAGCTTTAACTTCCTGACTGATGTCTTGAGATGTTGCTTCAATATATCCACATAATTTTCCTGCCTCATGATGTCATCTATTTTGTGAAGTCCTTCTTGCAGCAAAGCACCCCCACAACCTGATGCTGGCACCCCCATGCTTAACAGTTGGGATGGTGTTCTTCGGCTTGCAATCCTCCCCCTTTTTCCTCCAAACATAACGATGGTCATTATGGCCGAACAGTTATATTTTTGTTTCATCATACCACAGGACATTGGTATGATGAAACAAAAAGTACATATTTGTCCCTATGTGCAGTTGCAAACCGTAGTCCGGCTTTTTTATGGCGGTTTTGGAGCAGTGGCTTCTTCCTTGCTGAGTGGCCTTTCAAGTTATGTTGCTATAGGACTCGTTTTAGTGTGGATATAGATACTTTTGCACCTGTTTCCTCCAGCATCTTCACAAGGTTCTTTGCTGTTGTTCTGGGATTGATTTTGCTCTTTTCGCACCAAAGTACGTTCTTCTCTATGAGACAGAACGCGTCTTCTTCCTGAGGGGTATAACGGCTGAGTGGTCCCATGATGTTTATACTTGCGTACCATTGTTTGTACAGATGAACGTGGTACCTTCAGGCGTTTGGACATTGCTCCCAAGGATGAACCAGACTTGTGGAGGTCTACAATGTTTTTTCTGAGGTCTTGGCTGATTTCTTTTGATTTTCCCATGATGTCAAGCAAAGAGGCACTGAGTTTGAAGGTAGGCCTTGAAATTCATCCACAGGTACACCTCCAATTGACTCAAATGACGTCAATTAGCCTATCAGAAGCTTCTAAAGCCATGACATCATTTTCTGGACTTTTCCAAACTGTTTAAAGGCAGTCAACTTAGTATATGTAAACTTCTGACCCACTGGAATTGTGACACAGTGAATTATACTGTATGTGAAATAATCTGTCTGTAAACAATTGTTGGAAAACTTACTTGTGTCATGCACAAAGTAGATGTCCTAACCGACTTGCCAAAACTATAGTTTGTTAAAAGAAATTTGTGGAGTGGTTGAAAAACGAGTTTTAATGACTCCAACCTAAGTGTTTGTAAACTTCCGACTTAAACTGTACCTACAACTGCGTAGTTTTGTATCTTCATACTCTAGTCACTTCCCATCACGCCCACCTACCTCCCTTCTAGATTCTGTTTTTAAAGTGAACCCTTATATCAAAGGGGGCATAAGGTTGGTCTATAGGTTATTAAACTCGCACAATCTGGAATCCCTAAACTCTCTTAAGCATCAATGGGAAGGGGATTTAGGTGAACAACTTTCAGATCAAATTTGGCAGAGTATGCTTCAGAGAATACATTCTTAATCTAAATGTCTAAGACATACTGTAATTCAATTTAAAATAGTTACCTGGCTGCATTGGTCAAAGGCAAAATGATCCAAGATTAGAACAGAAATAGATTCCACTTGTGACACATGTAAGCAGGCTCCTGCTACTTTATTGCACATGTTTTGGACATGCCCGAAATTGACAGATTACTGGATGTCAATTTTTGAGACGTTTTCTAAGATACTATAAAACCTTCTGCCTTTATTTCATTATTCAGAGTGGCACCACAGGAGGCCCATCTAAACAGTTCTATGGGCAACATACTGGCATGTACTACTCTTCTAGCTAGACATCTTATACTATTTAAGTGGAAGGATTGGTTTCCTCCTACTTTTAACCATTGGATAAAGGAAGTCATGCAAGATCTCAAGCTAGAGAAAATACGCTACTCCATTATGGGATCTGCAATTACATTTGATAATATCTGGCAAGCTTTCCTATCCTTTGTAGAAGACATGGACCCAGTCAATTTCACAACTCCGTAAACCAACCCAAATTAGAATTTGTATAACTCTTTTTTTAGTTTTCTTTGCTATTTGATTATATTACTCTAATTCTATATCATGCTTGCTTTTAGTCTGGTTTTGGGGCTCTGTTGGAGAATGGGGGGTTTGCGTGTGATTGATCTGTTAGGGGATCCGTGGTGTTTTGTCCTCTACCTCTTCTGTCTGTATTATCTATATAATCATAAAAAACTGCAAAATAATAAAAATGCAAAAAAGTGAGGAATTTATTCTACAATGATCATGGAAATGAAATAAATAATGGGAAATAAATTTATAATTATTTTACACTGCAAAGATAAAGAAAATATTTTTGTTCTTCTCATTAACAGTAAATGATTGCATCTTGTGCTTATATTTAGCATTTTTTGTATATAAGTCATTGTATATTCCCCATTTGCACAAGGCTACTAGGCTAATTTTGCCTTCTTGCAGTGCAATACTTCAAACACTAGAAACTGTGCATACACATGGTCTGAAGTTTGTGGGAGGATAAGCAGATCCTCATCTCAAGTTCAGTTTTTATAAATGCCAACTTTTGAGTGAAAACTGGCGCACATATGTTTTGGGGTATATTTTGTGCATACACATCGTTTATAAGTAAGGCACAGGGCCACCAGCAAATGTGTGGCGAGCTGACTTTTTCCCCAACACTTTTGGTTGTTTTAATAAAAACCATTGACAAAAGTGTTGAAAAGAGGTACAAATTACTGTTGTTTTAGACTGATTTGCCTAATGATTTGTCAAGTTGTGCACAATTAATCTTCAGTCACATCAACTGTGACTGTCCCACAGCTGCAGGAAGCCTACAGAAGCCTATGCACTTGGATCCCTTCTATCCAGGGGAAACAAAGCAGTAACATAATGTATTTATAGCATAAGCTGAACAAAAATATTAAGGCAACATGCAACAATTTCAACGATTTACAGTTCATATAGGGAAATCAGTCAATTGAAATAAATTCATTAGGCATCTGTGGCATTGTGTTGTGTGACATAACTGCACATTTTAGAGTGGCCTTTTATAGACCCCCAGCACAAGGTGCACCTGTGTAATGATCAATCTTCTTGGGCCACTATAACTATAACTATTTTGACAATTGGATTGGTCCCCTCTACCACACGAAACCCCACTAATCTACCGACGGAAACGCACGGGGTGGCTAAAAACAGACCTCCATCTTCTGCTAGCTTGCTACCCATGGCTCGGCTAGCTGTCTGAATTGCCGTGACCCCAACCAACCTCACTACTCACTATCACTTGGCTAAGCATGCCTCTCCTTAATGTTAATATACCTTGTCTATTGCTGTTCTGGTTGGTGTTTATTGGCTTATTTCACTGTAGAGCCTCTAGCCCTGCTCATTATCCAACCCTTCAGTTCCCCCGCCCACACATGCGATGACATCACCTGGTTTCAATGATGTTTCTAGAGACAATATCTCTTTCATCATCACTCAATGCCTAGGTTTACCTCCACTGTATTTACATCCTACCATACCTTTGTCTGTACATTATACCTTGAATCTATTTTATCGCCCCCAGAAACCTGCTCCTTTTACTCTCTGTTCCGGACGTCCTAGACGTCCAATTCTCATGGCTTTTAGCCGTACCCGTACCCTTATCCTACTCCTCCTCTGTTCCTCTGGCGATGTAGAGGTTAATCTAGGCCCTGCAGTGCCTAGCTCCACTCCTATTCCCCAGGCGCTCTCTTTTGATCACTTCTGTAACCGTAAAAGCCTTGGTTTCATGCATGTTAACATTAGAAGCCTCCTCCCTAAGTTTGTTTTATTCACTGCTTTAGCACACTCTGCCAACCCGGATGTCTTAGCCGTTTCTGAATCCTGGCTTAGGAAGACCACCAATAACTCTGAAATCTCCATCCCTAACTACAAAATTTTCAGACAAGATAGAATGGCAAAAGGGGGCGGTGTTGCAATCTACTGCAGAGATAACCTGCAGAGTTCTGTCCTACTATCCAGGTCTGTACCCAAACAATTTAACTTCTACTTTAAAAAATCTAAAAACAAGTCTCTCACCGTTTCCGCCTGCTATAGAAAGAGTCGGCTTGAGAATTGAACCCTGTGGCACCCCCATAGAGACTGCCAGAGGTCCAGACTGCAGGCCCTCCGATTTGATACACTGAACTCTGTCGGAGAAGTAGTTGGTGAACCAGGCAAGGCAGTCATTTGAGAAACCAAGGCTGTTGAGTTTGCCGATAAGAATGTGGTGATTGACAGAGTCGAAAGCCTTGGCCAGGTCGATGAATACGGCTGCACAGTATTGTCTTTTATCGATGGCGGTTATGATATTGTTTAGGACCTTGAGCGTGGCTGACGTGCACCCATGACCAGCTCGGAAACCAGATTGCATTGCAGAGAAGGTATGGTGGGATTCAAAATGGTCAGTGATCTGTTTATTAACTTGGCTTTCGAAGACCTTAGAAAGGCAGGGTAGGATAGATATAGGTCTCCTTGAAGAGGGGGATGACCGTGGCAGCCTTCCAATCTTTGGGTATCTCAGACGATACGAAAGAGAGGTTGAACAGGCTAGTAATAGGGGTTGCAACAATTGCGGCGGAAAATTTTAGAAAGAGAGGGTCCAGATTGTTTAGCCCAGCTGATTTGTAGGGGTCCAGATTTTGCAGCTCTTTCAGAACATCAGCTATCTGGATTTGGGTGAAAGAGAAGTGGGGGAGGCTTGGGCAAGTTGCTGTGGGGGGTGCAGAGCTGTTGGCTGGGTTAGGGGTAGCCAGGTGGAAAGCATGGCCAGCCGTAGAAAAATGCTTATTGAAATTCTCGATTATCGTAGATTTATCGGTGGTGACAGTGTTTCCTAGACAGTGTTTTCTTGTTCTACGTGGACTTCAGTGACCTTGAACTTTTTGGAGTTTGTGCTACAGGATGCAAATTTCTGTTTGAAAAAGCTAGCCTTTGCTTTCCTAACTGCCTGTGTACTGTGGTTCCTAACTTCCCTGAAAAGTTGCATATCGCGGGGGCTATTTGATGCTAATGCAGTACGCCACAGGATGTTTTTGTGCTGGTCAAGGGCAGTCAGGTCTGGAGTGAACCAAGGGCTATATCTGTTCCTGGTTCTTCATTTTTTGAATGGAGCATGCTTATTTAGCACTTTTAAAGAATAACCAGGCATCCTCTACTGACGGAATGAGGTAAATATCCTTCCAGGATACCCGGGCCAGGTTGATTAGAAAAGCCCGCATGCTGATGTGTTTTAGGGAGTGTTTGACAGTGATGAGGGGTGGTCGTTTGACCGCAGACCCATTACGGACGCAGGCAATGTGGAAGTGATCGCTGAGATCCTGGTTGAAGACAGCAGAGGTGAATTTAGAGGGCAGGTTGGTCAGGATGATATCTATGAGGGTGCCCGTGTTTACAGATTTGGGGTTATACCTGGTAGGTTCATTGATAATTTGTTTGAGATTGAGGGCATCTAGCTTAGATTGTATTGATGATGGGTGTACTGTTTCTTCATGCATTGTATGCATGTGCTTACAGTAACTGTCACCCTGATTTTGGCTATTAGATAGCTACTTCCCATGCTGTTACCGAACAGTGCTTGGCAAGCGGAAGTGGACCGAAGCGCGCTGTGTCCCGGTTTTGTTGCCATTCTTGCCCTTCCCATTGAGTAGTAGACTCTATGTATGTATCAAGGTGACATGTATATGGTTATCAATATTAGTTACTTGTGGTATAGGCTGCTATCCTACTTGTAATAAAATCATGGGAGGGACAAATATGGCGACATTATCTACCGCCGGTGACTCGACCATGATAGGAAGCACCTCAGGTCAGCATGCCCAATCAGCCATGCAAAACGGTCTTGAGTGACGACAAATCTGCCCAATTACCAGATTTGCTTTCCATACACCCACTCCTTTCAACACACACACTTGCCCATACTCCAGTAGCCATATTTGGCTGAAACTGGCATCTCTTTATCTGTTTTGTTTCAAGGTTGAATGGTTGGATGACAAAAGGTAATAAAATACACATGTCACGTTCGATATAGCGATGAGACCAAAGCACAGCGTGATTTGAATACATCTTCTTTAATGAAGAAAGAACACAGAACGAACTATACAAAAACAACAAAACGAACGTGAAGCTATATAATAATAGTGCTGACACAGGCAACTAACCATAGACAATCACCCACAAAATACTCAAGGAATATGGCTGCCTAAATATGGTTCCCAATCAGAGACAACGATAAACAGCTGCCTCTAATTGAGAACCAATCTAGGCAACCATAGACATACAAAACACCTAGACTAGTAACAACCCCATAAACATACAAAAACCCTAGACAGGACAAAAAACATATATCACCCTTGTCACACCCTGACCTAACCAACAATAATAAAGAAAACAAAGAATACTAAGGTCAGGGCGTGACAACACATATATAACATGACAACTACTCAGGTGACCATATGGGTTGTGTTGTGTGATGACGTGTTGAGCCTTTGACTTAATACCTTTCGGGCAATCTGTCATCTTTCTGTAAGGTCCTAGGGGGAATTAGAAGCGTCTCCTCCTTATTAAAATCAGATGGGTGATTTATCTTGATCATGCTAAGTGACTCCCAGAGGGAGTTAGTGTCTGTGTCTATGTGTGCGTGCAGTAGGAAAGGTTCAGGTCAAGGGCATATGAGTTACAGGAATTGACTGGAAGCATGCAGGTGAGGCACTGCCTATCCCCACCAAAACGTGGAGTAGTGTGCTTCGAATGGGAGTAAGAGCAGGGATTCTACTTGACATAGGTTAATTACTCTACATTATTGTTTGATCTTTCATGGGATGAGAACAGTAGTGATATAGTGAAGAACATGACCCTGCAACACAAGGTCACTAATGATAAATGATCTTGAAAGCACTACTACAGTCACAGCCTTTATGTGTCAGAGCTCCTCGCACAAAATATTTCCTTGAGTGCGAGAGTAATAGCGGATTTATGCTTGATCCGGGAATGATGTCCGGAGGCTCCGTATGAAGGGTGTGACGCAATTGTGGAGCCTCTGGGGGGTTGCAGAGGCCAAATCGAGCTCCGTATGGCGATGCCGTGTGCCTACCAATTTTTGTAACAATGCGGAGGGCTCCGTATAGTTCCGCATTGACATGATTGGTTGACGGTAGGTGGGGGCAGGAGGTCCTGTGTAAACACAAACTCACTTCCTTGATAACTAACTTCCTTCACAACAGCTCTGCTCTGCTCCTCGAAGTGCAAGGAGTATTGAATGCCCTCACTTCCACAGAGTCCATATCGCAGTAAATGCTGTACGGCTGATGCAGATAGTCAGATTGACCATGCAAAGCCTTTAAGTCGTGCTGAGCACATTGAATCCTAATGAAAATTATCCTGGCTGACCTTTTCTCCGCTGTCAGTGGTTTACTACAGTGAGCGTCTTGTACCGTACACTGCTCCTGGAGATAGAGTCAGTTAGTAAGCCCACTGTTTGACATGAGCCAAAAACAACATCTAAATGATTCAGAGCCCCAGCAGCAGCATGGCGCATTGATAGAGCTCTCGGCTGTTTTTCTCAGTGCACGGGAGGATCTAGTCTAAGGTTTGTTTTCTCCAGCACTTGCCCCCCCCTTTCCCCATCCTCCCCTTCCTCCTCTTCGTGCATGACATTTAAGAGACGAGTGTTTGGGCACATTATGGAATTGTTCACAGGCAAAGTGAAGGCCCTTCAAAGGGCTCGTTGGAGTGGGTTTGAAGTACGGAAGAGAGACCACGGTGAATAGATACTTTTACAGTCTGATTTACCTTTCCAGAGGCCTGCTTCCAATTTACAGACCTGTCAAGGAAACGCTACTATTCAACTGATGAAAGCTATTTTTCAAGGCTATGTTTCAAAAAAACGAAATATTTTCTGTTAAAGACAAGCAGTGACACCTGCAGTGCGCAGATGCTGTTTGAAGTTTGGGCTGCCAAACCATTGCTCCAACACACACACACACACCGTTCTCACATTGATTACCAAAGGAGTGTGTGAGGAGAAATCATTAAAAAAAATCCCCAGACACCACTATGTTTGTTTTTTACTGCTCTATAAAAGTATACAAAGGAGGGTGTGTTCGTGCTTGGGGAGATGATTATAGGGAGATGTTGACTTTCATTGTTGCAGTCTGAATTATGTCTGTTTGGAAGCCTATTGCGGATTGGCCTTCTGCTCTTGGAGAGTCCATGAAACATTACCTCAGTCAGTCCTGCAGGAAAGGACTGAGCTGGGCTCTTTCAGAACAGAATACCTTTTGTTGAAAGCAAGTCTGTGCACACTGGCAGATAACCTTGGCCATCAACCTTGCTAGCTAACTGATAACCAACCCACACCACCCCCTCCTAAAGAAGCTGTGAGGCTGCTCTCTCCTTACTTGCATAACCCCGATTCTATTATAATATGAGTCTCACATCGGGATTCGCTTAGCGGATCACTGACGGCCTTGAAGAACCAATCACACATCTGGCAAATGAGGCAAGCCCCTCTCGTCCTTATAAGGCGCCATTCGCCCGCCCACTGGTCATTTTCAAGCATTTTCATTTTCTCATCAAGTCAAATCGGGGACCCGGACAAGCGACCTATCGGCCACCGGCCCAAGCTCCCAACCGCCAGGCCACCAACCATCCAAGATCCCCCCCATAGTTCCCAGAGAGCTGCCCCTCAACCATCCAAGATCCCCCCCACAGTTCCCAGAGAGCTGTCCCTCAACCAAAATGAACAAAAGAGAAAAAAATGTGAAAACAGAAAACAATGCAAAAAAAAGACATCAATGACAATAGAAATCTAAACAGCAGGGCCGACTGAATGCGTTTAAGTGCATGTGTTGCACTATTTACATGTGTGTATGTGTGTGTGCACACGTGTATGCATGTGCACTCGTGTACAAGCACCTGCGCAGCATCAGCCTCAGGCAAACAGGCATTGGATGTAACTGCGTTTCCCCTCAGTATCAATCAAACAGACTTTTTGTTGTTGTTTTATTTAGAATTTAATATATTTGACTCTGTCCCCCGCCCAACAACTCCACTCCCACTCGTCTCCAGTTCCACTCCCACTCCCAACCCTCAGTTCCCACAGCCCATCACACCTATCAATGCTGGCCACCCTCTTCGGGTTTCTACGCGTCATATCTTTCAACTATACTGTGATGTTTAACATACAATTTGAATCTATCTAATCGAATAGAATCCACATATTGTGAGTTGAAAAAAAACACTTTCAGTAAGAGTATTAGTATATTAGAAATCGACTAACCAGATCTCTCAACAATGTTATTTCTAAGGTTAAATTTGAGATTAATGTTGTGTTTTTTCAGACATTCCTGAACCTGAGGGCAATACCAGAACAAATGGTCTATTGATTCTGTATCCTTACAACAAAATCTGCAGAGCTGAAATGATTTTATGCCCCAAATATTCTACATTTATTTGGTGGCAAGAATGCTGTACAATAATTTTAGCTGAAAAGCACAAAGTCTTGGATCTTGCACAATTTTATATATATCAACTCATAAACCCTGTGCCATGGAATTGGTACATCAAAAATCTCTTCCTAGCTATTTTACAATTTGTATTGCACAGCTGTCAACATCTTGGTCTTCAAATGAAACTGTTATACTTTCCTATTTATCATATTTTTTGTTCCTCTGACAGTTTCGATCCTTTATATTGGGCAGACAGACCAGTTTCCTACCTCCTCCCGCTGCCACCTGCCTCCTACATTTTTGGGGTAATGCTGGAATCAGTTGGTTGTAATCTTGGATTGAGCAGACCTTCCCATACAATTCCGATAGCTTCATGAAAGACATAACTGTACCATTCCTATTTACAATATAATTTAAAAACAAAATAAAATGTTCAAACATATTTTCCATAAATACAGGTCTTTTATCAACCAGCACATTTCAGTTCAACCATAATATCTGTTATATTTGTTCTATCTTTTCTGGGGGATGAAATTGACATTGTAACCAGCTCTGCAATGCTTGTTTGAAAAGGAGAGAGAGTTTCCTTTTCAATTAATCAAAGGCAAAGGTATAGTATTTATATTAGCACTCTGATTACAATGAAGAGCAAGATGTGCCGCTCTGTTCTGGACCAGCTGCAGCACTTGACTACATGACTAAACAATAATCAAAATAAGACAAACTAGAGCCAGCAGGACTTGCTTTCTGGTGTGTGGTGTCAAAAAAGCATAGCATCCCTTTATTATGCACAGACTTCTACCCATCTTTACAACCATTGAATCTATATGTTTTGACCATGACAGTTTGCAATCTAAGGTAATACCAAGTAATTTAGTCTCCTCAATTTGTTCAAAAGCCACACCATTCATTACCTGATTCAGCTGAGGTCTAGAGCTTAGGGAATGATTTGTACCAAATACAATGCTCTTAGTTTTAGAGAGGTTCAGAACCAGTTTATTACTGGCCACCCATTCCAAGACTGACTGCAACTCCTTGTTAAGGGTTGCAGTGACTACATTTGCTGTGGTTGCTCACACGTATATGGTTGAATTGTCAGCATACAAGGACACACAGGCTTCATTTAATGCCAGTTACAGGTCATTGGTGAAAATAGAAAATATATATGTAAAATGTATATGTAGCAGAAAAGCTAAGAAAAAAAGATGTGTGTCCTCCGAAGAGGACAAAAGAATAAAACAAATTAAAAATAGACAAGGGAAGAGGGCCTGCGGTATACCACACCCTACATGTTTGACTTTACAGAGGCTTCTATGAAAGAAAACCCTCTGAGTTATATTAGATAGATAGCTATGAATCCACAATAAGGTTGAACATCCATAAAACATACGTTTTCTCAACAACAGGTAATCAAAGGCTGCACTGAAATCTAACAGCACAGCTCCCACAATCTTCTTACACTATGTATGTGGACAACCTTTCCAATTAGTGGATGGAAAAGGGTTTCTATGGTCGAGCAGCCGCACATAAGCCTAAGATCACCAATGTTCAATGCCAAGCGTGGGCTGGAGTGTTGTAAAGCTCGCAGCCACTGGATTATAGCACAGTGGAAAAGCGTTCTCTGGAGTGATGAATTACGCTTAACCATCAGGCAGTACGATGGACTAATCTGGGTTTGATGGATGCCAGGAGAACGCTACCTGCCCCAATGCACCTGTAAAGTTTGGTGGAGGAGAAATAATGGTATGGGGCTGTTTTTCATGGTTCGGGCTAGGCCCCTTACTTCCAGTGAATGGAAATCTTAATGATACTGCATACAATGACATTCTAGATTATTCGGTACTTCCAATTTTGTGGCAACAGTTTGGCGAAGGCCCTTTCTTTTTTTAGCATGACAATGCCCCCATGCACAAAGCGAGGTCCATACAGAAATGGTTAAACGAAATCAGTGCGGAAGAACTTGACTGGCGACTGCGAGCCAGGCCTAATCGGCCAACATCAGTGCCCGACTTCACTAATGCTCTTGTGGCTAATTGGAAGCAAGTCCCTGAAACAATGTTCCAACATCTAGTGGAAAGCCTTCCCAGAAGAGTGGAGGTTGTTATAGCAGCAAAGGGGTGGCCAACACCATATTAATGCCCATGATTTTGGAATGAGATGTTAGACGTGCAGGTGTCCACATACTTTTGGTGATGTAGTGTTTTATCAATTTCTTTCAACCAATCATCAGTCATTTATGTCAGTGCAGTACATGTCTCTGTAAGCATGCTGAAAGTCTGTCAATTTGTTTACAGAGAAATAGCATTGTATTTGGTCAAACTATTTTTTACAACAGGTTGCTAAGAGTTGGCAACAAGCTGATACCACTCTTGGGTAGCGGAATGACTTTGGCTTCCCTCCAGGCCTGAGGACAAACACCTTCCTCTAGACTCAGATTGAAGATATGACAGATAGGAGAGACCATAGAGTCAGCTACCATCTTCAGTAGCTTTCCATCTAAGTTGCAATACCAGGTTTGTCATTATTGATCGATAACAATGTATCTACCTCTCCCACACTAACTTTACAAAATTCTAACCTATGCTTTTCTTTAATGATTTGTTTTTTAATGCATGAATACGCTCACTGTACGTTGTTGGCCTTTCCTGCCTAAGTTTACATCATTGGAAAAGTGGGCAATCATTCAAATAATTGGCAACATCAAATGGTTTTGTCATGAATAAGCCATCTGATTCATTGAAAGATGGAGTTGAATTTGTATTTCTGCTCAGTATTTAATATAAAGTACTCCATTCTTTATATCGTTGCTTCATAATACAGTTTTAATTTTGTTGTGTTTAGTCACATAAGTCAGATGTGCAGCCAGACTTATTAGCCACTCACTCTCAAACATACAGTTTTTAAATTCCTTATCAATCCATGGAGCCTTAACAGTTCTAACAGTCAGTTTCTTAACAGGTGAATATTTGTCAATAATTGGAAGAAGCAATTTCCTAAATTCATTATGTGCAGTGTCGGATGCTCCTTATTAATCACATCAGACCAACAAATATCCACATAAGAATCACAGCAAAATATTTTATATATCTTATACACTATTTTAGGCACAGCTCTTGTAACTTTGTCTTTCCTGGATATAGCCATTATATTGTGATCACTGCATCCAATGGGTACAGATACAGCTTTAGAACAAAGTTCTACAGTATTAGTAAAAATGTGATTAATACATGTGGATGATCTTGTTCCTGTAGTATTTGTAAACACCCTGGAAAATAGATTAATAACCTGAACCAGATTACAGGCACTGGTTACAGTGAGAAGCTTCCTCTTGAGCGGACAGCTTGATTAAAACCAGTCAATATTTAGGTCCCCAAGAAAGTAGACGTCTGTTTACATCACATATATTATCAAGCATTTCACACATATTTTCTAGATACTGACTGTTAGCACTTGGTGGCCTACAGCAACACCCCAAAATAATAGGCTTTAGATGAGGCAGGTTAACCTGCAACCACAGCACTCCAATCACGCTTGACATTAGATCTTCTCTAAGCATTACAGGGATATGGCTCTGAATATACAGTGCATTAGGAAAGGATTCAGACCTCTTGACTTTTTCCACATTTTGTTCCTTTACATACTTATTCTAAAATTGATTAAATAAAAAATTTTCATCAATCTACACACAATACTCCTTGATGACAAAGCGAAAACATGTTTTTAGACATTTTAGCAAAGAGACAGGATTGTGTCGAGGCAAAGATCTGGGAAAGGGTTCCAAAGAATTCTGCAGCATAGAAAGTCCCCAAGAACACAGTGGTCTCCATCATTCTTAAATGGAAGAAGTTTGGAACCACCAAGACTCTTAGAGCTGGCCGCCCGGCCAAACAGAGCAGTTGGGGGAGAAGGACCTTGGTCAGGAAAGTGACCAAGAACCTGATGGTCACTCTGACAGAGCTCCAGAGTTCCTCTGTGGAGATGGGAGAACCTTCCAGAAGGACAACCATTTCTGCAGCACTCCACCAATCAGGCCTTTATGTCAGATGGAAGCCATTCCTCAGTAAAAGGCACATGATAGACAGCTTGGAGTTTGCCAATATTCTCTGGTCTGATGAAACCAAGATTGAACTCTTTGGCATGAATGCCAAGAGTCACGTCTGGAGGAAACCTGGCACCATCACTACGGTGAAACATGGTGGCAGCATCATGCTATGGGGGTGTTTTTCAGCAGAAGGGACTGGGAGACTAGTCAGGATCAAGGCAAAGATGAACGGAGCAAAATACAGAGAGATCCTTGATGAAAACCTGCTCCAGAGCACTCAGGACCTCAGACGGGGATGAATCTTCACCTTCCAACAGGACAACGACCCTAAGTATACAGCTAAGACAACACAGGAGTGGCTTCGGGACAAGTCTCTGAATGTCTTTGAGTGGCCCAGCCAGAACCTGGACTTGAACCCAATCTAACATCTCTTGAGAAACCTGAAAATAGCTGTGCAGCGACACTCCCCATCCAACCTGACTCCCCAAATACAGGTGTGCCAAGCTTGTAGCGTCATACCCAAGACTCAAGGCTGTAATCGCTGCCAAAGGTGCTTCAACAAAGTACTGAGTAAAAGGTTTGAATACTTATGTAAATGTGTATTTCAACCTGATTTTCTTCGTCATTGTGGGGTATTGTGTGTAGATTGATGAGGTAAAAAAACGATGTAATCAATTTTAGCATAAGGCTGTAACGTAACAAAATGTGGAAAAAGTCAAGAGGTCTGAATACATTCCCAATGCACCAATTAGGATGTATTAAGGCCTCAATTTCCAGATTTCCTTACATGAACTGTAGCTCAGTAAAATTGTTGTAATTGTTGCATTTATATTTTTGTTCAGTATACAATCAAAACATTGGTGAAAGGGTAATATATTGCAATACAGGGTTCATGTGATCAAAAATCTGATTGAAAAACGAACTGCATCAAACTCTGTTCACCTGTCTAGTATTGGTGTGATTTGGGTTCAGATTCCCAACAATTGATTCAAACACTGCTGCGTGTACTCTGTGTAGCCCGTAGGCTTATTGCATTCCATTGCTGATTCTCCATGCAGAGCTTTACACTCCATGCATTTTCCAGTAGCCATTTCTCCCATTTCACTGAGTTTTAAAGCATAAGATGAATAATGTATAGTGGAAGGGATAAATCACAGAAGTGCATCCACTGTGCTGTTCTCCTTTATTCTACACCATAATCCCTGTTTGTCCAAGCTTGCTGTACAAGAGGAACAAAAGGCATTCCCAAAGGCAGAACTTTTTGGGAAAGGGATAACAGAAAGAGGTTTAAGAGGCTCAATGTTGCTTAGTCTTCATATAGAACTGTGAAGATACACTGATGTATACTCACCAAGTTTCTAAAACTTTACAAACACCTCTTTCAATGACACTTACCAGGTGATCCCTTTTTGATGTCACTTGTTAAATCTACTACAATCATTGTAGATGAAGTGGATGAGACCGTTTAATAAATAAGGATTTTTAAGCCAGGAGACAATTAAGACATTGTGTATGTGTGCCATTCAGAGGGTGAATGGGCAAGACAAAATATTTAAGTGCCTTTGAGTACGGTAGTAGGTGCCAGGCGCACCGGTGTGTCTCAAGAACTGCAACGCTGCTGAGCTTTTCACATTTCCTGTGAGTATCAAGAATGGTCCACTACCCTCAGGACAACCAGCCAACTTCACACAACTGTGGGAAGCATTGGAGTCATGGGCCAGCATCCCTGTGGAATGCTTTTGACACATTGTAGAGTCCATGCCCCAATTAATTGAGGCTGTTCTGAGGACAAAGGGGGAGGAGCAACTACATACTAGGACATTGTTCTTAATGTTATGTCCACTCTGTGTATATTTGCTTAGGAGACACCTAAGGCAACATACAGCCAGCCAATTCACACTGAATCAAGCTGGATGTTGACTTTGGTAATTTCGTTCCACGACAGTGAAATGCACAAGCCGATATAAGCTTCTCTTATGTTAAGGAGGATAGGAGAACAGAGGACTGACAGTTAGCTGCGGATGGTGACAAACTGCACCAGCAAAGAAAAAAAAGAGAAAAATCTAAATACTTCAGTTTAATATTTCACCCATATAGATGGCCCATTTCCCTGCACTGAAAATAAGCACTGGGCCTTCCAAGTCACTTTACAGTAGCAGCTTATGCTCCCATGTGGATTGGTACCATGTTTTCCTTAAGAGGTTCAAGTCCAAGTTGTGTTCAACAACGCAGAAAGAAGCATTTGCACAATCAATCCACATTTTCAAGCTCCATTTAATGTCCTACCAAAAGGAGTATGTGACTGAACCGGGAGTGAGTAAAATATTAAGTGCTTTTTCTTTCACCGGAATCAACCTTTTTCAGACAGAGCGGAACGATCAATGTGTAGAAATGTCAAATAATCAGTGAATTAGCTTTTTCAAAGTATTCGGTATGTCAATGTTGATAAAAGGCACATAGCAGTTTTGTATCTTAGTGGGATTGTTGAAAACACACAAAGTCACACATTCAGAAGCCTTCACATACCGGTACATATCCCAAACATCTTACATACTCAGACTCTTATCTACAAAATCAGATCAATGTATATATCCGGGAAAAGTAAAACAGGTTGCATTTATTAAACTTGCATTGAGAATTAGAGGCAAAAAAAACTTGCTCATAGCGTTTTTGAACAGCCTGTAAAAAGGGTAACAAGTAATCATTGCAATTAAGAATGTATATTTCAGCCTTTATTGAAGTTTACAGGATCCTGTAGAAATCAAAAAAGCGATGTCAATGGGCAACCAGAAGATTTCTCAAATTCAGGAAAGTGTATGTTTTCTTTTAAATAGTATACTTAAAGAACGACCAATATATTCCTGGTTACAACTGTCCTTGCACTAACAGTCCAAACAATTGAAATGAACATTCAGTAAACATTATTCTCTAAATGGTAGGCTAGTTCCCTTATATATTCAGTGATTTCCTCTGTCATTATGTATACATAAACAAATTTAATAACATACCAATCAGTGGTTATTTCACAATTGAAAAAAAAAAAGCACAAAGAGTTTACACTGTTTTACAGGTAAAAATAAAAAGGTCATTTGTTTGCCGACTGTTTCCTTAAGGGCATAGCATAGTTCGGAGTTTTGTCTTATTTTTGTTGGTTTGTAAGCTGTTTCATTCTCATCTAGTTTTTTTGTCCTCTTTATTCAGCCATTACATAATTAGATTCTTACATACAAATATTGACAAAATGGTGGCTTGTGCTTCGAAGCCGTCAAAGTCTATTTAATAACAATAGTAATAGTTGTGAGGAGGAGTGGCCGCGGCTTAGAGTGGAGAGGAGCAAGGAGGGGCGGGACTCATAGCGGGCCCTCACTGCAGGTGCCGTCTTGGCTGCCACTCGGCTTCTCCGCATCCTGATTGGGCAGCTCCTTGACCACGAGGGCGGCACTCTTGTCTGAGAACTCCTCCCCGTCAGGCTCCAGGCCCTCAGGGCAGGGCAGCTTCAGCAGTTCCTCTCGTAGCTGGGCCGTGTGCCTCTGGATGGGGAAAGAGGACAGAGTTATCACATAGGGCTCAGTTCAGAGCTACTATATGCTGTGAGGAGGCAAGTACAAACATGGGCTCTGATGAGGAAACAGATGTATACTCTTCCCAACAATAATGACAAAGCCTGTGAACTAAATGCTCTTCCAAACCAATACAAACTTCAAACCCACCATTTAAGTTGTCTAAAATACACATGGAGCTCACATTAATCCATTCCAGTTGCCCTTTCACTGCCAAAGCAGAGTATCTTGGATACCACTTAAGTCATGAAAAAAGGGACCACTTCTCACACATCACCTTAAAAAAAAATACCAGGAGAAAGGAATCAAGATCGTGCACTAAAGATCAACCCATCATTTCAGAATCTGAACCTATTTGCTGGAGCAAGAGAAAAAAAGCCCTGAAGATATTGGGACTACAAAGATCTGTGGCCCTGCTTTAAAAACAGCACTGGGTGCTGCCACAGCAATGTGAGCAGCTTGCTGTGGTCCTTTAGTCTTTATCAGGGTGTCTGGGAGATTATTTACACTGGGTATTAATTGTGGCTATTAACAGCCGGAAGAAGGGAGCCTTGCTACCAGTGAGCGCTGAGTGAAGTAGGACGCCGGCCCCTTATCTGCTCGGGCCGCCTCACGACGGTCAGAGGGGGAAGCCAGCTGTGGCATGAATCAAGCTTGCCCACCATGCATAAACATCAGGGATGTCGCCCTGAGGGACCAATTCAGACCTCATTAACACAAACCAGAACTGTGTGTGCTTGTGTGTGTAAACGTAAGTGAAAGGGGGATGAGGTGTTACCTTCTGTGGTGAAGGACAACGTTCTGATATGGTGCAAGGTTCTCCTGTAGCTGAAGAGTGCGTTTGTTTACCTTCAATGCAGCAGCGTGATGGGACATGGTGCGGCCCACTCTCTTGTCACTGCTGTGCTGCTGGATGTCTGCGATCCACTCCTCACACTGCGCCATGACCTCTACCCGCTTCAGGTAGAAGTGTTTGTGGATCACCTGTGGATTAGAACAGCCATGAGTCTCAGAAAAAACATGCAGCACATTTACCAGCAGTAACATTATTCAAACTCATTTCTGGTTTACAGCCATTTAGTAGGGCCAGGAGTTTTTCCTGTACGCATGTACGGGCCCTAGTTATAGGCTATGGAATGCATAAAATATGCTGGGAAATGTAAATGTTCCTTCCATGACACATTGGAGGACAATGAGTATAATGCACGGATAATTCAATCAAATTTGCCCTTTGTTCTGCCTTCAATATAATCCTAATGTAACATCACTAAACCGCTGTCCAATGGCCCAGATTATGGAATGGTGAAGTGAGAGCCAGCCAGCTTTGGAAATAAAATCCCTTGAAATACCCCATGGTTCACACTGTAAATGACAAAGGGTGAGTGCAATGACACTGAAACTAATACCATTTCTTTGTTGGGCATATTTCTGAACAGGCAACACACCGAAACTTCTGAAAGTTTCCCTCTGCAACAGGGAGCAGCATGAGGACTGGTCTTATTTCACTGACTGGGAAGGGAGTTGGATCTGGGCAGGCAGGCTGATCTGAAGTGCAGCATTAACTTAATAAATATAAGCACCATCTCTCTACTGAAAAAGTTTGGAGGAATGCTCTGCAACGTTACCCTTGACTGAGTTCTCCAGGTCTGCACAGAGCCTGAGAGGCTGGGTACAAGTAGGAACATCAAATTATTCATAAGCAAAAAGCATTAGCAATGGAAAAACCCAGGGGCTATCAGATCTCCAATATCAATACACTGTGTGTGTGTGTGTGTGTGTGTGTGTGTGTGTGTGTGTGTGTGTGTGTGTGTGTGTGTGTGTGTGTGTGCTTGAGATGTCTAACAACCAAGAACCAACCTCTGTCTTCAGCCTATTCTGATTGCTAGAGTTTACCAGAGATTAATCTGATTAAATGAGTATAATCAAATAGCAGGATGATTGCTAGTAGGCACGGAACACAATAAAATGACTATAGGATCGAGCAGATCCAGAAACATGGGTAAATCAATCCTGTCAAAACAAAGCATGACTGACATGACTATTTGTTACACCCGCTAAAGAAATGAACCAACAAATCAGAAAAAAGACAGAGGGGCAGAATTGGCTCTTCACTGAGACCAAGATTAGATAGATTCAATGAGATGTAGCCTAGTATTGAACTGTGTGGCGATCTAGATAGTCTTAATTATTGAGAGGCAGCTCTCTATTTGAATGGAGCAGGGTTGGCTGGCAACCTGCTTTCTCAGTCAAGTCACTCACACTCCACACTGTGGGTCTGGGAGTGTTTATCACCAGGTCTCTCTGATGTCACAGCAAGCCTTGCTCTGTGCTCCATCCAACCCCCCTTACCCAACACATGCTGCGATGAGTGATGTATCAGTGATGTCAATCTACACACACCACTCCTCAATACCAACCCCCCGACCCCTCATCCCAGCATGAGTCTCTGTGGCAGACAAATCGGGATGCTACTGCTCTTCACTTTCCGTTTCACAACTATTGTTGGGGGATTAGTCATGGCCGCTGGTTTATTATTTACCAGGATCAATCTGGAGAATGGGGCTGGGGCTGCGCTCTCCTCTCCTGCTTGATTTACTTCGAATGATTTCTCCGATGCACCCCAGATGATTGCCGTGAATCCTTCAAGGTCACAATGGTGGGTAAACGTGGGAGAGTGATCGGTAGGTACGGTCACCTCCCTCGCAGCCGTTTACAAACAAAGTGCTCCTACTCCCGGCCAAGGTTATTATAGTAAACTAAAATGAAAGCTAATCATGAAAAAACTATTTAGTAAACTGAAATAAAATTAACAAACCCGTCACAAACTAAAACTATCCTTGTCATCAAAACAAACAAAAATAAAATAAAAACCATCATGAAATAAGGGTTTTTAAAGCTACTGAATCTGGTGGGTAAATGCAGATGTTTCAAATAGATAGGGATGCACAAGCTAGGCCTAACAGCAGTGGCGAAGGACCCACACCCGCAGTCCCCAACCAAAAATAAATTATATATATATATATATATATATATATACACACACAGTACCAGTCAAAAGTTATAACACACCTACTCATTCCAGGGTTTTTCTTTACTTTGACTATGTTCTACATTGTAGAATAATAGTGAAGACAAACTATAAAATAACACATGGAATCATGCAGTAACCAAAAGTGTTAAATCAAAATATATTTTATATTTCAGATTCTTCAAAGTAGCCACCCTTTGCACACTCTTGGCATTCTCTCAACCAGCTTCATAAGGTAGTCACCTGGAATGCATTTCAATTAACAGATGTGCCTTGTTAATTTGTGGAATTTCTTTCCTTCTTAATGCGTTTGAGCCAATCAGTTGTGTTCTGACAAGGTAGTGGTGGTATACAGAAGTTAGCCCTATTTGGTAAAAAAACAAGTCCATATTATGGCAAGAACAGCTCAAATAAGCGAAGAGAAATCACAGTCCATCATTACTTTAAGACATTAAAGTCAGTCAGTTCTGAAAATGTCAAGAACTTTAAAAGTTTCTTCAAGTGCAGTCGCAAAACCAATTAAGCGATATGATGAAATTGGCTTTCATGAGGACAGCCACAGGAATGGAAGACCCAGAATTAAGTTCATTAGAGTTAAACTGCACCTCAGATTGTAGCCCAAATAAATGCTTCAGAGTTCAAGTAACAGACACATCAATATCATCTGTTCAGAGGAGACTGCATGAAATCAGGCTTTCATGGTCAAATTGCTGCAAAGAAACCACTACTAAAGGAAACCAATAATAAGAAGAGACTTGCTTGAGCCAAGAAACACGAGCAATGGACATTAGACCGGTGGAAATCTGTCCTTTTGGTCTGATGAGTCCAAATTTTAGATTTTTGGTTACAAACGCTGTGTCTTTGTGAGAAGCAGAGTAGGTGAACGGATGTGTGGTTCCCACCGTGAAGCATGGAGGAGGTGTGATAGTGTGGGGATGCTTTGTTGGTGACACTGTGTGATTCATTTAGAATTCAAGGCACACTTAACCAGCATGGCTACCACAGCATTCTGCAGCGATACGCCATCCCATCTGGTTTGCGCTTAGTGGGACTATCATTTGTTTTTCAACAGGACAATGACCCAACACACCCCCAGGCTGTGTAAGGGTTATTTGACCAAGAAGGAGAGTGATGGAGTGCTGCATCAGATGACCTGGCCTCCACAATCACCTCACCTCAACCCAATTGAGATGGTTTGGGATGAGTCCCTCAGAGTGAAGTAAAAGCAGCCAACAAGTGTGGGAACTCTTTTAAGTCTGTTGAAAAGCATTTCTCTTGAATCTGGTTGAGAGAATGCCAAGAGTGTGCAAAGCTGTCATCCAGGCAAAAAGTGGCTACTTTGAAGACTCTAAAACCTAAAATATATTTTGATTTGTTTAACTCTTTTTTGGTTAGTACTACATGTTATTTCCTAGTTTGATGTCTTCACTATTATTCTACAATGTAGAAAATAGTAAAAAATTAAAAAAAAAACTTGAATGAGTAGGGGTCCAAACTTTTGACAGGCACTGTATACATGTTTTTGATTGGGTTGGGGGCTTCTGACACCACTCGCTAACAGGGAAAATATTGTCTAGGTAGATAACGTGATTCTAGGTACATGTACTACTAAAGTTAAAAAGCATTGGATTGTTGTAAACATGGGAGAGAGTTTCCTTCCACCATATTTTTTGCTCCAGCCTCGGCGATATTCCATTAAAATTCAAGTCACATTGATATTGACTTTATAATTTAAACCTAACCTATGACCTGAAACATCACCTTATGTATTACTGCCCCCAGGTTGCAAAAAAGTGACATCCTAAAAAACAATACAACACAAATGTCTCCTAGCCTCACGCATGCTTTCTGTGCAACACAAGAACTAAATATAACTAGCAAATCAGGTCTTAAAACTAACTGAAACAAAATTGAACTTAAAATAAAAACAAATAGAAATAAAAACTATAACCTTTCTCCTGGCGTTACGCAACTTCCCCCAGATTTCCAGATATCGAGCTGCAGTGGTGACGTGTGCACAAGGCTCATACTACAAGCAAAAGCCCAGAGGCAGATCTAGGCCTGACATGATGTGGTAGACCTCCATTTAACATAGCCATTTAGAAATGCTTACAAATTCAAAAAGGACTAAATCCCCAGGGGCGTTTCGTATTGTAAGGGCACTGCACATGTGACTTTTGGCATTTCAGTACACACATTGGTCACATGGATGGAAGCGTTGTGTCCATATCCAAGAGTCACTGAACATGGAACACATGTACCCATCAGAGTAGGGTGTCTTGACAAATTACCTGTAACCGGTACGCCAAAAACATACTGAACACACAAAAACACCAACCAATCCATGTGAGACACACACTACAAACAGACAAATGCGCATACATGCACACACTGGCATGGTCTGCTGATTGTGTACTCTATTTACAGATGAACTAAGTGACCTTTTAGGTAATGCTGCCGTCCACTCATTACGCCAGAGGGCAGACGTGTGTCTCCATGTTTTTCTGCTTGCTCCACGCACGAAGGGGTCAAAGGTGAGAATTAATTATTTTTTTTCATCCTGAGGCTCCTCTGACACAGCGTGCCTGCCTGCTGCATGCTAAGCCCCTGGTCTTCTCCTCTGACACAGCGTGCCTGCCGGCTGCATGCTAAGCCCCTGGTCTTCTCCTCTGACACAGCGTGCCTGCCGGCTGCATGCTAAGCCCCTGGTCTGCTCCTCTGACACAGCGTGCCTGCCTGCTGCATGCTAAGCCCCTGGTCTGCTCCTCTGCTGACTCTGGCAGCTCAGGTCTACTACGCTACAGCACCGTAAATACTGCCACTGTTCAAACGGAGTAGCGATGGACAAGAGAAATCTCTGGAGGGGTAAATCAGTTTGGAGCTGCAGTCACGTGCCTTGGCATCAGTGGGGGAGGGAGTGTGTGACTACAGCTGGGACTGAGGCCGGGGTGGGAGTATGGTGTGGGCAAAGGGGGCAGGAAGAGAGAGAAACGGGTGCCTCCTTCCCCAACCGGGCAGATGGCATGGCCTCTGGACGGTCGGCCTCTGGGACAGGAAAAACAGCCCAGCTTTATTCACGCTGACTTCAACACCACTGCCCCAGCGTCGAGTGGTGTGTTTGTGTGTGTTAATGTCAGCATTCTCAAATCGTCGCCCGCACACCACGCCATCCTCTCCTGACAGAGACGAGGAGATGCTCAACAGTAGCACTCCTGCAGAATCCCTCTCCGCATGTTGCCTAAGACGAGGTCCTACTCAGATCCCGGTGACTAAACAGTGACATTCTAAAGCCCCCATCGTCACTTTTGACTGACACTCTGCAGAGGCAAGCAGTCGCTGCCACGGAATTGGGCCATGGGAAGGAAGGGGAGATGTGAGGTTAGGGGAATGATCAATTTCCTTGCCAGCATAGCCATGAAAATCCTGGCGGCTGTGGCACATCACTCCTCCACTCTTGGCTTTCTCTCCCTCTCTCTGTCACGAAACCCAGCACAGGAGCCCTATCTAACCTCCAGCCAGACTATACAGCAGCCTGCGGTATTCTGAACCAAGCTGTGCTGGGTTAGCGGGTCACACAGAGAGGAGTTAACGCCCCAGCCTCGATAGGTCCCACTGGGCAGAGGTGTCTCGCTAAAACCCAGAAATAATGCACTGTAATGGAGTGTGCTAAACACAATTACTTTTTTCCTTGACAGGGTGTGCAAGCAGGACTGTGTGTGCGGTCCCTCCACTGATGCATCCTCCTCTTGTTTACATGATAAATGAACACGTAAGGTAGCTTAGTTCCATCTGCTTTGGGAGGTCCTTGGATTGTGATTCTACCACACTGTATACAGTAGACCCGGTTAGGGCTGGCAGAGGTCAAGACAACATGCTGGTCTCATAAAGGACCCCATAACTTCCCCCATCGTCACAACAGTGAATACCCCATAGATATAGAATTATATTTCTATGGGAAAGCCCTTTGATAATGAGCTCCATTCTTGTGTGGACCGACCTATGAAGAGAGGACAGTGGTGTCCATCTCGCTAAGCTCCTGAGGGAAAGCGCTTTGGAGTGGTGGGTTTGAGATGTCAGCCACAGCAAAGCCTCCCCTAATGGCCTATTCACACTTGAGCAGGCTGCGCGCATGGGACCCCCCCCCCCCGGCTCGCTCTCTCACATACAAAATAGGATCTATTTTTCAACGGCCAACATGCTGTTCCTAATTCCACCTGACAATCTCCCGCTGCATTATTCAAGGTTGCTTTTTATTCTCCATCTCAGACTATAAATAGGGCATAGAAATTTTGGATTCTCACACACAATACCCCGGCACCAAAAATAAATATATGTCTACAGTGTCACAGCTTTCACTATTTACATGAGCAGAAAGAGACAGCGCTGAGCTCGCAGCATCATCAAAACGGAGGCAATTACTACTGTATGTGTGTATGTGTGTGCCGCAGCTATTCTGTTTGCAGCAGGTATTTTGTTCTGTGTCTCTGCCATGAGCTCAGATGGGAAAAGGGCAGCGCAGAATATTGTAGGAGTGTCTCACGAGCTTAATTGAATTTCAGGAGGGCAGTAAGGCATTATTGCAGAGACCTGCCGTTTTCTCCAGCTCCCTGCTCCAATGGCCCATTTCACATTGAGCCGCTCTGACGTCAGATCCCTGTGGTTTTATTACAGAGACTGCTGCCATGCAAAAGCTGACGATTTTCACCCTGGGACCCGAAAATGACACTGCCACGCCTCTACCACATAGCATGGAATATTACTGGGAGCAGCTGACGTGACAGTTTGGGTGTGTGTCTTGAACTCACTCACACACACAATGTACTTCACGGGATCTTCACGGGATCTTCATACGGGATCTGTGAAATGTGTATAGGTGCGGAGCTATTGTGAAATAGCACAGTTACAAGTGGAAATCAAACTGGATGGACAACAGAAATAGAGGAAGGACTAAGAACAAACAAGAGAGAACTATTATAAAGTAGATGTGTATAAGATGTATAAAATGAAGGTAAAAACAGAAATGTTTATCAGTTTACTCCAATTGGGGGATCGGTGGTAGGGTTTGCGGGGAATATTAATAAAGGTATACTCTTTAAAAAAAGTATGTATGTCTATGTAGGTATGTGTATGTATATATGTGTATATGTATGCATACGTGAATGGATATATATATTTACCCCAAAAAATATGGGGGATTGGAAATGATGCAGACAATTACATTGGAAGCAACATTCTTTCCGTAATATTAAGCTGATCCACCCCCCCCCAAAAAAAAAAAAAAAAAAAAAAAAGTACTTCAACAGTACCTCTACCTCAACAGATTGGAGACCATTTGTCTTTGATGAACTACACAGTACATCTGATTCTTCTGTTTGTGCAAATAGGCAATCTATGCCAATGTCTTCCCCTAGTTTGATGCATTTCTACAGGTAATCCTGTTGAGAATCTACATCTTTTTCGGGGGAAGACATCTCCAGGTACGGTTCTATATCTATGAGATGGGATCACATGGGGCCAAATAGATCCCGGACGAGCCTCCATAATATTTCAGTTTATACAACGAGTGGGTCTAATCCTGGATGCTGATTGGTTAAAACCGCATTCCAGTCGGTGTCTATACCACAAGTTACCACCGGCTAAGGCTATGACAGTGAAATGCCCATTTACTGATCCATCTCACTGCGCAATCCACGGTCTCTTCAGCCCAACCAGGCAATTTATGAACTTAATCATCACTGTAAAAAAGCATCTAGACATTATATCCCTTTTCTTTAAAACTAGCATTTGTTACCGACTGGCTCAATTCAGTTTTATGTAGCAAAATTCGAAATTGTGATTTTTACATTGGATAAAAGTAGAGACTCAGAGCTACAAAATGGTATATCATACACTACAGTTGAGGAACAATGGGAAAGTTTTGGTACCTACTGGAGAGCTCTTTGTCTACATCCATTCAGCATCGCTTTAAGGATTTACACGCGAGGCCATGTACAAAAAAAATATATATTTCAAGACTAAAATCTGGTTTATACTACGGGTGTGTTCATAAATCTTAACTGGAAAGCCAGAGTGTGCTCAGAGTGCGCACTGTGCGTTCGTAAACTCAAGAGCGTTTTCAGATTGTCCATTCGTAAATACGGAGTGTTCAGAGCACACACACTGGACGCTCTGGCTGAGGAGTAGGGTTGATCCGAGCGTTCTGACCTAAAAACGGCAGTCAAGCACCCAAGCTAACTGGCTAGCGTTTGCTAGCTTGCTAGCTACTTCCAGACACAAATGAGAGAACAGCTCTCACTGACCCTTTTACTCACCCTAGCAGGACTGGTTAGGCTGTTTTTATGTTATTCAGAGCGTTGATGACTAACTGTGTTACTGGGAACAATCTAATTACGCTTTTTGCCAACGTTTACTGACACTGGCCATATTCAACGGGTGGTTAGCGTTCGTAAATTCGTCAGCGAATTTACCAGCTACGTCTATCGCAGTGACATCATGAACATTCTATTGAAATGGTTACTTGTATAGTGGAGTCTTTTTAGACATGTAGCTAGCTACCTTGTGTGCTCTCTTTTAGACTCCATCTGCATATTTGCAATCAAACACCCGAATTTCTCCATCTCCTTAGTTATCATACTCTAATTCCACTGATTTCAAAACTCGGTCCTCCAGAAAGTGGAGAGCAACACTCACGCAGTTGTACTACGTGATATCTTTCAAAAAAGCCACGTTAGAAAGGATTACGTACACATACTGACCAGCTCATGTTATAGACAGAAGCGTGCTACATGGCAGACCAATACGAAATCATCTCTCGGCAAGTTCAGCCCACTCATTATCTCAGCCAATCAAATCAAATAAAAAAAATCGAATTAAATGTGATTGGTCACATATGTAGCAGATGTTATTGCGGGTGTAGCGAAATGCTTGTGTTTCTAGCTCCAACAGCGCAGCAAAATCTAACACATCACAACAACACACACAAATCGAAAAAGTAAAAAAATGGAATTAAGAAATATATAAATATTAGGAGAGGCATTGACTAAAATACAGTAGAATAGAATACAGTATATACATATGAAATGAGTAAAGCAGTATGTAAACATTATTAAAGCGAATAGTGTTCCATTATTAAAGTGATCAATGATTCCAGGTCTATGTATATTGGCCAGGGCAAAATCCTGCAAAGTTGCTAAGGAGCTAGAAGCAGAGCTGCCATGCCTGTCAGCGGCATATGTACCGACAGACATGGCTAGCGGGAAAGTTGCTCCCTTTTTCTGTGGCTAAACCAACTAGGCTTGTAATTTAACAATTTTATCCATATTTACAGATGGCATTCAAGTTTGTGATTAAGGCACATGAAAGTTCACATGTTCCAGAAGGCATTTCAGACAAAAAAAATGTTTTGATTAAAAAACTAAGTTTATGTTCAAATGGCTCATGTGAAGTAGTGACGCGCGACATACGCCTAGTTACCTGAAACGGGTCACATATGGTTTTCAACAGCAGAGATTTGTATAAACCTTGCTGTATGTCTCTCCGACATTTACAACATTGTTTCAATACTGAAATTCGATCTCCACTGTCCCATTGAGGATGAACTTGTCAGGATAAGATAGACATTTCTTCTCAGCCAGACGAAAATCAGGAATCAGCACAATTTTTATGGATAAATACAAATTGATGTCAAATGAAAAACAGGTAAAACGAAATGAAATACAGCTAGTTTGCTGTCTTTCCAGCTTCAGTTTGAAGTGATTGTTAGCTGTGGTTGTCTAGCTCCTCTGAATGAACAGTGTCCTGGCGAAAGAGCACATTAGAAAACAGCTTAAAGAAACCCAAATCAAATCAAAGTTTGTCACGTGCGCTGAATACAACAGGTGTAGTAGACCTTACAGTGATATGCTTACTTACAGGCTCTAACCAATAGTGCAAAAAAAGGTGTAAAAGTAAATAAATAAAACAACAGTAAAAAAGACAGGCTATATACAGTAGCGAGGCTATAACAGTAGCGAGGCTACATACAGACACCGGTTAGTCAGGCTGATTGAGGTAGTATGTACATGTAGATATGGTTAAAGTGACTATCCATATATGATGAACAGAGAGTAGCAGTAGCGTAAAAGAGGGGTTTGGCGGGTGGCGGGACACAATGCAGATAGCCCGGCTAGCCGATGTGCGGGAGCACTGGTTGGTCGGCCCAATTGAGGTAGTATGTAAATGAATGTATAGTTAAAGTGACTACGCATATATGATAAACAGAGAGTAGCAGCAGCTATTTTGCTGTTATTCTGCCAGCACTGTTTGACGTGACTAACTTAACTGTACTTGCCTAGCTTGCAAGCAAGGGATACATTTAGAACGAACGACTGAGTAGCGTCCATAGATATGGAACAAAAATACTTCGACTGGGTCGCGTCTCTGGCAACCTAACTGACAGAGTGAACGGCCAGCCAGCTTGGGTAGCAACCCTAGATTTGTATCGGGACTATTCAGTGGAAGGAGGAAATATTATTAACAAATTCATCAAAATAAAATGTTTTATGAAAAAAGGTCAATCATTATTTGAAAATGTTGGTAACACGTTACATAAAAGTCAATGCTCTCGAAGCCGGTGTTTGGAGGATATATTAGCACGGTTTGACGCTCCAAGACGAACACCGGCTTCTCAGGCATTATCACTAGAACCGTTAAAGCAGTCATTTTGACTGCTCATGAATAAATACAAAATATTACTCTGCCACTTTTAAAGTCATGCCCCCCTCCGTCCTTGACTTTTCCTAAATAAGTCTATATAACACACTGCCGTTGTTAGAATCTCAATATGACAAACCGAACTGGAATTATAGCCAGTTTTGTGTAATTTTTTGAATGATTTCCCCCGTTGACCCTCCTTTTCCAGATAGTAGGGCCTGCTCCGCGCCTTCTCCTGACAGTGGAATGTGCCGTGCTCAGTTGTTAAATCACCCTGATAATTGCCTCGAAACTGAACCTAAACTAATTTCACACATAGAACAGATGAAATAAATGAAGTAAAATATGAAGGGGGAGAAGATGAACGAGGGGAAGCGAACGATGCATAATTATTTAATCACCAATTGTGAATGAAGAACAGGACAGGCCATTCTATTGAATTGGTATATTCAAATTGAAATCTCAAAATGTTATGTACCCTATATCAGTCCACCAAATCCAAGCAGTTTTATCAGTCTACTCTGGCCTACTTAGAGTAGATAGTGAGAGTGTGTGTAATTTACAATGGCAAGAAGACCAAGACGAATGGAAGCACATGCTGTGTTAGCGTTACTACAAGATCGGAATGAAAACGACAGATGGCGGGGAAGAAATGATTCATGACATCTCTGATTATTCTTCTGATTCTGAGCCTCGGCCTGAATAATCTACACATCCTAGGCCTAAGTGCAAAAAAGCCAGAACGGTGCACACTGTGCAGGTGCCCACGCCACCACTAAATGAAACGTGAGACAGGAGAGAGGATGGGATAACACCGTTTAGATAGAACAAGCCAATGACAATGCTACATGCCAATTATCAACACAAAATATCAACAGAGAGCAGCCTTTAATTCTCAAGCAAACAACATCAGCAATGCACTCACCAGCTTTCGTTGTTTCCAGTGCATTCAGAAAGTATTCAGACCTTGCTTTTCCCACATTTTGTTAGGTTACAACCTTATTCTAAAAGTGATTACATTTCTTTCCTCAATCTACACACAATATCCCATAATGACAAAGCGAAAACAGGTATGCTGACATGTTTGCAAATGTATAAAAATTACATGTGTCCCCAAGAACACAGAGGCCTCCATCATTCTTAAATGGAAGAAGTTTGGAACCACCAAGACTCTTCCTAGAGCTGGCCGCCCAGCCAAACCGAGCAACCTTGGTCTGAGTGGGGACCAAGAACCCGATGGTCACCGACAGAGCTCCAGAGTTCCTCTGTGGAGATGGGAGAACCTTCCAGAAGGACAACCATTTCTGCAGCATTTCACCAATCGGTTTTTATGGTAGAGTGGCAAGACAGAAGCCACTCCTCAGTAAAAGGTACGACAGCCCGCTTAGAGTTTGGCAAAAGGCACCAGACCATGTCTAAAGGACTCAGACCATGAGAAACAAGATTCTCTGGTCTGATGAAACCAAGATTGAACTCTTTGGCCTGAATGCCAAGCGTCACGTCTGGAGTAAACCTGGCACCATCCCTACGGTGAAGCATGGTGGTGGTGGTGGTGGTGGCAGCATCATGCTGTGGGGATGTTTTTCAGTGGCAGGGACTGGGAGACTAGTCAGGATCGAGGGAAAGATGAACGGAACAAAGTACAGCGAGATTCTTGATGAAAACCTGCTCCAGAGCGCTCAGGACCTCAGACTGGGGTGAAAGTTCACCTTCCAACAGAACAACGACCCTAAGCACACAGCCAAGACAACGCAGCAACGCTCCCATCCAGCCTGACAGAGCTTGAGAGGATCTACAGAGAAGAATGGCAGCAATCACTGCCAAAGGTGCTTTAACAAAGTGCTGAGTAAAGGGTCTGAATACTGTTTTTGCTCAGTGTGTAAATTGATAAGGGAAAAAACGATTCAATTTTAGACCCTTTTTTTCAATTTTAGAATAAGGCTGTAACATAACAAAATGTGGAAAAAGTGAAGGGGCCTAAATACACTGTATGGACATGCTACACCTTTCAGGGACTATACGGTGGCTAAGGCGCACACAGAGTAAGGAGTCACTGTCTGGGATCTGTCTTGATGAGCTGGAAGCGTTCATTCATACTTTTCTTTGGAGAAATGTCACGGGATTGCGTACGGACTCGGGAGAGGCCGAAGGTCGAGAACCGTGCGTCCCACGAAACACAACCCAGCCAAGCCGCACTGCTTCTTGACACAATGCCGCTTAACCCAGAAGCCAGCCAAACCAATATGTTGGCGGAAACACCGTGCACCTGGCGGCATTGCCACAGGAGTCGCTAGTGCGCGATGGGACAAGAACATCACTGCCGGCCAAACCCTCCACTAAACGGAACGACGCTGGGACAATTGTGCGCCGCCCCATGGGTCTCCCGGTCGCGGCCGGCTGCGACAGTGCCTGGACTTGAACCAGGATCTCTAGTGGCACAGCTAGCACCTCTGCACCACTCGGGAGGCGAGTATTCTAATGTTACCTTAGATCGTCATTAACACAACCAAATGATAATTTTTGCAATAGCATATATGAAATGTATTAATTACACTGTTAGAATGTTGCAGGCAAAATGACTTGAAGGGGGGGTCCCTCAAAGCCCAGCAGTTTTAGTGTCAACTGGCCTTCCTCCCTGTCTCGCTATACAAATGAGAGATAGAGGACATGGCAGTGCTCTCCAAAGGTCCACATCCCTACTCTGTCTCCCCAGTCTGGTCTGCTCACAGGGCTAATCACCATGTCTGACGGCCTGCTAAATAATGTCTGTCTAAAGGAAAACATTGGTCCAGAGGCTCAGGTTGAGGCCCACAGACAGACATCCTGTCCTCTCTTCTGATTGCAGGTAGAGAGCGACCGGAAAATACATTATTGTTTTGGCAAAGCCAAGATGCTTGGCAGAGCAGCAAGCAACTGGGATCTTAATTTCATTCTGTGTTCTCATCCAGGTCTACATTCCCAGAATCCAATATTTTAAATCGATGTTGGCTGTGTGTGTGCACATGCACACAGGGGCGAACGACAAAGCAAAGCCAATGACAATGCCATTAATAAGAAGTTATTTCTTGCTGTGTCATGAAGCGCCAATGAGATACAATATGACAGAGGAGAAGAGGAACAAGAGAGTGAGTGGAATGTCGGGTGCTGAGTTCTATCTGCTCGCAGTGTGAGTGATTAGACACAGCACATGTTAGAAGCCTAACGAGAGCAGTGTTTATCTGGCTGTGGTGCCTTAAGTTCCCTCCATCAGACAGCAGCACCCACACAGGGGCCACGTATGTGGTGCTGACACACGCCTCCCCTGCCTGGAGGAAATCATGAGAAACACCTCTTCTACCACCCTCCACATCTCCCTCTGCTTCACTTTCTTTCCCTCTACCCACACCCTCTTCATCTTCCCCTCCCCCATCCTCTCCCTCGCTCCACCTCTCCCTCTCTAGGCCGAGTTGGTGACTGACTGCATCTACTGCGCTATCAGCCTGCGCAGCCGGTGTCAAGGACAGGAGGAAATCAAATACGGGGCCCGATATTATCTACCTTGGAATTAATCAACATTGAATTTATTATCTGCCACTGTTGTAATAAAGGACAGTGAAGGACTTTGGGCCTGTATCAGACCGTTTTTATTAAGCAGAGGCTGGTAGCTACAGTAATAAAGGAGTATAGTGAGTGTTATGGAAATCCATGACAGAGAATGCTACTACAATAGAATTGAGAGGCATTATTAAATACTGATGTGGGTCTGGTTGAGGTGTCAGGAAAGGTGAGGGTTAACAGTAACAGGAGGAAGGCTCCGGGTTATGTAATACTCTTACCTCTTTCAAAGAGCATGCAGGGTAACCTAACTATGTTTGAAAGGGTGAGGTACTGCAGGATAGCCTGATAGCAGGGCGGGGGCTCACCTCTTTGAAGCAAGGCGAGGCATTGCGCATCTGCTCCAGCATGGCCCACTTGACGGAGGCCTGCCGGATGTTTCCGTCGTACTCGCGGGAGCTCTGTGTGCCGCTGGGGGTTCCGCGTGAACGCTCGTAGCCCGGCTCGTTGAAGTAGGGCTCTGACACCAGGATCAGAGACTGCACTGATACCAGCACCTGGAGGAGAGAGCGAGAGGGACAGAGCGAGAGAAAAAATTGAAATTGAGAGAAAAAGAGAGCGAGAAAGAGAGAGTATAATGGAATGTATTTGATCATTAGGAAATACACATACAGCCAGAACTGTTGGGAGGTTACTGAAGAGGGTTTGGAGAGAGCCGAAGGGGGAGCAAGAGATACAAGATAAAGAGGAGACAGAAGCAGTGGGAGAGGTGAGAACCTTGCAGAGCCTACAATGAGCATCACGGCAAAAAGCCTGGGGGACACTTTACAGACAGCCTTCACGGTATGTTGCCTGTAAAAGAAATCAGGGAATGTTTTTTAGAACCCAATTCATTCAGTCCCTTTACCACATCCTTGCTGGGATGAACCTTCTTTATCTCCCGTGCACAACAGTACGTTTTGGAGTGGGACTAGATGTGGGCTGATGTGTCTGGACGTCTATTTTATTAAATCCATTGACTGTAGAGCATCACAAAGACATCCATTATTAATTTGTAATAGGCAGGTCCTAAGAAACATAAGATAAAATACAAAAATGCATTTTCAAATGAATAAAATGGCATATTTGAGTTGAATTATGTTACTGGTCTGTGCAGCCTATAGGCGACATGTCTGCACCATGCACATTAAATCAATAGGCCTAGTTATTTTGTGAAATAAACAGACAACACATTTTATAGTAGGCTAAGAAATAACAAATACAAATAATATTTTCCCCACACAACTTGCAACATGGCAACCTGTGGAACCGTTGTCATAAAAGCAATATTTTGAAACTGAGCCCAAGGCAAGACCATTATTTTTTGATTCATGTTTCATCGCTTTCCTATCCCCACTCTGCTTTGTTAGGGAGCAGGCGTAGGGTCTTACATTGAGAGTATTTTCATCATGATACCGATAAAATAATAGCAATGTATATTTTCAAAAGCATGCGAGTCTCGTGTTCATATTTCACAACCATTTCACAAGCTTTTGGAGTTGCCTATACACGATCAAGCAAAAATAGAACTACACCTGATAGAAAAATGTATAGATGAGCTATACCACCTCTACTTATTTGCCCAGCCAGAAAACAAAATACACAGAAGGAAATCACATTGATTAATTAAGAGTGTAGGCCTAGGCTACTAAGCGATTGAAGAACAAAATCATCCATTTGTTAAGCTACATAACAAGCATTAATCAACATGCCAACTAGACAAGATGCTCATGAGCAGCACTCACCTCAGCTAATATTTCCACAGCCTAATTGTATTCTAACCAATATCCAAATGGAGACTCAGTTTAAAAGAAAAATCAGACATTCATTGATTTATCATGACGAGTCCCCACACTTGTCTGAAATTGACCACAGTGCTGGTAGGATATTGCTTCAAATGTATTATAACAATTGGATGACTGGGAGTCTTAGTTAGCAACAACTTGATGCCTCATTCGGCAAGCGGTACCAATGCACCAAGTCTGGAACCAACAGGACCCTGAACAGCTTCTACCCCCATTTTGAAGTCAGGCTGTAACAACAAAATGTTGAATAAGTCAAGGGGTCTGAATTAGAGGTCAACCGATGATTTTATGATTTTTCAACGCCGATACCGATTATTGGAGGACCAAAAAAAAGCCAATACTGATTAATCTGACGATTTATATATATATATATATATATATATATATATATATTTTCATACGACTGTATATATATATACAGTCGTATGAAAAAGTTTGGGCACCCCTGACAATTTTCATTTATAAATAATTGGGTGTTTGGATCAGCAATTTCATTTTGATCTATCAAATAACTGATGGACACAGTAATTATTCAGTAGTGAAATGAGGTTTATTGGATTAACAGAGAATGTGCAATATGCATCAAAACAAAATTAGACAGGTGCATAAATTTGGGCACCCCAATAGAAAAATCACATCAATATTTTGTAGAGCCTCCTTTTGCTAAAATAACAGCCTCTAGACGCTTCCCATAGCATGTAATGAGTGTCCTGATTCTGGATGAAGGTATTTTGGACCATTCCTCCTTACAAAACATCTCCAGTTCAGTTAGGTTTGATGGTTGCCGAGCATGGACAGCCCGCTTCAAATCATCCCACAGATTCTCAATGATATTCAGGTCTGGGGACTGGGATGGCCATTCCAGAACATTGTACTTGTTTCTCTGCATAAATGCCCGGGTAGATTTTGAGCAGTGTTTTGGGTCGTTGTCTTGTTGAAATATCCAGCGCCGGCGTAACTTCAACTTTGTGACTGATTCTTCAACATTATTCCCAAGAATCTGCTGATATTGAGTGGAATCCATGCGACCCTCAACTGTAACAAGATTCCCAGTGCCGGCACTGGCCACACAGCATGATGGAACCCCCACCAAATGTTTACTGTGGGTAGCAAGTGTTTTTCTTGGAACGCTGTGTTCTTTTGCCGCCATGCATAACGTCCCTTGTTATGACCAAATAACTCTTTGTTTCATCAGTCCACAGCACCTTATTCCAAAATGAAGCTGGCTTGTCCAAATGTGCGTTTGCATACCTCAAGCGACTCTGTGGCGTGTGTGCAGAAAAGGCTTCTTCCGCATCACTCTCCCATACAGCTTCTCCTTGTGCAAAGTGCGCTGAATTGTTGAACGATGCACAGTGACACCATCTGCAGCAAGATGATGTTGTAGGTCTTTGGAGGTGGTCTGTTGGCTGTTTTTGACCGTTCTCACCATCCTTCGCCTTTGCCTCTCTGATATTTTACTTGGCCTGCCACTTCTGGCCTTAACAAGAACTGTGCCTGTGGTCTTCCATTTCCTCACTATGTTCCTCACAGTGGACAATGACAGCTTAAATCTCTGGGATAGCTTTTTGTAGCCTTCCTCTAAACCATAATGTTGAACAATCTTTGTTTTCAGGTCATTTGAGAGTTGTTTTGAGGCCCACATGTTGCCACTCTTCAGAGGAGAGTCAAAGAGAACAACAACTTGCAATTGGCCACCTTAAATACCTTTTCTCATGATTGGATGCACTTGTCTATGAAGTTCAAGCCTTAATGAGCTCACGAAAACCAATTGTGTGTTCCAATTAATCAGCTAAGTAGTTACAGGTATTCAAATCAACAGAATGACAAGGGTGCCCACATTTTTGCATAGCCTATTTTTCACATCTGATTTAATTTCATACAACTTAATATTGCTACACTAAAAATCTTTGTCTGGACAATACCCCAGTACTCAGCTTTTATTAGAAAATGAATGGCATGCCACTGTGATCATTTTCTCTGACGACAGAGTAAATTATTATGCAGCCTCAGAGGGGTGCCCAAACTTTTTCATACAACTGTATGTATGTATATATATATATATATATATATATATATATATATATATATATATATATATATATATATATATATATATGTATGTATGTATGTATGTATGTATGTATGTATATATATATATATATATATATATATATATATATATATATATATATATATAAGTAATAATGACAATTACAACAATACTGAATTAACACTTATTTCAACTGAATATAATACATTAAATCTATTTAGTCTCAAATAAATAATGAAGCATGTTCAATTTGGTTTAAATACTACAAAACCAATGTTGGAGAAGAAAGTAAAAGTGCAATAAGTACCATGTAAAAAGCTAACGTTTAAGTTCCTTGCTCAGAACATATGAAAGCTGGTGGTTCAATATTCCCAGTTCAAAAGTTTTAGGTTGTAGTTACTATAGGAATTATGACGTGTTGACTATTTCCCTCTATACCATTTGTATTTCATAGACCTTTGACTATTGGCTGTTCTTATAGGCACTTTAGTATTGCCAGCCTAATCTCGGGAGTTGATAGGCTTGAAGTCATAAACAGCGCTGTGCTTCAAGCATTGCTAAGAGCGGCTGGCAAACGCAGGAAAGTGCTGTTTGAATGAATGCTTACGAACCTGCTGCTGCCCACCACCGCTCAGTCAGACTGCTCTATCAAATATAAAATCATAGACTTAATAACATAACACACAGAAATGCTTGCAGTGAATGCAAGAGGAGTGACAATTTCCCTAGTTAATATTGCCTGCTAACATGAATCTCTTTTAACTAAATATGCAGGTTTAAAAAAAATATACTTCTGTGTATTGATTTTAAGAAAGGCATTGATGTTTATGGTTAGGTACATTTGTGCAAAGATTGTGCTTTTTTCGGCAATTCGCTTTTGTTAAATCATCACCTGTTTGGCGAAGTAGGCTGTGATTCGATGATAAATTAACAGGCACCACGTTGATTATATGCAACGCAGGACAAGCTAGTTAACCTAGTAATATCATCAACCATGTGTACTGATTATGTGAAGATTGATTGTTTTTTATAAGATAAATGTAAATGCTAGCTAGCAACTTACCGTGGCTCCTTGCAACCTACTAGGTCCTTTTGACGCTGCACTCGCGTAAACGGTGGTCAGCCTACCATGCAGTTTCCCCGTGGATTGCAATGTAATCGGCATCCAAAAATGCAGATAACCGATTGTTATGAAAACCTGAAATCGGCCCTAATTAATCGGCCACTGACTACGTCAGTTTTCGGGAAATAAAAGCTTAAGCTTTGATACCGGAAACATCTTTCAAATCAAATGAAATGCAGCTAGTTTGCTGTCTTTCCAGCTTCAGTTTGAAGTGATTGTTAGCTGTGTAGTTGTCTAGCTCCTCTGAATGAACAGTGTCCTGGCGAAAGAGCACATTAGAAAACAGCTTAAAGAAATCCAAATCAAATCAAAGTTTGTCACGTGCGCTGAATACAACAGGTGTAGTAGACCTTACAGTGAAATGCTTACTTACAGGCTCTAACCAATAGTGCAAAAAAGATATTAGGTGAACAATAGGTAAGTAAAGAAATAAAAACAACAGTAAAAAGACAGTGAAAAATAACAGTAGCGAGGCTACATACAGGCACCGGTTAGTCGGGCTGATTGAGGTAGTATGTACATGTAGACATGGTTAAAGTGACTATCCATATATGATGAACAGAGAGTAGCAGTAGCGTAAAAGAGCGGTTGGCAGGTGGTGGGTGGCGGGACAATGCAATCCAGATATAAAGAAAAGGCGGAAAATACTTGGCGGGATCCTAAAGATGACGGGAAAATGTTTGAAAGGTATTTAAGAGAGCGTCAAGACAAAAGCATAATTTTTTCACTCTGTAAAAAAAAGATATCCTTCAATATATCTTTGTAACGATTCAATTAATGCCCCGGGTCGTCTCAAGGAGACTGGGTAAACGGCTCTCTCCATCACTCTGCCCAGTATATATTACCCACAGAGCCACTCTGTCTGGGCGGCTGCCTTCCCGTCTGCCAGCCCAAGCTGGACAACACAAAAGGTGCTCCAACCATTTGGCCTTGACGGTCAAGTAGATGTCAGCCTAACAATAGATGACGATTACCTCAATCCTTACCTCAACCATTAGTGAGGATGAAGACATAGATACTGGATGAGTGCCAAGGGCCAACGTCTACCAACTCTGACCCTGGCGACCTTTTCCTTTTGACTCTCTGAACTCCCCCACCTGTGCCCTCCCCAACCTGCTCACCGGATCTAGATATCAGGGTCGGCTGATTTTGACTTGATTCCACCACTCCCCCATTCAGCCTCCTAATTCCATTATCGATCTGGCAGACACTAACTACAATGATAATCAATGGAGACGTCTCTATCTCGATTCAGACTCTCCAATGCTGCAAATGAGAGAATTAAAAAAAAGGGAGCCATTTCCAAGGACTCTAACTTGTTCCTGAATCAATACATACCAAAAAATGACTCTCCCGTATGCACAGTGGATGACATGTTTGATGGATGGACTCGAAAGGACAAACCTCTGGCCACAATGCCTACAGACACCAGGGATATGCCTCTACCGATACCATATTCAATATACAGTATAGTGTACTACTTAAGACTAGCATGTGACCCCGTTTCATATATAGTGCACTACTCAGGTCAAAAGTAGTGCACTAAATAGGGAGCTATGAGATTTGCATCAAGGCCTCTACCAGTACAACACAGAGTTGAGACTGGCTGTCAATGACAAAGCTGGTGTTAATACCCCTAAACAGCCCATCTTAAAGTGGTGGGTGTCGAGAACGGATTGCCTTGTAGTTCTAACCCTTTAGACTCGTGGGATTGGCCTATCTGGATAGGGTTAAATAGAAAAATGAAAAGCATATGCAGAACCATGGTAGAAATTAAAAGGGAACCTTTTGAAAATTATGGGAAAATTATTATAATAAAAGGTGAAACTAAATATAATCTGACAAGACTGAATCCAAACATTACACTGTTTGATTTTATGTGCATTTTACATTTACTGTACTTTTTGCAGCATTTGTTGCTAACGAAAAAAGAAAACAAAATACTCTGGACACATTCAGTAACATCAGAATAATCATGTTGTAGTTGTTTTGTTTGTAACACAACCCTGCATCCCGCCATCCAGCCGAGAACTGGAACACGCTGTCATACACTTCGATCCAGAGCATCCCAAACATGAACAATAGGTGACATGTCTGGTAAGTATGCAGGCCATGGAAGAACTGGGACATTTTCAGCTTCCAGGCATTGTGTACAGATCCTTGCGACATGGCGCTATGCATTATGCTGAAACATGAGGTGATGGCAGCGGACGAATGGCACAACATTGCCCCACATGACGCCATACACGCAGTCTGCCCAGGACAATTAAAAACGGGAAAAGCACACTTCTCCAGCGTGTCAGTGGCCATCGAAGGTGAGCATTTGCCCATTGAAGTAGGTTACGACGCCGAACTGCAGTCAGGTCAAGACCCTGGTGAGGACGGCGAGCAAGCAGATGATTTTCCTTGAGAGTTTTTTGACAGTTTGTACAGAAATTCTTTGGTTGTGCAAACCCACAGCTGTATGGGTGGTTAGTCTCAGACGATCCCGTAGGTTAAGAAGCCGGATGTGGAGGTCCTTGGCTGGCGTGGTTACACACGGTCTGCGGTTGGACATACTGACACATTTTCGAAAACAACGTTATGGTAGTGAAATTAACATTACATTCTCTGGCAACAGCTCTGGCAGACATTCCTGCAGTCAGCATGCCAAAAGCATAGTCCCTCAAAACTTGAGACATCTGTGGCATTGTGTTGTGTGACAAAACTGCACATTTTAGGATGGCCTTTTATTGTCCCGAGCACAGGGCGCAAATGTGTGATGAGCGTGCTGTTTAATCAGCTTCTTGATATGCCACACCTGTCAGGTGGATGGATTATCTTGGCAAAGGACAAATGCTCACTAACAGGGATGTAAACAAATTTGTGCACAAAATTTGAGCAACAATCTTTGTGCGTATGGAATATTTCAGCTCATGAAAACATGAGACCAAAACTACTTTACATGTTGCGTTTATATTTTTGTTCAGTATAAGTTACAAAATACAATCTTACAATTTTGGTACGCATAGAACAGTCACGAGTGCATTCAGATGCGTGTTCTCCAACAAATTTCTTCACCATACGACAAACATAGGCTCATTCTGTTCATAAAAACCCAGGCTATGACAGCATGTCATCTTGTAAATGTTCATCAAGCATTGTGATCATAAACACTGACACTATATTACATGAGCTTTATGATATGGAAATTTGAAGCGCACATTTGTTTGGCTTGCTTGTACGACATCAAAGCAGTATTTATTATAATCCTCAATGTCTCATTTTTCAAATGGCAAAAGTTGCCCAATTAGTGGGAGGGATGGGGGAAACTTCTTGTCTTGCACGTTGCTCAAGTTCACAACCGCTGTCAGTCTAAACCAGGGGAATTTTTACCCTACGAGATCCAGAGCCTGATGGTTCTGCTCTACCTGATAATTAATTGCACCCACCTGGTGTCCCAGGTCCAAACAGTCCCTGATTAGAGGGGGGAAATGAAAAAACGCAGTGGAACTGGCTTTGAGGTCCAGAGTTGAGTTTGAGGGGTCTAAACCAATACTGCGCTGTGAAGCAGAGACCTTGAGTTCTGACGTCATGTATAGCATGCTACTGTACAGCCACTGCATTCCAAGTTAGGCGATTATCAGTGTCCAAATCTTTCAACACACAACATAAACCATATTAACGGGTTTATAGTACTGAGGATCCTTCATGGCATCTGTTAAAACAGCTACCTATTGACACACCCTCTGTGGTAAAATAGAGACAGGCTGATGATCAACCATCGACAATGACGTATGAGATTGGCGCTGGTTTTGACAGCAAAAATAAATAAATAACTAACCCATGAAAGGGTGGTGGCGGTATAGTCCAGTGGATTTCTGTCTCACCTGTAAAAAGCTAGAGGTCTGAGGGTTCCATTTCTCCTCCGGTCTCCCGTGCCAGGTGTTGAGGATACTTAAACACACCTGGAGAAGACAGAACAGATCAACAACTAAAGTTAACAGAATGATCCATGTCAGGTAAACCTCCCTCCCTCCATTGTTGAGCAGAGGGAGAGCTGAGGCCATTTTCCCTAGCCTCCCCACCAGTGGAATCTCTGCTGTAGAAAGCCCACAGTAATTCTTATAGCAGCTGTCTCCTTCCATTATGAAAATAGATGTTCCCCGTCAAAGCCTTCCTAATGAGGAGGAGCAGATGTGGCAGGCTCCAGCACCTTTACTGCTTTTCACCAGGGGAAGAGACACCAGAAATAAACTAGTCTTGAGGAAAGGCTACTCAAGTCAAGCCTCCTCTCTCTCCTCCACTCCAAGCTATGAGAGTTAACAGGTTGATGGTACCACAGAGGGATCACTCTGGGCAGACTGGTGCTGATATAGACTCAAATTCAAACATTTTTTGTTGTTGTGGAAAGCCAAAATATGAAGGAATTGGAAATTGTTACACTAAAATGTACAGTACACAGACCCAATATTTACCCTTTTGATTAAAAGCTAGCCAGTTGACCCAACTCCTCACCAACCCCTTAACCCTGAGTAAGTATATGGGACTCACCTTTCCGTCATTGTAGAGGTTTGGGTTAAAGCGCACGCTGTGTCCACCAGTGGTCTCCAGGTTGACCAGGGGCGGGGAATTGGGGTAGTCCTGGGGGAAGTACACGTCAAACTCAAAGCAGCCGTTAGCGTACGGTGTGTCCGCCGGGCCCGTGATGAGAACCTGCAGCACACAGACCACAACACAGACCACAATTAAGGCCACACCGGTAGTCACGAGTCATGAAGGCAGTCAATTCCACGTGACCATTTAGTCACAGTAATTAGGCTTCTCCAAGCTCTGATGCTGCTGCAGGTCATTAGTAGCCTACCAAATTTGCTAACTGCCTGGTACTCAGCATTGTATTGTCCCTCTAAATCACTCCAAATGTAATCGAAAATCTAACCAAACACTTAATGAGAGCCCATGAGCTCATGTTGAGTAACATTTCAGTAGGCTATGGAATTGCATGAGAAAACAGATGGCCTCTATTAAAAAGGGGAGGATCTCATAAGCTTTCTATAGGCTCGGCCAACTATATTCATTTATCAATTTTCCTTATATTAAGCACATTGCTTCTCTTTACAACAGGAGTATAGCCTACCTGGCTGGTAGGAAAATAAACCACGAGGAAAAGAGTCCGCTATTCGCTATTTACAGTTTAAGTCGGAAGTTTACATACACCTTAGCCAAATACATTTAAACTCAGTTTTCCCCAATTCCTGACATTTAATCCTAGTAAAAATTCCCTGTCTTAGGTCAGTTAGGATCACCACTTTATTTTAAGAATGTGAAATGTCAGAATAACAGTAGAGAATGATTTTTCAGCTTTTATTTCTTTCATCACTTTCCCAGTGGGTCAGAAGTTCACATACACTCAATTAGTATTCGGTAGCATTGCCTTTAAATTGTTTAACTTGGGTCAAATGTTTCAGGTAACCTTCCACAAGCTTCCCACAATAAGTTGGGTGAATTGTGGCTCATTTCTCCTGGCAGAGCTGGTGTAACTGAGTCAGGTTTGTAGGCCTCCTTGCTCGCACACGCTTTTTCAGTTCTGCCAACACATTTTCTACAGGATTGAGGTCATGGCTTTGTGATGGCCACTCTAATACCTTGACTTTGTTGTCCTTAAGCCATTTTGCCACAACTTTGGAAGTATGCTTGGGGTCATTGTCCATTTGGAAGACCCATTTGCGACCAAGCTTTAACTTCCTGACTGATGTCTTGAGATGTTGCTTCAATATATCCACATCATTTTCCTGCCTTATGATGCCATCTATTTTGTGAAGTGTACCAGTCCCTCCTGCAGCAAAGCATCCCCACAACATGATGCCACCCCCGCGCATCACGGTTGGGATGGTGTTCTTAGGCTTGCAAGCCTCCCCCTTTGTTCCTCCAAACATAACGATGGTCATTATGGCCAAACAGTTCCATTTTTGTTTCATCAGACCAGAGGACATTTCTCCAAATAGTATGATCTTTGTCCCCATGTGCAGTTGCAAACCGTAGTCTGTCTTTTTTTAATGGCAGTTTTGGAGAAGTGGCTTCTTCCTTGCTGAGAGGCCTTTCAGGTTGTGTCGATATAGGACTCGTTTTACTGTGGATATAGATACTTTTGTACCTGTTTCCTCCAGCATCTTCACAAGGTCCTTTGCTGTTGTTCTGGGATTGATTTGCACTTTTCCCACCAAAGTACATTCATCTCTAGGAGACAGAACGCGTCTCCATCCTGAGCGGTGTGACGGCTGCGTGGTCCCATGGTGTTTATACTTGCGTACTATTGTTTGACCCCGTGTAGCTCAGTTGGTAGAGCATGGCGCTTGCAACGCCAGAGTTGTGGGTTCGTTTCCCACGGGGGGCCAGTACAAAAAAGTATGAATGTATGTACTTGTGAGTCGCTCTGGATAAGAGCGTCTGCTAAATGACTTAAATGTAAATGTAATGTTTGTACAGATGAACGTGGTACCTTCAGGCATTTAGAAATTGCTCCCAAGGATGAACTAGACTTGTGGAGGTCTACAAGAAAAAATAATTCTGAGGTCTTGATTGATTTCTTTTGATTTTCCCAGGATTTTATTTATTTATTTATTTATTTTATTTCACCTTTATTTAACCAGGTAGGCTAGTTGAGAACAAGTTCTCATTTGCAACTGCGACCTGGCCAAGATAAAGCAAAGCAGTGTGACACAGACAACAACACAGAGTTACACATGGAGTAAACAATAAACAAGCCAATAACACAATAAACAAGTCAATGACACAGTAGAAAAAATAAAGTCTATATACAGTGTGTGCAAAAGGAATGAGGAGGTAGGCAATAAATAGGCCATAGGAGCAAATAATTACAATTTAGCAGATTAACACAGGAGTGATAAATGAGCAGATGATGATGTGCAAGTAGAGATACTGGTGTGCAAAAGAGCAGAAAAGTAATTAAAATAAAAACAGTATGGGGATGAGGTAGGTAGATTGGGTGGGCTATTTACAGATGGACTATGTACAGCTCAAGCGATCGGTTAGCTGCTGGTAGTTGATGTTTAAAGTTGGTGAGGGAAATAAAAGTCTCCAACTTCAGCGATTTTTGCAATTCGTTCCAGTCACTGGCAGCAGAGAACTGGAAGGAAAGGCGGCCAAATGAGGTGTTGGCTTTGGGGATGATCAGTGCGATATACCTGCTGGAATATGTGCTACGGGTGGGTGTTGTTATCGTGCCCAATGATCTGAGATAAGGCGTAGCTTTACCTAGCATAGACTTATAGATGACCTGGAGCCAGTGGGTCTGGGGACGAATATGTAGCGAGGGCCAGCCGACTAGAGCATACAGGTCGCAGTGGTGGGTGGTATAAGGTGATTTGGTAACAAAACGGATGGCACTATGATAAAACTGCATCTAGTTTGCTGAGTAGAGTATTGGAAGCTATTTTGTAGATGACATCGCTGAAGTCGAGGATCGGTAGGATAACCAGTTTTACTAGGGTAAGTTTGGTGGCGTGAGTGGAGGCTTTGTTGTGAAATAGAAAGTCGATTCTAGATTTCATTTTGGATTGGAGATGTTTAATATGAGTCTGGAAAGAGAGTTTACAGTCTAGCCAGACACCTAGGTATTTATAGTTGTCCACATATTCTAGGTCGGAACCGTCCAGGGTGGTGATGCTAGTCAGGCGGGCGGGTGCGGGCAGCGACCGGTTGAAGAGCATGCATTTCGTTTTACTAGCATTTAAGAGCAGTTGGAGGCCACGGAAGGAGTGTTGTATGGCATTGAAGCTCGTTTGGAGGTTAGTTTGCACAGTGTCCAAGGAAGGGCCAGAAGTATACAGAATGGTGTCGTCCGGACAACATGCCCTCCAATTTGACACACTGAACTCTGTCTGCGAAGTAGTTGGTGAACCAGGCAAGGCAGTCATTAGAAAAGCCAAGGCTATTGAGTCTGCCGATAAGAATACGGTGATTGACAGAGTCGAAAGCCTTGGCCAGGTCCATGAAGACAGCTGCACAGTACTGTCTTTTATCGATGGCGGTTATGATATCATTTAGTACCATGAGCGCGGCGGAGGTGCACCCGTGACCGGCTCGGAAGCCGGATTGCACAGCGGAGAAGGTACGGTGGGATTCGAAATAGTCAGTGATCTGTTTATTAACTTAGCTTTCAAAGACTTTAGATAGGCAGGGCAGGATGGATATAGGTCTGTAACAGTTTGGGTCTAGGGTGTCACCCCCTTTGAAGAGAGGGATGACCGCGGCAGCTTTCCAATCTTTAGGGATCTCGGACAATACGAAAGAGAGGTTGAACAGGCTGGTAATAGGGGTTGCAACAATTGCGGCGGATAGTTTTAGAAAGAGAGGGTCCAGATGATGTCAAGCCAAGATGCACTGAGTTTGAAGGTAGGCCTTGAAATACACCCACAGGTACACCTCCAATTGTCTCAAATTATGTCAATTAGTATGTCAGAAGCTGCTAAAGCCATGACATAATTTTCTGGAATTTTCAAAGCTGTTTAAAGGCACAGTCAACTTAGTGCATGTAAACGTCTGACCCACTTGAATTGTGACACAGTGAATTACAAGTGAAATAATCTGTCTGTAAACAATTGTTGGAAAAATTACTTGTGTCATGCACAAAGTAGATGTCCTAACCGACTTGCCAAAACTATAGTTTGTTAACAAGAAATGTGTGGAGTGGTTGAAAAACGAGTTTTAATGACTCCAACCTAAGTGTATGTAAACTTCCGACTTCAACTGTAAGTGTAATTTTTAAATGTATTTTTCCCGTTGCCCCGGTTTCTAAATCAAAACAAATTTCACATATATATTATTTTGTAAATGTAAAGGCAAGATTAAATAAAGAATAGTCTGATGGGTCACAATATTAGACTATCACTTGTGAATGATGCCCAGCATAAGAAACTGCCTTTTTATGGCGACTTTTTCTAATCATAGTCCCACACCTCATGTATCCTAGCCCATGTGCCCATGGGGTGTAGAGCCTAATTGGCATACATAAGCAGCGCATGAGTTTCAAGTTTCAGGAAGTTAATTTTCACCATAAAAACACACCCTTATAAATAAAAGCATTACATGGATAATTGCATTTGCGGTACATTTTAATAATGGTGTTTCCCGCTAATGGAACATGTATGCTTATAGCCTACTACCATGTGGCGCTTATGTGAAGAAATAGCCTAATAGTTTATCAACATTTTAAGCTAAACGTTCTAATCTGTTGCGTCAGCCACATTGCGTAAAAAAGTTAAGTGCTCAATTGGCAGCTTTATTAAATAGTACCTGCAAAACACCAGTCTCAATGTCAACAGTGAAGAGGCGACTCTGAGATGCTAGCCTTCTAGGCTTGTGAGGTGTCTGTTTCTCAAACTAGACACTAATGTACTTGTCCTCTTGCTCAGTTGTGTACCGGGGCCTCCCACTCCTTCTATTCTGGTTGGAGATCTATTCTGGTTAGAGACAGTTTGCGCTGTTCTTTGAAGGAAGTAGTACACAGCGTTGTACGAGATCTTCAGTTTATTGGCAATTTCTCGCATGGAATAGCCTTCATTTCTCAGAACAAGAATAGACTGAGTTTCAGAAGAAAGTTCTTTGTTTCTGGCTATTTTGAGCCTGTAACCGAACGCACAGATGCTGATGCTCCAGATACTCAACTAGTCTAAAGAAGGCCAGTTTGATCGCTTCTTTAATCTAAACAACAGTTTTCAGCTGTGCTAACAATTGCAAAAGGGTTTTCTAATGATCAATTAGCCTTTTAAAATCATAAACTTGGATTAGCTAACACAACGTGCCATTGGAACACAGGAGTGATGGTTGCTGATAATGGGCCTCTGTACGCCTATGTAGAGCATCCATTTTCAGCTACAATAGTCATTTACAACATTAACAATGTCTACACTGTATTTCTGATCAATTTAATGTTATTTTAAAACGGACCAAAACATTTGCTTTTCTTTCAAAAACAAGGACATTTCTATGTGACCCTAAACTTTTGAACGGTAGTGTATTTGCTTGACAATCACCGGTTGACAATTTCGTGACCGCCACAGCACTATTAATGACAATTCACTACTATAACGTTTTTCTTCAACCACACACCCATTACCACTAGAGGTAACAAAAGGATAATATTTTTCCTGATGAATATCTCATGGCTATTATAGAAATCCAATTAATTAATTTTCACACTAAAATGAGATTAGCTAATTAATCAAGGTGCCCACAGGAAGTGAAAAATTTAAGAAATGACAAAGATGTACAGACAGATGGTTGTGATGGAGGAAAACAAATCAATAGCTCCATATGGCAATATTATTTTGGGACGATATTATATCGATATTTTACTTTTTGCTACTGTAGCTAGCCCTAGTCGGTCTTATCTACACCAAAACCAGCTTGTTCTCCATCTTTTTAAATAGTGAGCGAACATGTTTTAAGCACTTATTTCCCTGACTGACTAAACTCCTTTTTCTTATGCTCTCTCATCTCTGCAGCGGACATAGTGAGCAATATGTTTGGACCATCAAATCACAATATCGAATTGCAATACATATAGAGCTGTGAGAATCGCAATACATATCGTATCGGCACCCAAGTGTCATGATATTGTATCGTGAGGTCCCTCGCAATTCTCTACCCTTATACACAGCCTTGGGAATAACATCAATATGATCAAATAAGAAATGGTAAAGGGATCTTGGTAATACTGCAGGAATACCCTTGTGCTTTCTGTGAACGGGAACTAAAGAGCCTTCGTCTGTATCAGAGGCTCCGTCTGATCGATGCAGGGGAAAACCTATGCGAGGAGGAAGCCCGCTCCCCCTCCCCTTGCTCTGTTCTCTGTTCAAACGCGCTGATGAGAGGGGACCTTCGCCAGAGCAGCGGGTTATTACAGAGTCACAGGTATTCAGGCTCAAGGATGGCGTGCCTGAATGGGGGGCTGTGATTTTCCACATTAGCTGCTCGCAGGAGGCCCTGACAGCGGAGGGCTAATCTGATCTGAAACCCACTGCACCGAGACCTTGTTTCAAGTGCATTTGGCTCTGCCTTTTAAAAACAAAACCCCCAGGATTCAGAGTTTCTGTGGGGGCCAGGCTCAGAGAGACATGGTATCTAGACCAGTGAGGAAGTAGGGATCCTGAAGAGAGGCCTGTGTTTTTGCAACAACAAACAAGGTGTCTTTGAGTGAAATGTCAGGCAGACTAGCTTTCTCAGCGGCTGTTTTGAGATGAAGAGGTGAATGGGGAGGGGAGGAGGGGGTAGAGCTGGCGACGCTGCCAGGCTGAGTGCTGCAGAGAACAGCAAGCTGATGAGGAGAGGGGTAGAGGCCGAGAGAAGCAGGCAGTGTGCATTTAGAAAAGCATCATGAAAAAAAATAAAAAAATCCACTGGTGCAGGGGAGTGAGGTAGAAACAAGGCGTGTTTTTAACAAGGTGTGAGAAGACATGTAACGGTTAAGAGGATGTGGACGAGCTGTAGGTAGGTAGTGTGTGTATGTACTTATGAGAGAGCGTGTGTGTTTGAGAGTGCCTGACCCCTGTCTTAGCAGCGTCAGCCATGAGTAGCAATATCAAGGATTGTCATGCCGATCCAGCTCAGCAGAGCACTCACAAGATCGCTGGAGGGCACCGAGCGTCACTCCGGCGGTGTGTATATTTTCATATGAACATTCAGACCCAACACTTTTCGTGCACTTCCCAGAGAAGGGGAAATCTGGAGGGAGTAGCTATTAATGTCTATTAAGACAGCATGACGCTATCGCACCTGGTGAAAGAATGATAATGCACAGTCTATAGCGATAGGACAGGGGAAACTTGAAATGAGGGGGCAATATGCCAGTTGGGTCCCGAGACATCCACCAGTCTCTGTCAACTTGTGGCCTTTTCTCATTGTGCTACTAAGGAAATAGTTTGTAGTGTTCTTTGCAGAAACAGAACCTTAACCGATGAGGGTTTTGACATTTACGAATGAGACTGCCATTAAATCAGAAAATGGGTCAAGGCCATTTATTAAATGTCATTGGAAAATGAGTACGACTTTCTATGACAGCCGTTGCTGAATGACCACTGGAATGCGAAAGCATAGGCTTTCAACACCATATGCAGAGTCCCAAGATACCAAGCCCGTTTCCCCAAGTCATACGGGTTTAATGCCCCAAGCAGCATCCATTTGACTGGAACAGTACTGTAACACCATGTTCACTTTAACAAGCATCTCAATTGGAAAGCATTCAAATCGTCATCTGGCCATTCCCTGAGGCCATCTCTGTATCAGACAGATTGGGTCTCTAGTAAAGCACTTTCACATTCAGTGCCGTGAAAAAGTATTTGCCCGCTTTCAGATTCTCGATTTTTGACAATGAATGTTATCAGATCTTCAACCAAAACCTATTCTATTATTAGATCAAGGCAACCTGAGCGAACAAATAACAAAAATGTCATCATTCTTTAATTGATTTAATAGGCAAAGTCATGCAACACCCAATGCCCCTTGTGAAAAAGTAATTGCCCTCTTACACTCAATAGCTGGTTGTGCCACCTTTAGATGCAATGACTGCAACCAAACACTTCCTGTAGTTGTTGATCAGTCTCACATCGCTGTGGAGGAATTTTTTCCAACTCTTCCATGCAGAACTGCTTTAACTCAGCAACATTCCTGGGTTTTTGAACATGAACTGCTCATTTCAGGTCCTGACACAACACCTCAAATCAGGTTTACATCTGGACTTTGACTAGGCCATTCCAAAACTTCAAATTTGTTGCTTTTCAGCCATTCTGATGTAAACTTGCTTATATGTTTTGGATCATTGTCTTGCTGCATGACCCAGCTGCACTTCAGCTCACAGACAGATGGCCTGACATTCTCCTGTAGAATTCTCTGATACAGAGCACAATTCATGGTTCCTTCTATAATAGCAAGTCGTCCAGGTCCTGAGGCAGCAAAGCATCTCCAAAACATCACAGTACCACCACCACGCTTGACCATTGGTAGAAGGTTCTTACTCTGGAATACAGTGTTTGGGTTTCACCAGACATAACAGGAAGCATGTCGTCCAAAAAAGTTCTACTTCGGACTCATCTGTCCATAGAACATTCTTCCAGGAGTCTTGATGACCATCCAGGTGCTTGCAGGTGGATCATGCAGCAAGACAATGATCCAAAACACACAAGCAAGTCTACATCAGAGTGGCTGAAAAGCAACAAATGTAAAGTTGTGAAATGGCCTAGTCAAAGTCCAGTCCTAAAACCGATTGATGTGGCAGGACCTGAAATGAGCAATTCATGCTTGAAAACCCACCTGCTGCTGAGTTAAATGCAGTTCTGCATGCAAGAGTGGGCCAATATTCTTCCTCCGCGATGTGAGACTGATCAACAACTACAGGAAACGTTTGGTTGCAGTCATTGCAGCTAAAGGTGGCACAGCCAGTTATTGAGTGTAAGGGGGCAATTACTTTTTCACACAGGGGCATTGGGTGTTGCAAAACTTTGTTTATTAAAGAAATGAAATAAGTATCACATTTCTGTGGTATTTGTACACTCATATTCCCTTTATCTAATGTTAGGTTCAGGTTGAAAATCTGATCACATTCAGTGTCAAAAATATGCTAAAAATTGAGATTCTGAAAGGGAGCCAATACTTTTTCAATGCACAATATACATTGAATATCATTGAAATGATATCACTTATATAGATGAATACCTAAAATGTGAATCGTAAAATGTGGGTTGGCTACTGCATGTATAAGATTGTCAGAGAATTCGATGGGTGGCCTGAGCATTAAAAAGGCATAGTGGATCCATAGATTCATTTCTGTACCTTCATGATGTCCAGCCGCTCTTCGTCGCAGCGGACAAAGACGCTGGAGGAGGAGGAGAGGGGCAGCGATGTGGAGAGTGTGACGGCCTCCTGTGCCAGGCGGCGGGCGCGGGCAGCACTGTTGGCATCGCTGGCGTTCTTCACCTGAGACATGTAGTGGTAGTTCACCTTGAACACCAGCTTCCCGTCATCGTCCTCCGTGACCATCTCAAAGGTGTCTGCCAGGGAAAGATATCACACGGTTATCAATGTCAATACCTACTGGGAATGCTGGAGAAGGTTTAAACACTTTCAAATGGTTCATTCCACACCAAAGAACAAGGCATGAAACAAACATCCTCCCAGTAAATCTGGCAGTAAGTCTCTATTCAGTTATGACATGGCCCCATCTCTTGTCCTTCCATGCTGACTACACCGGCCACATACGTGCATGTTGATTTTGTCCATCCATACCAGACGCAATCATTATACACAGGTTAAAATAACAAAACCAACTGCGAACCCACTATATTAAGGTTGAAACAAACAAGAAACATTCACGGACATTTAGCTCGCTAGCTGTTGCCAGCTAGTTTGTCCTGGTCATGAACATTGGGTTGTTATTTTACCTGACATGCATATGGCCCTTTTTTTTTAGCTGGTTCGTCGCAGTATTTTGACCTGGAGTCCTACAAAATCGTATGTTTTGCTACTCCAACAATTAATCCACAGATAAAAAGGGAAACCTAGTTAAGTTTTTAGTTAGTTATCTTTAATTAATCTCTCCTCGTTTGTCTTCCAAGCATCCACGTGGGTTTGTATCTTCCTGATCTTCAATAAGGAAGGGACATGCAGCGCCTCAAATAGAACCAAGATCTATTCGAGGGCTTAGCTACGCAGACGCTCGTTCACACGAGTGGTGTGGGAGAAATGATCGAATAACATGTATGTGTACATTTATTTTGCAACGCTCACGGACGCAACGTGGCCAGTGATGTTTGCATGTTAATCATATTGCACACCGGGGTTCCTGCCTTGTTGCCTTGGCATCTCCATCTCTCTTTTGTACTTGGACCAGAGCAAACCTGTTTACATTCATGCCACTTGCATTTACTTTCGACGTCTGCCACTCGCAAAAATCAATTGTGGCACAACAAAAGTCCCGTAATCAATCATGGCATGGCAGGATGAGAAGCGACAGACAGAAAAGCCCTTCCTCCCAGCAGACAGGCGGCAGGATTACGTTATGTATCATTTCAGAGAGGGGTAGGAGGGGGCTGTGCTGCTGCTGTGCTCTGGGCACTATGTGCATTGAGGAGGAACCAATCAACAGACAGGCAAGGAGAGAAGAGACAGGCCCTGCCTGTAGTATGTCTAAGCATTCTTCTGTCTTAAGAGAAACAACCCCGTTTCCAACATATCTACCAAACCACACCCGGCACCACAAGTTCAATACAAACACAGAAAAACACACAAACTTAAAGCACTCACCAAACTGGAGCTTCTTCATGATGGCCACGTACTTCTCCTCGAGTGAGCGTAGGATTGACATGGGTTTGGGTCTGGTTGTTGCCTTCTTCGAGGACTCAGCCAACTTCCTCTCTGATGGAGGGAGAAATAAAAAATGAAAGTGTTACCATGGCAGGTTCAACGTTATCCCTGTTTGAGAGCCAGGCTTACCGCTATTTGGCACAACCACCCTCATCTCAGCAGGCTACTGGCCCAGACCGATGATCTATATATACACACACTAGATGACTGACAAGGTTTAAAATCCACCACTTTTAGAAGATAATGTCTACAATAGTTTTGCCATGTTTATTCTATTATTACAGACACCTTAAAGAATGCATACTTGTAAATTATATTATGTAAGGTCTACTACACCTGTTGTATTCGGTGCATGTGACGAATACAATTTGAACTAAACAAATACAAAATTTCAAGATAATTTCTTGAAAATGCCTTTGTCACTGTTCCCTATACAACAAAAATGCTTAAATATATGTAATTTTGTCAATGAAATATTTCATTGAAATAATGTAGACTTATATTAATTCCTATGGAGGGGAGTGCCAATATAGCAGACCGGTGGCTTCAAAGCCTCTCACTGGACAATTACATAGCATCAGCAATCCAGGGTTTACATACATCATTGGTCCGGAACTACAATCTTTACATGAATCTACTGACAAACAAACAAACCACACTGTGATAAGGTACTACTGAGGTCACCACTTCCTTGATATTACTATCTCACCCACTCCGACAAATAATAGATTCATATCAAAAACACAAATTCAAGCCATATTCTTCATCGCTTCAACCAGATTATCTCCGAATATCGCAGGTAACAGCAGGGTTTGTCACACCACCTTATCCGCCCCACCCATTTCCACCTTCATATTGATGAATGAATCTGCCATCATTTGGAAATGCTAACATGGAATTTCCACCAGTTTCTTCGAAGTCTAGAGTCTTATCAACAGCTTAACCATGTCCAAGACAAATGATAATGGAAACGCCCACCAATTTTCCCACGATAAAACATAGTGGAGCGATGGGCTAGAGAGCAGTTAACGCATCAACATAATTAACTGTCTGCATATAGCATATTTATAGCACCCCAGCCCTGCTCTCACTTTCTGCTTTGGATACCACTACCTGGACAGATGTGACGCCCATTAAATTACTGGTGCATTTAACTGGCTTATTACAACCAAACTTAGGATGCCAGAGGGACATAAAGAAAAGAAGGCTGTCAATACCGTCATTTACTTTCAGTTCTATTGGCACGTTAGTGTTGGATATCGATACTTCGATAGACCGGTCCCAGTCTCACCAGTCAATACTAGGCTGTAGGAACAGAGCGCTGACCAATGTCCGCCTCCTCGTTAACCCGTCTATGGGCATTTTTTAAAAGACTAAAGTACTCATTAAGCATTTACACATTAGTCCAGCCCTCCCCTATACCGCCCATTCCCTTCTGGTACATGAATCCAGTGGCCGTTAACATATGGACTTATTTAGGTAAAGTGATGGCAGCATTGACCGGCAACTGGGCATCTCACCCCCACAATGCTCACTTAGAGCGCCATTGATTCAGCTGATTACAGGAGAGCCACTGGGAGATAGGCAATCCAATTAATTATATGCGCCGCGCAGTTGGGGGGGGTGGTTACAGTCAATCCATCATAGGCACATCAACGGGTTGCTTTCTTTAGCGACGGTGAGTAAAGGCTGGCAGGAGTCCCCTGACAGCAGGTTTTAGAAGCCGAGGTCTCAGATCTCCACTACCCATTTCACCTGTCCTTCTGCGCTATGGGGCTCTGGGGAGGATTCTGTGTCTCCCTGCACTGTAGGGACACTGACAGATATACTGCATGGGGACTGTAGGACAACAGGTACCCACAATAGAACATACATAGGGCTTTGATACTAAATAGTTACCCTTTTAGAGAGAGATATGAGAGGCATGGAGTAACTTTTAACCTGTCACTTAGGGCAGTGGTTCCCAACCTTTGTGCCACGTTCCTTGAGGAACTCTTAAGTGTTCCGCGAAACTATTCCTATTCTTAATTAATTTCTTTAACTTAGAAACGTGACCTGTGGCATGCACATTTTGATTTAGGAGCACTAGCGTTGGTCAGATAACACATGAAATGGAACGTGGCTACGATCTGTATCGTAGTTTCAGGTTCAGTGCGCTCAGGCTGTTAGATTATTTATCATCTGAGGGGTGCGCATCACGAGCAAAGTCATTGTATAATTTGACTTTGTCTGTGAAAAACATTAGCACTGGTAAGTCAGAGCTTAGTCAAAGTCATTGATTTATTATGTCTTTGGCCTTTGCTATACCACAGCCTCTGCCATAGAAACAAACATTTGTTTTAGGTGTGCCGAAGAATTGTATCCCTGCTACTTGAAAAAATGTTGGGAACCACCGTCTTACGGAATTGCGGTGGCGATGGGGAGTTGGATACAGGATGTTCAGGCCTAAAACAGGCAATTCTTTCATTAATTAAGACCAAATTGAGACTTAAAGGGCTCTAGTCAAACAGCCCAGGAAATTTGTACTTGTGGTAGCTAAAATTAGAGACCCATTTTCTCATCCTTGTGCCAAGAACACACAGGACAAAAGAGAGCGACAGCGAGAGAAAAATAGAGAGTAGGAAGACAGTTGAGACCTGCTGAAATCAGAAATAATTCAGTGAAACAGACAACCTTTAAAAAAGACACTGGTTAACATTTTACTGTGTCACGTATTACAATAAATGTGCGTAAAAATCCAAGGAGTGTCCAGACTAATATTCCCTCTGCTCTGCAGGTTTGGCCCTTGCCCAGAGAGAGAGAAGTGAGGTATGTGTGTGGCTTACCCTGGTTGGCCTGCCGTAGGCTGGTGGTGGCAGCATAGACAATCTCGGCCGTCCTCTGGATGTCAGGCACCAGCAGGGTCAGCCCCTCAGGTTCTGGGTCTGAGCTATCAGGCTTCACCACACCTTTCGCCTTGTCTTTCTTTGACCTGGAGAACAGAACAAAGGGAGAGAGTTCAGGAATCATATTCCTCTCAAAAATCCTGCAGAGACATATATTGCTAGTTTTCTTGGGGAAGGAAATCTGGGGCGATTATATTACTGATGGGAATAGAAATAGTCAATCACTCTACTGTGCAACAATTACACATCGGCATTTTCTGGTTCGAGAGTTTATCTAGATGAGTCTTGTGTCCATCTAAAAAGGAGCATTTTGCCCAGTGAGCCACAATTCTGGAACAAAATTGATAATCCCGGAGCAGAATTGATAATCCCATTCCCAGCACCGTCCAGGCTTCCACATGTCACTAGCAATTCCCATTGTGCTCCCGAGCTCTGCCATTCCCTGCCCCCTACACGCATGGAGTGAAACTGCATTTTTCATGCTCTGTTAAAGGGGTGAGTGTACGAGGGTGAAGCCTCAAAACCACGATGAAGAAAAATCGGACCCAATGTTCAGACAGACAGAACGAAGGGGCAAGGCTACTGTTCTCCTCCGTCCACCTACTATGAATAATTTAAACCAGCGTTGTGAAGCCTTGCAGCATAAATAACTTTGTCCTCACAACTAGATAAGCAGAGACCAATTTCTATGGAGGTTTGTATCGGAACTAAACTGCACATTGAAAAAACCTTGCTGCTTTCGTCCCAGGTAAAATCTGCTTCAAAAGGTATCTGCTTCAAAAATCCTGTATTAAGTGGAAAACCCAGAGGAGGCTGAAATACACAAGGGATGTAGACAGTCCTTTAACCTTGTGCTTAAACGCTGTGGGATCTGAGAGAAGAATAGATTCCATGCCCCTGCTGGGGCGTTGGTGGTGGGTCGCTGAGAAAGCCACTTTCCGCATGACCTTTTGTGAAGTTGAACGGCGGCCAAGTTCCCTCTGCTCGCTCGCCCCAGAATCCTCTGCTCCACTGAGGACAGTTAGCGAAGGTCTTCTGTCACCAACCCCCCCACTCCTCTCTCCACCCCTGCCACTACCCGTCCTCATCGGCCAGGCAGCTACACAGGCCTTGGACAGGGTGGGCACAGATTGGGAGAGACAGTTGAATAAGAGGATGCCGATAACATTCTGCCGTGGCTGCCCAGCCGCCCCCGAGGCCCTGCTTTCATTACTCTCTCTGTGTGTCTGAACACCAGCCCTCAGAGCACAACCTGATGTGATGGCTGCAGATATGATGCTTATGAACCAGTTATCGCTAAGGCCTGACGATAGCAGGGCAGTTTCCTTTACCCCCCTCACTGGTGGAGAAACTACAACTTAATGCTGGACCATCCTCAGACTGTAATCCTAACTGTGTTTGACAAGCAGAAGGGGTACAGACCACCAGGTAGGTCTGTCAGAGTCTCCCAGGGCCGATGGGCTATTCCGCTGTACATTTCAAAAGCACTGTCATGGGTCCTAGCTTGTTTGTTGGTGGAGCATCTAAGAGGGACGCGCTGTGCCTTCTAAAAATAACTCACCTGGCTAAAGCCTTAAATTCACCAGGGTGGAGGGAGGGAGAAAAATATGCAAGTCTGTGGGAATCGTACATGAGATGGAACTGTTTGATACCTGTCAATGTCTAACCAGGCACACTTTAAATATTGGCGGGGTTGGGTTCCCATGGAATATTGATGATCCCGTGGGCTGGGCGGATGTACGTAGGGTTCTGACCTGGTAGAGAGGTAAAGAGTGCCTTTGCTTCTCTTGAGGTGTCCCTGCTACTGTCGTTGCGTAAAGCCCACAGTCAGCACTGGGCTGGTTGTAGTGATGTGCAGTTTTAAACTACTCTATTTACCGACATGAGTCATGAATCATTTTTTATTTTTTTTGGGGGGGGGGGGGGGGGTTGTTTGACCTGCTGGCCTCAATGAAATCTACAGCAGGATTAATAATCTCTCCTCCGACTCACAGGCTCTGGAGACGTGCTGCGACCATCAACTGTCTATCATGTGCACGCAGGCAACATCGAGAAGAAAAAGACAGTAATAATTGATCGCATGGTGTAAGAATAAATGCAATTCATTGATTATTGAATGTTATTGGTGGACAGAGCTTTGAAGAACCAAAACATTGCAGACAGCCTGCCTCTGCTTAACAACACTCGAAACCGAGAATAAATCGCTTGGGGGGTTGCTGCCTTTCGTAAACAATAGGTGCTTATTTCCCTCATGGCAGTCAAAGTCATTCAGCCAAGAGTTGTTCACAATCTAGTCCCGTTGCGGCCACAACTAGAACTCATTTCAAAGGTATACATAAATCATTGTATTTGTATGCCTAGCAATCACAAAACGTACATTGTTTGAAGCACACTTTCATAAGTCTCATGAATAACAGCTCCAATAAGCCACCTATGGTAAATGAGAATCATGACTTGAGTTTTCAGTTCATTGTTCGCCGGTAAGGGGTCCTGCCTCCTGCGTGCTCTGGGCATGACTAAACAAATGAACAAAATAAGTAGAAAAATATTAGTCCTTTTGACTGAATGAGTTCAAAAGATCTGAGTCAGTAAAAAAAGCTGAACTTCCCATCACTAGCTGGTTGGGGTGACGTATGGGAGGGAGGCGTGATAACATGGGCTTCCTGCACACTGTGGGGCTGTGATTAATAAAGGGTGGACACAGACCCACAGGTCAGGTCTACATTGCACTAGCACTGATCACTCAGTGTCTACGGAGACGGACGGGACAGTTGAAACTCATGCTCAGCTGAAACCATCAATTCACATTGATTAAATGGGAAATTAGACTTAATTATTTGCTTGTTCTGTATATTCTTACTCTGTCCGTCTAAGTCCCCACCTGAGGCGGTTGGTGTAGGTGTCCACGCAGGTTTTCATCTTGGCCAGCAGCATGCCCACAGAAGTCTGTCCCTCGGAGCGCTCCTCCTCCTCCTCTTCCTCTTGGCTGGGGTCTCCTGACAGGGGCAGCAGCAGGGGAACCAGGGCCGTTGAGGTGGAGATGGCCCTCAGCAGCTCCAGCAGCGCCCGGTACAGGGGCACATGACGTGCCATGTCCAGTACTGAGGGAGAACACAGAAACGAGGGGTTAGGAAGGTAACTCAGGTTTACGAACGCATAAGAAAGAGCCTACAGAGAACTGGTAATAGTGTTTCGGAGTCAATCAAAAACGGAATAAAAACACAGACATGATTTAGACACCTCTCCTGCTATCAAACAACGCACCGCTGTAAAAAGAAAGATTGACTGACGCATCTGAAGACACACTTGAGGTTTAGAAATCAAAATTCTTTCAATATGATTACATGCCAAGACAACATAGCGAAAGTATCAGTCTCATGGCCCTTGAGTGAACCTCTTTTTGTGCGTGTGTGTGTGTGCGCGCATTTACAGGAAAGATGGGTGCAGGTTAGAGAACTCCAGATTGCTCGGAAATTGCACTTGGAGAGTGGAGAGGAGCAGCAGGACTAGAAATGGATCGTAGTGAGTAGCAAGCTGGTGAAAGGGGATTTTAAAGATGATTACATTTCCAGGAATGTACAAATGACAAACGACATGCACACACAAGGAACAGCCCTGAGGCGGCCAAAACCAAGTCCAGAACTCAATTTAGACTCTTCACAAACAAATGTGCGCCTGACTTCCCCCAATACCACCTCATGTCCCTGAACGCAACTCAAACAGCCTTGTGTTCCAGTCCCTGAAATTAAGCCGAGCCAGCTAGTCAGGAGGGCAGGCAACAATGGAAGCAAATCTAAAAAAAGGTTAAGCCTGGGGCCAAGCAACCCCTCACTTTGCCCAGATACAGGATTGCATCAAATAAGAAATAATTAAATAATGAATCTCAGGGTGTCATTTTGTATAATGAGTCAGGCAGCGTGATAGATTTCTCTATCACTTATTGTGACGAGGACTGACAGTTCCCACTTCACACCCATTATGGAAGTTTAAATAACATTGGGGTGTGGTGGCGAACCTGCTGAGCCTACCTCCAACATTCCCTTGTGAGGAACTGGGCTGGGGCGTGACAGAGGGAAGGTGCACTCAGTCGACCTACAAACCCCATTAAAATCTAGACTGGTTCCACTAAGTTGTGCTTTGAGAAAGGCCTCCACAACATCCCCAGCCTGGACCAGTGAGGAACCAGGTTAAAAAGAATGTGCTGGTTTTGGGGTGGGGTCCATTGGGTTACCAGTTGGGGAATAAAACAAAAGAACAACCAGACATACACTACCGTTCAAAAGTTTGGGGTCACTTAGAAATGTCCGTGTGTTTGAAAGAAAAGCCAATTTTTTGTCCTTTAAAAAAACATCAAATTGATCAGAAATACAGCGTAGACATTGTTAATGTTGTAAATGACTATTGTAGCTGGAAACTGCAGATTTTTTATGGAATATCTACATAGGCATACAGAGGCCCATTATCAGCAACCATCACTCCTATGTTCCAATGGCACATTGTGTTAGCTAATCCAAGTTTATGATTTTAAAAGGCTAATTGATCATTAGAAAACCCTTTTGCAATTGTTAGCACAGCTGAAAACTGTTGTTCTGATTAAAGAAGCAATAAAACCTAGAAGGCTAGCATCCCGGAGTCACCTCTTCACTATTGATGTTGAGAGTGGTGTCTTGTGGGTACTATTTAATGAAGCTGCCATTTGAGGACTTGTGAGGTGTCTGTTTCTCAAACTAGACACCAATGTACTTGTCCTCTTGCTCAGTTGTGCACCGGGGCCTCCCACTCCTCCTATTCTGGTTAGAGACAGTTTGCGCTGTTCTGTGAAGGGAGTAGTACACAGCGTTGTATGAGATTTTCAGTTTCTTGGCAATTTCTTACATGGAATAGCCTTAATTTCTCAGAAGAATAGACTGACGAGTTTCAGAAGAAAGTTCTTTGTTTCTGGCCATTTTGAGCCTGTAATCTAACCCAAACATGCTGATGCTCCAGATGCTGAACTAGTCTAAAGGCCAGGTTTTATTGCTTCTTTAATCAGAAGCACAGCTGAACCAAGATCATGGTCATCATTGTCAAAGGCATATCCAGTCTGTGTGTAAAGAGATTGCCGGTGACCATACAGGAATGACCATTTGAGGATGTGAACGTATGTGTGTGTGGGGCACTGTTTACGTGAGCGCACCCGTGTGCTTGTGCCAGCCTCAAATGGAGCAGGATGGCCCTAACTTTGGCTCCCAGGCTGCTTTACATTTATATTGGAATTCCCGGCCCCAACGTCCCTGTCCCAGTATTTGAACGTTGACCTCTCTCCGCTTTAATCTGCGCCTCAATCCTTTCCACTGTCTGTGGACGGCAAAGCACAGTATCCAAATCCCCACCCTACTGAATACATTTACGCAATTACCGCTATGCTCAGCTAACTGATATGATTGATGTGGGAGATGCCGCTATCCGTCTGATGTTGCCCAGTGATATGTGTGTGTTGCCCCTAAACTTCTCTTCCTCAATGTCACTCTTTCCTCCCCATTCTCATGGTCAAGTCCGTCCCCCGTTCACCATCATTTCATTTGTACTAACTGAGTTACAACCAACAAAATAGACTTCTCTGCACGAGGAAAGACAGACTGAGAAATTTTCAATGGGTGATAGATAAGGTTTGGAAATCGAACCACAGCAGTAATGCTGCAGAAACAAACATGGGTCTGATGTGACCTTCATTCTCTTAAGGCAAAACATCATTATGTCAGATGACAAAGGTTGACACAAAAAATCCCAATAGGAAGGCCATCTTCCATGAATTTAAATTGACAATCAAATGTGCATTTGTTTACAAATTTGACTGCCCTGGCAGTAATTTCATTCACATTCTCTGATTCTGACAGTGCCAATAGATGAATGCACTAACAGGATAAATAACAGACTAAGGTTAATAGCAATACTTTGAGAGACCCACAGAAACGGAAGTACAGTAAACTGGACATCAATCTTGACCACAGCTTGCTTTTGGAGACTGTTGGAGCAGATAGCCTTGAGTAGGTGTGATTTAAGGTACTCCTTGGGGGCTGTATAGCTGGGTGCTTAGTATAGAGAGCAGACGCGTTAGGTGATTAAAAGTTAATGCCCCACCTGAGCAGCTCCGTTGATGACTCACCCCTGCATTGGCTCCTTAAAATAAAAGGCACTTCAACTAGGCTTAATGCCTCCCCGTCCACTGTCACTTAATACATAGATGTGTAAAGCCATTTGAATTCAGTCACTTATTTACAGCATCCCTTTTGATTTAAACAAAACTTTCCATAAATGTTTGCCCATGGAAGTGGTCAAAAACAAACTGACTTTTTGGACCTGACTGCCAAAACATCCAGGAGGTAAGTGCTCAAAGTTGACCCATTTTGCATTACCCACCGTACCATGAGAAATCCATGTCTTCGTCACCGGAAAATATATAGTTTGAAATAATTTTAAAATGTACAAAAAGTGTGGTTAAACTATTTGATTATTTCTTTAAAAAAAAGTTTAATAAAAATGTTATTTTTTAAACCTTTAATGTCAATGCTCTAAAAAAACGTAAACTCTATATTCATATATGTTGTAGCGTAGAGCCCATTTCACATCTGAGGTTGCGGTGTTGTACATGGCATTGGTTGAGACACACTCTTAAATACAGGGTGGGTGTACTTTCAATCATAGAAATATAATTCATAGAATGGACCTATCCCTTCAGATCACTGCAATAAAGCTGGTACACCATTGAAATTAAGTAACAATTTTTTTACTGTAATTAGTAACAAGATGACCACCAGTTCCCCCACCGTTGAACGTCAACTTATATGGTCATGTATATTCTATTATCTATTTCTATGATTTCAATAGGTTTCCTATAGAGGATTGACAGCATCATTTAACCTGTTAAGGCTAGGGGGTGCTGTTGTCACTATTTATGGAAATCGTGTAATTTTTGAAACGGCTTCCTACAAAATTCTTGATCGTACAATATGCATATTATTATTATTGGATAGAAAACAGTCTATAGTTTCTATAGCCGTTGTAATTTTGTCTCTGAGTGGAACAGAACTTATTCTACAGCAATTTCCCTGACATGGAGTCAGATTTCACACATTTTGGCCCCTGTTGTGGAGTCAGTTTTAAGGCCACTGTTATTGCTATGAGTATACGGACACTGCTTACGTCTTCCCCTGGATGCCTTTACGTGATGACGCTTTGAATGGTATCGATTGCCCAATCACAGCCCCTATAAAACAAAAACACGTGTAGGTAGGAACTCTTTTCTAGGTGCGTCAGGCGCGCGGAGGGCACCGACCTACTGTTTTTCCAAGCATTAGTGTAGCCAGTTATATTTCTCCTGTCATGTTTCTACTCGTTATAGGAGTTAAAAACATCATAAGGTAGTTAATTTAAAGCGTTTTATAGCAATTTATATCCGTTTAGTGCGATTTTGGGACATTTATTTCTGAGACACTTTGAATCTCTGGGCACCGTTCCAGTTCATGCCGAACGCAATGTGCATTTCTACATGGCAAGAGGACAGCTTTCGACCAAAAGACGATTAGACCCAAGAAAGGATTCTTTGACCAAGATTCTGATGGAAGAACAGCTCAAAGTAGGAACAATTTATTATGATAAATCGTGTTTCTGTCGAAAAATGTTAATGACTTAGGACGCCATCTTTTTTGACGTAGCTTCGCTTGGCGCAAACTGTATTGAAAAGTAAGGATAATTTAAAAAATGTAATTCCGCGATTGTATTAAGAATTAAATTGTCTATCAATCGCTGTCCACCCTATATTTTTTAGTCACGTTTATGAGTATTTATGTATACGACTAGATCACTGTCTAATATGGCGCACAACATTTTCTGACCAGCTGGGCTACTTTTCTCATTGTCTAACCATGATTTTGGTGGCTAAATATGCACATTTTCGAACAAACTGTATATGTATGTTGTAATGTGATGTTACAGGAGTGTCATCTGAAGAATTCTGAGAAGGTTAGTGAAAAAAGTAATATATTTTGGCGATGTTTACGTTATCGCTCTCTTTGGCTAGAATCAATGCTGGGGTAATGTTTGCACATGTGCTATGCTAATATAACGATTTATTGTGTTTTCGCTGTAAGACACTTAGAAAATCTGAAATATTGTCTGTATTCACAGGATCTGTGTCTTTCGATTAGTGTATGCTGTGTATTTTTACGAAATGTTTGATGATTAGTAGTTAGGTAAACACGTTGCTCATTGTAATTATTCTAGTCCATTTGTGATGGTGGGTGCAATTGTAAACTATGACATCTACCTGAAATATGCACATTTTTCTAACAAAACCTATCCTATACCATAAATATGTTATCAGACTGTTATCTGAGGAGGTTTTTTCTTGGTTAGTGGCTATCAATATCTTAGTTTAGCCGAATTGGTGATAGCTACTGGTGTTGGTGGACAAAGAAAAGATGGTGGATTATGCTAATGTGTTTAGCTAATAGATTTACATCTTTACATATTGTGTCTTCCCTGTAAAACATTTTAAAAATCGGACATGTTGGCTGGATTCACAAGATCTGTGTCTTTCATTAGCTGTATTGGACTTTAATGTGCGAAAGTTAAATATTTAAAAAAAAATTTTTTTTTGAATTTCGCGGCTCTGCCTTTTCAGCGGCACCCAGTCCTAGACAGGTGAAAACAGATATTCCCATTCAAGTCAACATTCTCTGATGTGAGGACTTCCATCTTTGTGGTACCATTTGAAAGTAGAAATTCCTATTTATTCCCATTATAGTTCATTTATCAGCCTAAACATGACACCCACCCTGTATTCAAGAGCATGTTGAGCATGTTGTCTCTCAACCAATAGGGGCCAAAACACAAAAAAATTCAATGTAAAATAGGGTCTAAGCTACAACGTGTGAATATGTTGTAGCTTAATATGGGATGAACTTATAAAAGGATCACTCACCTAAAAATAAAAAATAAAAATAAAAACGAGATAAAACTGCAGTTCCTCACTCTTTTCTCTGTATACATCAATGATGTCGCTCTTGCTGCTGGTGATTCTCTGATCCACCTCTACGCAGACAACACCATTCTGTATACTTCTGGCCCTTCTTCGGACAGTGTTAACTAACCTCCAGACAAGCTTCAATAACATACAACTCTCCTTCCGTGGCCTCCAACTGGTCTTAAATGCAAGTAAAACTAAATGCATGCTCTTCAACCGATCGCTGCCTGCACCTGCCCGCCCATTCAGCATCACTACTCTGGACGGTTCTGACTTAGAATATGTGGACAACTACAAATACCTAGGTGTCTGGTTAGACTGTAAACTCTCCTTCCAGATTCAAATTAAGCATCTCCAATCCAAAATTAAATCTAGAATCGGCTTCCTATTTCGCAACAAAGACTCCTTCACTCATGCTGCCAAATAAACACTCATAAAACTGACTATCCTATCGATCCTTGACTTCTGCGATGTCATTTACAAAATAGCCTCCAACACTCAGCAAATTGGATGCAGTCTATCACAGTGCCATCCGTTTTGTCACCAAAGCCCCATAGACCACCTACCACTGCGACCTGTATGCTCTCGTTGGCTGTCCCACGCTTCATATTCGTCGCCAAACCCACTGGCCCTAGGTGATCTATAAGTCTTAGCTAGGTAAAGCTCCCCCTTATTTCAGCTCACTGGTCACCATAGCAGCACCTACCCGTAGCACGCGCTCCAGCAGGTATATTTCACTGGTCATCCCCAAAGCCAACTCCTCCTTTGGCCGCCTTTCCTGACAGTTCTCTGCTGCCAGTGACTGGAACAAATAGCAAAAATCACTGAGGCTGGAGACCCATATCTCCCTCACTAACTTTAAGCACCAGCTGTCAGAGAAGCTTACCGATCATTGCACCTGTACACAGCCCATTTGTAAATAGCCCACCCAACTACCTCATCCCCATGTTATTTTTTTGCTCCTTTGCACCCCAGTATCTCTACTTGCACATTCATCTTCTGTACATCTATCACTCCAGTGTCAATGCTACATTGTAATTATTTCACCACTATGGCCTATTTATTGCCTTACCTCCCTAATCTTACTACATTTGCACACACTGAATCTTGATTTTTCTATTGTTTTATTGACTATTCAGGTCAAAAGTCACTTTCTGAGCAATTCTACAGTGAGCAAATATGCATGTTAGATTTCATTCAAATCAAAAGGGGTTCTGTCAAAAAGTGATTGAATTTAAATGGGTATACCCATAACCAAAATAAAGCTCCACAAGTCACTGCCCCGCTTTCTAAGTGAGGCTGAAATAGGGCAGGATTCACACAGAAACACACAAGCAGAGGGATTTGCAGTGTGTGTTTGTGCGGGTTGTAGGTGGATGATGTGTGAGCATCTCATGAGAGGCGACATGGACACAGAGGGCATCAATCTCCCGCTGGTGCCAGTGACTACGTCACCAAAACACCATAAATTCTACAGCTGCACGGAATACCGTTACCATCCAATCGCTCTCAGCAGGAAGGGGGGAGGTGGAGACAAGGAGAGATAAGTTGATAGAGAGAGCAGCAGGGGGAGATGGACTGGAGCACTGATGCATTCTCTAAAACAAAATCTCAACCACCCAGAGACAAAACAGAGACGCTCTTTGCATACTGTATATTAAAAACAAGGCCTATAGACTAAGCCTTTATCTTAAAATCGGCTTACAATGGTTTTAATGGTGTGGGGTGAACAATATATTATGGTTTACTTTGAAAAAGAAACTTGGAGGACCATGGCTATGCAAACAGTTTAACAAAGGGCTGGGGTGGTTAATCCCAGGTACTTTCTAGAGTTGGGAAGGTCAGAGACCAACAGAGATGTCTATTTTTGCCATGTGGGTTGGTTAAAGTTTAAATCGGCTTTTCTCAACAGTGCTCACAACTGCTTCTGACACACGAGAAGTATTTATTTTTTCACACCACTTCTCATCGGAGCTGGGTGAGCGTATCATTGGCTGGCAGTCTTCTAGCCGTGGGCATGGCAGGGTCAACACCACTGAGACAGATTGGGCCTTTAAACACTGGTGCCTAACTGGTGCTACTAATCCAAATTCATATGCATCACAAGATTCCAGTCTATTTGGGAATCCGTCATTAAAATAATCTGCATATCATCAACAGCCTGTCACCCCGATGTCAAGCCCTTGCAGGAAATAGGGCTAACTATCATGACAGGAAGAGACTAAAAACTGACGGGTGAGAGGAAGAAAGAAACAGGCGAGAGGGAGGTGAGCAAACCAAACGCAATTAATTAAGGAGAACGAGATCAAAACAGTAGAATGTAGCAGTGGAGCCAAGACATGATGACCTGAAATGTCTCCTGGCTGGAACAACCAATAAGCAATTCAGAGACGTCATCCAAAAAGCCACAAGGCAAGGGGGAGGCATCTAATATACTCTATTACAAACTTTACTCAGAAATCCCACAAAGAGCAGGTTGAAATATTACATCAAGCTAAGTGTGATGTTGAAATACGACACTCCAGACAGAGTTGAGAAACTCAGTCAAGGGTTAGCTGCATACATTGTGCGACTACAATTGAAAGTAGAAAGCCTTTGCTGGTCCACAAAGGAAAGTACAAGCATTAAGAAAACAGCACCCTCCGAGTACCCCAGCCATGTTATCTCGGCCTACACTGTTATTGTCAATGAAACAACACACCAGCCATTTGTATTTTTATCGTTGTCATTTTGATAGGGAGACGTTGTGGGTGATTAACATTGACGGGAAACACAGAAAACGAGACCCCAGAGTTGACGTATGTCTACCTTGTGAAAGTTATAATTCAACATCTCCCCTTTCCATATGTGACAAAGTTTAGCGGTACTGTCACTTTATCCAATTTAGACGTGCCGAGGAAGTTAAATGACATGGAAAACGAAGGGATCCAGCACAGCTCAACATTTTCTATTTAATGGGCCATTAGGTTGAAAGCTATTCTTGGAATGGAGCTTTTTAGGATATTAAAGAGAATAGGATGACGTTCATGGTTGGGTGCAAGTGTGTGTGGGATTGTACGATACTTCCTCCAAAGATGTCAACAAACACAACATAAAAAACATGGAAATATTTTTTTTTATTCATTTTATATTTATAATAAGATTGCATAGTGAATATGGCAATATGAAAACTGTACTAATTTTCTTGTTTCATGTTTTACGCATGAATTACACAAATGTAGAATAAATATTCCATTATTAATCTCCAAGTGGCCTTCGATTTGGCATTATTTAACACGTCACAAGGAGTGTCACTCCATCTAGTGGCAGGGGTCGGCTCAGGATTCAGCAGTGGGCTGCATCTGTTTGTCGAACCAAACCCAACGCAGTGACATGTTTCAGCTAAAGCAGCCACATTCCCCCCTCTGTGGCTCCGGGTTTGGAATGAGATAAGAAACCAAGAAAAAGAGAATGAGTGTGCAAACACAAGAGGCCTGCACTTCTGGGAAGGAGGGAGGAGATGGAGAGAGGGAGCGATGCTGCCACCGCCTGCCTTTGTGTACTTGACAAATTAGTGTTCGCACAACAATGCCAGATAAGAGTGCTGTTGGCGACCACTCCTCTTCTACCACCGACGCTGTTGGCAGCTTCAATACAAGAGGAACAAGCCAAGTCCACCCTACCCCTTTTCTCCTGTTCCCCGTCTCCTGCTCCTCCTACTGTATACCAGCACTAAGTGAAATATGTCAGATAGGATGCTGGGTTCTACACATGTGACATAGCAGTTTTTGATCCTGTATTTTAAGCCATATCCAGAAATGAGGATTGCAAAAATAAATAAGCTATTGTCGATTTATCTACGCATTGTCACTTTAATAACTCTACCTATATGTACATTTACCTTGAATATAACCGGTGCCCCCGCACATTGACTCTGTACCGGTACCCCCAGTATATAGCCTCGCTATTGTTATTTTCCTGCTGCTCTTTAATTACGTGTTACTTTTATTTCTTATTTCTTGGGGGGGTATTTTTCTCCAAACGGAATTGTTGGTTAAGGGCTTGTAAGTAAGCATTTCACTATAAGGTCTACACCTGTTGTATTCGGGGCATGTGACAAATAAAATTTGATGGTGGTGCTGGATCATCTGACAAAAAGGTGACAGTTTGATGAAAAAGCTTTAAAGGTTAAAATAAAGGTTACAATTCAGGCATGTCATAATTGCGCAAAAAAGGGCCCTAGAAAGAGGTTAGTCAAGTACGGGGAGGTAAGTGGGAATAAGAGAAGCGCGAGAGAGGCTAAAATGCCAAGCATACAGGCAGAGGATCGCCTATGTAGGTCACAGTAGCCTGGCTGCGGTTCCCCAGAGGTGGCAGTGAGTGACAGCAGCCTGGCACAGGGGACCATGTGGACAAACAGGGCTGGCTGGACAACTGGGGGTTTGGCTCTGATAGAGGGGGAGGTAGTAAAACTGTAGTAAACAGTGGTGGTGGTGGGGGGGGGGGCTGATAGTTACATATCTCAATATTATTCTGGACGACTTATCGATACTTTGACTCCAAGTATTTGTTATTTCTTTTGCTTGGTAGCGTTAGTTGTCTGTACCCGCACCAGAACTCTGGTATTTTTCCATCCATCAGCTTGTTCTTCATCTTCTTTAAATAGTGAGCCAACATGTTTTCACCACTTTCATTTTCATGACTCATCAAAACTCATTCTCATGCTCTCTTACGTCTCTCTTCAGCAGACGTGTAGTGAGCAAGATGTTTAACGGCACCTACACAACCGTTCAAAAGTTTGGGGTCACTTAGCTTTTCTTTCAAACCAAGGAAATTCCAACATTTTTTGACCATTAACATAACATAAAATTGATCAAAAATACAGTGTAGACATTGTTAATGTTGTAAATGACTATTGTAGCTGGAAACGGCACATTTTTTATTGACCATCTACATAGGCCCATTATCAGCAACCGTCACACACTCCTGTGTTCCAATGGCACATTGTGTTAGCTAATCCAAGTTTATAATTTTAAAAGTTTAATTGATCACTAGAAGACGCTTTTGCAATTATGTTAGCACAGCTGAAAACTGTTGTTCAGATTAAAGAACCAATCAAACTCTCCTTCTTTAGACTAGTTGAGTATCTGGATCATCAGCATTTGTGGCTTCGATTACAGGCTCAAAACGGCCAGAAACAAAGAACTTTCTTCTGAAACTCGTCTGTCTATTCTTGTTCTGAGAAATTAAGGCTATTCCATGCGAGAAATTGCCAATAAACTGAAGATCTCGTACAATGCCGCGTACTACTCCCTTCACAGAACAGCGCAAACTGTTTCTAACCAGAATAGAAAGAGGAGTGTGAGGCCCTGGTGCACAAGTGAGCAAGAGGACAAGTACATTAGTGTCTAGTTTGAGAAAGAAACGCCTCACAAGTCCTCAACTGGCAGCTTCAATAAATAGTACCCGCAAAACACCAGTCTCAATGTCAACAGTGCAGAGGCAACTCTGGGATGCTGGCCTTCTAGGCAGAGTTGCAAAGAAAAAGCCAAATCTCAGACTGGCCAATAAAAAAGTTTAAGATGGGAAAAAGAACACAGACTCTGGACAGAGGAACTCCGCCTAGAATAGCAGCATCCCGGAGTTGCCTCTTCATTGTTGACGTTGAGACTGGTGTTTTGCAGGTATTATTTAATGAAACAAATAAGATAGTGGCAAAGGGGAATGGGGGGGGACGTCAATGCCTAGTGGGTATTTTGCTTATTCAAAATATAATTTTGTTGAGTCAGCAAAATTGTAATCAGCAATGTTTATGCTACACACCACTTTGCAGGGAATCCTTGGTCTGTCTCTTCGATTACATTGAGTCGTCTAAACAGAAGTAAATAGGCCGCCCCTGTCATTGTGTGTCACTGCTGGGGCTAGTGACATGTTACTAAGCCAGGGGACTTGTTTCCATTCCATTTCAACTCATCATGGGAGAAAACAGCAGGTGACCAAACAAAACTTAGAGGTCAATAAAGCAATAATAGAACTCACCGTAAGGACCCACCACGAACACAGAGCAGCATGGTAGATCGCTAGCATATGGCACAACAAATCCAAAAACCAACTTAGGGTTCGGAGTCTTGAAGGACAAATAGTTACATACACACCCTTCTATACATTGAAGAGAGGAGTCTCTCCCTTGCCTTAAACCTATAGAATACATGCAATAGTTATCACAACACATCTCAACGTTCCATAGGAAACTAAATGCATTATTTAAACCAGATGTCCCTTTAACGGGATGTTCTGATCACTGAAGTCATTAACCAGACAATGACCTGCCATCTACTCAATTACAAAACAAAGGGGGAAGCATGTTCCACTATTGGCACCCATGTTACAAAGGGGCACAGGATAGCGAAACCTACATCAGGGATACAACGATGTGCAGTCCTTATCAAATGTTGATGCGCACTTTGTAGATTATATTACTGTCCACATTTACTTTTACTCAGTCAACAAGATGAGTAACGAACAACAAAATCACTAGCATTTGTCAATCTACTATCTCCATAGTAGAAGAGTTGACCTATTCTATTGGTCAGCTTGTCAAGAATGAATAGAAAAACAGACTGGGACAGTTGTGGGACGATAGATCCCAAATTCATACAACCAGTAGGCCAAGCTACATCTTTTTTTTTTTTATATAATAAAACCTTAAAAAGCAACCAGTCTGATGCAACAGATCAGAACATTTAGCTTAAAATGTTGTTACTATTATTTCTTCACATTATAAGCGCAGTAATGCGCACAAGGCAGTAGGTTAAGTGCGAATGTTCGTTCCATAATTCAATTAGGAAAACACTGTTGTCAAAGCGCACCGCACATGAGCGGTTTCATGTGACAGATGAAAATATCAGTTCTAAATAAAGAAAGAGGGGAGATCTAATATGCAACAACTAACAAGGGTTGATAATATGACTAGGATTGTGCCTTTGGCTACTGGACAATGAAAGAAAGTTGATATAAAATAATTGCCTCCACGGATATGGTCTGATTTTGGCTAGGCTACTTTGAAGCAAGGTAAGACATGTCTCATAATATGAAGTAAAACGTTCAGGTTTCAAACAATTAAGTATGCGTTTTGAAAACGCATACTGCCTCCAGCTCATTGCAAAGTGATGTGTGACGCAGTGACAATGCCTGCCTTCCATTGCCTATGCATTTGCTGTTTGAGATGCTGCAGCAACAGCTCTTGCTATCTGACAGATTTTCCATTTCCTCTCAAAGGCTCCGTATGCTGTAGGCCTACGCATGTGTTAAGATACATAACGAATATACTGTACACGGGCCAATTTAATTCCACTAAATTATGCAAATTAACCTATAGACCGATAAACATGACCAGTCAAATGTATTTACATTGACTGATATTTCCATCAATTAATAGGTTAAAAAACGTTATTTTGCAATGGGAATTTTTCTTCTTCTACCAGACAATAGGTCTTTATCAGCTGTTCTATTTATTTCTATCATCCAAAAGCTGTCTAGCATGCAAACTACAGCATAATATAAGGGCCATATTAATTGATGCCATTCTGCTTGAAATAAGTTGGACCAGGAACTAGTGAGAAATTATTCAAAGCAATTACCAGTCCCAAATAAGTGGGCCCTACTGCGTGCAGAAATGCTGCTGACATGGCAAAATCAGTTGGTAATGACTTACATTTCTCATATAGTAGAGGAAAAATAGACCTTTCCCAAACATCAGTGTACAGATAGCCCAGAGAACCTGCTTATGCAACCATTTGATTGTGGTAATGTCTCGACCCAGAGGGGCATCATTTTCATATGTTCGGAGAAGCAATAAAAGCTTCAAATGGTGCGAGGGTATGGAAAACTTATTCACCCTGGGTCCCAAAAGTCCCATTATTCTCATGCCATTTTTCACCACTATTATTCATTATCATCATCATTAGTATGGTAATCTCTACTCAATTCTATAATATATAGTCATATTTAGTGGTACTTCATTTCTTTTTGGCTTCCACAGATATTAATCCCCAAAATTGGTAAAGCCTTGTGAGCTGGTAATAAACTTCAAATCCAACCATCAACAGTAAGACTGTTGGCTAACTGTAATTAGTGAGGTCATATGTCTCTTTAGTTCCCAAGACCATACAGTACTCTACAATAAGCCAGCTATCCTTGAGCTGTGTAAACTTTGTGAACTCTAACACGACCACAGTGGCATTTGGGTGGTTGAAGAAACGGTCTTTAAAAATAAAATTAAAAATAAGACATTCGGACCCCTGTCATATTTCTCAGCCCCTCCATTTTAATTAACCCAAAAATCACATTGCCTACTACCTCCTGCATTACTATCGTTCCAATTTAGAGCCCTGCTATCCCTGTAGAGGAGCAGGAGTTCTCCCTGTAATTAGAGCTGACAAGTCCAGGACTGACGCTTGGTATTTCATAGTGAGGGGAGTAGGCGGGATCCCCGCCTCCACACAGTGAAAAGAGGGATTTAAAAAGGGCACCTGTAAAGAAAAGGACACCCCTGTGATGTAAATTAGTGTACAGGGGTGAAAATGGGGTACCCGCGCCATGGCACGTCAGAAAAACATGAGCCGGAGAAAAACCTTGTTATGCTGGGAAAAAGTGAAAACTAAAGTAAACAGATTGTTGTTGGTGAATAACTCTGGTGTAGTAGCATTCTGTCCGCCAGAGGCCAAGTAAGTCAAAACCTGTGCTTTCAGCGCATTGACGTTTAAAAAATATAATTTTGGATATTTATCCCAATTTTCTTTTCCTCTCTCCCAATCTGTTTGACGCTCTCCCTCTTATTTTCCCAATCTGTCTTCCGTCCATGGGGAGGGATCAGCGATGCGCATGGTGGCAGGCCTGATGAGAAAAGAAAGTGTGTTTTCTCTGGGCTGGTTGAGGCGGGCTGCGTCAGAGCCCAGGAGATCCCTCAGCTCTGGACACTTAGGGAGACGGCGGGGGAGAGAGTGCCAGAGTGGACTGAGACTGACAGGCAGGGCACAACACAGGAGAGATGAGAGGATGAGCAAATGTCAAACAAAGGGAAGTGAAGAGGAATACCAACCATGAGATCTGCCAGGGAGAGGGGCCTAACGGCTAGCTGATCTGCTGCTTTGAATTGATTCTTTAATCTTGAGAACATTTTTGAACTAAGCAAGTTTCTGAAACTTTTTAAGCTTCAGCAACATCAATAGAAGTGGTTAGCGTGAGAATATTGGTTTCTTGTTTGTCAAGTAGGCATATCTATACCATGGAATGAAACAATTTGGGATGGTGGATACATTTTAGGGATAAATTCAATGGAGACAAAAAGCCATAATCAAGTTAAGTTGTTTGTTTCTAATAAAGCCAAAATTCTGAACCGTAAAAAAGCCTCCCCAGTCCCCTTGAGAACACGTCGTTCCTCTGGGTGGAACAAAACCCCAGGGATCCTAATCATTTTACCACAGTTGTAATTTGACTCATGGGATTGGAGTAATTTCAAATGGGTTGCCTGGGAACCATAGAGGCTGATGCTGTAGAATTTCCCCTGCTGATAATTGCCATTAATTGTCTTGTAATTTCCCAGCATTAGAGTGATTGGTATATGTGGACCCTAATGATCAGTGAGGTGTTCATCCATTCATCACTGTTTGAGGCATTCCTCTCATCCACTGAAGCTGGTTAAACAATCGCCGCAAAGCCAGGAAGCCAGGGCTGAGGAGAGTTCTACCATTGGCTCGAAAGTGGACACTGAACGATAAGGGTTCAGGTTATTAGAAATTTAGGAGTGGGGCTATCAGTGTTCAGTGATCTGGTGCCAATAAAGGCAAACAATAAATTAACTGGTTCATACAACAAGATGTAAGCCAATGTAGCATGCATTAATCCACTCAAATGTAAGCCTCAGTTGAGCTATTCAGATCAGGTAGCAATTTCAACATTGCTGCAAACAGCACGACCAATCAATACTGCGCGCTGGTGCAAGCTCAGTAATGCCTAGGTAATGACAGTTAGAAATTCCCTGCTGCCACAACAAAACTGCTGAGAGAACAGGATATGACATTCATAGGTCTTCATAAAACCTTCCATGCACTACGTTTACCGTTAATGGGCATAAAATCAAGTGAAGTGACGTTAACCAGGTTAGTATTGAGTCGTCCCTGGGAGTGGATTGTGGCGAGGGAGCGTGGGTGGGGTCTATCACCCCCTTCCTCCCGTCTCTGCCGCAGTGCCCTATGAGAGGGCAGCTGGATGGGTAACGGTTGGGGCACCGAGTCACCAGTGCCAACCTAACCAGGTCTCCCTTCTTCCTAGGGGGAAAAAGGAAGTTATGGAGCAGCTGTATCTAGTGGTGTTCTTGCCAACCCCCATCACAATCCCATTACTGAGCTCTCTGTGGACCAGGTTTCTGAGGAGCACTGGAATGTGCCCTATGTAAAGTAGAGCAGAGTGCTGTGCTGCTAAAACTGTGCAAGCGTACATGTACGTTACACTAGCGGTACGATCTGTTTGCAAAGCAGAGAAATCCTTTATGTAAGTAGTGGACCGACATGGCTTGCTAAGACCACATTCCAAACAGGCTTGTAACCGCAGCGCTGACCTGGGGCCAAGGTCAAGCCATGAAGGGGCCGATCCTTCTGTTTTAAAAAAGTCTGTCTCGACTCAGTCTCGATATGATGGCAAGGGATGAGAGTTGTTGGTAACAGCTGTCGACTCATCAACTTTAACAGCAACAAACGGTGGAGCACATATCAAATCAAATGTATTCATAAAGCCCTTCTTACATCAGCTGATATCTCAAAGTGCTGTACAGAAACCCAGCCTAAAACCCCAAACAGCAAGAAATGCAGGTGTAGAAGCACAGCCATAGATATCCTGTTTAATGTGGTTTTATATGACTTCACCGACTGATTCAATCAAATCATTCTGTATGTGATTTGAAGTACCCGAAAACACTGGTAGTCTCTAATTGGGTTGCTAACGGTTCATTTCCCCCCCTGAAAAGACATGTAATCCTGAACAAAAATAAACACAACATGCAACAATTTCAAAGATTTGACTGAGTTAAAGTTCACAAGGAAATCAGTCAATTGAAATAAATTCATTAGGCCCTAATCTATGGATTTCACATTAACGGGAATAGATATGCATCGGTTGTTCAAAAATAACTTAAAAAGTGGATCAGAAAACCAGTCAGTATCTGGTGTGACCACCATTTGCCTCATGCAGCGTGACTTCTCCTTCACATTGAGTTGATCAGGCTGCTGATTGTGGACTGTGGAATGTTGTCCCACTCCTCTTCAATGGCTGTGCGAAGTTGCTGGATATTGGCGGGAACTGGCACGCGCTGTCGTACGCGTCGATCCAGAGCATCCCAAACATGCTCAATGGGTGACATGTCTGGTGAGTATAAACTGGGATATTTTCAGCTTCCAGGAATTGTGTACAGATCCTTGCGACATGGGGCTGTGCATTAGCATGCTGAAACATGAGGTGATGGCGGCGGATGAATGGCACGTCAATGGGCCTCAGGATCTGTGCTTTCAAACAGCCATCGACAGAAGGCAATTGTGTTTGTTGTCCGTAGCTTATACCTGCCCATACCATAGCACCACGGGGCACTTTGTTCACAACGTTGATGTCAGCAAACCACTCGCCGTGTATGGCGTTGTGTGGGCGTCTGACATCTGCCTCGTACAGTTGACACCAGGATTCAACCGAGGAGAGCACACTTCTTCAGCGTGTCAGTGGCCTCGAAGGTGAGCATTTTTCCACTGAAGTCGGTTACGACTGCCAAACTGCAGTCAGGTCAAGACCCTGATGAAGACGACGAGCGTGCAGATGAGCTTCCCTGAGAGGGTTTATGAAAGTTTGTGCAGAAATTCTTTGGTTGTGCAAACCCACGGTTTCATCAGCTGTCCAGGTGGCTGGTCTCAGTTGATCCTGCAGGTGAAGAAACCAGATGTGGAGGTCCTGGGCTGGCGTGGTTACACGTGGTCTGCAATTGTGAGGCCGGTTGGACGTACTACCAAATTCTCTAAAATGATGTTGGAGGTGGCTTATGGTAGAAAAATTAACGTTAAATTATCTGGCAAGAGCTCTGGTTTACATTCCTGCAGTCACCATGCCAATTGCACACTCCCTAAAAACTGAAGATATCTGTGACATTGTGTTGGGTGACAAAACTGCTCATTTTAGAGTGGCTGTTATTGTCCCCAGCACAAGGTGCACCTGGGTCTGATCATGCTGTTTAATCAGCTTCTTGATATGCCACACCTGTCAGTTGGATGACAAAGGGGAAATGCTCACTAACAGGGATGAAAACAAATTTGTGAGCAAGATATTATAAAACGTTTTTTTTGTGCGTAAGGACTAATTCTGTGAGCTTTTATTTCAGCTCTTGAAACAACACCTTACATGTTCAGTTTATATGAATGTTCAGTGTATATAGTATCAGAAAGAGCATATTCTACATTTGATTCTATGACACTTACCTTTGTCAAATAACTAAATTCAAGAGGTGATGCTCGATTTTGAAAAATCACTTCTTCCAAGAACTTCCCCGCTGTCAATGTGTTCAGCACATGACCACTTGCGGGGCAGCATTGCTCTGGATACTAAGCAAAGACTAGTAACATAATAAGCTTAAAATATGCTAGGCTGAAAGACCAGGCTGTTTTAGTGTTAAAAAGACGTAGTGTACCTTTACAGACAAACATGCCATAGCCGAGGTACTTTCAAGGGTAGCCTATATGACTGTGGTAGTTATAACTTAATTGCCCGGCCCTAGCAGTCACACAGTGCCTACAGAAAGTATTCACACCCCTTGACTTTTTCCACATTTTGTTTTGTTACAAAGTGGGATTAAAATGGATTGAAAATAAAAAAAAATGTCAACGATCTACACAAAATATATATATATATATATTTTTTTACAAATGTTACAAATATATCTTGATTAGATAAGTATTCAACCCACTGAGTAAATACATATACAATCAATTTTGCAGAATGTGTTGGCAGACACTCACTATAGGCAGCATGCATGTTGAGTTCGAAAAAGTCACTGCAAAATATAAAAAACATTCTGCCCACACCTCCACAGAAATGTGATGAACTGCCATCGCTCTTTCAGAAACTGTCATGGCCTAACGACCATAGTTCCAAATTATACAGCAAACAAAAGCGTTATTGTCACCATGGTTAATGGAAGGCATTTTTCAGGCGGCGTTTTAATGCTTGTTAGCGCTCGCACAATTTTGCGACAGGTCTGATTTATAACAGGAAAGGTGCATGTATGGCTCGCACCAAGTTTATAAGACTGAACATTTTTTTACGTGCACAGACTTTTCTGAAATGTCGCAAATGTTGGCCCGACATTGCGACATTCTGAAATGTCGCAAAGGCCCGACATCTTTCTACAGCCTTTCATCTCTTAGCCACCTATTCCTTTCCTCCCCCTCCTCTCTCCCTTCGCAGGTATGACAGTCGAACTATGCTTGACAAAGGGAGACGTTCTGCCACCGTGCAGCGTTGAGGAAGGGGTCACTTCACCCCCCCGTCCCCAATTTACTCTCGCTCCCTTCTTTTTTTCTGTTTGGTGCTCAACCAGCCCCCACAGCGGAAGAGGAGGAGATGGCAGAAAGCGTCCCTCCTCCCTTCTCTCCCTCCCTCCCTCCCTCACTCCTGCCGCCACAGCCACCAGGACCTGGCCTCTTTTCCTCTGCTTGGTTATGCAATGCACGGCTCTCCCACGGCACGTCTTGCACAGGGGACCCGCCACAACACAGCTGCCACCAGCTGCAGACCCACACAGCAACAGCTACGCAGCAGCACTCCGGCTTTCCAGCTCTCCGGTTGTTCACAAACAGCTCTCTGGGATTTTACTGGCTCTTTGGAATAACACTTGCTGTGGCGTGGGCTGTCTGTAGTATCAGTCGATTGTTCTACAGCGGACTGGAGGCGCGGTAGTAGTTGCTGCAAGCACTAGCGGCTCCAGAGTAACCATGCGCGGCTGTAGCTCCGGGTTTCAGCGGCAGGCGAGAGAGAGGCGCCTCTGAAAGGCACTAATTGCTCTGCTCCAGAAAGACGGAAGCAAGGAAGGACGCAAGGAGAGGAGAGAAGGGGTGGGGGCGTGTACATTTGTCACAGAGACTGGGGCTCTCTCTTTGAGCTGCTAAGAGGGTCAAAGAGCCAACAAGAGCCAAGGAGGAAGAGGGGGGCTGTGGTGGAATTGGAGAGTGGGGCGGTAGGATGGGGAGAGTAGTGGGGAGGGGGAGCGTAAGAAGCCCCTAGTGCTTCAGCTTTGGTGGTGGAGACCTGAGGAATAAAATAACAAAAGCAAAAAGGAGACAATACCGCAACCAAAACCAAGGCAGTGTTTAACCAAGGGGGTGGCGCAGAGGACAGGAGAATTAATCCGGGCAAGAAGGGGGTGGTTTTCACAGAGAGCAGTGTCTGCGTACAGTGCTGCGCACCAAGACGCAGTTTGGAGCCCGGATCTCCTTTTCCTTACCATATATTCCTCTATCTGTGACGCTGGGAGCGTGGCTACGCAGCCAGCCTACCCCCGTCCCCCCCAAATGCAGGCTCCTGTGTGTGGCCATGCTTCTCCGCTGAGGACCCAAAAGCATGCTGGATGTCACCCAGCTCCTCACATGCCTTAGGGTAAGACACCTTTTTCACCCCTCTCATCTCTCCTCTTTGAATTCTGTCTCTTTTCTGAAATATGGTAGGATCTGCCTGTTTCAGAGGGGGCTGCTTATTGTTGACGCTGGTGATGTTTTGGCTGTATGCTCTGTGCTGCCTGCCTCTCAGCACTGGCTGGATGTGGCATGGTTTACCTGCTTGTAGGTTTCCCTGGAGGGCTGGCACTAGCCAGAGCCCCTGTCCTCTCCCTTCAGACTGCTCAGTAGGGACATCATGCTCAGGAAATCTACTTAGACGGAGGGGTGGGGAGAATCATGAACCGCCTTCGGGGAAAAAGAGGGTGGATGTAAAGGGGCTCATTAAAATCATGCTCCAATGTTACTGAACATTTGCGGAGGTTAAACATTTTCAATGCGGATAGACCGTAAGGGATGCCGAATATTAGGAATCTATTGCGGTGGGCACAGCAACAGCTACGGCAGGTAATAAACAGTGGCATTTGCAGTTAAATCTCCATTGTGCTGTGCATGTCTATTGTTTGGTTCGATCACCATTGATTTCTTCTTGAGGATTCTGTTGGCTAGGCTAGCCGAGGGCTTTTTGGTTCAGTTTTCCCCAGGGTGTCATATAAAGCACATGTAGGAGAGGACTAGTGGGGAGGGGAGTTGGATGCATCATAGCAGTGCAGCATTAAACTGCAACATCTAAATTCATTCCCATTGTCTGTGTTCACTCCGGATTGTGGGCTTGTGTTCTGTTTCTCTTATCTAATGTTCATTTCTCTGTATGTGCCTCCGTGTCAGGTGGGCTGCCTCTGTCTCTCTCTCCCCCTCTGCAGATAAGTGCCAGCAGCACCCTTGCCAGGTTGGGCGAGCGTCATGGCCATGGGCCCAACGGTCATTACTATTGAGGAGGTGCGGGCGCTAGAGAGCAAGGAGGAGCAGGAGGAGTCCATCTTGGCCCTGCTGGGAATCGTTGGCACCTTCCTTAACCTCTTCGTCATTGTCTTTGTTTACATCTACACCGTTGTGTGAGCCAAGCCAGAGTGGGAGTGATCCCCCAAACGACAAGTCACAAAGCAAGCTTCCATCTAACCCCAACAAACGTATACTGGATTTTACATGCCACGCTCCTCCTCCCTCTAACTAGGTATTAGTTATAAAAAAGGTGCAAACGACAAGATGTTAAAATAGAAGGAGGGGGAGCAGTTTCCTCTCACAGAGATTGAGGGTGGACAGTTCCGTGGGAGGTGGCGTCTCACAGCCATGAAGCAGAGAGATAATAGTGAGCTGGTGGACACATCGGGACCATGGCTGTGCTGGATCCAGGAGGGTGCGATAGACAGGGTTGGGCTGCAGGCCAGCACAGCCTGGGGGGAACTAACTTCACCTTGGACTCATTAGAATGAGGGAAACGGACAGTGTTACCGACCAATCTCCATTGTCAAGTGGAATTTAAAAAAACAGACAAAGGGATATTGACGTCACTGGTCCGGATGGTTTCAGGGGCATGGCGTGGCGCTGTAATCTACTGTGCTGCTTGCCGTCAGATAGGCTACACACAAAGTGTTAGTCACCGCTTCTCATGATATGAGACATCACAACAGAGAGAAAACCCATCTCTGTCTATTTTGTCTAAACAATAACTGATCTGCAAAGAGAGCAGAAGGAGTGGAAATGACAATTACACATTTAAATTCAAATTGACCACCTGGAGATCTGCAATAAAAAGGCAAGTGGAGAGAGAGATATTTTTTATAAAAAGGAGAGTCTGCTGTGGTGATTAAATCATCCGCAGGGGTGGAAAGTAACTTGTGGGCACTGGCAAAAAGCTCCATTCCGCATTTACTAATACATAAGGCCAGACTTAATCTTCTCTCTCTTTCCACATTCTGTTTGGTTATTTTGCTGTAGGCTATTTGTTCATGTTGATTTCAGGGTAGTGTCAGTGATCCAGTTTCAGTATAAAAATCTAAGCTTTTATAAACACATGAATAAACTAAACTCTAGATGTACTGTGCAATAGGGAACATTTTTACAATAAAATGAGAATATATGAATTAGACTCAAGCCTCATCTATGACGGATTCTGTGGGAGAATGTAGGCATAAGCAAAAACATGTGCTTATGTGAGATACAATGCATAGATGCCAGTAAGAGACATAATATGGTGAAGTACATCATGTCTTCATGCTTAGAGCATGTTCCATGAGTTTGCTTTATTAGGATTCTGAGCTTCTTCAAATATCACAAAAAGGTCAGGGTGGCATGTTCCCAGTCACACGCAACATGGGGGAAATAATTTAACCTCCACTAGCATGTGTTTTCTGCATTCTAACGAGAAAGGTTGAGTGTGGGTCAGATCTGCTCGGTTTCAGATGTGTCACCTACCATCTGGAACGCACATCACAACATTTTAATTGTCAGTTTCACCTACCTGAATGTGGTGTGTGTGTGTGTGTGTGTGCGCGCGTGAATGTGCACATCGTGTCTGAATCAATATGGACAAGGACATACAAGATGAATAAAGCAGCTAGTAATACAGCCTAAGTAACTAGACAAGAAGTGAACAAATCACATTGTTGGAAAACACAACACGTTACAAAACCAAACGCGTTCTGTAATCAGACTACACACTGACAGTAGAATGGCCTTACTGAAGAGCTCAGTAACTTTCAACATGGCACCGTCATTGAATGCCAGCTTTCCAACAAATCACTTCGTCAAATTTCTGCTCTGCTTGAGCTGCCCTGGTCAACTGTAAGTGCTGTTATTGTGAAGTGGAAATGTCTAGGAGCAACAACGGCTCAGCCGTGAAGTGGTTGGCCACACATGCTCACAGAAAAGGACCGTCGGGAGCTGAAGCGCGTAAAAATCGTCTGTTCTTGGTTGCAACACTCACTACAGAGTACCAAACTGCCTCTGGAAGAAAAGTCAGCACAAGAACTGTTCTCCGAGAGCTTCATGAAATGGGTTTCCATGGCTGAGCAGCTGCACACAAGCCTAAGATCACCATGCGCAATGCCAAACGTTGGCTGGAATGGTGTAAAGCTCGCCGACATTGGAGTCTGGAGCAGTGGAAAAAAGCGTTCTCTAGAGTGACGAATCACGCTTCACCATCTGTCAGTCCGACGGACGAATCTGGGTTTGGCGGAGGCCAAAACAACACTACCTGCTCGAATGCATAGTGCCTAATGTAAAGTTTGGTGGAGAAGGAATAACGCTCTGGAACTGTTTTTCATGGTTCGGGCTAGGCCCCTTAGTTCCAGTGAAGGGAGATTTTAAGGCTACAGCATACAATGACATTCTAGACGATTCTGTGCTTCCAACTTTGTGGCAACAGTTTGGGGAAGGTCCTTTCCAGTTTCAGCATGACAATGACCCTGTGCACAAAGCGAGGTTCATACAGAAATGGTTTGTCGAGATCGGTGTGGAAGAACTTGACTGGCTTGCACAGAGCCCTGACCTCAACCTTATCGAACATGTTTGGAATGAATTGGAACCCCGACTATGAGCCAGACCTAATCGCCCAACATCAGTGCCCGATCTCACTAATGCTCTTGTGGCTGAATGGAACTAAGTCCCTGCAGAAATGTTCCAACATCTAGTGAAAAGCTTCCCAGAAGAGTGGAGGCTGATAGCAGCAAAGGGGGGACCAACTCCATATTAATGCCCATGATTTTGGAATGAGATGTTCGACAAGCAGTGTCCACATACTTTTGATAATGTACGTACTGTTTAAAAATCTGTAAAAATAATTAACTCCCAAGTCACGCAGTGGTCTAAGGCATTGCATCCCAGTGCAAGAGGCGTCACTGCAGTACCTGGTTCGAATGCAGGCTGCATCACATCTGGCCGTGATTGGGAGTCCCATAGGGCGGCGCACAATTGGACCAGCGTCGTCCGGGTTTGGCCGTCATTGTAAATAAGAATTTGTTCTTGACTGCCTTGCCTAGTTAAATAAAGGTTATATAAAATAAATGCTTACCATTTAACAAGCTGTTTAAAGCATTGACTACATGCATACTGTTGAACAAGCTGTCCCTAACACACAACACGCATACTCAAGGATGGATGGTAAAGTGCAGGGGAGAAGGGTTATGTTTGAGGGTAGGAGGGGAGCGAGCCAGGGGAGAAAGGACATTTTCAATTAAAATAAATGAGTTTCGCAGTGACATTAAAAGGTATTACCTCTCACTAATGGCTTAACTTCCTGTGATGGAGTGCGTGGCGGTGGCGTAATGCGTCCCAAAAGGATTGCCAAGACACCGATGAGTAATGTGGAACAATACGCAAGCGGCGCGGCCGAGCTGGGAGATTAGCAGGAGGAATGAGTGCGGCCTGAGGCGGGTAGTCGGACTGAGGGTTAGAGGGAGGGAGGGAACAGGGGCCACGCTAAACAATGGGACACAACAGGGTTTCCGCCCGGTGCCTCTTAGGAGTGCAGGGGCAGGCTAGGCTAAGATATACATCACGGCGGCTATTAGGCATCACACTGAGGATGAAGAGGATGAATGAAGACAGCAGTGTGGTGTAGTAGCCTTAATGATGCTTTTAATGTAAACTAGTATGGTATCCCTTTAACAAAGCTAGTTACAAGGCTTTTAATGTAGCGACACTGGATGAATGGTATGACAACGGGTTTGGACTGTAGTCTTATCTTAAAACTGATGTGTGTGGGTTAAGACTGATGTGTGTGGGTTTGGTGTCATTCATGATGCAAAGGTATCTGCACTTTTCCGAAAACACCACAATCCAAGCGGCAAGGATCTAGGCCTACATTCCAAGGAATTTCATGACTGTTTATACGAGCATCCTGGAGGGAAAAAAATGCAAAGGCATTGAAGGTAAATGGTATACAAAGTGAAAGCAGTGCATTATGTAGGAATGAGATGGAGGTTTATAACAGTTGATCCTGGCCTATGAGTAGAACATCATCCCCGTGTCACCAGGGCAACACTCCTACTGAATACCAAGTCTGCCTCTGTCTCACACACACACACACACACACCCCCACCTCCCAGGGCTGCTTGCCCCCTACCTAGCTCTTAATGCTTTTTGATAGGAACACACCCTTCCCCCACTCCCCAGCACAGCACGTTATTAAAAAAAGAGACACGGCAGGAGTGCTCTTAGGTCTCTTCCCACTTTTTCATTACCAGCGGGCCCCTTGACATTTATTGACAGCTCATGGCTCTGAGGGCTGGCGCCGACACAACAGAGTGAGATGAGCCCTTGGCTTCCATCAGCGCTCACACACTAAACCGACTTAACTGACCATATTGCACAGTAGATTAATCACTAAAAACACAATTTGTAATTAAATTGGGTGTTAAAATGTGTCAATTGATTTGTCCATTTTAAAAAGGCAAATGTTTCATCACTCAGTTTTAATTTTTTTTTATCATAAATGAGTTTAGGTTTGTTGGTTTGGCAGGTGGCCTGGACGCAGCTGAATATGATAGAACATTTTAGAGGCCACTATCTTGGTTGTACATTAAATCAAATCAAATTTTAATTGTCACATACACATGGTTAGCAGATGTTAATGCGAGTCTAGCGAAATGCTTGTGCTTCTAGTTCCGACAATGCAGTAATAACCAACAAGTAATCTAACCTAACAATTCCACAACTACTACCTTATACACACAAGTGTAAAGAAATAAAGAATATGTACATAAAGATATATGAATGAGTGATGGTACCACTCACTGGATAGGTGCTTACCAAGCACCTATCCAGTGAGTGACAATACATTTCATTTTTTACATTTTTGCATCAGAGAATTTTGTAGTTTTTCAGCTGAGAGAATGTTTAAGTTTAAAAGCAAATTCCCTGTGATTCTACATATTCTGCCATGGAGCTAAAAGAATGTTGCAGTTTTAAAGCTAATTTCCTACAATTATATGCAATTTGCCACGGCTAATGCTGTGTCATTTTGTGCAAAAATAAAATCAATACTGTTAAATACATTGTTTTTTAAATGATCTATTCTCCCGGACTGTCTAGCTTTTATTTGTGATTTTAGTTCTCACAGACTATATTATTTTTAAAAAGTATATAGGCCCATTATCTTTACCACATACTTTATATCTGGTAGTTGTTAAAATTTACACTGAATGCATTTTTCCATCCGGATGAATAATACAAATCTCTGCCGCTTAGGAGGCCCGCCCGAGGACTTCAAAAACTCCTGCCATTACTACAACACAGGAGAAAGGAGTGCGACAATGAAAAGGAGGCAGTAAACTTTTACTTAATAGCAGGCAGCCACGGCTGCATGTTTGCACACTACGCGTGACCGTGTCTGAGACATTTACCAGATAATGAGGACCAATTACAATACTCATCTCTTTTTCTGTTGTTATTTAATTATGAGACCAGGGGCGCTTTAAATTCACACCAGCACACACACGCTCCTGTGAATACACACACACTAACAGCGTCGGACAAAGAGGCAGTTGCGGCTATATACACACAGAGCTATGAGCTGCCACCATCTGATATGCAACACAATGCAAGTCCTTGTGAATGGAAGCTACGTTGATATAGGCCTACCTGCCAATTTTAGTTCAGAACAAACAGCTTGAGAAGCTTAAGAATTTTGGGGGGTGACTCTACGCACCTTGCTGAAATCAAACATGCCAATAATCTGTCCATAGAACACTAATGTATCCTGTGATGGGGTCGTTAGAAGCAGTGTATTTGTAGAAACAACACAATGAAAAGGTTTGTTCAAGGTTCTTTTATTTCCTTGGCAGTGTGCCAACTTTCAATTTTATTCCTGGCAATAGCAGAAGGTCCGTGAGCAACATTTCTGTTTCTATTCATTAATGACTGGACAAAAACTAGCATCCATTAAAATGCCCACAACATGTGGACAGAACCACAGATTCCACTATCCCCAAAAGAGAGAAAATGAATTATACTATCTCACAGACCGTGTAAAGACTAAACGTGTGGGGGTTTGTTTGGGTGGACTGAACACTCCTATTAAGAGGGGTTTGGGATGAATCCTCACTGAGGTTATCAGCCAACTGAAAGAACACAAGCCTGCATGCCCCTCTGGAAACCCCAGGGTCAGAGCTGAAGAGAAAGAAAACCCAGTCAGAGCAATGGACCGAGCCAACATCTAGCTCAGGTGATCAGTTAACTCTGGGTCTGCTCTCAGCCCCCGGGGACTAGGGATTACCTTCGCGGATTACCACCGTATCATGCCTTCACAGAAAGCCCATCACACCCCAATTACATCACCGAGTACTGACTTCCCACAAACAGTACTGTGGAATTATGATGGTACATGCTCGGAATAAGAATGACCTTGACTCAACTTCTCTGTAACTATACTCGAGAGATAAAGGGTTCTCAGAACAAATTCTTTAACAAAGACGTCCGTTGTATATTCAAAAATATCAAATAAAACAGTTCAATATAGATTAGAGAATGAGTTCATATCGTGCAATGGACGCATCCTATCTTCAAAAGAACAAATCCATTTGCCACACAATAATTACCACCTAACTAAGTCACAAGTAACCTAATCAAATTAGACAGTATTTGTTCTGTCGCATGAAAAGACAGAATTAGAAGTGGATGGGTATTTTGAAAGCATGGATTCAGATAATTGAAATTGCTTGGAGAGCGTCAACCACCACAGAAGCAATAGCTATTGATAGATTGTAAATGACTTTATATTACTGTTTTATATCTTTACTGTTTTATATAATTATATCCTCTTAGAATGAATAGATTGTTTTTATATACCCTTTTATATTGAAAGTAGTGTTATGTTAAAGCTGTGGGTTCGAGCAGTGCCATTATTTAGTGGACTGCGGTGGACTATAGGAATGTGTACTCCCAGTAACTCAAGACCTCTCCTGACTGATATGAAGTCCTGTGATATGCACAGAGAGATCATCGGTAAAGAGTACTGAAGTACATCTTTGTGGAAGGGAGGGGGTGAGAGCCAAGGGTGTAAGTGGACACCGCACTGTGTCGTATGTATGTATTCAGCTGGTAAATCTTCACTGAGCAAACACTTGAAACATCCCTTGGAATTTCGGGGCTCTTTTGAATGATAAATATGTGTATTGTATATTGAGATATTGGTCTTCTTATCACCATGTCAGAGGAAGATACTGCAGCTCCATCTGCTGTCTCATCAAGAAATGATCAACTCACACACACATCTAGCTCTCACTGCAATTTACCAGGTAGCCTAGAAGCAGAAAGGATATAGTAATGCGCATAAGATGACCACCTCATCCTATAGCTTACTACGTTCCCCGTAACATCTCACACTGTCTTTTATTTCTACTCTACAACAAAAGCTGGTTGATCTTTATTTTCCAATAAAAGGTTCATTATATTGTCTGAGACCAGGAGAAGCCATTGAGAAATGCAGCACTGAAATAGAACGAAAAAGGCAGCATGTTTCTTCATAAGCAATGTTGATATGTTCAACCAGTCAAATTGATTGTTGTGGAATTTGCCATCGAGTTTCCCCTTCAGTTAAAGGCACAGCCATCCTTAACGGGAGTTACCATAACCTACATGGAAAGTTACAAGATAAAGACTAAAGAAGAAGGGTTCACTCACCGGAGTCGTTGCGTAGGTAGGAGGACATGGCTGGAATGAGGCAGGACTGGCTGAGCAGCTCCTGCAGCACTGTGGGAAGGACGTTGCTGTTGTGGCCCCTGCTCTCCCCTGTAGGGGCCTCTCCGTGGCTCACACAGTTTGCTGGGTTGATGTAGCTGGCCAGCACCTGGCGGAGAGGGGGAGAATAAGTGGAGCACACACAATTTTAGCAAAACATATAGGCCTTTCTCTGGGGTAACTACACAGTAATGACTTATGTAAAAGTGCATAGGTCTTCCCATTGTTAGCCAAGTGACACTTTGTGCCATTTGGGAAAATCATCAGGATGTACTACACCTAGCTAGGCCTAGAGGACTCTTACCTGTAGCAGACAGGTGACATGCTCCTCCTCCAGCCTCTGCTTGGTGAGGGCCTGCTCCACGTCCCAGCCTGAGGCAGTGGAGCCTGTACCGAAACCAGTGCCCTTCGCCCAGTACAGCTGCTGCTCCTCACTGGTGCCCCCTCCATGACCACTGGACACTGTGGGCTGGGGCCAGACAGACGAGTGGAGGTGATCAGCACCACACAGGAAATCAGCAGGGGGTAAAAGTGTAGTCTACTGGTCCATTGTGATGACAACATAGGCCTGGCTTAAAGATAATAGCGTTCCATAAGCTTATGAAATCAATAGACTAAAAATGTTATTGTCAATGCAGCATGGGCTTCACGTTTGGATTGAATAAGATTACTGTTCCCCTTTTCAAAATGTCAGTCTTCACATCAAAAGTTGAATGAGAGCGCAATGCTGGTTTTCCAAGTAGAAAAATCACAAACATAACTAGCCTGCCTACCCACAGTCCCAACTCCTATGCAGCCCTGCTTGTCGCAGCCATTATACACTTGAGGCACTTCTAGTTCAGCTCAGAGCACATGCCCAGCAGTTTGAAAGGGAGATTATGTCAAATAAAGGGCAGAGGAGTCTGAGGGAAAGAGCATAAGCTCGGACTAAACAAAGGTCGACCTGGTGCTGTGCGTATGATATTTGAGCAACGAGAGTTCCCTGTGGTACAGGGAGGGAGCAGAGGGCATTATTGAATAAAGAGAACAGAGACGGATATGAAAGGATGTCTGAGTTAGACGAGAGGATAACGTTTCTTGAGACGGCACCTTTTCTGCTTAGACGATCATCAGGCTTGACGTGGGCGTGCTATAAAGATCTACGGGAGAGGCAGTGGCTGACTGACAAGCGGCTAACGCTGCACTCTCCCAGCGCATCTTTAACATCGCAGGAACGCTCCCGACGTGCACACAAGCGTTATGGGAATGTTACCGGCTAATGGAGGTGGCGTATATGTACATGCACCTCTGCCACCAGAGATCACTGTCAACTCTATCAGTCAACTGGAGCGCAATGGAGATGATTCAGCATTTACATTGAATTTATGGTAGGTGGGATGAGACTGCTGGGATTTTGACCTGTTTGTCTTTTATTCCTTTGGTGAGTTTCTTCATTGTTCACTGGATTTTAATAGATGGCCATAGTGTGTGTTTTGTATAGGACAGTCCTGTTTGAGCCGGAGCAGGGCCCAGTCCTGACTCTCTCCCAGTGGTACAAGGGGGAGGAGTTATGCTCTCGTCATAAGAGGTTGGAGACTAATCACTAAGCCCTGGAACATCAAATCAGGGAGGCTCACTTTCCCAGATAAAGAGGGATGTGTGTGTGAGTACACTGACCGCCCGCCCGCTCGCTCTAGCCCGTGTCTCTGGCCACATAAAAGCAGCACCCCTGGGCCGCCGCCTCAAGGACAGCCATTACCGCTGTGACAGGACTTTGGCCCACGCCCAAGCCATCGGCCCCCGAGATCTGTCCTCAACTCTGACAACTCCTTAAATCCACACGGGTCTGTGGGCGAGAGCACGTGTTGAAACGGTACACAGTAACACTGGGCTGTAGTACTGTAATAGCCTAGCCCGCTATATAAAGTAACATCTATAGCAGTCTAGCTGGATTTAGGCCTATGATATATAGCGCTTGGACCCTTGTGGTGGCATTGCTGGATGCTGGTGGCGTCGAGCTTCCAGTGATCAAAATCCCTATTGTGATTGATACAAGTTGATCGTCATCTCCTTTGCGTCGCAGTGGTCCGAGACGGGTACAGAGTACTTTGAAAGGCAACGAGCAGGAGGTGAGTGTTGAAGCAAAGCAGAAAGCTCAATAGAAGTAGAATCACTCCATTTAATGGGCATGGCAGTCAGACAGTGCATGATTCAATTCCTATTCATGATGTCCCCTTCTGCCTGGAGTTGGCAAAAATACAAAGGACACGTCTCTCTTCAAAGCCAGACCTGCCTCTTATCATTCACACTAAACAATTACCCAATTTGTCAAGGGCTCAGTAGAGATATGCATAAGAGCCCTGAGTAAGGCCCTGCCAGGTAGAGTAATTAATAACATGACTGATCCTCATCGCCCGTCTCTCTCTGAGTGAAAGACAAAAGGAGAGTGAGAACCTCCTATCGTGTCAAGCCAAAAGCATTAGGCAAGGCTGACACCATTTGTCACACAATGCTTTGTCAACCCAACCCAAATAGAGATTTATCTTAGTCTTGGTCCATCATGAACACACAAGAGAACGCAATGGGCAAAACACACTTCCACCGACATCTGGTGACATACGAGTAGGAGTGTGTTTGAACTGTGTTTACATTCTTGCTCTATTAACACTAGAATGGCCGGGCCTCAAGGCATTCCAGTTCGAGCCAATGCCTCACCTTTGGGGAATCAACATTCAAATTAAGCAACAAGGCCCGAGGGGGTGTGGTATATGGCCAATATACCACGGTTAGGGCTGTTCTAACGCACATCCACAATCTAACGCACATCCACAACGCGGAGTGCCTGGACACAGCCCTTAGCCATGGTAAATTGGCAATATATCACAAACCCCAGAAGTGCCTTATTGCTACTATAAACTGGTTACCAACATAATTAGAACAGTAAAAATAAATATTTTGTCATACCCTTTTGTCATACCCCTGATTGGCTTTCAGCCAATCAGCATTCAGGGCTTGAACTACCCAGTTTATATCAGAGTATATGAAATTATAAATAAATAATACCACCACAAGAATGCCAAGAGTGTGCAAATGTGTCATCTAGGCAAAGGTTGGCTACTTTAAAGAACCTCAAATATAAAATATATTTTGATTTGTTTAACACTTATTTGGTTACAAGATGATTCCATGTGTTATTTCATAGTTTTGATGTCTTCACTATTATTCAACAATGTATAAAAAAGTACAAATAAAGAAAAACCCTGGAATGAGTAGGTGTGTTCAAACTTTTGAATGGGACTGTAGGTGTTTTAGAAACCTTTGAGTGTCCCCTCTTTCCGTTATATAAATCAAAACATCTGACATGCATGAACATCTGTAGGATGATTTTCAAGTCGCTTTTTTGTCAATTACACATGCTGCGTCTCTTCATTCACAAGACAATTCCTAATATAGTCACCCATTTAGACTACTGTCAATGTAATCTTGTGTTTAGGCTACATCTATTATTATAAGCCTGTGTGTGAAATTAGTTTAGTAAAAGACCCGACTATGGCTGTGGCGGTCACAAAATTTCGTTGCCGGTGATTGTCAAGCAAATAAAAGTCGGTCTCACAGTTATTGACCGTTAATTAACAAACACATTTAGCATCTCCTGGCTTCCACACATCTCATGGTCTACAAGCCACTGATGCTGACCTTTGGAACATTACATTTTAATACGTCGAATAACAGCAAAAGCAGCAGTCTATGTCAATCTACTATCCCCCATAGTACAAAATATTCCAAACAGTCAGACAGTTGTGGGATGCAATAGATCCCAAATTAATAGAACCACAATGTGGCTGATGCAACAGATCAGAACATTTAGCTTAAAATGTTGATTAACTATAAAGGCTATTTCGTCAGCAATGTGCACATGGCAGTAGGCTATAAGCTATTATCAAAAGTGACTGCAAATGTGATTATGCATGTAATGCTTCTATTATAAAAGCTGCATTTTTAATGGTGAAAATGATCTTATCCAAACTTGGAACTCACGAGCTGCTTGTATGCCAGTTAGGCTCTAAACCTCTTGTTGTCTCTACCTTCTTGCCCTTTGTGCTGTTGTCTGTGCCCAATAATGTTTGTACCATGTTTTGTGCTGCTACTATGTTGTGTTGCTACCATGTAGTTATGTTGCTACCATGATGTGTTGTCATGTGTTGCTGCCTTGCTATGTTGTGGTCTTAGGTCTCTCTTTATGTAGTGTTGTGTTGTCTGTCTTGTTGTGATGTGTTTTGGCCTATATTTATATAGTATTTATTTGTAATCCCAGGTCCCTGTCCCCGCAGGAGGCCTTTGCCTTTTGGTAGGCCATCATTGTAAATAAGAATTTGTTCTTAACTGACGTGCCTAAATTTAAGAAGTTATTTGGTCACTTTAGATGTGATACAAATCTTATTAAAACATCGGTCCATGGGCTAGGCTACAAAAAAAGGCAGTTTCTTATGCTGGGCATCATTCACAAGTGATACTATATCATTCACAAGTGATAGTCTATTATCACCCATCAGACTATTCTTGATTTAGTCTTCCATTTACATATACTAAATAATAAATGTGCGAAATTTGATTTGATTTAGAATGGACCACTATCATGCAATTGTCTCGAAACAGGGGCAGCAAAAAAAAAAACATGTCATCTATGCACTTAAATAGCGAATGGAGGACGCTTTTCCCCGTGGTTAATTTTCATGCCAACCAGGTGGGCTATACTCCTGTTGTAAAGAGAAGCAATGCGCTTAATATAAGGAAAGTTGAGAAATAAATATATTAGGCCTAGCCTATAGAAAGCTGATGGAATGCTCCTCTTTTTAGTAGAGGCCATCACCTGGTTTCCTCGCGCAACTGCATAGCCTAATGAAATGTTGTGCAACATGTGTTTGGTTAGATTTTCGATTACATTTGCATTGATGTCAGAGTGATTAGAGGCCCAATAGAGTGCTGAGTACCAGGCAGTTAGCAAGTTTGGTAGGCTACTAATGACCATCAGCCGCATCAGAGCTTGGAGAAGCCTAATTACCGTGACTAAACGGTCACAAGGAATTTGACTGCCTTCATGACCCGTGACCGCCGGTGTGGCAGTAATATGGTCACCGGAACAGCCCTAGACTTGACTTAAAAAATGCCGGAGGTATTACAATTTTAAATTCACATGACGTTGAAAAGACGTTGTCTGCACTTCGAGTATTAAGCACACATGCATGTCCCCAGAAGTGTGTATGTGCATGTGAGCGCCTTTTGGACACGGTCAGTGTCTGGGCTTCACCTCTGAAGAGTTCCCGCTGGTGTTGGGGACACGGGGTGCGTGGTGGCTGAGGGCTGACAGGCAGGCCAGGATGAGGTGGATGGCTCCTATTTCCAGGGCCATGCGGCGCAGCAGCACGCCGTCATCCGTGGTGAGAGGTGTGGTGCTGAATAGGGCCCGCAGCACGTGGAAGGGCAGCGTGGGCAGCACATTTGCCGACGGAGACTGCAGGATATGACCTGGAAGGAAGGGGAGAGATACAGCCAATCAGAGAAGATGATTGACTAAATGGCAGTCTGACAGTGTGCTGTGTGACCAGTGTCACTAAACAAGCTGGCAGCCTGCTCTCCTTCAAATCATTAAGGGCCGTTAACTCAAGGACTAAAGAAAAAAAAATGTTGCAGGACAACATGGTTTATTTCAGGCCCTAGAGGAGAGGGGAGCTAAATAGCCATCAATAATGAAGGCAAATGAGAGCAAAGGTTGGCTGGATAGGAGTTGTAATGTATGAGAGGGGGTAGGACTTGTCAATATTAAACAAGCCAGTGTGAGTATTGTGGCTAAATGATCCACAGGGCCAGCAGACAGATATGGTCTCAAGGACTGCAGGGGAAGATCTGCACCAGTGGGAACAAACGTGCCTCAATTGTAAATGGAGGGATTAAAATCTCTCTCCCTCTATATCTCTACCTGCTCGTGGCCAGGTGCTTCTAGAAGAGTCGATTTACATGCATTGCCCATATTATGACACTGACAGCTATGTATTCAGGGACTCTGATAATGGGCATTATCGATCTGCTTGGTCCACAACTTGGCAAGATCAACTGCCTGACAAAGTCAATCTGAGCATTGGTGGAGAAGTGAACTGCTATTAGTAGGGCTGAGAATGTTTGTCCATGCAGCAGCCTTCTATATTAAGGACCTGGTGTTTCAAAATATGAACATGCTTCTAAATCCTTAATAAATAGGGACATGAGTTTTTCCTGACCACGCCTGAAGCTGCGTGAGAGGTTTTGTCACTTACTGCCCTCGCCATCGTCTGTGACGCCCAGCACCAGGCGGAGCAGACACTGGGCGTGCTTCCTCTCCTTCAGCAGCACCTCAGCGTAGCCCGGCAGGCGCAGGAACAGACCGAAGGCCGCCAGCGAGTGGGCGGGGATGGGCGACATGGTCTGCACTGACGACTTGTTGATGGGTGGCGGCTCGGCGGCCATGGTCTCTGGCGCCTCGTACACGAGCTCGCCAGACTGCTCGATGGTGACCCACTCAAACTGGTCGCTGTCCTTGGGCTTCTCCTGCGTGGTGGAGGGCACCACCGGAGCACTCACCTGCACAGGACGAGCCAGGGATAGAATGGGGTTAGAGGACAACACATGGAAAACACTGACAGACGAGCTGACTCGGGTGGGATCTCAATGTCATGTGATGTCTTTGGGCACTGAGGGTAGTAGGGTGTATATGGAACTAGAGAACTGTTATTCAGATCGATAGAGCTGCTGTGGGACTGGGCATAGTGCCCTGGGGACAAAGCTCCTAACTCAACACTTACTTGATGGGATAGCAGAGGGTCAACTGATTTACAAGTTTAACATAAATTAAACCCAACAGTGCCTTCAGAAAGTACTCATACCCCTTGACTTACTCCAAATGTTGTGAATCAGCCTGATTTCAAAATGGATTCGATTTTCTTTCAACACAATTCCCCATAATGACAAAGCGAAAACATGTTTTTTGAAATGTTTACAAACTGATGGAAAATGAAATACAGGAATCTCATTTACATAAGTATTCACACACATCAATACTTTGTAGAAGCACCTTTGGCAGTGATTACAGCTGTGAAACTTTCTGGGTCAATCTCCAAGAGCTTTCCACACCTGGAGTGTGCAACATTTGCCCATTCTTCAAGCTCTGTCAAACTAGTTGCTGATCATTGCTAGACAACCCTTTTCAGGAGTTGCTATAGATTTTCAAGTAGATTTAAGTCCAAACTAACTCTGCCACTCAGGAACATTCACTGCCTTCTTGATAAGCAACTCCAGTGTACATCTAGCCTTGTTTTAGGTTATTGTCCTGCTGAAAGGTGAATTAATCTCCCTGTGTATGGTGGAATGCAGACTTGACCAGGTTTTCCTCTAGGTTTGGCCTGTGCTTAGCTCCATTCCGTTGATTGTTTATTTTGAAAACCTCCCTGGTCTTTGTGGTTGAATCTGTGTTTATAATTCACTGCTCGACTGGGCGACCTCACAGATAATTGTATGTGTGGGTTACAGAGATGAGGAAGTCATACAAAAATCATGGTACACACTTATCGCACACAGAGCCAATGCAACTTATGTGACTTGTTAAGCACATTTTTACTCCCAAACTTATTTAGTCTTGCAATAACAAAGGGGTTGAATACTTAATGACTCAAGACATATCAGCTTTTCCTTTTTTATTACATTTGTAAAAATGTATAAAAACAATTCCACTTTGACATTATGGGGTATTGTGTGTAGGCATTGACAAACAGTCTAAATGTTATCAATGTGAAATTCAGGCTGTAACACAACATTATGTGGATAAAGTCAAGGGGAGTGAACACTTTCTGAAGGCACTGTAGCAGCCCTCAACTTTTGGGCTCCTGTTACAGTGAGTGTTTTTTCAGGTTGTGCCCAGTGTCCTTAAGATTAAGGCAAGTATCGGAGCGGCAGCACTTCAGAAAAACAAAGTTATTTTGTGCTTAGTTGTGATCCATATAATCAATTCAAGCTGCACTAAGAGCCAGAGTGGATCTCCAGGAACAGGATGTGCTGTAAGTAAACAGCTAAACACCAGCGGGACGAAAGACACAGACCTGGGCTGTTTGGCTAACCCGTCAGAAAACACTACACAAGGTCACTACTGGGTAAACAGAAAAGCCTCACCTGCACTACCGGGTAAACAGAAAAGCCTCACCTGCATCAATGCCTTAAGTTTACTTTGCTAACAGTCTCACTCCGGATGAGAGCAGAACACCTCAATTATTCACAGCCTTAAGAGCGTGCTCAGAAAACACTATCCAGAGACACAAAGGGTTAAACTAATGCAGAATGATGTAATATCCTGTTGAGAGAGGTATATGGTCAACCAATCAATGACCAATCGTGTATATGCTTCATTTTCATCACAATGCTAAGTACAAAACAAATCATCTCACTTGATAGCCCTCGTGAGGCGTCTGCTTCAAACCACCAGTAGCTCTGGGAGACTGCCTGAATAATTCAATTCGCTGCAACAATTTGGAAGGGGGAGAAAATAACAAAACAGATTTAGTACCTGGCAGCTGTCAGAAGCCATTCCAGCTAGTCACCTTGTCGCTATGTGCTCTCAATTACCGTTTAAAGTATCAATTTACTTTCATTTAGGAGGAATGATGTAGCACAGGGGGAGCCCAGAAGAGACAAATAGGGATTTAGACTGAATGGAAAACAGTGACTTGCAAAGCCTCTCTGTAGGCTGAAACCAGAGTAGAGACAAGGCACTACTTTGGCAACTTCAGATCTGCATTGGACTTTCTATGTAGCAAAGGCAGCTTGAATTTCTTAAGTATTGAGCTCTAGATGATAAGCTATATCTAAACATATCTAGAAAATGGGCTTAACATTATAGGACTACAATTAAATACCTCCCCAATTACACAAGTTGTGAAAGTGGTATTTTACTGGTGCTGGTATTAGTTATGTAGTTATTAGAATAGGAAGCGGTCAAACCTGTTGGATGACGTCTGGGTAGAGCATTGGCAGCCTCTCAGCGATCAGGGCCAGACCACCCATGCCTGCAAACACTTGCAGGGGCGACTGGATGGGTTTGGTCTCAAGCAGGGACTCATCGATGGCTGCGTCCAGACACTCGTCTCCCGGGGCCATGGGCTCGTCCTCTGGACAGCTACTCAGCATTTCACAGTGTTCCACTGGAGGAGGAGAAAGCAGAGTGTTTTCACTGACACTAGGTATTTTCTATGTGGCTTGTGTTCTTCGGTGTGCTATGTGCCGCGCTCAACCAATCACGACAAGTAAATAATGGGATGACCTGCAAAGAGGGCCATTGTTTACATCTCAAACACAGAATTAAATAAATCTCTCATAACTCATCCCTCGTTAGAAAACAGAGAGAAAAAAACAGAGCTATCACTATTCATTTATCAAGTTCAAGCGAGAGAGAGAAACTGACACCAGTTTTCCCAGAAATAAGTGGACGGGGTACCATTTCTATTTTCATATGTGAATGCATAAATATGTGCTAATGGTTGTCCTTGGAAAAAGGATATGCCAGTCCAGATGAAGTGCACACTGATTAAAACAGAATCAAGGGCTCAGACTACTTGTCCTTGTTTGCACGTCAGGGGTGTGGTTCCGTACATAAAGTCAAAACCAAATGGAACGGAGGATGAATGGTAAAAAATAGCTCCCCATTATTGTTTTCATTCTGCGGCACGGCCGGCCTGTTTTATGATGATATAAAGCCCCAGTCGATTGATAGGTCATCTACAAAAAGCTGCACATCACCCTCCTGGAGAAGAAAATAAAATAAATGATTCATTGCGCTTGTCTCTAAAGGGATTTTCCCCCTCCTTCTCGTAGTGAATTAAAAAGTCACGAGGGTAGTGACTAATAGGGGTTGTAACAGGCCCGTTCTGTCTGGAATTCCAAATCAGGATTAAGCGTGATGAAGGAAGCGCTCATCTTTCAGCAGGCCGCAAGAAGAGACTGGGCCACCCAGAGAATATTTTTAACAGCATCAACCCAGTGAGTTACGTTTACATTTAAAATGCAACCAAAAAGGCACAGGAAAAAGGGTAATCATTAGACTTCAGAGGAGCATATCAGATAAGATCTGCGAGAAAGAGGGCAAATCGTGAACGACAAGGAATTCTATCATTCTCCCCAAGAACAAACATTCTCCTATTTTACAGAATGTTCCAGTACCTTTACTACGCCAAGTGCATCCTATTAGCCTGAGAGTTCAAGTGCTAAATCAAGGGTAGGCCATAGACTTAAACATCACATCATTGTGTCTGAGAGGACAGACAGCGCCATTGAGGCCATCTCCATTTGAAGAAGTCCATTTTCTTCTTCTAATACTTCTATGAGTTGGCAAACAAACTGAAAGGGTGCACAATGCCACCTAGAGTGTGTTTGAACAGGTATAAAGCCAAGGTTGGTGATTTACCGCCACCTGCAGTTATGGAATGTTTCCTCAGAAGTATAATTCATTGGCTGGTCCTTACTGGTGACCTGGATGGAATTATATGATCCTTGCTTAACTCATAGGACATCGTTCCCCAAAGGGCGGTCTGCGGGCCGAAATTGCCCACCCAAGTTTTCTGAGCAAAAAATAAACATGCGCAGGAAATAACCCAAGTGATTTTAATTTTGGACATTTATTCCCCATGTAATCATATACAATGTACAGTGGTGTAAAGTACTTAAGTAAAACTCCTTCAAAATACTACTTAAAGTTTTTTTTGGGCATCTGTAGTTTATATTTGACATCTTTTATTCCACCACATACCTTAAGAAAATAATTTACTTTTTACTCCATACATTTTCCCTGACTCACAAAAGGACGTTACATTTTGAATGCTGAATGCAGGACAGAAAAATTGTCCAATTCACAAATTTATCAAGAGAACATCCCTGGTCATCCCTAATGCCTCTGAACACAAATGCTTTGTTGGTAAACGATGTCTGCTTGTTGGAGTGTTCCCCCAGCTCACCGTAAATAAAAACACATGTAAAAAAATCAAGCTGTCTGGTTTGCTTAATATATGAAAGGTCAATATATTAATACTTTTACTTTGGATACTGTGCAGCAACGCTCCCCATCCAAACAGACAGAGCTTGAGAGGATCTGCAGAGAAGAATGAGAGAACCTCCCCAAATACAGCTTGGGTAGTGTCATACCCAAGAAGACTCGAGGCTGTAATCATCACTGCCTAAGGTGCTTCCACAAAGTACTGAGTAAAGGGTCTGAATACCTATGTAAATGTGATATGTATAAAAATAAAAATAAATAAAAATTGCACACATTTCTAGAAACCTGTTTTTGCCATCTCATTATGGGGTATTGTGTGTAGATTAATGAGGGGGGGGGGACAATTTAATACATTTTAGTATAAGGCTGTAACCTAACAAAAGGTGGAAAAATTCAATGGGTCTGAATACTCCGAATGCACTATGTTTGTGCTTCTTGCGGTCAACTTGCAGTCTACAAATGTGTAATTATGTTACGGCCCAACCACCCGCTCAAGAAAAAGAAGAATAAACGGCCTGTGGCTGAATCTAGACGATTCCTGCCATAGGATGTCCCACCCAGTTGACTACTTCAAAATGGTGAAAGTCCTCAATGGTGCTGCCCATGCTAAAAGGGGCTTTTGGGCACTAAAGTCCTCTATCTCTACAGAGTAGACCTAGAAACCTAAAAATGGTTAGAGGGACAAAACCCATTTAGCTCTAAAAGGCCTGGCCTATTTGTGGAAGTTGAAGGCTTTTAAGGGAGCTAGGGCTAGATCTCTCCATGTACCCGTCTTCAGTTCAGTGGATGGCCGTTAGTGGGGCTGAGCCTGGTAAATGGATTATGTAATTTCCCCCTGGTCAAAGCCGCCGCACTGGTTTAAGAGATTTCCCCCCCCCCCATCTCTGGCAGGACTGTTACTGAGGGTCACTGCTATCCTCCCCATTTATCAGCCTCAATGGGTCTGGAGAAAGGATTCCGGAATGATTTGTTTTGGGAAGCGACGGTATTGGAAGCTATTTGGGGAAATTGTAGGCGAGCTATGCAGTAAGTATTGTAAGGGAGGTATTTTACTGCAGTAAAGTATATAGTTAAGCGCAGAGAGCAATGGGGCCGAGGTTTGTCAGAAACAAGAAAAGATGTGCACCAACTTCATGTTGAAAATGTATGTCCACTGAACACTACCCTTTACCATGCAGTGCTCCTTTACCCCAGACCAGAGATGAAAGCGGTGGTGCCAAATATACAGCATTGGCAGGCTTCAGCCTGCTCCAGGCAGTTTCTAATCTATACGCCTCAACTAATTATCTGAACTCCGAGAGCACGGCAGTGAAACTAAATTGGTTCGATGAAGACAATGATTGACCTAATCAGGTGATTAGTGTCTGGCTGAAGACAGTATTGGTGAAATGGGTTTGGAGCTGGACTTACATTCATTAGCAGATAACATGCAGGTCACCGGCCTCCCATCTTGTGTAACCACTAACAGCAGCCCACTATTCTAGGAGTGGGGTGGCAGATCTGACTGACAGTCATTGCCTTTTAAAATATCTCACCCAAAAGGGGGACGGACAAGTCATCCAGTGTGACTGACAGATAGGACTGAGGTGCGGAAGAAGAGGGTGCATTGCAGGGAGGAGTTGATGCGCTCCACTGCTTGGACTGTTGGTGGTGGTTGCGAGTGTTAATTAGCCCCAGGGTGCCAGGGGCAGCATACAGGCTGTGAACTGCCACTGGGGAGAATCAACATCCACACTGACAGAGACCGGCACAGGGCTTTGTAGCAGTGCTACCAAGCATGGGCTCTGTTAACAATGCAGGCAAAACAAGCCTGCAGCGAGAAAAAAAAAGCACTAAAGTGGGTTTCTGTATAAAGCAAACAATATCTTACTGCAAACAATGTCCCACTGCAGAGCCAGTGGAAACTACACAGAATTTAGCTCTGATTCGAGCGACTGGTATAGAATCACAGGGTATAGTGGACTATTTAAAATCAGATTAGTTTGGAATACTTATCTTCACACGTTAGTAAGAGCGAACACCTTGACTTGGGAGTCGCTTTTGTCAGCTATTAGTTCAGCTTCACTTCATCACCCCTTGCAGCTTCCAGGGAGGGCAGTGGTTCTACACTTTCTACATGAGCAGCACATCACCCACAGCTCCTGCTATCATCAACTCTCTGAGCACACGCCATATACATGCATTCAGTACCACAGATGGTTGAGGCGGCACTTTAAGATTGTGTGTAGCCGTTGGCTACCAGTGAAATCGTGGGATTTTTGACCATGTTCTCAGTTTTAGTCATTCATTTTTCCACTTGCAAGGGAAAAACATGTAGAAGAGAAGGACTTTGCTTGAGGTGGTATGGCTCCGTCATGGCCGGAAGAGAGCAGAGCAATTTCCTCTGGTTTGCACATCTACAAGTTGCCGACAATATCAAACAGACATCAACTGCTCTTGCTGGTTGTCATATACTAAAGGGCAAAATGTATCCATCCCCATCACATCATGTGTGCCCTGGTACTGACCGCCAAGGCAAGACGAGGGGGAGGCTAAATAAAGAATATCACCCCTAAAATCCTGTCTAACAAAATTCTGAAGGGGTGACCGTAATAACATTTACCACACCTAGGGCTGCACATTTTGGGGAATATTCAGACATGGAAACTTTGTGGGAATTAACGGCAATATATATGAATAACAAATGTATGGTAATACTTAATACCATTTAAATGTAGATGTTTTTTTTTGCATTGGATATATTTAACATATCATATGGAGACAGAAACAAATCTTTTACCTTATCATTAGTAGACATAATTGCAAATTATGAAATCCTTCCAATAGAATAAAATAAAAATTGAACTTTAATTAAATGAGTTGACTCTACACATGGGATGACTTCACAGAACAGCAAAAGGGAATATTGAATGATCCACCGCATCTCCCAAAAACATTTGTAAAATGATAGTCTAGAAACTAAAGCTTTGGAAGCCTGAGAGGAAGACAACCAAGTCTTCTCCCTGGACCTCCTCAATTTCCACCTCTTGAACATCAGACTCTGAGGCCTCATCTTCACTGTCACTGTCCAACCTTGTTGAGGATGGCTCGTTGTCAGGAGCACACCTCAAATATGCCCGGATGGCCACCAATTTTTCAACCCTTTTATTGGTCAGCCTGTTGCGTGCTTTGGTGTGTGTGTGTGTTCCCAAACAAGGACCAGTTGCGCTCAGAGGTGGCTGTTGGTGGTGGGATTTAGAGGATGGAAGCAACAGGGGAAAGAGCCTCAGATCCACAAAGTCCCATCCACCAGGTGGCTGATGAGATATGTTGGCACAACTGCCATATTGCATCTTCATCCCAAAGCCCTTGCTTGGATGTGTACTTCGCCAGACTGCCAAGAACCTTGCCCTCATCCAGGCTAAGGTGGCAAGACACAGTAGTGATGACACCATAGGCCTTGTTGATCTCTGCACCAGACAGGATGCGCTTGCCAGCATACTTTGGGTCCAACATGTACGCAGCGGCGTGTACGGGCTTCAGGCAGAAGTCTCCATGTTTTTTGATGCATTTCAGGACTACAGTTTCCTCTGCTTGGAGCAACAGTATAGTGGGCAGGGCAGTACGTATTTCTTCTTTTACACCTACAAGTAGAGTCTGAACATCAGACAGGATGGTATTGTCTCCCTCAATCCGTGCAATGGCTACTGCTATAGGTTTCAGGAGTTTCAGTCTGCTTACCACTCTCTCCCAAAATACATCATCCAGGATGATCCTCTTGATGGGGCTGTCCAGTGATATGGCCATTTCCTGGAGACTCCTTCCCCTCCAGGAGAGTGTCAAACATGATGACAACACCACCCCAACGGGTGTTGCTGGGTAGCTTTAATGTGGTGCCCTTATTCTTCTCACTTTGCTTGGTGAGGTAGAATGCTGCTATAACTTGATGACCCTTCACATACCTAACCATTTCCTTGGCTCTCTTGTAGAGTGTATCCATTGTTTTCAGTGCCATGATGTCCTTGAGGAGCAGATTCAATGCATGAGCAGCACAGCCAATGGGTGTGATGTGAGGGTAGGACTCCTCCACTTTAGACCAAGCAACCTTCATCTTCGCAGCACTGTCTGTCACCAATGCAAATACCTTCTGTGGTCCAAGGTCGTTGATGACTGCCTTCAGCTCATCTGCAATGGAGAGACCGGTGTGTCTGTTGTCCCTCGTGTCTGCGCTCTTGTAGAATACTAGTTGAGGGGCGGAAATGTTGTTAATTATTCTTTGCCCATGAACATTCAACCACCCATTGGTAGTACAGTCTGCAATACAGTCTGCTTTCTCTATGATTTGCTTGACCTTCACTTGAACTCTGTTAAACTCTGCATCCAGCAAATTAGTAGATAAAGCATGTCTGGTTGGAGGGGTGTATGCTGGGCGAAGAACATTCAGAATTCTCTTCCAATACACATTGCCTGTGAGCATCAGAGGTGAACCAGTTGCGTACACAGCTCGAGCAAGACACTCATGAATATTTCTCTACGTTCCTCCATTGAGTCAAAACAACAAGATTCCAGGAGGACCATGAGCTGTTGCTATCGATAAGGTGGCTGATTCATCATTTTCACCTCGAATAGAAGTAGAGGGACTTGATGTGGCTTGTTGTGAGTGCTTAGGGAACTTTATGCACTTGGCCAGATGATTCTGGATCTTTGTTGCATTCTTCACATATGATTTGGCACAGTACTTGCACATGTACACAGATTTTCCTGCAGCTGCAGTGAAATGTCTACACATATCATGTAGTGCCTGTGGCATTTTCCTGTAAAGATAAGGAGAAAAGATTGCAAAGAAAAACCCAAATACAATTCCATGTACAGATAAATAGTTAAGCAGCTAGATTAAACAACTCCTTTGTAAGATAAATGTTTTAAAAGGAAAATAGGTGAATTAACACTCAGTTAGCAGGGTCAAGCAAGCTAAAACCCACATGGTAGCAAAAACTAACTAGCAGAAATTGTTAACAAGTTAGAAATGATTTAAACACACTTTCCTGTAGGCTACTATTTACTACTTAACAATCGTGTATGTCATATAAAATATAACATTTAGTGGCTGCTGCCAACATACTGACTCAACTCCAGCCACTTCAATAATGGGAATTGATGGAAATGTATGTAAAAATGTATCACTAGCCACTTTAAACAATGCCACTGAATATAATGTTTACATACCCTACATTACTCATCTCATATGTATATGTATATACTCTATATCATCTACTGCATCTTGCTATCTTTATGTAATACATGTATCACTAGCCACTTTAAACTATGCCACTTTATGTTTATATACCCTACATTACTCATCTCATATGTATATACTGTACTATACCATCTACTGCATCTTGCCTATGCCGTTCTGTACCATCACTCATTCATATATATTTATGTACATATTCTTTATCCCTTTACACTTGTGTGTGTATAAGGTAGTAGTTGTGGAATTGTTAGGTTAGATTACTCGTTGGTTATTACTGCATTGTCGGAACTAGAAGCACAAGCATTTCGCTACACTCGCATTAACATCTGCTAACCATGTGTATGTGACAAATAAAATTTGATATATTCACCCCACCCAGTATTGTAATCGAAATTTACCAGAAAGCATGTAGTCCTTGGCTCAGACAGTTTAGTAGTGTGGGCTTAAATCTCATTCGTGTGCAAGATCTTGAGAATCAGCTGTACATGTGATGGAAGAGTGCACTGCACATGTGATGGAAGAATGTAATGTGCATGCAGAGGGTTGCAATTCCATTGAATTGGGGATAATTTAACCAAAATATGCCACAAGACCTAGAATTGCCTTATGTTTTTTCCACAAAAAAGGTTTACTGTTATAAGACAACTTGTTTGATGAATTTAAGCAAAATTCCCAGGCTTAACTTCCCATGGAAAATTTCTGGAAATTTCCCGGTTAAGTTTCATCTTATACAGTTGTTAAAGTGACATTAACAAAGTACATGAGTCTTGTGTAAAAGTTTCTACAACGTCAAGGGGCTAAAACAGCTTTGGGAACAAGTGGAGTTTAAAAGTAGAGGGTGGAATCTGATTAGGTGGTCATGAGTCAAGTCGCTCTGGGAGCTTTCAACCATCAGAGCTTTTCTTTCGAAGGATGAACACAAGATAATAGGTGATAAAAGCAGGGTCCAAAATAACTCCATTAGTTTCTAACAAAACTTGATGGAAAAAGACTGAAGGCACTGGCCTGTATTTATTACCGCTGAAGTCATTAAGAGGCACCCACGCCATTTTCAAGCCTCCATTTCCTCATCCAAGCTCCGATTCATTTCTGACATGTAGCCGACATTTCCATCTTTCTCTTACATTGAAGTCAAACCGGCCAATTTATGATGATAACATAATAGCTTTCTATCTGAAGAAAACCCCGGCCCAGAGCGAGAGAAGGCCAGCAGCATCATTGTAGAAATGGATACACACTTTATGTGTATCCCTTTATCCCATTACTTAACACAGTGAAAAAGAGCGGAGTGACTGTGCTGGTGCTTTTGAGTATGCACATCTCACACTGGGCCACCTGTTACACAGACTGTTAATGGCACCTGAAAACATCTCAGGAGACTGAGGCCCAGCGCTCAGACAGAGAAATGGATGGCTGTGGAGGGGGAGAGCCATTAATCCCTCTGTGGAATGGACTGTCAGGGGACCAATGGAGAGAGCCGTTTGGGGCTCACTTTACACACTAACTACATAGCAAGAGGACAAATGGCAGACAGGGAGGGAGAAGGAGAGTGTGAGCGCACGCAGTTATACAATACATATACAAAAGTATGTGGACACCCCATCGAATTAGTGGATTCGGCTATTTCAGCCACACCCGTTGCTGACAGGTGTATAAAATTGAGCACACCGCCACGCAATCTCCATAGACAAACATTGGCAGTAGAATGGCCTTCCTGAAGACCTCAGTGACTTTCAACGTGGCACCATCATGGGACACCACCTTTCCAACAAGTCAGTTTGTCAAATTTCTGCTCTGCTAGAGCTGCCCCGGTCAACTGTAAGTGCTGTTATTGTGAAGTGGAAACGTCTAAAAGCAGCAACAACTCAGCCGCAAAGTGGTAGGCCACACCAGCACTCGGAGGTCCTGTTCTGTGCGCTTAAGTATGTAGCGTATAAAAAAATTGTCTGTCCTTGGTTGCAACACTCACTACAGAGTTCCAAAACTGCCTCTGGAAGCAACGACAGTACTGTTCCTAGGGAGCATCATGAAATGGGTTTCCATGGCAGAGCAGCCACACACAAGCCTAAGATCACCATGCGCACAATGCCAAGCCTCAGCTGGAGTGGTGTAAAGCTCACCGCCATTGGACTCTGGAGCAGTGAAAACATGTTCTCTCGAGTGATGAATCACGCTTCACCATCTAGCAGTACGGTGAACGAATATGGGTTTGGCGGATGCCAAGAGAACACTACCTGCCCGAATACCTAGTGCCAACTAACGTTTGGTGGAGGAGGAATCATGACAATCTAAACGATTCTGTGCTTCCAACTTTGTGGCAACAGTTTGGAGAAGGCCCTTTCCTGTTTCAGCATTTCAATTCTCCAGTGCACAAAGCAAGGTCCATATAGAAATGGTTTGTCGAAATCGATTTGGAAGAACTTGACTGGCCTGCAAAGAGCCCTGACCTCAACCCCATCGAACACCTTTGGGATAAATTGTAACGCCGACTGCGAGCCTGACCTAATCGCACAACGTCAGTGCCTGACCTCACAAATGCTCTAGCGGCTGAATGGAATCAAGACCCCACAGCAATGTTCCAACACCTAGCGGAAAAACTTCACAGAAGAGTGGAAGCTGTTATTGCAGCAAAGGGGGGAACAACACCATATAAATGTCCATGATTTTGGAATGAGATGTTTGACAAGCAGGTGTCCACAAAGTTTTGGTCATGTAGTGTATGTTTGAATGTGAGTGTGCGCTTGTATGTCTTGTGTGCAAGTGCGTGCTCTGCCATACCTTTCTCTGTGCGGAGCCGTTTGAAGGAGTCTGTCTTCGAGATCCCGGGGTCGGAGATAACCTTGGAGCCCAACTTGACAGTCAAGTCGATGGAGTGGTAGCCCTGGGGCAGCTTGCGGTCGTAAAGCAGGGTCAACAGCTGGGCCAGTGTCATCTCTGCCGGCAGGGGCTGACCTGAGGGGGGGTGGAGGGATGAGACAGCGTTCACAGTGAGGAACCAAAACCTTGGTCACACTACCAGGCCCAGAGGGACAGAAAACCCATGACAGCTACGTGACATGAAGGCTAGTGACCTATTTAACAATGACTACATGTGAAGACAAGACATAATGCATGGAGTGCTGCTTGTGCCCATAGCAAATGTTTGTCTTTGCAAAAAAAGGTCTGATCATGTCTTCGCTTATCTTCCATGAGTTAGGTAAAACTTGGATCTTGCTGGCCTTAAGGAGATAGACTGGGGGTAAGGCCCTTTGATAGACTAGCGTCCTGTCCAAGGGGTGTACATCAAGGTGCGTCACGCTACAGAAACAGGAGATAGGCTGCTGCTCCTATGAGCTGTTCCAGCTCGCACAAGCCAAGGCTCGTGCAAGGCTACTTACGTTTACCTTGACAACCCAGGGTCACAACACCACAGACTAGAACAAGCCAAAGGACACTCGGGCACACTAGCTCAATGAATTGGCTTCGTCAGATGAACAGGCTTCACTTGGCGGAGGGAAGGTGCTGGAGAGAGAAGGGAGCTGTTTGTGTGTACACAGTACCTGGTAGCAGCTTGTGGTAGAGGTGGAAGACAGGCACGCTGAGAGTTTTGGCAGATGGGTCCACACCTGAGGCTGTCAGCTTATCGCTCATCACACGTCCCCTCCGCGAAGGGGGACGGGGAGGGGTCGACAGGGCTCTCTTCGACTGGGACTTCAAGCCTGAAAGGAAAACACACTCCAGTCATCTACCATGAGATGGACTTTTATATGCTAGTGAATGTGATTCTGGAGGGGAGCGCTTCTGTCTAGTGCTTCTTATCAAACACTGTCTATACTTTGAGATATTTTACACATTGTATTTCCATTTACAAATAGTTTACATTCGGTGCAGGACCTCAACATAGGGCTGGAAGCCCAGCTTTAGGCAAAACAATACCTGTCATCTAATTGGTGCTTTAGAATCAATTAATCCATTCCTGCGAAGCCACAATGATTGGCAGGCGTGGGAAGGAAGGGATGCGGTGAGAGTTTGTGAGGGGGCCAAACGTGTACCTGAGGCCACGACGACACTGTAGTTGTCCTGAAAACCGCTGTCTGTCTTCATCTTCTCCTTCTCGTCGTGATTCTTCTTCTCCTTGTCCTCTTTCTGCTCATTGATCAGCTTGGCTGTGATGCTGGGGGTGTCTGAAAGAGGGAGGGCGCACGTTAGAACCACCCTTCAGCAACAAGCCTCAAGCATCAAAGCCACTTGTGTGAAAGACTAGATGCTAATTGTCATAATATGCAGAGCCCCAGTGGCCGACTAGCCATGTGCACACAAGTATTGACTAAAGCCCGATTTATCGGTTGTCCGATATGAAATTGTGCGATGTTAGTTTTTTACTATTATAAATTTGTTACCAACGTAATTAGACCAGAAAATAGTAATTATTTTCCTGCTATGGTATACAGTCTGATATACCACGGCTATACATTTGGGTGAGGTTTTTTCGCCATCGCCTGAGTAGCCTTATTTCACTGCCAAAAATCAAAATAAAACAATCAAACGTTAGTGTTCAGCGAAATAACACTATCAAACACAGGTAGCCTAGTCAAATAACATCCAATCACATCAACCGTTACTCTCGAGGGAACCCTTCACTCTTGTGCAGAAATTTAAAAATGAAACATGACAATTTGACAAATAAGCCACGGGAGTTTTTTGAGGGAGGATAAAGACGACTTTCGAGAAAAAGACATGTATAAAAGCAACAGATACCATTAATAAGAAGGGGATAGAAGCGTCTTATATGGTGAGCTACCGAGTGGCTAGGACAGGCAATCCCCATACTATTGTGGAGGATTTAATTCTTCCTGCTGCCGTGGAAATGGCTGGGACAATGTAGGGGGAAAAGGCCAAAAAACCTACACAGACGATGCCTTCATCAAACACTGCTTCACGACGCATTAGTGACATGGCAGGAGATATTGTGAAACAATTACTGCTTTGCATACAAGCCAGTGAATTCTATGCGTTACAGCTGGATGAGTCAACAGACGTGGCGGGCCTGGCACAGCTCCTGGTGTATGTCCGTTACGTTTATGGGGGGTCAATTAAGGAAGACATCCACTTCGGCAAAACACTGGAAACCAGGAAAACATGAGGATATTTTTTAAGTACTGGACAGTTTTGTGACATCAAATGGACTTTGGTGGTCAAGATGTATTGGTATCTGTACTTATGGCGCAAAAGCCATGACAGGGAGACATAGCGGAGTGGTAACGTGCGTGCAAGCAGTTGCACCCGACGCCACTTGGGAACACTGCAGCATCCCCCAGGAGGCTCTTCCTGCCAAGGGAATGCCTGACCGCTCTAAAGACATTTTGGACACTACAGTGAAAATGGTTAACTTTGTTAAAGCAACCCTCTGAACTCTCGTGTATTTTATGCACTATGCAATGATATGGACAGCGACCATGTAACGCTTTTACAACACGTTATCAAGCTGACACGTTTTTTTTTAATTTAGAGTTGAGCTTAAAGTTATTTTTACTGACGATAATTTTCTATTGTCTGACCGCTTGCATGATGAGTTTCTCACACGACTGGCCTATCTGGGTGATGTTATTACTCGCCTGAATGATCTGAATCTAGGATTACAGGGACTATTTAAAATGTGCGGGACAAAATTGAGGCTATGATTAAGAAGTTGTAGCTCTTCTCTGTCTGCATTAACAAGGACAACACACAGGTCTTTCCATCATTGTATGATTTTGTGTGTGCAAATGATCAAGCTTACGGACAATGTCAAATGTGATATTCTGAAGGACCTGAGTTAGTTGGGTGCGCAATTACGCAGGTACTCTCCCGAAATGGACAACACAAACAACTGGATTTGTTATTCCTTTCATGGCCTGCCTCCAGGCCACTTAGAGATATCTGAACAAGAGAGCCTCATCGAAATTGCAACAAGCAGTTCTGTGAAAAAATGATTTAATCAGAAGCCACTGACAGATTTCTGGATAGGGCTGCGCTCAGAGTTTCTTGCCTTGGCAAATCGTGCTGTTATAACACTGATGCCCCTTGCAACCACTATGTGAGTGGATTCTCGGCCCTCACTAGCATGAAAACTAAATACAGGCACAGTGTGTGTGGAAAATTATTTAGGACAGATTCTCTACAATACAACCCAACATTGCAGAGTTACGTGCATCCTTTCAAGACCACCCTTCTTACTAACCTGTGGTGAGTTATTCACAATTTTCGATGAACAAAAGGTTGTGTAAGATGGTTAAATCAAAAGTAAAATTATTGATTATTAATATTATTTGTGCCCTGGTTCTATAAGAGGTCTTTGTCACAGGTCTTTGTCACTTCCCATGAGCAGTGACAAAAACAAACTCGTTCTCAGGCTTACACTGATGACAAAAAACAACATTTGAGAGTACACTGACCCTGGTGCTAGAGGGGCTACGCAGCTGGAGGTTGAATGTTTGAAGGGGTACGGGACTATAAAAAGTTTGGGAACCACTGCACTAGACTGTTTCTCCCTATGAAAAATATCTGGTGTTTCTGGTGCTCCTACAGTTTGTGGTGCTTACATTAATGTTCTTTCCTCAAATGTAAGAAATCAGCTTTCTGAGTTTCTTTATAGGGCTGTTTAAATTACAATCCATACAATCCATTCGAGCTATAATAATAAAATCGGCAGATTTAGCAGTTATGGTGAATATTTCCATTCTAAAATTGGAAATCGGTATTGAATCAAATCCCATATCGGTAAGTTCTAATATTGACATCAACCCTAATGTAGGCGCAAACAAGGCTATGCAAACAACTAGAGATACAATCAGCTGACAAGTAGCTAGCCCATCTCAGTCCTCCATTCCCTGAGAGTTTAGATAATGGGCTTGATAGCAGATAATCTGGCATTAGCAATTCCAAGGGCAACTAATGGCTCCTTTAAAAAGACCCCTGGCTAGCACTAGCTGTTTCTGCTGTGCTCCCTTACACATGTAAATATTGGACTATAGAATGTGCCTTCCTGTATTATACTTAAGCTAAAATGTTTATTCTATTTCACTGAGCCATTTACTTTATGTTCGTATTCTTATCTTGTATTATTTCTTATAGTTGAGAAGGAACCTGCAAGTAAGCCATTCATTGGACCATGTTATACCATGTGTATCCTGTACATACGACTAATAAAATGTAAACTTTTATTATTAACCGAGCCTATCCCTGCCTCCCTGAGTAGCGCCAGGTGGACATCATCCCCCTACGGAGAAGGGGACAGGCCGGGTTAGTTTATAGACAGGGCCCAGTGACTATTTCAGGAAATGGAGGGGTTATTTATATAGCGCACAAGGAAAAATTGGATTCAGTGCTTCTTAAATAACTCTGGGGCTTCTGGTAAAGGCCAAAATCTTTGAGTCCAGCATCTTGCACAGGGCTATTTCAATCACAGGGTTGACCAGCAGGGTGCAATAAAGGGGAATAAGGGTGTGGCATTAGACTTGCACTATGTTAGAATTGTGGGTCTAACATAGTGCCAGTTTACTGTTGAAAAGTGATATCCCAACTATAAATACAATAAAGTATATACACTAAAGGGTAAAAAAAAATAAGTTGATCAAAAGTGTTTTTTTAAGACACCTGCAAACTTCGAGTAGGGCATTCAAAAAGTTGATCTGATGGCTAATCGATGATGTCATCCACCTCTCCCTTGCTTGATGAACAATAGAGAAGACTGAACAAGAGAGGAAAAACCCCCACCCCCACTTGTGCTATGTCATGACTTACCTGGACCACCTATTGAGATGTGCCTTTTGTTAAGTATACTGAACAAAAATATAAAACGGAACATTTAAAGTGTTGGTCCCATGTTTCAACGCTTCATACGCACAAAAAGTGTATTTCTCTCAAATTTTGTGCACAAATTTGTTTACAACCCTGTTAGTGAGCATTTCTCCTTTGCCAAAATAATCCATCCACCTGACAGGTGTGGCATATCAAGAGGCTGATTAAACAGCGTGAACATTACACAGGTGCACCTTGTGCTTGGAACAATAAAAGGCCACTAAAATTTGCAGTTGTCACAACACAATGCCACACGTTTTGAGGGAGAGCGCAATTGGTATGCTGACTGCCAGAATGTCCACCACAGCTGTTGCCAGAGAGCTGAATGTTAATTTCTCGACCATAAGCTGTCTGGCTCCTCAGTGGATGGGCCTATGCCCTCCAAGGCCCATACATGGCTGCACCCCTGCCCAGTCATGTGAAATCAATATATTAGTGTCTAATGAATTTAATTAAATTGACTGCTTCCTTATATGAACTGTAACTCAGTAAAATCTATGAAATTGTTGCATGTTGCATTTATAATTCTGTTCAGTATAAATCACCTGTTAAATGAGGTGAAAAGGAGACTGGCGTGCCACTAAGTAAGTGTAGCTACGTTTACACTACCAGCTGATCCACTCTGTAGCCATTGATCAGAGAGCTATCTTCATCTGCTGGAAAGCTAATATGGCGGGACGCTCTTACGTATTGATGTTAATGATGCGATGTGAGTGGACGCAGCAGTCGCATGGAAAGGTCAATGTTAATGCCCAGGGAGATTGTGTGTGCGTGAGACTGTATGAGGTGCTGACATGGGGTATAATCTTCAAATATGTCTGCCTATTCAAATTTAAGGACCCAGTGAGAAGAGATAAAATGCTTGAATGACGAGCAGCATACGGAAAGTGGGTTTCTCCCATTTAGATCCTGTGTGTCTGTCATTGTGGGAGGAGGGTTCATCTGAGTGGCACTGGAAACACTCAGCTCCTCTTTATCTGAGGGCCACATAATATTGATGAGGTTGATGCTGGGGCTACAAGGAAGTATGTTTAAAAGTAATTTCCGTTCTGTAACACTAATTGCTTGAGGCAGCAGACGTACCCGACACCCGGTCCAGGACTTCAGCGAGGGTGGTGGAGATGGGAAGGTGGAGGGTGCGATACTTGTGCCCTGCTCCGTACATGGGGTGCTGGATGACATGGCTGGTAGCGTTAATGCGTCCCTTGTACAGCTGAAGAGAGATGAGAAGGTATTAGGACAGTACCAGTACAAAACACCACTGCCACCAATGTTATGAACAGTCATGACTTCAAGTGAGAGATGAAGGATTCAGGAGCACAATGCAGGGCCACTTTTGGAGTGAATGAAGCTGGCCTTGGCTGTTGACTTCCACTCCTGCCTTCATTGGAAATAACAAGGTTTCTCATTCAGGCATGAATGTTACATGTGTACAACATTGAAGGTGACATCTATTGCTTTCTGCAACCTGCAGGCGACAGGCATGGTGTTGCCAGAGCACGGCTCAGCCGCTTAGGTTGCATGGACAGCTCACTGTAGCTCCAAACACAACCTCAGCCCCCTCATTCAGTCCCTTCACTCAGTCCCCACAGTACACACTCCAGACAAAATCACTACACTACAAACACTAGCCTGGCAGGAGATTTAGATTATGTAACCTAAAAGGCTGTTTGAAACATGCACCTTTAAAAAGGTACTGGTGGCTTTTAGGCAAGTCTGATATACCTCTCATAGGAAGCAAAATGTTCTAGACTCCATATCTTGGTATGGTAGCTAGTACAATAAAGTACACTATTTTTTAGATTGACAGCAAATCAAAATGTCAAGTTCCCTCCAGTGAGAAGCAGATTAGGGAGAAATTGAGTGAGGCTTTGTTAAATATCATAGAGTCTTCTCAAAGCTGATGAAATAAAAGTAAACCATTAACGTTTTTTTAGATCTAAAAAGGCCCGATGGAGTAAAAAAAATATATTTAATTTTTAAGGTAAAAGGCACCACAAAGTCCGACATGAGATATTTCGGGGTCCTATAAATTCTGCATTGCGGAGAACGCACACGCAATCCAGACATTAAACCGGAATTCAACTGTATTCAAACATTTGTTGAATTTAGAAGGAAATCAACTAAATGTATTGAACTTAATAGAAAATACATTAATTTGCCCAAGTTAATCATAAGACATGAAAATGCATCAGTGATTCGTATGTTACCTGGCAGAATGTGTCATTTTCTGCATCAATCTAGTGGCCATTTGTTTTGCAAACTCTGTTATCACATGACTGCTACAGAAACGTTGCAAAATAAAAACATTTATCTTGCTGCTGCACACTTGTAAAAAATCCTAATTATTAAAAATATTGGTCCCCTGATGTGTTTTAAGCACTGTTGTGGACTTAGAACATCTGATTGTATTGTTTTTCAAAAAAAAAAAAATATAATAATTGACAGCAAAAAACCAGATAAAAACTGGAAAAAAACAAAAACATGGGAAAACTAAACTGAACCAGGGAAAAAAAGATTTTATAGGGCAGTGACCGTATTAATGCCACATTGGCAGTCATGAACTCCGTAGTCGATACGCATATTAGAGCTTAGGCATACCTGAATTAAAATAATGAGTGCACCGTTATACAACACCATTATACAATACATAGCCTACAGTATATGCACTGCAGAAAAACACACAAAAAAAGATTTAAGATGTCTTTGATACATAATTGGTCGAGCCTATACTCCAAAATTAAACAAATTCTAGTAAATGGCCTTTGATTGTGGACTGTATTATATAAATACTGGAGAATGGTTACCTTAAGCTACGCTCCAAACCTTTTAGCCATGAGTCTGGGAATGAACTGTGATGGAAAATGTTAAGTTGGTGCTTTTCTATTTATACATTTCTGTGGTCTGTGTTCGTGCTTTTCTAATAACCGTTTTCTGTGTTCATGAAAGTGACTGATTGCACAAATCCTCACTATCAGTATCTGCAATTTGGCAGTACGCCCAGACCCTTGTTTTGAGAACGAAAGTTCTCTCAGTTTCTAGGTCTCAGCATTGAGAGAAGAAGCCTATCGGTCTGTCACAAGCATGACCCAGTATTGGTCTGTCACATGAATGAAGCAAACGTTGATTCATTAATTTTGAATGAATAAGCTAAATCATGCAAATAGAACTTGTCTGTACATAAGAAATCTCACGGGACTTCCCCGGAGAGCTCCTGACAGACGTTCACTATGGTGCATCAAGTTGGTTGGAACCTCTCCAGTTACCTGATAATAAACAATGATTATTCAAGATGGACTTCGAGTGTCCCTGTGTAAGAATTTCCACAATAGAACGTTTCGGCCTAGGCAATGCTATTGGTTTGTTGATTGTACAGGGCGGCTTACAGAGTTAGCCTACAATTATCGTGAATTTGTATTAGATTTTGAATAGCCTAGTAATTAGGCATTTTTTAAAATATTTCCATAATTAATAGGCTGCCATTACCGTTAGCTACAGAATATCTCACTACCGTGCATTTATCTCCTCCTTTCTCTCCTTCATTCCTTTCTCAAGCACGCAGAAAGGGGCTGTCAGTCTAATGAAATGTTTCTTTGTGAAAATGTTAATATCGATGTTTCCGAACTGATTTCACTAGATTTCCCCAAATAAGCACCGGGTAGCTGCAGGAATAGGGTTGGGGAGCCCATGGCATGCAAAGTTTGGGTGGAATATCACCTGCCGTGCAGCGAAAAGCTACATGCTCCTCAAACAGTGGTTGATGCGTGGCGTGAAACAACTGTTCTTATAAGCCCAGACATTCCTATATGAAATTGCGTGTGAAAGCAGAGTTTAGATGGGTGCCACTAAAAAGAAGAGATCCCAGCTGCTACTATATTTATTTCTCAGCTGCTCATATTAAGCACATGCTCCCCTATAAAACCGGAATAGCCTACCCGGCATGATTGAAAAACGAACAGGCGGGAAAGTGGCCTCCATTCGCTATTAGAGTGCAAATCGATGACATGTCATTTTCCCCTGGCCCCTGTTCCTGCACATTTGATAATGGGCTATTTCAATCAAAACAAATGTCACATATTAGCAAAGATAAGATTAAATTGAGAATAGTCTGATGGGTGAAAATATTATACCTTGATGAGAGAATAGTATGTGCAGCTTGATGCAACAGAGAGCAAGCTTTTTTTTGCTACTTTCTCAAATCATCAATAGCCTATAGTTGCACCATGCAGCCCATATATATGTGTTGATATCTAAGGCATTCTAAGGTTTGTTTCATTCACAACTAAAGTTGCCAAATAACTAAATCTGGTGTATAGGACGGGTTTCAAATGATCACTTTAACGCTCAACAGCACTCTCTCCGGAATGGGAAAAATATCAAATTATTTTAGCAGGTAAATCAGAATTAATATTGCAGATAGAGTGTGGCTTCTATCAATGTAATTATCTGCAGCATTTACAATCCCCCATATCTATTTTAAATATATATCTTCCATAAAATATATGTTCCTTTATTATTTTCCCCTAATCTTACCACCCCTCCCCAAATTGAAGTAAACTAATTAAAATATTCAATTTTATTCAGCCAAGTAAATTATTTTATTCTTCCTATAAAATCATAAAATAACGGCACGGGACTTAAGCATGTCTTGTCTGCTAAATGGACAAGCCTACAGCATGACCCACAGCTAAACAACATACAGTAGGTCAACTCGTATTCTGCTCTTCTGAAATACATTTTCTTTAAAACCTGACTAAAATAAAGGAATTTATTGTGATGTGTATATTAAATAGATTTAGACTTTTTTTTTTATGTAAATGTTCCAAAGGCACGCATCAGCGGCTTGTATGCGTGGAGACCCGGAGACTATAAACGTGTTTGTTAATTAACGGTCAATTACAGAGAGACCGGCAGTCTTTTGCTGGAGAATAACCGGCTGACAAAATATCATGACCACCACAGCCCTAGCCCTACCTAATGTGTAAACACATTATCATGTAGACCCATCCTGCTATTAATCACCTACTGATCATACATAATTAACCTTCACTGATGTGACTCCCAGGACACCTTGTGTAATTAAGCACACAAATGACCCAAATTAGAGTCTAAAGAGGTATGTTTGGCTCGTCGTGCATAACCAGGAACCTTTTGGCATGCCATGCTAAAGTCATCCTTCACCTTGCCCATGGAATGACCCTTACCCTTCCCTGACACTGTTTCATATCAGCAAAACGGGATGGGGCAGAATAATGAGGACAATGAGAGGCTGGAGGTTCAAATGAAATTAGCTTTAGACAATTGAAACCACTTTCTCTCCCCCTAGCATGACCGCTCGCTAAACAGCTCGCATGACAACTAATCATTGAGGAGGGTGAAATATGGAGCATTATTTTGACTGAGGTGCAGTGCTGTTTCTCCAACAAGCATCAGTCTGGGGAAAGCCTGCAAGTGAGTGTGGAGGGATTTTCTGTACTGCTGGGCTGGCCTCTTGTGGTCACCTTGGGATATCACATAACTCTGACGGTTCTTTCCTTTCCAATTTGGAGGAAAATGAAATTGCTCCAAGTAAGGTGAGCTGATACTAGATCAGAGCCTACGGAAACTTGGTACCCACCGGACAGGGCGACTGCAGGAAGACTGTGACCTTCTCATCCTCTAGCATGAGCTGAAGGAAGAGCCTGCGGATGAAGCCAGAGATGTTGCCAGAGACGGGCACGCTTCCACGCTGGGGGGCAGACTGGAAGAGCTCACACAGCACCTAGAGAATAAGAGCCCACCAAAGACACACGTTAGTTATCTATCAAATACAGTTGGTCAGGGTGGAAATCTGTGTAGTCAATGCATTCCACTGGACCTGTGCCATGAGCCGCTGGTTGTTGGGGTGGCAGGAGATGCACTGCAGGAAGAAGGCCACTGTGGCGTTCTCGATTGCAGTCCTCTGCTGGGTGGTGAGCCCGCTGCCCCGGGTCGAGAAGGCCAGAGAGTAGCGCGACCCTGAAGGCTGGGGTGGGGGCGGAGGAGGGGGGCAGCACGCACCACCGGAGGCAGCAAAGTGAGCTCCCGCGTGCCCATGGACACCACTGGTTCCCCCTGCGCTTGCGCTGCTGTGGCAAAGCAGGAACAGCAAAGCGGTCCACAGCGGGTTCACCTCAGGCCCACCTAGCCAGTCCTTCATGGCATGACTGGTCCCAACCTCAGTGAGGAAACGCAGCACTGGGGCTGCCAGCTCTGCAGACAGGGGCGCCCTGCTCTGAGAGGAAGATGACGAAGAGGAGTGGGGGTGGTGGTTGTGATGGTGCTGCCGTCGTTCGGCCTGGGCGGTGGAGGGCAGGGGCAGGCCAGCTGCAGACAGGAGGCCACAGCAGAGTCCGGCCAGGCTGCGGACCAGCAGAGAGGGCAGGCCTGAGTCCAGCAGCTGCTCTATCGCCCCGGGTGACTGGGAGGCTGCAGCAAGAGTGGTCAATTGAGACTCGGACAAGGCGATGGGTGGCCGCGCATGTTTGGAGTCGTCAGTGAGGCCAGCGCTGGTGGTGGCGTTAGCATTGGCGCTGCTGAGGTCGTGCTGTTTCTTGCCGTCGTCCGTCATGGAGAGGCGGTGCTGGGCGGCGGTGGGCGGGGCTACGATGTCCATCCAGGACATAAGCAGAGAGAAGTAGCTGGGGTGGATGTGGCACATGGAGCAGAGCAGGCTGTCTACGGCCTTCTTCAGCACCATGTTACACGGCAGGGACATGGACCAGTTGTACAGTAGTCTACAGGAGAGACGGGGACAACAGTATAAACAAAGCAAGCAACACACAGCTTTCCCTCTAAAATCAACAGGTCAGAAACCTTATTCCTTCTGAATATTTTCACTCCAAAAGTATTGGCAGAGACACATTTGTATTTGTTTTGGCTCTGTACACCAGCACTTTGGATTTGAAATTATACAATGACTGACTTTAAAGTGCACTGTGAGCTTTAATTTGAGGGTATTTTCATCCATACTGGGTAAACCACTATAAAATGGGATGAAAATTACCCTCAAATTAAAGCTGACAGTGGAGTTCACTGTATGTTTTGTACTTTGTTTTCCCTGCTCGATGTAAAGTGTTTACAGAGTATATATGCAGTATTCATGTTTACAGAGGATGTGTGTAAAATGTAAGACATACCAAGATGGACATGAGGAACTTTAGACTTAATCTACAGCTTGAAAACGTCAGGGAGTTGTTCTCACCAGGGTACAAAGAACTCATGTTCTTCAAACTGATGGCTCAAAGCATGCGAAAGCTCTGCTTAGCTTTTCATGACTGAGCAAAGGGTACAGAATCACAGTGGATGCGCTAGACTGAGTAAAGGGCCAAAGTTATTTTTTTTCTGACAATATAACACTTACTCAAAGAGCTCTCTGTTGAGCAGCACTGGGAGGTCGTAGTTCACGGGCAACTCGTAACTGTGCCACAAGATGGCCGCCACACAGTGGAGGTGGGAGGGAGAGGGCATGACGAGGCCATACTCCCGTGACGAGGAGCTGCTCTGGCGGATGTAGCCCACGGGGCCACTCCTCTTGTGTGCCGCCACCAGCGACGAGTCATGGACCCATTGGAGAAGGGCGTGGATCCTGGAAGGAGAGACAGGGATTACGTGGTCAATATTAACAGATCAAGAGCTGCTTTCACAGATCCAGATTACATAGACCCAGGAGTACTAGACTATATACATCAGTAGATGTTAAGTGGTCTTTACCTATCCTTAGTCGCAGGATCCTGTGTGGTTCCCAGCTGGTAGAGGATGTCAATGGTGGAGTCTGAAGAGAGTCCGTTGAGCCTTCCGAAGAGCAGAGGACTGTTGAGGTCTAAACAGAAAAATCACAATGATTCAAGTACAATGGCAGAAGGCCAAGACTGATTTGTGAGATTCAAACGAGTACAATGTGTTCAATGGGCATTTTATTAATGTGGCGGCTATGTACTTGTAGGGTCAGTGCCGGAGGCTGCACAGTTCCTCAGCAGGATGTCAATGAGCTTGAGGCCGATGCGGGTGGACTGCAGGCCGATCTTGACCAGCACGGCCTCGATGTTAGGCGAGTGCATGCCGCAGTAGGGAGACATAAGCAGGGCAGCGCAGGTTTGGAGCAGATTGGCAGTGGGGGCAGCGGCGCTGGCCATCATGGCCTCCAGGTCACTGACGTGGGTCAGACAGTGGTGAAGCAGACGTAGCCAGCCAATACTATGGGAGAGACAGATGGCAAGGTCACAGGTTAGGTAGAGTGATTTGCTGTGGCACGAGTGATATTTTTTTAATTTATATATGACACTCAAACCTCTACCTGGTTTTAGAGACCTGGTCCTCGGAGGGCAGGAAGGGGTTGTTGACGGTGGCTGAGGAGGTGTTGCCGAAGGCGGTGAGGCCAAGCAGTTTGATCTGGGACAGGCCCAGGGTGCTGGCGTCACGGGGTCGATGGAGCCTCAGACACACCGCAGACGCCACCTCAGCCTTCACCAGCTGGATCTTGATGTAGGTGAGGCCGCTGGTGATAATGGGTGTGGACAGAGGCAGCATGTTGACCCCATCCGCACTGATCTCAACCGAGACCGAGGAGGGGCAGGCTTCGGAGAGAACAAAGAGAGGGCAGAGTTAGCACTAGACAACACTGGTAGGTTAATGGTAGGTTAATATTTGAGTGGGTGAAATAAGCGGGTCATTAGGAAAACTGTGCTTAAGAGGCAGTAGACGGTGTGCCTTTAAGGCACTTAAGCAGAGAGGCACAGATTTCCTGCTGGAACCAGAGAGGCGCAAGTCCTGCTGGTTTTCACTTAATCAATTAGACAACTAGTGTCATTGATTGGCAAGAAAATTCTCATAATGGTTTATATTTAATTCAGTCTCTGATTAAAAGACAACTGCTCTGCACTATTTCCACGCCAGGGGGTTCTGTGGTGCTGTACTCACTGGCGAGGGAGGCCAGGTGTGGCTGGATGTGCAGCTCTTTCAGCAGCACGGCAGCAGGGAGGTGGATGGTGAGGTCACACCACGCCTCCTCTGGCAGGAAGATGTAGGACCAGGCCGCTGAACGTGCACGTCTGTGAGGGGGCGTGGCCTGAAGGAGGACCTCTGCCGGTTGGGCCGTGGGGCTGCTGGAGGTGATGGTGCCTGCAGAGGGATAAACAGCATTCAATAGGACACATGCACATTTTGACATCAAATAGAGGACCAAGGGAAAAACACAAGGCAAACTGCAATCATTCAAACACGAAAGGGAGAGCTCCACATACCGAGCGGAGCAAAGTTGTGGAGTCCCTCTGCGTTGTCGGGCTCGGAGGCTAGGACCCGGGCCTTGAGGCTGCCCTCAGCAGCCTTCCCTGGGCCAGTGTCCAGGAACTTCATGATGGTGGACACCATGCTTCGTGCCGTGTTCACTATGGCCCGTGTGCTGGTCACCATGTTGTTACAGATCAACTGAACCCCACCTGCACGCAGGTCAAATACAAGCACAACGTGTTTAGTCTAATGGACCATATACTAGGACATTTCCCAAAATGTGTGTGTGTGTGTGTGTATGTATGTATGTATGTATGTATGTATGTATGTATGTATGTATGTATGTATGTATGTATGTATGTATGTATGTATGTATGTATGTATGTATGTAGGTGTGCACACCCATGTCGTGGAATGCCTTAAGTGCCTCGCTGGTGTCCAGCACTCGGAGGATGAACCAGAGCAGAGGTTCAGACAGCTGGCATGTTGACAGAGAGCCCTGGGAGAAATACAAAGACTGCTTGAGGTTTAAAAACTTTCAGCAACAATGGGTCAAACAGTCAGAAATATAACAGAAGCACTACACAAGCTAAGTTTTCCCCCCCTCAATCCTTTAATCTTCACAAGTAAATGTCTAAACAGAAAAATCTAAATGATGCCCTTTTGGTCATTGCTGAGCTCAGTCTTACTTGTCTTCCCATGTACCCACAAGCCATGTAGGTGAGGATGGGCTGCAGCATAACCTGCACCGAGGTGGCCCTCTTGCTCAGAGAGGTGAGGATGGTGAACAGGCCGTCTCCTACAGAAATGGCATCTAGTCCGCCATGGAAGTTCTCATGCTTGGTCAAGTGGAGACCACTAGCACCTACAGACCGGAAAGTATCATCAATAACAAACAATTCAATATAGTAAAATCGGCTTACAGGTGATCCATATTAATAAAGCTTTCAAAAGGTAAGTGCGCAGATGCCTACCTATGATCATAGCCATGGCGCTGCTGTTGCACTGGCCCAGAGCAGAGAGGATCTGGCTCATGATCTGCTGGTTGGCCAGCACCAGGTCAGCCACTCCGGCCGCAGGGCCCTGGTTAGGGGTGGCCCCTCCCGCTGCCCCCTCCTTGCTGCCGCACACCTTCTCCTCGTCCGACGCGCTGCTGTCCGACACCCCGCTGCCCGCCGGAGGCAGACGCCCGCTGAACTCACGGTCGCCCGACAGGGGCAGCTGAACCAGGGCGTTGACTAGCTTAAGCAGGTCGAACATGAGTTGGTCGCGCGTGGTCTCGCCGCACACCGCCTTGGCGTCACCGGGCCGGATGATGTTGGCGAAGAGGCCTCCAAAGCAGGCGCGGGCGCCCACAGAGCTGTCGGAGCCGCTGCGGGACACCACCTTGTCAGAGCAGGTGATGTAGTGGTGCACCAGGAAGGTGATGGACTCGATGACAGAGGAGATGGTGCTCACCGACACCACCTCAAAGTTCTGCTCCAGGGTGAACTCTAACAGCTTGACCTGAGCGTCCAGAGGACCCTGGCCTGACTGGAACGGACCCCTGAAGGAAGACGAGAAGAGATGGGGGTCATTGACGCTGGCACTTTACAACAATTCATTGTACTGTATAGTGATGGAATCAAAAGGATGGCTTTTGTTGCAGCCCAGCTATAACATCAGATAAATTGAAGATGACTAGCTATCATTTGAATAAAGTCTATTAAGTGCTGGGGTGGAACAAAAAGCTGCTCTTGATGTCTCTAGGCAACATACCTCTCAGTGGACAGGATGTGCATCAGTTTGAGCAGGAACTCGCTAAACATCTGTGGGCAGGTGGAAGAGAGGTGCACCTGGAGCCTGGTGAGGAACTCTTGCATAGCTTGGGTGGCGGTGGGGCCGACCTGGGAGCTGTACTGGCTGGTGCCATGGGGGTTGCCCCCAGACAGGAAACGTACGAGCACGTGCACCAGCGTAGGGTCCGACACCATCTGCTGGGCCGTGCTCTCATGAGCTCCCATCCCACTGCTGGAGGCTGCTGACACACAGGACAAACACACACTCGATTAAAAAGGAGTACTGTTGAAGGTCCTTTGGTTTTAATTATCTTTGGTTACACTGCAACTTCAATATGCATTTTACTATTTCACAATCCTCAATGTGAAACATCAGTAGGTGTGGCACTGTGTCTTCAGAGTGAGACCCTTTTAAGGTTGGACTCACCACTGGAGGGCATGTTGGTCATGAGGGTAAGGGAGTGCAGCACCAGACACCAGGTCCTCAGGGAGGTGTTGGGGTACCAGGCTAGCACCGACAGGAAACTGCTGATAGAGGCTGCATTGAAACACAGGAGAGACAGACGTTTAACATACAAACACATGTACACGTAGCCATATGAAAAAACTAAAAGTGAATGGTTTGAGAGTTAAGCAGAAAAGGGAGTGGATTGAAAAACATAGGGTGACCTCTGACCTTGGTTGAGTGGGATGGTGGGCACTCTGCTGGCGTTGAACATAAAGATGTCAGATCCACTTTCCTCAGTGCCCCCAGAGCATGAGTTGAGACTGAGGGTTAGCCACAGCTGCAGCAGAGACTCCAACTAAAGCAAAAACATGTGATAGAACTGAATCTACAAATCCACTAACCCAGGGTAACAAACATATTCTTGAGAATGGTCCAGCTCTGTGGTGGGATGTGTAAAACTGAGCAATCAAGTCTTCTGGAGTAGTAGAGACCCTTAGCTAAACAGTCTGTTGGTGACTGACCTGTACGTGGTGCACCTGAAGCATGGAGAAGAGCTTGTTGAAGCAGGCACTCAGCATGGGGATGGAGGAGGCCTGTACCATTAGGCTGCTTCCTGGGGGGGAGCCCCCATGGAGCCCCCGCAGCAGAGAATCATCTGTCCCGTTGGATGCCTTGGACACTGGCGGGAGAGAGGGACACAGAAGGGTCAGCCATCTGATGTTTCGCAAGGCTTGAAATATTTTTCCAAGACTGACGTGTCTATAAATCATTTGTTTCTTAGGTGTAGACCTGCAGGGGAGGTTGATGTGAGCGCCTGCAAGATGGAGTCTGCCTCCAGTGTGGCCATCATCTTGAGCATAAGCTCAGCCTGCTGCTCCAGCCCTACCTCCAGGCGGGCGTCCAGAGCTGCGGGAGAGGTCAAAGGTCAGGGTTATAAGGCAGAATGTATTCCTTTACACACATGGAACATGCTAGAGTGCAAAGACAACCAGCGGTGTGGATTCCTAGACGAGACTAAGCTTTGGAGATGATATCAGGATACAAAATGCACCTTCACCTTGTGACACAGAGATGGAGAGACTCTGAGACCCAGGCTTTTCGACAACAGCCGGGGGCTTGGACACAGCAATCCCTACTCCCCCTATGTAGGGGTTGTAACCATAAGTACCATAGTCAGCACCCCAGTAGTCATACCAGGTGCTGCTAATGGGCTGTAGGGAGAGAGAGAGACAAGAGAAATGCAAACGCAGTCATTCCTCTCAGATGCTAGGTACCTGTATAACATGACATGCACACTAACACTACATTCCTTCGTGTGCAATGGCAGAGATTTTCCCCCCCCCCCAGAAAGAAAAGTAAGAGTGAAGAGAATAACACTTTCCCAAGTTGGTTAGTTTGATTGATTGGGTCTACATACAGAAAATTGCTTTGAGACTCAAAAAGCCTGAGCCGAGATAAATTGGGAAGTTTTAGGGAGAAGTGAGGGTGCAGGGCTAAGGGAGGTGGTGTTGGCGAGGGATTCAATAAAACAAACTTTAATACACACACATTTATGTATTTATTTAGAGCAGAAATGGAACACTATGGTTTGATGTTTGTATAGCTACATCATTGATCAGTGGGGTTTATTTAAGTTAATGTACAACTGATGTTTGTTTTGGGCTGAATCAATATGAGCCCCAGGGGTGATGCTATCAATAACTCAATATAAAATGCAAGAGAGCATTAAATAGAGAGAGAGATGGGAGTGGAATAGAAAACACGCAGTTGAAACATGCAAGTTACATACCTTAAAGACTTTGGCGGCAAGGGGATCCTTTTCCAAATCAATATCTAAAGGATCAATATCAACATCCATGAGGTCTTGTAGCAAGTCAAAGTCAATGTCTTTATCTTTTTCCAAAGAAGACAGAGGTGGAGCACCTTTGAATAATGAAAAGAGCTTTAATATTGCCAAGCAAGCACACTAAACCAGCAAACTCAAAGGCCTTCTTTTAGGAAATTACTAGGCAATTTTAAGGCCTACAAAAAATTGGTTGGTCCACTAAATCATCAAGCTCTGACAACTTTCGCCAAAATTCTGACTTGGTATAAATGCACAAAATGTGTGCTTTTGTGTAGCCCATTGACGATGTCAAGGGAATTAAGATTTGTGATAGTTTGAATTCAGTTACGAAACCTCAAGTCAGGAATTCTACCATGAATTATTGAAACTTTTGCACAAATTAAATAATAGTCTGAGGAAAATAACAACCACCCCTTAAAGCATTTTGATATCTTACAGGCAATACATCTACACGGTTTGAACTCAATATCCACAAAAGAAAACATTACAAAACAGTCCATTCAGAATTAAACTGGTGAGAGAAGCTCTCAATACTCTCCTTTAAAATAAAACGGTCAGAACAAGAAGCCATACAAAATACAGAAAAAATACAGAGAATAAACATGCAGCTAGCTAAAAGGGGAAAAAAGAAAAACAATTTAACACAAATGCATTCATCATGATAATAAAGTGAGGGGGGTCCATGTGTAAAATGTGGTTGAGGACTGGCCTACCAACGCACTTTGGAAAACAGAGGAGGTCCCAGGAGTACCTGCGATGATATCCGGAGCCAGGGCCTCGTCAATGGTTTCCACGAGGGGAATGGGGGTGGGCTGGGCTAGGGAGTCGTCAGAGTCTATCCCTGCTGAGGACGATGTCCCTGCTTCCTCGCCTACCGCCCCCTCGTCCATACCATCCAGGGACCCTGGGGACAGCAGCTCCCCTAAGGAGAGGAGGGGACAGGAGAAGGTTAGTGCTGTGAGAAATTAAACAACTAGAGACTGCTAGCAACGCAAATATTCACCATATCTATAATAGAATGCCAGGTTTAGCTAGAAAACAGAGTTCTTCAATGACGTGAGAATTGAACAGTGACTTGAATTGTAGCAGCTACCCCTACCTGCCAGGATGTCCTGCAGCATGCAGGTGAGGGAGTACTGGGCCCAGGCCCCTCCCCAGGAGATGTCCCCCCTGTTGAAGTCTGTCCCCACCAGCAGCAGCAGCAGACGCTCCAGCTGGTGCTCCGACACCACCTCACACAGGTGGATGGTGGGCCTGGTGGCATTGGCTATCCTGGCCAAGACCTGAAGTGCCAAATCAGACACGTGATCAGCACAACTTTCTGACAAAGTATGCATTTACATAGCGCCAACCCAATCCCAATTCAACGCGAAGAACACAAATCAAAGTTTCTGGCAGTGCATACCTTGCAGACGAACAGCAGGAGGTCTGCGTGACAGGTGAAGTCCATGGAGAGGAGGAAAAGGGACAGTTTCTGCACCACGGAGATGCAGCGCTCGTGGGCCAGTGTGAAGGGCAGAGGCTCCACCTCTGGGAGCTCTTTGGCGGCCGTGGCCTCTGTGTCCAGGGTGGAGCGGGGCCACTCAGCTGTACGCCTCAGACGGATCAAGTCCTTAAAGTGCTGCCATGGAGAGAGATGGGGGGAGAGATGGAGAGAGCAGGAAATAGATGGAGGCAGATGTCAGGCAGCGAAAGTCAATTAATACACATGGTTTAATCTATCACTATTCCAACTAGCATACCTGTAACCTGTGTGAGTGTGTTGGTGCACACGCTAGTTTACGCTATGTGTGCAGATCGGTCATAACTTGTTGAAAGGTGACCCAAAAACATATTTGATTTTATATTCTTGTGTTACCAAGATGAGAGAGAAATAATTATTTCATTCTTAGTCATTTGATTTCTATGGGGAAACCCTTTTGCTATTCCAGCGTTCCTTTTCAGAGCTTCTGAAATCCTCACCTTGGATGTGGCCTGTTTCAGCTTGGCCTGCTCCACCAGCAGTTTGTATGAGGAGCCTTTGTTGCTCTGGATCTTCTCCTTCTCAATTTGCTCCACCAAAGCCTTCTGTTTCGCCTTCAATAGATTTAACTGCTACAATGAAAAGGACAGGATAAATAAACACCACAAAGACCATCATTACATGACAAGACTTCATGCAAAGCCAGTAGTAAGAGGGAGAACACAATAACTGTGACTAACACAGATTTACGGGAGAGATTCGCAACTCCCTGATGTTTTTGAGACGGAAACGGACGTTGGATTTGGACACATTTACCTGTTTGTGGTGCACCAGCTGTTTGCGGATCTTGCGGGAATACAGGCGATCCAGACTGCTGTTGCCTTTGGCTGAGCGGTTGGAGCTGGAGGACTGGAGGCTGTTATTTATAAAGCTCCACTGATTACCTTGATTCATTGGAGAGAGGTGGGGGTGGAAAGGCACGTTAAAGTTGGGTTTTTGGTTCCAAATCAATGTGCAATAACATTACCCTGTTAATATGATTCATGGTTCTCAAAACTGAATACTGTTTTTGTAATAAAACCTTGTTGATTTTATAGCTAGCCTCGCAGACAAAGAGTAGTAGGATAAAAGCCTATAACATCACTCGTGTAACCAGGCGGTTAGAAAATATGGAAAAAATAGTCAAAAAGCAGGGAATAGGGTAGACAAAACAATAAATATGATCACTGTCGTGATTGCTTGGCCTCATAAGTCCTCAGCAGCACATCTCATTGGAGATGCCCTAGCCTACACTACGCTACCTGTGAAGGTGCGCTCCCTCTCCTTCCCTCCCAGGTGCTTCTTGCCTGCAGACGCCTCGTCCTCCACGCTGGCCACGTAGTCCAGCAGCCGCGACACAAGCATCACCACCCAGCTGATCATGGGGACGTCCAACACACCTGCCGCACACACAGACACACACTCATAGGTTGCTGGTTGAGTCCAGAGCCCTGGGAGCCCGGTGCTGGGGCCAGGGACCACCCCAGCCCCCCATCCCTGCTGCCAGCCCCAGCCCAGGGACCTGCCACCTCCGGCTAGCCCACCTTCAGTCCTGCGATGGGCAGCCGCCATAGGCTGCTGTAGGGGGGACAGCAGGCTGTCCAGCAGGTTAAGCAGCCCCTCAAGCACGCCGCTGTTGCTCAAGGATCTTTGGCCGATGCAGGACAGGAGCATGAAGACCCTGAGGGACAACACACAGAGGACCCGGTCAATCTCCGCAACATGGAAACACAAATCAATAATAAGTCTGGGTGGGTTCTTCTGATATAAAGATAGGTATGTGTTTGAATGTAACAAACACCTATCTTTATGGAAGTTAGAGAAATCCCAATGTCACCGGTCAATGGGCAGTAACCAGTTTGTGTTGTGAGGGGGAAGTGTGGACATAATGATTGTCCAAGGAGCTACAGTTTGTCAGTGTGGTGCAAAGAATCTAAAGGGAGTGCGGTGGATAGAGACAGCTCCTCAGTGCATAAAAGCCCACCTGTCCTGGGGGAAAATGAGCAGCTGCTCGGAGTTGTAGAGCTCCTGCAGGACGTTGGAGAGGAACTGGCCCCACCAGCACTCCCCTCCACACAGCTGCACCAGCAGCAGGCCTGCGTGCAGACGGATCTTGGGCGTGCCGCTGATGCACAGGTGCTTGAAGAGCTCCTCGCAGGCCTGCGCGTGGAACGTGCTCTGCAGCACAGACGGGACTGCGTACCCTAGTGGGGGAGGACAAAGAGAAAGTATGATATCAAGTGAAAGATGGCGGTCAAATGAGAGCTAGGGAAAGATGAGTGGGAAGGAAACACAAAACGGAAGGGAAAGAAACAAGCTAAATATAAATAAATAAATACTGTACAAGGGTGGAGATATCAACTGAGAGGGTACGTGATATAACGAGGGAAACTGCAAGAGGGGTACAACGCAAGTGACCGCAAAAAACATGAAATTACCACATGTACTTGACTAAATCAAAGCGTTCAACAGAAGAAAAGTCCACAGTTCCTAGAAAAGGGCTTTCATGAGGAGACACTGACCACTACACGGAAACCACAGGCCTTGAAAAAGCAACCCTTCATTTCGGAGAGAAAAGTACAGACATTATCCTTCCAATCAAGCCCTTAAAACCAGACGTCTCAATCCACTATTCTGCAGACAGCCAGTGAGAGAACTACAGAGGGCTGGATATAATGAGGGAGTTTAAATGAAAGGCTCCATTCCACTGATCTGAACAGGGCCATTTGGAATTCACTGAGGGTAAAAAGACAGCGCAGGCATAACGCCAGGAAACACCAGCAGCAAGGGGGTAATACTTTATTCTCTTTCATAAGAAGAGACTCGTGAAACTGTATGACGAGCTGCTAGGGAGCGTCAGTAGTGATTTGACGGGTGAGAGAAGATTGCTAAGCACTCTTCACAGAACCATGGGCTTTCGGTTAACTTTGAACAACTTCGAAAAGCGAATATTTATCCAAACTTTTTCAAAGACATCATACAGAATTGGTTGTGAGAAAACGCATAGAAAACAGTTTTAAAAGGTAGGCTATTTCATTTAAAAAAGGCAAGCGAGGGCAGAAGACAAAATCAGCAAATAATTTATTCCTACATTTCTCGTGGCTTGAAAGAATTCATGTCTCAAACATGGCTAAGGTTCAAAAATGCTATAGGCTTATGCAAGAAGGAGAAAATACATGTATTGAGGAGGTGTGGAGGTGTGACTCAGATCATTCTAAAGATAACCTACCAATGTCCCCTAGAAATGTTGTTAGGAGAACAGACTATCAGGTAAAGAAGGATATTGATTTGAGGCTAGGCCAACTTTAAAGATGTATGAATATGGGATACAGTCAGAAAAGTAGATCCCATCCCTGATAAAGACCCTGTGGCCCTCCCCAGACATCTTACCGTTGTTAGAGTGCAGAAGGCTGAGGAGTGTGTCCAGCAGGTAGCGGATGACGGTTCTCAGCTGCTCGGTGGAAGAGTTCTGGATGAGCTCCCGGGGGTCGTAGGGCTCAGGCAGGATCTTGCGCCCGGCTCCCAGGGACACGCGGAGCCTTTGGACGGCGTGGTGGGCCAAGTTGAGTTGTAGCTGCAGCTGGATACAGTCCTGATAGGCCGAGAAGACGCGCGCGTCCTCCTCCACTGCCTTGTCGGGCTTCCGCAGGAAGTACTGGGCGTTGTTGGCACTGTTCAGAGGAGGCAGGTCGATGTTCTGGAGTAAGGTCTCCAGCCGGTGGCATCCCAGGTTGTACCTTAGGGAGAGGGCGAGCGCAAAAGAGACGTAGGAGTCAAATTTGCATCCTATATCCACAAAGCATTAGTCCATCTCCATTGATGACAAAGCTTATCTGTCTAGCAGATACCACATAAACATACATCTCATATAACGTAAATCAGAGTTAGCTAACTAGTTGAATAGTTTTGTATGCCTTCTGACCTGCACTGGATGTCCTCCTGCAAGGCCACCATCATGGCCAGGTGCTGATCCAAGTCAGGTTGGCTGGCCGCGTCACTCTCTCCCCTCAGGGGGTCGTGCATCAGCTTCAGCTCGCTCTCCCAGGGCAGGATGTAGGTGTGGCCGTAGTAGAAGCCCAATGGGATCTTGGCCCGGGCATTGGTGCTGCCATAACGACCAATCACAGTGATCTGTTGGGTGAAGTGGGAGGTATGGAGAAAAGTGGATTAGGTTGTAGGAAAACAGCTGCTATGGAACATAGTAATTTTATCACAGAATGCTCATTGATGGAAAAAAAAAAGACAACGGTGCAATTTCTTCAATGCCCACAGAGTTCAGATACTTATTCGAAACCCGTGAATTAGAAAAGGTATAGAAAAGAAGACAAATGGACAAAGATCTTCAGAGACAATGCATCTCGGCCACTGACTTTCATGAAGCGGCAGACAGGGGGCGGCAGAAGGTCGTGCAGGATGAGGGAGTGGGTGCTGATGTCCGTGGCAACCACTAGCCTGCGTCCGTCCACCTCCTCCCCCAGCGTCCAGATGTCGATGGACAGAGAGGCCAGGTCCCCACAGGTGGGGATCAGAGCGTCTGTCAGCAGCACGGGACGACCGAAGTCCAGTGTCACAAATCTCCGCGCTCCTGGGACACGAGAGGAGGTATTTAGGTCACACAAGAGCTTACCAAAACAACATCTCAAATGAATCCCTATTTGCCATATAGGGCACAACTCATGAGACATACAGTACCAGTCAAAAGTTTAGACACACCTACTCATTCAAGTGTTGTTGTTTTTTTTACTATTTTCTACATTGTTGATTTGTTTAACACTTTTTTGGTTCCACATCTATTTTATATTTGAGATTCTTCAAAGTAGCCACACTTTACCTTGATGACAGCTTTGCACACTTGGCACTCAAGCAGCTTCACCTGGAATGCTTTTCTAACAGTATTGAAGGAATTCCCACATATACTGAGCACTTGTTGGCTCACTTGTGCTGATACAGCACTCCATCACTCTCCTCCTTGGTCAAATAGCCCTTACACAGCCTGGAGGTGTCATTTAGTAGTGGTTTCTTCGCAGCAATTTGACCATGAAAGCATGATTCACACATTCTCCTCTGAACAGTTGATGTTGAGATGTGTCTGTTACTTGAACTCTGTGAAGGATTTATTTGGGCCTCAAACTGACGAGCTTATCCACTGCAGCAGAAGTAACTCTGGGTCTTCCTTTCCTGTGGCGGTCCTCATGAGAGCCAGTTTCATCATAGCGCTTGGTGGTTTTTGCAACTGCACTTGAAGAAACGTTCAAAGTTCTTGACATTTTCAGAATTGACTGACCTTCATGTCTTAAAGTAATGATGGACTGTCGTTTCTTTGCCTATTTGAGATGTTCTTGCTATAATTTGGACCTTGTCTTTTACCAAATAGGTCTATATTCTGTATACCATTCCTACCTTGTCACAACACAACTGATTGGTTCAAACACAAGAAATTCCACAAATTAACTTTTGACAAGGCACACCTGTTAATTGAAATGCATTGCAAGTGATTAACTCATGAAGCTGGTTGAGAGAATGCCAAGAGGGTGCAAAGCTGTCATCAAGGCAAAGGATGGCTACTGTTAACAATCTCAAATAAAATATATTTGTTTAACACTTTTTTGGGGTTACTTCCTGAGTCCATGTGTGTTATTTCATAGTTTTGACGTATTCACTATTATTCTACCATGAGGAAAATAGCAAAAATAAATAAAAACACTTGAATGACTCCAAACTTTTGACTGGTACTGTATGTACAGTTGAAGTCAGACGTTTACATACACCTTAGCCAAATACATTTAAACTCAAGTTTTTCACAATTCCTGACATTTAATCCTAGTGAAAATTCCCTGTTTTAGGTCAGTTAGGATCACCACTTTATTTTAAGAATGTGAAATGTCAGAATAATAGCAGAGAGAATGATATCAGCTTTTCTTTCTTTCATCACATTCCCAGTGGGTCAGAAGTTTACACACACTCAATTAGTATTTTGTAACATTGCATTTAAATTGTTGAACTTGGGTCAAACGTTTCTGGTAGCCTTCCACAATAAGTTGGGTGAATTTTGGCTCATTCCTCCTGACAGAGCTGGTGTACCTAAATCTGGTTTGTAGGCCTCCTTGCTCGCACACGTTTTTTTCAGTTCTGCCCACAAATTTTCAATAGGACTGAGGTCAGGGCTTTGTGACTGCCACTCCAATATCTTGACTTTGTTGTCCTTAAGCCATTTTGCCACAACTTTGGAAGTATACTTGGGGTCATTGTCCATTTGGAAGACCCATTTGCAACCAAGCTTTAACTTCCTGACTGATGTCTTGAGATGTTGCTTCAATATATCCACATAATTTTCCTGCCTCATGATGCCATCTATTTTGTGAAGTCCTTCTTGCAGCAAAGCACCCCCACAACCTGATGCTGGCACCCCCATGCTTAACAGTTGGGATGGTGTTCTTCGGCTTGCAATCCTCCCCCTTTTTCCTCCAAACATAACGATGGTCATTATGGCCGAACAGTTATATTTTGTTTCCTCAGACCAGAGGACATTTCTCCAAGAAGTATGATCTTTGTCTCCATGCGTAGTTGCAAACTGTAGTCTGGCTTTTTTAATGGCTGTTTTGGAGCAGTGGCTTCTTCCTTGCTGAGCGGCCTTTCAGGTTATGTCGATAAAGGACTCGTTTTACTGTGGATATAGATACTTTTGTACCCGTTTCCTCCAGCATCTTCACAAGTTCCTTTGCAGTTGTTCTGGGATTGATTTGCACTTTTCGCACCAAAGTACATTCATCTCTAGGAGAGCGGTATGACGGCTGCGTGGTCACATTGTGTTTATACTTGTGCACTATTGTTTGTACAGATGAACGTGGTACCTTCAGGCATTTGGAAATTGCTCAAAGGATGAACCAGACTTGCGGAGGTCTCCAATTTTTTTCTGAGGTCTTGGCTGATTTCTTTTGATTTTCCCATGATGTCAAGCAAAGAGGCACTGAGTTTGAAGATAGGCCTTGAAATATATCCACAGGTACACCTCCAATTGACTCAAGTGATGTCAATTAGCCTGTCAGAAGCTTCTAAAGCCATGACATCATTTCTGGAATATTCAGTATTCGAGAGATGTTAAACGAGCAGGTGTCCACATACTTTTGGTCAAGTAGTGTATACGCTCGAGTTTCATTTACAACTGTTGACCCAGGTAAAAAGGCACAAAAAGGTAACTGTACTTACCAGAGTGCATGCGCTCAATGATGATGGACTGCTGTGGAGGAGGTTGGAGGAAGTGAGAGGCTTGAGAGAGGGCCAACGCCAGACCGCTGCCCATGGGGTTCTGCAACAAACAGACGCTTTTCAGTCAAAACATATAGAATATAAAACTTCTTAATTTACATATTTTATTCATTGACAAAATGCAACAAAAGTCCCGTGGTGTTCATGTGAAAGCACAAACCTAACTGCTGTGCTTTGAGCTATTGGCATTTTAGTAATTTAGCAGACGCAACCTTTCGGTTACTGGCCCACACTCTTAAACGCAAGGCTATCTGCCGTCGAAGAGTTGTTTGTGACTGACCGGCTTGGCTTTCGGGCTGTTCTTGTTGTGTGCGGCCAGGTTGACAGGCGGTGGGTCTATCATGGAGCCAGGGAAGAGCTGGGCCAGCTCCACACTGATGGCTGCCGACACCGCCTCGTTGGGAGGAGTAAGTGGTGGCGTCATGAACAGCGGGGTGGTCTTGGGCGTGGGGGGGATGACTTCAGAGGGATGGATGAAGAAGCCGGGGGCACTGGAAGGCACAGAGTTGTGGATGGGCCCCACGCCGGAGGCCGCAGCTGCTGAAGTGGTCTGGTGCAACTTTGCCTCTAGCTTGGCCTTCTGTTCCGAACACAGACAGGATTACTACTTGGCTAAAACTGGCAAATATCACACTGATACATTGCATTCGGAAACTATTCAGACGGCTTCACTTTATCCACATTTTATGTTAAAGACTTATTCTAAAATTAGTCAAATAAATAAAAATCCTCCATCTAAACACAACACCCCAAAATGACAAAGTGAAACATTTCTTAAATTATTTTATTCAAAAATAAAACAAATATCTTCTTTACATAATTATTCAGACCCTTTGCTATGAGACTTGAAATTGAGCTCAGGTGCATCCTGTTCCCATTGATCATCCAACTTGATTGGAGTTTACCTGCGGTAAATTCAAATGATTGGACATGATTTGGCAAGGCACACACCTGTCTATATAAAGGTCCCACAGTTGACAGGGCATGTCAGAGTAAAAACCAAGCCATGCGGTCAAAGGAACTGGTCATAAAGCTCTGAGACAGAATTGTGTTGAGCCACAGATCTGGGGAAGGGTACCAAAGCATTTTTGTACCATTGAAGGTCCCCAAGAATACAGGGGACTCCATCATTGTTAATGATGCCAAACTGAGCAATCAGGGGAGAAGGGAATTGGTCAGAGTGGGGACCAAGTACCCGATGGTCACTGACAGAGATCCAGAGTTCCTCTGTGGAGATGGGAGAACCTTCCATAAGGACAACCATCTCTGTACCACTCCACCAATCAGGCCTTTATGATGGCCAGACAGAAGCCACTCCTCAGTAAAAGGCACGACAGTCCGCTTGGAGTTTGCCAAAAAGCACCGTACGGACTCTCAGACCATGAGAAACAAGATTCTCTGGTCTGATGAAACCAAGATTGAACTCTTTGGCCTGAATGCCAAGCGTCACATCTGGAGGAAACCTGCCATCATCCCTAAGTTGAAGCATGGTGGTGGCAGCATCATGCTGTGGGGATGTTTTTCAGCGGCAGGGACTGGGAGACTAGTCAGGATCGAGGCAAAGATGAATGGAGCAAAGTACAGAGAGATCCTTGATGAAAACCTGCTCCAGAGCACTCAGGACCTCAGACTGGGGCGAAGATTCACCTTCCAACAGAACATCAACCCTATGCACACAGCCAAGACAACACAAGAGTGGCTTCGGGACAAGTATCAATGCCTTGTGTGGCCCAGCAAGAGCCTGGACTTGAACCCTATTTAACATCTCTGGAGAGACCTGAAAATAGCTGTGAAGCGACGCTCCCCATCCAACCTGACAGAGCTGACAGAGCTTGAGATGATCTGCAGAGAAGAATGGGAGAAACTCCCCAAATACAGGTGTGCCAAGCTGGTAGCGTCATACCCAAGAAGACTCAAGGCTGTAATCGCTGCGAAAGGTGCTTCAACAAAGTACTGAGTAAAGGGTCTGAATACTTATGTAAAATGTCATTTTAGTTTTTTTTTATTTTAATTTTTTAACAACATTTCTACAAACCTGTTTTTGATTTGTTATTTTGGGGTGTTGTGTATAGATTTATGAGGAGGGGAGGGGAGACAAAGTAATCAATTTTAGATTAAGGTTGTAACGTAACAAAATGTGGAAAAAGTCAAGGGGTCTGAATACTTTCCGAATGCACTGTACATGAAGTCTGACACATGATATTGGTGTTTGTGCATATAGTGACAGCTTGGATAAGAAGACGCTTGTATGTGCACCTGTGTGAGTACATAACATGCATGTCTGTGAATAAGTGTATAGGGACATGTCTATATGTAAGTTTGCCTGTATGGGTGCTAGAGTCCCTGACCTGTTGCTGTAGTTTGAACAGCTGCTGCTGTTTCTCCTGGAGCACCTGCAGCTGCTGCTCTGCAGACACCATGGCGTGGGACAGCGACTGCAGAGCCACCTGGGCTGCAGAGCTCAGTGCCGTGGACGCCTCGCCCACTGTGCCCGCCGACAGGCCACCCACCGCCGGGGTCACACCGAATGTGCTCACTGGGAGAAGAGGGCAAAGGTCAGGAGTAGAACTCAAAATCCCTGAGTAGGAACAGTGAAGATGTTTAATGTTCCATTTCACAAAGGGTCTGGATAAACCTTTACACAAGTAACAAGAAGCAGCTGAGGTAGGTACCTGTGAACATGCTTGCGTCGTCCCTCTCCACCCTGGTGCCGTCGCTGGTGGAGATACAGGTAAAGTGCAACGGCTCCACCTCCAGGAGCCCAGTGAGGGCCGTGAAGCTGCCCTCGGCCGCCGCACAGCTGCTTACCTTGCCGTTCCCTGCAATAGACACACACACAGGTTAAGTCATACACACACACCAGAGTACAGAGCAGAACAAAATGAATCCATTGATGAAGGAATTGGATAGGTGGAAGCAATATGGTGAAATATGGTGCAGACCTGAGAGAATTTCGGAAAAGTCAATCTCGTCTGACTGGACGCCGATGCTACTGTTGAAGGCATTCTTACAGGAGGAGCCACTGACCTCCAGGTCAAAAAGCACTGGGTCGAATGGGGAACTGTACAGGCCGTATCTGGGGAGGAGACACACGGTACAGAGCATTATAATTCACAAAGAGTCAAGCTGGGTTCAACACAAACTAGTTTTTATGGTAGTCTTCTCGCAACATTACAGTCGGTTATTTTTGGTTTCTTTAGGTCCTGAATGGGGTGTAAGGACACTAGAGGATGAAAAGGCCCACCTGGTCTGTAGCAAAGCCTCCAGGGGCGTGAGGCGGTCCTGCAGTTGCCGGGAGACAGCAGTGAGCAGAGAGGCACAGGCCGTGCTGCAGCCCGACAGGTCCTCATCCTTCACATAGTTAAGCAGCACAAAGTACCAGAACACCGACCCTGAGATAGAAAGAGAGACTTCGACACATGCCACTGCCTAGCAAAATCATGCACTTCCAAAACAATGCTGTTGATAATGCAGAAGCCTTCTACCCACGATTGTGTTATCAGGAAAAACATTATTTCTACTTACCACCTGTTGCTGCTGCAGGCAAGTAAGGCATATTGTCCAGCAGAGCATTCAGGAGATTCATGCCAAAGCCCTGCTGACTGGGCTCCCCTTTCCCATTACTGATGACATAACAGACAAAAACAAGTTAAAAAATGTGTACACCTACTACATCACACAAGCATCAACAAGGAGTATGACAGCGTATGTGTCACAACATCCATGAAAAGCCCAACTTACCTAATACAAAGTGCAAGAAAGCGGGCGCATTTGTGGGCTATACTCCGTCCAGCCTCAAAAAAACACACCCGCACAATGTCGGTCAGCCGTTTCCTTGTTTTCATCAGCAGAGCCTCCTTTCCTTCTCTCAGGCTGGAAGGAAAAGAACCAACATGCCCAATAATATTTGTACCATGTTTTGTGCTGGTACCATGTTGTGCTGCTGCCATGTTGTGTTGCTACCCTGCTGTGTTGTCGTCTTAGGTCTCTCTTTATGTAGTGTTGTGGTGTCTCTTCTCGTGATGTGTGTTCTGTCCTGTATTTTTAATCCCGGATCCATCCCCGCAGGAGGCCTTTTGCGTTTTTGTAGGCAGTCAATGTAAATAAGACTATATTCTACATTGACTTGCGTGGTTAAATAAAAATTAAATATTAATAAACACAATTCAATAACATTATGGGTGAACATTTAAACAAAATTGTGATCATTAACGTTTAAAAAAATCCCTTGCCGCCCCCCCCCCCCCCACAAAATTTAAAGGCACAGTTATCACAAAACATATTCTTTGCCATTAAAGCCCAACTAGACAATAAACTAAAAGGGCCTGGTGAACGTTGTGTATTTTAAATGAAACCGGAGGGAAAGAGGCAAACTTTAGGCTACTCTGGTGAATGTGCGAAGAGGCATGCAAGACAAGACATTGCGAGATACAGATTACCAAGACATATGCGCACAGTTCTGCCTGCCCCTCCTCTCTCCCCCCCCCCCCTTGCTCTTTGCTAATGATGAGTGTGTATTCAGTCTTCGGGCTGTTGCCTGTAGAATATCCTAGTTTATTCATGAGACCAATGTCGCCGGGATACGGAGGTGTCGTCGGGCCAGTCTTGCGAGCACAGGGTACTTGTCGTTGCTGAGTGGTTGGGGGTGTTTTTGTCTCATATGAAATTACAGCAGGCTACTGGCTCGCCTGCCCTTTCTCTTCGCTAATGATGCGAGTGTGTGTGTTCAGTGGAATATATCCTAGCCTGACCATTGATGATAGGTCTTAATTTACAGAAGTTGTGAGACATTGCAAACCATGAAGTCGCGAGATACAGCTTGATTACCGATAGATAGGTCTAGTGCACGGTTCTGATCTGCCTATACTGTGCTCCTCCCCTCTGTCCCTGCCCCTAGCTAGCTCGCTATGAAAGACGCAAGTGTTTGTGTTCTCGGAAGGTTGCAACTAATCAGTCTCCTCCATTCCAAAAATACCAAATTTTAGTAAGTTAGTTGAGGAATCAATTATTTTGGTGACAAATCTCCACCACTGCATCATCGTTGTTAACAGTTGGAAAATCGGAGGAGAAAGGCAAGCGACAGCAGCGAAGTTCAGTATGGCAATACTTTGAGAAGTTAAATGTGAAGGTGGAGAAATTCAAACTTTGCGAGGTGGAATTGAGGTACAGTAATGGTAGTGCGGGGGCAACACGCAACCATCTGAAAGGGACATAAACCGTTGGTGGCAACAGCTGCATTGTGAATTCACATGGAATTGTATGTTTTTTTGGGGGGGGGGGCAATAAAAAAAATGGTTGTGTCACATCCCTAGTGAAAATGTTGAGATATCATGTGACCAAAAACAGTACAGTAATAATATCTAATCTCAGAAACATATACACGCGGTAAAGTAACAATGGAACACAGACCATGGTGGATAGTGCAAGGATGCCGTCATTGGCGGGCGTTCAAAAAATCTGGATATTTGTCAAATCCGACATGATTTATGTCTTCTAACAGGCCTACAATGTTATTAAAATCTGATTTGGATATATTTAGCTGTTCCCCGCTGCATAATATTTAGAAGATGTCCTTTTCGGGTTTAGAACTCCCGTTCGTATAATCAAATTGTATTTGTCACATGCGCCAAATACAACAGGTGTAGACCTAGTTAGCCATATAGAAAATCTGTGGTGGTAGTTGAAGCAGTTGATAAGTGTAATGCAGTTGATTGGTGACGACATGAACGATTGGGGTTGACATCCATACAAGCACTATACTCTGACTTGTACCCTTACAGTGTAAAACACACATATAAACAGCCTAAATGTAGACAAATTTTGATGGCCGTCTCGATTATCCCCAGAGTGGTAATTCCATTGATCTCTTTACCGCATGTATAGAGCATCTCTGTATCCCTATGAATATCTCATCTCCTTCTTGCATCCCACATTCATCCTCTTAGGCCCACCTGCAGGGTCCGTTGGAGTACACTCCAGCCAACCAGCAGAGGCAGTCAAGGATGAGGCTCTGGGAGTGCTCTGTGCCAGGGCCCTCATCCGCCCCCTTACACAGCCCGTTCAAAAGCTTCTCATGGAAATCTGGAAACTGCAGCATGGCACAGCGCTGGACTCTGAAAAAGACAGGAGCAACATACATACAATTCAGTTAGTTATGTTTTACTACTATGATATAACGAGTATTGAAGTAACAAGACGCATGTCCGTTCTCAAACTGTGCAAGATCATGAAATAACGCATTTTATTAAGGTGTTGGGATTTTACAATAGTTCAGTGTTTTTCGTGAAACAACGGTACTAAGGACCGCACCTTTCTTTGGGTATGGAGGTCTTCTTAAACCTTCGGATTGTGACGGACACCTCCTGTAGCAGGTCGCAGCCGCGGAGGTTGTCAGGTTTCTTCGACTGAGCAGGAAAATCTGCTTTGGAAGTGGAGGCCTTTTCCTAAATGGGAGAGGCATTTTAAAGACGGAAAACAGTACAGTGTCCAAAGAGGGATATTTTAAAATTGTAGAGCTGTAAACTAAGAGAAAATGTCCTCCTTCAAGAATGGGACGTTGCTGGTATGAGGAAGCCACATCCAATCAATTTGACACCTTCAACTTCTCACTGAGAACATGGCAATACCATTATTCTCCCACCAGATGGAGACAAAGGAGAAAGCTACAATCAAGGTCATCCATGCACTCAATTTACACAACTGTACAATCAGTCAAAAGTGCCTTGTGTGCAGCAGAGAAGGACTACTGAAATAAACTGAAGTAAAATTGCATTTGTTTTCCAATGCTTTGCCCTCTGTACCTTCGTGGCTTGTGCCCTCTGCAGCAGGGTGGAGAGGGAATGGCCCTTGCTGCTCTGAGGCTTGGCAGCGGGCATCCTCACCACCGGCATGGGGCTCTCCTCCATGCCCTTGTCGCTCACCGCCTTGATGTGCACCAGGAACGAGCGGTACTTGCCCCCAGCCATGCCTGCAGGGAGGGGGACAAACCAGCTGAAAACATCTAACATACAATACGTACATTGCCAGGGGGGGAGGATTCAGATAAACAGCGGCATGCAGATCATCTTTCTCCAAGAAAAAGTTGGGAAGACATATACTGGAGGGACAAAAATGGCCAAGGTAAGATTTGTTCAATGTGACTCAATGTAAAAGTTTGCAGATATTGCTACCTTTGACCAGCTTGGGGCTGGTGAGGCTCAGCATCCCAGCATGGCCTGAGAGGTCCAGTCCACTGGCCAACCACACGGGACCACACAGGATATCCTCCTTATGATCTTCTAAGAAGGTGCACAGCCTGGAGCCTGGAAGAGGAAGAGCAATGTTATGAAACCTCTGCTAGGCTGAGGAACCCCTCGGATTGCGGCTTCACCCTCCGAATCACTAGTAACACTAATCATCTACAATGTGGCAACCCAACACACAATAATCAAGTGTCAAACACTGACTGCGTCTATCAACCCTGGCTGCCTTTTCATGCAGCTTTCTACCTGATGTCTCTTCGATGTCCATGAAATGGATGTCATCTGTAAAGTCGTGCAAAAGTGGCTGTCCATTCCTCTCCCCATTGGCATGGAGGACATGGGACAGGGGGAAGGAGATCTGTCTGTCAACTGCCGTCTCTGGAGAGAAAAGGAAAGAAAAAAAATCACATTTGAGACAGTAGGCATCGGCAAATAAGATATGTCAAGCAAGATCATAAATGAAACAATCAATATTCCCCTGCACAAAGGCTAGTTATTTATGGCAGCCAGTCCTCTTCATTGCAGGTCTCCAGACAGCGACCCTTTGACTTGACTGTACGAGTTAAAAATGTTATTGTCGCACTGGTGCGATCTGCACATTCTACCTGGTCACAAGCAAAACGTCATATTTTGGGGCGATTAAAACCATGAATGTCAAACAGCAAAGTGCATTATCTTCATGATTCTCGTAATAAAAAGTGCCCGCCCTGCCGCTGTGCCGACTGCTCAAAACAAGATGGACACTGCATCCAAGTTGCTTTTTAATATGAATTCACGTTTACTGTATTGTACTATTAGTTTGAGTGTCTTGCTCTCTGCAAAACACTAGCTAATTGGTCTTAAGAAGCTGGAATATGCCTAGAATAAAATTTGATTTGAAATAACACTAATTCCTAATGCTAATCGCCAACTAACAAATACTTATTTTCCACCATAATTTGCAAATAAATTCATTAAAAATCCTACAATGTGATTTTCTGGATTTTTTCTCTCTCATTTTGTCTGTCATAGTTGAAGTGTACCTATGATGAAAATTACAGGCCTCTCATCTTTTTAAGTGGGAGAACTTGCACAATTGGTGGCTGACTAAATACTTTTTTGCCCCACTGTAGCTAATGCACTGAGCTAGGGCAAAGCAAAAGTTAACTAATACAAGATGCTAGATCAGCATGTTTTTGATTTAACTAGGCAAGTCAGTTAAGAATAAATTCTTATTTACAATGACGGCTTACCACGGCCAAAACCGGATGATGGGGGGGCCAATTGTGCGCCGCACTATCGTACTCGCAATCACGGCAGGGTGTGATACAGCATGTTGTTTGTGCAACACTATGCTGAATCAAGAGAGCCTATAGTATATTCTAAAATCTTTGTATACAAGTAACATCTATTCTTATGTAATTAGGGTCCCCTGGAAAACACTGACCAACAATTTGGTTCCTACCAAATTTGAAGTGATATCAAATCTCAACCATTTATCTTTTCCAGTGAGGAAGAAATGGATGTCTTTTTGTATGGTGGAGTACGCAAAATAGGTCAATTTTGAGCATCTTTATCTCTTTAATGTCCTCAACTGGCAGCTTCATTAAATAGTTCCAGCAAAACAACAGTCTCAACGTCAACAGTGAAGAGGCGACTCCGGGATGCTGGCAGAGTTGCAAAGAAAAAGCCATCTCAGACTGGCCAATAAAAAGAAACAATTAAGATGGGCAAAAGAACAGACACTGGACAGAGGAACTCTGCCTAGAAGGCCAGCATCCCGGAGTCACAGCTTCACGGTTGACGTTGAGACTGTTGTATTGCGGGTACTATTTAATGAAGCTGCCAGTTGAGGACTTGTGAGGCGTCGGATTCTCAATCTTGACACTAATGTACTTGTACTCTTGCTCAGTTGTGCACCGGGGCCTCCCACTCCTCTTTCTATTCTGGTTAGAGCCAGTTCGCGCTATTCTGTGAAGGGAGTAGTACACAGTGCTGTATGATATCTTCGGTTTCTTAGCAATTTCTCGCATGGAGTAGCCTTTATTTCTCAGAACAAGAATAGACTGACGAGTTTCAGAAAAAAGCGCTTTGTTTCTGGCCATTTTGAGCCTGTAATCGAAGCCACAAATGATGATGCTCCAGATACTCAACTAGTCTAAAAAAGGCCAGTTTTACTGCCTCTTTAATCTGAACAACAGTTTTCAGCTGTGCTAACATAATTGCAAAAGGGTTTTCTAATGATCAATTAGCCTTTTAAAATGATAAACTTGGATTAGCTAACACAACGGGCCGTTGGAACACAGGAGTGAAGGTTGCTGATAATGGGCCTCTGTACGCCTATGTAGATATTCCATAAAAAATCTATATAATCTCGCATCCAGAACCAAGTGTGTCATATGGTGAGGGGACTAGTAACTTTATGATCAAACTTTGTCAATGTAGAAGCATACATTTTTAATACTTGGTTCATCATACTTTGATCTGGTTTTATTCAAATGACCATTCAACTTTTTCAATAAATTATAAAATAGATAACCCTGTTTGTAAACTTTTAAATGACATCAAATTGAACTGTTAATCTTTTCCAGTGATGAAGCCATGGATGTCTCATGGTAGGGTGGGGTATGTAAAATGGGTCAACATTAAGCACCTTTATCTCTTGAATGTTTTCACATTCAGTTAAAAATATATATTATTAAGGCCGACAATTTTATTATTATTTTTTTTTAAATTGGCCCACTATGTGCAAACGTATGGATAGTTGTTTAAATCAAAAGGGATGCTGTCGAAAAGAGATTGAATTCAAAAATGGTAAGGCAATGCACATGGAATCCAGACATTAAAACTGAATTCAACAATATTCAAAAATGTATAAGTTAGTAGGGAATTAACTAAATGTATTGAAAATTCATACTTTTGCCCAAACGTATCATAAGACATGAACAGAATGCATCAGTGATTCGTATTTCCTGCAACTTTCTGAAGAGAATGAAAATTCCCCGTCTATGTGCGGTGTGCTTTGCGTAGCCGTTAGCGATGATGCTAATTAAAAGTATTCTGGTAGAAGGAAAGGCTTTACCAAAAACCTTCTCAATTAAATGTTGACTACAAAGTAGCCTGTATGAGTTAGAGAATGATATCATGATTATTTGTATCAATCCAGGAGGTGTTTGTTTCGAAAATTGGCATCCCATGTGTGCCACAAAAAACTGCTAAACAGCTTCTTGCTAGGTGCACACTGGAATTACATCACACATTTTTCCCAGACCTCTCCTGGTGTGGTTTAAGCACTGTTGTGGACTTCAAGCAACCATTTTTTAGTTTTTCTATTAAAAAAGTGTGATTGTTTTTTTTCAGGTTTTTGTTCTGAAAGGAAAACAGAAACCTGGAAAAACAAAACTGAGAACGGAATTTGGGATAACACAAAACAGAACCCAGCAAAGAATACAACTGATTTTATAGGGCCCTAGGAGCCCTATTTTGGAATAGAACAAAAATAGCCTAATTGTCAAACCAAAATTCATGACAATCGCTGGATTAACTTCTTAATTGAATACCATCTCAGTAGTCCAACACACTTCTTAATAGATCACTTTGACTGACTTTATAAGATTATTACTCCTATTTTTCTTATTGTGTGACCCTGTGAAAAATAGTTTTTCGGGTGCGACCAAATCATGGGCTGGTGCCACAAACTGAAAAGGTTTGTGGCACCAGCGCCACCAGGTGAAAATGTTACTCAGGAGTCCTGCATTGTCTATGCTCAAGATACTATATTTAAAACATTTGCCAAGGCAACAAAGAGATAGCGCTGAGTGACCTCACCGTTGACCTTGCCCAGACCTGGGGCCTTGTTCTTCAGCAGGGTGATCTGGATCTGAGGAATGTTAGTGATGTTGGCATTCATGACGAACTTGAAGTCCACATGGCCCACCATGCAGGCCTTGGGAAGGACCAGTTCAAACACATGCTCGTCCCAGCTGGAGCTACAAACAACAAAGAAAGCATGGCCGCATTATTCACCTACTCAAATATTTCCTAAAATCAAGACATCCTAGGCTACATTTTTTTTTTAATAGGAGCATGTGAGATTGTTAACATACAAGTTAAAAAGGAACATGTAGCTGTGGTTCTCAATGAGGAATTTAAAGTGTGTGTATATTCCAAATGTACAGCCATTGTGATTGTTTATTAATAGTGTGAAATTTGTGGATAGACTTACGAGAAATGACTCACTGACTGCACACACCCATAAGGATTCTACTCGCACCCATACCCACCCAGTCATACCCACACGTCCGTACCTGTCACTCTGCAGCTTCCAGGTGCGTGTGTGCTGGGCGGCGTCTCCATGGTGCTGCTGGTGCAAGTGCTGGGGGTGGCGACGCTGCTGCTGCTCCTGCTGCACCTCCACCCAGCAGGGCGGCACTGTGGCCGAGAAGCGCGGCGTCAGTGTTTCGAAGCGCGTCAGCTCCACCAGCGATGTTAGGTTCTCCACAGCCAACACTTGGTCCACCAGGAGGTCAACTCCTTAACGGGAGAATATTTTTTTAAAGGCCACAGGGATCTAAAGAACTTATGAAACCGGAAAATGTATTGTTGACATTTCACAGTCTGTACAGTATAATGTTGTCAATCAGCATATGATTTCACTGGAAAGAGGGTTCCAATAAGCAATGACTAGTCAGTTATCAAAATCCATTAAATACATTTCATAGGTGTTCATAGTCAGCAAAAGTGAAATGAGGCAATAGGGCTGCACAGTTATTGAATGAGCGGAGAAGCAGCAGGGACGTGAAGTGTAAAGGGGTCTGTGTCTCCTACCTGTGATCCCTGGGCTCGAGGGATTGGAGGAGGAGGGCTTCGTCCCCTCCAACAGCTGTTCAGCCCCTTTAGAAAGGGGGCCATCGACAAAAATGTCGCTGTCATCTACATCGTCACACACACCTCCAATTTGAAGGAAATGAAGTTCTCCACCTAGAAGGGGGGGTTAGATAACTGAAGTCAGACTTAACATTCTTAATGTGAAATGGATCCAAAGACGTCATAAATACATTTCTGCATATTTGTCATTTTAACACAATAACTGCTCTACCAAAGAAATTAATTTTCCCTTAAAATCACTCATCCCTGCTTGAAAACTATGATGTGCACAGTTCTTCAAATATTCGAACAGACTTTGGTATTAGAATACTTTTGAATATAATTTGTGAGAAATTAAGCCTATTTTAACACTGAAAAAGCTTTTTCTAAGTTAAAATATCCATGTGACATTGTACACAGTTCCTTCATTGTACACAGGGTACACAGTTCCTTCAGAAATGATTCACAACCCTTTACTTTTCCACATTGTTGTTAAAGCCTGAATTTAAAATGGATTACATTTAGATTTGTCACTGGCCGACACACTACCCCATAAAGTCAAAGTGGAATTGTATTTTTTTTCTTCTTTTCTTTACAAATTAAAAAATTAAAGGCTGCAATGTCTTGAGTCATTAAATATTCAACCCCTTTGTTGAGTCATTAAATATTCAACCCCTTTGTCATGGCAAGCCTAAATAAATTAATGAGTAAAAACCGTGCTAACAAGTCACATAATAAATTGCATGGACTCACTCTGTGTGCAATAAGTGTTCTAACATGATTTTTTAATGACTACCTCATCTATGTACCCCACACATACAGATAACTGTGAGGTCCCTCAGTTGAACAATGCATTTTAAACACAGATTCAACCACAAAGATCAGAGAGGTTTTCCAATGCCTCACAAAAGGCACCTATTGGTAGAAGGCAACAAAAATAAAAAGCAGACATTGAATATGGTGAGTATGGTGAAGTTATTAATTACACTTTGGATGGTGTATCAATACACCCAGTCACTACAAAGATACATTCCTAACTCAGTTGCCAGAGAGGAAGGGACAACTACAGAGTTTAATGGCTGTGATAGGAGAAAACTGAGGACGGATCAACAACATTGTAGTGGCGCCACAACAGTAACCTAATTTACAAAGTCAAAAGGAAGCCTGTACTAAATAAAAAAATATTCTAAAACATGCATCCTGTTTGCAACAAGGCAACAAGAAATTCACTTTTTGTCTTGAATACAAAGTATTGGATTTGCCCACAGCATAATACTGATTACCACCATATTTCTAAGCATAGTGATGGCTGCATCATGTTATAGGTATTGTTTTTTTTTTTAAACTAGACAAGTCAGTTAAGAACAAATTCTTATTTACAATGACGGCCTAGGAACAGTGGGTTAACTGCCTTGTTCAGGGGCAGAACGACAGATTTTTACCTTGTTAGCTCAGGCATTCGATCTAGCAACCTTTCAGTTACTAGCCCAACGTTGTAACCACTAGGCGACCTGGCGACCCAGTTTTTCAGGATTAAAAAAAAAAATGGAATGGAGCTAAGCACAGGCAAAATCCGAGAGGAAAACCTGGTTCACTCAGCGATCCACCAGACACTGGGAGATGAATTAATCTTTCAGCAGGACAATAACCTAAAACACAGGGCCAAATCTACCATGAATGTTCCTGAGTGGCCTAGTTACAGTTTTTACTTAAATCTAATTGAAAATCTATGGCAAGACCTGAACATGGTTGTCTAGCAATAATCAACAACTAATTGGACAGAGCTTGAAGAATTAAAAAAAAATCAAATTAAAAATAAATAAATGGGCAAATGTTGCACACTCCAGGTGTGGAAAGCTCTTAGAGACTTACCCAGATAGACTCACAGCTGTAATTGCTGCCAAAGGTGCTTCTGCAAAGTATTAAGTCATTGAATACTTATGTAAATTAGATATTTCTGTATTTTATTTGTTTATACATTTGCAAAGATGAGTGAGGAAAAAAATCTTTAATCCATTTTGAATTCAGGCAGTAACAACAAAATGTGAAATTAGTCAAGGGGTCTGAATAGTTTCCATGACACTAAATGATTCATTACCTCGTACCCCTGCATATTCACTCTGTACTGGTACTACTTATATATAGCCTCGTTTTTATTGTTACTATTTCCTTTATTATTAATTGCTTTTTAACTCTGCACTGTTGAGAAGGGGCTCGTAAGTAAGCATTTCACTGGAAAGTCCACACCTGTTGTATTCAGCGCATGTGACTATGACATTTGGTAACTAGTGACGACCGGTATCCTTCAAGTAGCTTGTAGTTTATGTTGGCCAAACCAAGTGGCAAAGTGACTCGATGTGTGTAAAAAGTTGAGTGATAGTTCAATAATGCAATGCAATATAAAAAAAATGCTGAGGAGTAGGCTATAAAGTGTCGCACAGTATACCGAAACGTCTATACTTGATCCATACTAGAACATGAAAAAAAAGGTTCTGTAGTAGAATTTGTTACATTCAGTACTTCTGTCAAACAAGCCTCACATCGTGTACTGATTGAAAGTGCAGCTGAAATCTCCTAGCTCGAGTGCGCAGTGGCTGCTCCACTCTTTTCTAGCTCTAGCCCAGGGATCATCAACTAGATTCAGCCAAGAGCCGATTCTTTTCTTGAGCAGATGGTCAGGGGGCCGTAACATAACTACAAACAATCTGTACACTGCAAACTGACAACAAGAAGCACAAACAGATATATTTTTAACCAAAACCATTTCAAACCTTGCTTAGGTTTGTATACAATCACATACAGGTGAAGTCGGAAGTTTACATACACTTAGGTTGGAGTCATTAAAACCCGTTTTCAACCACTCAACAAATTTCTTGTTAACAGACTTGCCAAAACTATAGTTTGTTAGGACATCTACTTTGTGCATGACAAGTAATTTTTCCAACAATTGTTAACAGACAGATTATTTCACATAATTCACTGTATCACAATTCCAGTGGGTCAGAAGTTTACATACACTAAGTTGACTGTGCCTTTAATAAACAGCTTGGAAAATTCCAGAAATTATGTCATGGCTTTAGAAGCTTCTGATAGGCTAATTGACATCACTTGAGTAAATTGGAGGTGTACCCGTGGATGTATTTCAAGGCCTACCTTCAAACCCAGTGCCTCTTGGCTTGACATCATGGGAAAATCTAAAGAAATCAGCCAAGCCCTCAGAAAAATAATTGTAGACCTCCACAAGTCTAGTTCATCCTTGGGAGCAATTTCCAAATGCCTGAAGGTACCACATTCATCTGTACAAACAATAGTACGCAAATATAAACACCATGGGACCACGCAGCCGTCATTCCGCTCAGGAAGGAGATGCGTTCTGTCTCCTAGAGATGAACGTACTTTGTTTGCGAAAAGTGCAAATCAATCCCAGAACAACAGCGAAGGACCTTGTGAAGATGCTGGAGGAAACAGGTACAAAAGTATCTACGGTATAGTAAAAGTTACCACAGTAAAACGAGTCCTATATCGACATAACCCTAAAGGCCACCCAGCAAGGAAGAAGCCACTGCTCCAAAACCGCCATAAAAAAGCCAGACTACGGTTTGCAACTGCACATGGGGACAAAGATCGTACTATTTGGAGAAATGTCCTCTGGTCTGAGGAAACAAAAATATAACTGTTTGGCCATAATGACCATCGTTATGTTAGGAGGAAAAAGGGGGAGGCTTGCAAGCTGAAGAACACCATCCCAACCGTGAAGCACGGGGGTGGCAGGATCATGTTGTGGGGGTGCCTTGCTGCAGCAGGGACTGGTGCACTTCACAAAATAGATGGCATCATAAGGCAGGAAAATGATGTGTATATATTGAAGCAACATCTCAAGACATCAGTCAGGAAGTTAAAGCTTGATCGCAAATGGGTCTTCCAAATGGACAATGACCCCAAGCACACTCGCAAAGTTGTGGCAAAATGGCTTAAGGACAACAAAGTCAAGGTATTAGAGTGGCCTTCACAAAGCCCTGACCTCAATCCTGTAGAAAATTTGTGGGCAAAACTGAAAAAGCATATGCGAGCAAGGAGGCCTACAAACCTGACTCAGCTACACCAGCTCTGTCAGGAGGAATGGGCCAAAATTCACTCAATTTACTGTGGAAAGCTTGTGGGAGGCTAGCCAGAACATTTGAACCAAGTTCAACAATTTAAATGCAATGCTACCAAATACACTCAATTAGTATGTAAACTTCTGACCCACTGGGAATGTGATGAAAGAAATTAAATCTGAAATAAATCACTCTACTCTTATTCTAACTTACCTAAAACAGGGACTTTTTAATAGGATTAAATGCCAGGAATTGTGAAAAACTGAGTTTAAATGTATTTGGCTAAGGTGTATGTAAACTTCCAACTTCAACTGCATCTCTCTATTATGCTTAGGAATACTTTGAAACAGATTTTCAAAATTAAAATCATTTGGAGCTGATTTGCTAGGGTTTTTACAGTCTTATGTCCAAATTATTAGATTGTTTTAAAAAAAATCAACCGCAGGCCAAATTCATGCTAGCTCCACAGAAGTTAAGATACTTGAATAATGCAACCCGCCATGTAGAAATTTTGAAACTACTAATTACTGTTCGCAAAACATTACAGTAGCTTCCAGCTTTGTAGGCTAACTTCCTTGCCACCTTTCAGCTGAAGCTAACATCAATTCACTACCCTAGTGCTTGCAAACCATAACGCAAAGTTAGTTACAAGCTAGCCTTGGCTACTGCATCTCTCTCTACCTCCCTCCGTCTGCAGACTTCAATCTCACACACACACCGGCTCCGCTGCAGCAATAGCGCACCAGCCTCTCTCCCTCGCGCAGCAGTGCTCAGGTTAAAAACGCAAGTAACAACAAAAATAATAACATTTATTTAGAATATACAGATATTCTACAAAAATTCATGATACTATTCCAATAGTGAAATTATTTAAAACCCCCACTTGTTTCTTTTTCTACTTTCGATGAATGCCAGCCTGCAGCACAGACTGTAAAACAGCTGGTGGACCAGGCCACACAAGTGTTCAAAAACAAACCTGACTCCCTAGAACACATTACCCCCTCCAGGCCTTGCTCACATGTCAGACACACACACACACACACACACACACACACACACACACACACACACACACACACACACACACACACACACACACAGCAGGTCATATTTTTTCATTGTTGTATCATATATAGTAATCACTTATCCAGGCGTTGGCAGATTATTACAATGATGCAGATTATGTTGTACTATTAAAACCTGGGGAATCTAAGTAACGCCATTTCTGCCCTAGACTCTGAGTCAGTCCTCACCTTTAGTGCAAGCGCACAGGCGGTCAGTCCCGGAGCAGTAGGTGACAGAGACGAAAGGGTCAATCTCATTCACAGTCCCATCCGTCTTGGGCGGCTCCACTTTGGCCAGGACCTCCAAAGTGGAAAGGTCTAGGATCATGATGTACCCTGCCTGAGTGGTGACCACCAGGTGGCCCAGTCCGGCCACGTCTGCCTGCTTCACCTTGGTGCTGCTGGTACCAGTCCCTGGCCCACACCCAGACCCATGGCCGCAGCCAGTGCCATTTTTAAGCCCACGCTGAGGTTTCTCCTCGGGGGCCTCCTCGCTGTCGTCTTCCCTCCCGTCCAGCACGTCTGGCGGGAGCAGAATGAGGGAGGTGACGGCGTCCCGGGGGTCTCTGATGTGCTGCACCTTGACAGGCTCCTCCTCCAGAGTGACAATGCGGGTGGAGTAGTTGAGCTTGTAGAGGGCCAGGTAGCCTCCACCCCCACAGCCTCCCAGGGCCCTGGACGGCTGTTGCTGCTGCTGGTCAGGCGGGGGCAGGATGAGTGGGGTCTGAGGGGGCGAGGCGGAGGCGAGGGCTTCGTGTCCGTTGGCCAGTGTGGGCAGGGGCTGGAGCTCTCCCTTGCGGCGGCTGCAGAGGGCTGAGTGGAGGCGGTTGAGGTTGTTGAGGACCTCCACCTGGTTGATGGCACTGAGAGACTCCACAGAGCAGGGCTGTAGCCCCACCAGCAGGTGCACACCGTCTGAGCAGGGCGTGATGGAGTCCACGTAGAGGTTCTCCTCCTCCAGCTGCTTGGGCAGCCGCAAACACTGCACCAGGGCTCCCGGCCGCGGCGCAAGCGAGCTCCACTTGTCCCCGTCCAGGGTGGCTAAGTTGGCGGCAGCGTCTGCAAACTGCTGGATGTAGGTGATGGGCGGGTCCTGGAGCAGCAGCTGCTCGTGGGTGTCAAACTCCATCTCGATAATCTGCGGCACGGAGAAGCCCTCCTCGTGCAGCCCCTTGCTCATCAGATTGTTCATCTGGGCAAACACCTTGCCCGACGACTTCTCCTCCGACTCCTTGAAGCTGTAGAGCAAGAGCACGGGCATAGTCCTGCGCACAGTGGGCGCGGCCGAGTTGGGCGAGCCCAGCTCCAAGGGAGGGAGGTTACAGGTCTCTATCTCCATGGGGCCCTGGTCAGGCACAACATGGAGAGGCTCGGGGCCCTGAGTCCTAAGGGGGCCGTCCATGGAGCGGCGGGAGGAGGGGAGTGAGGCAGCAAGGTAACTGAGCAGGCCTCCAGCCAGCAGGCAGGGGAAAGGAATGTTGTGGTGCTCTGGGGGCTTCTCCTTGGCCTTGTCGGCCTTGGCCTGGGCCAGGGAAGGGTTGGCACCCAGCTCCTCCAGGTCCTTGACTGTGTCCTCCAACACGCTGGCCACAACCTCCCACTGGAGCTTCTCTGGCTGCTGCAGGACGCTGAGCGCTGTTACGCCCAGGCTCACCTCCATGCTCTCCCTCTGGGACGGGTGGCCTGGGAACAGGAAAGACACAAATAAATGCGATTGGCCATCTTATGGATACCTAGAAAGTAGTCTACGGACCGAAAGAGTAAGAAGATTTGAAGAGTGGCTTCATACCCGTCACTGACTCTGATCTGGAATGCTCTTCACTGTCAGAGTCCTCCAACTGGTCATCACTGGCAGAGAAACAAAGAAAAAAAGGTCCTAACAGATTTCCTTTTTTTTTTTTTACACATACACATACACTAGGTGTGCATCGAGTAAGTGTGTCCAGTAGTACCTGTCCCCCTCTAGTTTTGGTATGTCTGAGCAGCTTGAGGAGTCCTCTAGCCAGGCTAAGGTAGGCCTCCTGGACTCCTGGGTCCCCAGGGCCTGCTCGCTCCCAGACAGAATCAGCTGTCGCAGGATCGCCGGGTCGTAGGGGTTGATTTCAAATTTCAAGTGCACCTGAGGGGAAAGAAATCATGAATCATCAAATCAAACAGAAATAACAACAGCCATATAGAGATACATGTATTATTTATTCATGACTTCATAAGTTTTATGTATGTCAATAAAGTCTGACATCCAGGACTCACGCTCATGCCACCCAGACAACCACCCACACACACACACCAAAAGCATAGCATGGAGGCAGATATCAGCAAAACTCTACTTCTTTACCCAATGACATTACTTTGAAATATTGACTTCACCAGTGCTCCTAGGGCCAGATCAAACCTTCACGTTGTCATCACTATCACGTTTCCACCACACCGCGCAGCCTTACCTTCATGAGCTTGGACACGTCCCAGATGCAGATTTTGCCACGCTTTGTGGCGGCTGCCAGGAAGTGGGGGCAGCTGCCGAAGCCGTAGCAGGCGATCTTATCTGAGCCGTCGGGGGTGGGGAACTGGGCGGGGCTGGTGGCGAGCGTGACGGACAGGGGAACGTTCTGGGTGTGCTCACCCTTCACAAACGGACAGTTGGGGGAATGTCGCTCGTGCTCGGACCTGACGAGAAGGCGGAGGTCATGGTCATTATGTTGTTTAGAGGTAAATGATTGTGCGATCTGAATGTTCTGTGGTGTGTGTGAGAGTGAGAGAGAGAGAGAGAGAGAGTGCGGAGCGATTAGTAGTTTTTGTGATCGGTTCCATTTCAGTTAAATTATTTAAAAGTAGTCACGGTTTGAGATTTGTTTTAAATGCATTAAAAGCCAATATAAAATAATGACATTACAATGATGTTAGAGTTTTTTTGTGCGTCCAGAGATCTGTGCGTCCAGAGATCTGTAAATAATGACGAGATGCTCATGCCTCTGCCCTAAGATTGGGAGTCGTTGTCCTCAAGGCAGGCAACAAGGTTAGGTCCAAAATAAACCAATAGAAATGCATTGGGATTATTTTGGACAGATTTTGTTGAGTGTAACCTCTCGCTTCGCCTCTTTCTCTCTGGCCCATGTCCAAGACTGAAATAAATGGTGCAATGGATTATGGTGACTGTAGTTAATTACCACCTTTCTGCGCTGAACTAGACTGAATATTTGTTTAATGAAAACTACAGCGCCAGCACCTCACATAGCGCAAGAGTTGATTTCTCTTGTGAATTATTGGATTTCTCTCTAGAGAAACGACTCTTTAGGACAACAAAAACAACCCCGAAATGAATGAATTCAAGTAATTGAACCGACGCCGGTCACTAAATTCTATTATAATCCCAAAAATTTACAAAATGTTGGTTAATCGCTCAGCACTAATGAGTGACTCACCATGGTTCATCAGTGGGCTCCCAACACACTAGGCAGACACTGCATGTGAAACACATTGCCCTGTCATCACCGGTAGAGGCAGGCTGCAGAGAGAGAAAAGGAATTTCACAACAGGAAGGAACTCCAAGCCAAGCATCATGAGGCTCAGCTATACACAATAAAAAAAACAGCTAATCTTTTACACTTTATGTACAGAAATATTATGCCTCTTTATACTGCATCAGCAATAATGTGTCATGCCGCAACTTGAGTCTCAAACGGCATGCAAACTACTGTGTGCGTGCATTATAAACATGTAATTGGAGGATCAAATGTACATTTTTCTTCACTATGTAAGCATTAGAGGGAGAGATGATGGGAGAGGAGGTGTCCTTACACTGCCTACCTGGTGGTAAAATCCTGCTTGGGCCATGGGGTCAGGCTGTGCCCACCTGTACCCGGCATGGGGCCACGACATGAATGTTTCTCTCCTATTTGCCTCACTGTACATCAATGATCTGAAAGACAGACAGCAAGGGTCAACTTGTCAATACAGAAATATAGGCAAAAGGAACGAAATACATCTGATTGGTATTGGCGAGATGAGGTTATTTGAGTCATTAACACCTCTGGTGCATTGAGGTTTGTCATGGTTTAAGGTCCTGCTCACCTATCTACAGAGCGCCCTGGGCCCACCCCCAGCTCAGGCCGTGCACTTGGTAAGAGGTAGGAGAGCCTGTCCATGATGGACGAGGCCACAGACAAGGCAGCGACGTTCTGGTTGATCTTCTTCAGCTCAGTCACGATGGCACTGGCGACCAACTTTAGCACATGGTGTGGAAGATGAAACGTCACTGTTGCCCACTGGAGAGAGAGGGACAGACAGTGTTAGGGGAAAGAGGAGAGAGCAGTGTCCAGCGAGCCTAGTTGAATTTTTGTAATACCGCATCCCATCCCTGCTGGTACAAATAAAAATTAAACCACCATGGTTTGCCCCATTTCCTATATATTATACAATGTATGTATTATACAATGTATGTAAATTCTGTGAGGCCAGTTGGAAAGTGAAAAGCGAAATTCATTATTGGGACAGAAGTTGATTGTTACAGGATTGTGAGTTAAAAAGGAAGAGAGGTTGGACGTTGGGTAAACTTCCAATATCAGGCCTTGGTGTATTTATTTTAATACAAGGGAGACAAATACAACAACAAAAAACGTTCACAATATAGGTACGTCACGGTATACCAAGATATATCACTGGGCACTAAATGAAATAGTGCAACAGCAAAGTGATCTTGATGTAACAGAGTGCTGGTTGGTGCTGAAGGCCGAGGAGCGGATTCTTCTACCATGGTTCTCAGCAATGGAAGTGATGGAACCAGTGCTAAAAATACGTGCATGAGTAAACAGAGTCGTGTCTGGGGTTTAATAGTGGGAACCAAGTTAGAGATTTCAGAGAGTTCCCTACCAAACCCACTCCCGTTTCCCGGGATAAATAAACCGGTAAATTATCATTTATTATTCATATGAACAGCATGACGTGAAACGGAACAGTAATATGCAATGTCTAAATCTGGCTTCCCACGGTAGGGTAGGCCTACCTACTTTTATTAATTCAGCTGCGTAAATCTTCACTAAAACTAATGCCACCGAGGAAGATAGCTACATCTGCAAGGGCAAAATGAAATGGAGCCTACACCAGACGGTTCGACAACAAGTTTCATCCGGACCTACATCCATGCAAGTGTTCCAATGCAAGTGTAGAGGGGGCTTCAGCAAGAGAACAGGGGGGTTTGGCGGCAAAACGTTCTAGAACGATGCAGTCTTACCTCAAGGCGATGTAAGCACTGGATGAAATTCTAGCAGAAATTGCTGCGAGCGACAGCTTCTCCTACCATGCTATTGCAAACAGTATTGCGGTACACACATCTACCATATCGGCCAGACTGTTCCAAACGTGTGCTGCAGTCCAATTTGAACTTGAGCCCTTTCCCACTCTCTTCACGTTGCCTACCCCTGTAGCATGTCATCACTGACCTCTGACTTGCTAAAGTTATGTGCAATCTTCCTCACTTCCTCCACTGTGCTGTGTAGATCCCCTCTCAGCTCGTAGCCTACTGGGTGTCTTCTTCAACGTCAACACAAAGTTTATGTTAACATTTAAATGTATTTTATGCCGTAGCTATATTTGGATAGGATGTATGCTAGCCTAAGTGTATTTGACCAACATTCTACTTTGTCAGGTGTTGATTTATTTAACTATCATAAAACAAAACCTTGTAAGATTATCGATGACTATTGCTTTAGAATTACCATTAAAGTTAGATTTTATGTATATACGTCGCACATGATCCTGTACGATGGTTGTATATGCTTTAGAACGACACCTCCTGTTTTGGCGGGAAATACCGGGTTACCCAGGAGAAAAGTTATTTATTCTTGAAATGGAACATGTCCCCTAGTGTGGAGTAACTCACTGGTTATAGAACAAGATTATCTTACAAAGACACACACATCCCTGTTAAATAAGACTGAACTAGCAGGTCACCCAGTCCTATGTGAGTGAGAGCTTAATCTCTCTACATAGAGGTGTGTTTAAAAATATTTGGAGCATAGCCAAAGGGCGGGTGTTGTGCTGCATGGCAGAAACACAACAATATACGAGGGTAAGGCAGAGGACAATGGTGAGACGGAAGTGGATTTATAAACTAAGATATTCATAAAAAATTGTATAAGAACAAATATCCTTTTCTTGTGGGCGTTTTATGGCCGGCAGGACACATATATATTAAGACACCGAGTGTGTAACACGTGGGGAGTCTTAAAGGCTCATGTTGAACTTGGACCAGCCTCACCATCCGCCAGTGACTAGCAGATTGTACTCCAATTGGAGTCAGTGTAATGGATGATGGTTTGCTGCAGAAGCACACTGGCAGGGAGGCCCACAGAGCTAGTGGTAAGGCAGCGTCCTCAGCCCTTGGCAGCCCAGCACATACCAGGAGAGATCCATCAAATTCTGGAGGAGGAAGTAAAGGGGTGAGTAAATAGGGAATTCCCAGTGCCTTGGCTTTCACATTACACACCGATAGCTTTCTGGCCAAACTCTACACATCGAGGGAGGTGATGTTAAGATTGACATTCTGATTTGTTTTAGCCCAGGTTCAATTACACAGAGTGGAGAGTGGGCATTGGGACATAAGCGGTGCTCGTCCCCCTGCTCTGGCTATTAATATGCCGATGAGGTCTGCAGTTTCTGCTCTTTGTCGCAGACTGCAGTCAGGTCTCAGGATCTCACCAGCACTGAAAGAGAGCGCATGTACGCATAATCAAAGAGACAAATCCAATGTCACACAACCACAGTCTTTCCTCTTTGTTAAACCTGCACTGAACATAAAGGGATCTGGTTTGGGAGTGTGTGGGGGAATTATAAGCCGATTGAAGAATCACTGTTTTTGCTAGAACCAAAACCACACTCATCCATCCACAGAGCAACACAATATCAAGGGAAGGAGAAGGCTACCAAATTAAAAATCATACGATTAGGGCTGGCACAATTACCGTATAACTTGTCACTGACAGTTATGGATAAACACCGTCATGAAAATTAAATAAAAAGGTCATGAACGTTTACATTTTTTTTGTGTGGAACAAACAGAAGGACGGCCGGGCACCCGTGCAGTTAAGTCGCATAAAAATAGAATGAATAAAAAAGGCTAGGAACCTTTAACACCGGCAATTTGACTGGTAAACTCATGGGTACACTCGCAATGGCTGCCTGATATTGTGATTCAATCATTTTCAGGGTAATGCATCATTTTCATTCAAATGATAACTGATGTGGCTCATGCAATTGGATTTATTTTTTGTAATGTCAGTTGAATCAACAAATCACAAAACATATTGATGTGTACTCTCAGCGCACTAAAGTGCGACCAAGTTTGTCACAATATGCAAGAAAATATTTGGCTGTGCGACTAGTTTTATTTTGGGAGCACTGTGCGACTATGAACTAAATATCCCAGATAGTTGTTTCTGAGTGCCCTAGAGAAACAAGCAAGTGCAGCTTTGTTAGAGTCATGGTTGCACAACCGTTACAGCGTACACGGCTTGCTTTTGAAGATCTGACCCATATTACCGGAGCAACATTTTGATCCAATATCGGATTGCCGCTTTTACATCCCTAAACCATCTCATTGGCCATTCTAAAACTACTCGCACATCATTAACCATTTGTTTACACTTTGTTCAGTCATGTTACCTCCTTAGCTAACTAGCTAACAACCTGGTAACTTTACCAGTATATTCAAACATTTGGGGGCACAAACAGAAAGGAAATGGGATTTCTGCTTCAGGAGATCAATGATCATAGCAATGAACGCATGTTGTCATCACAATCCTGATTATTATGATTTATGTATTTTTAAATTCAGTGTAATTCACCAAATTAGTGATTTTACTCAATGTACAAACCTAATATTCCACAAATGACTCATTTCATTGACAGGTAATTGTATCAACATTTTAGCTTTTATAATAAACTAATGCATTTACAGTGTAACAAATGTGTTTCTCGGGCACAACAAAAAGTAGCTAGAATTCATACAGACCCAATATAGGCTGTATCTCAATCAATTACATTTCATGTGGTGCTCCTAGCTTATTTTGTATGTTTCTTTTTTTAATTGGGAGCACCAGTGCTACCAACAAAACATATCAATTTAGAGCCCTAGGTAAACTTCCTGATTTTACTTCCTGCTTTGTCCAAAAGCTACACTTGCAATGGCCGCCAGTCCACCCATTATACCATCATTGACTTGAACGGGGACGCCCATTCTATTCATTACATTTCTATGGCAGCATATGCAGTCAGGAGCAGATGAGGACAAAAAAAGGTAACCAAATTGCTGTGACCACTCATTTGGCCAATAACAGTAGTCCAAAATGTCATGACCGTCACGGCCCTAGACACCATATAGGCCTAGACTAAATACCTCAAATCAGCATTCCCATTTCAATCCCACAATACCTTTAAATTAAAATAGCATCCTCTTTAGTCTCCTTTGACTTTGCTACACATTACTGAAGAACTGGCATTCTCTGGTGTTAGAGCTGTTATATCTGAGCAACACCTCAGCCACAGGAGATGACAGCTCTGGCCCAGCAGCAGACACTGCTCTATCAGTTCCCTAGCCTAGCACTGATTAGAATGTGTCAACGAGCTACGCACACTATACATTAAACTTAATGCATTTTCGTGTAAGTCACTGACTGCTGCGAGCAGAATAACAGTAACTGACTGTCAGCCCTACTAATAAGAGCTGGCAAGTTTTGAATAATCAAAAGCAAATTTGCCTAATGTTTGCACTGCTGCACAGTCAATGAACAAACTTGTTCAACCTCTGGCATACGCTCTAACAGGTGATTGACGACTTGCGGTGTCACAGTACAAACAGAGATGTGTTATGTTAGACAACTGAAGCGAACCACTACACCTGCTTGGTGCATTTGTCTAACACTATTATATGTAACAATTCTGACCATCTGCAGTGGAAAGACATAACAGCAGAAAACACCATAACACAACATGAATATGGGTTAGTAGGCAAGTTGTGACACGGTTCGCCTCCTCCCAGAGCGCGGAGTGTGACTCACCTTGGCCACTTTGTGATTGGCTGCAGTCTCGTGTGAGGTATTCTTCAGTCCTTCTTTGAGTTGAGCAATGAAGATGTCGTAGCCCTCTGTGTTGGACACATCTACCTTCTCCAGGCAGGCAGAGAGCATCTGCTGAGCCTGCAGGGAACACACACAGAGATCCACACTCACGCCATAGTACAAGGGGTAGAGACACAATGGGTTCACTGATGGAACCAAGACCTTTTTACACAAGGTCGTATGCCAATTGTTGTTGAAGTTGTTGACTCATTAGTCTATGAGTCACCATCCAGATCTCAAATGACATAAACCATTCACAAATGTTACATTAAAAAACATTGTTCTCATTGTCCTGTAAAACTCACTAGGCTTGCTAGTAATACGATTGATTTTCCTGAATAACTTCTAATGCAGCATTATCCACTGCTAGCTGACATGGAGATGGGGTCAATACTCATTAGATATAGCCTTGGAGAGATGGGCAGATCAGAGAGGACAAAGCAGGCAGGCAGGTGGGAGTTAACAGTAACAGACTGCTGCAGGAGAGGAGGAACAGCCAGGGCAGATCAATAATACTGGCAGCACAAAGTACACACAGCCATACCCACAGAGGTTAACGTTTCAACCAGTCTGACTATGCCATGTAGCCACTGTCAAATTCATAGACTGAGCTACGAATGCAAGGATTGGGAAGGAGAAGAAGAAAAAATAAATACTCCACTCAGCAGGTGGGTCAACAAATGCAAATGAGCTGTGCAACAGGGCAGGAAAGGGGCGTCTAAGAATAAAACGATTTTACTAAATATTATAACATAAGGCAACTCTTGCCCCTCCAGTAAAACATTGGGGCACATGCACTGGCATGCAGCCAATATCAATATTGGGACACCTTCACAGCATTTCAATGAGGAACAAAACATGGTCTTGGCTGTGAGGTGCAACTAATCCTGGGAAACAGGCTGTGTGTGCTCAGATCTACTAAGCGCCTGTGGTGTGATGATTAAAACATCATCAGTCTCTCAGAGGAATGACGAGGGGATGTCTGAGTACAGAGGCCTGCTGTCTGTGCGCAGCCTGTAATGATTAAACATGGGGCACATATAAAACAGACAACGGTCATAAAGTAAAGTAAGCCTTGCTTTGAAACCAACGGGTTTGCAAAAGTCAAGGGTTACAACGATCTGGCTAAACACGCTGTGAATTTTGATGGGCTGGTACGACAAGAAACTCTTTAAATAAATAATTAATTAAAGAATGTCAGTCAGTGTTTATCAGGCAAAGGGAAACAGTTTCCAGTGCCTGGTCAAATTCATGGGTGTGAAAGTTTAAACTAAATTGAATCTTTAAAAATGTACCTCGCAACTCAAGTAAACCATTGACGATGGCTCCGTATCAACTGCAATCATTTCTTTAATCTGCACTGATGAGCGCCTCATATCCGTGGCAAAAAATTTAAAAGATGCATATCGGTTATTACTAATGTTATAGCATTGTTACGTTAGATAGGACTACTTGTTAATTTTTCCCCCCTTAAATGAAAGTGGCTAATGCCATTGAACCCACAGCTACTGAAACGTGTCTCAATAACACTTCACCGTTTACTCCTGTTTCAACAGGGTGCTATTACCTGTATAATGGGAGTTTAGACATACAGTTAACGGCATTAGAGTGTCAATTATTCCCTTTTTAACCAGTAGATAACACGTGTCAAATGTGGCTTTCTTTTGATTTGTAAGACTAAACTTTGTGGGCAGGCTTTTGTTAAACATGAAAAAAAGTAGGCCCCTAGAATAATGAATAGGCTTTTTGCCTTCATCAAAATAATGTTTCTGGGCCTCCCGGGTGGCGCAGTGGTCTAGGGCACTGCATCGCAGTGCTAACTGCGCCACCAGAGTCCCTGGGTTCGCCCCCAGGCTCTGTGGCAGCCGGCCGCGACCGGGAGGTTCGTGGGGCGACGCACAATTGGGCCAGCGTCGTCCGGGTTAGGGAGGATTTGGCCGGTAGGGATTTCCTTGTCTCATCGCGCTCCAGCGACTCCTGTGGCGGGCTGGGCGCAGTGCGCGCTAACCAAGGGGGCCAGGTGCACGGTGTTTCCTCCGACACATTGGTGCGGCTGGCTTCCGGGTTGGAGGCGCGCTGTGTTAAAGAAGCAGTGCGGCTTGGTTGGGTTGTGCTTCGGAGGACGCATGGCTTTCGACCTTCGTCTCTCCCGAGGCCGTACGGGAGTTGTAGCGATGAGACAAGATAGCGATTGGATACCACGAAAATTGGGGAGAAAAGGGGTTAAAATTTATAAAAAATAAAAAATAATGTTTCTGCCTAGGGGGGTTGTAACCTATTGTAAATAGCAAAGTATAACAGCTGGCAAAAAAGCCCCAAATAAACGAGACATGTCTATTATTCTAACACTAAAGCTCGTGGTTGGAACACATATACACTGCTCAAAAAAATAAAGGGAACACTTAAACAACACAATGTAACGCCAAGTCAATCACACTTCTGTGAAATCAAACTGTCCACTTAGGAAGCAACACTGATTGCACATTTGTGGCCTGCTGGAGGTCATTTTGCAGGGCTCTGGCAGTGCTCCTCCTTGCACAAAGGCGGAGGTAGCGGTCCTGCTGCTGGGTTGTTGGCCTCCTCCACGTCTCCTGATGTACTGGCCTGTCTCCTGGTAACGCCTCCATGCTCTGGACACTACGCTGACAGACACAGCAAACCTTCTTGCCACAGCTCACATTGATGTGCCATCCTGGATGAGCTGCACTACCTGAGCCACTTGTGTGGGTTGTAGACTCCGTCTCATGCTACCACTAGAGTGAGAGCACCGCCAGCATTCAAAAGTGACCAAAACATCAGCCAGGAAGCATAGGAACTGAGAAGTGGTCTGTGGTCACCACCTGCAGAATCACTCCTTTATTGGGGGTGTCTTGCTAATTGCCTATAATTTCCACCTTTTGTCTATTCAATTTGCACAACAGCATGTGAAATGTATTGTCAATCAGTGTTGCTTCCTAAGTGGACTGTTTGATTTCACAGAAGTGTGATTGACTTGGCGTTACATTGTGTTGTTTAAGTGTTCCCTTTATTTTTTTGAGCAGTGTATATCCCTACTTTAAAATCACCAGTCCATTTATGAGCTGGTGTGGTTACATGCGGTCTGCAGTTGTGAGGCCGATTAGACGTACTGCCAAATTTTCTAACACAACATTGGAAGTGGCTTATGGTAGAGAATTGAACATTCAATTCTCTGGCAACAGCTCTTGTGAAGATTGCTGCAGTCAGCATGCCAATTGCATACTTCCTCAACTTGAGACATCTGTGATATTCTGTTGTGTGACAACTGCACATTTTAGAGTGGCCTTTAATTGTACCCAACACAAGGTGCACCTGTGTGATGAGCGTGCTGTTTAATTTCTTATGGCTGCAGGGGCAGTATTGAGTAGCTTGGATGAAAGATGCACAGAGGTGCCCATAGTAAACTGCCTGCTCCTCAGTCCCAGTTACTAATATATGCATATTATTCGTATTGGATAGAAAACACTCTGAAGTTTCTAAAACTGTTTGAATGATGTCTGTAAGTATAACAGAACTCATATGGCAGGCAAAAACCTGAGAAAAAATCCAAACAGGAAGTGGGAATTCTGAGGTTGGTCGATTTTCAACACAGCCCCTACAGAACACACAGTGGGATATGGATGACTTTGCACTTCCTACGGCTTCCACTAGATGTCAACAGTCTGTAGAACCTTGTCTGATGCCTCTACTGTGTAGTGGGACCGAAGGAGACAGGAAATTGTCAGGTCTACCATGACCTGGCCATGCGCGTTCACATGAGAGGGAGCTCTGTCCCATCGCACATCTGAAGTCAATGTAATTCTCCGTTTGGAACGTTACTGAAGATTTATGTTAAAAACATTCTAAAGATTGATTCAACACATCGTTTGACATGTTTCTACTGACTGTTACAGAACTTTTTGACATTGTCAGCTTTTAGTGAACGCGCTTTCTGACTTTGGATTTGTTTACCAAACACGCTAACAAAAATAGCTATTTGGACATAAATGATGGACATCACCGAACAAAACAAACATTTCTTGTGGGAGTCCTGGGAGTGCATTCCGACGAAGATCAGCAAAGGGAAGATTTATAATGCTTTTTATGAGTTTTGTTGACTGCACAATTTGGCGGGTAACTGTATGGCTTCCTTGTGGCTGAACGCTGTTCTCAGATTATTGAATATTGTGCTTTTGCCGTAAAGCTTTTTGAAATCTGACAGCGGTTGCATTAAGAACAGGTGTATCTTTAATTCTATGTAAAACGTCTATCTTTCATCAAAGTTTATTATGAGTATTTATGTTATTTGACGTGGCTCTCTGCAATTTCTCCGGATATTTTGGAGGCATTTCTGAACATGGCGCCAATGTAAACTGAGGTTTTTGGATATAAATATGAGCTTTATCGAACAAAACATATATGCATTGTGTAACATGAAGTCCTATGAGTGTCATCTGATGAAGATCAAAGGTTAGTGATTCATTTGATCTCTATTTCTGCTTTTTGTGACGCCTGTCTTTGGCTGGAAAAATTACTCTTTTTCTCTGTGATTTTGCGGTGACCTAACATAATCGTTTGTGATGCTTTCGCTGTAAAGCCTATTTGAAATCGGACACTTTGGTGGGATTAATCAGCTTCTTGATATGCCACACCTGTCAGGTGGCTGGATTATCTTGGCAAATAGAACTGCTCACTAACAGGGATGTAAACAAATGTGTGCAGACAATTTGAGAGAAATAAGCTTTTTGAGAGTATGGGAAATTTCTAGAATCTTTTATTTCAGCTCATGAAACATGGGAGAGTTGAGAGTCGCAAATGCACATAATTCACAACGTTAATGAAAGTTTGTCTTCGGGACAAAACTTCACCTGCCGTTCACATCCTTAATAGTAGCCTACATTAATAAATTCTACAATTACAATGCATTGGCAACTGGGCAATAGAAACACCAAGGCTTTCAATTAAATTATAAATTGCAGTCTCTCTGTGCATGCCTTTTCATGAAACGGTTGGAATACCACAATGGGTCCAATTGCACCTGTCTGTAGGCTATATTGACTAACCAGAGGGGTTAACAATTTGTTCAAAGATTTCAATTTAGAAATTTTATGTAACCAGGTCCTACAGATACGACAGGCCAGAGATAGACAATGCAAAAAAGATGCACAGCGTCATTAATTAATCTGGGGACATAATGATCGATTCCTAACTTCAGAGTCACACTCGTAACTCAAATTTTTCTCCAAATCTCCTAACGAGATGCATGATTTACATGAAAGTCTGAGGTACTTGCACAGGCCAAGAATTGTCACACTCATTAAAACAAATGAACGGGAGTGGTGGATTCTCCACAGTTAGCATGTGCGCTCTCACAGTGGACCAGTTTTTCTACATTACTAAGCAGGCCTGTCGTCAGGTTTGTGTGATTTTAGAGCAAGGTAGACAATGCTTGCAGTAGTGGGACAAATTCAAACGATCGATACCTGTGTTCTAATTCGCACTCACAACAATAAAAAATAGATACATTAAAAACAAAGGTAAGATCACAATAAGCCAAAGTAGCACTAACTGTTTTTGAGCATCAATAATTGTTGTTCATTGTGTGTTGTACTGTAATACCATTGTATGTAAACATATTAATGTCAGCGATTCTATGTCAATGGGTTTCAAAGACAACTTTAGCGAGTGCTATGAGCACACTTCCATGTTTAAGTGTGTTTTGTGTCATGTGTCGGTGGCTGACTGGCTAGCTCTCTTACCTCTGTGACAGGCAGCTCTAGCTGTACCATGTCCTCTGGTTTGGCCACGGGGGCCTGCAAGGCTGTGTCCAGCAGCAGGATGCCGTTCAAGTCCTTTCTGCAGCCCACTGCATAGTCGTCCACGAAGAGGACCTTGTCTACCGCAGGGAAGTACTGACACCTAACACGGCCTCCAGGTTTAGCTAGGAACACAAACATCAGGGTATTAGAGTTGTTTAGCCACTAAGACATAGCATTGGCTGAAATGTAAAACGATAGTGTTAGGCAGGATAATTCAACCTGGTTCAACTACATCACAATGAATCTGTCGATTATGGCAAATGACCACACTTGTCTTGCGCAGAATCGCAGTAGTGGAAAACAAGACTGTCCTCAGGGACAATTTTAGCTAACCCTAAAACTTTTCCTAACCTTAACCTAATTCTAACCTGCCACGTTAATTATCCTAACCTGCTGTGTAAACTCTCCTAACCTGCTACAAATTAACTTCTGCTACACTAATGTAGTATTCACCCAAGCCATATGACCCAAAGTCAAGACATCCATTTTCAGCCAGGGCTGTACGCTGACTTCGATTTTTTTTTTTTACAAGGAGCACGTGCGTGTAAGTTGAAAAATGTAGGAGCGCACAAAGAAATTTAGGAGCACAATGAAAAATATTTGAGCTAACAAGCAATTTTCTTTGTAGCGATGGTGCAAGTCTGACGGTTATGAATCTGTGCTCAGTCTATTCTCCATGGCACTCAGGGGCTGTGGTACAGTGAAGTAATCATTGCAACAATTATCATCTGGGCGATTTTTTTTCTACGCGCTTTGTTGTTCCCAGGTAGCACAGAAAAATGTTAGGCACATATGTGAGCAAAATGGTCGCACTTTTGAGCCGTCTAGTTTGCTAGAGATGCTATATCTTTGGTCGTCATCCAATTCTGTCCTCTGCCAAGGAGCAGTCCACAGGACAAACATCAAATTGGAAAACTGCATGTTGCCTACAACTCAAATTCACTTGTAGCATATCTCTGAACTGCTCTGTGTTGTCAGTCAAATTATTTACTGTCAACAACCCAGTGTGTTAACAGATGCTGCATAGTTGGCCTCAAAAGAGAACCGGCTGTCAAAGACTTGTACCAGGAAAAGGGTCTCCCTTGTCCCGAGTCTACTTGTTAGTTGAGCCAAATAGCAGTACAAGGAATAATAATATAATGCCTCATTTCTAGAGAAGACAAATTTGTCACATGTACACTGCTGTGTCATTTTCTTTGATAATAAATGCTACTGCTGCCTGTCATCTCTGGGACCAATAGCCTGTATTCTATTCATCAGATGAAATAAAAACAGACCGCTCTTAAGTTCTGATATCAATGGACAAGTCTGAATATTTGTCCATGCCAGTGGTGCATAACATGCCAAAATATAGGCTACAGGCTAAATGCACTGTAGTAACTAGACTGGACGACAATATGACTTTTAGGGCCACCTAGATGAAAAGTGGGCTGTTAAAGTAAATTTAATCTAACTTTCATAATGGAATTCATCATCACATACCACTTATCCTCAGTGCAAATTAGGGCTGACCCCATTTAGTCGACTGGTCGATAAGACTAAAAACATACCAGTCCACCAACAGCCAAATAGTCGCAAATATGTTATTCTTTGTACTGCTTTTTGGCTCAACTAACAAGTAGACTCAGGGACATGTCATTGACAGCTGGTTAAATAAAGGTTAAATGTAAAAATATATATATATTTAACTAGGCAAGTCAGTTAAGAACAAATTCTTATTTACAATGACCGCCTAGGAACAGTTCTGCAGTACTGCTTTGTTCAGGGGCATAACGACATTTCTTTTTACTTGTCAGCTCAGGGATTCAATCCAGCAACATTTCAGTTACTGGCCCAACGCTCTAACCACAGGCTACCTGCCGTCCCACATGCTAGCATGTGTCCTTTTTTAACCTCCAGTAAAAGAGTCATAGAATAAAATGTAACTTTGTCCATCCAGGATGAAAACTTTCTTTGGCAACACCATATACATTAATTCACATCACACACATTGTAAACAGTCAGTACAGCACACTGCATACCCAAACACATAAGAGGACATAAACACATCCACTCAGAACTGGGCGAAGTCCCAACTGCAATGTTAAAATAGATTCATAAATAAATAGCTAAGTGCATATGCTATTGAGTGAAGTGAATTTACAGCACATTACACATTGAAGTGAACACAAAGTCATGAAACGGAGAAGAGCTTCAGTTCAGCAAATTGATTGAGTTTGTAGTTAACGATACTACTGTAGTATGTTCACTACAGTAGGCACTATAGACGAAAGGCATCAAAATACACCCAGGTGTTTTTGCTCATCGTGGAACAAACACCAATAATTTCCATTGTTTGACATCGTCAAATATAAACTGTCAAAATGAAATCCGCGTGGGTTTAGGTTCTATATAGTCTACCATTTCCTTCCAAAATTGTACAGCTACTGTGAGCTACAACACTATTAGTTAGCTAGATTGCCAACAGGCATTGCATACATTCTCGTTATGCATAGTACTAGTACGAAGAGCAACACGTCATAACCAACTCGAGCTAGCTAGATAAACGTTCTGCAACAAACTAGTTATTGCTAAAACGCTTGTTAAGAACATTTACTGCGACATCACATGCTCACGGCTGGGTGATCATCTATGAACTTGACAGCTTAGCTACTTGACTAACGTTATTAGCTACTAGTTACTCGTGTCATCACAATTAGTTCGCTAGCTACCACTAATTATCTAGTTTGCTAGCTAGCTAACTACATGTTACCCAAACATGGCGTAATGTTGTGATGGATATACAGTACGGAAGTTAACGTTACTTGGCTAACGCAATAACGTTAATTAGTTAAGTCGCACAACAATATGCGGATTATTAATAACGATTGATTGAATGTTGACATGAAACGTTAGATACTGTTAGCGGGTTCGCTAGTTTAACCAGCTAGCTGATGAGACGTTTTCATAATACATCGTTAACACTGGCGTAAATTCAGTTAGCCAGTTAGTTAACTACCTAACTAATTAACAAACTACCTGGACAGAGAGTCAAGACATGTAGCTAGCTACTGTAGTTAACCACAGCTAGGAGCTAGTTTGCCACTGCCAGTATCTTTGATGTAACTCTAGCCTAATGTAGGAAGTTAGAAAGTAAGGTAGCTAGCTAGCTACTTGGTTATGCAAGTTCTTGTTAGGAATCGGACGTAACAAATTGTTCCGTGAATCCGTACTTTAGCTAAACGTCAGAATTCACGTTCTAATGTTATTGAATTTGCTAACTACGGCTAGCTAACCAACCCCAGGCTAACTGATGTGATTGTCAAAATAATTAACGTTTAACATTAGTTAACTACCTAACGTTAGTTAAAACAGTTACCTAGCCCCTGGGCCCTGACTTACCATGCAAGGCCGAGGCTTGGAGAATGGCCCCTGATGTGCCGTCGATGACTTTGATACTCCCCCGGCTAGTAACCGCCAGGATAGCGTTAAGGGCCGGGTGGTAGGAAAGGCTTCGCAGGCCCTCCTCGTCGCAACGACGGCAACCGTCTCTCAGTACAATCCAGTCTGGGGAGGTGGACGAGCAGGAGCCCGGCGAGGCCGCGGCCGCCATCTTTCTTAAATTTTCCCTTCCCTTCTATGTGTTTTTAGGGAGCTCCGTTGATACGAGTAAGAATAATACGTGTAAAAGCTGAATTCCAAACTACCGCTCCTCGACTACTGCTGACTCTTCTGCGGCTTCTGCTCCTCCGCCCGTTACCACAGCAGTAGCAATTCACCATCAGTACTGAGAAAGCTACGAGCCGAGCGTCGCTCTCTGTCAGATGGACGTCAGGTAAACGGAACAAGCGTAGTGCTTGACCATCACGCGATACCAGAAAGGGCACTGCGATGTTGATGTTCTTGAGTTGACTCCAGAATCCAGACAGATATCTTTGGATGACATCTGTTTGTAAATGTTACTATTACCCCACTGTAAATTGTGTTTGTTGTGACTCCCACAGACAGAAAGACAGTATTTTTGCGCTCAGACTAGAATAGAGGCGGCCTTCTTCGTCTTCCGTGGGGTTTATCGGCATCCAACATTATGGTGCATTACCGCCACCTACTGTACTGTGGGCCTTCTTCTTCTTCTATACAATGGCGGTTCGCAAACAAACGTGAACGGTGCATGCCGCCACCTACTATGGTGGAGTGTGTGGTCAATCACGGTTTACAACATTAGTTCCATATTTCTAAATCCTCCTACCTAACGCCGTACTTCTGAGAAAATAAAAAAGAGCCCTACTAACTTCTAATAGATGCTTCCCCCATCCGAGGGCTCCGAGTCCAATCTCGTCTGCCACACATCTATCAAAACAGCTCTGATCTTACATTTGGCCTCACCTCTACACAGTGGAACATTAATATCAATTATATCTCATTCTAAAGCTCATTTGACTTGCCTTACACGTTATGTTGCCTGCAATTTGTTATCTATACTATCCTTACGAACCACATTGCATATCATTACAGCATTATGTTCCAGTATGTTAGCTAGCTACCTAACTTTAGTTGGCTAATAATACATCAAACTTGTCAGTATATTAACTATATGCTATCTAACTACCCAATGTTTATTGACTTGATTATTCCTGTCATTCTTAGCTTAGCTAAGTGGTATAGTGATTGTGCGTTCTCAATGGACATTCGGGTGCTTTCGTAGATTCTCTCTGGCTATCTATTCCGATTTCAGAGTAAAGCCAGAGTGTCTATGTATGTGGATGACTCAACACTATACACGTCAGCTACTACAGCGACTGCAACACTCAACAGAGAGCTCCAGTTAGTTTCAGAGTGGATGGCAAGGAATAAGTTAGCCCTGAATATTTCTAAAACGTTGTATTTGGAACAAAACACTCACTAAACCCTAAACCTCAACAAAATCTTGTAATAAATCTTGTGGAAATTGAGCAAGTTGAGATGACTAAACTGCTTGGAGTAACCCTAAATTGTAAACTGTCATGGTCAAAACATATTGATGCAGTAGTAGCTAAGATGGGGAGAAATCTGTCTATAATAAAGCGATGCTCTGCCTTCTTAACAACACTATCAACAAGGCAGGTCCTACAGGCCCTAGTTTTGTCGCACCTTGACTGCTGTTCAGTCGTGTGGTCAGGTGCCACAAAAAAGGACTTAGGAAAATTGCAATTGGCTCAGAACAGGGCAGCACGGCTGGCCCTTGGATGTACACAGAGAGCTAACATTAATAATATGCATGTCAATCTCTCCTGGCTCAAAGTGGAGGAGAGATTGACTTCATCACTACTTGTATTTGTGAGAGGTATTGACATGTTGAATGCACCGAGCTGTCTGTCTAAACTACTGGCACACAGCTCGGACACCCATGCATACCCCACAAGACATGCCACAAGAGGTCTCTTCACAGTCCCCAAGTCCAGAACAGGCTATGGGAGGCACACAGTACTACATAGAGCCATGACTACATGGAACTCTATTCCACATCAAGTAACTGACACAAGCAGTAAAATTAGACTTTTTAAAAACACATTAAAAAACACCATATGGAACAGTGGGGACTGTGAAGCAACACAAACACACACACACACACACACACACATACACACACACAATAACATACGCACTATACATACACATGGATTTAGTACTTTAGATGTGTGGTAGTGGTGGAGTAGGGGCCTGAGGACACACAGTGTGTTGTGAAATCTGTGAATGTATTATAATGTTTTTAAAATTGTATAAACTTTCTTAATTTTGCTGGACCCCAGGAAGAGTAGCTGCTGCTTTGGCAAATGCCATTCCATTAGCGCCGTTCCAGCCATTATAATGAACCGTCCTCCCCTCTGCAGCCTCCACTGATATCTGCACATCAAATTCAGGAATGTAAACGCCTGCTCATGTGCACCCACTATCTGGGTCCTTGGACCCATCTGTGAAAAGCATAAAAACTTCTACCAATGTAATTGTCAACCCGTTATCTTTTATCACTGACTTCTGACCAATCTTTTCTTTTATCTACCTAGGTTAGATCAACAATAGGATCTGTGATTAACCACAGAGGAATACCGTCTATCACCACACACGGGCCAACCTCCAACTCCCTCAAACTACTCTCATTAGCAAGCTTTCCAACTGTCCAACCAAAACCACTGCCTTGTCTACTTGTATATTTCCAACAGTCATCTAGAACAGTAGCAGTGGAATGATTAACCTCACAACTGGAGTCTTTAAACTCATTTCCTGATACCCCCTTCTCCCTCATACTGGAGCCTCTCTCTTTCCCTCTCATACTGTATCAGTCAATGCTCCACTTTTTCTATTTCCTGGCAATAATTACACTTTCCTGTTGGATGCTTTCCTATCACATTTAAAGTCTTATTCAACGAGCAGTGTCCCACCCTTAGCCTCCTCTCTTCGGTCTCTTCCTGCCGTCCTCCCCGACTTTCCTCTGTTCCTTGAATAAATGCCTGCTGTAAGTGTCTCTATTGCACTGCTCCTGCCATCTCTGCACCACCACTGTCCATATCAGGCTTTTTGCATCTGCCTTGCTCATTGAAACTACAACATTACCATCCCCACTACCAAGTGCTTGTTTAGCCAGTACATCAGCTGCCTCGTTCCCCTCCACATGGGCTAGGACCCAAGTAAATATTGTCTGTATACCCATTTGTCTTACCCTGCCATTGGTATGTAGTACCTCATACAGCAGGTCTTGTCTGCTACGTGAACTAAAGGTGCACATGAGTCAGAGCAAATAACTACTCTGTCTGGCTTGACTTCCTCCACTCACTGCAAGGCCAACAGTACAGCCACCAGCTCCACCGTATATACAGCCAGCTGATCTGTAATAAAATCCTGATATACAGTATCAGACGTCTATTAAACAAATCAGATGGATCAACCCCCTCCCTATCTTTCTATAGTCTCTCCAACACTTCTTGATCAACTACCGGATGCGGGAGTAGCCATGATGGATTCACAGGAATAGCTACCATGGGGCTAAACTCCTTTACATATAGTCCCATCTCCCTCGCCTGGGTATTACCCACCCACCCAAAGCTTGTGATCGGTCCTCGCTCATGTTCCCAGCATGCCTGTAGAATCCCTTTCGCAGGATGAGAAACCCAATTTCCCTGTAGGTTGACCCAATAATTCATTGGCAACTGCTGTCTCCTAATCTGCAATGGCATGTCGACACTGGGGAGCTCCGAAACGCCCCTGTATGACATCTAGCCTTTCTAGTGAGGTCAGGTCTGCTGAACCATACGCTATACTGCCATAGTCTATTACAGATCGGATCAATGCAACATACATGGTCCTCAATGAGGAACGCCCAGCCCCCCACTCCTTCCCCGTCAGACAGCGCATCACATTTAGCACCTTCTTACACTTTCCCACCACTTTCTCAATGTGTTCTTCCCAGGTCAGCCTAGTGTCAAAGTATACCCCAAGCAACCTGAAGGCCCCAACCTCTCCAAGTTTCTCCCATATAACCTCAAGTGTACCTCATCTCCCACCTTCCTCTTGGTCAAGAACACTGTCTGAGGTTTCTCTACAGAGAATCTGAATCCCCACATTAATGCCTACTGTTATACCTCATCAATTGCTTCCTGTACCTGACTATGTATGGAACATTTCTTCGCCTCTTCCAATAGCCCCCATCATCTGCAAATAACCTCCCAATATCCGGCCGTACCTGAGAGCAAACATCATTGATCATGATTGAGAACAACAGAGGACTTATCACGCTCCCCTACGGTGTACCGTTATCCACCAGGTAGCTGCCTGATAAAGACTTCCCCACGCTAACCTGTAGAGACCTTCCAAACAGGAAGTCCTTTATTCAGTTGTCTGTCTTCCTCCTACCCCCATAATATCAAGCTTGATTAGCAACCCCTCCTTCCACATCATATCATACGCCTTTATCCACCACAAAAAAAGACAGCCACAACAGTCTCCTTGTTCACCTGGGCCTTCCTGACCTCTGCTTCTAAGCAGAGGGAGGGTCCACCTCCCTTCACTTTCTGAATCCACTCTGATGTGCCAATACTAGCCCCCTGCTCTACAGGAAGTACATTAGCCTCTCCATAATCTTACATACATGGGATGTTAAAGCTATTGCCTGGCTTCCGGATTGGTACAACTACTGCCTCCTTCTACCGTAGCTGCCTGGTAGTTTCCCCTCCTCCCACACTCGGTTGTACAACACCAGTACCTTATCCAGCCAACATGACATAGCACACCTCATCTTTCCCAGGTGAAGTTCTCCGCTTGACCCTATCCCCTCCTCTCTTCTCCAGACCATTTCCGGAGACCTTCTCCCTTACCTCACCTCGCTCATCAACTCATCCTTGACCGCTGGCTACGTCCCTTCCGTCTTCAAGAGAGCGAGAGTTGCACCCCTTCTGAAAAAACCTACACTCGATCCCTCCGATGTCAACAACTACAGACCAGTATCCCTTCTTTCTTTTCTCTCCAAAACTCTTGAACGTGCCGTCCTTGGCCAGCTCTCCTGCTATCTCTCTCAGAATGACCTTCTTGATCCAAATCAGTCAGGTTTCAAGACTAGTCATTCAACTGAGACTGCTCTTCTCTGTGTCACGGAGGCGCTCCGCACTGCTAAAGCTAACTCTCTCTCCTCTGCTCTCATCCTTCTAGACCTATCGGCTGCCTTTGATACTGTGAACCATCAGATCCTCCTCTCCACCCGCTCCGAGCTGGGCATCTCCGGCGCGGCCCACGCTTGGATTGCGTCCTACCTGACAGGTCGCTCCTACCAGGTGGCGTGGCAAGAATCTGTCTCCGCACCACGTGCTCTCACCACTGGTGTCCCCCAGGGCTCTGTTCTAGGCCCTCTCCTATTCTCGCTATACACCAAGTCACTTGGCTCTGTCATATCCTCACATGGTCTCTCCTATCATTGCTATGCAGACGACACACAATTAATCTTCTCCTTTCCCCCCTCTGATAACCAGGTGGTGAATCGCATCTCTGCATGTCTGGCAGACATATCAGTGTGGATGACGGATCACCACCTCAAGCTGAACCTCGGCAAGACGGAGCTGCTCTTCCTCCCGGGGAAGGACTGCCCGTTCCATGATCTCGCCATCACGGTTGACAACTCCATTGTGTCCTCCTCCCAGAGTGCTAAGAACCTTGGCGTGATCCTGGACAACACCCTGTCGTTCTCAACTAACATCAAGGCGGTGACCCGTTCCTGTAGGTTCATGCTCTACAACATTCGCAGAGTACGACCCTGCCTCACGCAGGAAGCGGCGCAGGTCCTAATCCAGGCACTTGTCATCTCCCGTCTGGATTACTGCAACTCGCTGTTGGCTGGGCTCCCTGCCTGTGCCATTAAACCCCTACAACTCATCCAGAACGCCGCAGCCCGTCTGGTGTTCAACTTTCCCAAGTTCTCTCACGTCACCCCGCTCCTCCGCTCTCTCCACTGGCTTCCAGTTGAAGCTCGCATCCGCTACAAGACCATGGTGCTTGCCTACGGAGCTGTGAGGGGAACGGCACCTCAGTACCTTCAGGCTCTGATCGGGCCCTACACCCAAACAAGGGCACTGCGTTCATCCACCTCTGGCCTGCTCGCCTCCCTACCTCTGAGGAAGTACAGTTCCCGCTCAGCCCAGTCAAAACTGTTTGCTGCTCTGGCACCCCAATGGTGGAACAAACTCCCTCACGACGCCAGGTCAGCGGAGTCAATCACCACCTTCCGGAGACACCTGAAACCCCACCTCTTTAAGGAATACCTAGGATAGGATAAAGTAATCCTTCTAACCCCCCCCCCCCCCTTAAAAGAGTTAGATGCACTATTGTAAAGTGGTTGTTCCACTGGATATCATAAGGTGAATGCACCAATTTGTAAGTCGCTCTGGATAAGAGCGTCTGCTAAATGACTTAAATGTAAATGTAAATGTAAGTTTTATTTATTTTTTACTCCTTTTTCTCCCCAATTTCGTGATATCCAATTGGTAGTTACAGTCTTGTCTCATCGCTGCAACTCCCGTACAGACTCGGGAGAGGCGAAGGTAGAGAGCCGTGCGTCCTCAGAAATACAACCCAGCCAAGTCGCACTGCTTCTTGACACAATGCCCGCTTAACCCGGAAGCCAGCCGCACCAATGTGTCGGAAGAAACACCGTATACCTGGCGACCGTGTCAGCATGCATTGCGCCCAGCCCGCCACAGGAGTCGCTAGAGCTAGATGGGACAAGAACATCCCTGCCGGCCAAACCCTCCCAAGCCTGGACAACGCTGGGACAATTGTGCGTCTCCTGGTCGAGGCCAGCTGCGACAGAGCCTGGACTCGAACCAGGATCTCTAGTGGCATAGCTAGCAGAGCCTTAGACCACTGCGCCACTTGAGACGCCCCCAGGTGAAGTTAACCCAGCCTGACCTATTGCCCTCTTCATCTCTGCCATGGTAAATTGTCCATTCAACACATCATTTACATTCTCCCTCCTATCCAGCACTCCAGGATGCTCTTCTCTCATTCTCTCTCTCCCCCTCCTCTGACAGATTAGCTGAGCTATGCACTTGGACAAATGCTTTGGCCATCATCTCTGCCTTCTCATCTGTTTCTGCCATATCCTCCCAACTCGTCAACACTGGATAATCCCACTCCCTTCTGACCCAACTCATCCTCTTAATCATCCTCCACACTTCTCACACAGGTCTCGTCCTTCCAATGGTGTCACAGAACCAACATGACCTCTTTGCCTGACAGATAATTCTCCTCACCAGAGCCTGGGCCTGTTATACTGAATCTGATGCTGGAAGTTATGTGTACTTTTCAGTACTCTAAATGCCCTGTTCATACTCCTCACTCCTCCATCTACCATGGGACTGCTTTCCTCCTCCCTGAACTCTTAGGTATAGCCTCAGTAGCTTCGCCCCCTAATGCAGTTCTCTCCCAGTTATTCACACAATCCACATCCACTCTTATATCCACCTGAGCCATCACCTGCTCACTTAGCTCCTGAAACTGGTCTCACCTGCCTACTCCATCTACTGACACCCCTTCCTCCCACTGGCCTACTGTGAATAATATGGGGTAATCATCACTCCCCACTGTCGACTCCTCCCATACCACCCACTCACAGATTCCTGCCATCACACTAGGTACCAGAGTGAGGTCCAAGGCAGACTCATTCCCTGAGGCTACATCAATCCTGGTCCCTCAGCCATCATTCAGGCACACCAGATCTTTCATTTCTATTAGATTTTCCATAACTTGGCCATTTCCATCCATCCGCCGCCCCTCCCCCAGAGCCCGTCGCCCCTCCCCTCCCCCCTCCCCCAGAGTATTCAAATCCCCACACCACATTACCTTACTTCCATCCTGGCCCTCCACCCTCTCCAGCACTTCCAAGTCCAATATCTGACACGGATTAAAGTAGTTCACTACAACTAGCATCCCTCCTCTCAGCCACACCACCACCACATATTCCTGTTCAATACCTTTGCCTAGCATCCTGTAAGAAAGTCCTTGCTTTATGAAGGTTGCACATTCTCCCCATACACCTCTGTCCCTACGAACCACTACACATCCCTATACGATAACCTCGATTTGAGCCATGTTTCCTGTACACAAATCACATCAGGCTTAGCTGGCATAACTACAATGAACTGCATGAACTCTTGCCCATTAGCCAACAGGCTTCGAGCAATCCATTGTAGCATTACCACCATAACTAAGATCCAGTAATACATGACTCCAGCCTTCGCTGATTGAGGTCATCTCAAACCTCTTCCCATGTCAACCCTGTCATACTCAGATGTCTCCCAGCCACTTTCACTATTAGCTGAATATTCTCTGTTTTAGACTCCACTTTAGCAGTGCTGTTGATAGTTCCTGCTATGAATGTCAACCAGCTTTCTCTTGTCTATGTATACCATGTCTCCACCCACCTGCCCCGTAGTCCCCAATCTAGAGGCTTCTACCCATCTCTCCCTTGAACCTGTATATCCCTGGACCTAGACCACCCTTAATGCTTCAGCATATGACACCCTTCTCTCCATTCTCACTTGTTGCACTTTCACTGCCTGTTTCATTGCCTCACACCCAAAATATGCCACACCAAGAGCACCCCCACAACTGCAGCACTTTGGTTGTACACCGTCCCCACACTTTGTACACTGTCCCCAAACTTCCCACACCATCCCCACTTCCCATACTCATACTCCCCTCCACACATGGCACACTTCTTTCTCTTTACAGGCTGCTGCCAGATGCCCAAACCTCTGGCAGTTATATCATCTTAAAGGCTTCGGGTACATAAGCCCTCACATAATAACTCATATCCCATGGTTACTTTACTTGGCAGTTCCCTGCCCTTGAAGTGAAAGAGAATTGACAGGCTATCTACCCTCACTCCATCCCTTGTTGTTGCAATCTTTGACTTTGAACATTCACTAGACCACCTTCTCTCAAGTTGTTGCTTACCTCTTTAGTGCTGACACTCACAGGTACTCCTGTTGTCACCCCTTTAATCCACAGCTTCCCTGCTTGATCAGTCCAGCTGCTCGACACCACCTTACACTTCCCTATTTGCTTCACTATGAGAGCTTTTTCCCCTCTGAGCCATACAGAACACCAACAAGTTCCCATCTCTTAACACTTCAGCATTGACAACTTCCCAAATCAACTATTTTATCGCAGCTTTCAACCTTATCGGACTCATCGCCCCAACTCCCCCCCTTTTCCCTAAACTTCAGAATCACTTTATCGCCTCACCTCCATGATCCCCTCGCAAATTAGCTTGTCCTTCCTCCTCGGCACACTCTACCTCCAAACTGCCACTGGTGTTGGAAACTATTCCGCCCTTTATTTGTACCGCTAAGCTTCATACTTGCTTCTCTTTCTTTTCCATCACTATCTCCTACCATGTCTGACCCAGTCACAGCACAGCCATGCCTAACAGCCGACACACTGAGTAAAGTCTGATTGTTTGCTTATTCCCTTTCAGTCAAATTGCAGTGCTACTACTCTGATCAAGCCACCAAAACAAACAACCATGTAGCCTTCTTTCACTGCCAAGCCGAGATTATCTGAAATATGCCACCTCATGTAAGGTCTGTACGTAGGATCAAAAATATCTGTAGAGTTCAAAAGGTACTCCACTCAAGACCATGAAAAGGCAAAACCCAAGGAGGCCGAAATCCAAAAAATAATGTGTAAAATTGGTAATCATTTCAAGAGCAGTTGGGAGGAAAGGTTTAATTTCCAAAAGTTTTAAGTGCTCAAAACCATTAGTTTTGAGACAGGGGTATCACCAAAGCTATGTTTTAATTTGGTATGTTGTAGCTAATTTCCAAAGATGCTTGACAATCTCAAAACATTTTTCAACAAATTACAATTATGACAAAAAACGTAGCCATTTGCATGACAATCGTTACCCAAAATTCCAGAATTGTCACAGCCCTACATCGGGCGTTATGCCTTGGTCAGTGCTATCAACAGTATGCTATATTTTTTTATAGCACCTTGCACTTTCACCCTTTGTATTCTTTTGAGCATGGATTAAATTAAGTGATATGAGTTTTATATGCAATTATAAACTGGGTGGTTCAAGCCCTGAATGCTGATTGGCTGACAGCCATGGTATATCAGACCGACGTACCACGGGTATGACGAAACATTTATTTTTACTACTCTAACTACGTTGGTAACCAGTTTTATAATAGTAATAAGGCACCTTTGGGTTTTGTGGTATATTGCTATACCATGGCTAAGGGCTGTATCCAGGCACTCAGCAAGGCTGGTGCCAAAGAACAGCCCTTAGCAGTGGTATATTGACCATATACCACACCCCCTCATGCCTTATTGCGTAATTATATGATGACTATTTTGTTGTTTTTTAATACAGCCCTTGCCTGATGTTGGGATATGGATCCCCATGCAAGAAACCCAAATAATAAACCCTAAAACCCACCAGCAGGTGGTCGCTATAAATGTGTCCCATACACAGATTTGGTTTGCTCATAGCAGAACTCGGCAAAGCGAAGCAAACGTCTGTGCTTGCATACTCCCTCAAGACCTAAGCTTGAAAAATGAGTAAAACCCTAAACCCCACCAGTGGGTGGTCCCTATAAAGGTGTCGCATACATACAGTAGGTAGTTTGCTCCAAGCAGAACTCGGCAAGGCGAACGTCTGTGCTCACATACCCCCTAAAGACCTTCGCTTGAAAAACGAGAGAAAAAGTGACAATATTATTTTTTGTTCCTCTTGAGCCACCGTAACAACAGCCATGCATTTTCTCAAAATATTCTGAATTAATCTAAGATAACTCAAGAAATCTGTAATTCATTTAGACGTTTTTGCTGAGATCTTTGCAGACCAGCTAGCTGTTGTGTTTTCAGACATTTTTATTCTCTCACTAACTCGGGCTGTTTTCCCACCTGCTTCAAGATGTCCACTATCATGCCCAAGAACGGAAAAGGGAACTGAATGACTTGAAGTGCACCTCCTCCCTTTAGCCCCTTTCCAATTTGCCTACCGCACTGACAGATCCACAGACGACACAGGAGGCTGAAGAAATTTGGCCTGTCCCCAAGGGCCCTCAAGTGTTCTACAGGACCGCCATCGAGAGCATACTGTCAGGCTGCATCACAGCCTGGTACGGCAACTCCACTGACGGAGTATGGTACACTCAGGTGAACGCATCATTGGGTGCTCACTGACTGTCCTCCAAGACACCGACAACACCAGGTGTTGCAGGAAGGCCAAGAAGATCAAGGACCAAAGCCACCTGAGCCATGGCCTGTTGTCCCCGCTTCCATCACTCAGACGCACGCGGGCAGTATAGGAGTATCATGGCAAAAACTGTCAGACTGATCAATAGCTTCTACCCCCAGACCATCATGCTGCTGAATAGCCACTAGGCAGCTACCTGCTTCCCCTATGGCAATTCTTCCCCCATGGACATTTATTATTGTTACAGTTGTAAATGTGTATATGTTCTTATTTGTATTGTCTCATTCACTTCTATTTTTTTACCTGCACTGTTGAATCTCAGAGCATAAGAATTGAATTGTACCCTGCAACTACCTCTATGATCCTGTGCATGTGACTAATAAACTAATCTAAGTGCAGTACTTCTCAACTGAAGAAATGTGCATGAAAATGTAGTGCACTGCAGACAGTAGGGCCTAGCTGCTCCTCTCGTTGAATGACAGCAAACACTTAATCGGAGAATACTGTCCATAGCTCCCACCCCTACTGTTGACCAACTGCTACCGAACTTTGACTTGCCTCAATAAAAATTTTTTTTGTTGCTTATATTGAAGAAGCTATTTTCTTAAATACTGTTAGTAAAATCATACTCCAACATTAAGAGAATGGAAGAATCAAATGCTTTATTTAAATATATATATATTTTTAACTGTCTACAGACTGAAACAACAACATTTGAAGTCATATAGGGTAGTCTTACAAGTATTGGAAACAACATTGGGTGTGGATACGGTGGGAACATGTGGATCTGACCAAGTATGTAAATGTAAATGTTAAGTTTATTGTTTTTGTCCATCTAGGTTTTTTGTTGTGTACTAACACCAAAAACGCATACTCCCTTAAGACCTTCGCTTGAAAAAGGGCAATATTACAATTTGTCTCCCTTGAAACGCCGTAGCCACAACACAGCCAGTATACACTTCTTTAAAATAGTCTTATTTAATCGAAGATAAATCAAGAAATCTGTAATACATTGACGTTTTTGCCGAAGTTTAGTACTGCAATTTTACATCTAAGATATTATTTCTCAAGTGAATTTTTTTAAATTAAAACTACTCGTCTCTCGTTGAATGACAAACACTTTATTGAAGAATCCCGTCCATAGTTCCCACTCCTACTAGTAGTACTGTTGGTCAATCACCGACAAAGGGGCATAAACTTCGGTTACTGAACTTCGTCTCGAGAAAAAATGTAGTGTGCGTGAACAGCCGGAAAAAACCTGCCTAACACCAAAGTCACAAAATTATGTCATTGTATATGTGCGCAAACTGTTTAGACTGGGAAGCATGCAACAGGCTTTACACAATGCACCGACAGCAAGCAAACATCCCCCACTGTACAGACCAACAGTCGGTTTGGTGAGTTTAGGCCCACCCCACCAAGACACCTTTTATCATTTATAAAGCCCTTGAAGTAAGCCACCCCAATAACGAAATTGGCTTAGACTGCATTAGCGTAAAACCAATGCACATTTCCGTTCATCCTCTGCCCCTAGAAACGATATGCATACTTTAATTTACTTATCAGATATCCAATTTCAGATGTACTTGTGACAAAGACTTAGGTCAAATTTGAGGTCAAATTGGCAAATTTCAACAACTGAGCATTTGCTATATTGTTATAAAAGCAAATTATATACAATGTGTAAGAACATAACACAATCTCAAAAATAGTTTCAATTCGTTTTTTCAGCGAATAATTCATAATATATTCACTGTAAATTCCATATTACTAAATTAACCCCCCTGACAATAGTCTATAATTGCTATAGTACATTCAACATTTCCTACATAAAGCTTGGGTGTGAAATTAAGTTTTTGCATGCAGATTAATGATATAACACATTACATACTGTATGTGAATGTTGATTAAAATATCTACTACAGTACAACAGTTATACAGACAATTATGTTGATATATTTTATGACCCATTAATGTGAATTAATGTTTTATAACTCTCAATTGTTCCAGGTCTAGTAATTTTTCACAATTGAATAACATGTTCTGAATACATACAATAGATACAAGCAAGTTGTCTGAAAATATACATCCGTTCAATAAAAGATTTTTAAACAACTGTATAAAACAACTAATGAAAGGCACCAAACTTCGGTAGACTTTGTTTTATTTCACTCAAACTGCCCATCTACTTGTCTACCCAGGCTGAAATGACCACTAAATAATGCATAACAGTATGCTTAGCCCACTCCCTCACATAATAATGGGGAACCTTAGGGGCAGACTTCTTTCTTAACCCCTTGGTTCAAATTTGCACTGTATTTGGCACCACCTTCCTCTATGGAATAAAAACATTAACAAAAATCAATGACTGGTATGTTTGTGACCCTCCCATGATTACCAAAACCAGATTTGACACCTTGATTAAATAATTACAGTCCTTTTATATGATGCCAACGTGAATCTGCGATCTAACTACAATTCAATCTGAACACCGAACTTAGACCATAAGCTACCGCTTTTTACTGAGCAGAGGTAAGGGGTACATTTAAATACACTGATGTAACATACACCCTTATATCCCCACAGTCTAGGATTGTAAACAGGGTTAAAGAGGGAGAAAATGACCTTTTAAAAATCCATGCTCGTTATTTTCATTGTGTAATTAATCCTTGTGTCTTTTCACGGTGCTTTGTGTCATTCTCCAACCAAAGTTCCACTGTTGCCATTTGTCCAATCAGACACCAGTATATAGTGACAGGAAGTAGATGTACAAAAGGAAAATAGGGTATATGAGCAGAGGCTTCTTGGTTTTGAATTCATCCCCAACGAGCAGTGAAGCAGCACTGTAAGCAGCCCAAAATACTCCAGAAAGCTGAAAAATGACAGTTATTAACAACTGATGAACACATATCTAATTTAAGTCAATTTGTATCATCTAAAAAAATCGAATCAAATACAGATGTAAAAATAGCTGTTAAATCAAACGTGCAATGCTGAATTACAGAGATTAATTTGTGAGAAAAATCAGATAGAATAAAGGTTGATTATCTTTGATCCTATGCTCACCTTTATTAGTGTAGAAACAACATCAAAACCCCCAATGACCAAAAGCAATGGGGCTATAACGATGAGCGGGAGTAGAGAATATCCAATCACTCCAAGAACTTGTCCATAAGACACCTATCCGAAACAGAACAATGCAAGTCAGTGTTTCACAGCACGCCACATCATTCATGTTGTAATAGGAAGCAAATGCACATCCAAAGATGCATGTACAGTATCAAGTAAGAGAAATCTATTCCTCATCAAGACTAGGAATATGACTTATTTCAGCTAAATGTAAACTTTGGTGGATCTTACCTCACCACCAAGAACACGAGCCAGCAAAAAGATTGTTAAAGAGCCGAATATCCAAATGGTAATTATCCAAGACACGACCTTATGAAAATAAAATGACAAATAATTAAAACACAACAAAAATAATACACACGCTGAAAATTGTGACATTGTACCAAAGTCTCTAGAAGACAATATTTTTGTCCTTTTCTGAATATTCTTATATCTTTAAATATATCAATGAAGGCTGCCTCCCATTTCATTCAATTCAGTAAGTGAAGAGAACCAGTGAATCAAGCCCTGTTTGCGTGAGCAGCATGTGCATCTAATGTTGTTTCAAATCTCAACCCTACAATCGAAGTTCACCATTTACTTTTTCAGAGTAATCTAACTTAGTTGAACCAACAGCCCTCTCTGGGGGGCCAAGGGCCAGATGTAAGGTATATTCTGAGATCAAAAGAATTCACAGCTTGAACTGCCGCCTCACCCTGAACTGTCCGTAGATGGAGATCATGGAGAAAAGGAGTACTATAGCCAGCGGGCCCCAGAAGTCAGGGTTGTCCCTCACAACCTGTCGGTTGAAGCCCAAGGAGGGCATTGGCATGAGCACACAGCGGATCTTGTAGTAGATGTCTTTCAGGTCGATGTCCAGCTCCTCCCTAATCATATAAGTGTATGAGATTGTACAGGAGCATCGTGAGATATCAGCACATTTAATTTGTAGTGATGGCCAAATCAAGTGTCATTTTAATATCAATGTACATGGATAAAGAATGGGTTTCTTGAAGAAGGTACTCACAGAAGAGGTTTGTTGTCTTCGGGGTCATCCTCTTCTACTTCCAGGAGCCAGCCATAGCCTCGTTTTCTCAGGAACGTGGTTGCATATGGGTCTTTTGCATTGTCACTGCCCATGTTCAATTTAACATCTGGGGCATCAATAGTACCGCTTAGATCTGTAGGGAATTGAATGTATACGATTATTGCACATTTTGTCTCTCTGCCCCATAGCTAAATGAGTAGAATTGCATGAAAGTTATAAAATATCTAAATGTTCTCTCTGCCCCGAGGCAAAATGTCCAGTATTGCAAGAAATTAACTTTAAAAATGTTCTCTCCGCCTCAAGATGGGGGATATTTAAATGTTTTTCCGCAAGGTGGGGGGCCCCACAACCAAATCTCGCTTAGTGCCCCCAAAAGGCTAGCACTGGTCCTGCAAGGTTTCCAAAACCTAATCACAATCAAGGATCAATTGTTCCTAATCTAGATAGTGTTTCACACTTGACCAAATCACCTCAGCTAATCAAAAGGTACGTGGAATGCAGAAGGGCAAGACATGTACCCCAGTGGTTGTCACACTGTCTAAATTACATTAAAGGCCCAGTGCAGTCAAAAATGTGATATCCCTGTTTTTTAAATATACACTGCTCAAAAAAATAAAGGGAACACTTAAACAACACAATGTAACTCCAAGTCAATCACACTTCTGTGAAATCAAACTGTCCACTTAGGAAGCAACACTGATTGACAATAAATTTCACATGCTGATGTGCAAATGGAATAGACAAAAGGTGGAAATTATAGGCAATTAGCAAGACAGCCCCAATAAAGGAGTGGTTCTGCAGGTGGTGACCACAGACCACTTCTCAGTTCCTATGCTTCCTGGCTGATGTTTTGGTCACTTTTGAATGCTGGCGGTGCTTTCACTCTAGTGGTAGCATGAGACGGAGTCTACAACCCACACAAGTGGCTCAGGTAGTGCAGCTCATCCAGGATGGCACATCAATCCGAGCTGTGGCAAGAAGGTTTGCCGTGTCTGTCAGCGTAGTGTCCAGAGCATGGAGGCGCTACCAGGAGACAGGCCAGTACATCAGGAGACGTGGAGGAGGCCATAGGAGGGCAACAACCCAGCAGCAGGACCGCTACCTCCGCCTTTGTGCAAGGAGGAGCAGGGGGAGCACTGCCAGAGCCCTGCAAAATGACCTCCAGCAGGCCACAAATGTGCATGTGTCTGCTCAAACGGTCAGAAACAGACTCCATGAGGGTGGTATGAGGGCCTGACGTCCACAGGTGGGGGTTGTGCTTACAGCCCAACACCGTGCAGGACGTTTGGCATTTGCCAGAGAACACCAAGATTGGCAAATTCGCCACTGGCACCCTGTGCTCTTCACAGATGAAAGCAGGTTCACACTGAGCATATGTGACAGACCTGACAGAGTCTGGAGACGCCGTGGAGAACGTTCTGCTGCCTGCAACATCCTCCAGCATGACCGGTTTGGCGGTGGGTCAGTCATGGTGTGGGGTGGCATTTCTTTGGGGGGCCGCACAGCCCTCCATGTGCTCGCCAGAGGTAGCCTGACTGCCATTAGGTACCGAGATGAGATCCTCAGACCCCTCGTGAGACCATATGCTGGTGCGGTTGGCCCTGGATTCCTAGACAAGACAATGCTAGACCTCATGTGGCTGGAGTGTGTCAGCAGTTCCTGCAAGAGGAAGGCATTGATGCTATGGACTGGCCCGCCCATTCCCCAGACCTGAATCCAATTAAGCACATCTGGGACATCATGTCTCGCTCCATCCACCAACGCCACATTGCACCACAGACTGTCCTGGAGTTGGGGGATGCTTTAGTCCAGGTCTGGGAGGAGATCCCTCAGGAGACCATCCGCCACCTCATCAGGAGCATGCTCAGGCGTTGTAGGGAGGTCACACAGGCACGTGGAGGCCACACACACTACTGAGCCTCATTTTGACTTGTTTTAAGGACATTACATCAAAGTTGGATCAGCCTGTAGTGTGGTTTTCCACTTTAATTTTGAGTGTGACTCCAAATCCAGACCTCCATGGGTTGATAAATTTGATTTCCATTGATCATTTTTGTGTGATTTTGTTGTCAGCACATTCAACTATGTAAAGAAAAAAGTATTTAATAAGAATATTTCATTCATTCAGATCTAGGATGTGTTATTTTAGTGTTCCCTTTATTTTTTTGAGCAGTGTATATTTCTACACTATGAGGTTGGAATAATACCGTGAAATTGTGAAAACGATGATAATGCCCTTTTTGTGGATGAGCCTGTTTTTGTGGGACAGAATTTAGGCCTGGCTGATGAAATCACAAGGTAGTAAATTAGTTAATAGACCAATAAGAACAGAGTTCCAACACTCTGCCATTAAAACCCATCAGAGTCTAAGCCCTGTCTAAGCCGGGGAGTGTTCTACTAAGCTATTTGATAATTGTTTTGAGAAGGTCATACCAAGGATCATTTAGCTATTTGATTTAGAATTTTAAGATGCCTTGAAGTATCCCAAAAATATGTCTAAAAATATATTTTATGAAAAATGTGTTTTGGTCTTACTGTTATTACTGTTACTGTCTTACAAACGCATTGAATAACAGATAGTCCACCAAAAATATATAAAGGAAGTTTGCTCTGAAGTGTCTGTCCTATTACTGAGATAGAAGAATGATCAGGAAATATATTTTTGTATTTCACCCCACATTTTTGGCATTAAACAGTCCATATATACTTCCATTCGTTTTTCAACTAGTACCAGGGACCTTCAGATGAGTCTTGCAAAACAACCGACATGTACATGTTCGTGAGAGTCTCACCTTTGTACAGAGGGGTAGTATTTGTGTGTAGCCCAAACAGTTTGGACGCTACAGACAGAAATCGGTAGATCGGCTCAGAAGAATCTTGCGGAGGTCGTAGAGCAAAACAGAGAACAGTGTGTTCGTGAGAGTCTCGTCTTTCCATAGAGGGGTCATAATAGTTTGTAGGCCAAACCGTTCGGACGCTACAGACGATTTTGTGAATAGACACATTTTCGGGATTTCTCATGGTATGACAAACAACAACTCTAGCTCTGACACCTTTTACCGACAGATGCGTTAGTGCGACATAAGAGGAAGCGGTGGATTGAGACGCATCTGATGTAAAAAAACATCTCTGTAGTTTAAACGGACAGATTATGTGGATTTTTTTATTATTATGCTAATTACATTTCAGCGCGGGCACAGACATCAACCTTAGGGGGTTGTTTTCAGTTTTCCCCACTGAGGTATACTAAGAACTGGAGACTGCGTCCATGATGTCCTCCCGTTGTTTTCAAGGTAATCTACTCGTGTTCGTATATGGCGATTCATGGGCCATCTATAGCTGGGTTGGATCCATTTTATATAGGCCAACATCACATGCGCTTGCACTTATAGGCTGATCACACCGCTCGCGCAATGAGCTTCTGCGTTGCCAAGGGCTAAAATAGAAGTCATTCCTATTTCTGATGCAGATCACGCTGCAAGTCCTGCCTCTCCCATCTCCTCATTGGTTTATAGAAGCATTGGTTATACCCACGTGGGTGATTGAAAGATTAACTGTTTTGCCGGTTGTCGTGGTAATACTATGAAAGTGTAGATGCCAATCACCATATAAATTCAAAGATGAAAAAAGTCTGGAAGGAGGAGAGATGACTAGAAACGAGTCGGTTGACTGTTTTGTTTGTGGATTAATTGTCGGAGTAGAGGACCTTGTGCATTTCAGGTAAAATAACAACTCAATGTTTATATCCCAGGACAAATTAGCTAGCAACAGCAAGCTAGCTAAATAGGACAAATTAGCTAGCAAGTGCAAGCTAACTAGCCATACATGTTTAATGCTTTTCGACCTGTCCCCAAATGAATGTCATTGGTTCAGAGTTTGTTTTGATATTTTAACCTGCGTGTCATGATCGCATTTGGTGTGGGGGGACAAAATAAATTTATGCACGATAGCGCAATCGCGCAGCCGGTTTGGGTTCCGTTCACACAGGGAACAGTGCGAGCAACGACATCACATTATCCAAAACATGGCAGACATTGGATGAATATACATAAAAAATGTTACCCTCAGATGCTGAGTTTTTTTATTTTATTATTTTTAAATCAGCCTCAGTGACAATTATTTGAATAAGTCAATGGGTGTTTTATGCACAAGGTGATGACTAAAGTATCTTATTAGGAATTTTAATATGACCTCTATGGAAATTGTCTTCCTGGTCAATATACAAAAACCACACCTCCATTTCCTGGTTGCTAAAATTCTAATAGTTTGCCTAATTTCAGTTAGTACAATGATTATCTACACTGCTTGTTTTGTCAAACTATCTAAACTGCTGTGAAATATATTTTCAATAACCAAAAATATTGTATTTTCAGTTGGTCTACAAAACCTAAAGTAAAAGATGCAAAAAATAAACTATAGAGCGGACGCATAGACATAACGCACATAGAACAGACACCGCTTCTTTGACTTGCTTTCAATGAGAACAGATCTATAATGTACATTTCTTGGTGAATTTGGTCGGGTGCCCTAGAAAGTTACATATTGCAGCTTTAAACTGCAGTACCGAAGCAATCCTCTAGGAGCAGTCAACGGTGCCTGGCCCCTTGGTTTTCACCTCCCTACTCAGACCACTCGCAGACAGCCCTAGCAATTAGTCTTTACTAGGAAGTTATTCGTCTCTTTTTGACCATTTTAATTAAATCACAGTAAGGTACTTGTTACCCAGAAATGATTTGATATTAAGATAAACGGCTGCATTGGACCTTAAAACTATTTACTCAATGGGAAACACATTAAACTAATCCAAATAGATTGTAGAGTTTTGTATTAAACGTATCTTCAATAGAATAATATTTGTTAGGTGGATTTCCTTCAGTGATATAGCTAACTTTACCTAGCTTGCTAACGTTAGCCTAGCCGTACAGTAGCAGCAGAAAGTTGTCAAATCTCTCCGAACCACGGTAACTTGACAAAAACGACAACACTTTACTCAAGTTAGTTAACCAATGCATTAATGTCAAGCTAGCAGAATGACGTGTTGACAAATACTGTAATTAACTAATAATACAATGAAACACATGACAGTCAGTATTCACGGCCTGCTAACATTACCCTCGGCTTCAGTTGATGAGACGAAAGTAAAATCTCCGTTGGTGGGAGAGAGATGCATTGTTGATGTTTTGCCAACAACCTTCAAGTCCTAATAACTGACATTTAAATAAAGGGTTTAATTGAATAGATTGCCACAAGTAAACACAACGTTGTCATTGACTGGATTTCACAATATTTTCGCAACTATTCCATCTTGTTGTTGAGGTATCGTTTGCTCAAACACACAGGCAGCTACCGAAGCAGGAAGTGCAAGGGAGGCTGGGAAAGACGACACGTCAAAAAATCCTAACACGGCAGCAGACAAGCTCGCCATCTAGTGGGGGGGAAAGGTGACGCTAGACTCCCGCCATCAATACGCAGCATGACACCAAAAAAGAGAACCACTCCCTTCTTCTTTTGTCGACCAAAGACCCTCCCCCACCTATGGTTGGTCAGAATAGACTGACCAATAGTATCAGCTCGTTGTGAACTCCTACTTTTGCCGCTAAAAGCGAACTCATGTTAGTTTACAAGGTGCCCGGTTACGGTTCAGTGCTTACTATCTGTCATTGTTAACTCTTTCAATTCGCGGGTAAATATCTCGGTAGCTTGCTAATGGTGTGTTATATTCTTGTATGCATGTATTTATTTCAAAATAACGTTTTCAAATGTTTTCATATAGCTAGGCTCTAGCCAGAGTTTGCTACAAACGTTCGCTAGCCCAGTTCATTCCAATTATTCGAACCGCTAATTTACGTTAGCTAGCTACAACTTCCTTTTGTTTTTTTTACAGCACCAACAATGTATTTATAGGTATATTGTTTAGGTAGTTGGTTCGCTAACTAACGTTAGTGGCCGTGCTAGGTGGCTAGCTAACTTTAGCCAACTTGCTACATGTGTTTGTCATCACTGACAGTCACTGGTGCGTGTCGCAGGTTTTTGAAGATCCACGAACGTTCGAATTAATTAACGTTAGTTACGGCCGGTTTCTACGCCAGTGGAAGTATCTAGCTAGAATTCATAATCATCTCCTCTACTATGTCCAGGTAAATGAGCAGGTATATGCAGATTACGATTAACGACCTAGTTTAGTCGTTAACACTTGGTAAAGTTACATGAATGCTCCCTAACAAGTTAACGTTAGCTAGGTAACGTATTATTTTCTCTAAAGTCTAGTTTCATTATAATGTTTTGTCAAATGGTCTCTCTCCCTGTCCATGAATATAGCAAGCAACTGTCCTGAATGTTAGTGGCATCATCAGATTTAAAAAAATGGGGATCCAGGGGCTGTTGCAGTTCCTCAAAGATGCCTCGGAGCCCATCAGTGTGAGGAAGTACAAGGGACAGACAGTGGCCGTAGACACATATTGCTGGCTTCATAAAGGGGCATTTTCTTGTGCAGAGAAACTTGCCAAAGGGGAGCCAACTGACCAGTAAGCTGTTTTAGAGCTATCTCAGTATGCATTAACTATCTAACCCTTTTAATATAACTACCTAACCCTATGCATTTTCTTTCACATAGGTATGTGACATACTGCATGAAATTTGTGGACATGCTGTTGTCTTTTGGTGTGAAGCCCATCTTGGTGTTTGATGGCTGCAACCTGCCTTCAAAACAGGAGGTGGACAAAGCTCGCAGAGAGTAAGTGTGTGTGTACCTGTAATTTTCTTAAGATAGTTAAGATAGTGATGAGTGAGTTAATGTTAGGCCTATATGGTATTTGCTGTAATGTGTCTCCTTTTAATGAAATCAAATCTTCCCATGTACTTGACTCAGTAGTTTCTTGAATAGAACGGAGTAAATATTTTTACCCAAAAAAGTAAGACATGACATCTGTCTTCCAGGCGTCGTCAGGCAAATCTGCAGAAAGGCAAGCAGCTCCTACGTGAGGGAAAGATTTCAGAGGCCAGAGACTGCTTCACTCGCTGTGTTAACGTCACCCCTTCCATGGCCCATGATGTCATCAAGGTAAATGTTTCCAATACTGCTAAAACTGTAGATGAAAAAATGCTTTCTGCTGATCAGTATTTTTCACTGAACCCCTATGATGCATATCTTGAGTGAAGAGTGTCTATTTGCTGGTTTTGTGCAGTGGTTTAATCTGGCTTAACCAGTTAAACTCCTCATCTGTTTTGTGATGCACTGCTTAATGTTTATGATTGCAAATTGGTGGCTTAAAATTATTTATTCAGCTGAAATAATGTTCTCTCCTCTAGGCTGCAAGGACCAGAGGAGTGGACTGTGTGGTGGCCCCGTATGAAGCTGATGCCCAGCTGGCCTTCCTTAACAAGGCTGGCATTGCACAGGCTATCATCACTGAAGACTCAGATTTATTGGCGTTTGGCTGCAAAAAAGTACAGAATTAGGTCCTTTAAGATGCTGCTCACTGTGGAATTTCTGTAATGCATTTGTCACAATCATCATCTGGCTTTAAAGTAACTGTTTTTTCCAGATTTCTCTGAAATATGACCAATAATTAATTAAAATGAGTGAAATAAGTTTCCTTCCCCAAAAATTGTATTAGTATGTTACAAAGCAGCTTTTCTGTGTTAGAATGGTGTGGGCGTACCACAACATAATGGTGTGGGTGTATACTGGTCATTAATAACATTCATGCGAGTAGATCTCTGTTTGGCCATCTCATCCGCAGGAGATGGCAAGCATTTTTTTTTTTTTTTTAATGTCTGATACAATTTTGAGGTTTATTCTTAGTGTTTATTTTTTCCATTTATTATTTGCCAACATACGCGTGCATATAGGATGAGTGAGTCAACATTATTTGGGTATGGGTTAACAAAATATTAACTTTTAAATGTGAGATTAACTGGACAGTTACTTTAATGGAAACTTGGATTATGGTAATGACCATAATGGGTTCTGCTGGTCATCTCTCTCAGGTGATCCTAAAGATGGACAAACAGGGGAACGGTCTAGAGATTGACCAGAACCACCTGGGGCGGTGCCGCTCTCTGGGTGACGTCTTCACGGAAGAGAAGTTCCGCCACATGTGTATTCTCTCTGGCTGTGACTATCTGTCCTCACTCTATGGGATTGGCTTGGGCAAAGCCTGTAAACTGCTGAGGATGGCAAACAACCCAGACATCATTAAGGTAAGTTTGAACGAGAATTGGTAGTAGAACTTGCACAGTGGTAGAAATTAAACTATAATGAAAATGGCCCCTCTAACTTGTTTATGTACTTTCAGGTGATAAGGAAGATGGGCCAGTACCTGAAGATGAATGTGGTTGTGCCAGACGAGTACATTGACGGTTTTGTTAAGGCCAATAATACCTTCCTCTACCAGCTGGTGTTTGACCCCATCAAGAGGAAGGTGGTGCCTCTCAACCCCTATCCAGAGCACATGGATCCTGCCACCCTCAGCTATGCTGGCCGGTATCCTTTCACTCAGTGGCAGGCCTGACTCCTGCTCTATACCTGTTGATTAGTAGCGAAATGGAAAATAAGACACTGGTGGTTTCCCATTTACTACCAGTACAATATGTTGTCCTTAATGCTTAATACAGTAATTTAGGAGATTGCAAAGGTTTACAGGTGGCCCTAGGTAACCTGGATATAAACACCATGGAAAGGATTGATGACTTCAACCCAGATGCTACAAATGTCAAGGTACTGGCACTAGGTGGAATGATTAACATAATAGTCATTTCTATACAAACACTACTCATTCATCATCACAAGTTGTACTGCTAGGTTGTTTTGCTTGTGTCCTTAGTGTTGTATACGTGGGGTACTTAGCTATTTTTAGTCGATCAGTACAATTGTATTAATATTTAACTTACAAATGTGTTTGTCGCTAGAGTGCTTAACCTTACCCCAGATCTGTATGCTGTACATGAATGGCATGACAACCATAGAGGAGTTGGCTGAAGTGCATGTAATTTACACTAACGTATCTAAATCCTTCCTCCCTTTGTGTTTCTTAGCCAGTGAAACCACGCAGTCGTGACTGGAATGACAGCCAGGAGACTCGGGCCTCCACACACCCTAGCATCTGGAGCAGAGGTTACATACCAGGCACCCTCTCTGCCTCCCAGCCTGTGGGCTCTCCACAGAGGCCTCCCTCAACCAGGGGGAAGGAGAGGGTTATCAGTGTGCAGGGGCTGAGGCTTCCTCACAAGAACACACAGGTTAAGAGACCCAGAGAAGGTGAGATTTGTCTGCTATCTCGTTGTTGCACCGTCATGTTTGAGAGGTGCTCTTTCTGTCACCGTAGGATGGAAGATTATTTGATTAACCCAGCTCCGTTTAAATAGGTGTGAGAGGATTTGGGTTTGTTCAGGGGGAAACACATTTTTATTGCCATAACATCCCAGTTCATCTTGTGAAGTTTTATCAGTCATTCTATGGTAAAGCCTATACCTATATAACATTGGGTGGACCTTCAAAATGCAAAGTTCAAATAGAACAGGAAAAATATTCTCGTCATTATACAAACGTTTATCAATGTATTTGATTAATGTAAACCTCAACATTCTTTCCAAGTGGTGTTGATTTAATATTTTAATTATAGACCCGACACAAACTTCTGCTTGTCCTTTATCTCCCAAAGACTCTGGTGTTTCAGACCAGGATGTGCTGCAGCAGTACTCTCCCTCCGGTCAGAAGCGGTCCAGAGGGGAGGAGGACCCTGGACCCACAGAGAGCCATCACATCTCAACATGCCCCCGGCCCAGTGCCACTGCTGCCGCTACCCATCCCAGACCACGCAACCGCTTCGCCACCCTGCTACAGAGGAGAAACCAGGAAGGAGGTGGTGATGGGCAGGGAATGCAAAGCAGGTATGGTCTTATAATACACACTTTTTTAGTCATTGCAAAAGCTATTTAATATTATAGGAAATCTTTCAGTCTTGTCTTTTACATTACTAAAAATGACCTACCTAAAACCACTGGTTCTTCCAATTGTTTTCTTGATCGCATTGTTTGGCCCACATTTGACAAGTTTTATGTTTTGTGATACTGACTAAATGGTTGATGTATTCCCCTATAGGTTCTTCTGTAGTGGCAGCAGCTCCAGTGAGGTGGCCAGCCAGAATCCGGAGTATTTTGTCAAAGGGGAGGTGTCTCAGGATGAGGTCACAGAGAACCCCAGGGAGGACTATTGTATTGGGGAATATGCTGAGACAGAGGAAAATGACTCTGTTGACCCTCATAGCCCACCCCCCTCCCATCTGTCTGCCAGTCAAGGGTTAGGGGTGTTCCGCTGGTCATGCAGCTCCTCAGAGAGATCCAGGACCCCGACACCCACATCCGGCCTCTCGGCACTGCAGCAGTTCCAGCGCAAGAAGGAAAGCTTTTCCTGGAGCCAGGAAGGCCAGAGGACTCGGAAGACCCCCGGAGCCCCATCCCCTATTCTGGGCAAAGAAGACAAGGATTCACCACCAAACTCTCCACCGTCTCAGGACAGTGCCTACTTCTCTCAGCATAACCACACTTCCTGCAATGTAATGGAAGTGTCCCCACCCACTCGGCTGGAGGATGCCACCAGGCCTGTACGTCACCGTTTCCTCTGCTAATTAGTCATGCGTAGGCTTCATAACATTTGCATGTGCATCATTGGAAGCTAGTTGAGGGTGCATATGCATGGCTTTTTTTATGTTGTGGTTTGAATGAGCGGAGGCAGTGGCTTTATTAATTTACTGCCTGTTCTGTTTTCGAAGAAAATTTACTCCAGTAAGGATTCAGACTCTGTCAAAAGCCTGACTTATTCTCCAACAGCAGATGAAAAGAAATCCAGCACAATGAGACCGAAGGTAGCTTACTTTGTGGGACCATTTTGTATAATTTTGGTTCAACAGAGATTTGGCAGCTAGAAACCTTCTGGGATGAACACGCTATATATCCCCACAGTGAAGAATTTTCCTTCCCATCTCTCTCACCAGGTGGCAGGTCTCCCGCGGATGAAACCCGGTGACCAAGGGAAAGGGACAAAGATCCGACCCTCTGCCCCTGCCAGGGCCAGTGGCCTCCGTAAAAAGCCTGCAGGTCCTGGAAAGAAACTCACCACCAACAATGAGAACAATCCTGGCCTCCAGGCCACCATCAGTGGTCTCTGGAAAAACTTTGGTTTTAAGAAGTAAGTGAGGGTAATCATAACCTGCATAGTCCGCAACCCTGTAGCTGGATTAAACCTTTCAATTGTCTTTGCTTTTGTATAAGATTATAGATGAGGCCTAATACCAACCTTCAACAGTAGTCCCCATACTTGCATATTTTCCCCTTATTAAAAAAAAAAATAAACTCAACCAATTTATATTTGAAGGACCTGTCACAAACTTGTCTCTCAAATTTCTATACTGAACAAAAATATAAACTCAACATGCAACAATATCGAAGATTTTACTGAGACAGTCGTGAAGAGGGCACGACAAAGCCTATTCCCCCTCAGGAGACTGAAAAGATTTGGCATGGGTCCTCAGATCTTCAAAAGGTTCTACAGCTGCACCATCGAGAGCATCCTAACTGGTTGCAGCACTGCCTGGTATGGCAACTTCTTGGCCTCTGGTAAGGCACAACAGAGGGTAATGTGTACGGCCCAGTATATCACTGGGACCAAGCTTCCTGCCATCCAGGACCTCTATACCAGGCGACGTCAGAGGAAGGCTCTAAAAATTGTCAGACTCCAGCCACCCTAGTCATAGACTGTTCTCTCTGCTACCGCACGGCAAGCGAGGCACCAAGTGTAGGCTCAAAAGGCTTCTTAACAATTTCTACCTTCGAGCCTTAAGACTCCTGAACAGCTAATTAAAGGGCTACCTAGAGCCCAATTTTACATGGCTGCTGCTCTGTTTATTATCGATGCATAGTCACTTTAATAACTACCTACGGGTACATATTACCTCGACTAACCAGTGCCCCGTCACATTGACTCTGTACCAGTACCCCCTAGCCTCGCTGTTATTATTTTACTGCTGCTATTTAATTTTTAGTTTCTTTTCTTAAAGCATTGTTGGTTAAGGGCTTGTAAGTAAGCTTTTCACTGTAAGGTCTACACCTGTTGTATTCGGCGCATGTGACAAACTTAAAAATAAATAAATAATGGACCTCAGGATCTTGTCACGGTTTTTCTGTGCATTCAAATGGCCATCGATAAAGTGCAATGGTGTTAGTTGTCCGTAGCTTATGCCTGCCCGTACCATAACCCCACTGCCACCATGGGGCACTCTGTTCACAACGTTGACAACAGCAAACTGCTCAACCACATTAAGCCATACACGTGGTCTGCGGTTGAGGCCGGTTGGACATACTGACAAATTCTCTAAAACGACAGAGGCGTCTTATGGAAGAGAAATTAACGTTTAATTCTCTGGCAACCGTTCTGGTGGACATTCCTGCAGTCAGCATGCCAATTGCACGCTCCCTCAACTTGAGACATCTGGCGTTGTGTGGCAAAACTGCTAATTTCTGTTGGCTATATAGAGTACTGAATATGTTTTGTTTCAGATTCCACTAGTCTTCACGTGAGTGAATGATTGCTACACTGAACAACAATATAAATGTAATGTGTTGGTTTCATGAGCTGAAAAAAAGATTCCAGAAATGTTCCAAATGCACAGAAAGCTTATTTCTCTCAAATGTTGTGCACACATTTGTTTACATCCCTGTTAGTGAGCATTTCTCCTTTACCAAAATAATCCATCCACCTCACGTGTGGCATATCAATAAGCTGATTAAACAGCATGATCATTGCACAGGTGCACCTTGTGCTGGGGACAATAAGGCCACTCTAAAATGTGCAGACATGCCACAGATGTCTCATGTTTTTAGGGGGGAGGGTGCAATTGGCATGCTGACTGCAGGAATGTCCACCAGAGCTGTTGCCAGGGAACTTAATGTTAATTTCTCTACCATAAGCCACCTCTCTCGTTTTTTGAGAATTTGTCTGTATGTCCAACCGGCCTCACAACTGCAGACCGTGTATGGCGTCGTGTGGGCGAGCGGTTCGCTGATGTCAACGTTGTGAACCGAGTGCCCCGTGGTCGTGGGGGTATGGGCAGGCATAAGCTGCGAACACAATTGCATTTTATCGTTGACAATTTGAATATACAGACATACCGTGACGAGATCCTGAAGCCCATCGTTTCATCTGCCACCATCAAGTTTCAGCATGAGAATGCAGGGCCCCATGTCACAAGGATCCGTACACAATTCCTGGAAGCTGAAAATGTCCCAGTTCTTCCATGGCCTGCTTACTCACCAGACATGTCACTCATTGAGCATGTTTGGGATTCTTTGGATCGACGTGTACGAGTGGGACTACATTCCACAGGCCACGATCAACAGCCTGATCAACTATGTGAAGATGTCGCGATGCTTGAGGCAAATAGTGGTTACCAGATACTGTCAAATGTTCTGTTCTACGCCCCTACTTTAAAAAAAATAGATAATTTTTTTTTTTTCAGGTATCTTTGAACAACCAATGGATATTTGTATTCCCAGTTGTGAAATCCATAGATTAGGGCCAAATGAATTTATTTCAATTGACGTAGTTCATATAAGGAAGTAACTCAGTAAAATCTTTGAAATTGTTGCATTTATATTTTTCAGTGTTGATCACAGATTTTACAAGCTAGATCACAGCTTTACCAATTATATGATAACCATCTCTTTCTTGTTGATTGTGTTTTTCTGTGTTGCAGAGAAAATCCGAAGATAAACCCCTGTAAGAAAGGAGAGCCCATGTCACCAGTGAAGGACAACATGCTAGCCTTCACACATGAAACGGACAAGGATATTTACTTCATCTCCAGTGTTCAGAAAACAGTATGCCTCTGATGCTGCGTTTTTATAAAACATTTTCACATACTGTGTATGTTAATACGAAGTGCATTTTTATGGACTAGATGTACTTGATTTCAGTTTAAATAAATGCAACTTAAAGGTTTAGGCTGTTATTTAAAAAAATATATATATTATTTGTAGGTTGTTGAAGTAATCTTATTTTGTGGCCGAACGTATGTGAACTCCTGCTCGGCGACCATCTCATTCCAAAATGATGGGCATTAATGTGGAATTGCCCCCTTTTTGTTGCTACAACAGCCTTCACTCTCTGGGAAGGCTTTCCACTAGATGTTGTAACATTGCTGCGGGGACTTGCTTCCATTCAGCTACAAGAGCATTAGTGAGGTCGGGCACTGATGTTGGGTGATTTGGCCTGGCTCGGAGTCAGTGTTCCAATTCAACCCCATCGAACACCTTTGGGATGATGTCAGGTCTCTGTTCAGGCCAGTGAAGTTCTTCCACACCAATCTCTATAAACCATTTCTGTATGGACTTCGCTTTGTGCACGGGTGCATTGTCATGCTGAAACAGGAAAGGACCTTCCCCAATCTGTTGCCATAAAGTTGGAAGCACAGAATCATCTAGAATGTAATTGTATGCTGTAGCCTTAAGATTTCACTTCACTGGAACTATGGGGCCTAACCCGAAATATGAAAAACAGTCCCGGACCATTATTCCTCCTCCACCAAACTTGACAGTTGGCACTATCTATTGGGGCAGGTAGCATTATCCTGGCATCTGCCAAACCCAGATTTGTCCGTTGGACTGCCAGATGGAGAAGTATGATTTTTGTAAAAAAAAATATCCCTTTTTCTCCCCAATTTTGTGGTATCAAATTGGTAGTTAGGCTTGTCCCATCGCTGCAACTGCCGTTTGGACTCGAGAGGTGAAGGTCGAGAGCTGTGCGTCATTCAAAACACAACCCGCACTAATTCTTGACACCTTGCCCGCTTAACCCAGAAGCCAGCTGCACCAATGTGTTGGAGGAAACACTGTACACCTGCCAACCGTGTCAGTGTGCATTGCGCCCGGCACGCCACAGGAGTCGCTAGCGCGCAGTGGTACAGGAACATCCCTGCCGACCAAACCCTCCCCTAACCTGGGTCGCTGCCGGCTGCGACAGAGCCTGGACTCGAACCAGGACCCCTACGACACAGCTAGCACTGCGAAGCAGTGCCTTAGACCACTGCGCCTCTCGGGAGGCCCGAGAAAGTGTTTCCACCTTTTTCTGGAGTCTAATGGTGGTGAGCTTTACACCACTCCTGCTGACGCTTGGCATTGTGCATGGTGTGATCTTAGGCTTGTGTGCGGCTGCTCGGCCATGGAAACCCATTTAATGAAGCTCCCGACGAACAGTTAATGTGCTGACGTTGCTTCCAGTTGCAGTTTAGAACGCAGTAGTGAGTGTTGCAACTGAGGACAGATGGTTTTTACAAGTTTCAACACTCTGCGGTCCCGTTCTGTGAGCTTTTGTGGCCTACCACTTCATGGCTGAGCCGTTGTTGTTCAATGTTTCCACTTCACAATATCAGTTACAGTTGGCGGGGGCAGCTCTAGCAGGGCAGAAATTTGACGAACTGACTTGTTGGAAAGGCTCTTCAGTAATGCCATTCTACTGCCAATGTTTCTCTATGGAGTTTGCATGGCCGTGTGCTCGATTTTATACATCTATCAGCGACAGGTGTGGCTGAAATACCTGACTACTAAATTGAAAGGGTGTCCACATACTTTTGCCCATGTAGTAAATAAATGATTACACAATCTGAGTTCATGGTCATAGAATGTTTGGTTCTCATAAGAAACGTCAACAGAGTAGGTATGGGTGAAGTGAACCCTTAAGATGGTTGAAGAATGAACAATGCATGTTTTCTTAAAATGGCCTACCAGCATGCTAACCCTGGAATGTTGAGTTAGCACAGGTGGCTCTGTGCCTGAGAAGGATACTTTTTCTTATGTTTACAGTAGGCCTACTTTATAGTCACTTGAGAGGGCTCCTGAGTGATGCAGCGGTCTAAGGCACTGCATCTCAGTGCTAGAGGTGTCACTACAGGCCCTGGTTCGATTCCAGGCTGTATCACAACCGGCCATGATTGGGAGTCCCATAGGGCGGCACACAATTGGCCCAGTGTTAGGGTTTGGCCGGGGTAAGCTGTCATCGTAAATAAGAATTTGTTCTTTACTGACTTGCCTTGTTAAAGGTTAAATAAATGTAAAAAATATTGAGTTTGTGGTTAATAACTGGATTTGATCAATTTTAAATGAGGCATACGGAAATACGACCCAGAAAGCACACACTGTTGGAGGGTGGTACACTTGATCATTCAGTAGCTTTTTGTAACTTTCATTTTATTAAAATGTATTTGAAAAACAATTCCCTTTTTGTACAGTAATATTTATGTATATCCTGATAACACTTTATAATAACCTTTTCTATAATATTTCTAAATATTTTAAATACCTATGAAGGGTAAGGTCTAGAATGCTTATGTTTAGAAATAGTTGGGGTACTTAAATAATTTATAAATGCTTATTTATTAAGGTTATAAAAGTATAAAGTAAAACATTTAAAGGCCTTTGCTATCAGGTGTAGTGTTTTGATTCCATGTATATAGCGTCATTGTTATTTTATTGTGTTACTATTTTTCCTTTAGTTTATTTAGCACAATTTAATTACTTTTTAAAAACTGCATTGTTGCTTTAGGGCTCGTAAGTAAGCATTTCATGGTATGGTCTACTGTTGTATTCGGCGCATGTGACAAAATGTTATTTTATTATATTGAGTAGGGTTTTGGTAGCTTTATGTTGACGCAGTGGACTGCAGTACTTAAATACCATGAAGACAGGACCAAATGTCTTTCTAAACAAAATATGCATGTCGAAAATAAAACTGACATATTAGCATTGTGAAACTAGCGTATTGTTGTCTGTTATTAACAGATGCCTATCAGATGAATTACTACACTATCGTTCTATCATTGGGCCACAAAGCAAAATACCTCAGCTCTCCCAGATGCCTGGCGGCCACAAAACTAAATACCTCAGCTCTCCCAGATGCCTGGCGTGCTTGAGTCAATTTACCCCACAGATTGCACAACGGACAGTGAGTGACCTCACCTCCTGAAGACGGGGGTGGGTAAGTTACATTTATTTCCTGTTAAGCAACTAATTTTCACAGTCCAACTAAGGGCTCTATTCAATCAAAACCGATTTCTAGGATAAGATTAAAACAACAACCCTTTTGCATTGCAAGATGGTGGGTTTTCCATATGACATTGTTGCATACCAGGACAACTACACTCCCCTCTATTTATTTGTACAGTAATGCACGACTTTTAATGTGGCTCTACGCTCCAGCATTTTGGATTGGAGATCAAATGTTTTTTTATGAGGCTACAGTACAGAATGTCATTTTTTATTTGAGGGTATTTTCATGCATATATGTTTTACCGTTTAGAAATAAAAGTACTTTATGTATATGTTTCAGTTGAAGGTGTCGTAAGTATTTGGGCAAATTCACTTATAGTGTATTAAAGTAGTCGAGTTAGTAATTGGTCCCATATTCCTTGCACGCAATGACAACAACAACCACGTGACTCTACAAACTAGTTAGATGCATTTGGTATTTGTTTTGGTTGTGTTTTGGATTGTGTTGTACCAAAATTAACGGTACATCATATATTGTGTCATTTTGGAGCCTGAATAGAATGTGTTTCTGAACACTTCTACATTAATGCTACGTGTGCCTTTAAATTTTTTTTATGTAGTTCTGTCGTTAAGTTGTTCTTGTCTATTGATGTTTTGTATGATGCCATTCTGTATTATGGTTCATGTTTTGTGTGGACCCCAGGAAGAGTATGTGTTGCTTTTGCAACAGCTAATGGGGATCCTAATAAAATAACAAATACCAAATGCGGATGCTAACATGACCACAGAAAATCATGAATGAATCGTGAATAGTGAGAAAGAGGCATAAATATCATGCCTCCCCCCAAAATTAGAAGCGCCCGTTTTTGGTAATGGTGAGAGGTTACATTTTTTTTGAGGGGTATGATATTTATGCTTCTTTCTTACTCATAATTATTCACAATTATCCGTAATCATGGTAGCATCCACATTATTGTAGAAGTGAATACACTATAAGTGAATTTGTCCAAATACTTATGACACCTTCAAATGGGGGGACTAGATACATAAAGTGCTTTCATTTCTAAACAGTAAAGCAGACATTTGATCTCAAATCAAAATTGCTGGAGTATAAAGCCAAATTAAACGTTTCAGCTTCACTGTCCAAATAAATACAGACGGGAGTGTATATCTTTGACATATCCTGGAACACTGGTTACCAGGTTTGATTGAGGTGTAGCACACTAGCACAACGTACCTTTTTCAAAGAGACAATGTTTGTTATTCATAGTGATAGTTTTGCTACAATTTCTTCACACCTCACCAAGCTTTGTTTCATGCCGTTAAAAAGACAAATAAACCATTTATAGTTTCAAACAAAGACTAGCTTTTATTTTATCAAATGACATTGTACATCTATCTACTATAGAGGGTTTCAGTAGTATAGATATTCACTTTTTGAAAGTGTAAAACCTCTAGCCTACTTACATATTTTTTCTCTTGGCTGCTTAAGAATGCAGCCTGACAGCATTCCCTCTTGGTATGTTGGTCATGACCAGAGACTGTATCAAACCTTGCTAAGCGGAGAGAGGAGACAATGTAGTTAATGTAACAGGTGTGAGTATCTGACACAGTAACAATATAATAAAACTATATAAATCTTCCCATTATATTAACAAATGTAATTGAATAACACTTTATTAAGTACTAGGCTACCCCTTATGAAAAAGCACCAGCATTCCAATAAGAAACTGTAGTTTTTTAAAATACCCTATAGTTAGCTTGTCACCTAAAATATTCACAAACCTTTACAGATGCACAATCGAGAGCATCCTGTCGGGCTGTATCACCGCCCTATACGGCAACTGCACCGCTCTCAACTGCAAGGCTCTCCAGAGGGTAGTGCCGTCTGCACAACGCATCACCAGGGGCAAACTACCCGCCCTCCAGGACACCTAGAGCACCCGATGTCACAGGAAGGCCAAAAAGATAATCAAGGACATCAACCACCTGAGACACTGCCTGTTCACCCCACTATCATCCAAAAGATGAGGTCAGTACAGGTGCATCTAAGCTGGGACGAGAGACTGAAAAACAGCTTCTATCTCAAGGCCATCAGACTGTTAAACAGCCATCACTAACATAGAGAGGCTGCTACCAACATACAGACTCAAATCTCTGGCCACTTTAATAAATGGACTTGATAAAGGTATCACGAGTCGCTTTAAATAACGCCACTTTAATAATGTTTACATATCCTACATTACTCATCTCATACGTATACTGTATTCTATACCATCTACTGCATCTTGCCTATGCCGCACGGCCATCGCTCATCCATATATTTATATGTACATATTCTTATTCATCCCTTTACATTTGTGTGTAGTCGTTGTGAATTTGTTAGATTACTTGTTAGATATTACTGCGTTGTCGGAACTAGAAGCACAAGCATTTCGCTACACTCGCATTAACATCTGCTAACCATGTGTATGTGACCAATACAATTTGATTTGAGTATGCTATATTCTTTTGCTATGGAAATACTATAGAATTATTATAGGAGTCTATATAGTATGTATTTTTGACCTATATTAACTTCAAAATATCCAATAAGATTTCAGTAGTATAAATATTATGCAGTATCTCTATAGTATTCTTATGAATTTAATTAGCGTTCCTGTATTATTTTCTATAGTATTCCCCTGAAGTTATTGAAAGCATTCCTATGGGCTATTCCTGTCGGTTTTGTAATAGTATTCTATTTGAGGTGATGAAAATTATCAAAGAAAAAACATTTCCTGCAAGCAAAAAAAGAAAGTCGACCAATATGTCAACATGGGTATAGCCAGGTTACTCTTAAATTAGTGTGAATTTTTGGGATGGATACTTTCAATACATTAAAAACATTTAGCATCTTAGTAAAAACAGACCTGTAATATTAATGTTAATTTATTTTAATAAAAAAAAAATAACATGTACAATACAATATATAAGCGATGACCCTTGCATCACTGATGTATGTCCCTGATAAGTTATCAATGAGTAATACTATTAGAATCACACAGATTCAATGACATATAACACACATTCTGTGATCTCCAAGACTCCAACTATTGCTCAATTCCAGTGAAACTAAATGCATGCGTTTTAACTTCAATCTGCACTTCCCTAACATATCCTCACACTGGACGGACCTGAATTAAATGATGTTGATGCTTTTCTTGGCCAGGTCACCATTGCAAATGAGAATCAGCTCTCCTCAATCAGCTCAATAACATCAACCAGTTCTCTAAATACACCCATAACTAATCTCTCTGAGGTACAAGCCAGCCATCCACATAAATACATTTACACTTGATAATTTCCAAAGAAAAAGCTTTTTTTGTCTCGACCTCTCAACTTTCACACACATTTTTTTTAATGAGATGCCTAGATTGCGGTTGATGAACAAACTGTCAGCTTGAAATACATATGGTTAACCACAACAATGGGAATAGGTTGACATAAACAGTTTGTTTGACAAATGCAATTCAGTCTAACAAAGAAAAAGAACTGCAGTTGTGCACAACATTCCTTTTTGAACACGAATGAGGTATTATACTTTTTTTATGAGATTTTGTAGTTGTGTGATAAACAATCTGGTCATAAACTAATCGGCCGTATGACTCCACAGGCTGGGACGGGACAGATCCGGTAATTAGTTCTTCTACAGCAAGTTTTACAGAAGCTGTGAGGTGACGAGGTACAGATTTGCCAAGAGTTTAGAGTTTTTTGTCTCCAAGCTTTGAAAGGAATATACCGAACTCTGACTCTGGGTGAAATCCTAAAACACTGAGACGTTTGGGAATGTCTCGCCAAAGAAGGAAAAGCTGGCAAATTTGTTGTGGAACACACTGCGTTCCATGGAAAAGAGATTTCAAACTTCCATTGTTACTCTCAAATGTAAAAGATGACGTTTCCCAGCAAGTCCCAGTTCAGTACACTATCAGTAAGGTGGATTAGCTGATGACAATTGAAAGAAACATTTTCTTGTCCATATAATACTTCCATTTTCTTGACTAAGTGGTCTGAAGAAATGTGAGCTAATCTAAGGCCACGCTGTCAAATAGATCCTTGAAGCAAAATATGCATGCTGAATGTAAGTATAATTTTTTGGGGGACCGGAAGGATGCCAGGCAGAACAATGATTGAATAAAACAGAAGAAATGCACAACACACTGATGCTTTCCAAAATTTTCTTATATGCAGTGATCGCGGTATTCTTGTGATTTCCTTTGTTGGCAAGAGATTTAGCAGTCGAGAGTCTGATTCTGCAATTTGTCGACCTATGTACCATGGATTCAAACAGTTGCACGTGTCCAACCAAAGAGACAGAAGTGGTCGAGTTATGCCAAGGAGAACAGAATGCATGTAGTCAGGCACAAAACCAAACACAATGTTGAACAATGGGAGCAAAAACAGTGTTGACAACCCCTTTACACCATTTTGCGGAATGTCAGTGCGAGCAGCGTGAAACGCATTATCCTTAAATTGATTGTGTGATCTTTGAATTTGCAGTTGTTGACTGTAAGGATAGGACCTTACATATCCTCTGCCTTTGGGGACAACTTTACCGGGGTGCAAGCACCAGTCACATCCATTTTTACCATTGAATTGCTTACAGTAATGAAGGATTGGCCTGGCAATTGCATCTGAGGAACAAATCAAGGAGAAGACCTTTGTTCTCTTCAGAGTCCCACTCTTATCTCTCCAAAGTAAGGGGTTTTGGGCTAAATCGCAACATTCATCAATAAAAGGTTTTTAAAAATGTGTCCATTCTGGGTTTTTCTGGGTCAAACCAAAGTCCTGCAACTATCACACTTTCTTTCCAGTGTATGTAAGGCAGTTCAAAGGGGGCGGTGTTGCAATCTACTGCAAAGACTGCCTGCAGAGTTCTGTTATACTATCCAGGTCTGTTCCCAAACAATTTGAACTTCTACTTTTAAAAATCCACCTCTCTAAAAACAAGTCTCTCACCGTTGCCGCCTGCTATAGACCACCCTCTGCCCCCAGCTGTGCTCTGGACACTATATGTGAACTGATTGCCCCCCATCTATCTTCAGAGCTCGTGCTGCTAGGCGACCTAAATTTGAACATGCTCAACACCCCAGCCACCCTACAATCTAAGCTTGATGCCCTCAATCTCACACAAATTATCAATGAACCTACCAGGTACCACCCCAATTCCGTAAACACGGGTACCCTCATAGATATCATCCTAACAAACTTGCCCTCCAAATACACCTCTGCTGTTTTCAACCAAGATCTCAGCGATCACTGCCTCATTGCCTGCATCCGTAATGGGTCAGCGGTCAAACGACCTCCACTCATCACTGTCAAACGCTCCCTGAAACACTTCAGCGAGCAGGCCTTCCTAATCGACCTGGCCGGGATATCCTGGAAGGATATTGATCTCATCCCGTCAGTAGAGGATGCCTGGTCATTTTTTTTAAATGCCTTCCTCACCATCTTGAATAAGCATGCCCCATTCAAGAAATTTAGAACCAGGAACAGATATAGCCCTTGGTTCTCTCCTGACCTGACTGCCCTTAACCATCAGAAAAACATCCTATGGCGTTCTGCATTAGCATCGAACAGCCCCCGTGATATGCAACTTTTCAGGGAAGCCAGAAACCAATATACACAGGCAGTTAGAACAGCCAAGGCTAGCTTTTTCAAGCAGAAATTTGCTTCCTGCTACACAAATTCAAAAAAGTTCTGGGACACCGTAAAGTCCATGGAGAATAAGAACACCTCCTCCCAGCTTCCAACCGCTCTGAAGATAGGAAACACTGTCACCACCGACAAATCCACTATAATTGAGAATTTCAATAAGCATTTTTCTACGGCTGGCCATGCTTTCCACCTGGCTACCCCTACCCCGGACAACAGCACTGCCCTCCCCTCTGCTACTCGCCCAAGCCTTCCCCATTTCTCTTTCTCCCAAATACAGTCAGCTGATGTTCTTAATGAGCTGCAAAATCTGGACCCTTACAAATCAGCCGGGCTAGATAATCTGGACCCTTTCTTTCTAAAACTATCTGCTGAAATTGTTGCCACCCCTATTACTAGCCTCTTCAAACTCTCTTTCGTGTCGTCTGAGATCCCCAAAGATTGGAAAGCAGCTGCGGTTATCCCCCTCTTCAAAGGGGGGGACACCCTTGACCCTAACTGCTACAGACCTATATCTATCCTACCCTGCCTTTCTAAGGTCTTCGAAAGCCAAGTCAACAAACAGATTACCGACCATTTCGAATCACACCACACCTTCTCCGCTATGCAATCTGGTTTCAGAGCTGGTCATGGGTGCACCTCAGCCACGCTCAAGGTCATAAACGATATCGTAACCGCCATCGATAGGAAACAATACTGTGCAGCCGTATTCATTGACCTGGCCAAGGCTTTTGACTCTGTCAATCACCACATCCTCATTGGCAGACTCGAAAGCCTTGGTTTCTCTAATGATTGCCTCGCCTGGTTCACCAACTACTTCTCTGATAGAGTTTAGTGTGTCAAATCGGAGGGTCTGTTGTCCGGGCCTCTGGCAGTCTCTATGGGGGTGCCACAGGGTTCAATTCTTGGACCGACCCTCTTCTCTGTTTACATCAATGATGTCGCTCTTGCTGCTGGTGATTCTCTGATCCACCTCTACGCAGACGACACTATTCTGTATACTTCTGGCCCTTCTTTTGACACTGTGTTAACAACCCTCCAGGCGAGCTTCAATGCCATACAACTCTCCTTCCGTGGCCTCCAACTGCTCTTAAATACAAGTAAAACCAAATGCATGCTCTTCAACCGATCGCTGCCTGCTCCTGCCCGCCTGTCCAACATCACTACTTTGGACGGCTCTGACTTAGAATATGTGGACAACTACAAATACCTAGGTGTCTGGTTAGACTGTAAACTCTCCTTCCAGACCCACATCAAACATCTCCAATCCAAAGTCAAATCTAGAATTGGCTTCCTATTCCGCAACAAAGCATCCTTTACTCATGCTGCCAAACATACCCTTGTAAAACTGACCATCCTACCAATCCTCGACTTCGGTGATGTCATTTACAAAATAGCCTCCAAAACCCTACTCAATAAATTGGATGCAGTCTATCACAGTGCCATCCGTTTTGTCACCAAAGCCCCATATACTACCCACCACTGCGACCTGTACACTCTCGTTGGCTGGCCCTCGCTTCATACTCGTCGCCAAACCCACTGGTTCCAGGTCATCTACAAGACCCTGCTAGGTAAAGTCCCCCCTTATCTCAGCTCGCTGGTCACCATAGCAGCACCTACCTGTAGCACGCGCTCCAGCAGGTATATCTCTCTAGTCACCCCCAAAACCAATTCTTCCTTTGGACGCCTCTCCTTCCAGTTCTCTGCTGCCAATGACTGGAACGAACTACAAAAATCTCTGAAACTGGAAACACCTATCTCCCTCACTAGCTTTAAGCACCAGCTGTCAGAGCAGCTCATAGATTACTGCACCTGTACATAACCCATCTACAATTTAGCCCAAACAACTACCTCTTTACCTACTGTATTTATTTATTAATTTATTTTGCTCCTTTGCACCCCATTATTTCTGTCTCTACTTTGCACTTTCTTCCAATGCAAACCAACCATTCCAGTGTTTTTTAGTTTTTATTTTACTTGCTGTGTTGTACTCACTTCGCCTCCATGGCCTTTTTATATTTTATTTATTTATACATATATCTGTTTGCCTTCACCTCCCTTATCTCACCTCACTTGCTCACATTGTATATAGACTTTTTTTTCACTGTATTATTGACTATATGTTTGTTTTTACTCCATGTGTAACTATGTGTTGTTGTATGTGTCGAACTGCTTTGCTTTATCTTGGCCAGGTCGCAATTGTAAATGAGAACGTGTTCTCAATTTGCCTACCTGGTTAAATAAAGGTTAAATAAAAAAAATAAAAAATAAAAAAATAAATAAAAATTTATGGTAAATTGAAGAGGCCAAACTGAGTCATTTGAGGAGTTAAAAATGGGTACTCATCACAGTTCCAGGTTAATGTTAAATCATCAGCAGGTAGCCTCTTTTCTTTCAGTAATGTCTGGTACATCCATCCATGACATCCTCGATTTCATATTCTTCTTCCTTCACTGTTTTCCTCAAAATATCTATTCCATGGTTCTCCAGTGTATCTCACAGAAGGTCCCTCAAAAGGTATTGACAAAAATAAACGTTTTGCTTCTACACCTGCATTGCTTGCTGTTTGGGGTTTTAGGCTGGGTTTCTGTACAGCACTTTGAGATATCAGCTGATGTAAGAAGGGCTATATAAATACATTTGATTTTCTCTGATCGACGTTCCACAATGTGAGCAATTTGTGTCTTCGGGTTGCTTTCCTAAGTAATTCTGGCATTCATCACAAAATAAATGAGAGACAGCTGTCAGGGCTGGATTACCCAAAAACTTTTTGGAGATATTTAGATGTTGGGGACAAACAAATTCAGCAAAGCAAGTAGGTCTATCAGGGCAGTTCCAGTCAGGTGATGACGCAGAACAAAAATCATTATTGCCATAAGGCATTGCCCCTTTGTTACTGATGCCCCAGGGTAAATCCTTTCTTCGTTCTGGAAAGAGTTAGATGCAAGGTATATTTAGACATTTGTTTAAGCCAGAAGGAAACGTATAATAAATCTGCAAAGGTAAAACAGATTGCTAAGGCCTGAGAGTTGTGTGTGTTTGTGCACTTGACACGTACCATCTCAGGGGCATCATCACAGTCTAAATCATCAGAGCCAGGTTGATTGCGGTGTGTTAGGGGGTCCTAAATTAGGATAATTTTTTTTTACCTTTATTTAACTAGGCAAGTCAGTTAAGAACAAATTCTTATTTACAATGACGGCCTAGGAACAGTGGCTTGTTCGGCGGCAGAACGACAGATTTTTACCTTGTCCGCTCGGGGGGGAGTCAATCTAGCAACCTTTCGGTTACTGGTCCGACACTCTAACCACTAGGCTACCTGCCGCCCATACATGGAGAAAACCAACACAGAAAATTATCTAACTAAAATATTTGTTAGGACACTGACTTCACAAGGGTGAGGCTAAGAAACTGAATGTCTGTGTGTGTACCACATTTAGGTGGTGTGTACCACACTTAGGTAGTGTGTACCACATACATGTGGGTGTCTGATGTCCCCACATGTACAAAAACCTGACAAATTGGACCTCGTGGGGACATTTGGCAAGTCCCCATGAGGGGAATTGCGATTTTTGTCTTAGTTAAGTTCAGGGAAAAGCGTACAATTGGGCATAGTGTTAGAATTGGGGTTACTATTAGGTTTAGGCATTGCGGGTTAAGTTTTGTGTTAGGCATTAGGGCCAGGTACATTTTAGCCTTAACATTTAGGTTATTGAGGTTAAGGTTATGGTTAGGGTTAAGATGAGGGTATGGTTCAGGTTAGGGTTAGGATAAGAGTTAGGGTTATGTTTTGGGTCAAGTTTAGGTCTCAAGTCCCCACAAGGATAGAAAAACAAACGTGTGTATGTGTGTGCACCTGCCACTTACCATCTCAGGGGCATCATCATAGTCTAAATCATCAGAGCCAGGTTAATTGGGGTGTGTTAGAGGGTCCTAAAAAATTAACAGAGAAAACCAACAGAACATTATCTAATGAAAATATTAGCTAGAATACATGACACTGACTTCAATTTGAGGCTAAGAAACTGAATGTCTGACTGTCTGACTGACTGTCTGTGTGTGTACCTTATACACGACTAAATCCTCATTAAGCTCTAAATAATCAGAGCCATGTTGATTGAGGTTTGTAAGTAGCTAATGTAACAGTATAACTTTAAACCGTTCCCTCGCCCCGACACGGGCGCGAACCAGGGACCCTCTGCACACATCAACAAATGACACCCACGAAGCGTCGTTACCCATCGCTCCACAAAATCTGCGGCCCTTGCAGAGCAAGGGGCAACCCTACTTAAAGTCTCAGAGCAAGTGACGTAACTGATTGAAATGCTACTAGCGCGTACCCGCTAACTAGCTAGCCATTTCACATCCGTTACACTAACTAGAAACTAGATACTGAATACAAACACTGACAATGTACCACCTAGCTAGCAAGTAAACTAGCTACTGTATCTAGCTAGCAGATATAACGTTACAGCTAGTGTATTCATACCAGTAACAGCATAGCATAAGAAATTGAACACCCCAAGCAGTAATATGGTTGTAGCTCCATTAAAAAATAAATATAGTTTTCTAGAACTCACACCTAGCTAAGGCAATATAACAATAATACTTTAATATTCCTGCTTGACCTGGTCTGTCGAGGAAAAGGGAAGTTTTCATCACGCATCGATTTTTTTATATGGTCCCCTTATCACTCAGACTGAAGGCCTTTCTTATAAGGGTAAGCAAAATAGCTAATTGTTGAAAACTGCTTGCATCATGTAAACTGCTAATGAAACTGATTTCGTAGCTAGCTATAAAAAAAAACTTTGCTGCAAAGCATATTAGGCGCCAAACTATACGTAACTAAATCGTGCGCATGGGCGAAAGTTAAAAAACTAGGCGCAAAGAAAATAACGGTTTACTCTCAGTTTGCACTTTGCAGCACAAGCAAAATATCACAAAACATGTATGCACTTGTAAATTTTTTTGAAGGCACATCAGAAATTGTTCCAGTGGAAAATATTGAAGAGTTTGATGGACGTGCGACAATGTGAAATAATATATTGTTAATTTGCAGCGCACTGGGAAGAGATATCCCGCCTATATCATGGCTCTGGATGGTAAGCAAACTAACATTAGCTAGCTAACGTTACCCAGCTAATGACACAGTATAACGTAGCTAGCTAACAAGATATGGTTAATTTTATCAATCGTTAAACTTAGTTATACAAAAGCAATACAGCCAATACATTGGCTATAACAATAACAACTAATGTAGCTAACGTTAGATAGCTAATGAGTTAGTTATATCACTTAAGTTCACTAGTATGTGTAGGTAGCATGCTAATCACTGGCTAGGTATGCTTAGTTGTGAAATTGACTAGCTAATTATATCTTTGCACAAAACCTGTAATTTCTTGATTGTAGCTATGTTACTCTACCAGAGTGTATCACAGAAAAAGAATTGGGCCGAGTCTGGAAAAAAACATCACGCAGACATAATGACCAGTGTATCACCTCAAGTAAGTGTCTAACACTTTGTAGCATGAGTTGTGAAATTTAAGTTGATGCATTAAAGGTGAATTTAACCCTGTCTCACCTACTTAATGTAGTAATCAATAATATTAGCATAAAACTTTGACATAGAAATCAGATTTCTCCTCAACACACCAAATAAATTTAAAAATAGTTCTGTGGTTAATAATTATGTCTAAAACACCTCCAATCATTGAGACTAAAAAACACCACAAATAGTGTCAATTAGTGGATTTTGTCTTTAAAAAATATGTCCCCTATTCATGTCTAAATGTATTAATTGTACAACTAATCTTTGTCCTTTCCAGAACTCAAAGTGACAGAGAGTGAGGAGGACCTCACCTTAGTGTCAAAACAGGAAATGCAATTGCAGCTAACCACTGCAAACTTTCAGATAAGGGAGTTTAAAAGAGAAAATGCAGCACTCAGAAAATCTCTCTCTCTGTGATTGAAGGTAAGGTTTCCTGTTTGTGGATGCTCCTACTGAATATTCTCACCCTGCATGCAAGTCCAGGTTTAGTTGTGTATATACCCATATATACTGTAATTAGGTTCAGTTGTAGGTATATCTGTGAGTAGGTGCATTTGTATAGTGTCTACCAATCTATTAGTTGAATAAATATTGCATGCAAATGTAATGATAGCACATTATGTTCTATATTTTCAGAGTTGCCAGGTTTGCTCCAGGAGGTGAAAAACCTAAAGAGGTAGCGAATGAGACACACAACTTCAAAGGGTGTCTGTGTTTGGTTTAAGCATGATGACCAGAATATGAGGAGTAGAGATTGAGAGTAGGAAAGATGATTAGAAGTTGGAAGGAGGTGGTTGAGTGAATCTGTATTCACTTTCTCTGTCTGTCATATTGTGTGTTCCCAAACATCATGGCTAATGGATCCACACCAATCTCCAAAACTCACAATGGTAGGAGAGGAAACACAGTTTCTAACGGTGTGTGTGTTTGGTTTAAGCATGATGACCAGAATATGAGGAGTAGAGATTGAGAGTAAGATATATGATTAGAACTTGGAAGGAGGTGGTTGAATGAATCTGTATTCACTTTCTCTAACTGTCTGTCAATACTGTGTGTTCCCAGACATGGCTGGTGGTTTGAGACCCATCCCCAGATCTCACAATGGTGAGAGAGGAAAAACATTTCTTACGGTTTGTGTGGAAAACAGTTCTTACTGTTATAGATTGTTGTTGGTTGATGATCAGAATATGAGGAGTAGAGATTGAGAGTTGGAGGAATGATTAGAAGTTGTAAGGAGGTGGTTGAATGAATCTGTATTAAATCTGTTTAACTGTCTGTCATACTGTGTGTTCCCAGACATCATGGCTGGTGGATCCACACCCTTCCTCCAACCCCCAAAAGCAGCACTCCAAGACATAGCCGTCACAACCCTCCCAGACAGCATGGTAGGGTGACTTCAAACCTTGAGCTGGAAAGCGGGGATACAAACTAGTCACAATTTGAATACAAAAGCAGGTGTATTAACATTGTAACAATACAGCAAGCAGAAAAATACTGTGTGCAGTTTTGCTTAATTTAACGTAAATGTTTAATGCATATTGTAGTACAATGATAATTTGTCTTAAGTGTTTTAACTTATAGAGCGCCACATAGGATTATGCAAAACATATTCACAAAACTATTTCTCGTTAACTACTAAAACTAGCTAACGAAGTACATCAAGCAAACAACTTGAGTCATGGCAGAAAGGACTACGAGAATGGTTTTATAATTCAAATTCAATTACTTACTTAAAGGGGGGGTTCATCGAAGAAAATACTTTTAACCTCATTAGAACATTTGTCTAGACATTAGCCTTTACCAGAGACAGTTTTTAGGTTAGTTGGATCAGTATTTAGACATTTTACTTCAAAATGTAACATTTACGATTATATCTAGAATGTATGAAAAACGATGTGTATTTATCCTCACTTTATGCAACAAATGTTCTCTCGTCATTGAATTGCCCAAAAACAATCTGTTTTGCTTTAAAACATGTTACAATAATCAACCTACTAGAGCTAATGTTTTCTTCAGTTTGTCATCTGGTTGATACTCTTCCTCTTGGTACAAAGATTTGTAAGTAGGTTCTGACTCTGACCGAAGTCGCGCCTCGGCGCGGATTAATCAAAAATGACTTCCTGGATTTTAATGAAAAAATGACCTATATCATTGGGAAATATAAGGCTTGGTCAATATTTTAGCAAAGTAATCTTATCGAAATTTTAACTACAAGGACTATTGCAGTGATTGGAGGCACTGGTGGTGTCTTTTGAAGGTATTTATGATCAACTTTGACATTAAATGGTGTTTCTTTGGGAGAGGGAGAAGTAGAATTCGCTGATGAGCTAAACTAAATACTGATCCAACCAACCTAAAAACTGTCTCTGGTGAAGGCTAATGCCTAGGAAAATGTTCTAGTGAAACACCTCTTTAACATAGTTGATTAAAACATTAAACAAGGCAATACAACAGTTTACATTTCAAGATAATACTTTATGAACAAAGCATTTATAACATGAATCTGAGAGGTAGAGACTCGAAAAATTCTGTTTTCAGCAACTTTTTACAATCACGGATAATGATGTTAATAATCTATTCATGTGTTCTGCAAAGTCCTAATATCGGTAACAATAATGGTTTTGTCCGAATACTCGGTACACCCCTATTAAAGATATACTGGGGATGATTGCGCTAACAAGGCAAGGTTTTTTTAGAACAGGTGCACACAAACTGCAAGTCAGAGCAAATCCTAATATTAAAATACTGTATTGATTTCGGATGTAATTTAAAAATATATTCTAATATCATGCAAAAAACAAAGTTTCTGTCCATAACAATAGAAAGTTTGAATACATTGTTGATAACTACTACAGTACTGTGAAAAGACCACATTTTGACCACAGCTTCTAAAGGCCCAAAACCATGTGTAACTGGCTTTTTTTTTTTTATGGCTTTTATTAGAGTTATTTTCTGATGTTTTACTGGTGGAACTGGCAGAAGGTGTTAAACTCCATGCGAACATTATCACTCGACTGAGCAAAGAACCATCAAAGTGCATTTCTGAGCTCATGACAGCTCTGTTTCCCAGAGAGGTGATCGTCGTCTCTTTGTTGACAACAAAAAGAATTGAATGCATTCTGGGACCAGCAGGCAAAGAAACCGCTGTGCCCAACCAAAGTGTGCCATTTGCAGTAAGTTGCTTTGTCATTTTTTACTATAAATACTGTACAATAACATGTAGAATTATGAAAGATACGACTTTTACTTCAAAATACAGCAGAACTGCTAGTACTGTAAATGGCCAAAAAGGGGTTTTGTAGTTTATTTTATTATTTATTTATTACAAGAGTGTGAATGTGTGTGTGTAACCTGATCTCAGGTCTATTAGTTTGTGCCAAGACTGTTGATTAATTTGGGGTTAGGCAGGCCATTCTGTACTCAGAGCAAATTTGTTAAAACCCTCTTTTTGTTTTTCTCAACAGCGCTTTTAATTATGCGAAACCAGATGGAGGAGAAGGATGTCTTAAAAATAATTATATCAAAGCTTAACAATGAGTCGAAATTTCTTAAGAAGTCCAAGATTTAGGTTTAAAACTGCTTCTTCTTTTTTACTCAAAGGGAGTAACTTGGAGGCTAAGGCCTAACTTTTTGATTTGTTAACTCAGTGAAAAAGTATTAAAATTGATAATTTTTTTAATATGATGTCCTCGTATTTGTCAACTTCTTAATGTACATTGAACAAAAAACTTGAAAGTCTACTATAGTTATTGCTGTTGTATCACTATAAGATTGCTATAATATTACCATAAGATATACCATTAGTACAGTTAAAGTTGGAAAATGACATACACTTAGGTTGGAGTCATTAAAACTTGTTTTTCAACCACTCCACAAATTTCTTGTTAACAAACTATAGTTTTGGCAAGTCGGTTAGGACGTCTACTTTGTGCACGACACAGGTAATTTTTCTAACAATTGTTTACAGGCAGATTATTTCACTTATAATATCACAATTCCAGTGGGTCAGAAGTTTACATAGACTAAGTTACCTGTGCCTTTAAACAGCTTGGAAAATTCCAGAAAATTATGTAATGGCTTTAGAAGCATCTGATAGGCTAATTGACATCATTTGAGTCAATTGGAGGTGTACCTGTGGATGTATTTCAAGGCCTACCTTCAAACTCAGTGCCTCTTTGCTTGACATCATGGGAAAATCAGCCAAGACCTCAGAAAAATATTGTACACCTCCACAAGTCTTCATCCTTGGGAGCAATTTCCAAACGCCTGAAGGTACCACGTTCATCTGTACAAACAATAGTCCACAAGTATAAACACCATGGGACCACGCAGCCGTCATACCGCTCAGGAAGGAGACGCGTTCTGTCTCCTAGAGGTGAACGTACTTTGCGAAAAGTGCAAATCAATCCCAGAATAACAGCAAAGGACCTTGTGAAGATGCTGGAGGAAACGGGTACAAAAGTATCTATATCCATAGTAAAATGAGTCCTATATCTACATAACCTGAAAGGCCGCTCAGCAAGGAAGAAGCCACTGCTCCAAAACCGCCATAAAAAACTGACTACGGTTTGCAACTGCACATGGGGACAAAGATCGTACATTTTTGAGAAATGTCCTCGGGTCTGATGAAACAAAAATAGAACTGTTTGGCCATAATGACCATCATTATATTTGGAGGAAAAAGGGGTTAGCTTCCAAGCCAAAGAACACCATCCCAACCGTGAAGCACGGAGGTGGCAGCATCATGTTGTGGGGGTGCTTGCTGCAGGAGGGACTGGTGCACTTCACAAAATAGATGGCATTATGAGGAAGGAAAAATATGTGGATATATTGAAGCAACATCTCAAGACATCAGTCAGGAAGTTAATGCTTGGTCACAAATGGGTCTTCCAAATGGACAATGACCCCAAGCATACTTCCAAAGTTGTGGCAAAATGTCTTAAGGACAACAAAGGTATTGGAGTGGCCATCACAAAGCCCTGACCTCAATCCTATAGAAAATTTGTGGGCAGAGCTGAAAAAGCATGTGCGTGCAAGGAGGCCTACATACCTGACTCAGTTACACCACCTCTGTCAGGAGGAATGGGCCAAAATTCACCCAACTTATTGTGGGAAGCTTGTGGAAGGCTACCCGACACATTTGACCCAAGTTAAACAATTTAAAGGCAATGCTACCAAATACTAATTGAGTGTATGTAAACTTCTGACCCACTGGGAATGTGATGAAAGAAATAAAAGCTGAAATAAATAATTCTCTCTACTATTATTCTGACATTTCACATTCTTAAAAAAAAGTAGTGATCCTAACTGACCTAAAACAGGGAATTTTTACTGGGATTAAATGTCAGAAATTGTGAAAAACTGAGTTAAATGTATTTGGCTAAGGTGTATGTAAACTTCCGACTTCAACTGTATGTCTTTTTTGTTGTTGTTGTTGCCTGTTTGCCTTTTATTTTGGCATTAATAAGTGTCACATATTACTTTGCAAACAATGTTAACAAATAATAATAATTGACTTAATAAAGCCGCATAAAACATGTACTCTTTTTTGCTTTCTTGAGTAAGGCAGCTCCAAAAAAGCAGGTGTTTCAGCCTAATTCAGTGCTTTCTGTGGTGGTGGTGGTGGGGCAGCCAGCAGACAATATGTAGCGTAGGGGTTGGTAATGGTCTTTAGTTGCACTGTGATTGGCCCAGTATTCTGTCTCTCATGGGGACACTACGTCACCGCAAAATCTACGGGAAGAGCTTGAAAATTCAAGCCCCTTCGGTGCTGCCATAGAGTTACATTAGAAGGGCCCATCCAAGAAGACTCAAGGTCATTGGCCACAGATGAAATGACCTCAATTCGTGTTATATCTACAGTAGCTTTGATTGAACTGATCATGTCAATCATACTTTGAAAATCTTTTTTTCCTCAGAAATCGACACACAATACCCCATAATGGACAAAGCGAAAACAGGTTTTTAAACATTTTTGCTCATGTATAAATAAATAAAAAATTACCTTGTTTACATAAGTATTCAGACCCTTTGCTATGGGACTCGAAATTGAGCTCAGGTGCATCCTGTTTCCATTGATCATCCTTGGGATGTTTCTATGACTTGATTGGAGTCCACCTGTGGTCAATTTTAATTGATTGGACATGATTTGGAAAGACACACACCTGTCTATATAAAGTCCCACAGTTGACAGTGCATGTCAGAGCAAAAACCAAGCTATGAGATCGAAGGAATTGTCTGTAGAGCTCTGAGACATGATTGTGTCAAGGCACAGATCTGGAGAAGGGTACCAAACAATCTCTGCAGCATTAAAGGTCCCCAAGAACACAGTGGCCTCCGTCATTCTTAAATGGAAGAATTTTGGAACTACCAAGACTCTTCCTAGAGCTGGCTGCCTGGCCAAACTGAGCAATCAGGGGAGAAGGGCCTTGGCCAGGGAGGTGACCAAGAACCCGATGGTCACTCTGACAGAGCTTCAGAGTTCCTCTGTGGAGATGGGAGAACCTTCCAGAAGGACAACCATCTCTACAGCACTCCACCAATAAGGCCTTTATGGTAGAGTGGCCAGATGGAAGCTACTCCTCAGTAAAAGGCACATGACAGCCTGCTTGTAGTTTGCCAAAAGGCACCTAAAGACTCTCACACCATGAGAAACAAGGTTCTCTGGTCTGATGAAACCAAGATTGAACACTTTGGCCTGAATGCCAAGCGTCACGTCTGGAGGAAACCTGGCACTATTCCTACGGTGAAGCATGGTGGTGGCAGCATCATGCAGTGGAGATGTTATTCAGCGCCAGGGACTGGGAGACTAGTCAGCATCAAGGGAAAGCTGAACGGAGCAAAGTACAGAAAGATCCTTGATGAAAACATGCTTCAGAGTGCTCAGGACCTCAGACTGGGGGTGAAGATTCACCTTCCAATAGCACAACAACCATAAGCACACAGCCAAGACAACACAGGAGTGGCTTCGGGACAAGTATCTGAATGTCCTTGAGTGGCCCAGCCAGAGCCCGGACTTGAACCCAATCGAACATCTTTGGAGGGACCTGATAATAGCTGTGCAGCGTCGCTCCCCATCCAACCTGACAGACATTGAGAGGATCTGCAGAGAAGAATGGGAGAATCTCCCCAAATGCAGGTGTGCCATGCTTGTAGCGTCATACCCAAGAAGACTCACGGCTGTAATCATTGCCAAAAGTGATTCTACAATGTAAAGTGTAAAGGGTCTGAAAACGTATGTAAATGTGATATTTCCGTTTTTTATATATGTTTTTTTAATAAATTTGCTAATATTTCAGAAAATCTGTTTTTGCTCTGTCATTATGGGGTATTGTGTGTAGATTGGTCAGGGGAAAAAACAACAATTTAATCAATTTTAGGCTGTAACATAACAAAATGTGAAAAAGGTGGAGGGGCCAGAATACTTTCCGAATGCACTGTTTGTATACTCTAGCTAAGAACGTAATACTAAGTGTATGTTGTGTAGTAAGCTGTTAGTAGCCCATGTGCCTCACCATAATAATTTGGTCCCTTTTCCCCTCATTTAACCAACAGTTCTGACTTGGTGGTGCACATGTAGCCTTTTTGAGAAATGTCATTATTGAATATTGTAAGAGGTTTCATTGTCTGCTTATATGCCCCCTTTATTTATCCTACAGTGCTGACTTGGTGTACAGGGAGAATACTGTAAGATTGGCCCATGTTCTGAATTCTGTCGCAGTACATTTCAAACGTTCTGAACAAATAGTTATATTATCTACGTCTGTCCTAGCTCACTCATGAATGTCTTAATCGAATTTATGATTGCCTCTTATCCGCTTGTCTTCCCCTTATGCCATAGTTTGTACATCTCAATTGTAAGTAGAAAACACATTTGTTTAAGCAAGTCAGCCATATCAACTATGTTTTTTTAAGGCAGTAAATAAGGTTGAATTAAATGTTTTGCTGCCAAACAAAGCTCCGCTGATAGCCATGTGTAGCGGTGGTAAGGTGTTGGGACTCTGCTGTTGGGACAGCGTTATGTAGGTCCTAACAGTTTGTGAGCACTGTTTGTAACTGTCATAGTCAAATTAATGTACTGTTTAATGTTGTGTAGTGGCTTTGCTGGCATGCATAATTGTTTGTTTTTGTTGAGTTTTCCCAGCAAGAATCTCCACTGCATAGAGTACACACTTATTTTTTGTTGGCCTAGGCTACCTAGGCTACGTTGCACTTGCAAAAGCCTTCCTCAGACCACTCGTAGAACAGCTTAAGTCCGTCGTTAGATGTTTTTTTGCCCTACTGCATCACATAATACACAGAAGATCTCCGCTAAAATGGTCTTGTGATAATTGTTTGTGTTTCTGCTGGTCAGAGGGAGCAGGCTCTTCGCGCCAAACAAATCTGGAGAATATATATGACTTGTTGTCCGGCGCTCGACGTCGCCCACAGGTCACGAAATTTTGTCAGCCGGTGATTGTCTAGCAAATAACTGTCGGTCTCACGGTAATTGACTGTTAATTAACATAAACACATTTAGCATCTCCTGGCTTCCACACAAGACACATGGAACATCTACATTTTAAAAAGTCTAATAAATCCATATAACATAGCCACCCACCACCGTCTCAATAAATCCATTATTTATTGCAGACAGGTCTAAAGAAGCATGATATGAAGAAAATGTCTATTTCAGATGAAAATAATAACATGCTCTTGAGTTGTCCTTATGTTAGGTCCTGATGTGGCTATGCCAAATGGCTGTGGGCTACACTAGTTCATTTAGCAGACAAGATTTGCTTAGAATTCCGTGGCATTATTTTATAGTATGAAGAATTCAATTGAACAAAGCTGAATAAAATACAAATATTTTCTCCAAATGATTTGAGGGAGTGTGCACGTGGCTATTCTGTGTTGAGCGGTTAACAATGAAATAGGTACTCCTATATGCTTAACACTTTTCAATAGGGGGGCGCTGTTTTCACTTTGGGAAAAATCGTGCCCAAATGAAACGGCCTCGTACTCTTTTCTAGATCATACAATATGCATATTATTATTACTATTGGATAGAAAACACTCAAAAGTTTCTAAAACTGTTTGAATTATGTCTGTGCGTAAAACAGAACTCATTTTGCAGCAAACTTCCATGCAGGAAGTGAAAAATCTGAAAACAAGGCTCTGTTTCAGGGCCTGCCTATTCAATTGCCTTATGTTTATCGATATGCATGCACTTCATACGCCTTCCACTAGATGTCAACAGGCAGTGGAAGGTGGAATGGGGTGTCTAGCTTGATCTGAGGCCGAACAAGAGCTTTTGGAGTGGCAGGTCAGGAATTTTCTTTGTCTACCAAGGCGCGCCGCGGAGCTTGACATTGGCTTCTGAAAAGCGTTACGTATACACGGCGAATATCTCCGGCTCTGATTTTATTTGATACATGTGATAATAACATCATAAAGTAGGTTTTTTCATCCGAGTTTTATCAGTTTATTCAACGTTTATTGGGACTTTTGTAATTTTCTGTTCTTTGCGCCAAGAGTTGATGGGCATGTTCGCGCCACATGGCTAGCCAAGGTTGCTAATTCGATAGAAGAAATGAAATTCTAAAACCAAACAACAATTTATTCTGGACCAAGGACTCCTTGTACAACATTCAGATGGAAGCTCAACAAAAGTAAGAAAACATTTATGATGTTATTTCATATTTCTGTGTAAAATGTTGAGTCCTATTCTTCGCCGTTTTGGTGAGCGCTGTCTCGCAATAACGCAAGCTGTATGTTATGTTAAAGTTATTTATTTTTAAATCTAACAGCGGTTGCATTATGAACCAGTGTATCTTTCATTTGCCATACAACAAGTATTTTTATGTAAAGTTTATGATGAGTTCTTTGGTCAGATTAGGTGAGTGTCCAAAATATCTCCGGAATTCTGGTGAATCGATGCTACGTATTCACAATGTATAATCAGGATTTGTAGCTCTAAATATGCACATTTTCGAACAAAACAATTGTATTGTATAACATGATGTTATAAGACTGTCATCTGATGAATTTGTTCAAGGTTAGTGATTAATTTTATATCTTTTGCTGGTTTTTGCGAAAGCTACCTTTTGCGGTGAATAAATGCGTTTGTGTGTTTGGCTATTGTGGTAAGCTAATATAATTCTATATTGTGTTTTCGCTGTAAAACACTTAAAAAATCGGAAATATTGGCTGGATTCACAAGATGTTTATCTTTCATTTGCTGTACACCATGTATTTTTCATAAATGTTTTATGATGAGTATTTAGGTATTTCATGTTGCTCTCTGTAATTATTCAGGCTGCTTTGGTGATATTTTTGATGGTAGCTGCAATGTAAAACTATGATTTATACCTCAAATATGCAAATTTTCGAACAAAACATAAATGTATTGTATAACATGTTATAAGACTGTCATCTGAGGAAGTTGTTTCTTGGTTAGTGACTAATTTTATCTCTATTTTGTCGGTTTTGTGAAAGCTACCTATGCGGTAGAAACATGGTGAAAATATGCGGTTGTGTGTTTGGCTATTGTGGTTAGCTAATAGAAATACATATTGTGTTTTCGCTGTAAAACATTTTAAAAATCGGAAATGATGGCTGGATTCACAAGATGTTTATCTTTCATTTGCTGTATTGGACTTGTGATTTCATGAAAATTATATTATATGATATCCCTGTCCCGTTAGGCTAGGCTATGCTAGTCAGCTTTTTTGATGAGGCGGATCCCGGATCCGGGATGGGTATCACTGAAATTAATTTAGAGTTATTTATGTAACTTTAGTTGTTTTACAAATGCTCGGCTATATGTTTTGATGTGTAATACATTGTAAGGCTGCATGATGAGACTAATGATTTGAAAAAAGTCGCTTGAAACGCATGAGCTCTGCTTTATTTTTTGCGCATGCGCTTCAATAGTCTCTCATTAACAATTTGACAAGCACTTGATAATGCCTCGAATTTCACAGCGGCATCCCCTTTGTGCCCGTATGTTCCATTAGCGAGAAAACACCATTATCAAAGTGACCGCAAATGGGATTATGCATGTAATGATTTTATTATAAAGGTGCATTTTTATGGTGAAAATGATCTTCCCCAAACTTGAAACTCACGCACTGCTTATGTATGTCAGTTAAGTTCTAAACCCCTTGTAACGCGAATTAATGTGCTTAATTTTAAGAAGTTATTTGGCCTCTAGTTGTGATACCAAAGCATATAGAAACACTGTATATAGTTTTGTCTTTTTTCTACTGTATTATTGACTGTATGTTTGTTTATTCCATGTGTAACTCTGTGTTGTTGTATGTGTCGAACTGCTGTGCTTTATCTTGGCCAGGTCGCAGTTGTAAATGAGAACTTGTTCTCAACTGGCCTACTTGGTTAAATAAATAAATAAAATATAGGCCTATGGGGTAGGCTACATGAGGCGTGCGACTATGATTCGAAAAACCCGGGGGAAAAGCAGATAATATATCATTCACACGTGATTGGCTAATATTGTCACCCATTAGACTATTCTTGATTTAATATTGTCTTTACATATGCTAAATAATATGTGTGAATTGTTTTTGATTTAGAATGGACCATTATCATGCACCTGTTTGGTCATCTATGCACTTAAATAGCGAATGGAGGATGCTTTTCCTGTGGTTAATTTTCATGCCAGGTAGGCTATACTCCTTCTAAAGAAAAACAATGTGCTTAATATTAGGAAAGTTGAGAAATAAATATAGTAGGCCTAGTTTATAGACCTCATGGGCTCTCAAGAAGTGTTAGATCCGATTTTCGATTACATTTGCATTGATGTCAGAGTGATTAGCAGGACAAAAGAGCGTGAGTACCAGGCACTTAGCAAGTCTGGTAGGCTATTAATGACCATCAGCAGTCTCAGATTTTGGAGAAGCCTAATTACCATGACTAAACGTCACGGAATTTGACTGCCTTCATGAGTTGTGACCACAGGTGTGGTGTTAATACGGTCACCTCAACTTCCCTAATCATGAGGCACACCTGGACATCATCATCCATCATGATTACTTCCCCTTTATCTAGCACTCCTTTGTTATTACCCACCAGGCAATATTGTTAATGTTTCCAAGTTAGATGCATCCCTTGTTTAATATATGTTCTTTGTAATTGAACTCACTAACTACACTTTCTTCCTGACTTCCTGCATCTACGTTACACTTGTTTTGCTCTCAAGAAAAGGGTGCCATTGAATGGAGTGATATACTGGGGTAGCGGTAAAAGTGGATCAACTGAAGGGAAAGATTTCCAGTGTTTGTAATGCTTGTTATTTGGTGTGATGCAGACGGTGTGAGTGGTGAAACGAGTCATTGTCTTTTTTTTGTTTTTTGATGTTTAGTCTTTGCCCAACAAAGTGATGTTAGGATATTTCAGTTATCCGTACGAGTTTTTGTACCGAATACATTACATTGTTACAGATGTCAGGCTTATGGGCATATGTCAGCAGTGTGTAGGAGGGAGGTTCCTATGTGTGAGAAGTGCACAGAAGGGCTTGAGACAAAGGAGTGTGTAGCATTGGGGAAAGAAGCGGTATGTGTTAATTGTAGGGGTGCCCATGGAGCTGGGGATCAGAAATGTCTGGTACGAGAAAGTCAGGTTGAGCTTACCAGGGTTAGAGGAGAGCAGAGGGTGTTGCATGCTGAGGCAGTGAAGAAAATTGAGGAAGATGGGTCAAGGGGGAGGGATGCTGAGAGGATTTGTGTGAGTAGTAGATCTGTACCAGTACAGAGGGATAGACCAACGTGTGATATATGCTTCAGTAAGATTGGCATTTTAATGTTCATGGCCATGTTTATCAACTGTACTGCAGGGATGGAACATACACTACATAGCCAAAAGTATGTGTACATCTGCTTGTTGAACATCTCATTCATAAATCATGGGCATTAATATGGAGTTTGTTCCCCCTTTGCTGCTATAACAGCCTCCACTCTTCTGGTAAAGCTTTCCACTAGATGTTGGAACATTGCTGCGGGGACTTACTTCCATTCAGCTACAAGAGAATTATTGAGGACGGGCACTGATGTTGGGCAATTAGGCCTGGCTCGCAGTCGGCGTTACATTTCACCCCAAATCTGTTCGATGGAGTGAGGTCAGGGCTCTGGGCAGGCCAGTCAAGTTCTTCCACACCAATCTCAACAAACCATTTCTGTATGGACCTCGCTTTGTGCACAGGTGCATTGTCATGCTGAAACAGGAAAGGGCCTTCCCCAAACTGTTGCCACAAAGTTGGAAGCACAGAATCGTCTAGAATGTCATTGTATGCTGTAGCGTTAAGATTTCCCTTCACTGGAACTAAGGGCCGAACAGTTCTTGTGCTGATGTTACTTGCAAATGCAGTTTGGAACTCGGTAGTGGGTGTTGCAACCGAGGACAGAAGATTTTTACGCGCTACACACTTTAACACTAGGCTGTCCCATTCTGTGAGCTTATGTGGCCTACTACTTTGCGGATGAGCCGTTGTTCCTATGACGGTGCCACGTTGAAAGCCACTGAGCTCTTCAGTAAGGCCATTCTACTGCCAATGTTTGTCTATGGAGATTGCATGGCTGTGTGCTCAAGTGTATACACTTGTCAGCAACTGGTGTAGCTGAAATAGCCGAATCCCCTAATTTGAAGGGGTGTCCACATCCTTTTGGCCATGTAAGTCACAGAAAATAGAGGTTGTGGTGGCAGCTGCAGAGAAGTATTTGGCTGTATGAGATTGGATGTCAGAAGAGGTACAGGGTATGTTTAGTGGTGGTGTCCCGTCCTTTCAGGCTGTTGGCCTGAGGTAGGACTAGATAGGTTTAAATAGTGGAGTAAGGTGGTGGATTGTTAATGAGTGTAGGGTTAGATGGTAGGGTATTTGTTGATTTTTTTTCTCCCTTTTTCCAAGCAAAGTATAAGGGAGTTATACTCCAGTCTAGTCGGTGGCTGTAATGCAACATTAATTGGATGCCAACCGCCTTTGAACCTCATCAAACAAGAAGAAGTTCTAGGCGGCCGCCCACAGGAAGAGAGGCAGTCCGGAGGCATGGTGGATCCCTGTTGGCAGAAAGCATAGACGGGTTAGCTATGAATGCCACGAAAACGATGCACCCCCTTCAATGGGGCAGAACGCCGTGTGTTGTTTTTCTGGATGGCCAGATAACAATGACAAACTGGGGAATCGGAAGTGGATTGTTTCAGTTAGTTTTATTTTGTTCTTGATACCATGTCTTGTTTTGAGTTGTTTTTTTACTGATGTTATGTCTATGTTAATATGGCTAACTGTTATAATGTTTTTGAGACAAGTGCTCATTGTTCAACTTTATTTATGTTTTCAATATACATTGGAGACTAAATATACTGTAGTTTACATGTTGTCAACAATGTAAGCCAACCCCGTCGGTTTTGCTTCATAGTTGCGCACGCGTCAGTTTTGTTGCTAGACAACCAACCCATCTATATAGCAAGCATTAGGTGAGAGCACATGACTACTGAAGGTTGTGACATGGATGGTTGTAGAAAATGGAGGGCTGCTTCCTGTGCTCCACAGCTTCCTGTGCTTTTTAAATTTTATTCATTAGGGTATGTTTTTGTTTAAATCTTTGCATCGTTTTTAAAGTAACTTATTGATATTACGTAAGAGCTAAATCAAGCATAATATGTAAATAGAATGTGTTGAGACTTGATTGCAAAGTTATGGACAGAACCATGCCATAAAATGTTTGAAACTTCCCCTTTGTGTTTGGTCTCTACTTCACTGCCTGCTCAACCCAGATTTTAAAGAACATGTCACTTTTCCACCTCTTGTCATAACAGCATATGACCATTATGCTAAACTCATTACAGATGATTGCCCTTGATTCCAAATTGAAGGTGTGTAACCCTTGATACAATGTTGTGTGGATTGGACATCAGTGTCATTACAAATGGAGCAGGTAGGCTGGAAAAAGCAGCCTGTCGCATTCTCAGAATTCTTTCCCTTACAATAGGTACCACTTACAAGATAACGTATAGTCCCAATATCCGGATTGACAGCATCTAACTATTCACCTATCAGAGCCAGTCACATCGGCAAGAAAAAAAGACCCCCTCCCCTCGACATTCCACAATGACGAGCTGCACAGAAGGACTTACAAATGCAAGACATGGCTCGAGCAGCATTAGTTTTCAAGTTGTATTAGCAATATGTACTGGATACGCATGGTATACATTGTCCAGTGAAGTGCTTACTTACAGGTTCCTTCTCAATAATGTAACAGCAATAATAAATAATACAAGATAAGAATACGAACATAAAGTACATGGCACAGTAGGATAGAATAAACATTTTAGCAAGTATAATACAGGAAGGCACAATTTATAGTCTTAATATTTACACGTCTATTGAGGATGGGGGCAGTGTATTAATTGAGCAGTATGAGTCTGGTAGCAGCAGTTGTGATGTGTGTAACATGAATGTACACTACCGTTCAAAAGTTTGGGGTCACTTTGAAATGTCCTTGTTTTTTTGCACATTTTCTTTCACAAGTCCTTAACTGGCAGCATCATTAAATAGTACCCGCAAAACACCAGTCTCAACATCAACAGTGAAGAGGCGACTCCGGGATGTTGGCCTTCTAGGCAGAGTTCCTCTGTCCAGTGTCTGTGTTCTTTTGCCCATCTTAATCTTTTCTTTTTATTGGCCAGTCTGAGATATGGCTTTTTCTTTGCAACTTTGCCAGCATCCCGGAGTTGCCTCTTCACTGTTGACGTTGAGACTGGTGTTTTGCGGGTTCTATTTAGTGAAGCTGCCAATTGATTACTTGTGAGGTGTCTGTTTCTCAAACTAGACACTAATGTACTTGTCCTCTTGCTCACTTGTGCACCAGGGCCTCCCACTCCTCTTTCTATTCTGGTTAGAGACAGTTTGCGCTGTTCTGTGAAGGGACTAGTACACAGCGTTGTACAAGATCTTCAGTTTCTTGGCAATTTCTCGCATGGAATAGCACAAGAATAGAAATAGATTAGACTGACGAGTTTCAGAAGAAAGGTCTTTGTTTCTGGTCATTTTGAGCCTGTAATCGAACCCACAAATGCTGATGCTCCAGATACTCAACTAGTCTAAAGAAGGCCAGTTTTATTGCTTCTTTAATTAGCACAACAGTTTTCAGCTGTGCTAACATAATTGCAAAAGGGTTTTCTAATGATCAATTAGCCTTTTAAAATGATAAACTTGGATTAGCTAACACAACGGGCCGTTGGAACACAGGAGTGATGGTTGCTGATAATGGGCCTCTGTACGCCTATGTAGATATTCCATTAAAAATCTGCCGTTTCCAGCTACAATAGTCATTTACAACATTAACAATGTCTACACTGTATTTCTGATCAATTTGATGTTATTTTAATGGACCAAAACTTTTATTTTCTTTCAAAAACAAGGACATTTCTGTGTGACCCCAAACTTTTGAGCAGTAGTGTATATGTGTGTGCTTAGGTGCAGAGAATCAGAGCAGGTGGTCAGTCCAGTTCAGCAGTCTGATGGCTTGTAGATAGACACTGTCTCTGAGCCTGTTGTTATTAGACCTCATGTTCCGATACAGTCTGCCCGACGGTAAAGGAGAGAACAGCTCATGGCTGCGGTGTATCAAATCAAATTGTATTTGTCACATGCTTCGTAGACAACAAGTGTAGACTAACAGTGAAATACTTACTTACGGTTCCTTTTCAAACAATGCCGAGTTAACGATGAGATAAAAATAGAAATAGTAGAACAGTGAATAACAAATAAAAATAAAGAGTAAAAAAAATGGGGTCCTTGATGATGCTGTGTGTCTTCCTCAGGCACCGTTTCAAGTAGATGTCCTGAATGGGTAGGAGCACGGTCCCAGTGATGTACTGGGCCCTCTTCATCACCTGCTGGAGGGTCTTGCTGTCATGGATTGTTAAATGAAGAATATCTTTGAACTTAAAAGAGACAAAGTATGTGAAGAATGTTGTTGTCGAAGAAGGTTAGTGGTATGACACAAAGACTTGTAACATTTTCAACATGGCTGCTTTTTCTGACTCAGTGTTGTAGTTTACTATATTTGAGGCACAAGCGATTAAATTATGTGCGCAGTGTGGTGCTCGGGCCTGTGCAAACAGAGGGGGAGGGTTTCTTTGTTTTAGAGAACTCCTCACCTGACATTTCAGAGACTTTCATTAAAGAGAAGTCTAGCTAGGAGAGTACTACATGTTTAGACCTGAAGCTGAGACAGTAAGTGAAACATGAATCAAGAAGCCATCCTTTTTTCTCTTCTGATTCCAGAATCCTACCTTCAGGCGAAACCATTTGACTTGGTTGCAGACATGTCGGAACAAATTCACAACCTCCCTGTGCAATTTTCATTCATTATGAGAACATCTGGTATTTTCCTTGCAGTGCATGCCTTTGTCTTCCTGACGGGTCGTCCCCCAGGTGGTGAAGGTAGGCAAAATTACCTCCTCCACACTGATCCTCAACACGGGGCCCCACAAAGGTGCGTCCTCAGTCCCCTCCTGTGCTCCCTGTATATCCATGACTACGTGGCCTCACACAGTTCCAACTCCATTATCAAGTTTGCTGATGACACGACAGTCGTAGGCCTGATTACCAACAACGACGAGACGGCCTACAGAAAGGAGGTAGGCACTTTGAAGGAGTGGTGCCAGGTAAACAACCTCTCCCTCAACGTCAGCAAAACAAAGGAGCTGATTATGAATTTCAGGAGGAACCAGGCTGGGCACGCCCCCATCCTCAACAGGGCCGCCGTGGAGACTGTCAAAAACGTCATGTTCCTCCGCGTACACATCTCAGAGGAGCTGAAATGGTCAAACCACGCAGACACCATGATGAAGAAGGCACGACAGCAACTCTTTACCCTCAGGAGGCTGAAAAAATGTAGGCTGTTCCCGAGGGCCCTCAGTATTCTACAGGAGCACCATTGAGAGCATACTGTTGGGCTGTATCACAGCCTGGTACGGCAACTCCACCGCGGCTGACGGCAAGGCTCTACAGACGGTGGTATGCTCAGCCAAACGCACAATTGGGTGCACGCTGTCTGCCATCCGGGACACCTACAACACCAGGTGTCGCAGGACGCCCAAGAATATCATCAAGGTCCTCAGCCACTTGAGCCACGGCTTGTTCTCCCTCTTCCATCACTCAGACACGGGCAGTATAGGAGCATCATGGCAAAAACAGTCAGACTGGCCAATAGCTTCTACCTCCACACCATCAGCTACCTGCTCCCCCTGTCCCCCTCCTGTCACCTGGATTTCCTTCCTCACTGTACCCTGCAATTACATCTGAAACCTTGTGCAGATGTAACTCATCTAATCCGTTCTACTTGTGTAAAACCAGCTCTTCACTGTTTATTCCCCTACCTACATGGTCATTTCACATCCATCACCTCCTGTGTAAAGCCAAAGCCAGATATCTACTGTATCTTCAGAAGTATTACATAGCAAGGGTTATAGATTGATTATAATTCAGTTACTGCATACGATATGCTTTTTTCAAGAGTCCTACTGGCGATGCAATTTGGTGTTAGCAGATTTGAGAACAGGATTGATGTAAGCAATATAGCAGCTTCTCTGTGCCGATACCCTATAAAAGTCCCGCCTACTGCCTGGTGCAAGTCCCGTACTATTTTTGAATGGGCTTCAAGCTTATAGTAGAGTAGCCAGCCTTACTGTATGGTGTATTATAGTAGAGTAGCCAGCCTTACTGTATGGTGTATTATAGTAGAGTAGCCAGCCTTACTGTATGGTGTATTATAGTAGAGTAGCCAGCCTTACTGTATGGTGTATTACAGTAGAATAGCCAGCCTTACTGTATGGTGTACTCAACATGTATTATAGTAGAGTAGCCAGCCTTACTGTATGGTGTATTATAGTCATGCTGGTTAAGTGTGCCTTGAATTCTGAATAAATCACTGACAATGTCACCAGCAAAGCACCCCCACACCATCACACCTCCTCCTCTATGCTTCACGGTGGGAACCACACATGCGGAGATCATCCGTTCAACTACTCTGCGTCTCACAAAGAAACGGCTGTTGGAACCAAAAAATAATAATTTGGACTCATCAGAACAAGGATAGATTTCCACCGGTTTAATGTCCATTGCTTGTATTTCTTGGCCAAAGCAGGTCTCTTCTTATTATTGGTGTCCTTTAGTAGTGGTTTCTTTGCAGCAATTCGACCATGAAGGCCAGATTCACACAGTCTCCTCTGAACAGTTGATGTTGAGATGTGTCTGTTACTTGAATTCTGTGAAGCATTTATTTGGGCTGCAATTTCTGAGGCTGGTAACTCTATTGAACTTATCCTCTGCAGCAGAGGTAACTCTGGGTTATCCTTTCCTGTGGTGGTTCCCATGAGAGCCAGTTTCATCATAGCGCTTGTGTCACACCCTGATCTGTTTCACCTGTCTTTGTGCTTGTCCAGCTGTCACCCATTTTCCTCATTATCCCCAGTGTATTTATACCTGTGTTGTCTGTTGCCAGTTCGTCTTGTCAGGTCTTACCAGCATATTTTCCCGTCTCCCTGCTTTCTCAAGTTCTGTTTCCCAGTTTCCCCGGTTCTGACCATTCTGCCTGCCCAGACCCCGAGCCTGCCTGCTGTTCTGTACCTTATTGACTCTGCCCTGGATTACAGACCTCTGCCTGCCTTTGACCTGTATTTTGCCTGCCCTCTGTTTGGGTCAATAAACATCTGTGACTCTAGCTGTCTGCATCTGGGTCTTATCCTGAGTTCTGATAACTTGATGGTTTTTGCAACTGCACTTGAAGAAACATTCAAAGTTCTTGACATTTTCCGGATAGACTGACCTTTATGTTTTAAAGTAAAGTAATGATGGACTGTCATTTATCTTTGCTTATTTGAGCTGTTTTTTCCATAATGTGGTCTTAGTTTTTTACCAAATAGGGCTATCTTCTGTATACCACACCTATCTTGTTACAACATAATGCTCAATGCTCTTATCCTGAGTTCTGATAGTATGAACTGGCCATGGCTGACCCAGCAGACTCAGACCAGCTCCACAATGCTGTCTCCCTGCAAGGAGGCCCCATTGGAAGACACAAGGAGTTACTGCAATGTCTTATGGAGGGACTCCATACCCTGGCAGAACGCCATAACCAGACGTTCGATACATTGCTGGAGCAATTCCGCAGATTCCCCACTGTGCAGCGGGTCACATTCGTAATCTCCCAGCCTACCCCAGTGTCACGTGTTGCGGATGAATCAGAATTAGTTGGGTAACATAGATAAATAAGATGTTTTATTTATATAATATGCTTATGTGAGATACTTGTCATTAGAATGTATCCTTTTGGGCTATAGCGTTGGCAGTTGCACTTTTTTCTTAGCTGGGGCTCAGTCATTTGGGGCCCAGAGAGGGGAGAGGTCAGGCTTGTCTTTTACATGACTCTGGTGCTATGCAGAATATCAGAAAGGGAAGAGGACAGGATGGAACATTGTCTTCATATGTGAATGTATCTGTTAAACCATGTGAAGGGATGGTGTGAATAAGGGGGAACCAATAAATTGGCTCCACAATGTCTGTGCGCAAGTCAGTCCCCTCAGTGAGCTTGTCCAGGAGTGGGGAGAAGAGGGGGTTTACTTGAGATGGGTGTATATAGAGTTGACAATTGAGTTATGCCTGGGATGAGGTAATGTTTTGGTACTATGAAGTACCAGGAACGAGATTAGAACCTCGTCTTAGGGACCAAACTGAACGATAATTTATAGCGAATGCTATCTGGCTATGGGATACTCCTCTCTCAAGTTAAAGGCCCTTTCTGAAGAGTTCCTAAGATCTGTGGTTCGTCATGTAAGTTGAGAGGGGTGTATCTTGGCTATAAAATATCTTTGTATTCTACTGTAGGGACTCTCAGAATTCATTATAGACACTGAATTGATCTGAGAGTCAAAGGGCTATTGTAAAGCTCATATTATTAAAGATGAAGTTTAAGTATAACTCTGACTGGTGTGTGGTTTGTAACTCTCCTCATTTGGTAATACAGGAAATTGCCACGACACCCGAGAACCCAGCTTACCTCCCCCGGAATGCTACGCTGGATATTCTGGAACCTGCCATGCTTTTCTCTCCCATTGCTCCCTCATTTTCGAGCTGAAGCCTTCTTTGTTCCCCACGCGCCGCTCGAGGATAGTGTACTACATAACGCTGATGTCCGGGAGGGCACTCGCCTGGGCCACGGCTGTGTGGGAGCAACAGTCCTCCGTCTGCCTCAGTCTGGAGGAGTTCGTGGCGGAAGTTTGGAAGGTGTTTGATTCTCCGTTGTCTGGAAGAGAGGCTGCTCGTCAGCTGCTCCAGCTATGTCAAGACTCCCGTAGTGTGGAAGACTACACAGTGTATTTTTGCGCATTGGTGACTGAGACTGCCTGGAACCCAGAAGCATTGTTCGACATGTTCCTTCACGGATTATCGGAGGTCATCAAAGATGAGCTCTCACCCTGGGAGCTGCCCATGTACCTTGACTCCCTCATAGCCGTGACCATCCGGATCAATGGGCGGCTTCAAGAACGTAGGAGGGAGAGGGAATTTGTGCCCTGTCGCCCTCGTTCGACATCGATTCCCACCTCGCCTCCGAAGAATCCTGAAGTCAACATGTCCGAGTGACCCCGACGTCACCCGAGTTCTCTCGGGAATCACTGAGGGCTGTCGACTTGCCTCCTTCGGAGTCCATGCACCTGGGTAGCGCTAGATTGACTCCGACTGAGCACTTACGCCAACTCCACACCCAGGGCTGTCTATATTGTAGAGCTACGGGACATTTCGTAGCTACAGTTGAAGACATAAGTTTATATACACTTAGGTTGGAGTCAATAAAATTCGTTTTTCAACCACTCCACAAATTTCTTGTTAACAGACTATAGTTTTGGCAAGTCAGTTAGGACATCTACTTTGTGCATGACACAAGTAATTTTTCCAACAATTGTTTGCAGACAGATTATTTCACTTATAATTCACTGTATCACAATTCCAGTGGGTCAGAAGGTTAGATACACTAAGTTGATTGTCCCTTTAAACAGCTTTGAAAATTCCAGAAAATTATGTCATGGCTTTAGAAGCTTCTGATAGGCTAATTGACATAATTTGAGTCAATTGGAGGTGTACCTGTGGATGTATTTCAAGACCTACCTTCAAACTCAGTGCCTCTTTGCTTGACATCATGGGAAATCAAAAGAAATCAGCCAAGACCACAGAAAAAATATTGGTTCATCCTTGGGAGCAATTTCCAAATGCCTGGAGGGACCACGTTCATCTGTACAAACAATAGTACGCAAGTATAAACACCATGGGACCACGCAGCCATCATTCCGCTCAGGAAGGAGACGCGTTCTGTCTCCTAGAGGTGAACGTACTTTGGTGCAAAATGTGCAAATCAATCCCAGAACAACAGCAAAGGACCTTGTGAAGATGCTGGAGGAAACGGGTACAAAAGTATCTATATCCACAGTAAAACGAGTCCTATATCGACATAACCTGAAAGGCCGCTTAGCAAGGAAGAAGCCACTGCTCCAAAACCGCCATAAAAAAGCCAGACTACGGTTTGCAACTGCACATGGGGACAAAGATCGTACTTTTTGGAGAAATGTCCCTTGATCTGATTAAACAAAAATAGAACTGTTTGGCCATAATGACCATCGTTATGTTTGGATGAAAAAGGGGGGGGGGCTTGCAAGCCGAAAAACACCATCCCAACCGTGAAGCACGGGGGTGGCCGCATCATGTTGTGGGGGTGCTTTGCTGCAGGAGGGACTGGTGCACTTCACAAAATAGATGGCATTATGCGTAAGGAAAATTATGTGGATATATTGAAGCAATATCTCAGGACAACAAAGTCAAGGTATTGGCGTGACCATCACAAAGCCCTGACCTCAATCCTATAGAAAATTTGTGGGCAGAACTGAAAAAGCGTTTGCGAGCAAGGAGGCCTACAAACCTGACTCAGTTACACCAGCTCTGTCAGGAGGAATGGGCCAAAATTTACCCAACTTATTGTGGGAAGCTTGTGGAAGGCTACCCGAAACGTTTGACCCAAGTTAAAGGCAATGCTCCCAAATACGAATTGAGTGTATGTAAACTTCTGACCCACTGGGAATGTGATGAAAGAAATAAAAGCTTAAATAAATTATTCTCTCTACTATTATTCTGACATTTCACATTCTTAAAATAAAGTGGTGATCCTAACTGACCTAAGACAGGGAATTTTGTTAATAGGATGAAATGTCAGGAATTGTGAAAAACTGAGTTTAAATGTATTTGGCTAATGTGTATGTAAACTTCCGACTTCAACTGTGCCTGCCCATTAAAAATACTCTGGTGGGTCATACAGATAGCTTTTCCTAAACCCTTACTCGCAGCCCTTTCCATGCCATCCATGCCATCCTGCTGTGGAGGAACCAGTCGAAATCTCTCTCTGGGTACTCATTGACTCTGGGGCTGATGAGAGATTTTTGGACGCTACCCTGGCATCCAAGCTGAGCATCCCCACTCAGCCCCTCTCCTTTCCCATGGACGTTAGAGGGCTGGATGGGAGCTCTATAGGCCGGGTTATTCACAATACCACTTCCATCAACCTACGAGTGTCAGGGAACCACAGCGAGGCAATCCAATTTATGCTGATTAAGTCTCTTCAGGTTCCTGTGGTATTTGGATTCTCTTGGCTCCAGCGACACAATCCCATCATAGACTGGATGGCTGGTGTCATTTTGGGCTGGAGCTTGTTCTGCCACGCCCATTGTCTGAAGTCAGCACAGCCTACCACGGGATCTCTCCACCATTCCCGTGGAGTACCAGGACCTCCGGGAGGTTTTCACTAAGGCCCGGGCCACTCCACTTCCTCCGCACCGACCCTATGACTGCGGAATTGACCATCTCTCAGGCACCACACCACCCTGGGGACGACTGTCCTCTCTGTCGGGTCCAGTGACCAAGGCTATGGGGACCTACATCGAGGACTCCCTAGCTGCAGGGTGTTATCTGTCCTTCCGCCTCCCCCGCCGTGCATCAACCGGGGCCTCAATGACATCATGGTGAAGAACCGCTACCCGCTACCACTCATCGCTTCGGCCTTCGAGCCGCTCCAGGGGGCCATCATTTTCTCCAAGTTGGACCTGCGGAACGCCTACCATCTGGTGCGGAAACGGGAAGGGGACGAGTGGTAAACTGCATTCCACACGGTCAGTGGCCACTACCAATACCTGGTCATGCCATTTGGACTTACCAACGCCCTGCTGTGTTCCAGGCCCTGGTTAATGACGTTCTCCGCGAATTGTTGACCCATTTGTTTCATCTACCTTGATGATATCCTCATTTTCTCCCATTCAGCCCAAGAACACCTGCTCCACTTCCAACAGGTCCTCCAGCGCCCCCTGGGGAACCAGCTTTTTGTGAAAGTGGACAAATGCAAATTTCATCGCTACACCATCCTCTTCCTTGGTTACATCATCGCTGCAGGGAATGTACAGATGGATCCCGGGAAGGTGAGAACGGTGGTGGATTGGCCCCAGCCTACATCCAGAGTGCACTTGGAACATTTCCTGGGATTTGCCAACTTCTATCGCCGCTTTATCCGGGGTTACAGCACCCTGGCTTCCCACCTGTCTGCACTCACCTCTCTCAAGGTTCCGTTCACATGGTCCCCAGCTGCTGAACGGGCGTTCCGGGACCTCAAGCACCTCTTCACCACTGCTTCCATATTGGTTCATCTGACCCATCCTTTCAGCTCGTGGTGGAGGCCGATGCTTCGGATGTCAGAGTGGGGGCTGTCCTGTTCCAGCATTCTGCCCTAGACCTCAAGTTACATCCCTGCGCCTTCCTTCTTCTCCCATCGCCTCAACGCCTCGGAGAGGAACTACGATGTGGGGAATTGTGAGCTTCTCGTAGTGAAGATGGTGTTGGAGGAGTGGAGACACTAGTATGAGGCGGCGGAACATCCGTTCATTGTGTGGACGAACCACAAGAACCTGGAATATCTCCACACCGCCAAGTGTCTCAATTCCAAGCAAGCGAGGTGGGCCCTGCTTTTCACCCGGGTTTAACTTCTCCCTCTTCTCCTCGGTCCTCCAGGCTTGCCTGCCACCCAGGCTCCCGTCGGACCCTGGCCTTTGTGCGACAACGCTTTTGGTGGCCTACCATGGTCCCGGATGTCTCCTCATTCGTTGCCGTCTGTGCAGTTTGTGCGCAGAACAAGACACCTTGGCAAGCTCCGGCTGGTTTTCTTCAACCACTGCTTGTCCCTCACCGTTCCTGGTCTCACATATCCCGTCACGGTTCTTCACCCGTCTGATGGCAACACCACCATCCTGACAGTAGTGGACCGGTTTTCCAAAGCCGCCCACTTCATTCCTTACCCAAAACTACCCTCTGCCAATGAGACGACCCAGCTCATGGTGCAGTACGTCTTCCGGATCCATGGACTGCCGGTGGACATGGTCTCCAACCGGGGCCCTCAGTTCTTGTCTCTGTTCTGCAAGGCGTTCTGTACACTCACTGGGTCGTCAGCCAGCCTGTCCTCCGGGTTCCACCCGCAGTCCAACGGCCAGTCGGAGCAAGCCAATCAAGACCTGGAGACGACTTCGCTGCCTTGTCACCGCCAACCCCACCACTTTGAGCCAGCAACTAGTGTGGGTTGAAAACACCCGCAACACCCTCCCCTGCTCTGCCACTGGGCTCTTGCCTTTCGAGTGTTCCCTGGGGTATCAGCCCCCGCTCTTCCCGGAGCAAGAGGAAGAGGTCGGCATACCCTCCTTATTCATCCCACTTTCACGTGTCTAGGATTAAACCTATGTTTCCTGTTTCCAGACCCACCCCTCTCCCTCTTCTCATCGACGGCCAACCGACGTACACGGTGAGGCGCCTCCTGAAGGTTCAACCGCGGGGCAGGGGATTCCAGTACTTGGTTGACTGGGAGGGTTATGGCCCGGAGAAGAGATGCTGGGTCCCCGCTAGAGACATCCTGGACCCAGGTCTCATCGCTGAGTTTCAACGCCAGCAGCCCGGTCAACCAGGTATGCGCACAGGTAGGACGCCAGGTGGCGCCCCTAGAGAGGGGGAGGGGGGGTACTGTAACTCCCTGATCTGTTTCACCTGTCTTTGTGCTTGTCTCCACCTCCCTCCAGGTGTTGCCCATCTTCCTCTATCACGCCCTGATCTGTTTCACCTGTCCCTGTGATTGTCTCCACCCCCTCCAGGTGTCGCTTATTTTCCCCAGTGTATTTATCCCTGTGTTTCCTGTCTCTCTGTGCCTGTTTGTCTTGTATGTTTAGTCAAGTCAACCAGTGTGTTTTTCCCCGTACTCTTTTTCTATTCTCTTTTGCTTATCTTCCCAGTTTTGACCACTGCCTGACTCTGGACTACTTTCCCGCCTGCCTGTTCATCCTGCCTGCCCTGACCTTAAATCTGCCTGCCCTTCAGTGCCTATTGGACTCTGAACTGGTTTTTACATTTTGCCTGTATACGACCACTCTCTTGCCTACCCCTTTTTGGATTAATAAACGTTGTAAGACACCAACCATCTTCCTCCTGTGTCTGCATCTGTATCACCTTGTGCCTTGATATCCCATTTATACCTGTGTTCTCTGTTTGTCTGTTACCAGTTCGTCTTGTCTTGCCAGGTCTTACCAGCGTGTTTTCCCGTCTCCCTGCTTTCTCAAGTTCTGTTTCCTAGTTTCTCCGTTTTGCCTGCCATGACCCTTAGCCTGCCTGCTGTTCTGTACCTTATTGACTCTGACCTGGATTACAGACCTCTGCCTGCCTTTGACCTGTCCTTTGGGTCAATAAACATCTGTGACTCTAGCTGTCTGCATCTGGGTCGTATCCTGAGTTCTGATAGCTTGATGGTTTTTGCAACTGCCATTGAAGAAAGTTCTTGAAATTTTCCGGATAGACTGACCTTCATGTCTTAAAGTAATGATGGCCTGTCAGTTCTATTAGCTTATTTGAGCTGTTTTTTTCCATAATATGGACTTGGTCTTTTACCAAATAGGGCTATCTTCTGTATACCACCCCTACCTTGTCACAACATAATGCTCAACTTAATGCTCAAACACATTAAGAAGGAAAGAAATTCCACAAATTAACTTTTAACAAGACACACGTGTTAATTGAAATGCATTCCAGGTGACTACCTCATGAAGCTGGTTCAGAGAATGCCAAGAGTGTGCAAAGTTGTCATCAAGGCAAAGGGTGGCTACTTTGAGAATCTCAAATATAAAAAATATTTGATCTGTTTTACACTTTTTTGGTTACTGCATGATTCCATATGTGTTATTTCATAGTTTTCATGTCTTCACTAATATTCTACAATGTAGAAAATTGTAAAAATCAAGAAAAACCCTGGAATGAGTAGGTGTGTGAAAACGTTTGACTGATACTGTTTATCTTAAATGGTCCCATTTTCATGAATTTGATGGTAAGCTTGACTCCCATTCAAAAACAATACGGGACTTGCACCCGGAAGTAGGCGGGACTTTCATAGGGTATTGGAAGGCTTGGTGAAGCTGTTACCATGCTTCACCTATCCAGTACCTTCAGATATGCAAATGTTTTCAGTCTGACTATAAATCATATTATTGACAGATGTTATGTTGATTGTCTGAATGAAAATATTCAGGAAAGAATCGATCTGCATGTTACCCACGTATCAATTGTTCACCACTCTGTCTTTCGATATCTTCAATGCAAGTAGGAGATATCATGTTCACTTGCCAACACCCAATCAGGAAATTAGACCTTGAGTTCAGAGGCATTGTTTATAGCACTTACCACTGTAGAGAACAACTGTTTTGCTGGAGCTGAGCCCTACTCTTGTGATGCACTGTTCTAAAATTTTATTCATCGACAGAGTGGGTAGGGCAATGACTCACTATGCTATGCCTGGTTTTGGTATGGTGCACATAGTAGGCATAACTCTGTAATTTCATAGTCTATGGCCTTGTGTCCCACCTGGGACGAAGTAGAATCAGTAAGTAAAGTAAATTACAGTATACAGTATGATGATGATGATGTAGTGGAGGGGTTGATGGGTAGAGGTAAGATGCCTGCCATGTACCAACTGTATGGACACACAAACCCCCAAAGTTGAAATAACAAAAATACAAAGACTTTTCATGAAATGAAAGATAATTAATCAACTTTTTGAGAGATCACAATAAAGTTCAAGCCTTTAAAAACAATAACACCTCACTCCCCCTTCGTTACACAGGTCAGTTGGATACAGTAGGAGATGGCAAATACTGATGAATGGTTGATGGTCAGAATCTTTTGATTCCATTCATTTTTCCAGAGCTCTGTGTGTGTGTGTGTGTGTGTGTGTGTGTGTGTGAGAGCGCATTCATTTGTTGATGAGTGTAAATGCATGTTTTGCAACTATTGCAGGCCTCTGTTTCTTTTCTCTTTGTAAACCTGGTTCAGCCTGTTAAGGAGGAGTGGTGTGTACTTCTCTTATTCATGACCTCTCACTCTCTTCGCAAGTTTCGGTTGTCACCAGCCCCGCAAAGGTGTATGACATGTCCCTCTTCCTGTGAAAGGGTGGGGGTTGGGGTGGCACTGAGGAGCAGGTCTAGGTGTAGCCTAACCTGTTCTCCAGCTCAGGTGGTGGACAGAAAAGACATTTAACTGACAGATCCTCTTAAATTGACAGAACAGCTGAGGTACAGAGGAGACAACATTGCCTGGGCTTTTGGAGGACTCTAAGACGTTGACAAGGTGAGTCCTTCCCATCCTATGCCCTAATCCGAGCCCAGCGAAGCCCCAGCATACAAAGATGAGCTTGAAAAGCCTTTTGTTGCCATTAGAATGTGATATTTAACATTGTCATTTGTGCTGATGGTACAATGGGAACTTGAATCAGTTTAGTGATCTTGTATGTAGAGTACAGAGGCCTAACAGTTGTTCATCATGCTGTGTTGAAACTAGTCATGGATTTATAGTTTCTGCAATTTTATGAAATTCTTTTAGTTTTATATTTTAAATGTTTTGCTAAACAGATTAAATAGTCCCTCGTGAAATTGCCTTGACTTAAATGTAAATGAGCAGGTGAAGGTAGTAAATAATTTGATTTGTGTGCCCCTACGACTTGATTTGTGTGATATCGACATTTGTGGGTGGATGTAGGATCATATTTCAGTAATGTATTTTGCCACATGGGTTATTGTTGTTGGCTGATTGTTAATGAACTTGGCGTCACCCTGAAAGATAGTTTGTCAACATACCTTGCCCAGAACTGTAGATTGATCAATTATTGGTGAAGTGGATTTTGCTAGTGTGGTACTATTCATCAAACATAAAGGGCTGGTTTTCCAGACACACATTAAGCCTAGTCCTGGAATAGAATTCTCCATTGAGATTCTCCAGTTGAGCACGCTTTTTAGTCCAAGCTTAATCTATGTCACGGAAACATGTGTATTGTGTCTTTTATAGTACCCTTGTTACTTAATATCTCTGAGGTGTTGCTGTTGTGGTAAGTTCTTCATAGTGGTGGGATGAGAATGAAGCCACCATAACATGATGAAATGGTATACAGTATTTCAATCATTGTCTCATAGAACTCCTTTTACATATTTAATGTGTTGCATACCAAGCCAAGCCATTCGTGCTGTATTTTTGCTGGCCTATGAAGCCACAATTTTAAACCCACAACTATTGAATTGCTTCAACTGCCTTATATCTTCTTTTACTTCTAATATTTATCCTCAGAGATTGAAAAATAACTTTTTTCCGTTTCATGAAACAGAGAGACCGGTTAAAGTTGTAACCAAACTTATGTGGCTTCATGTTTCACATAATGCATTTGTGGTGGTGTAATAATGTATTGTTTTGAAGCCAATATCATGACACTCATAATTCCACTTACATCGTTTCTTCTTTCTGACATGTTGCCCACCCAAACCCTCAGTATCACAATGCAGGTGAATGAATACATTCATTGAGAGTAGTGTGTGTGGCAGTGTGCGGCTGTGATAGTAGGTATGGCATGTAAGCTAGCATGTGTCTCAACCAACTGGTTTGCAATACATTCCCCTGAGCATCCTGGCACGGGGCCATGCCTTGGATTCCTGAGGCGTGAGGCTGTTTGTGGGTGTCGCTGTCAGTCTGGCAGCAGTAAATTAAAGGCAGAGAGCTTTGACAAGCTTTAGCGTGGATATTAAGTATTATTGTCGTTATTAACATTAAGAACACCTTCCTAATATTGTGTTACACCCCCCTTGCCCTCAGAACAGCATCAATTTGTCAGGGCATGGACTTTACAAGGTGTCGAAAGCGCTCCACAGGGATGCTGGCCCATGTTCACCCCAATGCTTCTTACAGTTGGTTCAAGTTGTCTGGATGTCCTTTGGGTGGTGTACCATTCTTGATACAAAACCCTGTAAGATGAATTGTTTTATTGTTGTTTATATCTGCTTCTTAAACCACATTATTAACTGCACCTCACTACTTTGTTTTTACAGGTTATAGTGAAATTTTTTCTTGATATGCTGCTGTAAATATACTTCAGAAATAATGGTGAGTGAAATACTTTATTTATACAGTTTCCTGACATTTCATAACCTTTCATGCTTCCCATTAAAGAGGCAATCTGCGATTGGTACATCCATTTTTTTTTTACTTTTAAATTAATTATACCCATTGATTCATGAAGAATCTAACTTAAAAAGCTTCATTAGCTTAGTTCCACTGTCATACCCCATCGGAACCCAAAATATATACACTTATTTTGCTCCATTGTTAGTAAACAATGGAATTGTAAACCAACACTAGCTTTCAAACATGTTAAAACTATACTTTTTATATCATGGTTAGTCAGTCCTTGCATCTATTGCTCTGTCAATGAATTTGAGAGTGGTCTCATTTCTCCAGCCTCACCTCTCAACTTTGTACTAAAACAGTGTTTGAAATGCAGATTTTCCCTTTAAAAGAACAGAAGCATTGAGGAAGTATGTTTTCCTAAAAATAAGCTATCTATCTTGTTGGAAATCAGATCCTAAAACCATGCAAATATTTTGTCTTACCAGAGTCTTTGAATACTGCTCACATGCTAATTTAACTGTTACAAACAGTTGATGCTTAAACTTCATGATAGTGACTACAATTGATTTGATTTAATTGTATTTCACTGTTGACCTCTTAGAATGGGGAAAGTCAGCAAAGTCGTTATTCCGAAAGCTTGGTCCTGGAGGATTCAGACAGAGGAGGAGTTGTCATCACTGGAATCACAGACCCTAGAGTCACTAATAAGAGTGGCTTGAAAGAAGGTAAAATGTCACAGATCAGTTAATTTTTGCAACAACAAAAAACATTCTTAATTATAAAATGTAAAGCATATGTACGTTTTGTTATTGGTTGTACAAATAAGAAAACGATAGAAATTTTTTCAACCCTCCATTTTTTCTACTGTTTTAGGCGATGAGATTGTTGCTGCCACCATACATCTTAACCACCTCAATAAAGATGACCTGATGAAAATACTTAAGATCATGGAGCCTTACGAAGACAACATGAGTTTTGTGACAAAGCCGGATCTGAATGCCAGCGTCAGACTCGGCTCATTGGACAGTGGTCTCAAAAGTCCCGGGGATGTACGTTTCAGAATCAAATTTACTTCACGATTTATGTCAGCAGTCATTACACTATGCTCAAGGTTCTTTTTCATTTCTGTACAATTATATGAATAATGTATTATGGATCAATATGGATCAATACCTTTGAATAAAAACTCCACTTTGTACATGACTGCCAACATTGACTACCACTTAATTGCTATTTGTTTGTCTACAGATGCTCAAAGATACCTACAGCAGAATGCAGCGAGCAGGTGAGGCACCATCTACTGAGGTTAATGGCCTCAATGGACAATTAAATGCAGAAGGCTGGTTGAAGCATGAAATCAATGGTCCCACTTTGAATGGGGAATTGCCCAATGTTACATTGGACACACCTGGACCAGATGGAGGTGCAAAGTTCCCCACCATTGGAATATCTGGGCCAGCAATGAAAGGAGCAGATCAGGAGGGCACCCTCACGCACCCTAAAGTCAGTCTATCAACACCAGAGTTCAGCACTCCAGATGCTTCACTTGACTTGGAGAAACCTGAGGTTAAGACGAGTGGATTGAAGTACAAGCATCCAAAATTCAAAATGCCTCACTTCAAACTACCACACGTAAAAGCCAAAGCGCCAAAGGGAGATGTGATTGTATCAGCAGATTTAGAAGGCCCTGGTTTCAGTGGAGAGCTAGAGACACGAGACCTGAACCTCTCAGCCCCTGATGTGGAAATCAAACGCCCAGATTTGAATGGGCCAAATGCTGTCTTGAAAGCTCCAGATGTTGACATAGAGGCTCCTTCTGGCAAATTCAAATGGCTTACTCTCACAAAGCCCACGTTTGGATTATCTGGACCAAAAATGAAGGGACATGAAGTGGACATAGATGCTGACCTGTCTGCACCTGACATGAATCTCTCCACTCCAAACATTGATGGAGAGATAAGCGCATCAGATGTAGACTTGAGTATACCAAAAGATATAGATCTGCAAGCTCCAGATATCGACATTGAGGCTCCCTCAAGTAAATTCAAATGGCCTCATTTAAATAAACACAAACACAAAGGGCCCAAAGTCAACTCCCCTGGTGTGGATGTTAAGGCAGATCTGGAGAAACCAACCGTTGATCTTTCTGTCCCAAAGATTGAGGCTGAGATGAGCAACCCAAATTTAGAATTTAATTTACCCAAAGCAGAACTCAGCGGCCCTGAGGTAGATGTGAAAGCCCCTGTTGTTGATATTCATCCTCCCAATGGGAAACTTAAGTTCCCAACACTCAAAAAGCCCAATTTCAGGCTCTCTGGACCAAATATAAAAGCTCCAGACATTGATGTTGATGCAGATCTGAAGGCACCTGACCTCAGTCTCTCTGTCCCTGAAGTTGAGGCAGGGATTAACATGCCTGATTTGCACACACATTTTCCAAATGCAAATATCAAAGGCCCTGAAGTAGACCTGAACGCATCAGAAGTGGACATTGAGCCCCTTTCAGGGAAATTAAAATGGCTTACTCTAAAAAAAACAAAGTTTGGTCTCTCTGGACCCAAGGTTAAGGGTCTCGAAGAATTGAATCTCGCCACTCCAAACGTTGATGGAGAAATAAATGCACCAGATGTAGATCTTACTTTACCCAAAGCTGACCTTGAAGGCCCAGAGGTAAATGTTGACACTGATGCTCATTCTGGAAAATTCAAGTGGTTCAACCTAAAGAAGCCCACAGCTGATTTGAAAGGTCCAGATGTAGATCTTCAAGCACCAGAGATAGACATTAAGACACCCTCTGGAAAGCAAAGATTTCCAACTTTAAAAATGCCCACAATTAACTGGACTGGACATAAGGTGAAGGGACCAAAGCTTGATAGTGATCTGAAGAGAGCAGATTTGGACCTATCAGCTCCCAAGGTTGATGTGAATTTACCAGGAGCAGATCTCCAAAGCCTTGATCTTAACCTCTCCACACCATCAATTACAGCAGACATTGCTGTTCCAGATGTAGATCTTCAGGCACCAGCAGTCAACATTGAGGCACCCACTGGAAAGAAACAATTTCCAACTTTAAAAATGCCCAAAATTAACTGGTCTGGACATAAGGTGACGGGACCAAACCTTGATATTGATGCTAATCTAAAGAAAGCAGATTTGGACCTCTCAGCTCCAGAGGTTGATGTGAATTTACCAGAAGCAGATCTCCAAGGCTCTGATCTCAACCTCTCAGCACCAGCAATTGAAGGAAACATCGCTGTTCCAGATATCAATGTCAGTTTGCCTGAAGCTGACCTCAAAGGACCAGATGTCGATTTAGACCTTGATGCTCCCTCTGGAAAATTCAAGTTGCCGAAACTAAAATGGCCAAAAATAAGAAAAGTAAAAGGACCGGAACTTGATGTAGATGCTGATCTTAAGACCCCAGAATTAGCTGTTGATGTTAATTCACCTGAAGCAGATCTGAAAGGGCCCTGTCTCAACTTGAAAACAACAGATCTCAACCTTTCAGCACCAGCAATTGAGGAAGACATTGCTGTTCCAGATTTCAATATCAGTTTGCCTGAAGTTGACCCTGATGCTCCTTCTGGAACATTCAAGTTGTCAAAATACAAACTCCCAAAATTCAGTTTAACAGGGCGAAGAGTTAAAGGACCAAACCTTGATGCTGAGCTAAAGGCCCCAAAATTGGATGTCTCTGTTCCTGATGTGGATGTCAGTTTGCCGACTGCTGACCTCCTAACCCCTGTAGTAGAGCTGAAAACACCAGACCTGGACCTTTCTGCTCCAAAGATTGAGGGAACCATCGCTGCTCCAGATTTGAGTGTCAGTTTGCCTGAAGCGGACATCAAAGGTCCAGAGGTAGATCTTGACACCCCAGAAGTTGACCCTGATGCTCCCTCTGGAACATTCATGTTGCCCAAATTCAAACTCCCCAAATCCAGTTTAACAGGACAAAGAGTTAAAGGACCAAACCTTGATGCTGAGCTAAAGGACCCTAAATTGTATGTCTCTGTTCCTGATGTGGATGTCAATTTACCGACAGCTGACCTCCAAGCCACTGTAGTAGAGCTGAAAACACCAGACCTTTCTGCCCCCACAATCAAGGGATCTATGGCTGCTCCAGATTTGAGGACCAATTTGCCTGAAGCTGGCATTAAAGGTCGAGCGATAGATCTTAAAGCCCCAGAAGTTGACCTTGATGCCCCATCTGGAATCTTGAAGTTGCCCAAATTCAAACTCCCCAAATCCAGTTTAACAGGACAAAGAGTTAAAGGACCAAACCTTGATGCTGAGCTAAAGGCCCCTAAATTGGATGTCTCTGTTCCTGATGTGGATGTCAATTTACCGACAGCTGACCTCCAAGCCACTGTAGTAGAGCTGAAAACACCAGACCTTTCTGCCCCCACAATCAAGGGATCTATGGCTGCTCCAGATTTGAGGACCAATTTGCCTGAAGCTGGCATTAAAGGTCGAGCGATAGATCTTAAAGCCCCAGAAGTTGACCTTGATGCCCCATCTGGAATCTTGAAGTTGCCCAAATTCAAACTCCCCAAATCCAGTTTAACAGGACAAAGAGTTAAAGGACCAAACCTTGATGCTGAGCTAAAGGCCCCTAAATTGGATGTCTCTGTTCCTGATGTGGATGTCAATTTACCGACAGCTGACCTCCAAGCCACTGTAGTAGAGCTGAAAACACCAGACCTTTCTGCCCCCACAATCAAGGGATCTATGGCTGCTCCAGATTTGAGGACCAATTTGCCTGAAGCTGGCATTAAAGGTCGAGCGATAGATCTTAAAGCCCCAGAAGTTGACCTTGATGCCCCATCTGGAATCTTGAAGTTGCCCAAATTCAAACTCCCCAAATCCAGTTTAACAGGACAAAGAGTTAAAGGACCAAACCTTGATGCTGAGCTAAAGGCCCCTAAATTGGATGTCTCTGTTCCTGATGTGGATGTCAATTTACCAACAGCTGACCTACAAGCCACTGTAGTAGAGCTGAAAACACCAGATCTCAACCGTTCTGCCCCCAAACTTGATGAAGTGAATGTACCAAAGATTACAATTAATGTACCCAAAACTGATCTCAAAGGACCTGGACTAGATCTAAAAGCTCCAGATGTAGACATTGATGCCCCTTCAGGCAAATTCAAATTGCCCCATTTTAAGCTCCCCACATTTGGCCTTTCAGGTTCTGAACTGGAGAGACAAAACCTTGACGTTGAGACACCTGACATTAATGTTTCAGTTCCCAGAGTTGAGAGTCAGCTTGAAGCCACAAAGGTAGATTTAGCATTTCTCAAGCTATCTGATCCTAATGTTAAAAGTGATATCAGTGCTCCAGATGTAAATCTAAGTTTACCAAAAACGGACCTCTCTGGCCCTGAGGTAGAGTTGAATGGTCCTGATCAGAGTCTCTCTACCCCAGGAATTAAAGTAAGTGTCCCAGACATTAAAGGCCCCGAGGTCAAGTTTAAAGCTCCAGATGTTGACATTGAGGCTCCCTCTGAAAAACTGCCACATTTTAAGATGCCAAAGTTTGGTCTCTCGGGACCTAGAATAAAGGGCACAGAATTTAATGCTAGTGCAGATGTAAATACACCTGATGTGGAAGTTTCAGTCCCCAAAATTGAGGGAGAGATTAGTACCCCTGAACTGAGTCTCTCTGCTCCTGGCGTTGAGGCCAGTGCTGACATGCCATATTTGGATGTAAATGTACCAGAAGCTGACCTCAAAGTAGATGTTGAGGGAGACACTCACAAAAGTACATTCAAATGGCCATTCAAGTGGCCAAGCTTTAACTCATCTGGCTCAAAAGGTAAAGATTCTGACATGGACGATGAGGAAGTACATAGTAGGGATGAATCAAAGCGTGATCAGGTGGAGGTGCCAATGTTTACATTTCACAGACTGCCACAGAACAACAAGATTGAGAGTGAATTCCAAGATGCTGCCGAGGCCCTTGGTGAGGCAAAGGACACGCCAAAGCTTGAAGGAGGCCTTGAAACAGCTGGCGTAGAGGTCAGTTTGCCTAAAGTGAATGAAGGACCGAAGGTGACATCACCTTCAGGACTTATTAACATCATGGAGCGGTTGAATAGATTTAAAGCAAAAACACCCACAGCTAATGTCTCCTTGCCAGAAGTGAAAGGTGAGCTACGTACCCCTAGCCTTGATGTCAGCTCCACCTCAGACGTAGATAGTTCCACTAAGCTAAAAAGAGGGACTTTCAAAGTTACAAAACCTGAATCTGGGATAGGCCTGGAATACCCTGTAGTGGACTCAGAGGGAAACGATAGCATGTCAATAAGCCTCTCCAATATGCTTGGTCTGAATATCAAAGAGCCTGATGCATATTACTGATAGTTTCCAGTCATGTGAACCTTACACTTGGGATAAACCAACATGATTGTAACTACTTTGTAAATACATCAATATGTTCATGAGTTGACTCCATTTTAAGGATGTGGTTTGTCTTTATGTATAAACAAAACAGAAACATGTAATTATTTGTTTGTCGATTCTCTGATAACTTAGTTAATCCATATGCTACATCTATATTCAAACAGTTGACAGCAAAATGAAGGAAAATGTGCTCATTGGCTTGGCTCTATGTGTACTCAAACGTATTTAAATTATGGTAATGTTTCCCAAATGCTGTTCACTTGGAAGTTTACTTATTTTTTACAAATGCCTCAGTATTGTATCTGTCACAATTCAGACATGTTTCACCTGTAAAGGACACAATCTTTATGGAAGCTGTCATCTTCACATTTTAAGCTAAAACAATTGTTGAACAGTGAAATGTAATTATACTATTAATTCGTTATTTCCTTCTCCAATAAACTACTATAGCAATGTCTATATGACTCAATAATTTATTGGTGATTGACTATAAATTATACTGTAATTGACTACAACAATATGTAACAGTATTATATTACATGGCAGGTTTGAATTCCTGTTTGATTGGATATTCATCACTGAAATTAAAACAAATAAACATGAACCAAGTTGATATAATCATCACACACAGAGAAAGCTCAAACTTTCATGGAAGACTTCCTATAGTAAACCTTTTTTTCGTCATTGTATTTTCAATGCTTCCGTACCTGTAGATTTCCAGTCATTGCGCTAACACTAGTCAGCATTGGTTTGCGAAACTACCGCTAACTTCCTTCATACTGCACGCAGAGACATAAAAATGGTTTCCAAGAGTTCATCTGATGCCAGAATCTCACAGTATCCCTTAAATAGTATTTTAATTGACATGATTAAAGTAAATGATGATATGAGGATATGATTATTTTTTAAACGTGTTATTGAGGGAAAGTTAATAAGATTAGCAAGAATATGTAAAACATCTAGCTTTTATTTGCTTCAAGTGGGTTTGGGGAGAGGAATTGGAACCACATTCAGGATAAAGCGTAAGGGCAAATTCCTAATTAGAATTCAAACTGTAGTGAAATTGAAAAACACAATCTCAGCTTCATCAAACTATCCCAAAATAATCAAGACTCATTAACTATGAATACAAACAATACATTATTTGGAGATTATTCCTATTTTTATGAAACTATAAAGACCAAAACGCAACACTGTCATCTTTGCCATATGATGTATACTACATTGATTCTTATTATGGTCACTGTTCTAAAAAGTTACAATTGATGAACAATGCACCCTTTTAATCTCGTTCTCTTTTTCCCACCTCACCTTCTTTACGTGCTATGCTGGTTACTACAGCTCTACTTTTTATGTTCTAGCCGCCTCATTATTTTTGTGGGTACACCAACACTTGGACACACAACAATTCAGAGAATGAGGAACCTTTTGAAAAAGAAAAGAATGTGCCGGTTGAGATAATCAGAACTACAGTATTGGTAACAAGTACAAAACGACAATCAGTCCCATTAAGTCCTCAACTCCGCAGGAGTCATAACATGTGATCCAGTTGTCTTTTGCACACCAAATCATCTAAAATCCGGGAACCACTGGTTGTTAAATAAATAGGCTTCTGATAACAAATGGTCCAAGTCCCTGTTGTCATTGCTAATTCAATAAAGTGGATAGCAAAATGTAAAATGTATAATTTGGGTGGTTGGGGATATGTGATTAATGAGCATTTTGCCAGCGTGAGGGCCAGTCGTTCTCCATCCAACGTTGCAGAAGCCGCAGCACATCAATGCGCTGGTAGACCCGGCAAAGTTCGGTGAGCTCAGTGACGGTCTTGTGGTTGTTGCGCAGCAGGAACTCTTGTGTGGGGCTGTGGCACATTGAGCCCTGGGTCCGGTGCTCCAGCAGAGTCAGCTCATCATAGCTCATACCCCAACGGCTCGCAAAGTTCTTCCAGTTCTTGACAGTGCAATGATTTGGGTCCAGTTTAAGACGCAGTAAGTCAAGCAAGTCATTGTCATCCATTAGGTCACTGATCTTTGGAGGTGGAGCTGAGCAGCAGCACTTCTCACATTGGTTTTTCAAGAACTGCAGCTCCTTGGGGAAGTCTAAGGGGTAGGGATTGGGGCAAAGGATAATGGAATTACCAACAGCCTTGGAAATATACAGTGCACATAAAGGATTAGTCTACTATTTTGGTACATGTACTGTATGCAAATATAATGCATCTGTCTTGAAAGATGTGTTGCTATAATCTATCTACAACATGTGCTTGGAAATGTTGTTCAGGGGTATAGTATATATCATGATAAAATGAAAATTACCTGGTGAGATGGAGCCTGTGCAGATGCACTCTACACCATCTTCCACTGGCTGTACGAGGTTGGGTAAAACAAAACATTACATTCACAGTTCTAATTATAGAGAGGAATTAACTACCGATATGATTCAGAATACCTTACAGCAGTGGTTCCCAAACTTTTTATAGTCCTGTACCCCTTCAAACATTCAACCTCCAGCTGTGTACCCCCTCTAGCACCAGGGTCTGCGCACTCTCAGATGTTGGTTTCTTGCCATCATACAAATAATAATAATCAATAATTTAGCTCTTTATTTAATGATCTTACATATTAAACCTTATTTGTTCATCAAAAATTGTGACTAACTTACCACAGGTTAATGAGAAGGGTGTGCTTGAAAGGATACACATAACTCTGCAATGTTGGGTTGTATTGGAGAGAGTCCCAGTCTTAAATCATTTTCCACACACACATGCTAGTGAGGGCTGAGAATCCACTCTCACATAGCTCACTCAGGTGCTTCACAATATCACATTTGACATTGTCCGTAAGCTTGAAATCATTTGCACACAAGAAATCATACAATGATGGAAAGACCTGTGTTGTCCTTGTTAATGCAGACAGAGAAGAGCTCCAACTTCTTAATCATAGCCACAATTTTGTCCCGCACATTGAATAGTTGCGGAGAGTCCCTATAATCCTAGATTCAGATCCTTCAGGCGAGAAAAATTATCACCCAGATAGGCCAGTCGTGTGAGAAAATGGTCAGTAAAGAAAACTTTAAGCTCGTCTCTCAATTTAAAAAAAAAACGTGTCAATACTTTGCCCCTTGATAACCAGCGCACTTCTGTATGTTGTAAAAGCATTACATGGTCGCAGCCCATATCATTGCATAGTGCAGAAAATACACGAGAGTTCAGGGGCCTTGCTTTAACAAAGTTAAATTCAATCAATTCAATCAAACAACCATTTTCACTGTAGTGTCCAAAACGTCTTTCAAGCGGTCAGGCATTCCCTTGGCAGCAAGAGCCTCTCGGTGGATGCTACAGTGTACCCAAGTTGCGTCGGGAGCAACTGCTTGCACGCACGTTACCACTCCACTATGTCTCCCTGTCATGGCTTTTGCGCCATCAGTACAGATACCAACATGAGCAGCAGCTACGTTTGGCTACATAATGACCGTTAGTTGAATTCCCGCGAGAGAGTAATGGTTAATGTGATTGGATGTTAATTATTTGACTAGGCTACCTGTATTTGACATTGTGTTGTTATTTCGCTGAACACTAGATAGTTTATTTACATTTTTGGCAGTGAAACAAGGCTACTCAGGCGAGAGAGAAAAAAAACTCACCCAAATGTATAGCATTTTCAAAAAGCCCATGTATATTTTCCAACAGGGCTATACATTTGGGTGGGTTTTTTTTAAATATAAAAAAAAACATGTGAATCACATTTTTATTTCGAATACCTGCCTTACAGTATTCTAATTGATAGCATTAAAATAACACAACCTTTTTAAACAAACTCACAAACCTTTTCCTATACGGAAACAAGCGATTATTCTCACTCATTAAAACGGTCTTGTGGTTTTGACACCAACCACTAGTTCCAGTTACAAAGGCTCAAACATTACAGGCCAGGTCATGACATTTTCAGATGCTGGCTTAGCGGTTGGAGTTATCTTTAGTAATCTACAGTTTACAGGAGCATCCTGTCAAGGCTCATCACCACATTTTCACGTTAATATGAAACTAACACAAAGAAACTACACTTTATCTCAGTGTAAGTGAGCCCATCACCCACCTGTCTTATTCTGTCTGAGAGAGGTGTGAGGTAGCCAGGTGGCATGGACCTCAGCTGCAGTGTCACTGTATCTGGAAAGGACAGATCGACAGTATAGATGAATATTGTATTTTCTCATCAGTGGCCCCAGAAAGGCACATCAGTTGTGTGAACAGATGTACTGAGCTTAGAGCACCTACCTTGAGGTTCTGTGACTTGGACTGGATAGTTGGACTTCAAGGACTAAGAGACACAAACACACATGTTCAGCTTTGCTACAAAATGACACTGATGGATTCTGATCTTTATAGTGATAGAAATATTTGAAGACAGAGAGATAGCAATTAAAACACATATAAACTGTGGAGAAATATTATACTCGTGTTGGATAGCAAAAAGTGGCTTGTTGCAACTTGCTTCTATATTAGTCCCTGGGCGTAAGAAATCCCAGCATAATGTACTCAACTATGGTTAAATTACTTTACATGGCTATTTTCTGAAAACATGGCTTTTCTCGGTCTACTCAGACTGAAGAGTTAGCATTCATTTTGTTCTATTCTTTTGAAATTAGATTCAATTAAATTCAGATTGTACATTTCTTAACACATGTTTGTTTCTGATGATATTAGACGGCCATACCATTTCTGCCATGAAGCTACTAGTATCTGTGTCCTCCACTGGTTCAGAGATGATTCTATCTGTCGAGACAAGACAGGGATATTACATGAAGAGAACAATGCATAAAGGAACATATTGCAGATGTTATATATAATGATGGCTGATGGAAATGATGGAATGCAGTTTCTCAACAAAGCAAATATCAGAATGAAGAGGATACATTAAATCTGAAATTATTGATTGTCCTGGGTCCTGATATAGTGGACATGGACACACATGGATGAGTTGCAATGTACAAAGCCCTCAATTTTGGCTCTAAAACATACAGCTATCTAAATCATACAGCTATCATAAGTCTAACTGACAAAATACAGGAAACGCCAACATAAAGTGTCTTAATAGGACGTTGGGCACCACGAGCCAGAACAGCTTCAATGCACCTTGGCATAGATTCTACAAGTGTCTGGAACTCTATTGGAGGGATGCAACACCATTCTTCCACAAGAAATTCCATCATTTGGTGTTTTGTTGATGGTGGTGGAAAACGCTGTCTCAGGCGCCGCTCCAGAATCTCTCATCAGTGTTCAATTAGGTTAAGAACTGGTGACTGAGACGGCCATGGTTTACATTGTTTTCATGCTCATTAAACCATTCAGTGACCACTTGTGCCCTGTGGATGGGGGCATAGTCATCCTATGGGGGCATAGCCATGGTAGCCAAAATAATGGCCTACTCAGTATTTTTATACATGACCCTAAGCATGATTAGATGTTAGTTGCTTAATTAACTCAGGAACAACACCTGTGTGGAAGCACCTGCTTTCAATTTACTTTGTATTCCTCATTTGCTCATCTTTACATTATTTTGGCACTTACCTGTACCTCTACAAGGTCATTCAGGCTTCTATCAGTCTGCATCATTGTAAGGCTATTGCATGACCTGAGGGCTTTAAATAAAGAGCTGCTCTGACCTTTCTGGCCTTTCTTAGGTTACATTCCATGAAGCTGACACTCACTTTAGCTTAGATGGGAACCTAGGGTTTGTAAACACATTCAAGTGAACTAAAGACCATTTCCTATAGCCACATTAATTAAGTTAGTGACACAGTTGAAACTGTGCCAGGCAATGATCTCAAAAGAAAACACGTGGGTGTGCTCACTTCCTCGAACAAGAGACAACATTTTCAGGGTTTTCTCACATTGGTGACGTGATCAAACATATACACACAAACACACACACTGATGCACCGTATCCAATTTTACCACAGCAAATGTTATTATAATGGAGCTGTAAGGTCACTCGCACCAGGGGCCTGTCAGACTATGTCATTGATTGAACATATCACCAACAAGAAGGTACATTTTGTCAAGATGTCAAATAACTACTAAAACACCCTCACGAGTTTTGATTGAACAAGATTATTTTCACATATTCTAGTCATAAATCACAGTCCAGAAACTGTGATCATTTCTGTGGAGGCTACAAACAACTCAATTGGCACACACTGGTTCAATTAACGTTGAATTAAATTACATTGAATCAACGTGGAATAGACGTTGAATTGACATCTGTGCCACGTGGGAAAAGAGTACATCTTGCAGTATTTTCTCAACTGTTTCCTACATGATTATGATGACAGGGAGACAAGAGAGGACCTGCCAGTTACCTCTCCATATGCCAAGCTCTCAGTAAGATCAATAACAGCAGAACAGTTACAGTGATGTTTTATGCAGTGTCACTGTAATAACCATGTAATTGCTGTTGCATACATAGAAATAGAGTCTCATTCTAGGCCTGCGGTTGCACAGAGTTATGTACAGATCCTTTGGTAATGAATACTCATTCTACCTTGCTCCTTATTAGTGCATGCAATGCTGAGACACATCAGCCCCACATCCCCTACTCATCAACTATAAGCAGAAACCCAGCTCATCTCAGTATTGTTTCTGCTGCACAGGGAATGCAGAGACATGTACCTACTCGCTCAGGAAAAAGTTCAAGAGATGAAATATAAGCCTCATCATAATAACGTTAGATCCCTCGAGGCCATGATTCCACAGAGATGAACCTAGATTTTCTCCTTTTTGACCACCCATGCCTTTGCTGCTAAGATAAGTCAAGGTTTTTTAAACATTTAATCAGATCGTGTAACGGTGCATTTGCTCGGCAGTGACAAAGGCCCACAAATGGCTTGAGATGAATGGCGTGCTGACGTGCTAATACCTAACTCAATCCATGCAGTTTCTATATCTAACACAAAGATGGACAAATGCCTCGTTGCCTCTTCTATGCACGGTGGATGATTGAGGGTTGTGTGTGTGTGTGTGTGTCTGTGCTGGAAAACTCAAGTTCCACCATGCTCAGCATGAAAAATAAGTTCTGTGATTTGTTGAGTGAGATGAGGCGTACTTTGCTGGCCTAAAGCCCTCGGCTGCTGTAAAAGCTCCGGCTACTGTAAAGGCCTTGGCTGCTATATTAAAATTGACAACGCAATAGTAAGCAACATTAGAGATATTGTTCTTCAAGACATGCTGATGAGGACAACGTTTCAGTATTAAAAAAGCAGACATTTTTATGAAAGAACCAGAGCATTGTGTAGCAGTGGGGTATTATTGTTCTGCTCATTCAAGTGAAAAGGCATCCTCAAGACCCAACAGGTATCTGTTCAAACAGATCACAGAGTAAATGTCATTCATTTGCATGAGCTCAAGGGGTCAGCTCACATTTTCACACCCACCCACACCAAAACAGTCATTTACATTTGCAAATATTATTGATTAACCATTTAAAATCATTATAGATTCACAGTGAAAACCAAACATTTAAAATGTGGGGTTATATTCTTTACAACATTGACATTTAAAAAACACAGTAGCATAGTTTGCCATTTAGGTTTGATTCATCAGGGTGTCCAATGTCTCAAATTTGAGATAGCATAAAACTGTTATGTTTAATCACGTTAGTACAGTTTGGCATAGGCTAGGCCTACCCTACTCACTTTTATCACTGACAAAATGTTATATTTTCCAACTCCCACACATCTTATACATCCACCGAGAGCAGTGGAGGCTCCTCAGATTAGGAAGAGGAGGACCATCTTCCTCAGTGAATTTCATAAAAATACAAATAGTGAAACATTAAAAAAGTTTGCCTTTTTAGATAAGACTATACTAAATATGTTCACGTCACCAAATAATTGATTAAAACACTGTTTTGCAATGAAGGTCTAGAGTAGCCTCAACAGCAGCTAGCTTCCGTCCTCCTCTGGGTACATTGACTTCAATACAAAACCTAGGAGGCTCATGGTTCTCACCCCCTTCCATAGAATTACACAGTAATTATGACAACTTCCGGATGACGTCCTCCAACCTATCAGAGCTCTTGCAGCATGAACTGACATGTCCACCCAATCAAAATATCAGAGAATGAATCTAGTACTGAAAGCATAAGCTACAGCTAGCTAGCACTGCAGTGCATAAAATGTGGTGAGTAGTTGACTCAAAGAGAGAGAAGGACAATTGTTGAACAGTTTTGAACAAATTAATTTCTTCCAAAATTAAGGAGAAGCGAGAGAAAGAGCTACTTAGCTATATTTGGGTGTATATTGTCTTACTTTCACTTAGCTATAGAATGCAGTGAACTGTGTTTGACTGTTATTAGGGCCATATTCATTCCGCCGACTCTGTTCAAAAACATTTCTTAAACGGAACGAAACTGGGATAAAAATACCAGAATTTGTCCAATAGAAATTCACATTTGCAACTGTTGGACTAATGATTACTCCCTAGATCAGCTAGATGCAGGCAAGAGTGTGCAAGGCAGTATTGAATGTGTCACCGTGATGCCTCTAAATTCTCTGTTGTAAACTTTCATTCATAGGCTATGTAGTAGCAACCTCATGATGGGTACAGAGAAAATTAAAGTGTCATGTAGAAGTCTAAACCTATCAATCTTACATTGAGCTGGGTGACAGGGTCTATTGACAATCACGGACTACAAAGGGAAAACCACCCACGTCTTGCTTCCGGACATTTGCTTCAAGATGTCCACCATTGTTCCTGTACCCAAGAAAGCAAAGGTAACTGAACTAAATGACTATCGCCCTGTAGCACTCTTCTGTCATCATGAAGTGCTTTGAGAGGCTAGTTAAGGATATATATCCCCTCTACCTTACCTGGCACCCTAGACCCATTTCAATTTGCTTACCGCCCCAATAGATCCACAGACGATGCAATCGCCATCGCACTGCACACTGCCCTATCCCATCTGGACAAGAGGAATACCTATGTAAGAATGCTGTGACTATAGCTCAGGAACCTGGGTCTGAACCCCGCCCTGTGCAACTGGCACCTGGACTTCCTGACGGGCCGCCCCCAGGTGGTGAAGGTAGGAAACAACACCTCCCCTTCGCTGATCCTCAACACACGGGCCCCACAAGTGTGCGTGGTCAGCCCCCTCCTGTACTTCCTGTTCACCTATGACTGCATGGCCATGCACGCCTCCAACTCAATCATCAAGTTTGCAGACAACACAACAGATTACCAACAACGATGAGACAGCCAACAGGGAGGAGGTGAGGGCCCTGGGAGAGTGGCGCTAGGAAAATAACCTCTCACTCAATGTCAACAAAACAAAGGAGCTGATTGTGGATTTCAGGAAACAGCAGAGGGAGCACGCCCCTATCTATATTGACAGGGCCACAGTGGAGAAGGTGGAAAGCTTAAGGCCAAAAAGATCATCAAGGAAATCAACCACCCGAGCCACGGCCTGTTCACCCCGCTAACATCCAGAAGGCGAGGTCAGTACAGGTGCATCAAAGCTGGCACATAGAGACTGAAAAACAGCTTCTATGTCAAGGCCATTAGACTGTTAAATAGCCATCACAAGCCAGCTTCCACCCAGTTACGCAACCTTGCACCTTAGAGGCTGCTGCCCTATACACATGGACTTGGAATCACTGGCCACTTTAATAATGGAACACTTGTCACTTTAATAAATGTTTAAATAATGTTTACATACTCCTTTAATCATCTCATATGCATATACTGTATTCTATTCTACTGTATTTTAGTTAATGCCATTCCAACATTGCTCAATCTAATATTTATATATTTTATAACTCCATTATTTTACTTTTAGATTTGTTTGTATTGTTAGATACTACTGCACTGTTGGGGCTAGGAACACAAGCATTTTGCTACACCCGCAATAACATCTGCTAAATATGTGATTTGATTTGAATGGAATATGAATGACAGCCATCCAATATGCTGTAATAGAAATAAGGCCATACTCATAATTATTTTTATCATCCTCCCTCATCTTAAACTGCACCGACCGCCACTGACTGAGAATAAGGTGCAAGTTCCTTACTGTCATCGATACAGGAAGGGGATTTTTATGTTTGGGGAAATGCCAGTTGTGAGAAGAGGTCATAGAACCAATAAAATGCAGGTTCTCTGTTATGTCAATACATTCTTACAACTAAGATGTGGAAATATGTATTAATAAAAAAGTTCTGATAGCCTACATTTTTTTTTTAAACAAATCAAAAGGACTTTCCAATATTACAGTTAGGCTGTCCCTTTGTAAATTAGTAGGTTGTTCAAAAAGCACACAACCCACTGGGCACAGACGTCATTCAACGTATATTTTTTTGACCCACAGTTCCCCGGTAGGCGGTCATTGTAAATATGAATTTGTCCTTAACTGACTTGCCTAATAAAGTAATATGTTGGATGAAAAACTACGTTTATGTCTTTATACAAATTCAATCAGTTTTCCACGCTGAAATTTTTGTAGTTGAAATGACGTGAAAACAACGTTGATTCAAACAGTTTTCGCCCAGTAGGAAGATGTGTATTCAAACATGCGTTAATAAGGATGACCTTCATCCATAACCAGTAAATAGCCTATAGATAACATACAAGAGGGCCATAAACGACATATCTATATCATTTAAACATTTTAAATAAAAGTGCAGACTTACCGAATGGCTCCTTAAACGCCTTCAAGCTATTCATCTTGACACAAATAGACGTACACATAAGAGAAAAGTCCGTTGCACCTAATAGTAAAATGACAACGTCTGATAACAAAATTGATGCGGAGTGGCGATACCACTTCGGCGACTGAGTACCCGAGACTGAGCTGAGGGGGTGGGAGGTTAAGATTATGTAATGATGATGATGCTCAATAGTAGAAAAAGTTCAGACTTCAATCATATATGCCTCTTCTCTGATCACAAGTGTCTCATGTCGAGCAACTTCCCGTACACAATGGAAGACATGTCATGGAGGCCGACAGACCTGTCTGGAGATTAACCATTTAACTCCCGCCATTACTACATGACCCAATAACTTTCCTTAGCCTAGGCGATGCTATTGTATACTACATAGCCAAGGAATTATATACAGTCGTGGTCAAAAGTTTTGAGAATGACACAAATATTAATTTTCACAAAGTTTGCTGCTTCAGTGTCTTTAGAATTTTTTGTCAGATGTTACTATGAAATACTGAAGTATAATTACAAGCATTTCATAAGTGTCAAAGGCTTTTATTGACAATTACACGAAGTTGATGCAAAGAGTCAATATTTGCAATGTTGACCCTTATTTTTCAAGACCTCTGCAATCTGCCCTGGCATGCTGTCAATTAACTTCTGGGCCACATCCTGACTGATGGCAGCCCATTCATGCATAATCATTGCTTGGAGTTTGTCAGAATTTGTGGGTTTTTGTTTGTCCACCCGCAAGTTCTCAATGGGATTAAAGTCTGGGGAGTTTCCTGGCCATGGACCCAAAATATCGATGTTTTGTTCCCCGATGTAACGATAATCCTCCTCCTCTTCATCAGAAGAGGAGGAGCAGGGATTGAACCAAGGTGCAGCGCGTTGAAATGACATGATGAATTTATTTAATAAGACAAAACGAACTATACTTGAAAATGATACAAAATAACAAAACGAAAGTAGACAGTCCTGAACGACGAACTTACATACAACGTGACGAACGAAATGAACAGGAACAGACTACATGAAATGAACAAACCGTATACAGTCCCGTATGGTGCAAACATTGACACGGACACAGGAGACAACCACCCACAAACAAACACTGTGAACCGCCTACCTAAATATGACTCTCAATTAGAGGAACGCCAAACACCTGCCTCCAATTGAGAGCCATACCAGGCAACCCTAAACCAACATAGAAACAGACAACATAGAATGCCCACCCAAACTCACGTCCTGACCAACTAACACACAAAACTAAACAGAAAACAGGTCAGGAACATGACATAACCCCCCCCTCAAGATGCGTACTCCGAACGCATCACCAAAAAGTCCAGGGGAGGGTCTGGGTGGGCATCTGACCACGGTGGTGGCTTAGGCTCCGGGCGTGGTTCCCACCCCACCATAATCAATCCCCGCTTCCGTAGCCTCCCCACAATGACCACCCTCCAAATAACCCCACCTAAATTTAGGGGCAACACCAGAATCAAGGACAGCTCTGGGACAAGGTAGCTCAGGACAGAGGGATAGCTTAGGAGAGAGAGGTAGCTCAAGATAAAGAGGTAGCTCAGGATAGAGGGGCAACTCCGGACTGAAGGGCAGCTCCGGACAGAGAGACAGCTCTGGACTGCTGGGCAGTTCTGGGTATCTAGCCTTTTCAGGCTGAAGGGCAGCTCATGGCTGGCTGACGGCTCTCGACGCTCATGGCAGGCTGACGGCTCTCGACGCTCATGGCAGGCTGACGGCTCACGACGCTCATGGCAGGCTGACGGCTCACGACGCTCATGGCAGGCTGACGGCTCTCGACGCTCATGGCGCTCTGACGGCTCTCGACGCTCATGGCGCTCTGACGGCTCTCGACGCTCATGGCGCTCTGACGGCTCTGGCTGCTCATGGCGCTCTGACGGCTCTGGCTGCTCATGGCTCGCTGGCGGCTCTGGCTGCTCATGGCTCGCTGGCGGCTCTGGCTGCTCATGGCTCGCTGGCGGCTCTGGCAGATCCTGTCTGGTTGGCGGCTCTGGCAGATCCTGTCTGGTTGGCGGCTCTGGCAGATCCTGTCTGGTTGGCGGCTCTGGCAGATCCTGTCTGGTTGGCGGCTCTGGCAGATCCTGTCTGGTTGGCGGCTCTGGCAGATCCTGTCTGGTTGGCGGCTCTGGCAGATCCTGTCTGGTTGGCGGCTCTGGCAGATCCTGTCTGGCTGACGGCTCTAGCGGCTCCTGTCTGGCTGATGGCTCTAGCGGCTCCTGTCTGGCTGACGGCTCTGTAGGCTCATGGCAGACGGGCGGCTTTGCAGGCTCATGGCAGACGGGCGGCTTTGCAGGCTCCTGGCAGACGGATGGCTCAGATGGCGCTGGGGAGACGGATGGCTCAGATGGCGCTGGGGAGACGGATGGCTCAGATGGCGCTGGGGAGACGGATGGCTCAGATGGCGCTGGTGAGACGGATGGCTCAGACCGGATATGGCGCACTGTAGACCTGGTGCGTGGTGCCGGAACTGGAGGCACCGTGCTAATGATAAGCACCTTCCTACTAGTGCGGGGAGCAGGGACAGGGCACACTGTATCCTCAAAGCCTACTCTACCCCTGATGCGTGGTACCGGCACTGGTGACGCCGGGCTGAGGACAAGCACATCAGGATTAGTAGGGGGAGAATATATAGTGTGTACAGGGCTCTGGAGACGCACTGGTAGCTTAGTGCGTGGGGCCGGAACTGGAGGCACCGGGCTAGATGCACGCACTACAGGGAGAATGCGTGGAGGAGGAACAGGGCTCTGGAAATGCACTGGTAGCCTAGTGCGTAATGTAGGCACTGTAGGTACTAGGCTGGGGCGGGGAGGTGGCGCCGGAAATACCGGACCGTGCAGGCGTACTGGCTCTCTTGAGCATTGAGCCTGCCCAACCTTACCTGGTTGAATGCTCCCGGTCGCCCTGCCAGTGCGGCGAGGTGGAATAGCCCGCACTGGGCTATGCAGGCGAACCGGGGAAACCATGCGTAAGGCAGGTGCCATGTATGCCGGCCCGAGGAGACGCACTGGAGACCAGACGCGTTGAGCCGGCCTCATGACACCTGGCTCAATGCCCAATCTAGCCCTACCAGTGCGGGGAGGTGGAATAACCCGCACTGGGCTATGCACACGTACAGGAGACACCGTGCGCTCTACTGCGTAACACGGTGTCTGCCCGTACTCCCGCTCTCCACGGTTAGCCTGGGAAGTGGGCGCAGGTCTCCTACCTGCCCTTGGCCCACAACCCCTTAGCTCCCCCCCAAGAATTTTTTGGGAATTACTCACGGGCTTTTCGGGCTTCCGTGCAAGACGCGTCCCCTCATAACTCCGGTTCTTCACTCCAGTAGCCTCTGCTCTCCTCAGTGCCTCCACCTGTTCCCATGGGAGGCGATCCCTTCCAGCCAGGATCTCCTCCCATGTGTAGCAACCTTTACCGTCCAATACATCGTCCCAAGTCCATTCCTCATTCTTGCGCTGTCCCTTACTCCGTTTAAACCGCTGCTTGGCTCTGGATTGGTGGGTGGTTCTGTAACGATAATTCTCCTCCTCTTCATCAGAAGAGGAGGAGCAGGGATTGAACCAAGGTGCAGCGCGTTGAAATGACATGATGAATTTATTTAATAAGACAAAACGAACTATACTTGAAAATGATACAAAATAACAAAACGAAAGTAGACAGTCCTGAACGACGAACTTACATACAACGTGACGAACGAAATGAACAGGAACAGACTACATGAAATGAACAAACCGTATACAGTCCCGTATGGTGCAAACATTGACACGGACACAGGAGACAACCACCCACAAACAAACACTGTGAACCGCCTACCTAAATATGACTCTCAATTAGAGGAACGCCAAACACCTGCCTCCAATTGAGAGCCATACCAGGCAACCCTAAACCAACATAGAAACAGACAACATAGAATGCCCACCCAAACTCACGTCCTGACCAACTAACACACAAAACTAAACAGAAAACAGGTCAGGAACATGACACCCGAGCCACTTAGGTGTCACTTTTGCCTTATGGCAAGGTGCTCCATCATGCTGGAAAAGGCATTGTTTGTCCCCAAACTGTTCCTGGATGTTTGGGAGAAGTTGCTCTCGGAGGATGTGTTGGTACCATTCTTTATTCATGGCTGTGTTCTTAGGCAAAATTGTGAGTGAGCCCACTCCCTTGGCTGAGAAGCAACCCCACACATGAATGGTCTCAGGATGCTTTACTATTGGCATGACACAGGACTGATGATAGCGCTCACCTTGTCTTCTCCGGACAAGCTTTTTTCCGGATGCACCAAACAATCGGAAAGGGGATTCAGAGAAAATGACTTTACCCCAGTCCTCAGCAGTCCAATCCCTGTACCTTTTGCAGAATATCAGTCTGTCCCTGATGTTTTTACTGGAGAGAAGTGGCTTCTTTGCTGCCCTTCTTGACACCAGGCCATCCTCCAAAAGTCTTTGCCTCACTGTGCGTGCAGATGCACTCACACCTGCCTGCTGCCATTCCTGAGCAAGTGCTGTACTGGTGGTGCCCCGATCCAGCAGCTGAATCAACTTTAGGAGACGGTCCTGGTGCTTGCTGGACTTTCTTGGGCGCCCTGAAGCCTTCTTCACAACAATTGAACCGCTCTCCTTGAAGTTCTTGATGATCCGATAAATGGTTGATTTAGATGCAATCTTACTGGCAGCAACATCCTTGCCTGTGAAGCCCTTTTTGTGCAAAGCAATGACGACGGCACGTGTTTCGTTGCAGGTAACCATGGTTGGCTGAGGAAGAACAATGATTCCAAGCACCACCCTCCTTTTGAAGCTTCCAGTCTGTTATTCAAACTCAATCAGCATGACAGAGTGATCTCCAGCCTTGTCCTCGTCAACACTCACACCTGTGTTAACGAGAGAATCACTGACATGATGTCAGCTGGTCCTTTTGTGGCAGGGCTGAAATGCAGTGGAAATGTTTTTTGGGGATTCAGTTCATTTTCATGGCAAAGAGGGACTTTGCAAATAATTGCAATTCATCTGATCACTCTTCATAACAGTCTGGAGTAATTGCAAATTGCCATCACACAAACTGAGGCAGCAGACTTTGTGAAAATTAATATTGGTGTCATTCTCAAAACCTTTGGTGACGACTGTATACAGTACAAGTCAAAATTTTGACACACCTACTCATTCCCGGGTTTTTCTTTATTTAGACTATTTTCTACATTGTAGAATAATAATGAAGACATCAAAACTATGAAATAACACATATGGAATCATGTAGTAACCAAAAAAAAGTGTTAAACAAATCAAAATATATTTTATATTTGAGATTCTTCAAAGTAGCCACCCTTTGCCTTGATGACAGCTTTGCACACTCTTGGCATTCGCTCAACCAGCATCATGAAGTAGTCACCTGGAATGCATTTCAATCAACAAGTTTGCCTTGTTAAAAGTTAATTTGTGGAATTTCTTTCCTTAATGGGTTTGAGCCAATCAGTTGTGTTGTGACAAGGTATTTATTTTTTATGTTTTTATTTTATTTCACCTTTACAACTGCGACCTGGCCAAGATACAGCAAAGCAGTGTGACAAAAACAACACAGAGTTACACATGGGATAAACAAATGTACAGTCAATAACACAATAGAAAAATATATATACAGTGTGTGCAAATGTAGTAAGATTAGGGAGGTAAGGCAATAAATAGGCCATAGTGACGAAATAATTACAATTTAGCGTTAACACTGGAGTGATATATGTGCAGATGATGATGTACAAGTAGAGATACTGGGGTGCAAAAGAGCAAAAATAAATAACAATATGGGGATGAGGTAGTTGGGTGGGCTATTTACAGATGGGCTGTGTACAGGTGCAGTGATCGGTAAGCTTATGAACACTCCTTCCGAGGCCTCGAACTGCTTTTAAATGCAAGTAAAACTAAGTGCATGCTCTTCAACTTTGCTGCCCGCAACCTCCTGCCCGACTAGCATCACAACTCTGGACGGTTCTTATTTAGAATATGTGGATAACTACAAACACCTAGGTGTCTGGTTAGACTGTAAACTCTCCTTCCAGACTCACATTAAGCATCTCCAATCAAAAATTTAATCTAGAATTGGCTTCCTATTTCGCTAACAAAACCTCCTTCACTCATGCTGCCAAACATACCCTCATAAAACTGACTATCCTACCGATACTTGACTTCGGTGATATAATTTACAAAATAGCCTCCAACACCCTACTCAGCAAATTGGATGCAGTCTATCACAGTGTCATCCGTTTTGTCACCAAAGCCACATATACTACCCACCACTGTGATCTGTAGGCTCTCATTGGCTGGTCCTCACTACATATTCGTCGCCAAACCCACTGGCTCCAGGTCATCTATAAGTCTCTGGTAGGTAAAGCCCCGCCTTATCTCAGCTCACTGGTCACCATAGCAGCACCCACCCGTAGCACGCGCTCCAGCAGGTATCTCACTGGTCACCCCCAAAGCCAACACTTCCTTTGGCCGCCTTTCCTTCCAGTTCTCTGCTGCCAATGACTGGAACGAATTGCAAAAATCACTGAGGCTGGAGACTTATATCTCCCTCTAACTTTAAGCACTGAGCCCTGTGGCACCCCCATAGAGACTGCCAGAGGTCTGGACAACAGGCCCTCCGATATGACACACTGGGTTGGCTGGGTTAGCGGTAACCAGGTGGAAAGCATGGTCAGCCGTAGAAAAACGCTTATTGAAATTCTCGATTATTGTGGATTTATCGGTGGTGACAGTGTTTCCTTGCCTCAGTGCAGTGGGCAGCTGGGAGGAGGTGCTCTTATTCTCCATGGACTTTACAGTGTCCCAAAACTTTGGGGAATTTGTGCTACAGGATGCAAATTACTGTTTGAAAAAGCTAGCCTTTGTTTTCCTAACTGACTGTGTATATTGGTTCCTAACCTCCCTGAAAGTTGCATATCGCGGGGACTATTTGATGACAATTCAGTACACCGCAGGATGTTTTTGTGCTGGTCAAGGGCAGTCAAGTCTGGAGTGAACCAAGGGCTATATCTGTTCTTAGTTTCACATTTTTTGAAAGGGGCATGTGTAACAGTTTAACTTTATGTCCGTCCCCTCGCCCCGACCCGGGTGCGAACCAGGGTTCCTCTGCACACATCAACAACAGTCACCCACGAAGCATCGTTACCCATCGCTCCACAAAAGCCGCGGCCCTTGCAGAGCAAGGGGAACCACTACTTCAAGGTCACAGAGCAAGTGACGTCACCGATTGAAAGGCTATTAGCGCGCACCACCGCTAACTAGCTAGCCATTTCACATCGGTTACACATGCTTATTTAAGATGGTGAAGAAAGCACTTTTAAAGAATAACCAGGCAACCTTTACTGACGGGAAGAGGTCAATATCCTTTCAGGATACCTGGGCCAGGTTGATTAGAAAGGCCTGCCCGCTGAAGTGTTTTAGGGAGCGTTTGACAGTGAAGGGTGGTCGTTTGACAGTGGACCCATTACGGACGCAGGCAATGAGGCAGTGACCGCTGGGATCCTGGTTAAAGACAGCAGAGGTGTATTTAGAGGGCAGGTTGGTCAGGATGATATCTAAGAGGGTGCCCGTGTTTACAGATTTAGGGTTGTATCTGGTAGGTTCCTTGATAGTTTGTGTGAGATTGAGGGCATCTAGCTTAGATTGTAGGACGGCCGGGGTGTTAAGCATATCCCAGTTTAGGTCACCTAACAGTACGAACTCTGAAGATAAATGGGGGGCAATCAATTCACATGTGGAGTCCAGCGCACAGGTAGGGGTGGTATACAGAAGATAGCCCTATTTGGTAAAAGCCCAAATCCATATTATGGCAAGAACAGCTCAAATAACCAAAGAGAAACAACAGTCCATCATTACTTTAAGATATGAAGGTCTGTCAAAATTTTGAACGTTTCTTCAAGTGGAGTCGCAAAAACCATCAAGCGCTATAATGAAAATTGCTCTAATGAGGACCGCCACAGGAAAGGAACACCCAGACTTACCTTTGCTGCAGAAGATAAGTTTAATAGAGTTACCAGCCTCAGAAATTGCAGCCCAAACAAATGCTTCAGAGTTCAAGTCACAGACACATCTCAACATCAACTGTTCAGAGACTACGTGAATCAGGCCTTCGTGGTCGATTTTGCTGCAAAGAAACCACTCCTAAAGGACACCAAAAAGAAGAAGAAACTTCTTTGGGCCAAGAAACACGAGCAATGGACAATAGACCGGTGCAAATCTGTCCTTTGGACTGAGTCAAAATTTGAGATTTTTGGTTCCAATCTTTGTGTTCTTTGTGAGACGCAGAGTAGGTGAACGGATGATGTCCGCATGTGTGGTTCCCACAGTGAAGCATGAAGGAAGAGGTGTGATGGTGTGGGGGTGCTTTGCTGGTGACACTGATGGTGATTCATTTAGAATTCAAGGCACACTTAACCAGCATGGCTACCACAGCATTCTGCAGCAATACCCCATCCCATCTGGTTCGCGCATAGTTGGACTTTCATTTGTTTTTCAACAGGACAATGATCCAACACACCTCCAGGCTGTGTAAGGGCTATTTGACCAAAAAGGAGAGTGATGGAGTACTGCATCAGATGACCTAGGGATGACCTGGCCTCCACAATCACCCAACCTCAACCCAAATGAGATGGTTTGGGATGATTTGGACCGCAGAGTGAAGGAAAAGCAGCCAACAAGTGCTCAGCATATGTGGGAACTCCTTCAAGACTGTTGGAAAAGCATTCCAGGTGAAGCTTGTTGAGAGAATGCCAAGAGTGTGCAAAGCTGTTATCAAGGCAAATGGTGGCTACTTTGAAGAATCTCAAATATAAAATATATTTTGATTTGTTTTACACTTTTTTGGTTACTATATGATTCCTTATGTGTTATTTCAAGGTTTTGATGTCTTCACTATTATTCTTCAATAAAGAAATAGGAAAAATAAAGAAAAACCCTTGGGTGAGTAGGTGTGTCCAAACTTTTGACTGGTACTGTAGGTCTCATTACATGGTTGTCAAAAATAGCCTAAAAATAGCCTAAAAACAGTAATCATGCTTCAGCCAAAGGCAGCCATGCCACTTGGTGTGCAGAGGAGATTGAGCCTAATCTTGAAGTTATATTCTTCAAGAATCAATGTATATCAGTAGCTTTAGCTACAGTATTGAAATGTGAACATTGAACAGTAGGAAACATCCCAGAATGAAATATAGCAGCCGATCCAATAGGCTTGATATATTAGTTTCTACTAGAGTCTAGAGTAGACAATGTTGAAATAAATGTTGGTGGTGTCCGCTATGTGGAAAAAACACACACATTGTGCTATGGGAAATAATAAACAAATACTTTCTTTGACACTGCCTTGACTGTTAAAGCAGTGATACAATGTAACAAGGTTGCATTGTATCATTTAATGGCTTACTTGCAATGCACCATTGAGTTTGCACTGCGCAAGAGATTCTTCCTTTCTAAAGTGTATTTTGCAGATTCAAATGTAAAGGTGCTACCATCTGCTGTCATGTATGGGTACGTCATGTATGGGTACGAACACAGGTCCTCTTCGAAATGCAATGCAACACCTGCTTTTAGGCCTATGGATTTATTACGACTTAATTTCAGTCTATAGTCTAGGCCTGAATCAATGCGGAATATTATGTTCTTTACGCATAAATTATTTTGGAGCCTAGACTGTTTACTGTTTAAAGAAGTGTTGTTTAGGCAAGCAGATGTTCTTGTGGAAATATGAAATATGCCCTAATGTATTTGGCATTATTCTTCACGAGGCATGATTCACTGCGTAAAACTGGTAGGTGACTTTGAAAGAGCCAATCATTTGGCTTTAGTTTTCCTGTGGTGTAATCTTTAATGAAAACAGTTGCTAAAGGTTCCATTTTGCAATGAAAACGAGAATTTCTATTGGAGAAATTCAGGTATGCATCTCCCCGTTTCGTTCCGTTTGGTTTCTTGTGAATACACCCCTGGGCTCGGTGCGTTTTGTGGCCTAACGTACACTTTTGTGAACTCCGTCATTACGCACAACTACGTAAAACGTTCGCCCAATCAGATGAGGAGCTTGAATCCCAGGAAATAATTCGTGTCACGGCAGCAGCACCAGCGGGATCATATCTACATTAAGATTTCCGGTTTTTGAGTTTTGCCATCAAAATAAAAGTCAGCTGTAAAAACGCTACGCGTATGATACAAAATCTACATATTTTTGCAGCTTTGTATAGTGCATAATGTTAAAAGCCAACAGCAAGCTGTGCAACACAGTCCCCCTTAAAACGAATAATATTTGGTTGCTAGAGACCCTACTGAGTATTTTGGGGTGGGAAATACTCAGTAGGGTCTCTACTAACCAAAAATGAATAATTTTGGAGGGGGACTGTGTTGCACTGCCTGTTGCTGGCATTTCACTCCGCCCCCTCCATAGCCCCCAATGCAATACACTCTAATACACTGTGCAAGAGATATGTATTAGTTTGAAGAGCAGTAGCAGTGTGTGGGTAAAATCCCTGGGGAAGCCAAGCCAGCAAAATAATGCCATATTACAACCTGTATTGTGATATTTGCATTATTTCCTCAATAACCTGTTAGTTCATATGCCTTGCCACTGTGATAAATAGGCCTAAGGCCGAGACAAGAAGAAGACACAGTGGCAGAATAAATTCAACCACACCTTTGTTTCATCACAAAACTGGAGCGCAACATCTTTCTAGTGGAGTCCACAAGGCATATTGCATGTAACATGACTTACAGCATGGTCAATCAAGTTAATGTTTCCGTCATTTTCGGACTACTAAACAAACACCGGAAAGTTACCACAAGTCGCAAAGAAAACAGGAGCTGCTTCCACTATTCCAGCACTGTTTCAACATCATAAAATCACCTATGCTAATAGGTGTCTAATATAATATAACTCAAAGATTCCCAAAACAATTTAGTCCAATAAACGTAAGCTAAATACCATGTGGCTGTCTATTGGTACTGATTTGTGTGTGTGTGCATAAGTAGAAAAACATGTTGACTCACCCTACTTGTAGAGAAACACCAATGCCATCCTCCTTTCTTTCATGTTGCCGAAACAATCTATGACTGTTATACAGTACACGCTTTTAGTTTTTGTTGTCCTAGGCTACTTGGCTAAAATGCTTGCTCGCTAGCCTAACTTCCTTTCATGAGCAATGATTAGCCAGCTAGTTAACATTAGCTTTCTAGCTACATATTGAACTTCCGTCCTCTCAGCCCAGAGGCACAATGTATAAATTTATGGTTGGGTCAGAATCACCGTTATAATCATTGGCCAGTACTGAGAATGAAGTAAAACCACAAGTCCAAATCCCTATCTCCAACAATGGATAATTTAGGATAGGGCCAATTTTAGCAAGATAGCTCGCCACTGGAGGACAACAGCACAACGACATGCAACAATTCAAGTTTTTTTCTGTTAATGACATTTGGCTTTTGATGTAAAGTGATTGGTGTGAAGCCAAATCCAACCTGGCTTCCCTTTACACTTTTTTTTGGTGCGCTAGGACCATTCACAGTAGAGTTCATTCAATTTAGCTCAATACTGAATGGCTATTAGTGTATAAATATTTTTTTGTCAAGGGAGGTCAAATGCTTACCGGCTTCCTTTGGTCCCGTGTGGCTCAGTTGGTAGAGCATGGCACTTGCAACGCCAGGGTTGTGGGTTCATTTCCCACGGGGGGACCAGGGTTCAATTCCCACGGGGGGGACCAGGATGAATATGTATGAACTTTCCAATTTGTAAGTCGCTCTGGATAAGAGCGTCTGCTAAATGACTTAAATATAAATATAATAAATATAATATATATATAATATAAATATAAATATTAAATATAAATATACACACAACCCTACAGTGGCAACAATATCATACATACCCTTTTTGACCAGACAACATCAGATAGATGGACTACACATACATAGACAGAGCGGCGCTGTTTCGCTCTGTTGGATGCTTTCTCCAGTGAGATACATTCAGCCTTTTGCGAATTGAAGGTTAATTATGAAACACAAAGAGACGAAAGAAAACTTATTTGACGTTTTTTTTATTTTTGCTTGGTCAATTTTGGGGGAAATAATATATATATATATATATATATATATATATATATATATATATACTATACAGACCCTACTGTGTACTCCACACTCCACTTTTACATCTGTACCACTGTAGTTGTAGATCTAGTGTCCAGGCACCTTGATCCTGGAACATTGTCTTAAAACACAGATTTAATGCATGCAACTTAAATATGAACACATATTAATCATTGTTAATGTTTAGACAATTATTTTTTCATACTTCATGAATACATATAGGTTAATGATGTTTTCCTACTACTACATGTGGACTTTCATTTTGAACATTTCCGAAATTCCGTGACCCGGAAGTACTTTTTTAGTGTTGCTGACGAGCCGCTGATCAGGGAAGAGGCAGATGATATGGCAGCTTTGTGAGCGACCAGGTGGAACTTGCATTGTTAAGACGGTTAAACGTCGGAATATGAAAACATTTTAACGCGGAAACAGGGAGAGGGGACACTGCTTGAAATGATTTACTTGATAGTCATTTCCGCATTATCTGGAGCACTCATTACATTGGTATTACAGTTCTTACTGCTTTACCGGAGAAGCCCCGAGCCTATAGCCAGGACAGTCCAATATGTCAAAGCAGTGCCTGATCCCGCATTGAAGGATTACTTTAATAACCAACATGCAGAATCAGGCCAGCAGCAACAAGACAACACATCATCCGCTGCACCCAAACAGCAAGAGGCCATCACTCCCAGGCATCAGGAAGCGGCTGCCACCAGCAGTAGCCCTAAACAACAACCGTCACCGCCTTGTCAAAGTGAGCCCCTCCACACCTCCAAACCGGAGACGTGCAATTTTCTAAATGCTATCTTTTTGTTCCTATTCAGAGAACTCCGCGACACTCCCGTCGTTAGGCACTGGCTGACCAAAAAGTTCAAGGTGGAGTTCGAGGAGCTATTACAAACCAAGACAGCTGGTCGGCTGTTGGAGGGACTCAGTCTCAGGGATATCTCCCTTGGTAATTCTTTGCCCGTGTTTAAAACGGCCAAACTTATGAAGCCAGTGAGTTTAAATGAAGACGGCATGCCCGAGGAACTCAATTTCGAGGTGGACCTTGAATATAATGGCGGGTTCCATCTAGCAATTGATGTAGACCTTGTTTTTGGGAAGTCAGCATACCTGTTCGTAAAAATGACGCGTGTGGTTGGAAGACTGAAGCTGCAGTTCACTCGCATGCCTTTTACGCACTGGTCCTTTGCGTTCCTTGAGGACCCACTGATAGATTTCGAGGTGAAGTCACAGTTCGAGGGAAGGCCCTTGCCCCAGCTCACCTCAATCATTGTCAACCAGCTGAAAAGAATCATCAAGAAGAAACACACCTTGCCAAATTACAAAATCAGGTAAAACTTGCACCTAGTCTACCACTTTTATATTTATTTAAGTCTATGCAAGTCAGTAGGCCTACCAAGGTCAGAGATGGTCAGAGATGTGTATCGTCAACATTTGAAGCTGCATTTGAAGCTGATTTAAGGACAAGGGAAAGTGGCCCAACTAACAGCCCAACTATTATTTTGATAGCTTCCAAGATCTGTAAGATGCACATTTGGACTCCAAATGGGTCATAACACATAGCCATATAGCCTTCTATTTGGCTAAATTGAAGGCTCTGCTTAGGCCTTCTATCCCAATGCAACCTTTTAGATATTTTTTTTAGGTTGAAATTGTCCACCACGTTATTGAACAGCCTGGCCTCAGACTAGATGTAACAGAGTATATCTGTGAAACTGAAATGAGTATGATATGTTTTGTTTGGTATGGTTACATAAAACCGAAGGTTACTTAGCCAAAATTAAAGGACTGAGTTTGTTTGGGGAGGATGGGAGGGGGCGTGTAACGTGTGTCCAGCATCCCAAAGGTTGTGTTTGAGTCACATCATGGACAACTTTAGCATTGTAGATAATTATCAACTTTTAAGTCCAGGTTGCAGCGAAAGGTTAAATGATGACAAACATGCAGTCTTTAATTTTTTTCAACTGTCAGGGCATAGGCCTACCGACTGTCAGTAGGCAGTGTGGTAGTATACAGTGTTGAGACATGGGACGGCACCTGTTGCAAAGGAAGCCATTGAGGGACATCATAGTTGCAAACCTATGAAATGATAAAGGATAGTGTTGATCCTTCTGAGACAGAGGAGTGCCCCCTGTCACTACATTGAGAACATTTTGAAATGACCACAACCTGGTGTGAAATAGTCACAGTTAAACGCTTTGCCAACACTAAAACTGAAAGACAGAAAGCTTTCTAGTACTTCCCTGTTAGTAACATGAATGCATGTGCAGCATCTTGTCACCTCTTATTTTATCTTTTAGACTCTGTCACATTAGTCAGGTACCCTTTTGGAGATTATTTGCTGGAAGTGTTCACCATCACTTTTGTATTTGGTTGCACTCGCTCAAGGCAAAAAACACCAATGTGGATTTAACTAGGCCTGAAAGTATACTTCTTTTCTATGGACGTATTAACACAGACCTGATGTCACACAGCCTAGATTTATCAATTTAACTAATAATATATTTCCTTGCTAATATGTTACTGTAGTACATTCTAACTTCTCAGTTATAAGAGCAACTTAATGTTAAAGACATGCTCTTGAACTTTGGTGACTACTAAGTATATTTAAACCTCCCGCTTTGGGCTGGATGTGTCAATGTGTAGTTACTAAATGCATAATCTATTAGCAGAAATACTGCTAATACCTCAATTATCCCCGAAATCCCTAGTTTGAAAGCGACTATTTTTCTGGAAGCTGTGCCATTTTGCCTACTTTTTCCCCCACGTTGGCCGGCCCCCTAGCAATTCGAGTTCTAACCAATGAGCTTCAGCACCTTGCCATTTGAGTGACAGTTGGCAAGATGCACATATTGCAGAGCGAGAGAGCAATGGTGTGATGCACATACTGTATCTGCACATATGTATGCAATTTTTGGCGACCACTTTTAGCTTCTGAGTGCTACTTTAAGAACTACTGGTTAAAAAGTATACAAAAGTACCAGAAAATCTCTAAGTGTTAGCTTTCAACATGACTAGGCCTGAATGTTAAATGAATCTAGGCTATTTCTAGATGTGGAAAACAAATCTATTGAATTATGCTGAAAGGGTAAGCCTTACACGGAACCCAAACCGGTTTCGCGCATGCGCCATCGTGCATACATTTATTTTGCCCCCCCCACACCAAACGCGATCAAGACACGCAGTTTAAAATATCAAAACAAACTCTCAACCAATAACATTAATTTGGGGACAGGTTGAAAAGCATTAAACATGTATGGCAATTCAGCTAGTTAGCTTGCGCTTGCTAGCTAACGTTAATTTGTCCTATTTAGCTAGCTTGCTGTTGCTAGCTAATTCGTCCTGGGATATAAACATTGAGTTGTTTTTTTACCTGATATGCACAAGGACCTCTACTCCGACAATTACTCCACACATAAAACGGCCAACCGAATAGTTTCTAGTCATCTCTCCTCCTTCCAGGCTTTTTCATCGTTTAACTTATATGGTGATTGCATCTAAACATTTCATTGTATTACCACGACTACCGGCAAAACAGTTCGTCTTTCAATCACCCACGTGGGTATAACCAATGAGGAGATGGCACGTGGGTACCTGCTTCTATAAACCAATGAGGGGATGGGAGAGGCAGGACTTGCAGCGCGATCTGCGTCAGAAATAGGAATGAGTTCTATTTTAGCCCTTGGCGTCGCAGACGCTCGTTGGCGTGCGCGAGCAGTGTGTGTGCAATAATTCAATAACATGGATTTCTAAATTTATTTTGCGACGCTTGCGCACGCGACGTGTCCAGTCTGGTCCGCATGTTAGCCTATCACCTACAGAAGTTGCTATCGTTGAGGTTCTTGTTAGTGCTTCTTTTGACCCAGTCAGCTTGTCACAAATGTTGTGACAGCACTTACTGGGCTCAGCATTTGTGGCCTCAATTACATGGCACATGCAGCTGGTTCGTCTGTGTTATGTCTGGAAGGGTCATGCTGGTGTGCTGGAACTGCAGCGATAGCCACATTGGAACGCCAAAACTTCTCTATACAGCCTTCTGTACAGCATAATTACTCCTGTCATATTCCTTTGCTTTGATTGTTAGAATAGCACAATTCCAGCTAAATGTTATATTGTTGCCTGTTCTAGCCTTTGAAGTGAAATGCACTTCAAACTAGAGGTCGACCGATTAATCGGAATGGCCGATTTTTGCACAACGATTTGGCCAATATTTTTATATATATATAAAAGTTTTATTTTTATTATATATATATTTTTTTACACCTTTATTTAACTAGGCAAGTCAGTTAAGAACACATTCTTATTTTCAATGAAGGCCTAGGAACGGTGGGTTAACTGCCTTGTTCAGGGGCAGAACGACAGATTTTAACCTTGTCAGCTCGGGGATTCAATCTTGCAACCTTACAGTTAACTAGTCCAACGCTCTAACCACCTGCCTCTCATTGCACTCCACGCGGAGCCTGCCTGTTACGCGAATGCAGTAAGAAGCCAAGGTAAGTTGCTAGCTAGCATTAAACTTATCTTATAAAAAACAATCAATCAATCATAATCACTAGTTAACTACACATGGTTGATGATATTACTAGTTTATCTAACGTGTCCTGCATTGCATATAATCGATGCGGTGCCCATTCGCAGAAAAAGGACTGTCGTTGCTCCAACGTGTACCTAACCATAAAAAGCAATGCTTTTCTTAAAATCAATACACAGAAGTATATATTTTTAAACCTGCATATTTAGCTAAAAGAAATCCAGGTTAGCAGGAAATATTAACCAGGTGAAATTGTGTCACTTCTCTTGCGTTCATTGCACGCAGAGTCAGGGTATATGCAACAGTTTGGGCCGCCTGGCTCTTTGCGAACTAATTTCCCAGAATTTTACGTAATTATGACATAACATTTACATTTACATTTAAGTCATTTAGCAGACGCTCTTATCCAGAGCGACTTACAAATTGGTGCATTCACCTTATGACATCCAGTGGAACAGCCACTTTACAATAGTGCATCTAAATCTTTTAGGGGGGGGGGGCAGAAGGATTGCTTTATCCTATCCTAGGTATTCCTTGAAGAGGTGGGGTTTCAGGTGTCTCCGGAAGGTGGTGATTGACTCCGCTGTCCTGGCGTCGTGAGGGAGTTTGTTCCACCATTGGGGTGCCAGAGCAGCGAACAGTTTTGACTGGGCTGAGCGGGAACTGTACTTCCTCAGTGGTAGGGAGGCGAGCAGGCCAGAGGTGGATGAACGCAGTGCCCTTGTTTGGGTGTAGGGCCTGATCAGAGCCTGAAAGTACTGAGGTGCCGTTCCCCTCACAGCTCCGTAGGCAAGCACCATGGTCTTGTAGCGGATGCGAGCTTCAACTGGAAGCCAGTGGAGAGAGCGGAGGAGCGGGGTGACGTGAGAGAACTTGGGAAGGTTGAACACCAGACGGGCTGTGGCGTTCTGGATGAGTTGTAGGGGTTTAATGGCACAGGCAGGGAGCCCAGCCAACAGCGAGTTGCAGTAATCCAGACGGGAGATGACAAGTGCCTGGATTAGGACCTGCGCCGCTTCCTGTGTGAGGCAGGGTCGTACTCTGCGGATGTTGTAGAGCATGAACCTACAGGAACGGGCCACCGCCTTGATGTTAGTTGAGAACGACAGGGTGTTGTCCAGGATCACGCCAAGGTTCTTAGCGCTCTGGGAGGAGGACACAATGGAGTTGTCAACCGTGATGGCGAGATCATGGAACGGGCAGTCCTTCCCCGGGAGGAAGAGCAGCTCCGTCTTGCCGAGGTTCAGCTTGAGGTGGTGATCCGTAATCCACACTGATATGTCTGCCAGACATGCAGAGATGCGATTCGCCACCTGGTCATCAGAAGGGGGAAAGGAGAAGATTAATTGTGTGTCGTCTGCATAGCAATGATAGGAGAGACCATGTGAGGTTATGACAGAGCCAAGTGACTTGGTGTATAGCGAGAATAGGAGAGGGCCTAGAACAGAGCCCTGGGGGACACCAGTGGTGAGAGCGCGTGGTGAGGAGACAGATTCTCGCCACGCCACCTGGTAGGAGCGACCTGTCAGGTAGGACGCAATCCAAGCGTGGGCCGCGCCGGAGATGCCCAACTCGGAGAGGGTGGAGAGGAGGATCTGATGGTTCACAGTATCGAAGGCAGCCGATAGGTCTAGAAGGATGAGAGCAGAGGAGAGAGAGTTAGCTTTAGCAGTGAGGAGCGCCTCCGTGATACAGAGAAGAGCAGTCTGTTGAGTGACTAGTCTTGAAACCTGACTGATTTGGATCAAGAAGGTCATTCTGAGAGAGATAGCAGGAGAGCTGGCCAAGGACGGCACGTTCAAGAGTTTTGGAGAGAAAAGAAAGAAGGGATACTGGTCTGTAGTTGTTGACATCGGAGGGATCGAGTGTAGGTTTTTTCAGAAGGGGTGCAACTCTCGCTCTCTTGAAGACGGAAGGGACGTAGCCAGCGGTCAAGGATGAGTTGATGAGCGAGGTGAGGTAAGGGAGAAGGTCTCCGGAAATGGTCTGGAGAAGAGAGGAGGGGATAGGGTCAAGCGGGCAGGTTGTTGGGCGGCCGGCCGTCACAAGACGCGAGATTTCATCTGGAGAGAGAGGGAAGAAAGAGGTCAGAGCACAGGGTAGGGCAGTGTGAGCAGAACCAGCGGTGGCGTTTGACTTAGCAAACGAGGATCGGATGTCGTCGACCTTCTTTTCGAAATGGTTGACGAAGTCGTCTGCAGAGACGGAGGAGGGGGGGGGAGGGGGAGGAGGATTCAGGAGGGAGGAGAAGGTGGCAAAGAGCTTCCTAACATTGAAGGTTGTACAATGTAACAGCAATATTTAGACTTAGGGATGCCACCCGTTAGATAAAATAAGGAACGGTTCCGTATTTCACTGAAATAATAAATGTTTTGTTTTCAAAATGATAGTTTCCGGATTCTACCATATTAATGACCAAAGGCTCGTATTTCTCTGTGTTATGTTATAATTAAGTCTATGATTTGATATTTGATAGAGCAGTCTGACTGAGCAATGGTAGGCAGCAGCAGGCTCGTAAGTATTCATTCAAACAGCACTTTCGTGCGTTTTGCCAGCAGCTCTTCACTGTGCTTCAAGCATCGCGCTGTTTATGACTTCAAGCTTATCAACTCCCGAGATTAGGCTGGTGTAACCGATGTGAAATGGCTAGCTAGCTATCGGGGTGCTCGCTAATAGAGTTTCAAACGTCACTCGCTCTGAGACTTAGAGTAGTTGTTCCCCTTGCTCTGCAAGGGCCACGGCTTTCGTGGAGCGATGGGTAACAATGCTTCGAGGGTGGCTGTTGTCGATGTGTTCCTGGTTCGAGCCCAGGTAGGGGCGAGGAGAGGGACGGAAGCTATACTGTTACACTGGCAATACTAAATTGCCTATAAGAACATCCAATAGTCAAAGGTATATGGAAAACAAATGAAATAGAGAGAAATAGTCCTATAAATACTATATTAACTACAACCTAAAACCTCTTACCTTGGAATATTGATGTCTCATGTTAAAAGGAACCACCAGCTTTCATATGTTCTCATGTTCTGAACAAGGAACTTAAACGTTAGCTTTCTTACATGGCACATATTGTACTTTTACTTTCTTCTCCAACACTTTGTTTTTGTATTATTTAAACCAAATTGAACATGTTTCATTATTTAATTGAGGCTAAATTGATTTTATTGATGTATTATATTAAGTTAAAAGAAGTGTTCATTCACTATTGTTGTAATTGTCATTATTACAAATACATTTTAAGAAATCGTCCGATGAATCGGTATAGGCTTTTTTTGGTCCTCCGATAATTGGTATCGGCGTTGAAAAATCATAATCGGTCGACCTTTAGTTCAAACATCCTGGGTTGGTTGTTTGCAGGTGTGTTTGTCATTCGCTACAACGCAGCATCCTAAAATCACCTTTTTTGTTTGCTAATATTGTTTTTAGCATTCTGTGATTTATTCCAAGATGTTGTGTTTAATTGTGGGAAAAAGTTGTTTTCTTTTTAGAAGGTGTAGTTGTGATTATTGGGCTGTGAAATAAGCAACTGTAATATGTTCTGGTCCATGACATACATCTGTATAATTGTAATATAGAGATATACAGTACCAGTTAGATGTTTGGATACACCTACTCATTCAAGGGTTTTTAGCTTTATTTTTACTATTTTCTACATTGTAGAATAATAGTGAATGCATTAACTATGAAATAACACACATGAAATCATGTAGGAACCAAGAAAGTGTTAAACAAATCAAAATATATATGATATATTTTCTTCAAATAGCCTCCCTTTGCCTTGATGACAGCTTTGCACACTCTTGGCATTCTCTCAACCAATTTCACCTGGAATGCTTTTCAGGCAGTCTTCAAGGAGATCCACATATGCTGAGCACTTGTTGGCTGCTTTTCTTCACTCTGCGGTCCAACTCATCCCAAGCATCTCAATTGGGTTGAGATCGTGTGATTGTGGAAGCCAGTTCATCTGATGCAGCACTCCATCACTCTCCTTTTTGGTCAGATAGCCCTTACACAGCCTGGAGGTGTGTTTTGGGTCATTGTCTTGTTGAAAAATAAATTATAGTCCCACTAAGCACAAACCAGATGGGATGGCGTATCGCTGTGCCATGCTGGTTAAGTGTGCCTTGAATTCTAAATAAATCACCAGCAGTTTCACCAGCAAAGCACCATCACACCTCCTCCATGCTTCTCTGTGGGAACCACATATGCAGAGATCATCAGATCACATACTAGGCGTCTCACAAAGACAGTGGTTGGAACTTAACATCTCCAATTTAGACTTATCAGACCAAAGGACAGATTTCCACCAGTCTAATGTCCGTTGCTCATGTCTCTTGGCCCAAGCAAGTCTCTTCTTATTATTGGTGTCCTTTGGTAGTGGTTTCTTTGCAGCAATTTGACCATGAAGGCCTGTTTCACACGGTCTCCTCTGAACAGATGACGTTTAGATGTGTCTGTTACTTGAATTCCATGAAGCATTTATTTGGGCTGCAATTTCTGAGGCTGGTAACTCTATTGAACTTATCCTCTGCAGCAGAGGTAACTCTGGGTGTTCCTTTCTTGTGGTGGTCCTCGTGAGAGCCAGTTTCATCATAGCGCTTGATGGTTTATGCGACTGCACTTGAAGAAACGTTCAAACTTTACTGACCTTCATGTCTTAAAGTAATGATGGACTGTCATTTCTCTTCGCTTATTTGATCTGTTCCTGCCATAATATTTTAACGAGTAGGTGTCCAAACTTTTGACAGGTATAATAAATAAATAACCTGGCTGTTGCAATTTATAATTTTTATTTAATATGAAGACATTTTATATAGTAATGCTGCAAATGGTCCATACAAAACCAGCATTTGTCATTGATTTAGGTTAAATGTATATAATTAGGTGGGTTTAATCAGGTGATTATTGTTGTTAAAATGCCAGACTGTGAGAAGGCACATTGTTTCACTTGAAAATCAATGAAACGCTGTCTTGTGCCTGACAAAATGAACAGACTTTCCTTTTGTCCACCATATTTACTATGTGGGCTGCAGAGCAGGCAAACAATGGTTTGGTTGTTTTGTGAGAACAACAACTAAATGTAACTATTTTATGTCCCTATGTGCAGCCACAGGCCTCTACTGACATGGCATAGCCACTTCTTGTGAAAGATCTGGTTTGGATCATGTGTGGGAGCTAAATGTTAAATGAAGGCTAAATGCAACAATCTGGAGGATTGACCTAAAATGGTGCATGTTTGTGAGGTGCCCATGATAATGACTCTGTCTGAGTGAGAGTTGTGAGGCGATGTCATCTAAAACAGCCTTTGAGGATGGAGCAGTGGACATTAGGATTATCTGAATGTCACAGATGGCAGGACTCTGGAGGGGAGGGGGGGCTGGAGGTAATCCAGGCATAACAACACCCATCTTGAGTCAGGACAAAAGCAATATGGATACTGTACTGAAACAGTGGGGAATGAGATACTACAGCAATCCTCTGTAGCATAGAATAAAGCTTTATCTCTGCAGTAAGTTTCAGAGAGGGTAACATTCTTTGTGTTCCAGATTTACGGTGAGAGTTGACAGAGTTATGATTACCTCCCTCTCTACTTTACAAACCGGACAGGTTTGTGAGTCTTGACAGTGAGTCTGTCTGGTTTCTGAATGGAATGTTCAGGAGATAGGAGGTGATGCAGTTAAAAAGCGTGAGATGAATGGCTGATTTTAAGTACTGGAATCAACCTTTCACCTGCTCCTATCTTCACTAAGGCAACAGTGGTAGCCCTGTAATCTCTGCAAACCCACATGGTGTGGATTGGAGAGTTCTTGTTTACATGCATTGCAAATTCACTCAAATGTTACGTTCAGGCGGTAGGTATTCTTAGCATAATAGATGGGGGTGGTGAACAGATCATTGCTGAATTTTCTGGCTACGCCCTCAAATGGTATTAAGCCTTTTGAGATTTTTTGGGGGTCAGAGAATTTAAACCTGTAAGAGAAGAATTCTCAGACACTGGACCAGTGTTAAACTTGAGCACATCATTAACCACATTTCAGGTCTGCAAAGTAGGGGGCCAATCACTTGGCATATTAGATCACAGTCAAATGCACTGAGCCATTCACCCCTGTCCCCATCCTTATCTGGACAGGACATACTAGATTGGCATCATTTCTTCGTAAGCTTGGGCTTACCGTGTGCCATTCCTTTGTCATTTTCATGACTTTGGATGGTTGTTGGACTGGCTTGTCCTCAATATGATTCTAATATCCTGTGTGAAATTCTGAATTTATTACATTTGATTTGTCCTGGACAATCAGTAATGTGTACCAATATGTAATGAATCCATTATCCCCCCCCCCATCCCTCCCTCATCCAATTTCAGCTGGGTTGTTTCTTATGGGCAATTCCATTATAACAGAGTGATGCTCAGATCCACTTTAAAATGAATGCCAAGCCAAAACCATACCAGCAGCATACCACCCTGCATACCACTGCTGGCTTGCTTCTGAAGCTAAGCAGGGTTGGTCCTGGTCAGTCCCTGGATGGGAGACCAGATGCTGCTGGAAGTGGTGTTGGAGGGCCAGTAGGAGGCACTCTTTCCTCTGGTCTAAAAAAAAAAAAATATCCCAATGCCCCAGGGCAGTGATTGGGGACACTGCCCTGTGTAGGGTGCCGTCTTTCGGATGGGACGTTAAACGGGTGTCCTGACTCTCTGAGGTCATTAAAGATCCCATGGCACTTATCGTAAGAGTAGGGGTGTTAACCCCGGTGTCCTGGCTAAATTCCCAATCTGGCCCTCAAACCATCATGGTCACCTAATAATCCCCAGTTTACAATTGGCTCATTCATCCCCCTCCTCTCCCCTGTAACTATTCCCCAGGTCGTTGCTGCAAATGAGAACGTGTTCTCAGTCAACTTACCTGGTAAAATAACGGTAAAATAAATAAAATAAAAATTGACTGCAAAGTTTAACAAACCATACACCAATATTCAGAAGTTTAGTTTTGACAATTTCCACAGAATATTTTACTGAAACGCATTTACTTGAGGACAATGCAGATGCAAAGTTTGATAACAATGTTTTTTGTGACCATGTGCTCTGCCATTTCCTGGTTGCTAAAATTTTAGTTTGTGATAAAAAAAATTAAGTATAGTGTAGAAAATCATTGTACCATCTAAACAGCTGTTATTGATGTGTCATTGAGAAATGACACATCAATAACTCACATTTCTATGTGAATTTGGTCGTGTCGACCAAAAGGTTTCAGCTATGTCATGACACCTTGAGTTTGAAAATATCAATTTTGGTTATTGAACTACAGTAAGTGAAGTGTATCAGCACCTGTTAACAGACTGACTGTAACAGCATGACATGGGTCCTTGGTCTGTACTTTACACAAATGCATAATTAATGTCCTTATTTTCATGGCGAGGTAGAAAAATGTAATATCCTCCTTCTGTCTTTAGATATTATTCTATCCACTAGCTATCATTCTAATGAGCTCCGCCCCAAACAAGACCAAATTTGGACAGAGTTTGGGGAAACCCTGCTCTACTGTGCTCTGCTGTACTGTGTTCTGCTGCACTCTACTGCAACTTTGGTTTTTGACTACTATGATTTCCCATTGTGGCCAATTCAATTGCAATCATACTGTTACTGATTTTTCAGGCACTCTGTTACCGATTTGATAACAGATTGACTCGTTTTAATCACTTAATATTTCATAAACAAAATGATCAGTATAAACAGGAACTACGCTGAACAAAAAAAATATAAATGCCACATGTAAAGTGTTGGTTTCATGAGCTGCGGCATTTGCACGCAGCGGTAGCGTGCGGAGGTTGCTTGTGCGGCGCGCAGCAAGGATACAAAACATGAAGAGGATTACATTTCCTGAGGGAAAACAGTCCTAATGTTGGAAACAATCAGCCTTATGTTGTCACCCAGAATCACTTTTGTATTCCAAGCTATATAACTATTTTACATACTGTAAAAAACCTAAAGGACCAAAGAGTTTTAAGTCTGCTTTGTAGTTTTATTTTTGCCATGGAACATCAGGTATCGTAGTATCGTGATACTGCTATCGTGACAACCCTGCTTCATACCCTTCATTGATTGAGCTGTCATTGTTGTTTAGCTGTTCTGTTGGATCCCAGAGAAGGAGAAAATAGGTTAATAAGACAATGAAGCTGGAAGTAATACTACAGCCTCTAGCCAGAAAGCCACCATTTTGGTGCAATAATGCACTTCATACAGTTGCGTATCGGGATATTATTTTGGACGATGTGTCATATTGACAATATCACAATATTATTTTTGTGCTAGTTGGCTGTACCTGTGCTAAAACCCCAGTATTTTCCCTTCATAGCTTGTTCTACATCTTTTTAAATAGGGAGACCATTTTTCTTTTTCAGCACTTATATTTCCTTGACGGATCAAAACGAATTTTCTCATGGCTCTCTCTTGTCTCTCTGCAGCAGACATATGGTGAGCAATATGTTTGGAACATTGAAATAAAATCACACTATCAAATCGCAATATTTTGAGAATCGCAATACATGTACTGTAGTATCGGCACCTAAGTATCGTGATATCGTTTCGTGAGGTCCATGGTGTGGGAGGGCAAAGTCCATCTCTTAAATCTCCCCTTACAGTATGTCCAACCTCTTTCAATAGAACGACATATTGCATGCTCTTGCATTAGTGTGTGTTAATGACTGATGGTCAGGGTTCTAATCAATAATACTTTTGAAAGCTTTGATTGCTAATGTGTTGAAAAGGAGCCCTGTAGTTATACACAAAGTCCACTGCAGTACATGTTCATGACATCCTGATAGAGAATAACTTCTTTGCTTGAAATTTGGAGCAAAGCTTCTTTGTTGTTTTTTGGGGGGGCCTGGCCAAATGCTTTACTTTCTAAAGTGACATGATAACTCACTGTCTATTAAATATGGATCTGCACAACCCGTTTCAACTCCAAGGTTCTCAAGATTTCTGTCTGTAATGTAACATCTTATGATCTTACTGTTGCTTGGGCACTGAGCATAAGCAATGGGGATACTAGAATTTACTCGTAGCTGAGGGAAGGAGATACAGCAGGAAAAAGTACATTTCGTCTGAGAATACAGTAATAACTTAAGAAGCATGCATGTAATTATTCAGTTAAGTTGCAGCAAATGCTATTCTACACTCTTTTAAACACATGCTACAAGCTTATGATTGCACACACGTGCTCCCTGATTTTGTTAGGGCATTGGGGTGTTGAACAGTTGGTGTCCATTTTTATAACATAAATAATTGAGGTTACCCCATTTTCCAGACATGCTTCTTCTCATATTGAGACTTGATACCTTTACAGAAAATGCAGCTTAAGTAGAGTAGGGATTTTTTTGTCTGCTTTGCTGTGTAATATAGTTCACATACATTATTTAGGAGAATCACAATGCGTTTGGCTATTCCATCAGAGTTCTGCGTTTTACTGCATATAAACTCTGCGTATCATGCCCTCTCACGTTCATCCCTCATGGTCATTTTAGGATTATTGCCTGGAACTTTGGCCTGGCTATGTTTTGTGCCAGTCCCCCCAAAATAGACTTTAATGCTCACCGATACATCAGGACAATTTAAGCTTTTGAGTTTGCAGATCTTTCGTAGGCAACCCAGGCAGTTGGTACATAATCGCAAATTAAATCTGCTGACACGGAACACCTGGGCTGTCTCGATCAGGTTTTGGGGATGGCTTACCAAAGCCCGGCCTAGTTTGACATCAGGATTTGTGGTATCTAAATCAGACAGTTAATCTGTGGTTTCATAGCAGGAAGAGGCCATATTCTCATGTAGCCTTTTAAATGCTTTGAGCCCAACAGAGAGCTATTTGTTACTGTTTTATTACTGCCATCAGCATTTATTTAGACTGCCCTTTCCATTTTCATTTTGATGTTACATGTTTATTGGTTTGTACAAATATTCATCTTTTGAGAGTTACTGTATGTTAGCTTGTTAGCACTTGAATGAATAAGATACCAATACTGTTGCATCCAGTTGTTCCTTACCAATGTAGGAGCCTACAAGTACATTCCTCTTGTCCTTGTGTGTGCACAAATCGTTTTCATAGAAAACAAATCTACGCCTTGGCTAATCTTTTAAGAGCTTTCTGATTTAAAGAATCAAGTTTCCTTACTGAAAGGAATGTCTGGCCGGAACATTGTTCAGAAAGCTTTTGACTTCTCATTAGCTGAGCAATTAGCAAAAATGTTGGTTATTTTTCGTTTTTTAATTGGGTAAATTATTTGAATTCCATTTTATTTTTTATTTTTATGTGAGCTCAATGCGCACGTTGCACAGTTTCTCATGAGATAAATCAGATTCAGCCTGAACTGTGCGAGTATGGAGTTGTAGTTTCCAACAGGCCAAAATTCTATATAGTGTAGAGTGGAAAATGTGATAATTAACTACAATGACCATAATCCACTGCGCACCTACTTGTCAGGTATGTTTGTTTTTACGCTTGCTACAGAAGAGACCGCAGAATGTATGCTTAATTTACTTTGAAGAACTACAAAATAGTATCTTTGTCCGACAGCGTATGCAGCAGCTCTATAAAGATGAGATGACTTGGGACAGAATGATAGTCATCAAATTAAACAAATGTAATAAAGTATACACAACTGAAATATTTTATTCAAGTGAAGTCATGTGAATAAATGATGGTTAATAAGTGATAAGCAGTAATGGGAAGTCACTACCATCATGGGACTTTCATTAATAGTTTTTTTCTGTGTTAGTGTTCAACCCACATAATGCCTAGTGCTTTTAGTGTTTACAAAAAATTATTGAATCAAAGAGTGTGATTATTTTTTAATAATCTAAAGGAATCTCAACTGACTTTAAAAATACTAATCGCTCAGCACTACTGAGCTGCCATAACGGACCGGGTCTATGGGAGACGCCAAGCACAGAATACAAGGAATATTTGGCCAAACTTATTCAAGGACTGTATTGTGTCCATCTCAGAACGAGATATTCACTTCTACTGTAACCCCCATGGTTGTTGTGGTTGAGACTTGCTTTCGTCCTACTTAATTATTAAAGGCTCTAAAGCCCAACCACTAGAAACAAGGCAATCCTTAGATCCCTCGATACAAGAAACAATTATTGATAATATTTTAATAAGAGACTAGGCCTATAGCAACAATCATGTTTGGTTTACATTGTCATATGCATGTTTTCTTTTCAGCAATTAGGTGGTGTTAGCTTTTGTGACAGGGTACGGTATTTGTGACGGCCTAATCTAATGGATAATTGTAAAGAAACTAAATGCAAGATGCATGTAGGCCAAAGGGATAGGGATGTGCCCTATGCATTTTTAATAGAGGCTTTTTGATGAGGCTAATGGTGTCTGTGGAACGTGATAGGCCACGTCTGCCCGCTTGTACTTGCACCGAGACAAAATGCAAACTTGTTTACCAATTAAGATGACTTTGTCGTGGAATGGTGCTGTCAAGCCCTCATGCCTAATAATCTGCCATGTTCTCCTAATCATTGCCCATCTAATGTTACTGAGCTGAGCTGCCTCTTCCACTCTGACCTGCACTGTCTGTGCAATCGAGGGAATGTTAACTGTGATTTAAGAATGTAGACCTGTGTGGCCTATGTGCGATAAGTGGTTTTGGAACTGGGTTCATTCATGACCACGGAGGCGCACTACAGTGTCAACTGCTGATGTGAACATTTGGTTGTACAACGTACAGTATAATTAGCCAATCACCAAACATCTGACGGGCTTTGATTTGAAAGTATACTGTCCATTTAGGGAGTTAGTCTACCTTTTGTAGATCATAGCCTGCTACTCATCATATATAAGGACTAATGAAGTGTTGTTTAGCCATTCTCACATGCTAAGACATTGTTCATCTTGGAGTTTAGCAGGAGATGAATGTTGCCGGTTTAAAAAACAGGCTGCCCTGGAGTTAGCCAGCGAAGTCCTTCAGAATGTCTCCCCTGTCACATTCTTCTCCTCCTCTTCTGGATTTCTATTTTCTCCCTGTGGAAATGTGTTGGAGACAGTGTGCTGACAACCACAAAGGAGCCTAAAGGAACTGAGCCCTGAACAATGGTTCTGCTTTTGTTCAGTACCCAAAGAACATGGAGGGTACAGCCAGGGCTGGGATGCTGCAAGCTGAATCTGGTAGTGGTACCATTCTCTTCCATCTTGTTGTTTGACCTCTCTGGACAACCTGTTGAAGCATGACAGAGAAGCTGCTATGTATGTCAACATGGAATAAATAGGAATTCAAGATGCTGGATTTGAAAAACGCTAGGAAAAAAATTATCAAAGTGGTAGCTATTGTAGAGGCATCCATATAAAACACTTCATCTTGAAAACAAATATAATCTTTGGATGTAGAATAGGCTCATAACTAGAATTTATATATATTTTATTTCTGTGGTTAGGCCATCTGTCTCATATCTAGCATTTTATTAATGAACAGTTACACAAAATCCTCTCTGGTATAGAATGCCAGAGGCTTCAGGCTAGAAATGGCACGAGGGGCCAAAAATAGTAGAGACAGGCGTGTAGTCCAAATCAACATGATGTTCATAATTACAATGAGGATTTTCATTACTGTTTAATCATTGGCCTTAATTTTGCTTTTAGCCAATGACCACACCCAATAGAGGAAGTCACAGTGCTGGGACCAAATGTTTTGGAGGACATCATGTTGTATGAGTGGGTCAGTGTGTGAACTAGGGTGAGACAGAGAGATGGAGAGCCAAGCTGTGTGTGTCACCCCACACTGGTTGAGGTCAGTCCTCCTGCTGTGGAGCGAGAGCAGGAAACACCCAGGATCTGTTAGGAAATCCCTGCCCTGCTGGGATCAGATTATCAATCTGCCCACATGCCCAATGGAACCGTGGGCCTCCAGTAGATGCTCCTGTAGCATCTCCTCCATTTCGCATCCACAGTGCCATCAAAGTATTCACACCCCTTGACATTTTCTACATTACAGCCTGAATTTAAAATGCATTAAATATAGATTTGTTGTCACTGGCCTACTCACAATACCCCGCAATATTTTACAAATGTTTGGATGGAAATGTCTTGAGTCACTAAGAATTCAACCCCTTTGTTATGGCAAGCCTAAATAAACATTTGCTTAACAAGTCACACAAGTTGCATGCACTCACTCTGTGTGCAATAATGGTGTTTAGAATGATTTTTTTAATGACTACCTCATAGGGTTGGGTGATATGGCCAAATATTATATATATATTTGGCCAGATGGGAACTACAGGAAACACACACACACACACACACACACACACACACACACACACACACACACACACACACACACACACACACACACACACACACACACACACACACACACTGGGGAGAACAAGTATTTGATACACTGCTGATTTTGCAGGTTTTCCTACTACAAAGCATGGAGAGGTCTGTAATTTTTATCATAGGTACACTTCAACTGTGAGAGACGGAATCTAAAACAAAAATCCAGAAAATCACATTGTATGGTTTTTAAGTAATTAATTAGCATTTTATTGCATGACATAAGTATTTGATCACCTACCAACCAGTAAGAATTCCGGCTCTCACAGACCTGTTTGTTTTTCTTTAAGAAGCCCTCCTGTTCTCCACTCATTACCTTTATTAGCTGCACCTGTTTGAACTCGTTACCTGTATAAAAGACACCTGTCCACACACTCAATCAAACAGACTCCAACCTCTCCACAAGGCCAAGACCATAGAGCTGTGTAAGGACATCAGGGATAAAATTGTAGACATGCACAAGGCTGGGATGGGCTAGAGGACAATAGGCAAGCAGCTTGGTGAGAAGGCAACAACTGTTGGCGCAATTATTAGAAAATGGAAGAAATTCAAGATGACGGTCAATCACCCTCGGTCTGGGGCTCCATGCAAGATCTCAACTCGTGGGGCATCAATGATCATGAGGAAGGTGAGGGATTAGCCCAGAACTACACGGCAGGACCTGGTCAATGACCTGAAGAGAGCTGGGACCACAGTCTGAAAGAAAACCATTAGTAACACACTACGCCGTCATGGATTAAAATCCTGCAGCGCACGCAAGGTCCCCCTGCTCAAGCCAGCGCATGTCCAGGCCCGTCTGAAGTTTGCCAATGACCATCTGGATGATCCAGAGGAGGAATGGGAGAAGGTCATGTTGTCTGATGAGACAAAAATAGAGCTTTTTGGTCTAAACTCCCCTCGCCGTGTTTGGAGGAAGAAGAAGGATGAGTACAACCCCAAGAACACCATCCCAACCGTGAAGCATGGAGGTGGAAACATCATTCTTTGGGGATGCTTTTCTGCAAAGGGTACAGGACGACTGCACCGTATTGAGGGGAGGATGGATGGGGCCATGTATCGCGAGATCTTGGCCAACAACCTCCTTCCCTCAGTAAGAGCATTGAAGATGGGTCGTGGCTGGGTCTTCCAGCATGACGACGACCCGAAACACACAGCCAGGGCAACTAAGGAGTGGCTCCGTAAGCAGCATCTCAAGGTCCCGGAGTGGTCTAGCCAGTCTCCAGACCTGAACCCAATAGAAAATCTTTGGAGGGAGCTGAAAGTCCGTATTGCCCAGCGACAGCCCCGAAACCTGAAGGATCTGGAGAAGGTCTGTATGGAGGAGTGGGCCAAAATCCCTGCTGCAGTGTGTGCAAACCTGGTCAAGAACTACAGGAAACGTATGATCTCTGTAATTGCAAACAACGGTTTCTGTACCAAATATTAAGTTCTGCTTTTCTGATGTATCAAATACTTATGTTATGCAATAAAATGCAAATTAATTACTTAAAAATCATACAATGTGATTTTCTGGATTTTTGTTTTAGATTCCGTCTCCCACAGTTGAAGTGTACCTATGATAAAAATTACAGACCTCTACATGCTTTGTAAGTAAAAAAACCTGCAAAATCGGCAATGTGTCAAATACTTGTTCTCCCCACTGTATATACTGTATTTTTCTAATTTTTTATTAATAAAAGCTCTAAATTTGCTTCATGAGTAGTGCGTGGCCCTAGGGTAGCAACACATATATTCAAAATTATTTCAATGGGTCCTTCTCCATTCTGATTGTTTTATACTGTTCAATTCAACTTGAACCTAAAATAATTTCCATCAATTTCTGCATTTCCTGCACTCATTTGAGATCATTTCCACACTGCCACGATATGGGCAAAAATACTAGGCCTTATTTTTAACCAAATGTTGCAATTTAGATCAAAACAGTTGGGTGACCTTTTGGAATCATGGAAATAAAATGTTTATTATAATTCTATAGTTAGAATGTAAATAATAGGGGGCACTTTGTTTGTTTGACATGACAACGAATGAAAAAAATGACATGGACGAGTTATTGTGACAAGGTACGAACCAAAGTGATGTTGAGTGTTTCCTAGGGGACCCTATAATCTTTGGCTACATTAAATCTTTATTCACATAGCTAACATGCTTCGCCTATTCCTGTTTGATTTAGAAGGTACTGTTGCACAAACAACATGCTGATATAAGCCTCCACCAGTACTGGTATCAGGCTGTATTAGGTAGCTACGTTTGCTCTGACTAAGTACTTTTATTAGCTAGTTAGCTAGCCGTCGATATAAAACTAGCGATTAACATTAGTGTCTAACACGATTTAGCTTAACTTGCTAATAAAATACAAACTAGCTGTTTGCAGATGTAAGAAACACAAACTAATATTGTAATTATAGAACGCTTGTGGATTTATACTAAGACCATAGTGCAAACAACAGCGTTGTCATCAAACTTGTTGCATGTGCTGCAGACTGAAAGTGTCTCGTGGTCAAGCAACAACAAATGTGCTACTTCAGTGACGGGGTAGGACTAGGTCTGTGTGGAAAGCTGCGTGGAGAGAGCGGAGAGGGATGACTCAAGTAGCGGAGTAAACTATAAAAATGGACTTTACACACGGCGTATCACATTTAACAAACTAAACATTCAAATACCATTATAGAAGGTAGTAAAAACCCAAACCAGTCCGTGCATAAATACCGGTATATAGTAAAAGACGGTATACTGCCTAGCCCTACTACCTCATTCGAGCAGTGAATTTGTAACAGATTCAACCATGAAGACCAAGGAGATTTTCTAATGCCTCGCAAAGGACACCTATTGGTATATTAAAAAGCACACATTGAATATCCCTTTGATCATGGTGAAGTTATTAATTACAATTTGGATGGTGTATAAATATAACCAGTCTCTACAAAGATACAGGCGGCATTCCTAACTCAGTTGCTGGAGAGGAAAGAAACCCCCTCAGGGATTTCACCATGAGGCCAATGGTGACTTTAAGACAGTTGCAGAGTTGAATGGCTGGTATAGGAGAACTGAGGATGGATCAACAATATTGTAGTTGCTCCACAATACTAACCGAACTGACACAGTGAAAAGAAGGAAGCCTGTGCAGAATAGTGTAGCAAAGTAATTCACTTTTTGTCCTGAATAAGTGTTATGTTTGGGGCTAATACAAAACATTACTGAGTACCACACTCCATATTTTCAAGCATAGTTGTGGCTTTATGTTATAGGTATGCTAATCGTTAAGGACTGGTGAGTTTTTCAGGATAAAAAAGAAACGGAATGGAGCTTAACACAGGCAAAATCGGAGAAGAGAACCTGGTTGTCTGCTTTCCACCAGACCCTGGGAAATGAATTCACCTTTCAGCAGGACGATAACCTAAAACAGAAGGCCACATTTACACTGTAGTTGCATATCAAGAAGACAGTGATGGTTCCTGAGTGGCCGAGTTACAGTTTTGACATAAATCTATGGCAAGACCTGAAACTGGTTGCCTAGCAATGATCAATGACCAATTTGACAGCTTGGAGAATTCTGAAAAGAATAATGGGCCAATGTTGCAGAATCCAGTTGTGGAAAACTCTTTAGGCCAGATTCCAGCTTAGTAAATTACGCCTTTCCAATGCACTTCTCAGTAGTTGGTATTCAAAAGTACCTTTAAAAAATATATATTGTTGTGGATTTTTAATTAAATAGGGTTTTCAGTACATTTATCTTAAGACGTCCCTTTCAATTTATTTATTTATTTCATCTTTATTTAACCAGGTAGGCAAGTTGAGAACAAGGTCTCATTTACAACTGCGACCTGGCCAAGATAAAGCAAAGCAGTTCAACACATATAACAACAGAGTTATACATGGAGTAAAACAAACACAGTCAATAATACAGTAGGAAAATAAGTCTATATACAATGTGAGCAAATGAGGTGAAATAAGGGAGGTAAAGGCAATAAATAGGCCATTTTTTATTTATTTATTTTTTATTTTACTGTTATTTTACCAGGTAAGTTGACTGAGAACACGTTCTCATTTGCAGCAACGACCTGGGGAATAGTTACAGGGGAGAGGAGGGGGATGAATGAGCCAATTGTAAACTGGGGATTATTAGGTGACCATGATGGTTTGAGGGCCAGATTGGGAATTTAGCCAGGACACCGGGGTTAACACCCCTACTCTTACGATAAGTGCCATGGGATCTTTAATGACCTCAGAGTCAGGACACCCGTTTAACGTCCCATCCGAAAGACGGCACCCTACACAGGGCAGTGTCCCCAATCACTGCCCTGGGGCATTGGGATATTTTTTAGACCAGAGGAAAGAGTGCCTCCTATTGGCCCTCCAACACCACTTCCAGCAGCATCTGGTCTCCCATCCAGGGACTGACCAGGACCAACCCTGCTTAGCTTTAGAAGCAAGCCAGCAGTGGTATGCAGGGTGGTATGCTGCTGACAAATGATGATGATGATGGCGAAGTAAATACAATATAGCAATTAAAACACTGGAATGGTAGATTTGACAGATGAGTGTGCAAAGTAGAAATACTGGGGTGCAAAGGAGCAAAATAAATACAGTAGGGAAGAGGTAGTTGTTTGGGCTATTTTATAGATGGGCTATGTACAGGTGCAGTGATCTGTGAGCTGCTCTGACAGCTGGTGCTTAAAGCTAGTGAGGGAGATAAGTGTTTCCAGTTTCAAAGATTTTTGTAATTCGTTCCAGTCATTGGCAGCAGAGAACTGGAAGGAGAGGCGACCAAAGGAGGAATTGGCTTTGGGGCTGACAAGTGAGATATACCTGCTGGAACGCGTGCTACGGGTGGGTGCTGCTATGGTGACCAGCGAGCAGAGATAAGGCGGGACTTTACCTAGCAGGGTCTTGTAGATGACCTGGAGCCAGTGGGTTTTGCGACGAGAAATGAAGCGAGGGCCAGCCAACGAGAGCGTACAGGTCGCAGTGGTGGGTAGTATATGGGGCTTTGGTGACAAAACAGATGGCACTGTGATAGACTGCATCCAATTTGCTGAGTAGGATGTTGGAGGCTATTTTGTAAATTACTTCACCGAAGTCGAGGATCGGTAGGATGGTCAGTTTTACAAGGGTATGTTTGGCAGCATGAGTGAAGGATGCTTTGTTGCGAAATAGGAAGCCAATTCTAGATTCAATTTTGGATTGGAGATGCTTAATGTGAGTCTGGAAGGAGAGTTTACAGTCTAACCAGACACCTAGGTATTTGTAGTTGCCCACATATTCTAAGTCAGAACCGTCCAGAGTAGTGATGCTGGACGGGCGGGCAGGTGCAGGCAGCGATCGGTTGAAGAGCATGCATTTAGTTTTACTTGTATTTAAGCGCAGTTGGAGGCCACGGAAGGAGAGTTGTATGGCATTGAAGCTCGTCTAGAGGGTTGTTAACACAGTGTCCAAAGAAGGGCCAGAAGTATACAGAATGGTGTCGTCTGCTTAGAGGTGGATCAGAGACCACCCATCAATACGGTGTACCTTTGCTTGAATTTTGTCTACAGACTCAATAGAACATATCGACAGAACCGTTTCAGAATATTAGGGATCAATAAAAGTAAGCTATCTGTCAGCACCAATTGGCAGATTTTAAAAAGGTTGGGAAAGTATTTATGAATCATAAACAGGTTTGGAGAGCCTTTACGCACAAAAGAAAAAACGGTGGTTTGATTCATTCTGAAAATTGCCAAATTCAGTTCTTTAACCCATGGAGATGTTGGAAGATTAGTGTACATAGAATTCTAACAGGGAGGCTAGTGTACACTAGTAGGCTATACCCTATTCTATCTATAGTCTATTGCCTGCACTAACCATGGAACTGTGTGATGACACAGCCACGTATTGCACTATGCTGCGGGTTCAAACTGTTACGCCTGGTCTGCACTCTGCTTCATAATGATTTAATTGGCCTACGTCTTTTTTTAATAAAATTAACTGTTAGTAATGATCCTTAGCAATAACCAACTGGCCGTGATTGCGTTTACAGGGGAAGCAAATTAAGGTAAACGAAACAATGTAATTAAATGGAATGATAATGTAAGCTATACCAGCTGAAGGGAACTAACAGTAAATTTGCAGTTGATTATGTGTGGTTATTAGGCCTACTGACGGTCGATACTGATAGTGGCGCAAATTTTACATGATTCAAATAAGAAAGAGAAAGTCGGGGTAGCCTATAATTAAGAGATTTGAGAATGCCCATCCCTGCAAGTTAAAAGGCCATACAATTTAAATGATGCATTGTGGCACAGCATTTCATAAACCTTACTGTTTCACATTTGTCCCCAGCGATTTATAAGCTAAAATATACACTTTAAACAAAAGTATGTAGACACCCCTTCAAATGAGTGGATTTGGCTATTTAAGCTACACTTATTGCTGACAGGTGTATAAAATCGAGCACACAGCCATGCAATCTCCATAGACAAACATTGGCAGTAGAATGGTCTTACTGAAGAGCTCAGTGACTTTCAATGTGGCAGCGTCATTGGATGCCACCTTTCAGTTCGTCACAATTCCTGCCTTGCTAGAGCTGCCATCGGTCACCTGTAAGTGCTGTTATTGTGAGGTGGAAATGTCTAGCAGCAACAACATCTCAGCAACATCTCAGCTGCGAAGTGGTAGGCCACACAAGCTCACAGAACAAGACCGCCGAGTGCTAAAGCGCGTTAAAATTGTGTCCTCAGTTGCAACACCCACTACTGAGTTCCGAACTGCCTCTGGAAGCAACATCAGCACAAGAACTGTTCTTCGGGAGCTTCATGAAATGGGTTTCCATAGTCGAGCAGCTGCACACAAGCCTATCACCATGCGCAATTCCAAGCGTCGGCTGGAGTGGTGTAAAGCTCGCCGCCATGGGACTCTGGAGCAGTAGAAACTCGTTCTCTGGAGTGATGAATCACGCTTCACCATCTGGCAATCCGACGGATGAATCTGGGTTTGGCAGAAGCCAGGAGAACACTACCTGCCCGAATGCATAGTGCCAACTGTGGTGGTGGAGGAGCAAAATGGTCTGGGGCGGTTTTTCATGGTTCGGGCTAGGCCCATAGGTGAAGGGAAATCTTTATTATTATTATTTTTTAACCCCCTTTTTCTCCCCAATTTCGTGGTATCCAATTGTTAGTAGTTACTGTCTTGTCTCATCGCTACAACTCCCGTACGGGCTCGGGAGAGACGAAGGTCGAGAGCCATTTGTCCTCCGAAACACAACCCAACCAAGCCGCAGTGCTTCTTAACACAGTGCGCATCCAACCCGGAAGCCAGCCGCACCAATGTGTCGGAGGAAACACCATACACCTAGCGTGCACTGCGCCCGGCCCGCCACAGGAGTCGCTAGTGCGCAATGAGACAAGGATAATCTTACCGGCCAAACCCTTCCTAACCTGGACGACGCTAGGCCAATTGTGCGTCGCCCCATGGACCTCCCGGTCGCGGCCGGCTGCGACAGAGCCTGAGCTCGAACCCAGAGTCTCTGGTGGCACAGCTAGCACTGCGATGCAGTGCCTTAGACCACTGCGCCACCCGGGAGGCCGGTGAAGGGAAATCTTAACTCTACGGCATACAATGACATTCTAGACGATTCTGTGCTTCCAACTTTGTGGCAACAGTTTGGGGAAGGCCCTTTCCTGTTTCAGCATGACAATGCCACGTGCACAAAGTGAGGTCCATACAGAAATGGTTTGATGACATTGGTGTGGAAGAACTTGACTGGCCTGCACAGAGCCCTGACCTCAACCCCATCGAACACCTTTGGGATTAATTGGAACGCTGACTGCGAGCCAGTCTTGAACGCCCAATGTCAGTGCCCAACCTCACTAATGCTCTTGTACCTCAAGTCCCCGCAGCAATGTTTCAATATCTAGTGGAAAGCTTTGCCAGAAGAGTGGAGGCTGTTCTAGCAGCAAAGGGGTGACCAACTCCATATTAATGTCCAATATTTTGGAATGAGATGTTCAATGAGCAGGTGTCCACATACTTTTGGCCATGTAGTGCATACTTACATAACATTTCCGACTGGTACCGGGGAACAACATACTTTTGGTCATGTAGTTTATCTAAAGCATGTGTCATTTATATTTACAATTCCCTTATTCAAACAGTTAAAGGAGAATGGTGTTATTTCTATCGAAAAAGAAAAAGAGAGAACATGCTTTTCCCACTTGGAACCGGTAGGTTCACTAGACCTTATTCATGGTTTCCTTGTGTGTAAGGTGGTGGAATTATTAGGGAATTAAGTCAAGGTCAGAATACAGCGAATTTGTAGACACACCCAAAATTAATAGCAGGTCAATAGAATGCCATTCTCATGCTTAAGTTCAAGGTCATAATACGCATAGAGAGAAAAGTGCATAAAAGGGAATTGTGTCCCATTTACATGGCTTAATTGGGCCCTTAATCTGAATCGAGCCCTTAGAGACTTACCCAGAAAGACTCACAGCTGTATTCGCTGCCAAAGGTGCTTTTACAAGGCATTGACTCCGCCGTGTGAATACTTATGCAAGTGATATTTCTGAATTAAATTTTCAATAATTTGCCAACATTTCTAAATCATATTTTCACTTTGTCGTTATGGGGTATTGTGTGTAGATGGGTGAGATTGATTTAATCCATTTTGAATTCAGGCTGTAACACAACAAATGTGGAATAAGTCAAGGGGTATGCATACTTTCTGAAGACACTATCTCTTCTCCATCTCTCCCCCACTTTTCCTCATCTCACCATCCTCCTCCTCATCATCCATCCCTCTTTACTTTTTCAACTCAGCCTACTTTGTGCCTATGCTGATGTGTAGGTGTCGTGATGAAGCAGTCAATAGCAGCTTTAGCATACATTTTAGTCAGTTGGTTATCTCCTTATCACTGAGCCCGTGTTCAGTCACTCAAGTGAAACAATCCTGAGGATGATGACAAAGCAGAGACGCTAACCGGTTCTGTGTCTGTTAAACTATTGCCGTGGGCTAAGAGCACATAATCTGAAACGTAGACAGTAGCGAGTTAGCACCGGATGTCCTCAGGGCTTTGCTTCTCAACTTCTCCAGCAGTATGGTGGTTAGAAAAGCAGAACTAAGAAGAAGTGTTTTAAGCAATGCTTAATCGCTGAATCAAATTGCTGATACAGTAGTGTTTGGGATTTGAGGGAAGTGATCACAAGTGCTCTGTTATTTTCTTCCCCCAGTGGAAAAGCCAAAGGCCTATGCATAGATTGTCAAACACTGCTCAATGAAGTGTTGAATCCCTCTGTTGTTATGTTCACACTGAAATCACTAGCAGTATACAACAAATGGACAACCATTTTCTAATTTAATCATTGTCTGTTATGTGTTTTTTTACAGATACAAACCCTTTTTCCCGTTCCAAGTGCAACCACCTATCGGGTCTTCCGCCTGTGACTTGGACCTCTCCGTTCAGGACTCAGGATTGGTGGAGGGACGGCTTAGGGTCACCCTTGTTGAATGTAGCAGGTAGGATGTCTCATGCCCTGTTTACATCGTGACATATTTCATTTCGCCTTACGTCATCTTGACGGAATCTTGCCCCACTACATAACGGACAAGAGTAGTGTTTGTAACGCAAGATGTTGGAGACCCTGTCTATTGTCAAAGATAGCATTTATTTTATTCAAAACAGGATAAATATTGTTTTAAGTGATAATAAAACATGTTTTGTTTAGTTACTTTTTCTTCAACTTGTTTCTCTAATTTTATAGCAAGTCAAGCTTGCCTGCACTGCAGCTAGCTAGCTAGGCTAGGTTGAAGATACCATTGTAGCTTGCAACGTCCACCTAATAATTATCATCAAAAACAAACTTCATTACCATCACAATCAACTTAAACAGGAAGCAACTCTCATATAATATAATTGGCTCACAGCTAATGTGTATTATTTAACATGACTACTAAATTTGTGCTCACTTATAGGAATGGGTCATTGTTTACAAGTTGCTAGCTATCCCATAAAGCCCTCAATATTTTAATCTTCTGTAGTTTGGCCACTTCCTGTTCTTCGACGGACTCTGGCTGGACTTAAGACAATGCAATGTTTGAACATATTTAAAGTATGCGGCGTCTGTCTCGCAACGGAGCCTTCAACCGCAAGGTGGAGTGCTTATGGGTAATGTGAACCAGGATTCTGTCTTGGGAACACGGGGAGGGGGGATATTTCCCAATGCATCACAGCAATACCTTTCTTTTTCAGAGATGATATGAGAATATAATTATACACACACTGAGCCAACAGTGTTACGGTCCTAAGAGGCCTATTGGGACTAAGAGCAGGTAATGCTATTGATCATTATTAGTAGTTCTACAGTACTTGCAGTTTGTCTGCAGTCTCCACAGCTTTTCTGCACAGGGATACAATATACTGTGTGTAACTTATACAGTTGCGGACAATTAGTGCCTTTGGAAAGTATTCAGACCCATTGACCTTTTCGACATTTTGTTACGTTACAGCCTTATTCTAAAATGTATTAAATAAAAAAGTCCTCAGCAATTTGGAAAGGCACACCTGTCTATATAAGGTTCCACAGTTGACAGTGCATGTCAGATCAAAAACCAAGCCAAGAGGTCGAATGAATTGTCTGTAGAGCTCCATGACAGGATTGTGTCGGCACAGATCTGGGGAAGGGTACCAAAAAATGTCTGCAGCATTGAAGGTCCCCATGAACACAGTGGCATCCATCATTCCTAAATCTAATTCTAATTCTTCTTTGTATGAGTGGTGCCCTCTACCAACTGCTGCTTTCAGATCTCGCCGAAGGTTTTGGATGTGATTCCGATATCGACCCTTCGCTGGCCACTCCAAAACAGTCCAGCGTTTCTTCTTGATCCATTCCTGGGTGCGTTTTGATGCGTGTTTAGGGCCTGGTCCTGCTGGAAGATCCACAGCCTTCAATGGAAACCCAGTTTTTGGACACACGGTTTAACTTTGGACTCTAAAACACCTTGAAAATCTGCTGATTTCATGATGCCTTGCACGTGTTCAAGGCCTCTAGTACCAGAGGCAGAAAAGCAACCCCACTATATTATCAAACCTCGCCATGTTTGATTGTAGAGAAGGTGTTCTTTTCATTGAATGCTTAATTTGGTTTTCGGTATTCACAGCGCTGATCTGAGCTAGCTCTACATTTGTTTCAGTGGTCCACAGCAGTTTCCCCAGGATTTAAGCTTGTTTTAGGTGGTGTTTTGATAGCCTCATTGAACATTTCTTGTGTCTCTTTCAGTAGTGGGGTCTTCCTATGTTTACCAACGACCACATGAAACGTTCAAAGAAAATCATACCCTCCCTAAAATCAAACATGGGGAGGGTCAGTAATGCTGTGCTAAGCTGCCTCTGGTAATGGGGGCGTTGAACGTGTGCAAGACATCATGAAAACAGCAGATTGTCAAGGTGTTTTGGAGTGCAATGTTCAACCTTGTGTCCAAAAACTGGATCTCTGTTGAAGGCTGTGGGTTTTCTAGCTGGACAACAACCCCAAACGCACATCAAAAGCACCTTGGAATGGTTCAAGAACAAGCGCTGGACTGTTCTGGAGTTGCCAGCAAAGAGTCCAGATCTGAATCACATCTATAACCTATGGTGGGAGATGAAAACAGCGGTTGGAGGGCACTCAAACATTGATAAATTAGACCAATTGAAAAGTGTGACAACTTGCCAGTAGAAATGTGCAGAAAGCTCATTGATGGCTACAATAAGCATTTGTTGGCAGTTCTCTTAGTACTAGCTTCAGGGTGGCAATAATTTTGTTCAAGCCATTTTGTCTTAAGTTTACAATTTTAATTTAGAAAATAAAGTTAACATAAATAGAATGTAATACAACTGGTAACGTAGTGTCTATCAACAGACTGGAATGCGACGACTAATGAGGAACTTCGGTCCGGGGCGCAGATTGTTCAGCACTGATCATTTGGAAAAATCTAGATTTTTCAGGTGTTCGCATCTTTCAAATTTTGGAAAGACTGTCTCGTATGTTGCAAAGAGAGGGGGGTGGAGCTACCGCTCTGTGTCTGCCTCTCGTTCGTTCTAGTATATTTTCTAACATGTTGAATCAAGCATCTTACGCAATATTTTAGTTCTGGGTTTCTGAGATTACATCTGCATTAAAAGGGGCTAAAACAGTCTGGACTATATCTAGACCTTGTATTTTTCACCACTATGTGCTAGGTGTCCAATCCTGCTCTTGGTAAAGGCTCTGGCCACACCCATCAAGGAAATACATCACGAATAAACTTAATCAGCAAGGCTACACATTTACCAGGTAATTTAGTTACCTTCTGCTCAAAGTAGCCTAAACCATTTGGGTAACAATGCCTTGCACAGTTAAAAAGCAGGGTGTTTGTATTTAGGTAGGTCATGTATCTCTTCTCTAGTCTCCCCTACCTTCCTAAAACACAGCTACATCTCCTCTGGGCCAATGACAACTTAAACATGTCAGCTCTGGGCCTGAGAAGTGTCTCCTCCACCCTGTCCTGATGGCGGTGTAAGTCTTTGTTGTGTTGCTTGGGTCTAGTAGTGGAGTGGCCGCAAGACTGTAGGACACCAGAAAAGCTCCTCATTAATAATACACAGTCCTTGCCCATTATGAGGCCAGGCCCAAGCTATGGCTGGCTGGCACTTCTATCCTTACAGCTGCTGCAAATGGATACCCTCTTACCTCACTGGGCGCAGCCAGATATGTCTGACAATGACGCCCATCCACTTCAATTTACACAGGCTCTACCGTGCCTAATATTGCGTTTGTCCCTGTAGGATTCCATTGGGATGGAGCCAAATGAAACCGAACTGCGAGAGAGTCTTTGTTTTTCTGAATAGGCAATGCATTTTTAAGAGGAGGAATAAAAGGTTGTTGATAATCAGAGGAGCATCATAATATTCTAAATAGACCTGAAATGATCAGTGAACTGGTTCAGATTAATATTTTATAGATTGTAAATAGCAACAAGACCATTTTAAACTGCCTGTCATGTTCTTTATTTTTATGTTCTTTAGTTTTGATTGGTTACTTTCTGTCTGTTAGTTGCTGCCAACTGACAGTGAAAAACCTCAATGTAATGATAGCATGCTTGCTTTCTCTTGCCTACCATGCATCCACCATATACTGTATACAGTTGAAGTCAGAAGTTTACATACACCTTAGCCAAATACATTTAAAATCCGTTTTTCACAATTCCTGACATTTAATCCTAGTGAAAATTCCCTGTCTTAGGTCAGTTAGGATCACCACTTTACTTTAAGAATGTGAAATGTCAGAATAATAGTGGAGGGAATGATTTATTTCAGCCTTTATTTCTTTCATCACATTCCCAGTGGGTCAGAAGTTTACATACAATCCAATCCCTCCTGCAGCAAAGCCCCCCCACAACATGATGCTACCACCCCCGTGCTTCACGGTTGGGATGGTGTTCTTCGGCTTGCAAGCATCCCCCTTTTTCCTCCAAACATAACGATGGTCGTTATGGCCAAACAGTTCTATTTTTGTTTCATCAGACCAGAGGACATTTCTCCAAAAAGTATGATCTTTGTCCCCATGTGCAGTTGCAAACCATAGTCTGGCTTTTTTATGGTGGTTTTGGTGCAGTGGCTTCTTCCTTGCTGAGCGGCCTTTCAGGTTATGTCGATATAGGACTCGTTTTACTGTGGAAAAATATGCTTTTGTGCCTGTTTCCTCCAGCATCTTTACAAGGTCTTTTGCTGTTGTTCTGGGATTGATTTGCACTTTTCGCACCAAGTACGCTAATCTCTAGGAGACGGGTATTTTTTATTTTTTTATTTAACTAGGCAAGTCGGTTAAAAACCTGTTGAGGATGGGGGCGCTGTTGAGACTATTTATGCTAATTGGGTAATTTTTGAAACGGCTTCCCACAAAATCCTTGATCGTACAATATGCATATTATTATTATTATTGGATAGAAAACAGTCTATAGTTTCTATAGGAGTTGAAATTTTGTCTCTAAGTGGAACAGAGCCCATTCTACAGCAATTTCCCTGACATGGAGTCAGATTTCAGAAATGTTGGCCACTGTTCTGAAGTCAGTTAAAAGAGCACTGTTATTGCTATGACTATACGGACACTTCTTACGTCTTCCCCTGGATGCCTTTACGTGATGACGATTCCAATGGGGTCGATTGCGCGTTCACAGGCACTACAAATTAAAAAACCCTGTAGCTAGCAAGTCTTTTCTTGGTGCGTAACGCGCGTGGAGGACACCGACCCTCTCCTGTTCCAAGCGTTAGTTTAGCCTGTTATATTTCTCCGGTCATCTTTTCACTCGTTATAGGAGTTAAACATCATAAGGTAGTTAATTTAAAGCGTTTTATAGCAATTTATATCCGTTTAGTGCGATTTTGGGACATTTATTTTTGAAACGATGTGAATAGCTGGGCACGCTTTTCAGTTCATCCCGAACGCAGTTGGCATTTCCACATGGCAAGAGGACAGCTTTCCACCAAAAGACGATTACTCCCAAGAAAGGATCCTTTGCCCAAGATACTGATGGAAGAACAGCTCAAAGTAGGACATTTTTATTATGATAAATCGTGTTTCTGTTGAAACATTTTAGTGGCTTAGGACGCCATGTTTTTTGACGTAGCTTCGCTTGGCGCAAACTGTATTGAAAAGTAAGGATAAATAAAAAAATGTAATTCCGCAATTGTATTAAGAATTAAATTGTCTATCAATCCCTGTCCACCCTATATTTTTTAGTCACGTTTTATGAGTATTTATGTATAAGAGTAGATCACTGTCTAAGTGGCGCAAGGACATTTTCTGACCAGCTGAGTTACATTTCACATTGTCTAACCATGATTTTGGTGGCTAAATATAAACGTTTTCGATCAAACTCTATATGTATTGTGTAATATGATGTTACAGGAGTGTCATCTGAAGAATTCTGAGAAGGTTAGTGAAAAAATTAATATATTTTTGGCGATGTTGACGTTATCGCTCACTTTGGCTAGAATCAATGCTGGGCTGCTATGTGCTATGTGCTATGCTAATATAACGATTTATTGTGTTTTCGCTGTAAGACACTTAGAAAATCTTTAATATTGTCTGTATTCACAGGATCTGTGTCTTTCGATTCGTGTATGCTGTGTATTTTTACGAAATGTTTGATGATTAATAAGTAGGTAAACACGTTGCTCTAAGTAGTTTTTCTATTCCATTTGTGACGGTGGGTGCAATTGTAACCTATGCCATCTACCTGAAATATGCACTTTTTTCTAACAAAACCTATCCCATACCATAAATATGTTATCAGACTGTCATCTGATGAGTGTTTTTGTTGGTTAGGGGCTATAAATATCTTAGTTTAGCCGAATTGGTGATGGCTACTGGTGTTGGTGGACAAATAAAAGATGGTGGATTATGCTAATGTGTTTTTAGGTAATAGATGTACATCTTTACATATTGTGTCTTCCCTGTAAAACATTAAAAAAATCGGACATGTTGACTGGATTCACAAGATCTGTGTCTTTCATTAGCTGTATTGGACTTTAATGTGTGAAAGTTAAATATTTAAAAAAAAAAAAAATTTTTTGAATTTCGCGGCACTGGTTTTTCAGTGGGGGGGTGTGCCGCTAGCGGCACGCTAATCCTAGACAGGTTTAAGTACAAATTCTTGTTTTCAATGACGGCCTACGAACAGTGGGTTAACTGCCTTGTTCAGGGGCAGAACGACAGATTTTTACGTTGTCCGCTCGGGGATTCGTTCTTGCAACCTTTCGGTTACTAGTCCAACGCTCTAACCACGAGGATACCTGACGCACAAATGTATGACGGCTGCATGGTCCCATAGTGTTTATACTTGCGTACTATTGTTTGTACAAATGAACATAGTACCTTCAGGCGTTTGGAAATTGCTCCCAAGGATGATCCAGACTTGTGGAGGTCTACAATTTTTCTTTCTGAGGTCTTGGATGATTTCTTTTGATTTCCCAATGATGTCAAGCAAAGAAGCACTGAGTTTGAAGGTAGGAAATACATCCTCAGGTACACCTCCAATTGACTCAAATGACGTCAATTAGCCTATCAGAAGCTTCTAAAGCCATGACATTTTCTGGAATTTTCCAAGCTGTTTAAAGGCACAGTCAACTTCTGACCCACTGGAATTGTGATACAGTGAAATAATCTGTCTGTAAACAATTGTTGGAAAAATTACTTGTGTCATGCACAATGTAGATGTCCTAACCGAATTGCCAAAACTATAGTTTGTTAATAAGAAATTTGTGGAGTGGTTGAAAAACGAGTTTTAATGACTCCAACCTAAGTGTATGTAAACCTCCGACTTCAACTCTACAGTCGTGGCCAAAAGTTTTGAGAATGACATAAATATAAATTTTCAGTCTGCTGCCTCACTTTTTATGATTGCAATTGACATATACTCCAGAATGTTATGAAGAGTGATCAGATGAATTGCAATTAATTGCGAAGTCCCTCTTTGTCATTCAAATGAACTGAATCCCCAAAAAACATTTCCACTGCATTTCAGCCCTGCCACAAAAGGAGCAGCTGACATGTCAGTGATTCTCTCGTTAACACAGATGTGAGTGTTGACGAGGACAAGGCTGGAGATCACTCTGTCATGCCGATTGAATTTGAATAACAGACTGGAAGCTTCAAAAGGAGGGTGGTGCTTGGAATCATTGTTCTTCCTCTGTCAACCATGGTTACCTGCAAGGAAACACGTGCCGTCATCATTGCTTTGCACAAAAGGGCTTCACAGGCAAGGATATTGCTGCCAGGAAGATTGCACCTAAATCAACCATTTATCGGATCATCAAGAACTTCAAGGAGAGCGGTTCAATTGTTGTGAAGAAGACTTCAGGGCGCCCAAGAAAGTCCAACAAGTGCCAGGACCGTCTCCTAAAGTTGATTCAGCTGCGGGATCGGGGCACCACCAGTACAACACTTGCTCAGGAATGGCAGCAGGCAGGTGTGAGTGCATCTGCACGCACAGTGAGTAGAAGACTTTTGGAGGATGGCTTGATGTCAAGAAGGGCAGCAAAGAAGCCACTTCTCTCCAGGAAAAATATAAGGGACAGACTGATATTCTGCAAAAGGTACAGGGATTGGACTGCTGAGGACTGGGGTAAAGTCATTTTCTCTGATGAATCCCCTTTCCGATTGTTTTTGGCATCTGGAAAAAAGCTTGTCCGGAGAAGACAAGGTGAGCGCTACCATCAGTCCTGTGTCATGCCAACAGTAAAGCATCCTGAGACCATTCATGTGTGGGGTTGCTTCTCAGCCAAGGAAGTGGGCTCACTAACAATTTTGCCTGAGAACACAGCCATGAATAAAGAATGGTACCAACACATCCTCCGAGAGCAACTTCTCCCAACCATCCAGGAAAAGTTTGGTGACAAACGATGCCTTTTCCAGCATGATGGAGCACCTTGCCATAAGGCAAAAGTGACAACTAAGTGGCTTGGGGAACAAAACATTGATATTTTGGGTCCATGGCCAGGAAACTCCCCAGACCTTAATCCCATTGAGAACTTGTGGTCAATCCTCAAGAGGCGGGCGGACAAACAAAACCCCACAAATTCTGACAAAACTCCAAGCATTGATTATGCAAGAATGGGCTGCCATCAGTCAGGATGTGGCCCAGAAGTTAATTGACAGCATGCTAATTGTCAATTAAAGCCTTTGACACTTGTAATTATTCTTAAGTATTCCATAGTAACATTTGACAAAAATATCTAAAGACACTGAGGCAGCAAACTTTGAAAAATAATATTTGTGTCATTCTCAAAACTTTTGGCCACGACTTTATATAATACATGAATTTAAAAACATTATTGTGTTTTGGTAACTTATTTAAAGCCAAGCACTGGCTAGTGAACCAGTTAAGACATTGGTCAAGACAGAAGGGTGTTCAAAGTTTAAGTGGCCAGATTTGACCTCAACTTTTAAAGGAGTTTGACAAAATTCTAATCAGTCAGTGACTGGCAGGATTAGGTTGTCAAGTCTATGTAAAATGTATTGTCTGTTACCAGCAGATGGAGACACAGTCAGCATATTGTTCATCCAGAATCCAGTATGTCATCTGCACATCCTGTATACAGATAGCGCTCAATTGAGTTAATGGGACAAGAACATACATATCCAGTGGTGTAATTGAGGCAAATAAAAATAGTTACTACTGTTTCTTTGTTTACTTTTTGAAACACTTGTCAATTGTGTTTTTATGACTTTAAAATAAGTTGAAACTATCATTTTCAATTAGGTCTACCTACTGTATATTGTAGAATGTAATCCTGCACTATAAATAGTTTAACACTTCAAATGCGCATCTACTACTGCTTTACCTTAGTACACAGGTGTCAAACTCATTCCACGGGGGGCCGAGTGTCTGCGGGTTTTCGCTCCTCCCTTGTACTTGATTGATGAATTAACATCACTAATTAGTTAGGAACTCCCAACACCTGGTTGTCTAGGGCTTTATTGAAAGGAAAAAACAAAAATCTGCAGACACTAGGCCCTCCGTGGAATGAGTTTGACACCCCTGCCTTAGTATTTTACTATTTTTTGGTGTATTTTCATCACTTCACAAAAGGGCAGCAATAGCCTTGACAGTGTTTGCTTCAGTATCCTTGTACCATTGGTCAGGGGTCTCTGATGCGTCCTAGTAGTACCTGAAAACACTTGTCCCAGCCCAAATAATTTGGTTCGTCTACAGTGGCATCAAGGTCTTTCAAGTGTGTACGTCTGTATTTTAAATATATTGTTACATAGTGTTACATAGGCAATGCATTACACATAGGGAGACGGAGAGAGTCAGCAACGATGTACTGTCTAAAATTAGCTTTTTCTTCTCTAATTTCTCCCTCAGGCTTTTTATCCTGGGCTCGTACGACAGAGAGACCTACGTGCACTGCACCTTTGAGCTGAGCAGCCACGAGTGGAAAGAGAAAACACGCAGCTCCATCAAAACGGTGGGCTTCTTTAAGATACTGTCCCCCCCACTCCCCCCATGTAAAACACCAGTCATCTTTCTTAAAGACCACCCAAGCGTAATGCCAATTTGTCAGACAAAGAGCCAGAGGGCTACTGACACATGTTTGATCCGCCATGTTCAACTAGGGGAGCTAGGGAATCATAGGTTTTTCCTTAAGAAGAACAACAAGCAGTATCGTATTGGTGCTCCATGTTATTTTTGTGTTCCTAATCAATTGTCACAATATGACAATAGTGTTTAACTTCTTATAGATGAGTTACATTTGTGACGCATTAATTGGTTGATACAAAACACCTAATGGTGACATTTACCGGTTTCACTGATGGTATATTTTTATTCAAAGATATTAACATGATCGAGACCATAGTCATTAGAGAAGAAGCATGGAATACTTGATCTATTGATTCAAAACTTTTATTGTCCCCCATCTGAAGTCAATTTCCCCCAGTGACATTTTGAAAGCAACAAAAATAATCGAGCCTTAGAGCAAACCTTTTCTAATTGCAGCAATTCAGAGATATTAACATTATAACATGGGACTTGTTCGGAAGTGACTAATGACTGTTTGAGACAAAAATGGCACGTCTAATTACTGACCATCACTCACACATAATGTTATTATGTTGTAGCAGCTTCCATCCTGTCCAGCAGAGGGCAATGCCACTATAACATTTGTTCCTCGCTACATCGCTTGCAAAAAATAAAGGGGCATTTTCAGTAAAATAGTTCATATCAGTAATCCTCATTTACTGTATGTGCTCTTAGTAAGCCATGCGTTCTAACATGCCACGATCTGTAAGTTGTGTGTGTGATATTTGTGTTGAAGAGAGAAAGACCATCTCAAATCATTTTCAACAGGCTTTCATTGGAAAGTGAGACCCAGTTTTATCTCTACCATCACATTTTCTCATATAAAGCTTGGTTGGGTGTAATAGCCCAACTCCCCCTGAGACACCTTTGGAAAGTGGAGTCACGGCCAGGTTCTGTCATTACCTGGAGCAATTAAGTGCCTAGATCAAGGGCACATCGACAGATTTTTCACCTTGTCGGCTCTGGGATTCAAACTGCCGACCTTTCGGTTACTGGCCCAATGCTCTAACCGCTGGACTACCTGCCTGCAATAAAAGCTATGACTCTCAGACATGCTACAACACAATTTCTTCAACATTCCTTCCAATGTACAACCCATCAACTGTAGCCGCTGAGGTATGTGTTCAACTTGACCAATATGGCTGTCACCCGGGGTGTCCCTCTAATGACATCCTCTTCAGACAGAGTGCTGTAGCTAGCTCTCCATTAATATGCAACCTAGAGATGCAGATGCAAGGTGGCATTTGGGCCGTTGTATCAGCCTCTTGCAGCTTGTGTCCCAAGCAGGACCATGCTAAGGATTAAAGGCGATACCATCTTAAAAAAGGTCACTCTCCCTTTCTTTCTCTGCATATTCCTTTGCGTTTTTATTCCAAGAATGATCGCTGGAGATGAGGCCCAACCTATCCTCTGAACAAGGCTCTCTGTGTGGCACATGTATGTTAATGCACTGAACAAAAATATAAACACAACATTTAAATTGTTGGTCCCATGTTTCATGAGCTGAAATAGAAGATCCCAGAAATTTTCCATATACACAAAAAGCTTATTTTGCGCCAAAATTTGTTTATATCCCTGTTAGTGAGCATTTGGCCTTTGCTAAGATAATCCATCCGTCTGACAGGTGTGGCATATCAAGAAGCTGATTAAACAGCATGAACATTACACAGGTGCACCTTGTGTTGTGTACAATAAAAGGCCACTCAAATGTGCAGTTGTCACAACACAATGTCACAGATGTCTCAAGTTGAGGGACATGCAATTGGCATGCTGACTGCAGGAATGTCCACCAGACCTGTTGCCAGGGAATTAAATGTTCATTTCTCTACCATAAGCCGCCTCTGTCGTTTTTAGAGAATTTGGCAGTACGTCCAACTGGCCTCACAACCGCAGATCATGTGTTACAACGCCAGCCCAAGATCTCCACATTCGGTTTCTTCACCTACGGGATCGTCTGAGACCAACCACCCAGACAGCTGATGAAACTGTGGGTTTGCACAACTGAAGAATTTCAGCGCAAACTGTCAGAAACCATCTCAGGGAAGCTCATCTGCGTGCTCGTCCTCACAAGGGTCTTGACCTGACTGCAGTTTGGCATCATAACCGACTTAAGTGGGAAAATGCTCACCTTCGATGGTTGCTTGCACAAATGAATTCCGGTTTCAACTGTAGCGGGCAAATTGCAGACAGCGTGTATGGCGTCGTGTGGGCGAGCGGTTTGCTGAAATCAACGTTGTGAACAGAGCGCCCCATAGTGGCGGGTGGGGTCATGGTATGTGCAGGCATATGCTACGGACAGTGAACACAATTGCATTTTGGCAATGGCAATTCGAATGCACAGAGATATACCGTTACGAGATCCTGAGGCCCATTGTTGTGCCATTCATCCCCCACCATCACCTCATGTTTCAGCATGGTAATGCACAGCCCCATGTTGCAACGATCTGTACATAATTCCTGGAAGTTGAAAATGTCCCAGTTCTTCCAAGGCCTTTATACTCACCAAACTGGCTCTAACCAGAATAGAAAGAGTGGGAGGCCCCGGTGCACAACTGAGCAAGAGAACAAGTACATTAGTGTCTAGTTTGAGAAACAGACGCCTCACAAGTCCTCAACTGGCAACTTCATTAAATAGTACCCGCAAAACACCAGTCTCAATGTCAACAGTGAAGAGGCGACAGATGCAGTGCCGTAGACCACTGCGTCCGTGTGTGTTAACTATTTAACTGTACTAGAATGCTTTTTAAAGGCTGCAAAAATTCAATTAAATACAGTGGGGCAAAAAAGTATTTAGTCAGCCACCAATTGTACAAGTGCTCCCACTTAAAAAGATGAGAGGCCTGTAATTTTCATCATAGGTACACTTCAACCATGACAGACAAAATCCACAAAATCACATTGTAGGATTTTTTATGAATTTATTTGCAAATTATGGTGGAAAATAAGTATTTGGTCAATAACAAAAGTTTCTCAATACTTTGTTATATACCCTTTGTTGGCAATGACAGAGGTCAAACGTTTTCTGTAAGTCTTCACAAGGTTTTCACACACTGTTGCTGGTATTTTGGCCCATTCCTCCATGCAGATCTCCTCTAGAGCAGTGATGTTTTGGGGCTGTTGCTGGGCAACACGGACTTTCAACTCCCTCCAAAGATTTTCTATGGGGTTGAGATCTGGAGACTGGCTAGGCCACTCCAGGACCTTGAAATGCTTCTTACGAAGCCACTCCTTCGTTGCCCGGGCGGTGTATTTAGGATCATTGTCATGCTGAAAGACCCAGCCACGTTTCATATTCAATGCCCTTGCTGATGGAAGGAGGTTTTCACTTAAAATCTCAAGATACATGGCCCCATTCATTCTTTCCTTTACACGGATCAGTCGTCCTGGTCCCTTTGCAGAAAAACAGCCCCAAAGCATGATGTTTCCACCCCCATGCTTCACAGTAGGTATGGTGTTCTTTGGATGCAACTCAGCATTCTTTGTCCTCCAAACACGACGAGTTGAGTTTTTACCAAAAAGTTAGATTTTGGTTTCATCTGACCATATGACATTCTCCCAATCTTCTTCTGGATCATCCAAATGCTCTCTAGCAAACTTCAGACGGGCCTGGACATGTACTGGCTTAAGCAGGGGGACACGTCTGGCACTGCAGGATTTGAGTCCCTGGCGGCGTAGTGTGTTACTGATGGTAGGCTTTGTTACTTTGGTCCCAGCTCTCTGCAGGTCATTCACTAGGTCCCCCCGTGTGGTTCTGGGATTTTTGCTCACCGTTCTTGTGATCATTTTGACCCCACGGGGTGAGATCTTGCGTGGAGCCCCAGATCGAGGGAGATTATCAGTGGTCTTGTATGTCTTCCATTTCCTAATAATTGCTCCCACAGTTGATTTCTTCAAACCAAGCTGCTTACCTATTGCAGATTCAGTCTTCCCAGCCTGGTGCAGGTCTACAATTTTGTTTCTGGTGTCCTTTGACATCTCTTTGGTCTTGGCCATAGTGGAGTTTGGAGTGTGACTGTTTGAGGTTGTGGACAGGTGTCTTTTATACTGATAACAAGTTCAAACAGGTGCCATTAATACAGGTAACGAGTGGAGGACAGAGGAGCCTCTTAAAGAAGAAGTTACAGGTCTGTGAGAGCCAGAAATCTTGCTTGTTTGTAGGTGACCAAATACTTATTTTCCACCATAATTTGCAAATTCATAAAAAATCCTACAATGTGGGGCCTCCCGGGTGGCACAGCGGTCTAGGGCACTGCATCGCAGTGCTAGCTGCGCCACCAGAGTCTCTGGGTTCGCGCCCGTCTCTCCCGAGCCTGTACTGGAGTTGTAGCGATGAGACAAGATAGTAATTACTAGCGATTGGATACCACGAAAATTGGGGAGAAAAGGGGCTAAAATAAAAACAATAAAAAAAATTATCCTACAATGTGATTTTCTGGATTTCTTTTTCTCATGTTGTCTGTCATAGTTAAAGTGTACCTATGATGAAAATTACAGGCCTCTCATCTTTTTAAGTGGGAGAACTTGCACAATTGGTGGCTGACTAAATACTTTTTTGCCCCACTGTATATATTTTTTTTTCGCAAGGAAAATATTGGATATCGGTATATCCCAAAATGATCCTATCGGTGCATCACTATAAAAAATGTCACAAACATTATAGGGCACAGACCACAGCACAAAGGGCAAGAAGGTAGAGACAACAATACATCACGCAAAGCAGCCACAACGGTCAGTAAGAGTGTTCATGATTGAGTCTTTGAATGAAGAGATTGAGAATAAACTGTCCAGTTTGAGTGAGTGAGTGCAGCTCGTTCCATTCTCTAGCTGCAGCGAACTGAAAAACATGAACAATGTCTACACTGCATTTCTGATCAATTTGATGTTATTTTAATGGCCAATTTTTTTTTTTTTTTTAAACAAGGACATTTCTAAGTGACCCCAATCTTTTGAACGGTAGTGTGATACATTTATTTTACAGAGACAGTATATTTTACATGAGTTATCTTTTGTTTGTTTTTAGTCTCTTCCTTCAGCTACCCTCAACCCCTCCATCTATCTCTGAAGACCATTCAGTTTTGATTTCTATTTGCCATATATTTTTCAACAGTGATGTGATGTTTCACAAGTTCAGTACCTTTTTTATTCTCAGCATTTTTACAGATTTTACATTTTGCTAAAATTATTATATTATTGATCGATTAACTAGGAATTTTTAAATCACCCAGCCTTATTCTAAAATGGACCAATGTTTTTTTTCTTCTCAATCTACACACAATACCCCATAATGACAAAGCAAAAGCAGGTTGCTAGATTTATTTTTGCCGGTTCTAAAAAATGAAAACAAACTCAGCAACAAAAAAAAACGTCCTCTCACTGTCAATTGCGTTTATTTTCAGCAAACTTAACATGTAAATATTTGTATGAACATAAGATTCAACAACTGAGACATCAACTGAACAAGTTCCACAGACATGTGACTAACAAAAATTGAATAATGTGTCCCTCAACAAAGGGGGGTCAAAATCAAAAGTAAGTAAGAATCTGGTGTGGCCGCCAGCTGCATTAAGTACTGCAGTGCATCTCCTCATGGACTGCACCAGATTTGCCCGTTCTTGCTGTGAGATGTTACCCCACTCTTCCACCAAGGCACGTGCAAGTTCCCAGACATTTCTGGGGGGAATGGCCCTAGCCCTCACCCTCCGATCCAACAGGTCCCAGACATGCTCAATGGGATTGAGATCCGGGCTCTTCGCTGGCCATGGCAGATCACTGACATTCCTGTCTTGCAGGACATCACGCACAGAATGAGCAGTTTGGATGGTGGCATTGTCATGTTAGGATGAGCCTGCAGGAGGGTACCACATGAGGGAGGAGGATGTCTTCCCTGTAACGCACAGCGTTGAGATTGCCTGCAATGACAACAAGCTCAGTCCGATGATGCTGTGACACACCGCCCCAGATCATGACGGACCCTCCAAATCGATCCCGCTCCAGAGTAAGGCCTCTGTGTAACGCTCAATCCTTTGACGATAAATGCGAATCCGATCATCACCCCTGGTGAGACAAAACTGCGACTCGTCAGTGAAGAGCACTTTTTGCCAGTCCTGTCTGGTCCAGCGACGGTGGGTTTGTGCCCATAGGCGACGTTGCCTTAAAACAGGCCTAGAAGCCCTCAATCCAACCTCTCTCAACCTATTGCGGACAGTCTGAGCACTGATGGAGGGATTGTGCATTCCTGGTGTAACTCGAGCGGTTGTTGTTGCCATCCTGTACCTGTCCCGCAGGTGTGATGTTCGGATGTACCGATCCTTTGCAGGTGTTGTTAGACGTGGTCTGCCACTGCGAGGACGATCAGCTGTCCGTCCTGTCTCCCTATAGCGCTGTCTTAGGCGGCTCACGGTACGCACATTGCAATTTATTTGCCCTGGCCACATCTGCAGTCCTCATGCCTCCTTGCAGCATGCCTAAGGCATATTCAGATGAGCAGGGACCCTGGGCATCTTTCTTTTTTTTTTTTTCAGAGTCAGTAGAAAGGCCTCTAGTATCCTATGTTTTCATAACTGTGACCTTAATTGTCTACCGTCTGTAAGCTGATAGTGTCTTAACGACCGTTCCACGGGTGCATGTTCATTACTTGTTTATGATTCATTGAACAAGCATGGGAAACAGTTTTTAAACCCTTTACAATGAACATCTGTGATGTTTTTTGGATTTTTACTAATTATCTTTGAAAGACAGGGTCCTGAAAAAGGGACGTTTTTGCTGAGTTTATATCACATTTATATAAGTATTCTGACCATTTACTCAGTACTTTTTTGAATCACCTTTGGCAGTGATGGTCATCGCGCGCAACACCTGTATTTGGGGAATTTCTCCCATTCTCTGCAGATCTTCTCAAGCTCTGTCAGGTAGGATGGGGAGCGTTGCTGCACAGCTTTTTTCAGGTCTCTCCAGAGAGGTTCGATCGAGTTCAAGTCTGGGTCTGGCTGTGCCACTCAAGGACATTCAGAGACTTGTCCTGAAGTCACTCCTGCTTTGTCTTGGTTGTGTGCTTAGGGTCGTTGTCCTGTTGGAAGGTAAACATTCGCCCCAGTCTGAGGTACTGAGCGCTCTGGAGCAGGTTTTCATCAAGGATCTCTCTGTACTTTGCTCCGTTCATCTTTGCCTCGATCCTGACTAGTCTCCCAGTCCCTGCCGCTTCCGTCTGGCCACTACAATAAAGGCCTGATTGGTGGAGTGCTGCAGAGATGGTTGTCCTTCTGGAAGGTTCTCCCATCTCCACAGAGGAACACTAGAGCTCTGTCAGAAGGACCATTGGGTTCTTGATCACCACCCTGACCAAGGTCCTCCTTCGATAGCTCAGTTGGGACAGGCGGACAGATCTAGAAGGAGTCTTGGTGGTTCTGAACAACTTCCATTTAAGAATGATGGATGCCACTGGGTTCTTGGGGACCTTAACAACTGCAGACATTTTTTGGTACTCTTCCCTAGTTCTGTGCCTCGACACAATCCTGTCTCTGAGCTCTACGGACAAATCCTTGGACCTCATAGCTTGGTTTTTGCCCTGACATGCCCTGTCAACTGTGGGACCTTATATAGACAGGTGTGTGCCTTTCCAAATCATGTCCAATCAATTGAGTTTACCACAGGTGGACTCCAATCAAGTCATAGAAACCTCTCAAGGATGATCAATGGAAACAGGATGCACCTGAGCTCAATTTTGAGTCTTATAGCAAAGGGTCTGAATTATATAAATAAGGTTATTTTTTAATACATTCGCAAAAAATTCTAAACCAGGTTTCACTTTGTCATTATGGGATATTGTGTGTAGATTGCTGAGTTTTTCAAAATCCATTTTAGAATAGGGCTGTAATGTAGGAAAATGTGGAAAAAGTCAAGGGGTCTGAATGCTTTCCGAAGGCACTGTATATGGCACAGCTGTACATTTTTTGGTGCTTGAATGAGACTGGTATACTTTTTTATTTAACCATTTGTGGTCTTTAATGCAATGCCAACAGACAATTTTCTTACTTTGTTCCCCATTTTTGCGGTAATCCACCAAATGTTTATTGAACGAAAATAGTATTTGTCATATTGAGTAGTGTTGTGTGGTCACAGTTGTATATCAGAGTATAGTTTGATTTAATATTACAGTATTACTGGTAAGTTACTGTGATCCAGGATAAGGTTTTTAAATGGAATTTAATTTTAAACCTAGAATAGTTAAACAATTACTGAGCTTTCTGCTTCCCTTTTACCCTCACCTTGACCATACTTAGCCTACATTGCGTAATAACATTGGCTTTCCTTTCGTAATACTGATATTAGAAGCCTTTTCCATCCTGTTGTAGACTAGAGGGGTGCTCCCTTCCTTTACCCTCCTTCCTGAGATCCCATAATACCCAGGCCAACCCCTGTAGTGTCCTCACGATCCTTCACCTAGTTCAATATGTAAAGTCCACTCAAACACCTGTGTGTAAGGGTGAGGGGACTTTGCGGGCTGTGGAGTAGATTTAGCCCTTTTCCATTGCCGAGCTGTGCTGGGTTTATTAGTGACAGGAGGCCTGTGGTGCGGGCTGCTCCACCAGGCGTGTTTGCACATCTGCCTCACTGATTCCATCATCAGCCATCATTTGGCCCTGAGTGCTGATGCTTCCTGACAGCCTAACAGGGGGGAAGACAACAGTGTACCAGCCACAGTGTTTATCTGTATGTCTTTTGTATATATATTATACATGTGTGCTTAAACTTTACATATGTATTTACATTTGTGTGGGTGTGTCTTTAGTACCCTAATAATGTTAAAGCTGAAATACGCGTAAGGGTAATGGCGCCACTGTTCACCCCCAGCACATTTTTTTGTTTTGTTGATTAAACAGAGCGGAGCATCCAGCATTGTGTTTTTTTATTTTTATTATCTGAGCGGGAAAAAACAGTGTTTGGTATTTGAAGTAACTTCTTTGTTGTAGTATCACAAATGGACATGGCAGTTTCACCATTAAGGATTCCTGCTTTAATGGTAAATAATTGCTTGATTGATTTCAACAAGATTTCATTTTAGATGGTTGTCCTGAAGGTGTGTGCTTAGATTAGAAAGTGATTGACTGAATGGCTATTTCTAAGAACTGATATCTAGTTCTCCTCAGTGACAAAGGTGTCCTGGTTCAGTGCTGTGCGTGGGGTCTTTCACATGAACCCCCCCCCCCCCCCAAAAGCTAATATTTTCCCATACATTAAGGGAAAGGCACTGCTCTGTTGATAGGATCACCTCACCACAATGGTTAAGACACTGAGAAAGAACACAGCGTTTTTTTACCGCTAATACCATTTTATTTGTCGTGTACACAGATTAGAAGATGTTAAAGCAAGTGCAGCGAAATGCTTATGTTTCTAGCTCCAACAGTGCAGTATAGTTACCTAAAGCACTTTTGTACATCGCGCTGTAACGTACAATTGACCTTATTTTAGCGCCCAAAAACGTAATACTTCCAGGTCAACTGTAATATGAATGCCATTGTAAAGCGCAATTTCTCCCCTTTTTCCAGCAAAATCAATGACGAGACCTTCATACTGCCCGTCTGCATGATTGAAGAAGGCAATGAGCTCTGTCGTTTTTTTTTTTTTTTAAATGGCGGTTGGGGAACGAAACCTACTGCAGGATAGGGGAAACTGTGGGGAAACTGCTTTTTTCACCCGATCTGTCCAACTTATCGCCTCTAAAATGTTAATAAACACTATAAAGAGTTTATATAATGTGTCATTATTTGAAGGTTTGTGTTGAATTTGAATCTGGTTTGTAGGGCGGCGCTAAATTTATCTTCAGAAGTAAACAGTGGCTATTGAGAGTCATGATGGCTTGCAGTGATGCATTCAGTTGTACAATTGACTAGGTATCCCCCCTTACCCTGTCCCTTGTTTTTAATGTGCGAGAGAAGCGCTGGTGGAGAGAGGCTGTACGACACAGAGTGAGTTGCATTATGCGTGCTGTACGTCACGTAATGACATGTCACAATTTAACGTACAGCGTTGTTTGAATGCCGCGGTTGCGCAAATTTGTATGGAATGGGGTTAGTCAACAGTAAGTGTCTAACAGTACAATACTAATACACAAATAATACCCCCCAAAAAGAAATTAATATTAGAACTAGCAATGTCAGTCCAGAATATAAATATGTGGTGTGTATAGAACAGTATGGACAATACAGAAGTAGTACAAGTTATGTACAACAGTAGTTAAATAGGATGAGCTATGTTGAGATTACAGTATGTGTATATATTAAGTGAGTAATCAATTAGCTTAGTTTCTCAAAGATCTAATCACATTTGCACAAAATGTTGCAGGAATGCTACTCTTATCTGTTTCTAACTACAGAAATTATTTCAGAACAATAAACATTGTAAACATTATTAAAGTGACCAGTGTTCAATAACTGTATGTACATAGGTTAGCAGTCTCTAAGGTGCAGGGCATTGTACCAGGTGGGGGCCGGCTAAGGATGACTGTTGCAGCAGTCTAATGGCCTGGAGATAGAAGCTGTTTTTCAGACTCTTGGCCCCTGCTTTGATGCACCTGTACTGTCTCCTCCTGCTAGATTGTAGCAAGGTGAACAAGCTGTTGCTCGGGTGGCTGAGGTCCTTGATGATCATCTTGGCCTTCCTGTGTACCGGGTGCTGTAGATATCCTGGAGGGCCGGCAGTGTGCCCCCGATGATGCATTGGGCTGACCGCAACACCCTCTGGAGAGTCCTGCGGTTGCGGGCGATGACCAAATGCTCTCAATAGTGCATCTGTAAAAGTTTGTGAGGGTCTTAGGGGCCAAGCCAAATTTCTTCAGTCTCCTGAAGGTGCTGTTGCGACTTCTTTACCACGGTGTTGATGTGGAGGGACCATTTCAGGTCCTGAGTGATGTGCACGCCGAGGAACTTGAAGCTTTTGACCCTCAACACTGCGTCCCTGTCGATGTGGATAGGGGCGTGTTCTCTCTGCTGACTCCTGTAGTCCACGTTCACCTACTTTGTTTTGTTGAGGGAGAGGTTATTTTCCTGGCACCACTCCGCCAGGGCTCTCACCTCCTCCATGTAGGCTGTCTCATCGTTGTTGGTAATCAGACCAACTACTGTTGTGTCGTAAGCAAACTTGATGATTGAGTTGGAGATGTGCGTGGCCACTGGGGCTTTCCCCGACAAAATAAAATACAAATCTTGGTCGACCGAAAGTCGTGTTTTTTAATGATGTGTTTTAAAATTAAGTATATATGCATTGAGCGTGTCTGATGCTATAAGTTCACTGTTTGATGAAATAAGACACAAATTACTTGAGGGAGTCAGAGATCAAGATAACCAGAAGTGTAAAAAAAAAATAAAAAAAAAGTTTTTTTTAACTTAACCTGTCCCGACCATCCTCCTCCCACTCCTACTATCTTTCGTAGATTTTGCCATCATTTGCTTGCTGTTTGAGGTGAAGAAAAAAATACTTTGAGAAGCTCCACAGCTCATTAGTGGTGGTGCATTAAGCCAATCAGAAATACTATCAGATCCTTATCCTCTGCAGCAGAGGTAATTGGTTATTCCTTTTATGTGGCGGTCCTCATAGAGCCAGTTTCATCATAGCGCTTGATGGTTTTTGCAACTGCGCTTGAAGAAACGTTCAAAGTTCTTGAAATGTTCTGGATTGACTGACCTTATTGTCTTTAAAGTAATGATTGACTCTTTGCTTTTTTGATGGTATTTTTCCAAATAGGCCTATCTTCTGTATACTACCCCTACCTTGTCACAACACAACTGATTGGCTCAAACGCATTAAGAAGGAAAGAAATTCCACAAATGAACTTGTTAACCAGGCACACCTATTAATTGAAATGCATTCCAGGTGACTACCGCAAAGGGTGGCTACTTTGAAGAATCTCAAATATAAAATATATTTTGATTTGTTTAACACTTTTTTTCTTTCTTACTACATGATTCCATATGTGTTATTTCATAGATTTGATGTCTAAACTATTATTCTAAAATGTAGAAAATAGTGAAATAAAGAAAAATCCTGGAACGAGTAGGTGTGTGCAAACTTTTGACTGGTACTGTATGTGTATGTAAACTCAGCAAAAAAAAGAAACGTCCTCTCACTGTCAACTGCGTTTATTTTCAGCAAAATTAACATGTAGATATTTGTATGAAAATAACAAGATTAAACAACAGACATGTGACTTACGTAAATTAAATAATGTGGCCCTGAACAAAGGGGGGTCAAAAGTAACAGTCAGTATCTGGTGTAGCCACCAGCTGCATTAAGTACTGCAGTGCATCTCCTCCTCATGGACTGCACCAGATTTGCCAGTTCTTGCTGTGAGATGTAACCCCACTCTTCAACCAAGGCACCTGCAAGTTCCTGGATATTTCTGGGGGGAATGGCCCTAGCCCTCACCCTCCGATCCAACATTTCCCAGATGTGCTCAATGGGATTGAGATCCGGGCTCTTCGCTGGCCATGGCTGAACACTGACATTCCTGTCTTGCAGGAAATTACGCACAGAACGAGCAGTATGACTGGTGGCATTGTGATGCTGGAGGGTCATGTCAGGATGAGCCTGCAGGAAGGGTACCACATGAGGGAGGAGGATGTCTTCCCTATAACGCATAGCGTTGAGATTGCCTGCAATGACAACAAGCTCAGTCCGATGATGCTGGGACACACTACCCCAGACCATGACGTACCCTCCACCTCCAAATCGATCCCGCTCCAGAGTACAGGCCTCTGTGGAACACTCATTCCTTCGATGATAAACGCAAATCCGACCATCAACCCTGGTGAGACACAACCTCGACTCGTCAGTGAAGAGCACTTTTTGCCAGTCCTGTTTGGTACAGCGACTGGGTTTGTGTTCATAGACAACGTTGTTGCCGGTGACGTCTGGTGAGGACCTGCCTTACAACAGGCCAACAAGCCCTCAGTCCAGCCTCTCTCAACCTATTGCGGACAGTCTGAGCACTGATGGAGGGATTGTGCGTTCCTGGTGTAACTCGAGCAGTTGTTGCCATCCTGTACCTGTCCCGCAGGTGTGATGTTCGGATGTACCGATCCTTTGCAGGTGTTGTTACACGTGGTCTGCCACTGCAAGGACGATCAGCTGTCCGTCCTGTCTCCCTGTAGCACTGTCTTAGGTGTCTCACAGTACGGACATTGCAATTTGCCCTGGCCACATCTGCAGTCCTCATGCCTCCTTGCAGCATGCAAGGCACGTTCACGCAGATGAGCAGTGACCCGTGGCATCTTTCTTTTGGTATTTTTCAGAGTCAGTAGAAAGGCCTCTTTAGTGTCCTAAGTTTTCATAACTGTGACCTTAATTGTCTACCGTCTGTAAGCTGTTAGTGTCTTAACGACCGTTCCACAGGTGCATGTTCATTAATTGTTTATGGTTCTTTGAACAAGCATGGGAAAAAGTGTTTTAAACACTTTACAATGAAGATCTGTGAAGTTATTCAAAGTTTTACTAATTATCTTTGAAAGACAGTGTCCTGAAAAAGGGACATTTGTGTGTGTAATCTACTGCTCAATAAAAATAAACTATTTCGACCAACAGCCTATCGACCTAATAATTGGGGTCAACTCTAGTAGCCACGTAGTCATGGGTGAACAAGGAGTACAGGAGAAGCTGAGTACGCACCCCTGTAGGGCCCCCATGCTGAGGATCAGCGTGGCAGAGTGTTGTTGCCTACCTTCACCACCTGGGGTCGGCCCGTCAGGAAGTCTAGGACCCAGTTGAACAGGGAGGGGTTCAGACTCGGACCCATTCAGAGAGCGAATACCTGTGGCTATCCCGAGGTTCATGGTGGCTCAGTGGCTGGATATAGGAGCAATCTCTGAGTATATTCACTGTCTTCAGCAGACTGAGCTTCTCCTCTAGTGAGTCTGTCTGTACACAGTCAGGAGTAGTGCTGTGCACACCGCCTGTTCAGAGGAGCTCCCCACAGATTGATGTGTCAGAAGCAGGACTAGACTACAGGTGCTCACTGGGCATCCCTCAACGCTGTGACCTAGAGAGCTTGCTTCTTTTTATTTATTTGATCTTTTTCTTTCTGTCTTTCTGTTTTCGGTCCCTCCCACTGTCCTGTCTTTTCACTAATTATTAAAGCGAGATGCCCTAATTTTTCACTGTAAGACCTGCCATTTTTGTACATCATGTATTGTCAAAGGATCCTCTCATTTTGCCAAATCACCTGGAACAACTTCCGCAGTACATCTCTGCAGTCTGGCCTTCAGCATCTCACCAGCGCTGGTATGTAGAGATAGAAGGGGCACTTCCTGTGCCCATTGGGGTGATCAGAGATGCTCTGACGCAGCTCTCCACTCGCCTCTGTTTGATGTTCCATTTCAGTGTTTGTGTGTCTTTAATCCACACTGCGCCTGGCTCTCCCTGACGGCTGATGAAAGGCTGTCCATAGACTCCTCTTTCTCGTGTGCGCACGCTCTCTCTCTCGCTCTCTCTTCCACCTCACCTGCCCCTGCTCATTCTGCCCTGCGAAGATGAGGCTCATTCAGGCCCATGGGCTGATGGGCTCCAGACAACCCTAAACTCCACCATACCAGTGTGGTATACACAGTGCACTGACTGGCTCCCTTATTGTGTGACAGGTATAAAGCTCCTGTCTTTAGGGAAATGTTTGATATACATGGCGAGGATGTAAAAAAAGTACATGATTTCAGGTATTTTAAATTCTTTCATCTTGTAGGTGTAGCCATTCAATTCCCTGATGTATCCTCCTTTCAGTGATAACATACACTGTGGCCAGTTTATTAGGTGTACCCGTCTATTACTTGGTCGGACTCCCTTTTGCCTCCAGAACCTTCTTAATTCTTGAGGTCATGGAAACGTTGCTCAGTTGGTATCAAGGGACCTAACGTGTGAAAACATTCCCCACACCATTCCACCACCACCGCCATCGTGTGGTTACGCTAAATCCTGACTGCCATCAGCATGACGCAACAGGAACTGTGATTCGTTGGACCAGCCAATGTTTTTCCACTCCTCAATTGTCCGTTGTTGGTGATCATGTGCCCACTGGAGCTGCTTGTTCTTGTTGTTAGCTGATAGGAGTAGAACCCGGTGTGGTCGTCTGCTGCAGTAACCCATCCATGACAAGGTCCGACGAGTTGTGGGTTCAGAAATGCCGTTCTGCACACCACTTGTCCTGTGCCGTTATTTGCCTGTTTATGGACTGCCTGTTAGCTTGTACAATTCTTTCCATTCTCTTTCGACCTCTCATCAACGAGCTGTTTTCGCCCACAGGACTGCCGCTGACTGGACTTTTTTAGTTTGTCGCACTATTCACGGTAAACTAGACACTGTCATTTGTGAAAAGCCCAGGAGACCGAACGTTTCTGAGGTACTGGGACCGGTGCGCCTGGCACCGACGATCATACCACGCTCAAAGTAGCTTAGGTCACTCGTTTTGCCCATTCTAACGTTCAATCAAACCGTAACTGAATGCTTTGATGCCCGTCTGCACACTACCAGTCAAAAGTTTTAGAACACCTACTCGTTCAAGGGTTTTGTTTATTTTCACTATTTTCTACATTGTTGAATAATAGTGAAGACGACATCAAAACTATGAAATAACACATGGAATCATGTAGTAACCAAAAAAGTGTTAAACAAATCAAAATATATTTTATATTTGAGATTCTTCAAATAGCCACCCTTTACCTTGATGACAGCTTAGCACACTCTTGGCATTCTCTCAATCAGCTGAACCTGGAATGCTTTTCCAACAGTCTTGAAAGAGTTCCCACATATGCTGAGCACGTGTTGGCTGCTTTTCCTTTCCTTTTTCCTTGTTGGCTGCTTTTCCTTCTGCGGTCCGACTCATCCCAAACCATCTCAATTTGGTTGAGTTCGGGGGAGTGTGGAGGCCAGGTCATCTGATGCATCACTCCATCTTGGTAAAATAGCCCGTACACAGCCTGGAGGTGTGTTGGGTCATTGTCCTGTTGAAAAACAAATAATAATCCCACTAAGCCCAAACCAGATGGGATGGCGTATTGCTGCAGAATGTTGTGGTAGCCAGCATCTAAATATCATTAAATCACAAGTCCAAGACACCAGATGAAAGATACACATCTTGTGAATCCAGCCATCATTTCTGATTTTTTAAATGTTTTACAGGGAAGACACAATATGTAAATTTATTAGCTAACCACGATAGCAAAATACACAACTTTTTTTCCCACCATTTTTTTCCTGCATAGGGAGCTATCACAATTTCGACCAAATAAAGATATAAATAGTCACTAACCAAGAAACAACTTCATCAGATGACAGTCTGATAACATATTTATTGTATAGCATATGTTTTGTTAGAAAAATGTGCATATTTCAGGTATAAATCATAGTTTACCATTGCAGCCACCATCACAACTCTCACCAAAGCAACTAGAATAACTACAGAGACCAACGTGAATTACCTAAATACTCATCATAAAACATTTATGAAAAATACACAGCGTACAGCAAATGAAAGACAAAGATCTTCTGAATCCAGCCAATATTTCAGATTTTAAGTGTTTTACAGCGAAAACACAATATGGCATAATATTAGCTTACTACAATAGCCAACCACACAACAGCATTGATTCAAGCCAACAATAGCGATAACGAATAAACCAGCAAAAGATATTAATTTTTTCACTAACCTTCTCAAACTTCTTCAGATGACAGTCCTATAACATCATATTACACAATACATATAGAGTTTGTTCGAAAATGTGCATATTTCGCGGCACAAATCGTGGTTATACAATGAGAATAGTAGCCAAGCTGCCAACAATATGTCGGGAGAAATCTTGGGAGAGGCACCTAATCTAATCAGTAACTAATCATAAACTTGACTAAAAAATACAGATTGGACAGCAAATGAAAGATACATTAGTTCTTAATGCTACCGCTGTGTTAGATTTTTAAAATTAACGTTACTATGACATACAGCGTGCGTTAAAGCGAGACCGCACCGAAATTAATGGCGGAATATGAGTTTTACATTTTTCAACAGAACAACGAATTAACATCATAAATAGTTCTTACTTTTTGATGAGCTCCCATCAGAATCTTGGGCAAGTTGTCCTTTGTCCAAAATAATCGTTGCTCTGTTGTAGATTGTCGCCTTCAACTTTGGATTTAGCAGTAAACATTAGCCATGTGACCCAGACGTGCCCAACTCACTAGAACGCAGCACAAATAAATATCCGAAAATCGCAATATACTGATATAAATTGATATAACTCGGTTTAAAATAACAACATTATGATGTCTTTAACACCTATATCGAATAAAATCAGAGCCGGATATATCTAAGGGCTATAACGGGAGCTTTCTAGAACGCCATCCTGAGGTCTGTCTTGCGTCATGGTGAATGAAGGAAAGACCGGACCCCACGTTCCCAGTCCATTTATATGGCCTCAGATCTGCCTAGCAACTCCATTCCAATTCTCACTATTTGCTGACATCCAGGGGAAGGCGTATGCAGTGCATCTCAACCAATAGAAGACATGCAAATTAATAAACTGACCTCAGAACAGCCTGGCTGATTTCAGATTTCTCACTTGCTGACAGGAAGATTGCTCCAACTCGAGTTCTGTTTTACTCACAGATATAATTCAAACGGTTTTAGAAACTAGAGAGTGTTTTCTATCCAATAGTAATAATAATATGCATATTGTACGAGCAAGAATTGAGTACGAGGCAGTTTAATTTGGGAATTAAATTTTTACAAAGTGCAAACAGCACCCCCTATTGAGAAAAGGTTAAGTGTGCCTTGAATTCTAAATAAATCGCTGACATTGTCACCAGCAAAGCACCCCCACACAGTGACACCTCCACCTCCATGTTTTACGGTGGAAAATACACGTGTACATCCTCCGTTCACCCACCTCGTGTCTCACAAAGACACGGCGGTTGGATCTAAAAATCTCAGATTTGGACTCCAGACCAAAGGACAAATTTCCACCAGTCTAATGTCCATTGCTTGTGTCTCTTGGCCCTAGCAAGTCTCTTCTTATTGGTGTCCTTTGGTAATAGTTTCTTTGCAGCAATTCGACCATGAAGGCCTGATTCACACAGTCTCCTCTGAACAGTTGATGTTGAGATGTATCTGTTACTTGAACTCTGAAGCGTTTTTTTGGGCTGCAATTTCTGAGGCTGGTAACTCTGAACTAATCCTCTGCAGCAGATGTAACTGGGTGTTCCTTTCATGTGGCGGTCCTCATGAGAGCCAGTTTCATCATAGCGCTTGATGGTTTTTACAACTTCATCAATAAGTGCATCGATGACGTCGTCCCCACAGTGATCGTACATACCCCAATCAGAAGCCATGGATTACAGGCAGCATTCGCACTAAGATACAGGCTAGAGCTGCCACTTTCAAGGTGCGGGACTCTAACCCGGAAGCTTATAAGAAATCCCGCTATGCCCTCCGACGAACCATCAGACAGGCAAAGCATCAATACAGGACTAAGATTGAGTCATACTACACCGGCTCTGACGCTCGTCGGATGTGGCAGGGCTTGCAAACCATTACAAACTACAAAGCGAAACACAGCTGAGAGCTGCCCAGGTGCCCAGGCTCACATCAACACCATCCCAGAAACCCTAGACCCGCTCCAATTTGCATACCGCCCCAACAGATTATATAATCTTTATTGCACTCCACACTGCCCTTTCCCACCTGGACAAAAGGAACACCTATGTGAGAATGCTTTTCATTGACTACAGTTTAGCGTTCAACTCCATAGTGCCCTCTAAGCTCATCAATAAGCTAAGGACCCTGGGACTAAACACCTTCCTTTGCAACTGGATCCTGGACTTCCTGCCAGGCCGCCCCTAGGTGGTAAGGGTAGGTAACAACGCATCCGCTACGCTGATCCTCAACACAGGGGCCCCTCATGGGTGCGTGCTCAGCCCCCTCCTGTACTCCCTGTTCACTCATGACTGCATGGCCAGGAACGACTCCAACACCGTCATTAAATACCATCACCACAGTGGTAGGCCTGATCACCGACAACAACGAGACAGCCTATAGGGGGGAGGTCAGAGACCTGGCCGTGTGGTGCCAGGACAACAACCTCTCCCTCAATGTGATCAAGACAAAGGAGATGATTGTGGACTACAGGAAACAGAGGGCCGAGCATGCCCCTATTCTCATCGATGGGGCTCCAGTAGAGCAGGTTGAGAGCTTCAATTTCCTAGACGTCCACATCACCAACAAACTAACATGGTCTAAGCACACCAAGACAGGAGTGAAGCGGACACATAACCTATTCCCCCTCCGGAGACTGAAAAGATTTGGCATGTGTCCTCAGATCCTCAAAAGGTTCTACAGCTGCACCATCGAGAGCATCCTGACTGGTTGCATCACTGCCTGGTATGGCAACTGCTCGGCTTCCGACCGCAAGGTCCTACAGAGGGTAGTGCGTACGGCCCAGTACATCACTGGGGCCAAGCTTCCTGCCATCCAGGGCCTCTATATCAGTCAGAGGAAGGCCCTTAAAATTGTCAAAGACTCCAGCCACCCTAGTCATAGACTGTTTTCTCTGCTAACGCACGTCAGGCGGTATTGGAGCGCCAAGTCTAGGTTCAGAAGGCTTCTAAACAGCTTCTACCCCCAAGCCCTAAGACTCCTGAACATCTAGTCAATTGGTTACCCAGACTATTTGCATTGCCCCCCCCCCCCCCCCCTCTCCACACCACCGCCACTCTCTGTTGTCATCTATGCATAGTCACTTAAATAACTCTACTTACATGTACATACTTCCTCAATTAACCGGTGCCCCCGCACATTGACTCTGTACCGGCACCCCCCTGTATATGTTTTTTTTTTTTTTACTGCTGCTCTTTAATACCTTGTTACTTTTATTCTTATCCTTATTTTTTTTAAACTGCACTGTTAGGGGCTCGTAAGTAAGCATTTCACTATAAGGTCTACACCTGTTGTTTTTGGCACATGTGACTAATCAAATTTGATTTGATTTGAAGAAACTTTCAAAGTTCTTAATGTTCCGGGTTTACTGACCTTCATGTCTTAAAGTATTGATGGACTGTCGTTTCCTTATTTGACGTATTCTTGCCATAATATGAATTTTTACCAAATAGTGCTATCTTCTATCACAAATGAACTTTTAAGAAGGCACACATGTTAATTGAAATGCATTCCAGGTGACAACCTCAAGAAGCTGGTTGAGAGAATGCGAAAAGTGTGCAAAGCTGTCAAGGCAAAGGGTGGCTACTTTGAAGAATCTAAACCATCAAATATATTTTGATTTGTTTAACTTTTTTTTTTTTCCTACGTGATTCTACATTGTGTTATTTCATAGTTTTGATGTCTTCACTATTATTCTACAATGTATAAAATAGTAAAAATAAAGAAAAACCCTTGAATGAGTAACTTTTGACTGGTTACTTTTAGCATGCCACGGCCATTTGACTCACTCTCTGTAGGAGCGAACCATTTTCGTGAACGTGGTCGTGTACCAAAAAAACTGACCACTGAGTGTAGGTAACCTTTCAGTGGACAAAATGCCTTTTGACACATACTAATGGTTAGGAAATGCATGTGGAAAACATATTGACATGATTCAATGCTCTCAAAAGCTGGTAAAATACTTTGTTTCTCAACCCAGTGGGGTTGATGATCTAGCTATTTTGGAGACTGCTGTCACCTCAATCTGTTTACATAGCAAACAAATTGGCTGCCACAGTGTGTGACAGTTATCAACCCCTTCCTCCTACTGTAGCTGTGGCCGATTTTTTTAAATGGCCCACTCTAATCCTCTTTACAGCTGTGCGTCTGCAAGGTGGTAACATATTAAAGAAACGGGCACCAGATCTCGTCGGCTGGTTGTTATCATTACATTTACAATCAATTCACATCGGAAGGGGGCTTGCAGCAGTGAAGGCGGAATTGACGGGTGATAGTGTGCATGACGAACCTTGCCCCAACCGCATTACTGACTTCCTGTCAATTGTGCTCAGAATGCCTTTATCTGATGTTTTAGACAGCGTTGCTCATTAGAGCGCAAATGACCTTACGTTATTTGCTGCTGTATGTCAGAATTGTCCCAGGATGTTTTATTAGTTCTGGTATAATGATATTTGTTGTTGGAATTGGCTTTGGTTTACGGCTTTATTTTAACAAACCTTACGCAATAGTAAATCTAAGTGTAGGCGGTTGCACTATAGGTTCATGGGTGTCAGAAATCACAATTGTTGGCGCACTTGTTGGCGCGAAAGGGCTGGGTTTTGATGAATTAACAAGCTGTGATTGTGTCGAGGCTTGGCCCCTCACTGGCCAATCAGAACGTGCTCCATGGCGAAATATGTGGTTGCTTCAGGTTGTGTATTTATGGTCCGTTATGTATTGCCTTGGAATCAACTTCAATTCCAATGTTAGTCTAAAATAGTTTCTTAAATGACTTACAGAAATGAAATAACAAAAGGTAGACCTATCCCATCTTTGCTAAATAGGTTAACTTGATCCAATTTTCAGTAATTGCATGGCTTCAATGGCATTCACACTGATATAGGGGCTAGGCCCAATCTAAATTGCATTTTGGCATGGACATGCCAAGCATTGTCAATAAGCAAGATTAAATTAATTATTGATGAGGCCTAAAAAAAATTATAATCAAAACGAAACAACTTGTTTTAAATAGTATGTCACACTTCAAGGCGCCGTCATTTTCCCTGTGGGCATGTAATATTCAATCAACGCAGACTATGGAGGGTTTGACGCACATCCAAAACGAGACCTGCATAGCTAAAATAATGTGGTCCTGCCTACAATGCATAGATGAAAAGGGAACGTCAGCTTAGTTTTACTCCTCTCAAACTTGATATTTTAATAAAGCTTTGGTGATTTAAGATTTGTTTCCAAGTGGTCACAGAAGCCAAACCCTTTATCGATTGTCTTGAGTACTTTGCAATTGCATTGGGCAGGCAAAAAATGCCTTCATTGAGAGGAGGGGAGGCTATGCTTGGTTTTTAATCAAATAAAACTAAAACAACAGGGGTACCGCTAAAACCAGTTTTTGGTTGGTTTCAAATATCCCTGTTGGCACTGCCTGAAATGATCACTTTGGATAATGGCGGCTGAGGATTTGGCTGCCGTTTTACGTGCTCCTAACCAACTGTGCTATTTTTTTATTTATTTTTGCATAGTTTGTAAATTAATTATTTTTTACATGAAGTTGCTGCAACCTTCGCTGTTGCAACACAGCATTCCTAACCTAGCCCACAATGTCTGCTGTGTAGCTCGAGCAGTCAGCAAGTCGAGAAGTCATTTGAAAGAGTAAGAAAATTTCAGCAAGACAACTCAAAGGCGAACTCCATTAAAGCCAAGATAATGGAATTCATTGCCCTTGACAATCAACCGTTCTGTCGTGGGTGATGTTGGCTTTCGCCGACTGGTTGAGCACCGGTACACACTACCAATTGTGCAATTTTTCAGATGTTGCCCTACCGGAGTTACACAGTAATGGCGTCACTACTATTCGCTTGGGTGCTTAGAGCGTTGGGCCAGTAACCGAAAGTTTTCTAGATCGAATCCCCAAGCTGACAAAGTAAAAATCTGTCATTCTGCACCTGAACAAGGCAGTTAACCCACTTTTCCTAGGCAGTCGTTGTAAATAAGAAATTGTTCTTAACTGACATGCCTAGTTAAATAAAAAAGTAAAATAGCTTTCCGACATACATACTATGGAAAGCCGTTTAGGTCTTTGTGTGTCAAAAAAGATGCAGTAGCACTGTCAAAGCTGTACAAGAAAGTTTGCAAACAAATACCGGCACGAACGATGTGTTTACAACACCGCGTTGGTAATAAAGCATAATTTGTTCGACCGCAACTTCTAGGGGTAGCTAGCTTTAGCTTGGTACCTAGCTAGCACCAATACAACCAGCCTGAAAAAAAATTACCAGAATAAACTGCAGTCATTTTCATTATGCTTAGCAATGATTTAGGAATCCTTAAGTAAGTATTAGCTAGGTTGCCACTTGTTGTTCGCCTATAGAATTAAACTTCAGTATATGAAAATTCATAGCTAGCCAGCTACTTAACCCTGTTGCCCAAAGCTAATGTTATAAGCAGCCAGCTAGCTTCTTCTGGCTAGTGAGGCTCGACCGGACCGGGTTATGTGTTGGGAAGCTAGGCACAATAAGGATTAGGAACGATAGTGGATTTTGAGGTTTGCTTTCAAACTAAAAGCATGTCATTGATAGTGATGCAAATGAATACAAAGAGTAGAATTATGCCCTACTTTTATATTGAAGACTAACCGCAAAGTCCACTATTGTGGCTAATCCTTATTGTGGCTAGCTTCACATTGATGGGTCTGACAACCATTAATCAAATAAGAACTGTCTTATAAATTAGGGTTATTTTCGATGACGACACCTAGCTATATAGTTAGCTAGCTAATGATAGCTACTGAAACAGATTGTTGTTTTGCTGTTTTTGGGGAAGAACAATATTTGCATCCTTGAGCTAGCTAGCTTTTTTTATGACCAGCGCTGTAGGTGCCCGAGACAACTTTACCAGCATCATAGCATACGTATCGAGGAATTGTTGTGACATATGAAATACGAGTGATAGTGTAATCAATGAATGCGTAAAATTATGTGACGTGCAGTCATTTTCAGGTCCTGATTGGTCAACAAGCTTATTTCAAGTGTATCTTTTTTGACATGCAGAGACCCAAACGGCGTTCCATAGAAATCCTGGTTGAGAATGAAACAACTGAACAAATGAACAACCAAACAGCACAGCAAGTAAGTGAAAGAAATAGGTTTTGATTATGTTTTACTGGTAATTGGAACATACGTAAATGCCAACAAAACAACTTTTTAGTGTGTGTTTGTGTGTGTAACCTTTATTTAACTAGGCAAGTCAGTTGAGAACAAATTCTTATTTACAATGACTGTCTACCCCGACCAAACCCGGACGACGCTGGGCCAATTGTGCTCTGCACTATGGGACTCCCAATCACGGCCGGATGTGATACAGCCTGGATTCGAACCAGGGACTGTAGTGAAGCCTCTTGCACAGATGTAGTGCCTTAGACCGGTGCATCCAGGTGTGTGTGTGTTAACTATTTAACTGTACTAGAATGCTTTAAAAGGCCGCAAAAATTGTAAATATCGGTTATCGGTATTTTTCTTTTTGGCAAGGAAAATATTGGATATAGGTGTCGGCCAAAAAATTGTAATATCGGTGCATCACTCCCGAAAATAGCTTCTGGACATCAGAAGAGCAATTACTCACTTCGAACCAGAAGAAGATTTTTTATTTAATGAGTCCAACTCGAAGGATATACTGCTTCCCAGAGACCAGGCCCAAATCCCTGTCATTAGTGTGAAGAAAAGATGGAGATACATGGAGAAGGTCGGGGTGCCTTGTGAGAATTTGTAGCTGTCTATTTAACACCACAAACCAATGCGGGCACTAAGAATGCACTCAACGAGCTGTATAAGTCCATAAGCAAACAAGAAAAAACTCATCCAGAAGCGGCGCTCTTAGTGGCCGGGGACTTTAATGCAGGCAAACTTAAATCCTTTTTTACCTCATTTTCTACCAGCATTGTCACATGTGCAACCAGAGGGGGGGGGGAAACTCTCGGCCAGCTTTACTCCATACACAGTGATGCAAACAAAGCTCTCCCTCACCTTCCATTTGGCAAATCTGATCGTAATTCTATCCTCCTGATTCCTGCTTACAAGCAAAACTAAAGCAGCAAGTACCAGAAACTTGCTCAATAAGGAAGTAATCAGATGATGCTACGCTACAGGACTGTTTTGCTAGCACAGACTGGAATATGTTCCAGGATTCATCCAATGGCATTGAGGAGTATACCACCTCAGTCACCGGCTTCATCAATAAGTGCATCGATGACGTCATCCCCATAGTGACTGTATGTACATATCCTAACCAGAAGCCATGGATTACAGGCAACATCCGAACCGAGCTAAAGGATAGAGCTGCTGCTTTCAAGAGCAGGGCTCTAATCCGGAAGTTTATAAGAAATCCCGTTATGCACTCAGACAAACTATCAAACTGGCAAAGTGTCAATACAGGACTAAGATTGAATCCTACTACATCGGCTCTGATGCTCGTTGGATGTGGCAGGGCTTGCAAACTATTACGGACTACAAACGGAAACCTAGCCGCAAGCTGCCCAGTGACGCGAGGCAAGCAACACTGAAGCATGCATGAGAGCACCAGCTATTCCGGACAACTGTGTGATCACGCACTCCGTAGCCGATGTGAGCAAGACCTTTTAACTTCTTGACGCACGGATCCCTTTAGCGGGATCATTTTCGCAAACAACCGCTGAATTGCAGAGCGCCAAATTAAAAAATAATATTTATAATCATGAAATCACAAGGGAAATATACCAAAACACAGCTTAGCTTGTTGTAAATCCACCTATCGTGTCAGATTGAAAGTATGCTTTACAGCGAAAGCAATCCAAGCATTTGTGAGTTTATCAATCACTAGACAAAACAGTAAGAACAGCTAGCCGCAAATTAGCTTGGTCACGAAAGTCAGAAAAGCAATAAAATTAATCGCTTACCTTTTGATCTTCGGATGTTTGCACTCAAGAGACTCCCAGTTACACAATAAATGTTATTTTTGTTTGATAAAGATTATTTTTTATAACCAAAAACCTCCATTTGGTTTGCGCGTTATGTTCAGAAAACCACAGGCTCGTGCCGGTCCTGAAGGGCAGACAAATTCCAAAAAGTATCCGTAATGTTCGTAGAAACATGTCAAACGGTTTTTATAATCAATCCTCAGGTTGTTTTAAACATACATAATCGATAATATTTAAACCGGACGGTAAACTATTCAATACTACAGAGAAAGAGCATGTCGAGCTACAACTCTCGGGCGCATGAACTAATCAAAGGACATCTGACGCGTTATGATAAATCTTGCTAATTTTTCAAAATAAAAGCTTGAAACTATGTCTAAAGCCTGGTCACAGCCTGAGGAAGCCATTGGAAAAGGAATCTGGTTGATACCCCTTTAAATGGAGGATGGACAAGCAATGGAACAGGGATTTTTCCAAATAAAAACACTTCCAGGTTGGATTTCCTCAGGTTTTCGCCTGCAAAATCAGTTCTGTTACTCACAGACAATATTTTGACAGTTTTGGAAACTTTAGAGTTTTCTATCCTAATCTGTCAATTATATGCATATTCTAGCATCTGGGCCTGAGAAATAGTCTGTTTACCTTGGGAACGTTATTTTTCCAAACATAAAAATAGTGCCCCCTAGCTGAAAGAGGTTAAACAGGTCAACATTCACAAGGTCGAAGGGCCAGACGGAGTATTCTTTACATGTTCTCAGAGCAAGTGTCTTTACTGATATTTTCAACCTCTCCCTGACCAAGTCTGTAATACCTACATGTTTCAAGCAGACCACCATAGACCCTGTGCCCAAGAATGTGAAGGTAACCTGCCTAAATGACTACTGCCCCGTAGCACTCACGTCGATAGCCATGAAGTGCTTTGAAAGGCTGGTCATTGCTCACATCAACACCATCATCCCGGAAACCCTAGACCCACACCAATTCTCATACCGCCTGAAACAGGTCCACAGATGAAGCAATTTCAATCGTGCTCAGCACTGCCCTTTCCCACCTGGACAAAAGGAACACCTATGTGAGAATGCTATTCATTGACTACAGCTCAGCGTTCAACACCATAGTGCCCACAAAGCTCATCACTAAGCTAAGGACCCTGGGACTAAGCACCTCCTTCTGCAACTGGACTTTATGACGGGCCGCCCTCAGGTGGTAATGGTAGGTAACATCAAATACGCCACACTGATCCTCAACACCGGGGCCCCTCAGGGGTGCGTGCTTAGTTCCCTCCTGTACTCCCTGTTCACCCACGACTTTGTGGCCAAGCCAGGACAACAACCTCTCCCTCAATGTGATCAAGACAAAGGAGCTGTTCGTGGACTACAGGAAAAGGAGGGCCAAACAGGCCCCCATTTAATATTGACAGGGCTGTAGTGGAGCAGGTCGAGCGTTTCAAATTCCTAGGTGTCCACATCACCAACAAACTATCATGGTCCAAACACACCAAGACAGTCGTGAAGAGGTCACAACAATACCTTTTCCCCCTCAGGAGTCTAAAAAGATTTGGCATGGGTCCCCAAATCCTCAAAGTTATACAGCTGCACCATCGAGAGCATATTGACCGGTTGCATCACCGCCTAGTATGGCAACTGCTCGGCATCTGACCGTAAGGCGCTACAGAGGGTAGTGCATACAGCCCAGTACATCACTGGGGCTAATCTTCCTGCCATCCAGGACCTATATGCTAGGCGGTGTCAGAGGAAGGCCCAAGAAATGATCAGACTCCATCCACCCTTATCAAAGAATATTCTCTCTGCTACCTCACGGCAAGTGGTACTTGAGCACCAAGTCTAGGTACAAAAGGCTCTTTAACAGCTTCTACCCCCAAGCCATAAGACTCCTGAACAATTAATCAATTGACCACCCAGTCTATTATCTATGCATAGTCACTTTACCCCTACCTACATTTACAAATGACCTCGACTAACCTGTACCTCCGCACATTGACTCGGCACGGTACCCCCTGTCTATATCCTCGTTATTGTTTTGTAATTTTGTTACTTTTTATTTTATTTTTTGCTTTAGTGTAATTAGTAAATATTTTCTTAAACAATGCAGTTCAAGAAATAGAGTTAAGGGCTTTTCACGGTAAGGTCTACCTGTTGTATTCAGCGCATGTGACATACGATTTGATTTGATCGTTTGACACTAGTAACGCCTTAACGCCAGCCCAAAATAAAGCCCTTAGGTTCAAAGCAGATGAATCTTAGGCTATACAGTAGATCACACAGGTTGGCAAACTGCTCAGATGAACTGAAGGAGACCTTTAGTTTTATGATCGGCTTATATTCCATCTGACAATGTCCATGTTTTGTCTTCTGTTTAACTTTATTCAGTTTGAAATAAATTGATGGTAATTGTCATTTCTTAGAATTTATTCTGCTGCAGTTCGTATTTCCTCTGTTCAAAACTCTGATAGTACACACAAAGTGTAGTACAAGTACAGCCCCAAAACAGAAGGCTAATGAAATGGCAAATGGAGAGACTGGTGCTGGAGGAGGTGCTGTGGGCTGGTTGGCAGGAGATGTTCTAAAACACTGTGGTTAGCCAGACTAATACTGTGGCTGGACCAAACTAATACAGTGTGTTGCTGTTTACCTGCGGGCTCCAATCAGCTCCAAAAGCAAGCTGAGGAAATGAAAGGGGTTAATCAGGTAAGTCAGCCCTGAGAAGTTCCAGAGAGCTGAGTGGCACCTGGCGATCCTAGCTGCACATTGGAGCTCAAAGGACAAAGAAGAAAGAATTAAATACCAACGTGATAAGGAAAATAAAAAAAGTGCATCATGCCATCCCTCTCTCTCTTTGCTGTTTGAAAGGAAATTGCTGATATGAGAGGTGGTGGTTTTATTTCCATTTTGGAAAACTGTTCAAGCATGATGCTGATGAGAGATAATTCTTTGGGCGTGAAGGACAATGGACATGCTATAAACGGACCTGAGTGGACTACGTGTGGGTGAAGAACCTACAAGGGAGGCTGTATATGCAAGTGCAAATTAGGAAGGGGGGGTGGACGAGCGGACGAGCACCTTTTTTTGTGTTCGCTTCCGTCTCCATAACAACTCCTTTGTCCCCTTGCTTTTGAAGCCGGCCTGCTATCATAAGCCACAGTAGCAACATGAAAATTCAAAGAACCTCTTGATGACAAACACAAGCATAAATTTGACCGGAAGCTTTGTCGAGCTTTGTCAAAGATTAGAAAAAGGAAATAAAATAATTGTTTGCACTTTATATAGGTTCTTTCCACCTACTGTAGGTGCTCAAAGTGCTTAACATAGTAAGGGGAGAAACTCAATTCTTCCACCACCAATGTGTAGCAGCCACTTGGGTGATGCACGGCAACCATTTTGTGCCAGAACACTCACCACACATCTGCTGTCATGGTGGAGAGTGGTATATGCCAATCAGAGGGATGATTAGGTGGCTATGATTGAAAGGGGCCAGGTTGGGAAATTGGTCTGGACACCCGGGTTAACACCCCTACTCTTACGATAAGTGCAAAGGGATTTTTTATGACCACAAAGAGTCAGGACACCCGTTAACGTCTCATCTGAAAGACAGCACCCTATGCAGGTCAATGTCCCCTTCACTTCCCTCCAGTCTAAGGAGATTGGGATCTCCTTAGAACAGAGGCAAGCGTGCTGAAACCTATTACCTTGTGGATCACTTGGTGGATTTTCAGATTGTGCTTCTCAGATTGTGCTTCTCATCTGTAACTGTCACTTTATGCTCTCATTTCATATGTTGCTTACCCTCAGCTATTTTTTCTTTGAAGGTGTTGGAATCAGCTAAACCTTGAACATTGCAAAATTATATAAATGATAGATCAGAAGCATAGAATATAAGGAGTGAGATCTGTAGAAAGACAGAGTGGCTGTGGAATGTACTGGGTGGAAGGGAGGAGATCAAAGGATTGCTATTGGGGAAGCAGATGGACATCTGTGGATTAGGCGGGGAGGGGTTGAGGTCAGCAGGTCAGGTCAGATCCTCTGAATAGAGTAATAAGGGTTTACTACCCTTTTCCTGTGGAACTATAAGATGTATGGATGTGAGAACGAGGAGTGTCTTAAGTGGGATATATATACCTGTGATGGTGAAATGTTTGGCTGTCTGAATACAGCTGTGATGACCCTTTGGGAAGAATAAACTTGGTTAAGCTTCTCTAGTGTCCGTGAGTTATTTACTCTGAAAAATATGAACTTAACAAAGGTAATTAATCCTGAATAGGTTGCGTCATTTAAAAAAAAAAAAACTTTTTTAACCTTTGAATCATTGATATCAGGACCATTCATGCTTTCCCACTTTAATTTTAGTGTTTACCGATATTACAACATTGATTGGTTCAATGAATTCTGATGCTGAAATTGTAAGTGCGCTGGTGGAGATGGGGTAATACTGATTTTGAGTTTTATTGAGTTTTCACAAAAGAGAAAAGGGCAACCATGACAGGCAACAATAATTATGTCAATTACGTGTTTGCTTTCTCCTTCAATTAAAAGTCCAGCTTGCGTTCCTTCGTATCCCAAACAGATTATTTATGAAACCTCCATTATAATACACAATAATCTATTAAACAGGCAGCCATAACCAGCCATATAACAACAATCACACACACTCAATCTCTCACACATTCTATTCTATATAGCAAAAAAACAGCCCAATCCAGCCAAACCATATGGAGACCTTTCAAATGGTTGGCGTCAACATGTTTTATTTACTGGTTATTCATTTATGAGCCCTCAAATTTGCAACTGTGATTTCCAAGTGTTTTTCTAAAGGAGCTAATCAACTTGAACAGTGCTCATGTGGAGCCCATAGCCAGTGGCCATCCAAGGCTCCTCCGATGGTGCCACTAATTGGATATGGCAGCGAATTGCTGCCTGCCTGCCTCGCAGGGACTTGTACCCTATAACCATACACAAATCGATCTGACATGTGGTATTAGATTAGATTACTGGGCAGCCTAGTGACCGGGAAAAGGATTTGTTTGCCCCAACCAGCATCCGGCAGATGCTCTGCTCACGTGCAACCCCTTGGACCACCCGAGCGGCGCATCGATGAAGCTGGTTTAGCTACGGCTGTGGCACTACTTGGCCTATACACAGTATTATAAGTAAAATTGGAGGCAGTAGGAAAAGAAGGGGCTGGTATCGTTAACATGTTTTGCCTTTTGTCAGAATAGTGAGATCACTGCAAGCATTTGTTTGGGATGTTTTGCCTAACCTTTTTCCTCCTAATGTCATGATATTGCTGTGTTATAGTTTAGTATCTAACATGGTGTCTGTCTACACATGGACCTTCATTTAAGGAGTAGGGAGTGCTGCAATTGAACATCTATGTTGCTGCTTATCTAACATTGCTCTGTCATTGAATTGCACATGATTTTGTTAGGCTACATAATAACAAAGAATACACAGACACATAGTATCTACAAACTATTGAATACATTTCTCAGTACTGGCCAAGTCTTTGAGATTTGAATAAATACTATAACGTGATAAATCAAAGAAAATGTCTGACTGTATTCTTACTCAAGCGTAGGATGGGGCTACAGATTAATGTGTATTTAAAGCAGTGATAACTGCTTAATAGTCATATTAACCTTTAATTTGTTCTCCAAGGCAGCACAGATATGAGAGGTTTGTTGAAATAGACAGTAAATTGTGCTATTTACATCTGGGCCATTCACTGTTGCTACACTGCCTGTTTGTTTTCTCCTCAGTGAGAAGGAACCAAGAGCTGTCTGTTCTCTTAGTCAATGTTAACTAGATTACTCCGTCGCTTCAGCTCAGGTTTGAGATAAATCTCCCACATAAAATAATAAAACAATGTAATTTGAGGGTAAAAGGCCACAAAAAAATTACTTTAAAAAGAAATGTTTCGTAGAAAGGAGTTTTTTTTGTGTTTTTTTGCCACCCATTGTTTTTCATTAGTTGAATTTCAGGTCTGTTTTTGTTCAACACCATTATTTATATCCGCAGTCTATTCAATTTCTTACAGCGGAGGCTCTTCAGATGAGGAAGGGGAGGACCATCCTCAGTGAAATTCATAAAAATAAAAAGTGAAACATAAAAAAAGTTATCCTTTTTATAATAATTTGACTATACTAAATATTCATGTCAACAAATAATTGATTAAAACACACTGTAGCACCATGGTGTTGTCGGAGGACAGCTCGTTTCCGTCCTCTGAGTACAATGACTTCAATACAAAACCTATTAGGCTCATGGTTCTCACCCCCTTCCAAATGCTTAATTATGACTTTCGGTGGACGTCCTCAAACCTATCAGAGCTCTTGCAGCATGAACTGATATGTTGTCCACCCAATCAAAGTATCAGAATGAATCTAGTACTTCAAGCATAAGCTACAGCTAGTTAGCACTGCAGTGTATAAAATGTGGTGAGTAGTTGACTAAGAGAAAGACAATAGTTGAACTGGTTTGAACAAAAGCGTTTCTTAAATTATGGAGAAGCAAGAGACAGTTATATTTTGTATTTTGTTCACTTAGCTAGCGAATGCAGCTAGCTCGTTTAGCCTACTCAAACACCCGGCTCAAACAGAGCAGGATGCTATGTTAGCTAGCTGACTATGGTTATCCAACACTGGAACTCTTCCAAGTCGAGGTAAGCTTTTGGTTTTATTCATTTATTGTCACTGGGGCCTGCCAGTTTAACTGCTAAACTGATTGCTGACTATACTGTACTGCATGATTGTAGCAGGTTTACTAACACGTTACTACTAGTAGCTATGTTGACTATGACATTAGCTAACATGGTGACAACAATGTAGGCTGCCTGTAGGGGTTAGTGGTTATGATGTGAAGGTTTGGCTTGGAAAGTATTTTTTTTTGCCTGGTCAAACTGCTGATGTGTTGTGCACTGAAGTCCACAAGCGAAGGGAAAAGGTGAGAGGAGGAGAGCGCGTCGGTGCGAGAAGGAATTATACAACGGCCAGCCAAAATGATCATGCTGTTTGTAAGTGGCTGCTATCAATGTGAACTGTGTTTGCATGTGATCAGGGGTGTATTCATGCAGCCAATTCTGTTGTAAAACGTTTCTTAAAGGGAAGCAAATGGTGAAACAGGGGAATAACATAACTGAATTTGTAGTAGCCTAACTCTATCTATGTTACATTGAGCTGGTTGAATGTAATATAAATAACCGTCATCAAATATGTTGTAATAGAAATAAGGCCATTATCATAATTTTTTTTATCGTCCTCTCATCTTAAACATCACTGACCACCACTGATTTCTTAATAATCAGAAACTTGTTTACTGACACACAAATTATTTTTATGAATACTTGGATAATAACATCAAGCTGAAAATATATTTTAAGAGGTTATGCTGGTTTCTCTTATGTTAGTTGAATGAAGCATCAGTGAACATTAATCAAATCAAAATCTAATCAAGTTTATTTTATATAGCCCTTCGTACATCAGCTAATATCTCAAAGTGCTGTACAGAAACCCAGCCTAAAACCCCAAACAGCAAGCAATGCAGGTGTAGAAGCACGGTGGCTAGGAAAAACTCCCTAGAAAGGCCAAAACCTAGGAAGAAACCTAGAGAGGAACCAGGCTATGAGGGGTGGCCAGTCCTCTTCTGGCTGTGCCGGGTGGAGATTATAACAGAACATGGCCAAAATGTTCATAAGTGACAAGCATGGTCAAATAATAATCAGGAATAAATGTCAGTTGGCTTTTCATAGCCGATCATTAAGAGTTGAAAACAGCAGGTCTGGGACAGGTAGGGGTTCCATAACCGCAGGCAGAACAGTTGAAACTGGAACAGCAGCAAGGCCAGGTGGACCTGGGACAGCAAGGAGTCATCATGCCCGGTAGTCCTGACGTATGGTCCTAGGGCTCAGGTTCTCCGAGAGAGAGAAAGAAAGAGAGAAGGAGAGAATTAGAGAGAGCATACTTAAATTCACACAGGCCACTGGATAAGACAGGAGAAGTACTCCAGATATAACCAACTGACCCTAGCCCCCCGACACATAAACTACTGCAGCATTAATATTAGACCGTAACACTGAAGGAGAGCTGTGGGACCGGGACCTCACATTCTTCAAATGAAAGGTTCACCCATTTTGATTGTTGTATTGTTTTTGTGCATCTCTGTGCGATGTTCTATCAATTCCCAGGATCATTTCATGTGTTCATGTGTATCTGAGCTTTTGGTGTTCAAGTAGGCAGAAATCTGTCCGGTATGACGTGTGATAAATTCTCTCACAACACTGGAAGTTAATAGGAATATGACTTTTAGATCGCAAAAACATCTATCATACATGTCAGATTATTCCTACCTCAAAAAATGTATTATTTAACAGAGGGTCCACCACATTTCTCCTATTTGTCTGCCTCTTCAATCCAGGGTGCATTGCATTGTGCCATTGCGAATCCACTCTGTGGCACATCGATCTGCAGGTTGAAAATGGTGCGATTGTGGACTACTAAATTGATAGTGCGGTTTGTTTAGGTGATTTTTACAGCTAACTAGCTACTTCACATGCTGATATTAACTTTGGTATTATTGTGTATAGCTACGTTTGCAGCCGACCCATGGAGCATTGCATTGTGGGTTTTGTAGTCGACTTGAGCTGCAACAGATTTCAACAATGATTTTCACATGTTGATACATACCCACCTTATATTTACAAAATGAAACATTTGTTCACACAACATTGTTCTTACATATTAGGCTTATTTAACACTAAGTTATAGGAATTAGTGGTTTTGGGTGGATTTTTCCTTTTAATGAGCACCTGGGAGAGAGCACTGGTCTTATTACTAAATTAATTCGGGGTTCTCTATCTTGTCCGCCATGTGTGAGTGTTGTGCACATATCACGTGGGAGGGGAGAGGGCACTATTTGCACTTCACAAAAACTGCTCTCGTATGCAAATGATCCAGGGGGTGGAGGAGGAGGCAGATTGGACAGCGGCATCGCTCGAGCAACAGGTGTATACACAAGGATACTGTGTTTATCAGCACAATGGCTTCAATGACTGTCCCTCAACACCTACACACACGCTCTGCAGTAAACCATCCATGTACCAAAAACCGTTGATGTCACTTGGCATATTTGCTCAAATCTTGGCATCTGCTACATGGGTAATTTGTTTCTCACCGATTGTAGTTTCAGATTGCCTGTCATTACAATTGCAGTGCACAATTTCACGTATTCAAACATTTTGTTCAACGGCAATTGGTTCGCTTAGTAGAGCATACAATTGTGTTTGTGGGTGCATTGTGGTTTTTAGTGTGATGTGTACATGGGACCCTGTGAACAGTAACTGAACAAATGATGCAGTAGAGTTGTATTAGTCATAAATGGTGTTGACTCACCAAACTTACTACCTTTACAGAAAAATATATGATCACCACTCCGTATAGCTTAGTGCAGGGTGAACATTTTTCAGAATGAATACTTGAAGTACTGTAACTTAGAGATACAAGCATAGATGTATTCTACCATGTATTTTGCTGCTGCCCCTCGACTTCGTCATCTAACTGCAAAGCTGTCACTGCATTTACATGTCACTCAAGGCAAAAGGGTAACATCTTGTACTCCCAGCTCGAGGGGACAGTTATGGTGATGAGTGAATATTCTTCCTCAGGGAGGTGTGTGGCCTCTTCAGCTAATGACAGATAGGCCATCCGTGGGCCAGACCTTCTGATCTATAGGGACTGTGTACAGCAGCGGTGTAAATTGATGTGGAGCATGCACTGCACGCCACGGCCCTGGCGAGAGGCAGCAGCCGTTTACCTGCTTCCTGGTGTTATTGGCCTGGCTAAATCTTACGCAGCTCCCACCGTCTCCTCTGTAATTGCCCTTTAGTCGGCGTTCATCCTTGCAAGTCACCCATAATTGCCGCTCAATGACGCCTCTCTGTGAGCGGTTTAGGATGATGTAGCCCTCTCTGTGAGCGGTTTAGGATGATGTAGCCCTCTCTGTACTTTTGGGGAAAACGGTTGCATTGACACAGGATGTCTCTCTCAGGGTGTTGCTGTAGAACAGTCATAAGAGAGAGTATTCACTCTGCTTTCTTCTTTTGTTTAGTCTTACTAGCTACTCTGTAGTTCTAGTGAGCGCCTTCAAGAGGTGACAGGCCTATCAGATGAATAGGATGTGTAGGAAATCTGTTTAAGGCATACAGATGAGCATCAAGCCTAACCCTCCTGCTGAGCTTTAGCACAAAGTATTGATACTGTGAAACACTCACTACTGGTGCAGTTCCATGAAAACCATTTTTGTTTTAATGCTTTTTAGGTTTGTGTCTGACTGAATGGCTAATGCAGAGATCAGTATTTCTTCAGGATGGATGCTGAAACACGAGGGTCCAGCTCATGGTTTTCACTCAATTGAATTTGCTTAGTGACTATAGCAGTGTATAGCAGGCCATTCGATCTGATGTTCAATTGTCTTTTGTCTGTCGCAGCCTTGTGTGTGATTTGCGATTGACATGCATCATAACCAGCGACTGAAGTGGAGTGCAATGCTTTCAGAGGCAGACATCCTCAGATGAAAGCCTCAGGTTTAGATCACACAGCGTTTCCTCTCCTGGCACAAAGAAGATATTAGCCTCAGTAATAGCGGCAGCACCCTTGATATTCACTCCTGCCCAACTACTTGTTGAGTTTGAATTGCTTTATTTATTTGTCTGTAAGTGGTTTCAGACCCTCTTCTGAATCTCACTGGCCTCTTCCATTAGAAAGGGGGGAAAATGTGTTTTCTTTGGCAAGATTGTCCCCCATAGTTTAACTTACCTACATACAATATGTATTGTTTCCTGCTCAATTATGACAAGACCATGCTGTCAACTCTGATGGAAGAGTTTTGACACATATGAAAAATTGGCTTTGTGTGAGAGAGTATACGCCAGCAGCCAAATGGCTAATATCAGAACCCAGAATCAAATATTGCTTGTGCGGGCCAGCTATTCACGAGACACTACCAAATGGCTACTCAAAGATACACAGTGTTCTTCATCATTGCACAATGTAGCCTAACATGGCAATAGCTTGACGATTTAAAGGCTCTTGTGCACATTTTGTCTTTACAGCTGCTGTACATCGTTGGGTGAACTTAAAGTGTTTTATTTGCTTTGCAGCCCTCATCGTTTCTCCACTAACACCTGTTGGCTTTTAAATGTAATTAGGGCATTCTAGGAAAGGGGTGCAATGTGGCCAGATCCGGTTAAGCCTCGAGGCAGGGACCTGCATTAAATTAATTAGGAAAGTTTCAAATGAAAAGGCAGGTTCCTTGGTCTACAGGATTTAGAGACAGGTAACAGGACTGACTGAACAACTGCTGTCCACACCATATTCCTGTCAGTTGCCACCAGTGTGACAAGGCCTACAGGCTATTTCTATGGTTCACACTCTATTTGTTATTTTTCTGTAGTACTGGAAATCTTTTTAAACCAAGTGTGAACATAGTCAAGATAATCAGCAGTACTGTATGATTGCACAATCGTTTGATTTCTAAATGTTTGTGCAACAGTAAAATATTTTTTGTCGTAAAAATATAAATATATTTTTTTCTGATACCTGAAACATTTTGAATGGAAGTGGAGACCATTATGAGCTGTTCTTGCCTACCGTGTCACATTGTGATAGACCCACATGTAGCTTAGGTTCTGGACTGATCTCTTTATCTCCAAATTTCACCTGAAGGTTCTTTGAAATCATCCGTCAGCTTCAAATGAATCAACTACCCTCGGCTTGTCAGCTCGTATAGATCATCTGCTTCTTCATCCCCGCCCCTAACTCGATCAGTGCCCTCCTCGAGAATTAGAACAAATGACAGCTGGGAAATTACAGTCGTTTGTCTCCGTCTCTCTGGGTTCTCTGAGAACCCTCTGTCTCCCAGACCACTTCCCCTCCTACCTATCCCATCTTCTTCCTCTCCTCCCTCAACTATCAATCTCTCATCACATTTGACCTCGCATTCAAGATCTGACAGACATCAACTTCCTCCACAATTCTATAGTTGTGTTGGTGTGTATGCCATTTTGATAGTTGGAATCGTCCCATGATGACATGGTATTATGAGAATCTGCATAGAAGAGGGGGGGACTCTACATTAGAAGCACTGCACAATAGCAGCACGTTGTCATGTTGCATTGGTCCAGGGAGATACAAAGCAGGATGCCCCGACATCACAACAGGTGCATGGTGGGATACGTGACTTGTGCTCAATGTGCTGTGACAGTGATTGAGGCATCTGGTAAACTCCAGGGGTGAAATTGGCCCGTAATTGCAGACCTTCCTTTCCCTCCGAATTAGCATGCAGTGTTTTACCGTCATCTAACCCGGAGTGTGGAGGCAGACTTCTTGTTCTGAGACAGTCTTCTCTCTTTATATACCATTTAGTACTCTGCTATAAATGGAGGCCCTCACAAGAAGCTGCGTGTTTACTTAATGTCTAGAAAGGAACTTCTTCAATTAGGTCTAATATTGTTGTATATTTGTATGCTGTAAGGGTTGCTGCTGCCGTTAACATTCTTCAATTTAACGGTTTTGTGATGGTTTAAGACAGTAGCCTAAAGGATAAGGCTTACTGCATTTTCTTCACTGTTCTGAAATCGATAGCAAACTTAGTGATGCTAAGTTGAAAGTTCTAATGTATGTTCGTTTCTCTCTGTCGTGTGTGTGTGTGTGTGTGTGTGTGTGTGTTTCAGACGGAGGTGATCAAAGGACCCTTTGGCAATGTGGGTATGACGTTCAGGCACGTCCCTGCCTGTGAGGGTGACGCAGTCCATGTCAGCATCGAGACGGTCACTCCCAACTCTCCTGCTGCCCTGGCAGACCTGCAGAGGGGCGATCGACTCATCGCCATTGGAGGTAAGACCCTAAAGCCATGCAACCTAAGTAAACCTGACTAGCATGATCTGGCAACCCTGAGAGTGTTTGAAGTGACTTAAGATCAGTAGCATACAATAACACTGGAATGCATGTTGTTTTGGTTAATAAATATGAGTTTAACATGTTATTTTTCTTCCGGGCAGGTGTCAAAGTGACATCCTCTGTCCAAGTGCCCAAACTGCTGAAGCAGGCAGGGGACAGGATGCTGGTCCTGTACGAGAGGCCTGTGCGTCACCAGAGTCCCACCGTGGGACTGGGTGCCCTCCAGGAGGGGCTGGGCCAGCTAGAGGAGCCCAGCTTCATCCCTCCCCCGGGGTGCTATGAGGAGGACCCGGCCCCCATCACCACACTCGCCGACATAGCTGACAGCAAAGACATGGACTGTGAGTTTGAAGACTCGACTGTGGACCCCAAGCCTAACCCCCTTAGCAGTAGCGCGGAGGCCAAGGAGGATTTCCTGTCCGTAAACCAAAGCCCCAAAAGGACCGTGACCAATCTGGCCTCAAAACCCCTCGGCAGCATATCACCCATCCTCAACCGCAAAATGAACCTGGCAGGGCTTCAGTCGCCGGTCAGATCCCCACCCACACCAAAGCCCTCGCCACACAAGAGCAGTGAGCCAGGAGAGGGGCCACAGCGCCCCACTGGCCCCCCTCCACCCCCACCCACTCGCCCGCCGGTGCCCCCTAGACCCCACATTAAATTAACGTCCGCCTCTTCTGAAACACAAAGTCTGCTGGAGGGGAGCGAAGCTACCAACGGGGCTGAGAGAACTCCAGAAAAGACTCAAACACACTCCACAGGAAGCAATGGTGACAAAGGCAGTGCTGTGACGACTCCTGTGAAACAGCCCGAACCAAAGCCAGCAGTCAAGTCACCCGAACCCTGCGAAGAGCCGCCAGCGCCCCCCTCCACTCCCAGCAAGCAGGACCTGGCCAAAGACAAGGTTTCTGAGAGCTCCATCAACACCCGAGACAGCATGGAGGATCACTCAATGTGGGAGTCCTCAGAGACCATGTTCCGCAACCGGACGGCTCACTGGGGCCATGCCTCTGTGGTGTTAGAGGTGGAAAGCAACCATAAGTACCTTAACGTGGCACTGTGGTGCAAAGACCCCTTCAAGCTGGGCAGCCTGCTGTGTCTGGGCCACGTCAGCCTGACACTGGAGCACGTGGCCCTGGAGTGTCTGTCCACGTCCTCATCTGAGTACCAGAGCACCTTCAGGCTGGAAGCCCCAGAGCCCAGGGCCAGCGTCAGCCGCACCGCCCTGCGCAGCCTCAGCACCCACAAGGGCTTCAACGAGAAGCTGTGCTACGGAGACATCATCCTCAACTTCAGCTACCTGGCTGATGGAGAGTCCGAGACGTGCGGTGGGCTGGCGGAGCGGGAGAAGAAGGCCAGCATGCAGGACGAAGAGCTGAGGGAGAGGGAGAGGGAGCAGCCTTCCTCTATTCCCAGTGATGACCTGGCCTACAGCACCATGCAGCTGGTGGAGGTGCGCCACAACTTCCAGGATACCCAGTTCCAGAACCCCACCTGGTGTGAGTACTGCAAGAAGAAGGTGTGGACCAAGGCTGCCTCCCAGTGCATGATCTGTTCCTACGTCTGCCACAAGAAGTGCCAGGAGAAGTGCCTGGCCGAGCACCCTCTCTGCGTGGCCGCCACAGACCGACGCAGTGCCGACCCGGAGGCTAAGTCCACCATCAACCGCGCCACCACAGGCCTGAGCCGCCACATCATCAACACCGGCTCCCGTCTGCTCAACCTGCGCCAGGTGCCCAAGAGCCGGCTGGCAGAGCAAGCGGCTGATGTTGTGCCCGACGTGGTGCACACCCCCGACATCTCAGACAACGAGAGCAGCGATACAGAAACCTACGCTGGGGCTAGCCCCTCCAAGCATGCAGCCGGCAGCACCACCAAGCTGGTAAGGAGGGAGGGAGGACTTGATGACAGTGTATTCATCGCGGTGAAGGAGATCGGCCGGGACCTGTACCGGGGCCTTCCCACCGACGAGCGCTCGCAGAAACTGGAGCTGATGCTGGACAAGCTGCAGCAGGAGATTGACCAGGAGCTGGAGCACAACAACGCCCTGATGCAGGAGGAGAGGGAGACTGGGGACGCCCGGAGGAAGGCTCTGATCACGGCCGCCCTGACCAAGTCTGGGGAGAGGCTCCAGGCTCTCACCCTGCTCATGATCCACTACCGGGCAGGCATCGAGGATCTGGAGTCTGTGGATAGTGCCGGCACCTCCCCCTCGGAGCCGCATGGCCTCCAGGCCAAGGGCGGGGCCTTGGAGGAGGCAATACTGGGGACAGAGGTTTATGACAGTGACATATGCAGCCCAATGGAGGCTCAGCTGCTGGATGACATCACAGAGGAGCAGATTTGTGTGGAGGCGCTCCACTAGAGAGGACAAGGCATGGGCTTGAGACTTAAAACAAAATGATTGGAATCCTTTTCTTTGGGGGTGGTGGGGTTTAGGTTACCTTCTGAAGATTAGCTGAAGTGGTCTGGTGAGGGTGCAATTGTTGATTTGTAAACCAATCAGTCATGCGATTCATTCTTGGTTTTTGTCCTAGTTTTCCAAAAGTCATACTTTTAAAGGGAAGCTGGAAAGCTAGATTGTGATCTGCTTCAATTGGCATTAAGAACCGTCTTCCAAGTCAATATGTAAGTGCTTGGATTCAATAAAAGTTGAAAACATACTGTACATTACTATTTCGTACTATTTTAGGTTTTGTTGACGTTAATTCATTTGTTTTCCTTACAAGGCACCTTGAAACAAAACATATTTTCTTATTGCTTGAAAATATGAGCTTAAATGTTTGTGTTCAATGTTTTAAATAGAACTGTTCGGTATTTTATCACTGCAAGTTACAGCAACCGCTTTTCAAATTTGGCATAAGATTACAATCAAAATGTGGTCACCATAGCAGGAGCTATGCAAATTGCAAATGGTTCTGTTTTTATCTAAATTGTCTTTGGGCAAGGAAATAAATATTAGTGTAAAATATATATATATATATATACATACTCACTCACTCAACCATATGGAAATGTGTTTTGTTTCAGATTATGTACTTTTCATGTCACTTATCTTCTGTTTGAGTACTTTTAATTAATGCATAATCAAGTTTTTGAGGTCACCCATGACTTTTCTCTTCTTTTTTAGTTTTTGGAGGTTCTGGAACTACAAGCTCATGTGATAATTCAATGAAATGGGCAATAATGTGGGGAAGATAGTGGTCTATCCCTGTCATCCTCGGTTTAGTGTATGTCACCGAGGCCAAACATGTTTGACTGTGTATATGACCCATTGTTTAACCAGCATATTAACTGTACATGTTATTTCTTTTTGGAACTTTTTTTCTGGGGGGAGGGATATAGTGATGTAATAGTTGTTTCTAATTTAGAAAATTAAGTTTTTTGATTAAGCACCTGTTTTGTTGTCTCGCCCCCCCATCCGAATTGTTTACTTGGATTGTTTATATGGATATAATAACCCTGAACTAAAACTCAACTCAAATATGGTGGTGGTGGTTTTATCTGATCATGTTACTTGAGACGATATGCTTGCTGTTCAAATTCTTATTGATAGATGCAAAGTATTTATGTATTTATGGCAGAAAATAATTTTATTTGGTTAATTTTGTTCTGAGTGTTGTGTAAGATACAGGAACACGTGGATTTCTTTTTGTTTTGTTGTATGTTTATCTGTCTTTGTGGTTTGGTGACGGGTGTCGGGTCTGATTTTGATAAATGCTCAGAGCAGTTAGGCTGTGATTGTGTAAAGTTCTTGGCCTTTGAAAGTTGTTCTCAATTATGGACGAATGTATGTCCATTTCTATGTATATACAGTCCAGCACAAACCCTCTACAGAAATGCAACCACTGTTGTACCCCAATACAGTGATGTCATCATGACAGGCCACAAACAAATTCCATACAAACCTATTACAACTGTTGTAAGGCACAGAAGGAAAAGCGCTGGTTTTAGGACAAGGAAAGCGTAATTCTCTTAAGGGACCCAAAGCCTCTGGATAGGATCACTACGAGGATGTCCGAATACCCATAGCTATACTCCTAAATAGTAGGCTGTTTGAGTATGCGAAAAAATACCGTTTTATAGTAGGTGAAATATTGAAAATCTAGTATACTTTAAATCCCCGGATGTCATACTCATTTCAGCTTTTTTATCTAGTAGAATTCGCTGCACACTAATTGAGGAAGAGAATTGTCTTTTCACACCCACGTTAGTTCGAGAACAACTGATAATCAGAATAAGGGGCACGCGCTACAAAAATGATTAAATGGCGGGGAACAACCTTCTCAGTATGGATGAGTAGTATGTTGATATTTGTTGCTGACTGCATACATTTGTACTCAACAGTATGTAGTACAAGTAGTACACAGTATGCAGTTTAAGTAGTAGGCAAGCCAGATTTCAACACAGCCTATGACTTCTATTCTATTCTTACCAGGCTCATTGAAATCACAGTGCGTTTCTGTGGCTGTGCTGCCATTGCTTCAGCATAGGACCAGAGATGGTGAAGTGGCCCTTTGGGTCAGACAGGAGATGGGTGAAGGGGAAAGAAAGCTAAACTAAATGCTGTGCAATAGACGTGATGCTCTTGTAGAAGCTGGCTTGGCTGCTACCTGTTGATCTCTCTTAAATTGTTGTATATTCAGATTGTCGTGCAATATTTTTGTAGGAAATGAAGACAAAAGTGATAATCAGGAAAGGATTCTTCAGTTTTCTATTTCTCGTTGTTTCTCTCCATAGAAAGCCGTATCTGACCGTTAGGTAACTTGGGACCCCTGGGCTGGAATTGAGCTCATGAGAAGAGTAAACAAAAACACATTTTGGGCTGTCATGCTACTTCTGCTACTGCTGCTGTTGTAACTCTGTACTCTCTAAACCCATTCCTACGCTCCTGATCTGTCTCTCCATACGATTCACAGTATACTAACATAGTGTCATGGCTTTCTGCTGTTTAATTTTTTTTTTTGTAAGAGGGATGTTGTACACGGTTCTAGAGATGGATCATGTGATGAAGCGCTATTGTACATGGCCTCAATAAAAAAGCTCACCTGAAGTCCATTTGAGTTCCTGTGTGTTCCTATGCTAAATACTCTTTGAATTAAGCAATACTGAACTCATTCTGAAGGTACTGTAAGACTTTAAGGTATTTTCTCAGTCAGTTTAACATTACGTTGGTCTGATGGCCTTTCTCTCACACTGGCCTGTTCTGTAGACACAGGGAAAGATAACACAAGACCGATGGCTGTCTTTTAACTGTTACGGTTCCTTGGTTGAATGGGAAATCAATGTTTATATTTGACAGTTCCTTGGTGAAATGGGAAATCATTGTTTGAGCATCTGGTATGTAATTGGAGCCCAGTGGTGAGATGGACATGATGATTAGGGTGTGTTGTCTCAAACATGGGGAACTGGTGACACCACCCCTATCCTCATAGTCTGCTCCCCCAACATCCTCATGTCTCCCACTACTGCTTCAAAGACATCAAGAATAGGTGTCATTTCTCCTCAGTCAACAACAATTAATCATACAAAAAAAAACATGTATCAAACTTAGGTTGAATGTACTGCTTTAAAAAAGAAAATGGACATCCAATGTTAACATATTCCATCCAAACACTTTTTCAGAGTATACAACATTTATTTTTGTTTCCCATCCCCACTGAGTATCAACATATATTACACAATCAGCACACTTTACAAGTAAACAACCAGTCCAGATTATAAAATGTCAACATTAGTTTTTTTGTACCAGTTAGTAAGTATTTGATATACACACAAACCAATGACATACATGTCAGAAGGCACACACACCAACATGAGCACACACACACACATTTTGTGCAAGTGTGCAATACATTTCGCATCTAAACAAATGACAAAAAAATATATTCATCTCCACAATATATAATCAATGATGTAATCTACATGACCCGACAATGTATTGCAAAATAACGACAACCTCTTAGAATAGTAGCCATCTTGACATAAGAATATTTTCATTAAGGGTGTGGTGAATTTAAATATACATTTGAGAAAATAATGCAACTAATATTAAAGTTTTCAGGTAATTATCTCTGTCAACTCCACCACAGACAATTTTGCTTATATCATTAATATACAATGAAGCTCATTTGAGTGTCCATTCAAACAGACCTGCAATCCAGAAAACCCAGAGTTCGGCAAATAACAGTCCATATACTTCAAAATGCAATCTTATTTGACATTTTGAATATGGGCCATGGTGCTTTTCTGTGGCAAGGGCATTAAAGTATTTTCAAAGATTTTTACAGATTTCCAGGATATCTAGATGTCAGATTTGCTTGAAGAACCAAATAATGGTTTGTAATAAATGCACTTTACCAAACAATTACATATATATTTGACAGTTATTAGCCGTGCTTTGTATGCCTGGCTTTTTCTGTTAGATCACCGGGATTTTGACAAAAAGCAGAATAGTGGATGAGTCAATTTTCATTTTCTGCTTCAAGACAAATAGGAGAGGAGAGGGGGTGGGGTAAAGGGGAGGGCCCCTTCATGGCCCTGTGTTGTGGATTAATACTGGTGACTGACTGCACACACAATTCATTAATGATATGTGCAGGCCAGGGCCCAGTCAGCCAATCAAATCCTCAGACTTAAGTGTGTATGTATACTTATTGATGACCCATGTTAAATCCACTTCAATCAGTTTATATGAAGGGAAGGAGACAGGTTAAATAAGGATTATTTTTTAAATCCTTGAGACATTGATTGTGTAAGTGTACCATTCAGTGGGTGAATGGGCAAGACAAAAGATTTAAGTGCCTTTGAATGGAGTATGGTAGTAGGTGCCAGGCGCACTGGTTTGTGTCAAGAACTGCAACACTGCTGGGTTTTTCACACTCAACAGTTTCCATTGTGTATCAAGGATGGCCCACCACCCAAAGGACATCCAGCCAACTTGACACAACTGTGGGAAGCATTGGAGTCAACATGGGCCAGCATCCCTGTGGAAAACTTGACACCTTGTAGAGTCCATTCCCCAACAAAATTGAGGCTATTCTGAGGGCAAAAAGGGGGGGGGTGTAACTCAATATTATGAAGGTGTTCCTAATGTTTGGTATACTCAGTGTATGTGCATGCACTGCTGGACAATAATAAACTCTTATTTCATTTTGGAAACAATGTATGCTGTGCTTTCTGTATTGTGTGTTAAGCAGCTAGAAAAAGGGTCTACTTTTTGATGACCTGGAAGTGATCAATAAATTCACAAATAATAAAGTTAATGCTCTCAAGGGATTAGTTTAACTAAGATTCAAATTGGGAAAGATTGGGACCTAAAATTGAACATTAGTGCTTGAAAATACACGGAGTATCTGCTTATTTTAGGGATTAACACTACTGGGAAAGTGTACTTAAAACACAATAATAATCAGTGCATTTATCTTTGATAAAACTTTGAGAGTTTTTTCTTACTAACAGACAACGTGACAAAACAGACTGATCACCTCAATATTCTCTCTCTGCTAAACCAACATTAACATACTAGAACTGTCCTTGGAGTTAAATGGTGTGGATATCTAGACTCTGATAAAGTGCTTATAGAATTTCTCCTCTCCTTAAGGTGATGTTTAATCAGAGACAACTGAGTAATGCTGTGTCTGTATATGTTTACTTTTCACCACCGTATATTTTATGGCTTGTAATATCAATAGGGAAGGTTAAAAAAATCTTAGTTGCACATCATCTACCTAAACATTGTATTGACACAAACACACTAAGAAAAGCCTATAAGATATGTTTCCAATTGTCTGTAAATGGAGCTGAGGGTAAACAGAAAGATACAATTCTATTATCTGTATTCAAAAATCACTCAGATATAAGTCTTACTTTTCCACACATTCAAATGGCTTTCCAAAATGTACAAATAAAAAAAGAAAAGAAAGAAAAGAAAAGCACCTTTTTTTTTCACTAAGAAAAGCACCTTTTCTTTTAGGTGGAAGGTGAAACTGAGGATGATATTGGAGTGATGCTGTGTTTTTTATGTGGTATACCATGCAAATAGCCATAAGCAGTCAACCCAGGACAGCACTGGTTTCTGGGGATATAACTTTCTATGACTTCAAAGGTTTCAGTTCAGGTATTTCCTCAATTTGAATGTCAACGTAAAAACATGTTTGTAGAATCAATGAAAAAAAGGCCAATTTCAAGGTCAAATGTAACCCATACATCAGGATTTGCCTTGTCCAAAGAAGTTAACAAATTCTCATTCCAAATGTATTGAGTAACTTGTATAGACTATGTAATACTCTATATCTAAATAATTTACCATCTCATCATAATACAATTATAATCAACAAATAGAATGACAAACACTAAAGCAGTGTCCTCATAGTGCCTTGTTCGAGATGTTGAATCTGATCCAACGTCAGTTTCTACACAGATAGAAGTAACTCTCTAAGTACCATTTTTTCCATATTTCTGTATTAGATATGTTGGTGAAGACTGTTAATGGCCAAAAGGTGAATTATTAAGACAGGTTTGTACTCCTTGCTAACCTACAGTACACAATTTGGTGATCTATAAGATCCCCCTCAGCTGAACTATCCAGTAAATATGACTCACAACGTTCTACTATTACGGCCTATGAAAACGCTGCTTTGACAAGTGTTCCACCTCCGTTGGATAAGGCTGTTGGCTAAAAATAAACACAAGCAACGTGCTTGTGACCACAGGGGGATAAGAACAGCTTTGGTTTGCTCCAGTCGTACGATCACAATGACATAGAACAGTGAAGACCGACCGCACTTGGGACATTCACATCAAATCAGCTTTGCTGTTTTTTTTTTTGTATTTTCAATTTTTATCTGTTTTTGTACAACAAAATAGATCCTCTGGAAGGTAACATACCTGTCTGGTGTCCATTACTACTCATCATACTCTGTCTCCATCTCTTCGTATTCTGTGTTCCCTTGTGTTGAGTATGAGCGGGTCTTCATTGCGCAGTTGGAGTCCATCAAGATGGCCTGAGAAGAAAACAATTGTCTAGAGTCAGAGTACAACCCAAAAAATGCACCATAAATGGAAAAAGAGAATAAAATGGTCACCAATCATTTGTTATCAAGGATAGAAGTATCAGAGGCGAAAGATGTCTCGTTTGAAAACAAAGAGCTTTGTACTGTGGTTGCATCATATACAGTCATGTGGCTTTGATGGAAGACAACTACCTAGGCCAATTTATTAGTCTGCCTCGAGAGGCATAATTCTTTGAACCTTTGTCACAATATCTAGTTACAGAGACACCCATGTGCAGTTTATAAAAGCTTTTCAAACTATGTAGATTCACCACCACCATCTACCCCCAAAATGTCCAACCAAAGGGGAAACTACCCTGAGTGTACAAAACATTAAGAACATCTTCCTAATATTGATTTGCTCCACCCCCTTCTGCCCTCAGAACAGCCTCAATTCGTCGGGCCAAGGTGTTGAAAGAGTTCCACAAGGATGCTGGCCCATGTTGACTCCAGTGCTTCCCACAGTTGTGTCAAGTTGGCTGGATGTCCTTTGGGTGGTGGACTATCCTTGATACACACAGGAAACTGTTGAGTGTGAAAAACACAATCCATGTCTCAATTGTCTCAAGACTTAAAAATCATTCTTTAACCTTTCCCGTCCCCTTCATCTACACTGCCTGAAGTGGATTTAACAGGTGACATCCATAAGGGATCATAGCTTTCACCTGGTCACTCTATGTCATGGAAAGAGTAGGTGTTCATAATATTTTGTAGACTCAGTGTATATTGTTCAAACCCTCTAACCAAGCTCAATACCCTGCTATCTGTTCATGTATGTGGTGTTTCTAAGACAGCAAACTGTAAACATACACACAATCTATCCCTCCACCATGTCCACAATCTATCCACCTATCCCTCCACCATGTGTACAATCTATCCACCTATCACTCCACCATGTGTACAATCTATCCACCTATCCCTCCACCATGTGTACAATCTATCCACCTATCCCTCCACCATGTGTACAATCTATCCACCTATCCCTCCACCATGTGTACAATCTATCCACCTATCCCTCCACCATGTGTACAATCTATCCACCTATCCCTCCATCATCTTTTCAATCTATCCACCTATCCCTCCACCATGTCCACAATCTATCCACCTATCCCTCCACCATGTGTACAATCTATCCACCTATCCCTCCACCATGTGTACAATCTATCCACTTATCCCTCCACCATGTCCACAATCTATCCACCTATCCCTCCACCATGTGTACAATCTATCCACCTCTCCTTCCACCATGTGTACAATCTATCCACCTATCCCTCCACCATGTCCACAATCCCTCCACCTATCCCTCCACCATGTGTACAATCTATCCACCTATCCCTCCACCATGTCCACAATCTATCCACCTATCCCTCCACAATGTGCACAAATAAGCTATCCTCTTCTACCTGCCCATACATACTGTAGCTTACTCATACTCTAAACCAGGGGTCTCCAACCTTTTCTAGTATGAGAGCTACTTTAGAAAAATAAAACATAGAGAGCTAGTAATGTATTTCTATTTTCCTCTCTTCTCATGTCCCCTGCAACTCTTCCCCGGAGTTCCTATAAGAGAATGTAGTGCACTATGTTTTATGTCAATATCCCTGGTAAAATAATGATTAATAAACAACTCTAAGGGGGGCCCTTTCAAATCTGAGATTTTTCAAAATATTTTTCCAAATAATTTTTTCTCTGTAAAAATGTTCCTGGTTTTCCATTTTTTTTGTTTTTCACATTCAAAATTACAATTGTTCCTGGAGAAACAATAAAATTGGATGTTCTGAGTCCATGTCTGGGTCTGGAAGAAAACTAGTAAATTTTGATTTTGTCATTCCCCTTTCATTGCGCATCTGGCCTTTTAAAACCCCAGCGTCCATCCGTAAATCTAATTTGCATAATCAAATAATCCCCATAAAATTCCATCCGTTTTAAACTAGAGATATCTGAGTTTTGGCATTGGATGCGTCTCATTCTACTCCATCAGCCTATGTAACACTTCTACATCTGCAGAGAAATGTGACAGAGCTAGAGCAGTGTTTGTCATATCATGAGACATCACAAAATCCTTTGTAACGTTTTGCTCTTCTACCCCCGCAAGCATCTCGGGACTCGTCTGAAGTCGTTACAGCCGATCTGCCAATTTCTGTCTGTAGCGTCCGAACACTTTGGGCTAGACACTAATAATACCCCTCTGCGTAAAGGTGAGACTCTTACAAACACGTACATGTTTTGCTCTAGGACACCCACAGGCCTCACAAGACTCGTCTGAAGGTCACCCGGGACCAAGTCGTAAAAATGTATGGAAGACACCTGCTCATCAAACATCTCCTTCCAATATTATGGGCATTAATATGAAGTTGGCCACCCCTTTGCTGCTATAACAGCTTCCACTCTTCTGGGAAGGCTTTCCACTAGATGTTGGAACGTTGCTGCAGGGACTTGCTTCCATTAAGCCACAAGAGAATTAGTGAGGTCGGGCACTGATGTTGGGCGATTAGGCCTGGCTCACAGTCAGCGTCCCAATTCATCCCAAACGTGCTCGATGGGGTTGAGGTCAGGGCTCTGTGCAGGCCAGTCGCGTTTTTACACACCGATCTCGACAAACCATTTGTGTATGGACCTCGCTTTGTGCACGAGGACATTGTCCTGCTGAAACAGGAAGGTGCCTTCCCCAAACTGTTGCCACAAAGTTGGCAGCACAGCACTGTGATGCTGTACCACTAAGATGTTCCTTCACTGAACCAATTTGTAAGTCGCTCTGGATAAGAGCGTCTGCTAAATGCTAAATGACTTAAATGTAAATGTAAATGTAAACTAAGTGGACTGCCCGAACCATGAAAAACTGTCCCAGACCATTTTCCCACTAAACTTTACTGGTATCTGCCAAACCCAGATTTGTCTGTCAGATGGTGAAGCGTGATTCATCACTCCAGAGAACGCGTTTCCACTGTTCCAGAGTCCGATTGTGGCGAGCTTTACACCACTCCAGCTGGCGCTTGGCATTGTGCATGGTGATCTTAGGCTTGTGTGCGGCTGCTTGGCCATGGAAACCCATTTCATGAAGCTCCCGATGAAGAGTTATTGTGCTGACGTTGCTTCAAGAGGCAGTTTGGAACTCTGTACTAAGTGTTGCAACTGAGGACAGACGATTTTTACGTGCTACGCGCTTCAGCACTCGGTGGTCTTGTTCTGTGAGCTGTTCTGTGAGCTTGTGTGGCCTACCACTTCCCGGCTGAGCTGTTGCTCCTAGACGTTTCCACTTCACAATAACAGCACTGACAGTTGTCCGAGGCAGCTCTTGCAGGGCAGAAACTTGACGAACTGACTTGTTGGAAAAGTGGCACGTTGAAAGTCACTGAGCTCTTCAGTACGGGCCATTCTACTGCCAATGTGTGTCTATGGAGATAGCATGGCTTATTGCATGGCTGCAGTGTACTCGTTTTTAAACACCTGTCAGCAACAGGTGTGGCTGAAATAGCTGAATTCACTAATTTGAAGGTGTGTCCACATACTTTTGGCTTTGTAGTGTATATGGAGTCTCTAGGTGACAAAAATAAGGGGTTACATTTTTGTTTTGTTTTTATATCCTGATCTTTTTTTATATCTGTCAGATATAGGATAGATTCTTCATGTTGTTCCATGTAGATCAAACCCCAGGCTGTAGTGACGCTGCCACACTGTGATGCAGTGCCACTGTGATGCAGTGCCAAAATGATCCTTGGTATGACCTTCTTAAAACAATTCCATACAGCTTAGTAGTACCCCCCTACCCTCCTTACACTCTTATGGTTTAATTGAGCATCTGTGAGGAATGTTCTGTCTAATGTGCCAGTCTAGAGATGGTTCTGTACTGCTGCTGCCGACTTCATGGCAAAGTTTGCAAATAACAAATAATATATACAAATTATATACTTACTCATGATTTACTTCTGCCAGGTAAGCCTACTTTGCATTTAATTCAGAAGGTTTTCTGTCCACCCACAATTGGGTTATCACATCAACTGGCTACACACAGAGGAGTGATAGACAAACGCGCCCCACAGACAGACAGGGGCAATATTGCTGGAAATGAATTGGCAGATAATGTGTTAGGCTTGGCTTTTTAAGCCATAGTGGCTAACCAGGTGTGGGATGATGTGAATGTTGTGTTGATTAGATAGTCGCTGGGAGATACTAGTGAGATTTGTTTATGACAGTTTGCGTGGAACACGTGAAAATTGCATGTACTTTCAGAATTGTTTGGCGAGCTACTCATAGGTGGGCTGTGAGCTACTGGTAGCTCGCGATCGACCTGCTGGAGATCCCCGCTCTAAACCAATTCAGTCTGGAGAACCAAAAGCAGGTGGAAGCTGGGGTGGGGGTGGCCAACAGCAGTAGAATGCATTACACAGCAATGGTAAGACTTGAACAGGCCAACTTAAATAGACAGCCAAATCTAAGAAGGCATGTGTCTCTTGATCAAAACTCTGTCTCGAGTTCCTCTCTCTCTCTGCTTCTCCTGGTAGTATTGCCTGTAAAAGACGGCAGTAGTTTGAGCCTGTGGGTATGGTAGTTCTCTCTGCATCAGACGCAGCTTTACAAGTAATTCACATTCAAATGCATACCTCTGCTGATGTGTGTGTAGTAGGTTTGCGTGTGTGTGTGCGTGCTTATGTGTGTGCATGTGTGTCTTTGTGTACATGTGTGTGCGCTTGTGCGTGTGTAGTGTAGGTGTTCAGTGTCTCACCATTTTCTCTTCCCTCCCAGGAGGACTCCTGAGGAAGTAGCAGAGGGGAGCAAAGAGGATGTCCACGATGCCGATGATGGTCATGAGCCAGGAGAACCCAATGCTCTTCGCTATGGCACCCCCAGCGGACGGACCTTCATCAGCAAAGGAAGTAAATGAGCTTATAGAGGAGTTTAATATAGAGGCCTTTTTTCCCCCATTTTGACATATCATGATAATTATCCCCATGACGGCAAATTTGCGAACTCTTACTATGCCACACCTTAAAAACATACATAAGAACGCACGGTACAAAATCAGAGAATATAAACATATGGACTACAACACTTGGCAGTTTAAAATCATTACTCTAAATACTGTATGTGTACTTAAGTGGGTCCTGTGGGTGGGATGGGGAGGGGGTTGGGGGGGATAAATGTGTATTTGAGTTATGTCTTTTGGTTTGTGCTTTTTTTGTTTGTCTTGTCAACCCCAAAATTAAAACCTGAACACAAAAAAATGATAATAAGTGTTTGATAGAAATGTTTAAAAGACAATGCTACTTGACTGGGTTATTTTCAAGCATCTGAGTTACCTAAAGCAAAGCCCATGCAGAATGCCACATCAGCAATGGCGTACACAGTGCCATAGACTGACACATGTCTCAGGTCCACTAAATAGCCCATGATTGGCATCATAGAGGAATCCACCATGCCTGACAAGAGACAAGACATTGAGAATACAGTAGTATCTGTTACAAACCAGATGCTAATTTCATAATTTCATAATAACCAGATGCTAATTTCATAAAAACAAATTGACTTACCAATTGCAAAACCAACACCGAAATTCGGAAGTATTAGTCCATAGATGTCCTTAGCAAAAGGAACCTATGACACAGGACATAGTCAAGGTAAAGAGTGGAACAGGGGTTTTATTGATCAAATGTTTACAGTGTTATCCAGAATACCATTCTTTATGTGGGACTCGAAGATATTTGTTCTCCCACACACGAACACAACTGCATAAGGCACTACAATGAAAATGGAATTGTCTGTTTCCAGAGAATGAGCTGTTTGCTGGTTGACTTCTGAGCGAACTCCCCTTCCCTAGACTCAGAATGTGATTTGGAGACTAATGAGATATAGTAGGACATTAAGACAATGGGACTGTTCCAATATTTTGAAAATGTATCATTACTTCCCCCTTTCTTCTATGTAATTCCTGATCTGACATTGGTAAAACCCTAGCTTCACCTATACCCATTGTATTGCACAAACAATCTTTAGATGGACACCCTAATACTGACGATGCCATGCCAAACAGGTAAGCACTGTGTTGAGCTGGATGCTAAATTCTAGCTGAGGAAGATGTGTCTAGCACTCACACAGAGGATGCTAACCCCCACGAGGACCATCCCGATGAGAGAGCACAGCCATCTGGGAAAGGAAGAAAGAGCAGTTCAGCGTCTGCCAATGACAACAGTCAACGTCCCTCTCCCCTCCCTCCACCGTTGTATTGTACCGCAAGGCCACACAATCTGATTTCTTAGAATATTAAACTTAAAATAAACGAATAGAGGAAGTAAATGGATCACAATCTGTTTTCTTTGAGTCAGGATTAGGACATTTTAAGAAACAAATAGGAGTTGCTTATTTCAACTTTCTAAAATAATACTGCTATGACTACAGGCAACATTTGAGTCCTGAAATACATTTATTTTCATAAAGTGTGAGTTAAAATTAAAATGATTCATATGTGACAGATCACACACTTGATCAACTGCGGAAAACAAACAAACATTAGCCAAGAGGTCATAAACTCATTGTCACACTGAGACTTCAATAAACAGCAAATACCCAACCTGCAAGAGAAATCTCATTCAGAGTTGCTCAATAGTACAGGAAACAGATACCAACGCGGGAGAAGATAAGGAGACGGAAAAACTGGAGTAATTTCCCTCCCTACCTCCCCATCTTGTGTGCGAGGACGCCAAAGATGTTGGTTCCAATAAGGTAAGAGATGCTGGCTGGCACGAAGGCAATGCCTAGCAGAGAGAAAGAGAAAGAAAGAAAGAGAGAGAGAGAGAGAGAGAGAGAGAGAGAGAGAGAGAGAGAGAGAGGGAGAGGGAGAGGGAGAGGGAGAGAGGGAGAGGGAGGGAGAGGGAGAGGGAGAGGGAGAGGGAGAGGGAGAGGGAGAGGGAGAGGGAGAGAGAGGGAGAGGGAGAGGGAGAGAGAGAGAGAGAGAGAGAGAGAGAGAGAGAGAGGGAGAGAGAGAGAGAGAGAGAGAGAGAGAGAGGGAGAGGGCAGGGTACAGAGAGGAGAGAGAGAGAGAGAGAGAGTGAGAGAGCGAGAGAGAGAGAGAGAGAGAGGAGAAAGAGAGAGCAGGTTGGAGAGAGAGAGCAGGGTAACGAGAGAGAGAGAGAGAGAGGGGAGAGAGAGAGGAGAAAGAGAGAGCAGGTTGGAGAGAGAGAGCAGGGTAACGAGAGAGAGAGAGAGAGAGAGGCCCAGATAAGCAGCCACATTATCAGCCTTCATCATAGGTCTCCAGCACATCTCCTAGACACAGTAATGAACACTCCCGCTCTACACTCGCCCTCAAATGACACCCTAATATCCTGCCCTGTCCCCCCATCTTCCTCCAGCCCCTCTCTCATCCCCCTTTATCTGTGCGAGTCCTCACAGGCAACGCCACTAATAAAATAAGTAATAATGACGGAAAAGAAAAAGAGTGATTTGGTTTCAATGGGAGGTTCAATGAGATTTTCAATGTTCACCTACATACTGTTTGAAGTTATTGCAAGTCTACAGTTATAATCCAAACCTTGAGTTGAAATGAGGACCTTTATTCTAAGTACATTCAGCGGACAGAATGGTTTCATGAGCAGCATTGTCAATAGGGGAAACAGGGTTGTCAAGAGGGACAAAAAGGAAAATAAATGTCAAAATACCTAGCTGCCATTTTCTTGGACACATGGTCTCCATCATCCAAATAGGCAACGCTGGTTCTAACATGGCGATGGCCATGTTTGCAAAACAAATGGATCCTGGAAAAGAGAATGTGATTGAGGATAAGTGGACCCTGGGCCTATTATTCTCCATCTTCACACATTTTGTGTGTCCCTATCACCCCCCCACCGCCCACCCCCCACCCCCCGTTCCTGCAGCCTCAGACATAATACCAAGTATTAGTCCACCCTGGCCTAAGGACCTGGTAATTGAAGTGGTGGGGAGGCTCACTGACACATAAATGCATTTCCCCCCAGTACTTCAGTATCACACATACTCCAACACACACAAGCAAGTGTGCAAGCAAGCACGCACACACACATACAGTCACACACCACACACATGCACGCACGTGCACATGCATGCACAAGCACACATGCACCAATGCACGTGTGAATGCACACACGAATGCAGGGACGCTCGCACTCACTCACTCACTCTATTCTAATGGAGAGATGACCCCATCTAACATGCAGCGCTCGCTCCCTCTCAACACTCTCACTGGCAATAATACTGTGTTTTCCTGGCTCAGGGCACAAATTCAACCGCTCAAATAGAATTTGATGGAACATCTGAATCAATTCTTCTTCCACCTCTTTGCTCCCACCTCTTTGCTCCCACCTCTTTGCTTAGTGTGACTGAAATGGGAAATGGCACAGCAGGTGCTTCAGAATGAAGTAATAATATTACAGTATTAATAAGTGACGCATTCTTACCTGCAGCAATGAGTATGTATGGATCTTTCATAAGACTCCATAGTGAAGACCCTTTCTGGCTCTGTAGACAGAAAAGCGACATGAAATGTAGAGCTAAACAGAGAGCCATGAGTTTCATGTCAAAACTGATTCATACAAAAAAGGCAGCCAAAATATGATCTAGGGTACGTAATTACTACAGTGCTTTTACATCATTCCACAATGATGTTTGGTTACTATCTGTGCTTATGTCAAACTGGAACACAATTGTCCGTCTCTATTCTGAGGATCCCTGCTCTTACAGTAGCGAATAGAAAATGTCCACACATAGCCAATGACTTTACTAAAGACTGGCACAGTGTTGACAACAACCTGTTATCAGTCCCTCTGACACCGTCTCTAAGCTTAATGACAGATATGTACTAATTGTGAGGATTATGTCATGACCCAGACCCATTCTACTTCCCCTTTTTAATATTCTTCAAGACATCAATTTCAAACATGAAACTATTTCAAACATAAACAACCTTCCCCTATCATCCACAACTAAACAACGTCTAAGCGCCATTGGTCTGACAATCACAGCCACCATCTAGCGCTCTGATTCAGTCTCTGCCTTCTTGGTATTCGTGGTGACTGATACACATCAGCCCCATAGACCAAAGTCATAGTGGCTGTGATAGGAATCTCTATCACAGGCACAGATCTCCTCTAACTGGAATGGTAACCCATCATACCAGAGACCCACAAATGTAGTGGTTTAAATTCAGACTGTTTTTTTGGTTGTTTTTACTCAGACACCCGCGACCCCCACTTGAGAATCGCTGGTGTAAAGCACTTTAATCATCTGGAAAAACACTGTTCGAATCCAATCCCGATCAAATCACATATAATACACTATTGATATCACAGTGATCTGGTGATTGTGAACACATTCCAACACAATTCCAATGAATTTACATCAATAATCCTAAAAAGAGCTGTCAAATCTCACCTCTGGTTCCACCTTTGAGGGCTGGAGAATGAACAGTTGCAGTGCTGTTGGGAGACAGAGTCTGAACTTAGTTAGCATCCCTAACAGGTAACTTCTGATTGGAGAAAACAGAATGTCTGCTTCATGATGGAGAGAAACATGGCCACATTACCTCCATCCAGCACAGCCAGAACAGCCAGAATGAGGAAAGGCGCCGTTTTCCCCACAAACTCATACATGACACTGCCAAATGGTGGGCCCACTGGGTGGAAGAAAGTAAAGATGGTCAATGGTTTTGGCCAAACGTAGCCTGTTACTGTAGTCTACAAAGAGCTGAAATGCATCATGAATTGTGTACATACCCAGCACGCCCATGGCCAGACCACCGAGGGCTATCCCAATGGCATTTCCCCTCTCCTCATCATCTGTGTACACACTGGCAAGCATCCCCATCCCTAGAAGAAGAACAGGACATGCAGCTACCCACTGGGCACAGACATCTAGTTTTGATTTACATTTGGTTGAGTTGTCAACTAATGTGAATTCAACATGAAATCAACAACAAATGTCACAATATCATTGGATTTAGATTTTTTTAAATTAAAAAAAACAGTATTTACTTTGATGACTTTTTGCTAATCCAATCAATTTTCCACGTTGATTCATTGTCATCACATAGATTTTTACCCGGTGGGTAAGCTCTTAGATACACAGATACATTTGACTTGGCTAAATGTATATGTTTGGTTAAAGCAGTCGGGGTATTTTATTTCTTTATAGCACACTGTAATGAAACACTGCTCTTCGTTTATCCCAGAGCTGTTCGAACAAAACAAACCAAAACCTCTGTGATTGTTTGAATAGACATTTGACAGCGCTATATTAGGAGTATTTGTCCCTCTACCACAGCACCATTCAATAACTCCACTAGAGCTGTGATAAATGATTGTTCAACTTGAGAGACATAAAGATGCATAACAAGGTAGGCCCACAGTAATGAAAATGTGAAGTTTCTGGAGAAACTGTATGTTCTTGCACATCTGTCTCAAAGTAAAGCTAATCCTGAAAGCATCCATAAATGTCAGGGGTAATGCCAAGGACCTTACCAGCCACAGAGGAGCAGGAGGAGCCCACACCCTGCAGGGATCTGGCCAGAAACAGCAGAGTGTAGCTCGATGAGAAGGCGAACACTTAACAACAACGACGACAATAGAAATTCAGACAAAAGAAAACATCAATCATGAAAAAACATTGAAACACTGTGTGAGATCTGAAAACAGGTGTGGATGTGACGGGTGTGGATGTGGGTAATACTTACTGATGGTTGACAGGAACATAATACAGAACCCGGCAAACATGGGGATCTGGTATCCTATTCTGTAAGCACATAGAGACATCCCTTCTCAATACTGTTCAATGTAATACAATACAATATAAAACAAGACACCAATAACTACATCTCTTCTAACACTAGGCAGTCTAGTTGCAGTAGTCGGGCAGAAATACTCTTTGGCCCTGTACACACTTAGGTTGTACAGCTGATGTACAATGCGTTTGCCACAATGGTTGTGATACAACTGATATTTGTGTGATACACAACTGAGAGTTGGTCTCCACAGAAATGTCTACACAACCATTGTGTGGTGTCAATGCGAAAAACTCTGTTGTATCACAATGAATTGCACATCAGTTGTTATACAACTTGAGTGTGTACTGCGGGCCTTGTTCCATGTAACTGACATGCATGACTTGCCTTGTGTTGTCCTTATCCAAGCCGAAGGTGACTAAGGGGAAATAATAGGATTCTATTGTTTGCTTCAATTACAGCATATTGTGGTGCCCAGTTGAGACGGTAAGTACTAGCCTTGATGCATTTGCCAATACTGAGCAGTGAGCACTGCTAGAGCTCACATCTTGACTGATTCCATACTTTACCCATGGGCGCATTCCATAAGAAAATAACTCACAGTAATGTCTCTGACACCTTGGTCTTTCAGAACGTGTGCTGACATACAGGTATGTCTATAAAATACTTGTTCTAGAGTATAATCGATATTGAGCAATTTTAGAACACAGCAAGTAGTTCAAAACAATAACTACAAGTGCTTGTAAAGCCCTACAAGCAGGGATCCTTACGGAATGCATGCTACGTGCATGCAGGGAAGCATAAATCCAACACAAATCACTAAACAGGAATTTAGCTACATGGGAGCAGGATGGATTAGATCTAACTACATAACATTTGGTCTCAAAATAGCAATATAATGTAATATAATGTATATAAATGTTATCATTTTTTGATTTTCCTCCCTGTCACTTGAAACGAGTCTGTTACTGATCTTTCGTTCCATGAATACTGTGATTTTACTTAGATAAATACATAAATATGATTAAATAATGACCTTTGACTGAGTACCCAAACTCAGGGTAAGCTTAGTCACCATTCAGCTCTGGGCTAGCAGGAAGCCACTGTGACCTGGCAGGCACCCACACTGCATGTGGCTATGAACTGAACTGGGAAGATACACACACTGGTCCAGCTTGCCTGCCTGCTGTCATCTCATTTTAGTGTAATTCAAAACTACTTGTTTTAATTATTAGTCATATCAAGTCATAACTGTATGAAACAACCACTTTATACTCCCGAGTGGCGCAGTGGTCTAAGGCACTGCATTTCAGTGCTAGAGGTGTCACTACAGACCCTGGTTTGATCCCGGCTGTATCACAACCGGCTGTGATCGGGAGTCCCGTAGGGTGGCGTACAATTGGCCCAGCATCGTCCGGGTTAGGCGAGGGTTAAGCCATCATTGTAAAATAAGAATTTGTTCTTAACTGACTTGCCTAGTTAAAGAAAGGTTAAATAAATATAAATGAGTGCCAGCAGTGAATCATTTTAAATGCTAAAACGTTTACATTTTTGTCATTTAGCAGACGCTCTTATCCAGAGCAACTTACAGGAGTAATTAAGGTTAAGTGACTTGCTCTAGGGCACACTGATGGATTTTTCACCTAGCCAGCTTTGGGATTCAAACTACCAACCGCTTACTGGCCCAATGCACTTAACTGCTAGGCTACCTGCCGCCGCTCTTCATACACAAGGGAAACATAAATAGACATGTCTTATGAAACCAGAATTATATGACTATACAGCTAAGCTAGTTGCCATGCAAACCAGTTCACAGCTGGCATTCAATTTAAAATAATCTAGAAATAAGCATAAAACTATTGTATTTGAAAAAGAGTGAGTAACAGAAAACACACCAGTGTGGACATGGGGAAATGTGACGGTTAGAAGCTTTCATTCACCCACCTGTTGGTGAGAGGGCCAATGAAGGGGTTGGTGATGAGCTGTACAGTGGCCTTGGAGGCAAACAGTAGTCCCACTTTCACATTCTCATTGAGCAGCTGATCGTCTGCTTTGGGGCAGTCGGGCTGTGTGGAGTTGTGGGGTGTGAGAGCCGAGGTGGAAGAAGAGACCCCCTGCGTCTGACCCAAGGGTATGGGTGTGGAGTCCATTGGGCCTCCGCTGGTTACCCTGACAGAGTTGTCATAGAGGGACACGATGGTCTGGAAGGTTCCAGAAGGGGTGTGTGGGGAGGCCGTAGTGTGATTCTTGGCCACGTTGGCTGCTGCATCATCAATTGTGTATAGGTAGCTTGGGATGATGGGGACTACCAAGGAGAAAGGATCAGAAAAAGAGATGGGGTAAAAAGGTTCACTACATTTGTTTCAAAGGTTAAGAATAGATTGATTGGATTTCACTAATTTAGCTATAAATATTGCAGATAACACAATAATTGGCCCCATGAAGAGGGTTTTAGCCTATTACTTTCATATTATTATGTTATTATCATGTTTTTATTATATTGTAACGATATGATTATTAGGAGGTCATGACCGCCCCAATATTTGAAACAGGACAATTTGACCCCCCCAATAATATACCATGATCAGTTTAATTGTTTGGAGAAAAAAATCCCCAATCTAAAGCGCCTGGCTTTATGTGGTTTTGCACCAGAGTGCCCGCAGAGGCACCAGTTTGTGGTAAAACGGGAAAAAAAGTTGAGCACGGCTTGTAAGGAGAACGGAGAAACAAGCAATTTATCCTCTCTTTCCCTTTTCATCGGTCTGTGATGTATTACTTTGGTCTGCAGTAACTGTTCAGCAGCCTGCACTACCCGCTCTCTCTCTTTCTCTTTGTATACATGTTTCGAAAGTTTAAAATGAGTAAGACTTCATGAACATTTCATAGATGTATTCCTATGTTGTTGTGTAAATAGCAAACTAATGGTGATGAGATAATAGTGTGTAAAAATAGTTTTATACAAGTTATACGGATGCATGCAATGTTAGGTTGGCTATTGTAGCTAGGCTAACGTACGCTAAATTAGCTAAGCTAGCACCAAAGCTAGCACAGTATCTGGATCTTTTCAACTGCAGTTTCAGATGAGCAGCACTCAGTGAGTCAGTGTTCACATTTGTGAAAAAGTAGATAGTGCCTTTAATGGAGGTGCCAACACCAAAGAGGATAAAAGTGCTGTACATTAGTTTATTTTTGGGAGTGCAAAAGACTATGTAAATGAATAAATGGCTACATAGCTAGCTAGCTAACTACACTGTACAATTCCTAATAGACTGGTGCCCAAGTGCTATAAAAAATGTGGTTGCCCACATTCTGATTTAATTTGGTTGTCATGGCAGGGGTCAGAGACAGGTAGTATAGAGAGAGGGAGAGAGAGAGCACCAGATTGAACCATGTTGATGTCTGTCATATCCACCTGGAAAAGCTGGATACCATAGATAGGAAAACAATATGCCATAATTGTATTGCGTTCAGTGACATGCATAGAAAGGTATTTGGTGCATTTAAGTGAATTGAGACTAAAGATCTGACCCCTCTCTGTACCACTATACGCCCACCTTTGTATAAGGTTGCAACCAGTTATTGACTGTTTTTGAATGTGTGTTTTTTACTTGATGGTGAATGACAATGTTTCTATGTATTTTTGAAGTCTATTGCTTGAGCATGAGGCCATACTGATTGGGATATTTTGAAGTCTATTTCTTGAGCATGATGGCATACTCATTTATTTATTTTGAAGTCTATTGCTATAGCATTTTATTCCTTATTGAGGAGTTATATTTTGACTGTCACTGAATTATTGTATGAAATAATATTGCAATAAAATTGTGTAACCAAGTGAGAAGTTTCTGTACTCAGATTGCCTCGACTCCTTTTAAGTTAATTCAGTATTGGAAATTAGTTATTCAAGACCACGTACTAGCCAACCATGGTGAAGGGTACACAAATAGATGAATGGGTTTTGACATTTAAATGTAGTTAAAGATGGGTTTTGGTGGTGACTTTCTGAACTGTTAAGAGTAACAACACAGTTAAAAGTAATATTGGTATTTCAGTTGTGATTGATGTATATTGACCAAATTATCAGGACATTTTTGGATGTATTTTCCCTTAGAAATTGACCAGAAACAACCATTTCACAGCTTTTTTATATATCTTGAGGGGCATTCCCCCAGACCCACCTTGAGGGGTATTGCCACCGGAACCCATTGACTCAATATGCAACACAAAGTTATGCCCTTGCTGTATATAGATTTGCCTCCAATCACATATAGGCATATACGGCTAGCTACTCTAGAGTAATTTCTGACTGACATATTCTGACATTCTTCCAACGCGCACCTGTATCCAGTGTTCAATGGACATGTCCGGGAGACATAACCAGCGCTGAGGGTGTAATCTCGCGCGAAATAACAGCATTTACGCACACATCAATGTCATCTATAATCTATCGGATACGACTGGGAGATTCATTGGAAATGGCAGTTTTGATGCTTTCAGGTAAATCAAGTGAACTGGGGACCTTGGGACCAAAAACATATCTGTAGCGGGTCCACCATCCCGGTCCACCAGATTTTATTTAATAATTACTCTTTACTTGGCAACGTGAAAGGCAATATAAATTATGTTAAATTATGAACAATTAATCTCCTTGTGAAGCTTTACACTATAGGCTACAGCGTTTGAAAATGCCTAAAGTTGTAAGCAATTTGACGCAATCTGATAACATGACTAATCATAATGGACAGATTAAACGTTTAGGGAACAACATTGTTGCACATTGGCCGCCTACTAATATGTTATTATGGGTATAATAACATTTTAATTCATAATCTGTTTGATTTATGAAATATTTGATGCCTTCATTCTTACTCATTGTCATAGCTAATATTGGATATCGGATGACAAACCAATCAATGTCTATTTTATTTGAATTCAATTAAATGATATGACCAGGTCTATGCAAAGTTAAGAACTGAAGTAGCTTGTGTCTAATTTCGTATATTACAAAGCTTCAGGCAAGGCTAAATTATGAGCAAATCATAGGCTTTAGACTAGCCTAGTTTATTTCTTTTTTTTATTGGAAAGCAATAGCCAGGACGCTGACATGAATAACTTTTGTTCCACACCAAAAATAATAATTGAACTACTCGAAACAAAGAGGAGAATACTACCTTCTTAAAATGGAAATAACAAAACATTGCATGGTTCAAAATAATATCTGTTATGTTTCCACATTGTTTATAGGTTATTTAGGCTAGCAACGGACTCGAATTGGTTTCAGAAATGCATTTTTATGTGAACTTCAATGGGTGAAATAACAGTTGACGCAACAGGTAAGCAGTGTGAAAATACTTTATCCAAAGTTGCACCTACCGACCACCGTTAGAAGCATATTATCCAGCAGCAAGGCGATGAAAACGATGACCAGGATCAACTTCCTCGATTGTCTTTCCTCTCTCATCCATGACAATAAATTAAATTCTCTCAGTGTGTCTAATCTTCCCATTTTTAGAGTCCACAAAGGAGCAAGTGAAAAAAATATATTCGCTCTGAAAAGAACAAACGTTATGGACACCAGAGAGTGACAGTCTGGAAACAAAAAATGTAGGCTACTATAGTATATAAGCCTAATTGCAAATTGCGCACGTTAAAATGTCAATTAATAAATGTTAATTTTGTATAAATTGTAGAGATTTCACACAGGGCAATGTAAAATGCCCTTATACAGAGTGGAGTAGACTAATATAAATCGCTTATGTGCCAGTGGAATAAAGTAGAAATTGGGACATCTGCTTCAAGAGATCGTGACCTGAAATGTGTTAAAAGTGCCATAATGGTTGAAATCTTACCTTAGATGCACATTAGCAAAAATCCCTTTGCGGCGGCAAATCCGAAAGGAACGATAGATGCGGGGCGTTATAGTTACTTGAATGCTCCTTGACGTCATGCAACCTTTATCATGAACATCCTCACATACAGCATCACAGTGAGGGATACGCACAAGCAAATAACATTGAAGACTAAGTCGAAAACGTGAGACAATGTGGTAGTCGGGGTTTTGATGATGTGCATACTATGAAATTAACAAAATTGCATGTTACTTAAAGTTTTAAGTTACTTACACTTCTGAGGGATATCATTATCATTTTGAAACCAACTACAGTTTATCAGAGTAACAGTTTGATACTGACAATCTAGCATTTTGTTGACTATGTAAATCAAATACGGTTCATTCATTATCATACATAAGCAATAGCCTATATGGGTGCAGTAGGTGTGTGTGTGTGTGTGTGCGTGTTTGTGTGTGTGTGTGTGTGTGCTTGCTAGCACGCGAGCAATGTGGAACACGCTTAAAATATATTTCGCATGGGGCTGCGAACTTAAAGCTGGAGCAAGAACACACACACTTGTAACTTCCCATGTTTCAATACAGCGACAGCATCTCTACAATGTTATATAGATGCCACCGATATGGAACCCGTGAGAGCTAGGTAAAACTAGCTTCCATTTGGCAACAGTCAACCGTCACAAAACCTGTCAGGCCAACCGTCAACCCTCACAAAGCCTGCCAGACCCCATTTTTACACGGGGTTTGACCACTCCTGCCTCTTCAAAATCCCTTTTTATCAACCATGTGACTTGACCTCCTGAGCGTTCGCTCTCTGCGTTTATCAGAGACCCTTATCTTCCTATCTTTTTATGCAAGATCAGTGCAGAATCATCTCTCAATAACTAAACTCTGTCTATTTTGAAAAGGACTCATTATGAATGCTTTTGAGCACGTCATTGCAGTAAAGGGTGGCAATGGCACCACCTTGTGTTTTATGATGTCTGTTGCATCTTCATGAGACAACGCAAAACGAACACTAGCAGGCCGATGTGTTGCCATAAACGGGGAACAACCTATCTTTGCATTTCCAACTCTGTGGAGGTATAAAGATACGGCTGTAATCTGTCTAGACTTCACGCGACTGAAAGTGTAATTGCAATGAATTTTTTGGCCCTGGATTTATCCACCACTTTCATCCAGTTAAACTGAAGCAAATCTTAACCATATTGACATATTCAAACTCCTACCAGTTTCATCCACATCTAAAGGATCACCCAAGTCAGGATGTTGTCCAAGAAGGCTTGTATTATAAAGATTTAAAAAACGACCATCATGTTTCACCCACTCAATTACATAATCCTACAACCATTGTAGCCTATTACCCCCTTGACTGACCTATGAGATCTCCAGCTCATTGAGTAACCATAGCCTCCTGCCCCTTCGATTACATAGCCAACACACGTTTACCAAGAACACCTTTTCTCAACCATAAGTGAATTTGTACCTTTGTTTTTTTGTGATTTATTAGTATGTTGTTGCTGTAGGAGTAGATCCAACTATTTTATCTATTGGTTACCTCAACATGTAATGACACAGCTTTCCTGAAATGTAGTAGGCCTATGTTGTTGCTACTGGGGTTTTATGTGAAGTGGTATGTTGGTTGTGGTCTCCTGTGATTGGCCATTGACAACAAACCTCCCTTTACATTGTTCCTCAGGTTGAGTTATGGGCCCTTTTTCAGACCACTCTCTACCTTTTTTCTTTCTGTTCTTTGAGAATGTGCTGCCATACTAAAAGGATATAAGCATATCATATTTTTATCTTTGGAATATACTGTGTGAGTAATGTCTCACGATGTCTCATGTAATTTCTTTCATAAAATATTTAGACACCACACATTGACCTGAACATGTTTTAATGGTGATGTGAAAGCAGGATATACAGGTTGCTAGACAGCATAAGCTTATGCATGCAGGGTGATTAACAACAAACATGTATTTCTCATATTTCTCCACTATATTTGCATGTTAGGAGTTACTGCTGGCACATAAAAAGCACACAGCCAAAGACTACCTTAATAACAGACACCTTATCTCAATGAACACAGAAGGCAATTTGAAAAAAACGTATTGGTAGTACTTCATTTTACCGTACACACATTACCAAGTATTTATACATGATACATACACAACAATAACCATTTGGTACCAGGTACTATAGCTACTAATTGTGTTGAATTATTTTAAGTAAGCACCAGAAAGTATACATTGATAATAAATACAAGGTAAATAAATAACAGTGGTACAGTACTGTAAAAATAAACTGCTACCATATTATTTCCTATAGAGGAGGCACTGAAAAATGCAGGTGAAAGCTTTAATGTGCACAAATCTCACAACTTGAACAAAGACTCATAAACAATTCTAACCAATGCAAGAGTCATTGCAGCTTCAGTCAAATCTACCAACAGCTGATTGGGATGTCCCCATCCTAAATCAAAAGGTAGAGTTTTGGAACAACAGGTTGAACTGTAGACAACATGTATACATACCATAGATAGTATAAGTAACTTGTTGGATAAATATATCCAGACATAGAGTGCATATCTATATTCGGGCAACAGACATGTAAGATAAATCTCACATATTTAAAGTCACACAATTTTGCTTAAGCTTTGGTCACATGCACATTTTCATTTGCTCAAGCTAATGATGAGGGGTTAGCTTAAGGGTTAGCTTTGCACCCCACTGAGCTAGACACGGTTCCCAAGTCAGCCGTACAGAACTTCGTGCTTAGTGCTTTTTGGACCCACAATGGCAGGGCCTCATAACCCTAGAACTCTTGAGCCGCCCGGTGGAGGCCGAAACTCTTTTTCTCAGTCGCTCCCCAACTCCTCAAATCTCTCTACCATCCCCCCGCTGATGCAGCGCATGCACTGGCGGTAGCAGCTGACAATGCGTGACTGGCCCAGCTTGAAGGCCATGGACATGATGGCCATGCCCATGATGATGAAGACAAAAGTGAGCATGAAGTACTTGGGGTGGTTGGGCACGATGTCACCGAAGCCGATGGTGGTGAGGGTGATGAAGCAAAAGTAGTAGGCGTCAAAGGTGTTGAACTCTGTCTCCCACAGGGGCAGGATGAGGCCTCCAAACAGGATGTAGGCAAACACCACCACCAGGATGAGGAGCAGCGGCACGTTCAGCTTGTCCATATTGTCCCCGATGCCTGTGAAGTTCCAGATGGCAAAGCCCTTGGGCAACGGGGGCATGCGGTCCAGCTCAGGGCAGGAAAGGCTCCGCACCAGTGGGCCCTGCCTGTTGAAGTTCTCCCGTGCAATGATGCGGTTGAAGATCTCTGTGTTGTTTCGCAGCTGGACGGACTTGCGCTTCACAGACTGCTGGCTGTGGAGGACCTGTCGGATGTCCATGGGCTCCCGGACCACCACCTCTTGGCTGAAGGTATAGGTCCCGTCCTGGAAGCCCCCCTGGCCCCCGTGCCCTGGCTTCTCTGTGTCATGGGAGGGGGACCAGCGGCCGTATTGGGGCAACCTGCAGAAAAGACTGTGCAGGTGGCAGTAGGCCCTGGAGAGGAGCATGGCCAGGAGGTCTCCCACATCTGTGATAACCAGGAGCATGAGGGGGATACCCACCATGGCATACAGGATACAGACCACTTTACCAGGCAGGGTCACCGGATAGATCTCTCCATAACCTGAGACAAGAAGAGCAGCAGGGTATGGGATCATACAGGTAGCTTACTTATTTCCCTCTCATATCCAAATATCCCCTTTATCGACAACAATAATTTTGTGTCTAACCTCAAATTATATTGTAAAAATGTCTGCTCCTAACATACAAAAAAAGATGTGTAGAAGATTGAAAGAATATAGTTTGTCAAACATGGTTTTAGATCTATTGCTGCCATCTGTCGGTCATTTCTAATACTGGATTTGCTGATGCTTCTCTCTAAGGGCATTCAGGGACAGATAACTAACTGTATGCTCAGGCAGGGGCATCATACACCCATTATTTTATAAGGGGCATGAAGTATGTGAGGATGGAGGGGGGAGGAAGTTTAGAGCCATAATAATTATGTCTAATTCTACAGTGCATTCGGAAAGTATTCAGACCCCTTCACTTTTTGTTACACTTTTTGTTACATTACAGACTCTAAAATGGATATAATTATTTTTTCTCTCATCAATCCACACACAATACTCCATAATGACAAAGCAAAACAGGTTTTTAGAAATGTTTGCAAAAAAACGGAAATACTTTATTTACATGAGTATTTGCAATAAGGCTCGAAATTGAGCTCGGTGCATCCCGTTTCCATTGATCATCCTTGAGATGTTTTTAGAACTTGATTGGAGTCCACCTGTGGTAAATTCAATTGATTGGACATGATTTGGAAAGGCACACATCTGTCTATATAAGGTCCCACAGTTGACAGTGCATGTCCGAGCAAAAACCAGACAATGAGGTCGAAGGAACTGTCCGTAGAGCTCCGAGACAGGATTGTGTCGAGGCACAGATCTGGGGAAGGGTACTAAAAAATGTCAGCAGCATTGAAGGTCCCCAAGATCACAGTGGCCTCCATCATTCTTAAGTGGAAGAAGTTTGGAACCGCCAAGACTCTTCCAAGAGTTTGTTTAAATTATTTCATAATGGTCGCATCGCCGTTTTAAATGCGCTGTGAATTGTTATAAAACCACTTATCTATCACATGAATCATTCTATTAGGTATTTGTTGTGGAATTGTTAGATATTACTTGTTAGATATTGCTGCACTGTCGGAACTAGAAGCACAAGCATTTCGCAACACTCGCAATAAAATCTGCTAACCATGTGTATGTGACCAATAACAATTGATTTGATTTAATTCTGGCTGCATGTGTACCTCTCCCCGCCTTTAACTGGGGCTCACGTTGGCAAAACAATTCTCTGATATGATTGAGTTTATTGTGATAAATTCTAGAAGGAATTATAAAAGCAATCATTTTGCAGTTCTCACTGGAAAGTATGTTGTTAATCATTTTCTAAAGGTAATGAAATAATGGATATTATGATTGGGCACTAGTCAGCCTATCAATAGCCTTTTTGTTGCCTTACCTTTCTCTTACTGACAGTTCGAGTTGAGATGCGTTTGGAATTGGAAAGTTTACAAGGTGAATTCATTCATTTTTTTTTAATATTCTGTCTGCAGTGACTTTTGTCTGGGCTGCTTCAAAAGGGTTACACTGGAGTTTGTTTTAATAACATTACTTTATTCCAACTAGAAAATGTCTTATGAAATCATGCATTCATTGCACAATATAATGTATAAGATTGTGGTTTTGAAGATGTGTAATTTTAACATTGTGGGACTGCAGGCAGGAGCTGGATGAGATCTGGCAGGAGCAGGTCGGTGTTGGCAAAAAAAACCTGTGGGGGCGTGCACGGTACTAAAAAATCTGTTCTCCGCAGACCTCTACTACAGAGGACCACGATGTGGGTAGTGGACAAACATTGACATCTATTTGGCCAAAACAGACGTCTATAATGTGCTATACTGTACTCTAACCTACTCTACTATTCTCGACTGTACTCTACCGTACTGTGCTCTACTGTACTGTATCCTACTCTACTCTACTGTACTCTACTCTACTCTACTCTACTGTACTCTACAGACCAAGACCACTAGATCAAGAGTTCATGGGCCCTTTCTTCAATTGTTAGAAACGCAAGAAGAGTAAACTCGAGCACAGAACAGTAGAGAACATTACAGTAGGATACATTATAACAGAGCACAGTAACTTGTCATGGTCTCAACTCACTGGATCTGGGTCTGAATCTTGGGACCGATGTCCTGGTATGAATCTTGGTCTTGGCTCCTAGATATTACCTTAGTCTTTGGTTTACGAGCTATACGCAACCCAATTTGAAATAGACAATGCTCTCTGATCATTGGCTGATCACTCCCAACCCATAGGAATCCCCACCCAGTTGACTACTTTTAAATGGCGGAAGCCCTCAATGGCAATGTCTATATCAAAACAAGTTATTTCCATATATAGTATAGCGGTATAGTCTTTTGACCATACAGACATACACTACCGTTCAAAAGTTTGGGGTCACTTAGAAATGTCCTTGTTTTTGAAAAAAACATCAAATTGATCAGGAATACAGTATATACATTGTTAATGTTGTAAATGACTATTGTAGCTGGAAACGTTAGGTTTTTTATGGAATATCTACATAGGCGTACAGAGGCCTATTATCAGCAACCATCACTCCTGTGTTCCAATGGCACGTTGTGTTAGCTAGTGCAAGTTTATCATTTTAAAAGGCTAATTGATCATTAGAAAGCCCTTTTGCAATTAGGTTAGCACAGCTGAAAATGGTCATGCTGACTACAGAAGCAATACAACTGGCCTTCTTTAGACTAGTTGAGTATCTGGAGCATCAGATTTGTGGGTTCGTTACAGGCTCAAAATGGCCAGAAACAAAGACTTTCTTCTGAAACTCAGTTTATTCTTGTTCTCAGAAATGAAGGCTATTCCATGTGAGAAATTGCCAAGAAACTGAAGATCTCATACAATTCTGTGTACTACTCCCTTCACAGAACAGCACAAACTAGCTCTAAACAGAATAGAAAGAGGAGTGGGAGTACCCGGTGCACAACTGAGCAAGAGGACAAGTACATTAGAGTGTCTAGTTTGAGAGTCCTCAACTGGCAGCTTCATTAAATAGTACCCGCAAAACACCAGTCTCAACGTCAACAGTGAAGAGGCGACTCCGGGATGCTGGCCTTCTAGGCAGAGTTCCTCTGTCCAGTGTCTGTGTTCTTTTGCCCATCTTAATATTTAATTTTTATTGGCCAGTCTGAGATATGGCTTTTTCTTTGCAACTCTGCCTAGAAGGCTAGCATCCCGGAGTCGCCTCTTCACTGTTGACGTTGAGACTGGTATTTTGCGGGTACTATTTAATGAAGCTGCCAGTTGAGGATTGTGAGGTGTCAAACTAGACACTGTAATAATAGTATGGAAATAATGTATTTTATTTTGTAAAGTGGTTTCTTGCATCAAACAACACAACAACATTTTCAGTCACCTACTTGTCTGAAGGACAAACAGGTGAATGTCAAGCCCTGCATGCTTTTTTCAAAAGTCTCATGGAATTTAGGCCTACATTGAACACCACACATTGGCTGCAACTGAAGGCTGAATGATAGAACAGCTCAAATGTTATAGGATGCATTTTCTCCATTGTTTTTTTATGGTAGGCCACTCTGGTAGGCCTACATTATGATCAAATAGCAAGAGTAGCCTATTTGGCCACTGTTAAAACTGTAACATAAAGGTGGTACAGCCTCAGTGTTCACAGTAAATGCGCGCTGGAAGTTGCACAGGATTTTCAGAACGTTCAAGTTTGCGCTCAGCAGACCTGAAATTTGCTCAGTGCCTTAGTGGCATTTTGCCTTAGTTAAACCAAGGGGCCAGGGTGCCTGTCTAGAAGGACAGCTTCGACTGCTCCTACAGTTTTTCTTCGGTACTGCAGTTTAACTGATGCTTGGCCCAGAAAGACAATTTTCATACATGGCTACATAGAGAAGTCAGATTAGAAAATTCCTATTAAGACACTTTAGTCATCACCTTTGTGAATTATCCTAATAATTGTCGCTGAGGGCAATACATTTTTTCACAGCCGAAGATATTAAAATTGTACATTCATTCAATGTCTGCCATGTTCTATGTCACGTATACTCCCTCTCCGGCCTCTAGGTCATCAGGCTGCTGATTATCACCATCGCCTCGCGCACCTGTGCCTCTTGACAATCACCTGGATTCCATCACCTCCTTGATTATTTTCCCTATATCTGTCACTCTCCTTGGTTCTTTCCTCAGGTGCAATTGACTCTGTTTTCATGTCGGTGTGTTGTTTGTGTTTCTTACTTACTGTTTCATTTATTTATTCAAACACTCTTTAAAACTTGCTTCCCGACTCTCATGCGCGCTCGTTGTAGAATAACGCCTCACCCAAGGGAAGTATCAGGGAGTGTTTTTTAAATTTCACTTTTTGTGTCAGAGTAATGACTTCGGGTCCGGGAACTGCTACAAGCTCTCATGCCTCAACCAGATTTCCAGGATTCCCTGCCTCAGCCGGCTCCCCTGCCTCAGCCGGCTCGTCGGGCTCCCCTGCCTCAGCCGGCTCGTCGGGCTCCCCTGCCTCAGCCGGCTCCCCTGCCTCAGCCGGCTCGTCGGGCTCCACTGCCTCCGCCGGCTCGTCGGGCTTTCATGCCTTAGCCGGATCGCCAGGCTCCCCTGCCTGTCACGCCAGCCTCAGCTGGCGTGACAGTTTCTGCCTCCGTTTCTGCCTCCGCTTTCATGCCTCCGCTGGATCGACAGGCTCCCGTGCTTCCACCGGCTTGTCAGGTTCTCATGCCTCAACCGGATCCCCAGGCTCCCCTGCCTCAACCGATCTGTCAGGTTCCCGCGCCCCAGCTGACTCGACAGGTTCCCGAGCCTCAGCTGGCGTGACAGTTTCTGGCGCATCAGCAGGGGTGACCGGTACGCTCCTGATCCCCGGGTCCGTCCCCTTTGACGGCATCCTGCAGATGGAGCCGCGCGTCGGGGAGGAGGTACTGTCATGTATACTCCCTCTCCGACCTCCAGGTCATCAGGCTGTTAATTATCCCGCACACCTATCACCATCGTCTCGCGCACCTGCGCTTCTTGACAATCACCTGGACTCCATCACCTCCTTGATTATTTTCCCTATATCTGTCACTGCCCTTGGTTCTTTCCTCAGGTGTTATAGACTCTGTTTTCATGCCGGTGCGTTTGTGTTTCGTGTTCATTGCTTCTTTTATTTATTAAAACACTCACTCCCTGAACTTGCTTCCCGACTCTCAGCGCGCTCGTTATATTTTGGGATTACGTAAGGATGTCGTTGCTGCTCCCGCTGCTTCCTGTGCACACTGAGTGCTAGTTGTGCATGTGATGTTGGTCGGTATAAACCGGATGCAACCCGGATATAGAAGGTCCATGAATTAGCATATGTGAACGTGAGTAGATTACCTTGAAAACAAATGTCCTGGATGCAGTCTCCAGTTCTTACTATACCTCAATGAGCTAAACATGAGCACAATTCCTGCCTGCATTTTAAGCCCTGCATACCCAAACTCGTGATTTGTTGGGAGAGTTGTGTGTCTGAAAAGGACCCTACCCTGATTTTTTTTTTCTCCCTTTCGGAATGTCAGAGAGAAGGCGACATCCTCCCCAGACCTTGTGCCGTTGCCTAACTTAAGATACTCCAAGGTCTGGGATATCCAAGACTATTGAGAGAGTGTCCCTGGTAATGATGGTTACATGATGTAACAGTGAAGCTTCATAAGAGTGACTATAGACACAAGTCATAGCATTAACAACAAATGTATAATAACAATGTCATACAAGCTCAATCATTTACAATTTGACGACAAAGGGATAAAGAGGAAAAATAGTTGAGATGAGATCCATTGTGGTTTTCTAGTAGTGACATGAGGACATATTGTGGTGATCTTGGAAATTGGAACCTAGAAAGCAATAATTATCAATAATGTGGAAAGAAGTCCGTCTTGAGACCTCTAATCTGCTTCTGGTGATGTGAAATGCATTTGAGTCTTCGAGGGACTTTCTTCAGTAATTTGTGGCCTTCCTGTTTGCCGACCAAGCTATTAGCCATTAACCCCAACATAAATGGACCGTGATAGCTATCATATATCAGACCTTAACAGACTTCCTAATGTATTTTATGAACATAAAGTGGAACATTAACAAAAAATAGAGTGCAGAGATGTCATTCAAAATGGGATTCTGATGTAATATTACTTGGTTTGGAGTGTTTTGGAGTGTTTTCTAACATGTTTTAGCAACATTTGCATAATGCCTTGTAGTCAATGGCAAGTGATGACAATTGTCTATGTAATGAAACAAAATATGGGGATCAACTACAATCACAGAAAGAGTGAAAAGAAGCTTACATGTAAAAACGTGTGAACTTCCCCTGCAGGTACTACCACAACATTAGAAAAAAAATGGAATATAGCAACCTCTCCCATTTCACTTTCCGATATATGATCGGTAAATGTTTGGTTCAATACAGCATGGCTCACTAGAAAATCATCCTGTTGAATGGTCTATGGCTTGCCAACTGTATAGAGGATGGCCCTAAAATTGTCAAAAACTCCAGCTACCCAAGTTATAGACTGTTCTCTCTGCTCCCATATGGCAAATGGTACTGATGTACCAAGTCTGGAACCAGCAGGACCGTGAACAGCGTCTACCCCCAAGCCATGAGACTGATAAATATTTAGTTAAATAATTAACCAAATAGCTACCCGGACTATCTTCATAGAACCTTTTTGACTCATCACATACACTGCTGCTACTGTTTACTATCTGTCACTTTATTCCTAGTTAAATCAAAATCAAATCAAATCAACATTTATTTGTCACGTGCGCCGAATACAAATGCTTACTTACAGGCTCTAACCAATAGTGCAAAAAAGGTATTAGGTGAACAATAAGTGGGTAAAGAAATAAAACAACAGTAAAAAGACAGGCTATATACAGTAGCGAGGCTATAAAAGTAGCAAGGCTACATACAGACACCGGTTAGTCAGGCTGATTGAGATAGTATGTACATGTAAATATGGTTAAAGTGACTATTCATATAAGATGAACAGAGAGTAGCAGTAGCGTAAAAGAGGGGTTGTTATATGCACATACTGTATCTACATGTACCTCATTTACCTCGTACCCCTGCACATTGACCCATGTATTTAGCCAAGTTATCGTTGCTCTCTATTATTACAGTTTTACTTTTCATTATTTCTCTATTTTCTTTCTCTCTGCATTGTTGGGAAGGGCCCGTAAGTAAGCATTTCACAGTTAGTCCACACCTGTTGTTTACGAAGCATGTGACGAATACATACACTGCTCAAAAAAATAAAGGGAACACTTAAACAACACAATGTAACTCCAAGTCAATCACACTTCTGTGAAATCAAACTGTCCACTTAGGAAGCAACACTGATTGACAATAAATTTCACATGCTGTTGTGCAAATGGAATAGACAAAATGTGGAAATTATAGGCAATTAGCAAGACACCCCCAAAAAAGGAGTGATTCTGCAGGTGGTGATCACAGACCACTTCTCAGTTCCTATGCTTCCTGGCTGATGTTTTGGTCACTTTTGAATGCTGGCGGTGCTCTCACTCTAGTGGTAGCATGAGACGGAGTCTACAACCCACACAAGTGGCTCAGGTAGTGCAGTTCATCCAGGATGGCACATCAATGCGAGCTGTGGCAAAAAGGTTTGCTGTGTCTGTCAGCGTAGTGTCCAGAGCATGGAGGCGCTACCAGGAGACAGGCCAGTACATCAGGAGACGTGGAGGAGGCCGTAGGAGGGCAACAACCCAGCAGCAGGACCGTTGTAGACTCCGTCTCATGCTACCATTAGAGTGAGAGCACCGCCAGCATTAAAAGTGACCAAAACATCAGCCAGGAAGCATAGGAACTGAGAAGTGGTCTGTGGTCACCACCTGCAGAATCACTCCTTTTTTGGGGGTGTCTTGCTAATTGCCTATAATTTCCACCTTTTGTCTATTCCATTTGCACAACAGCATGTGAAATTTATTGTCAATCAGTGTTGCTTCCTAAGTGGACAGTTTGATTTCACAGAAGTGTGATTGACTTGGAGTTACATTGTGTTGTTTAAGTGTTCCCTTTATTTTTTTGAGCAGTGTATTTGATTTGATACACTAAAAGTTTCGAGATTCAGAACAATGCTGAACAAGAACTACATAATATGCATGTGTGAAAAACTGTCTGCAAATGCAGTTGATGGGAATGGTCCATTAGCAATCACGGCTAGGCACTAATGCTGAAGCTGTGGCTTGAAATGGCTGTTGAGTGAAGTCAAGACTGGGGGTGAGGCCAAGTCAATGATCTATGTTCTTCACTAAAGGAGCGTTGAAAGAGAAGGCTAACCAATATCTTATCTTGTTACTTTAACCACTGGACATACATTACATTGTCCTCACACTCCCTCAAGATGGTAGTAGTTGTATAGTCAATGACCACATATATCATTGACAGTTCATATTATGTATATAGGCACATCTTAAGACACAAATACTCTTGTATTAATCTTATGGGCACAGACTCTGATTTCAATATGACATCACCATCTTAAGGTGCAATCAAAGCAGCGGTTTTGTCCCTGGTGGTGATCATCGCAATCAGAGAGGGTCTGAGCCCAGCGTGAACCTGCACCACAGGGACTGACACATGAAAAGAGCACAGAACATGGCAACCCCCCCCCCCCCCCCCCATTCTTTGCTGCAGCTGTCTGCAGATGAGAACCACAAGGTGCTTGCAAGAATGAATGCAGAGCACAGTCAACAGTTTTTTTTAGTCTGTAAGTTTTATAAAGTGTAAGAGTAACATAATAACATAGTTACATCACTAACACAGTCTTCTGCCATTTAACTCATTTGGTTTTGAATACTGCCATTATAGCTCATTCCTGTTGTCCCCGGAAAGGCTAATTTATTTGACATTAATGCAGTCATTTTAAACTCAATTTAAAAAATGGTTTCCTCTGGAAAAATAATTGTATGGGAGGTGGTTAAGAAACCAAATTTGTTTAATTTAGGGAACGCGGTAAACTACTCTATGTATATCGACATTGCATGTGCTACTAGATACAAGTATGTCAATGTCAACCATTGTTTTAACAATTCATTTGACAAAGGATAAGGGTTAGATGGATATGAATTCATACTACAGTCCAGACTTTAAAAAAAATATGTTTACACATCGATCTGTTAATACTACTGATAACTTTGTCCATGAAATGCTCTGATGTAACATGCACAAATGTGTAATGTGTATTCCACAGTATTTACATTTAATGACAAACTATTTATCAGTGAGGTATGGTAGGAGTCAAATCAGCTATGGTAGGAATTACAGATAGACAAATCCCCAAAATATCAAATTTTCAATCCCTGTTGGCCAAACCCGTTGTTTCATGGTTGACTGCTGTTTGATGGAGAGCGGATCCACTCTCGTTTACAGCCTGATAACATCAGTTCACTCAGTGAGCATGGCACACAGCACACTAAGACCAAAGTTCATCAAGCCTGAGGCAAACAACAGGATTTAATGTGGTGGACATTTCAGTGACTAAAGAGATGAGAGACAGTGTCTTATTTGTAAAAAGATTGTAATGATATTGTACTAATACATCATGCCTGGTGTTCCATATCCATTGATATTTATTTCAGGTGGGCTTCATTTTGACAGGAAAGCCATTGTTGCATAGAGGCAATCTATATCAGTGGTGCCCATGCATAACAATCCATAACCAGGCATAACAATTGAGAGTATCTATCTATATTGTCCCAATGAGGCTATACATTTACAAAGAGAATCAAATGAGCCAAAAAAATTAGCAAATGGTCTGCCACACCAGCACAATTATATTTCAGTATACTGTAATGTGCTGTCTTAATTAGGCCTATTTTGTGTTTGTTTTGCATGTCTTTTAACTTAAGACGAAACTTAACTTAAAAGTTGGTAATTTAGATGACTTACCCACGGTTGTGAATACAGTACAACAGAAGAACAGGGATCCATAGAATGTCCATCGCTCTGGACGTTGAAGCCATATGGACTTGAACCCCCCGTTGATTTCATTCTCTAGTTCTTTCACCGAATGTTGTTCTTGAGAAGAATTGCTGGACAAATTACCTGTAAATAAAATTGAATTATTTGAATGAAGTTAGCCGTAAACATTTTTGAACACATTTACAACACATAAAAAAAATGTAATGTAAAAATCCTATTTTTACCCCATCTATAAAGACGGTAGCCCTATATTATAACAATAATAATAATAAACATAGATCTAGCTTTCTGGCCTTTTTATGCTGAGTTTCTGTATAGCACTTCGTGACATCGGCTGATGTAAAAAGGGCTTTATAAATACATTTGATTGATTGATTGATTGATTTACTTTACCTGGATAATTCTGAATTCTGCGCAACAGTTTACCCAAAAACTCATGATATTCCCCTTCTGCTTGGTACCCACTCCCTCCCTCAATGCACCAGAATAGCACCGCTCCCAAGGCGGCATATCCGACGAGTAAAAGTATGAGAAAAACGTGAGGAAACAGCTTCCATAGCTTTGAAGCACACTTTTTGGAATTCTCTATCGAACTTCGTGTTTTACCCACTGCCAACGACATCTTGCAGTCTCTGAAGAGCTATTGGAACGCGATGCCAAATTCTCTCTCCATGGCAAGGCTGTCAAGACCGTCCGACGGCGAGAAGCGCAGAATGATATGTGCCCGCCACCCCCCCGCATTAAGCTAACACCAAATCGAAGTCCCCCAGGAGACAAGTGCTATTGACTTCATCTCTCAGGTAGGCTATTTTGAAACTCCACAAAAGAGGACATTTATTCGTTTTGTACTTGATTCCACATTAAAGCCTCCTAAACTGGATAATGCAATTGCCATTTTAATCAGTAAACACAATTTGATCTTGCCGTTCGACTTTTTGAGCATTGAGCAACAGGTGTTATTTAGCTAGCCCCATATGAATGCCGCTGTTGTTTCAGAAGAACAATTGGAGCTTGTCAAATTCCATCCAGTAAAACAGACAATTCCCTACAAGGCACAGCGACAAAACTGCCTTAAAAACATCCTACAAACATTACAACAAACTTCTGCTGCCATGAATCACAATGGAAATCATTGGGTAAATTATGACCATTGCCTAAAACATTGGCTAAATAGGCCTACTGCTTTACTTAGTTGTCATATTACGTGTTTAGGCTAGGATCTTAATTTGAACCAGTTTGCTACAGCAGGAAAATTAATTATTATGTGGATTATAATTAATGAACATTTTTGTAGTGTTGATACCAGATGAGGCTGGTGGGAGTAAATCAGTGGAATTGTACAAGCACATCAAACACATTGAAACAATGTGTTTGTTGACTCCATTTCATTGATTCCATTCCAGCCACTACAATCAGCCTGTATAGCTCCTCCCACCAGCCTCTGGTTGATACATTTTGTTTAAGGGAAAATTAAGTCTGAAATTTAAAAGCGGAAATTGCAAACTTCAGAAGCCTTTTTAAACCCCAGATATACTACAAGTTTTACATTTCCTGCAACGCAGATATGTTCTGCAACAGAGTGATCAAATTAAGTTCCTACATCTGTATAAAGAGCCTTCTGTGAAGCAAGAAATATACTCTAAATGTTTGTATTTAGCTTTCAATTGATCCTGTCCTGTTTAATCCAACAAATCACGATAAAAGGTGCACAGTGTCAGATGGTCCATTCAAAGTCTTTTGAGACTGTTGCCAAGATCCGAAAGGACTGCATGGATGGGTGTTTGTTTTAAGGTTTTAAGCAAGGTGCTTCATCATGTGAGCATGGTTCACCGAAACACAAGTAACGAAACTAACCTACCAGAAGGTTGTCCAATTTTGTGAGACAGGCAATGAAGAACCTTCTATGGGTAGAAACCTTTGTTGCTGCCCTATGCGGGGATGAGTGAGTGAGTATAAGGTAGGAGCCAACAAAGGGTTTATTCTCAGACTAGTTTTTTCTTATTCTTCATATTACGTTGTATATTGTAGGAGATAGGCGCAGGAATACGAAATAGGGGGATTTTATTTCTCTACCCAAAATAGAGTACGTCATGAACATGACAGGGACGAAGCCCAAAACAAACACGTGTATACAGTTGAAGTATGAAATGTACATACCCTTAGGTTGGAGTCATTAAAACTCCTTTTTTAACCACTCCACAAATTTCTTGTTAACAAACTATAGTTTTGGCAAGTCGGTAAGGACATCTACTTTGTGCATATGTAACGGATGTGAAATGGCTAGCTAGTTAGCGGGTACGCGCTAATAGCGTTTCAATTGGTTACGTCACTTGCTCTGAGACTTGAAGTAGGGTTTCCCCTTGCTCTGCAAGGGCCGCGGCTTTTGTGGAGCGATGGGTAACGACGCTTCGTGGGTGTCAGTTGTTGATGTGTGCAGAGGGTCCCTGGTTCGCGCCCGTGTCGGGGCGAGGGGACGTAAAGTTTATACTGTTAACATTGATGCTGTTGACCCGGATCACTGGTTGCTGCGGAAAAGGAGGAGGTCGAAAGGGGGGTGAGTGTAACGGATGTGAAATGGCTAGCTAGTTAGTGGGTACGCGCTAATAGCGTTTCAATTGGTTACGTCACTTGCTCTGAGACTTGAAGTAGGGTTTCCCCTTGCTCTGCAAGGGCCGCGGCTTTTGTGGAGCGATGGGTAACGACGCTTCGTGGGTGTCAGTTGTTGATGTGTGCAGAGGGTCCCTGGTTCGCGCCCGTGTCGGGGCGAGGGGACGTTTTAAAGTTATACTGTTACACATAACACAAGTAATTTTTCCAACAATTGTATACAGACAGATTTTTTCACTTATAATTAACTGAATCACAATTCCAATGGGTCAGAAGTTTACATACACTAAGTTGACTGTGCCTTTAAACAGCTTGGAAAATTCCAGAAAATTATGTCATGGCTTTAGAAGCTTCTGATAGGCTAATTGACATAATTTGAGTCAATTGGAGGTGTAACTGTGGATGTATTTCAAGGCCTTCCTTCAAACTCAGTGCCTCAAAAGAAATCAGCGAAGACCTCAGAAAAAAAACTGTAGACCTCCACCAGTCTAGTTCATCCTTGCGAGCAATTTTCAAACGCCTGAAGGTACCAGGTTCATCTGTAAAAACAATAGTACGCAAGTGTAAACACCATGGGACCACGCAGCCGTCATTCCGCTCAGGAAGGAGACACGTTCTGTCTCCTAGAGAGGAACGTACTTTGGTGTGAAAAGTGCAAAAGTATTTATATCCACAGTAAAATGAGTCCTATACTATATCGACATAACCTGAAAGGCCACTCAGCAAGGAAGAAGCTACTGCTCCAAAACCGCCATAAAAAAACTGACTATGGTTTGCAACTGCACATCGGGTCAAAGATCGTACTTTTTAGAGAAATGTCCTCTGGTCTGATGAAACAAAAATAGAACTGTTTAGCCATAATGACCATCGTTATGTTCAGAGGAAAAAGGGGGAGACTTGCAAGCCGAAGAACACCATCCCAACCGTGAAGCACGGGGTGGCAGCATCATGTTGTGAGGGTGCTTTGCTGCAGGAGGGACTGGTGCACTTCACAAAATAGATGGCATCATGAGGAAAGACAATTATGTGGATATATTGAAGCAACATCTCAAGACATCAGTCGGGAAGTTAAAGCTTGATCGCAAATGGGTCTTCCAAATGGACAATGACCCCAAGCATACTTCCAAAGTTGTGGCAAAATGGCTAAAGGACAACAAAGTCAAGGTATTGGAGTGGATATCACAAAGCCCTGACCTCAATCCTATAGAAAATTTGTGGGCAGAACTGAAAAAGCATGTGCGAGCAAGGAGGCCTACGAACCTGACTCAGTTACACCAGCTCTGTCAGGAGGAATGGGCCAAAATTCACCCAATTTATTGTGGGAAGCTTGTGGTAGGCTCCCGTAACATTTGACCCAAGTTAACCAATTTAAAGGCAATGCTACCAAATACTAATTGAGTGTATGTAAACTTCTGACCCACTGGGAGTGTGATGAAAGAAATAAAAGCTGAAATAAATAATTCTCTACTATTATTCTGACATTTCACATTCTTAAAATAAAGTGTTGATCCTAACTGACCTAAGACAGGGAATTTTAATAGGATTAAATGCCAGGAATTGTGAAAAACTGAGTTTAAATGTATTTGGCTAAGGTGTATGTAAACTTCACACTTCAACTGTATATAACACGAGGCTGTAACCCAAACCAAGCACGAGGTGGAAACCTCTAATAAATACACGGGATGAGACCTGTACTAACAATACACGTGACGAGACCCGTAGTAACAATACACGGTATCAAGAAAACCGATACAACAGAGCACAGGTACTCACAAGACTAACGGAAGTGGAACAATAATCAACAAGGACATTGGGGAACAGAGGGCACATATATACACATACTAATCAGAGGGAATGGGAAACAGTTGTGTATAATGAGACATGACAGTCTAGGGTTGGTGGTAATGATCTAGTTCAGTGACGCCTAGAAGGACGCCTAGAAGGCCCCCCCCCCCCCCCCCGCCGACGTGCAGCGGGACAACACTGGCCTCGGGGACGACCACAGGGACACGGTGCGGGTTGGTCAGGACGCCAACGGTGAAAATCCCTGGTCAGTGAAGCGCCCAGGATGTCCACCGCATGAACCCAACACCGCTCCTCTGGGCCCTTATCCCCCCCAGTTGATGAGGTACTGGAGATGCCCCGCCCAACACCTTGAATCCAGGACTTCACGGACCAAGTACGTCGGACCTCCCTCGATGTCTAGAGGAGGAGGCCAGGCGTCACTGGGTCCAGCCTCAGCAAGGGGACCAGGGTCCACTGGCCTGAGGAGAGACACATGAAAAGTCAGGTTAATGTGGTAATCAGCAGGGAGTTGCAAACGGTACGTTACCTCATTAACCCTCCTCAGGACTTTAAACGTCCCAACAAACCGCGGGCTCAGCATCCGGCAGGGCAGGCGGAGGTGCAGGTTCCCGGGTGGAGAGCCAGACCCGGTCGCCTGGAGAGAAAACAGGTGCCTCACTGCGGTGATGGTCGGTCTGTTCCTTGTGCCGACGCACGGCCCGCTGGAGAGGGCGGTACCCGGAGGTGAGACTGACCATACGCGTGAGGTGAACTGAGGGCCACGGTCTGACACAATGTCATCCAGGATCCCGTAGTAGCAGAAGACGTGCGTACAAAGAGCCTCCGCGGTTTGCATAGCCGACGGAAGCCCAGGCAGAGGAAGGAGGTGACAAGCTTTGTAAAACCTGTCCACAATGACGAGAACGGTGGTGTTCCCCTGGGAGGGGGAAGGTCAGTGACAAAGTCCACCCAGAGGTGAGACCAGGGTCGTTGTGGACCGGCAGGGGAAGGAGCTTTCCATAAGGGAGGTGTCTGGGTGTCTTAGACTGGGCACAGATGGAGCAGGAAGAGACGTAAACCCAGATGTCCCTAGCCAAGGTGGGCCACCAGTATTTCTCAGTCAGGCAGGCGATGGTACGGCCTATCCCAGGATGACCCGACACAGGCGCCATGTGCGCCCAGGTAAGGAGGCGGTCCCGCACACACGTGGGCACGTAGGCGCGGTTCTCCGGGCACTGTGCCGGTGCAGGTTCCGTACGCAGGGCCTGCCGTATGTCGGCGTCCACGTCCCACACCACTGGCGCGATGATACGGAACTGAGGGATATTCGGGGTCTCCTCTCCCTGCCTCTCCTCTGTGTCAAAAAGGCGAGACAGGACGTCCGCCTTCACATTCTTCGAGCCTGGCCTATAGGAAAGCGGGAATTGAAACCTGGCAAAGAATAGAGCCCACCTGGCCTGTCTCGGGTTTAGCCTCTTCGCTGTCCTGATGTACTACAGACTGCAGTGGTCCATCCACACCAGGAAAGGGGGTTTGGACCCCTCCAACCAGTGCCTCCACGCCTTCAGAGCCTTCTTGACCCCCAAGAGTTCCCGGTCCCCTACGTCGTGGTTCCTTTGGGCGGGGCTCAGATGCTTGGAGTAGAAGGTGCAGGGCCGCAGCTTTGGAATGGTTCCGATGCGCTGGGACAGCACTGCCCTATCTCCTACTTCGGAGGCATCCACCTCGACGATGAAGGGGAGTGAGGAGTCGGGATGTGCCAGCATGGGAGAAGTGGTGAAGCGTGCCTTCAGCGTCTCGAACGCCCTCTCCGCCTCCGCCGTCCAATGAAGCCGCTGGGGACCTCCTCTCAGCAGGGAGGTAAGAGGCGCGACCACCGTGCTGAAGCCCCAGATGAACATAATTGGCGAACCCCAGGAATCGCTGGACTGCTTTCACGGAGTCGGGGATGGGCCATGACCTGACTGCGCTGATACATTGCTCCTCCATCTCCACGTAGGCATCCGTAGCTTCTGAACGGAATGAGCAGCAGTATGGGGGGAATCCGTGACACTTTACCCCAAATGCACCCTTTTCCTGCAGTCAAATGACCAAATCACCCTTTAGTGGCCTCATGGTTGGAAAGCTATTAATCATTTTCATAGTTTCATAATTAATCAACTATTATTTGTTTAAATGCAGAAAATCCAGTGTTTCTACGTTAAATGGTTTTGTTATACTGTATTTCAGTCTTCTGTGATATATATATATATACTGTACAATGTAATATTGGGACGCAAACTAAAAATGTAATCTGACATGGTACTTTTTTTAAGCCCATAACCATGTGTGTGAGGTGTATACTTTTGTTTCAAAGTAGATTTGTTTAAGACTAAAACTACCAAGAAAGACTCTGTGTGACCTGATTTAGCCCACTGCAGTAAAAGGTTAAAGCAGAGAGTTGTAAGAAAATTGTGAGGCCTAAAAAGAAGCCTAACCTGGTCTAAGAGGTAAGTGGACAAATTTGACCATGTGAGTTCTCTGAGCCTGACCATATAGGCTACTCTCCAGGTGAATACCAAACCCTTAGAGTTTAGACCCCGTGGCACTACTTCTGCAAAACATCCTTCAGTGGGCGTACATATAGGCCTACTATACAATAATTCAGATGAGGAGTGGTCTTATTGTGAGACTTGCTGCACTATCTGTATGGTCATCACACACGTTTGAGCATCATACAATCATACAATGGTCCAATGAATAATGATCAATTGATAGGATCATACACGGACATTCTTGTAGCCTGAGACATACTGTGTCACACTACGTCTACAATCGCAATTTATCAGGCTGGTGGATAATTAAAAGTGTTTCATTTGTACTCAACAATGAATTACTTAATTATAGTGTGCATTATTCCATAGCTTGAATACTCTTAACACCGATAGCTTGTCCCTCAACCATTATCAATGACTGTTCAATATAAATCTTGTACTGTATGTTTTGTACATACTGTCCGAGCACATCCCAGTATGTGAGTAGTAAACCTGGAGAAGGCTACAAGAGCTCTTACCATATAAAACAACCTATTGTGTTAACAGTTGATGTCTGGTCAATGTTAAATTTGTAAATATTTAGCTGAAATTAAGGCTGGTATAAACAGAGATCAGTGAGTTTCAGAATCACAAGGCTCTGATAGGTGGCTTAACAGCCAAGTAAGGCGGCATTCAGGCTGCTCACATTCTTATGTCTGGAGCAGACATATACTCTCAGACAAACCTTTTATTAGTGAAGTAAGTCAGCTGTTGTTTGAATTAGGTGACGTGCTTCTTGATGTTGGATGATTGCTATAGCCTCAGCTTCTAGCCTGGTGGGGCCACAGTATTTTAAACTCTTTGTTCTTTGCCATTGTTATCACGCTTGGGTAGAACGTGTCAGGAATTGATCAAATGAGGTATACATTTGTATCAAATCAATCAAATTGTATTGGTCACATACACATGATTAGCAGATGTTATTGCGAGTGTAGCATAATGCTTGCGCTTCTAGTTCCTACAGCGCAGCAATATCTAACATGTAATCTAACAATTCCACAACAACTACCTAATACACACAAATCTAAGTAAAGGAATGGAATAAGAATATATACAGTACATATAAATATATGGATGAGCAATGGCAGAATGGCATAGGCAAGATGGTATAAAATACAGTATATACAGTGGGGAGAACAAGTATTTGATACACTGCCGATTTTGCAGGTTTTCCTACTTACAAAGCATGTAGAGGTCTGTAATTTTTATCATAGGTACACTTCAAATGTGAGAGACGGGATCTAAAACAAAAATCCAGAAAATCGCATTGTATGGTTTTTAAGTAATTAATTTGCATTTTATTGCATGACATAAGTATTTGATACATCAGAAAAGCAGAACTTAATATTTGGTACAGAAAGCTTTGTTTGCAATTACAGAGATCATACATTTCCTGTAGTTCTTGACCAGGTTTGCACACACTGCAGCAGGGATTTTGGCCCACTCCTCCATACAGACCTTCTCCAGATCCTTCAGGTTTCGGGGCTGTCGCTGGGCAATACAGACTTTCAGCTCCCTCCAAAGATTTTCTATTGGGTTCAGGTCTGGAGACTGGCTAGGCCACTCCAGGACCTTGAGATGCTTCTTACGGAGCCACTCCTTAGTTGCCCTGGCTGTGTGTTTTGGGTCGTTGTCATGCTGGAAGACCCAGCCACGACCCATCTTCAATGCTCTTACTGAGGGAAGGAGGTTGTTGGCCAAGATCTCGCGATACATGGCCGCATCCATCCTCCCCTCAATACGGTGCAGTTGTCCTGTCCCCTTTGCAGAAAAGCATCCCCAAAGAATGATGTTTCCACCTCCATGCTTCACGGTTGGGATGGTATTCTTGGGGTTGTACTCATCCTTCTTCTTCCTCCAAACACGGCGAGTGGAGTTTAGACCAAAAAGCTCTATTTTTGTCTCATCAGACCACATGACCTTCTCCCATTCCTCCTCTGGATCATCCAGATGGTCATTGGCAAACTTCAGACGGGCCTGGACATGCGCTGGCTTGAGCAGGGGGACCTTGCGTGCGCTGCAGGATTTTAATCCATGGCGGCGTAGTGTGTTACTAATGGTTTTCTTTCAGACTGTGGTCCCAGCTCTCTTCAGGTCATTGACCAGGTCCTGCCGTGTAGTTCTGTGCTGATCCCTCACCTTCCTCATGATCATTGATGCCCCACGAGGTGTGATCTTGCATGGAGCCCCAGACCGAGGGTGATTGACCGTCATCTTGAACTTCTTCCATTTTCTAATAATTGCGCCAACAGTTGTTGCCTTCTCACCAAGCTGCTTGCCTATTGTCCTGTAGCCCATCCCAGCCTTGTGCAGGTCTACAATTTTATCCCTGATGTCCTTACACAGCTCTCTGGTCTTGGCCATTGTGGAGAGGTTGGAGTCTGTTTGCTTGAGTGTGTGGACAGGTGTCTTTTATACAGGTAACGAGTTCAAACAGGTGCAGATATTTGGTAGCATTGCCTTTAAATTGTTTAACTTGGGTCAAACGTTTTGGGTAGCCTTCCACAAGCTTTCCACAATAAGTTGGGTGAATTTTGACCCATTCCTCCTGACAGAGCTGGTGTAACTGAGTAAGGTTTGTAGGCCTCTTTGCTCGCACACGCTTTTTCAGTTCTGCCCACAAATTTTCTTTAGGATTGAGGTCAGGGCTTTGTGATGGCCACTCCAATACCTTGACTTTGTTGTCTTTAAGCCATTTTGCCACAACTTTGGAAGTATGCTTGGGGTCATTGTCCATTTGGAAGACCCATTTGCAACCAAGCTTTAACTTCCTGACTGATGTCTTGAGATGTTGCTTCAATATATCCACATAATTGTCTTTCCTCATGATGCCATCTATTTTGTGAAGTGCACCAGTCCCTCCTGCAGCAAAGCACCCCCACAACATGATGCTGCCACCCAGTGCTTCACGGTTGGGATGGTGTTCTTCGGCTTGCAAGCCTCCCCCTTTTTCCTCTGAACATAACGATGGTCATTATGGCTAAACAGTTCTATTTTTGTTTCATCAGACCAGAGGACATTTCTCAAAAAAGTACGATCTTTGTCCCCATGTGCAGTTGCAAACCGTAGTCTGGCTTTTTTATGGCGGTTTTGGAGCAGTAGCTTCTTCTTTGCTAATCAGCCTTTCAGGTTATGTCGATATAGGACTGGTTTTACTGTGGATATAGATACTTTTGTACCTGTTTCCTCCAGCATCTTCAGAAGGTCCTTTGCTGTTGTTCTGGGATTGATTTGCACTTTTCGCACGAAAGTACATTAATCTCTAGGAGACAGAACGCGTCTCCTTCCTGAACGGAATGATGGCTGCGTGGTCGCATTGTGTTTATACTTGCGTACTGTTGTTTGTACAGATGAATGTGGTACCTTCAGGCATTTGGAAATTGCTCGCAAGGATGAACCAGACTGGTGGAGGTCTACAGTTTTCTTTCTGAGGTCTTCGTTGATTTCTTTTGATTTTCTAATGATGTCAAGCAAAGAGGCACTATTTGAAGGTAGGCCTTGAAATACATCCACAGGTACACCTCCAATTGACTCAAATGATGTCAATTAGCCTATCAGAAGCTTCTAAAGCCATGACATCATTTTCTGGATTTTTCCAAGCTGTTTAAAGGCACAGTCAACTTAGTGTATGTAAACTTCTGACCCATTGGAATTGTGATACACTGAATTATAAGTGAAATAATCTGTCTGTAAACAACTGTTGGGAAAATTACTTGTGTCATGCACAAAGTAGATGTCCTAACCAGCTTGCCAAAACTATAGTTTGTTAACAAGAAATTTGTGGAGTGGTTGATTAACAAGTTTTAATGACTCCAACCTAAGTGTATGTTAACTTCCGACCAACTGTATGGGATGAGTAATGCAAGATATGTAAACATTATTAAAGTGGCATAATTAAAGTGAGTAGTGATCCATTTATTAAAGTGGCCAATGATTTCACGTCTGTATGTATGCAGCAGCCTCTCTGTGCTAGTGCTGGCTATTTAACAGTCTGATGGCCTTGAGATAGAAGCTGTTTTTCAGTCTCTCGGTCTCAGCTTTGATGCACCTGTACTGACCTCGCCTTCTGGATGGTAGGGGGGTGAACAAGCAGTGGCTCGGGTGGTTGTTGTCCTTGATGATCTTTTTGGCCTTCCTGTGACATCGGGTGCAGTAGGTGTCCTGGAGGGCAGGTAGTTTGCCCCCGGTCATGCGTTGTGCAGACCGCACCACCCTCTGGAGAGCTTTGTGGTTGTGGGCAGTGCAGTTACCATACCAGGCAGTGATACAGCCCGACAGGATGCTCTCAATTGTGCATCTGTAAAAGTTTGTGAGGGTTTTAGGTGACAAGCCAAATTTCTTCAGACTCCTGAGGTTGAAGAGGCGCTGTTGCGCCTTCACCACACTGTCTGAAGACAGTGTGGGTGGACCATTTCAGTTTGTCCGTGATGTGTACGCCAAGGATCTTAAAACTTTCGACCTTCTCCACTGCTGTCCCGTTGATGTGGATAGGTTGGTGCTCCCTCCCTCTGCTGTTTCCTGAAGTCCACAATCATCTCCTTTGTTTTGTTGACATTGAGTGAGAGGTTGTTTTCCTGACACCACACTCCGAGTGCCCTCACCTCCTCCCTGTAGGCTGTCTCGTCGTTGTTGGTAATCAAGCCTACTACTGTTGTGTCGTCTGCAAACTTGATGATTCAGTTGGAGATGTGCATGGCCACGCAGTCATGGGTGAACAGGGAGTACAGGAGGGGGCTGAGCATGCACCCTTGTGGTGCCCCAGTGTTGAGGATCAGCAAAGTGGAGATGTTGTTTCCCATTTTCACCACCTGGGGGCAGCCCATCAGGAAGTCCAGGACCCAATTGCACAGGGCGAGGTTCAGACACAGGGCCTCAAGCTTAATGATGAGCTTGGAGGGTCCTATGGTGTTGAATGCTGAGCTATAGTCAATGAGCAGTATTCTTACATAGGTGTTCCTCTTGTCCAGATGGGATAGGGCAGTATGCAGTGTGATGGCGATTGCATCGTCTGCGGACCTATTGGGGCGGTAAGCAAATTGAAGTGGATCTAGGTTGACAGGTAAGGTGTTGTTGATGTGATCCTTGACTAGTCTCTCAAAGCACTTCATGATGACAGAAGTGAGTGCTACGGGGCGATAGTCATTTAGTTCAGTTACCTTTACCTTCTTGGGTACAGGAACAATGGTGACCATATTGAAGCATGTGTGGACAGCAGACTGGGATAGGGAGAGATTGAATATGTCTGTGAACACACTAGCCAGCTGGTCTGCGCATGCTCTGAGGACGCGACAAGGTATGCCGTCTGGGCCGGCAGCCTTGCGAGGGTTAACACGTTTAAATGTCTTACTCACGTAGGCCACGGAGAAGGAGAGCCCACAGTCCTTGCTAGTAGGCCGCGTTGGTGGCACTGTATTATCCTAAGAGCGGGCAAATAAGGTGTTTAGCTTGTCTGGAAGCAAGACGTCGGTGTCCGTGATGTGGCTGGTTTTCGTTTTGTAGTCCGTGATTGTCTGTAGATCCTGCCACTCTGAGCCGTTGAAATGCGACTCCACTTTGCCTCTATACTGACATTTCGCTTGTTGATTGCCTTGCGGAGGGAATTTCAATTGAATCCGTTTATTTAGGTAATTTATTTTTCCATCCTCTGGACCTTGACTGAAGTATCAGCAATGTCACAAGCATTGGGCATCATGTGTTCTCACATCACCAGAGAATTGCATTTTACCACCTGCACCACTTTGAAGGAATTAACCTCTAAAGTTAGGTCAATAGCAAAAGCATTTGAAAAGCTGGAGTGCTGAAAGTATACATTTTCCATCAAGTCCATAGTTGCATTATGATGAGTTGTGTACGATTTCAATTCAATCCTTTAGATACAATGCTGTATGCTGGACCCAGTGCCATTAACACAATCTAATTCCCATATTATGAGTCTCAAGACAGAGCTCGGATCGTGAAGTTATTTCCAATGAGCCTGCTCTCTGTCTTTACCACCAAACACATAATGTTTAGAAGTCTCATTTGCTCTGGGACAGATGCCAAGCTTTCTATCATTTCGAAAGACGCCTGTGTTAAAGAACCACTTTGTAAACATTTATTTTTCCTGTGAGTGTTGCTTTGGTGTGACATTTATTTGACAGTGTTTTGAAGGTGTACTCCGTGAGGATCTCGAAGCATTAATGTGTGTGTGCAATTAGCCAATTTAAGAGTAACCATTACTAACTTATGAAAATAGCCATTCAAAGAGTTACTCTATAAACGAGGAATGCATTTACTCATATCAACTAATAGATTTTAGTCATGAATTAATTAACTTTCAAACAACAACCATATACATTGAAGACATGGTACATAACAAAGCAGAGTAAATCACTATCAAGAAATACGATTTAACGTGGTTACATGTGTCTCCAGAATAACCTCTAAGAGAAAATACTATTTGTGTATAAACACACAGAAGTTCTGTGCTAAAATGAACTCAACAAGATACAATTCATAATATGAAACATACAGTAAGGTTCATAAAGGTAGACTGTAAAAAAAGACAGTCTAGAAAAACAACCCACGGAACGTAGGAGCTCGGAAACAAGAACTCAAAGTTACAAAAAAATGCATTCTCCCCTTTAGAAACACGGCTTAGGACGCACCACCAAGAAATTGCAGTTAGAGTTGCTCCTCTAAATCTTCTCTGTATGCATGTTGTTCCCTCTCTTCCTTCATGGAGGGGCCCCTGTCAATGATATGAGTGCTGCTCATGGTGGTCTCATTCTTCCACAGGCACCTTCCTTTCGAGGACCTTCCCAAGAGCCTGGAGGATCTGCTCCTTGTTGTTCTGGATGTTGTATGAGGTAAGGTCTATCAGTGCTCGGAAGTCCTTTTCTGTGTAGGTGAGATGTTTGGTGAGGTAAGGGGAGCTGCTTGAGCTAATGTCAACATCCCCTGCCTTCATCTCCTCCTCACCCTTACGTGCCACACCTTCAGAATGAGAACATAACAATACTGTCAGCCTTAAACATTAAACGAACAAACATCAAACTATAGTTTAACCAACAATATCAACAAAGTGCAATCCACCTCTACAATCTAGTCCAATACAATACAATACAAAGGTTTAGGCCAATGATTTTTGGCCCTGATCTCTAAAGCACACAACATTGAAAATCGACAGACAGGGCGAATGGCATATTGACAGGTTGAGCCATTAGCTAGCTACAGTAGCTCATTGACTACCTCTGCTTCTTTTACAATTATGATAATCTTGACAGTGCTTACCAGGGGCCTTGAACTCTTTGAATGAGATGTTGACGAAAGGGAAGTGAAGGACTATGGGAGCCTTGGGGTTCTTCTCATCCTCAAAGACGTAGAGCTCTTTCAGGGGCTGTGCCTCCAGGCTGCTGAAGTCAATGCGGGGGAAGGGGATGCTGTGGTCTTCGCAGTAAACCTCAGTCCTCTTAAGGACCTGGTAGATCGATTAAAGAGATGTCAGTCAGACAATTCAAACACTGTGTATGGCAATTACAAGTCATATGCACCTTCTGGCCAAGTATGTGTGTGCAAACCTGCGCAAAATGTGGATCTAGCAAATTAAGTTCACTCTTGTATTATTCATAAACTCAACCCATTTACTTTGAATTGATCCTCGCACCACGAATAGTTGAGGGACATGATGACATCAACACCTCTCTCTGGTCTCAAGACAGGGGGACAGCCTGTGTTGATGGAGAACCCAGAGTCTGCCAGGTAGAGTGTGGGGTCAGCTGGAGTCAGTCTGTTGGGGAAGGCATCTGGATGCATATCTGCATCAAGATTGGGAGAAAAACTTCACAAAAATAATCTGAATCTACATGCATTAATAATACAATGCATAAATAGACTGCTGGTGCCACACACACACACACTGTATAACAGTGTTTGAGTAAATCCATGTTGAATTTGGTTTAACAGCAATAGTTCGGGTGGTTCATGCATGGCACCTTTCCAGGATGTAAACTTTCTGTTGTCTTTGTAGTTCCGGTGCAGGAAGAACCCGCGCATGAAGTTGTAGATCTGAGTGATGACTGGCCGGCTGGTAAATAAGCTGGTCAGCGATGAGGCAGTGTTAGTGATAGGCTTGAAGAGGTAGGTGTCCAGGGTGGTTGGTTCATTGTCATTTTCTTTAGAGGAAGAAGCGGAGTGGTGTCAAACATCTCAAACATTGCCACACAGAGTTTATTGTGAGTTTGGCAGAGCAGTATGTCAGCTGCAACAGTAAAATAAATAACTGAGACACTTAACATAGCGCTCCAGTCAGGTTTAGAATGGGTGACTAGCAATAGGCTGGTGCTAAATATATCAAAAACGAAAAGCATACTTTATGGGACAAATCACTTGCTCAACGCTAAACCTCGTTTAGATCAATTTTTGAATAATGTGGCTATTGAGCAAGTTGAGGAAACTAAACTGCCTGGTGTAACCCTAGATAGCAAGCTGTCATGGTTAAAACAGACTCAATGGTTGCGAAAATGGGAAGAGGTCTGTCCATGATAGGGCGTTGCTCTGCCTTCTTGACGTCTCAATAGACCAGACAGGTCCTACAGGCCCTAGTTTTGTCGCACCTGGATTACTGCCCAGCTGTGTGGTCATGTGCGGCAAAGAAGGACATATGTAAATTGCAGTTGGTCCAGAACAAAGCAGCAAGTATAGCACTTAGATGTACACGGAGGGAAAGTGTCAGTAACATGCATGTCAGTCTCTCCTGGCTCAAAGTTGAGGAGAAATTGACCGCATCACTATTGATCTTTGTCTGAGGTATTGATGTGTTGAAGGTACCGAACTGTCTGTTCAAGCAGTGGGCACACAGTTTGGACTCTCATCGGTACAGCAAAAGACAAGCAACCAGAAGAGTCTTCATAGTCCCCAGGTCCAGAACAGAGGCTGGGAAACGCACAGTATGAAATAGAGCCATTACATGGAACTCTCTGCCACCCCAGGTAACTCAAGCTAGCATTAAAATCAGTTTCAAAAACAGATAAAAGAACACCTTACTGCACAAGGAGACAGCCATTTTTACATATTTTGTATTGCAATTTGCACTGTACTATATATATATATATATTCGACATAATATTGTGTGTATGTACTGTATGTACATCATCGGATGGGGCCACAGTGTCTCCTGACCCCTCCTGTCTCAGCCTCCAGTATTTATGCTGCAGTAGTTTATGTGTTGGGGGGCTAGGGTCAGTCTGTTATATCTGGAGTATTTCTCCTGTCTTATCCGGTGTCCTGTGTGAATTTAAGTATGCTCTCTCTAATTCTCTCTTTCTTTCTTTCTTTCTTTCTTTCTCTCTCTCTCTCTCTCGGAGAACCTGAACCCTAGGACCATGCCTCAGGACTACCTGGCATGATGACTCCTTGTTGTCCCCAGTCCACCTGGCCGTGCTGCTGCTCCAGTTTCAACTGTTCTGCCTGCGGCTATGGAACCCTGACCTGTTCACTGTGATTACTATTATTTGACCATGCTGTTCATTTATGAACATTTGAACATCTTGGCCATGTTCTGTTATAATCTCCACCCGGCACAGCCAGAAGAGGACTGGCCACCCCTCATAGCCTGGTTGCTCTCTAGGTTTCTTCCTAGGTTTTGGCCTTTCTAGGGAGTTTTTCCTAGCCACCGTGCTTCTACACCTGCATTGCTTGCTGTTTGGGGTTTTAGGCTGGGTTTCTGTACAGCACTTTGATATATCAGCTGATGTAAGAAGGGCTATATAAATACATTTGATTTGTAGGCTATTTGTGACATATTTCAGTCCTTGACTAATAATGTTCTGTATTATGTAATATGTCATTTTGACCCCAAGAAGAGTAGCTAATACTTATGCAGCGGCTAATGGGATCCTAATAAATACAAAACACCAAATATACATGTTAGAGACCTATTTTGTTGACATCTTGCCCCAGCCATGTGCTCCAGGATGTCTGACCTCCAGTTGCAAAGTCCCAAAGCTGGGTCAGGTTAAGAGAGAAGACACTGCTCCAAAGACCTGTCAACACAGAGGCAAAGGTTCACACACTGTAGAAAGTATTGCATTTACATTGAAATCCATATATCATTAGTGGCAGGTATATTGTGACATACAGTTGAAGTCGGAAGTTTACATACACTTAGGTTGGAGTCATTAAAACTCGTTTTTCAATCACTCCACAAATATCTTGTTAACAAACTATAGTTTTGGCAAGTAGGTTAGAACATCTACTTTGTGCATAACGCAAGTAATTTTTCCAACAATTGATTACAGACAGATTATTTAACTTATAATTAACTGAATCACAATTCCAAGGGGTCAGAAGTTTACATACACTAAGTTGACTGTGCCTTTAAACAGCTTGGAAAATTACAGAAAATGATGTCATGGCTTTAGAAGCATCTAATAGGCTAATTGACATCATTTGAGTCAATTGGAGGTGTACCTGTGGATATATTTCAAGGGCTACCTTCAAATAGTGCCTCTTTGCTTGACATCATTAGAAAATCAAAAGAAATCAGCCAAGACCTCAGAAAAAAAACTGTAGACCTCCACCAGTCTGGTTCATCCTTGCGAGCAATTTCCAAACGCCTGAAGGTACCACGTTCATCTGTACAAACAATAGTACGCAAGTATAAACACCATTGGACCACGCAGCCGTTATTCCGCTCGGGAAGGAGATGCGTTCTGTCTCCTAGAGATGAACGTACTTTGGTGGGAAAAGTGCAAAACAATCCCAGAACAACAGCAAAGGACCTTGTGAAGATGTTGGAGGAAACAGGTACAAAAGTATCTATATCCACAGTAAAACGAGTCCTATATTGACATACCCTGAAAGGCCGCTCAGCAAGGAAGAAGCCACTGCTCCAAAACCATAATTTTAAAAAACAGACTACGGTTTGCAACTGCACATCGGGTCAAAGATCGTACTTTTTGGAGAAATGTCCTCTGGTCTGATAAAACAAAAATAGAACTGTTTGGCCATAATGACCATCGTTATGTTCGGAGCGAAAAGGGGGACGCTTGCAAGCTGAAGAACACCATCCCAACCGTGAAGCACGGGGGTAGCAGCATCATGTTGTGGGGGTGCCTTGCTGCAGGAGGGACTGGTGAAGCAACATCTCAAGACATCAGTCAGGAAGTTAAAGCTTGGTTGCAAATGGGTCTTCCAAATGGACAATGACCCCAAGCATACTTCCAAAGTTGTGGCAAAATGGCTTAAGGACAACAAAGTCAAGGTATTGGAGTGGACATCACAAAGCCCTGACCTCAATCCTATAGAAAATGTGTGGGCAGAACTGAAAAAGCGTGTGCGAGCAAGGAGGCCTACAAACCTGACTCAGTTACACCAGCTCTGTCAGGAGGAATGGGTCAAAATTCACCCAACTTATTGTGGGAAGCTTGTGGAAGGCTACCTGAAACATTTGTCCCAAGTTAAACAATTTAAAGGCAATGCTACCAAATACAAATTGAATGTATGTAAACTTCTGACCCACTGGGAAAGTGATGAAAGAAATAAAAGCTGAAATAAATCATTCTCTCTACTATTATTCTGACATTTCACATTCTTAAAATAAAGTGGTGATCATAACTGACCTAAGACATGGAATTCTTTTGAAAAACTGAGTTAAAAAATATTTGGCTAAGGTGTATGTACATTTCTGACTTCAACTGTATATCTCTCTCTCTCTCTCTGTGAAACGCATGCACACACACAAGTAAGTGTTCTCTCACCAAGCAGAGAGGCGATATGCATCTCTGGATGTTTCTTGACCAGGTGACCAAGGTAGAATTCACTCCCAAAGTCCTCCGCATGGACATAGGCCCCATACTTTTGGAAGCCCACCTCGTATGGTGTGAACTCACACCACTCTAAAAGGATAGGAATATAAAGATAAACAAATTGTTAATTTATTATTAAATGTATAGGTAATTTATACTGCAACTGCTATTGTCAATCGGTTGTAAGGCATTTTATCTATGTGTCCCCTCCCACTACAAAAACGTTTTTAGTGTATAACTGCATACATAAGGATATGTAAATAACATAAGTTAACACCATCAAAATGATGTTACAATATTCCTTGCTTCAACATGTGGACCATTGTTTGGGTTTCATTAAAATACATATCAAACATAAGTTCCTAGAACAGCTTTACCAAACTCAGTTGTGGTGCCTTTCACTCCGTCCTTCAGGTTGACAGCAGTACAGATGGGTAAAGGGTTCTGGCCCTCTGATACTGCCTTCTGCTGGTCAGACAGGGTACTGGTTTTCTTCTACAAACCCCACAGGAGAAATCAATGTTTTATACAGTATATACAACACTAATGTGGGGCGCTGTGTTGAGGCCACCGTGCCTCCATCTTGGCACTCTCCCACCATTGTAAAACATATTTTGGAAGCTATAAAAATGCATGTATTAATGTCTACATTCGTTTTTGCCACAATTATTCTATTCTGAAAGGGTTGTTTGGATCATAGATGGTGGTTGGTTGATAGCAGGGAGTTAAAGCACCACAATCCCCACATTCCATGGGTAGTGACAGCCAGGCTGAAGTAGCTGACTGGAGCACCGAGCAAGGCTTGCTGTGACATCAGAGAGACCTGGTGATAAACACTCCCAGACCCACAGTGTGGAGTGTGAGAGACTTGACTGAGAAAGCAGGTTGCCAGCCAACCCTGCACCATTCAAATAGAGAGCTGCCTCTCAATAACTAAGACTATATAGATCGCCACACAGTTACAAAGTTTAATACTAGGTCGGGTACATCTCATCTACTATCTAAGTGAAGAGCCAATTCTGCCCCTCTGTTTTTTTTCTGATTTGTTGGTTCATTTCTTTAGCGGGTGTAACAAATAGTCATGTCAGTCATGCTTTGTTTTGACAGGATTGATTTACCCATGTTTCTGGATCTGCTCGATCCTATAGTCATTGTATTGTGTTCCGTGCCTACCAGCAATCATCCTGCTATTTGATTTTACTCATTTAATCAGATTAATCTCTGGTAAACTCTAGCAATCCACATAGGCTGAAGACAGAGGTTGGTTCTTGGTTGTTAGAGTTCTCACCAATGATTTATATATACACTAGATGACTGACAGGGGGGCGCCGTGATGATACCACCGTGCCTCCATCTCGGTACTCCCCCACCGAAGTAAAAAAGTATTTTTGAAGCTATATAATGCATTTATTAATGTCTATATTTGTTTTTACCACAATTATTTTACAGACACCTTAATGTATACTTTGAAATTATATTATGTGAGCTAAATATACATTTTCCTTAAAGTATATTTTTTAGAGATTACTAATGTTACTGTACCCACCACAACAAAAAATACTTAAATACATGTAATTTTGTCCTTGAAACATTTAATTGAAATACTTTAGAATTCCATTCATTACCATTGAGGACTGCTCCTACTGGGGAGTACCAATATGGCTAACGGGTGGCTTCAAAGCCTCTCAATGGCCAATAGCGTCAGCAATCCAGGGTTTATATACATCATTGGGAGAAATCAATCTGTCAAATACGCTGCTGCAACCAAATTCGCAAAACGCATTATGTAAAGTATCATAACTCAGTGTGAAAGACATAATAGTGTGTCTGTAGAAAAAACATCTCATAGTTTCAATGTAATTAAAGGCACTATAATTACAGGCGACAAATCCATTTCTGCGGAACTTCTTCCTATTGCAGTGTGATTAGTACAGTGTGTATTGTAAAGTATGAGTGTACAGGAGGCTGCTGTACCTTCCCATGAAGGCAGTGCTCAATGACCAGACCCCACATGTCTATGAGTGACACCATATGTCCCTCCTTCTCTTTCTCTGCCATCTGGTGTTTGTAGTACTGCAGCTTCTCAGTGGTGAAGGCACTGAGGAAACACTTGGTGATTTCCTCCTCCATAGCCGAGATGGACTCATCCATATCACGCTGTGACCAATCTGCTTCCTGATACAGGGCGGCTAAGGCCCTGTTGAACAGGAATGTGTTATGTCACTTACGGTAAGTAGGAGTCTCAGTAGTATAAACTTAGTAAGTGAAGACAGGTTACAGTACTGTGGAGATTACAGAGTAAAAATATTTATACTTTTATTTTTATATGTAATATTTATAAATATTTATATGTAATATTTATAAATATTACAGAGTAAAAATTCAAAGTGACAAAATGTTGTTTCTGAGTTTTTGTTTGTTTGTTCATTCATTCATTCAGCTTATAGTATACTGCAGATTTAATTGCAATGGAGATAAATGCCATGCTCACCATGTGGAGCCTGACACACCAGTGATGTAGCTCACAGCGTCCAGTAGGCCCAATCTCTGCAGCCCCTTCAGACTGCCATACAGGCCGGTCATTGCTCTGGTCCCTCCCCCTGAGCCAACCACAGCTATAACAGGCAACTGGGGGAAGAAAGACAAACAACAACTCTGGTTGGATCTTCCATCTGTCAGTCAATCCGTTTTTTTTAATTTTTTTTATCCCCTTTTCTCCCCAATTTTCGTGGTATCCAATCGCTAGTAATTACTATCTTGTCTCATCGCTACAACTCCCGTACGGGCTCGGGAGAGACGAAGGTCGAAAGTCATGCGTCCTCCGAAGCACAACCCAACCAAGCCGCACTGCTTCTTTAACACAGCGCGCCTCCAACCCGGAAGCCAGCCGCACCAATGTGTCGGAGGAAACACCGTGCACCTGGCCCCCTTGGTTAGCACGCACTGCGCCCAGCCCGCCACAGGAGTCGCTGGAGCGCGATGAGACAAGGAAATCCCTACCGGCCAAACCCTCCCTTACCCGGACGACGCTAGCCCAATTGTGCGTCGCCCCACGGACCTCCCGGTCGCGGCCGGCTGCGACAGAGCCTGGGGGCGAACCCAGAGACTCTGGTGGCGCAGTTAGCACTCTACCAGTTAGAGAGTGTTAGCTCTAGACCACTGCGCCACCCGGGAGGCCCCCAGGTCAATCCGTTTTAACACATTCTGTTGAGACTTGTATCATAGTGACAGTGGACGACATCTGCACACCACAGTAGAAATGAACAATTTCCCCACAACAATGAGACTGAAAAAAGACAAACAAATTTGGTCAGCATCAACATTCAGTCTCCATTAGTGTTGAAATTATGGATGATAAGCAGCAATTAGTGCAGTGGGTAAATTAGTGCATAAAAATCATCACCATGTACCTTTTTAGGGTCAGGGGGAGAGGTGAGGCCCAACTCCTTTCGTAAGGCCTGACCCACTAGCACCTTTCTCTTCTTCAGGAATTCTTTTTCCTCCGGAGGGATGTCAAAATCAAGACGCACCTTAAATTCAATGTCTGGGCTGTGGATTTACAGAGGCCATACAATACACCCACCCATGCACGAACCCACACACGCACACACACACACACACACGTACACACATTAATAACAACTAAATATGCCACGTGTTTGCATTCTTCTGAATGAAATTAAGAGTTTATTTCCATCTATATCAACCAATTTGTTGTGTTTTTTCATCAGAAATGATTGCTTACGGATACCTTCATGTGTGTGTAAAATATTACTGTTCTCAGATTTTTTATGAATAGATTTTAGATGTGTTTTTTTGCAAATCCATTGTCTAGCTGGAATGGAAGGTTCGCATCCTGTATATTTATTTGACTGTGATATGTGGTTGTCTCACCTAGCTATCTTAAAATCAATGCACTTAATGTATGTCGCTCTGGATAAGAACATCTGCTAAATTACTAAAATGTCAAATGTAAATGTTTTATATACAGATATCATATTACTGTATTAAATTATTATTACAAATATATATATACAGTAGCAGTGAAAAGTTTGGACATACCTACTCATTCAAGGGTTTTTTCTTATTTTTACTATTATCTATATTGTAGAATAGTGAAGACATCAAAAATATGAAATAACACATATGGAGTCATGTAGTAACCAAAAAAGTGTTATACAAATCAAAATATATTTTAGATTTTAGATTCTTCAAAGTAGCCACCCTCTGCCTCCCTGACAGCTTTGCACACTCTTGGCATTCTCTCAACCAGCTTCACCTGGAATGGTTTCCTACAGTCTTGAAGGAGTTCCCATATATGCTGAGCACTTGTTGGCTGCTTTTCCTTCACTCTGTGGTCCAACCCATCCCAAACCATCTCAATTGGGTTGAGGTGAGGTGATTGTGGAGGCCAGGTCATCTGATGCAGCACTCCATCACTCTCCTTCTTGGTAAAATAGCCTTTACACAGCCTGGAGGTGTGTTTTGGGTCATTGTCCTGTTGAAAAACAAATGATAGTCCCACTAAGCACAAACCAGATGGGATGTCATATCGCTGCAGAATGCTGTGGTAGCCATGCTGGTTAAGTGTGCCTTGAATTCTAAACAAATCACTGACAGTGTCACCAGCAATGCACCCCCACACCATCACACCTCCTCCTCCATGCTTCACGGTGGGAACCACACATGCGGAGATCATCCATTCACCTTTTCTGTGTCTCACAATGACACAGCGGTTAGAACCAAAAATCTCAAATTTGGACTCAGTCCAAAGGACAGATTTCCACCGGTCTAAGTCCTTTGCTCGTGTTTCTTGGCCCAAGCAAGTCTCTTCTTCTTATTGGTGTCCTTTACTAGTGGTTTCTTTGCAGCAATTCGACCATGAAGGCCTGATTCATGCAGTCTACTTTGAACAGTTGATGTTGAGATATGTCTGTTACTTGAACTCTGTGAAGCATTCTTTTGTCAGCAATTTCTGAGGCTGGTAACTCTATTGAACTTATCCTCTGCAACAGAGGTAACTCTGGGTCTTCCTTTCCTGTGGCGGTCCTCATGAGAGCTAGTTTCTTAATAGCGCTTGATGGTTTTTGCGATTGCACTTGAAGAAACGTTAAAAGTTCTTGAAATGTTCCAGATTGATTGACCTTCATGTCTTAAAGTAATGATGGTCTGTCGTTTCTCTTTGCTTATTTGAGCTGTTCTTGACATAATAAGGACTTGGTCTTTTACCAAATAGGGCTATCTTCTGTATACCGGCCCTACCTTGTCACAACACAACTGATTGGCTTAAACACATTAAGAAGGAAAGAAATTCCAGAAATTAACTTTTAACAAGGCACACCTGTTAATTGAAATAAATTCCAGGTGACTACCTCATGAAGCTGGTTGACAGAATGTCAAGAGTGTGCAAAGCTGTCATCAAGGCAAATGGTGGCTTCTTTGAAGATTCTCAAACATAAAATATATTTAGATTTTTTTAACACTTTTTTGGTTACTACATGATTCCATATGTGTTATTTCATAGTTTTGATGTCTTTACTATTATTCTACAATGTAGAAAATAGTAAAAATAAAGAAAAACCCTTGAATGAGTAGCTGTGTCCAAACTTTTGACTGGTACGGTGTATATATATATACTCCCAAGTGGCGCAGCTGTTTAAGGCACAGCATTGCAGTGCTAGAGGCGTCGCTACAGACCCTGGTTCGATCCAGGGCTGTATCACAACCGGCCTTAGCTGTACTACTTATTTCTCTGTAACTGAGGCAGATATATAGCATTTGGCAAAAAACATGATTATTTGTCTCTCTAAAATGAAACCGTCAAGTGAAAGATATTAAACAAATACATGCTTGTCATTGAACAATGCCATGCCATGATTAGATAGAGAAAAAACGCACAAATCTCTTTCATAATTTCTTTAAACAATACAAGCTATTTTAATATTTCTGAAAATGGATATATAGCGTTTTGGAAAGAAACTCTTCAAATACTGATGGTTTGTTTCATAAAAAGGAAAGCACTTTTACCAGTCCTCTGTTCTCAAATGTAGATCCACCATGTCCTGTGAAGGGGGAGTGTCCATGTAAATCATATGGGCTTTATAAACATCGTTCATCAATAAGCTTTCCTTGGCACTTTATGCACACACTAGAAGGGTGCAAAGACTTAAATTAGGTCTACTGTACCTCTCCCACAGGTAAAGATACTTTGAAATCATTACTGGCTGGAAGGTGCAGAGCAGTAGATAAGCCAGTGACATTTGGATCTTCTACCTGACCCAATTTATCCTGGGGATACAAAAAATATGATTGTGGATTTTTTTTTAAATCATATGGAACTTGTATAAAGATGGGTAAGATATTGGTCAAGTGAAGGATCAGTTAACCGCACCCTCACGCAAAGCTCTGTCTCCAGGTCTCTGTTGATGTAGTAGCGCAGAGTTTTGGTCAGGTTGGATGTTTTCTCAGGAGCAAGAATCTTATGCTCTTCTGGAAAGGCCCCACGCATTTTCAGGACCACATTCTGCGCCACTGGAACAATAACAACATAGATGTGGTTGCTCAGTTCAGTGATCTATGAATATCCTGTGTAGACCGGTCTGATTATGCTCGCTCAGGCAGGCAGGCAGACAGACAGACAGACAGACAGGCAGGCAGGCAGGCAGGCAGGCAGGCAGGCAGGCAGGCAGGCAGGCAGGCAGGCAGAACATACATTGGGAGGTATTTAGAGAATAAGTGGCCCCTTATGATCACTCTACTAGATAGGACTAGACAGAGGGGAGCAACTGAGTGGACATCCCCCAGGCATGTCCTCACACTAAAACAGACAAAACTAGTTCAAACCAGAAACTGATGACTCATGATGACATTGCAAGCAACTTTGCAGCAGGGGCAGTCTTTAGACTGATATAAAATGAAAGAAGAAAGTTCTGAGTCAAGTAAAGGCCAAACTATGTTCAACAGGCACCTGGAAAAATAAGCAGACCTGATACAGTAGATAATAATTTGAATGATACTCACTGGCAGTGGTCATCAGCTTTTCTACATTCACATCCACAGTAGAGAATGGGGAGGCCTAGGACAAAGTATACTACAATAATCAGCATATAGAATAGCCTTCTGTTCGTGGTTGTGAATTATTTGCCTTAATTTTGTACAGCATTATATTACATGTACAGTTCCTTCAGATGGTATTCATACCCCTTAACATATTCCACATTTTGTTATGTTACAAATTGGGATTAAAATTAATTTAATTGTCTTTTGATCTACACCAAATACTCTGTAATGTCAAAGTGGAAGAAAAATTTTGTTTTTAAAGAATTATGAAAAAATAAAACACTATCTTGACATATCTTGATTAAATAAGTGTTGAAGTCCCTGAGTCAATACATGTTAGAATCACTTTTGGCAGTGATTACAGCTGTGTCTTTTTGTGAAAGTCTCTAAGAGTTTTGCACACCTGTATTGTACAATATTTGCCTATTATTATTTTTTAAACTCTTCAAACTCTGTCAAGTTGGTTGCTGATTATTGCTAGACAGCCATTTTCAAGTCTTGCCATATATTTTCAAGCCGATTTAAGTCACAACTGTAACTAGGCCACATTCAAGCAACTCCAGGAACATTCAAGCAACTCCAGTGTACTGTATATTTGGCCTTGATTTTAAAGTTTTTGTCCTGCTGAAAGGTGAATTTGTCTCCCATTGTCTGTTGGAAAGCAGACTGTACTTGGTTTCCTCTAGGATTTTCCCTGTGGTCAGCTCTATTCAGTTTTTTTTTAATGCCCCCCAAAAACTCTCTAGTCCTTGCTGATGACAAGTATATCCATAGCATGCTTGAAAATATGAATGTGTTGTGATGTGTTTGACCAAACATAATGCTTTGTATTCAGGACAAAAAGTTAATTTATTTGCCACACTTTAGAGCATTATTGCAAACAGGGTTTAGGTTTAGGAATAGTTGTATTATGTACACTGTATTCTTTTCACTCTGTCATTTAGGGTAGTGTTGTGAAGTAACTAAAATGTTGTTGATTCATCCTTAGTTTTCTCCTATCACAGCCACTAAACTGTTTTAAAATCACCATTGGCCTCATGATGAAATCCCTGAGCGGTTTCCTTAATCTCTGGCAACTGAGTTAGGAAGGACGCCTGTAGATTTATAGTGACTGGGTGTGTTGATACACCATCCAAAGCATATTTAATAACTTCACCATACTCAAACTGATATTTATTGTCTGCTTTTTAAAATGTTTTACCCATCTATCAATAGATTCCCTTTGTGACGCATTAGAAAACCTCCCTGGACTTTGTGGTTGAATCTGCGCTTGAAATTCACTACTTGACTGAAGGACCATAAAGATGTGTGGGGTATAGAGATGGGGTAATCATTCAATAACCATGTTAACCACCTTTATTGCACATAGAGGGAGTCCATGCTACTTATTATGTGACTTGTTAAGCTAAGTTACATTTTTACTCCTGAACTTATTTAGGTTTGCCATAACAAAAGGGTTGAATACTTATTGACTCAAGACATTTCAGCTTTTCATTTTTTATTAATTTGTCAAAATTGTGGGGCATTATGGGGTATAGTGTGTAGATCAGTGGCACAAAACCTCAATTTAATCAATTTTAAAATCCAGGCTGTAATACAACAAAATATGGAAAAAGGGGTGTGAATAATTTGTCCTGTCATTATTGACCTCATCATTATCCATCTCTGACCATCCTTGTGATGTTGACTTTGCCTTAGAATGATCAGCAAACCAAATGAATGCCCTTACCACTAGTACACCATTAGAGAGAAACTCGCCAGCAGGCTCTTTACTGCAAACAGGGAACACGAGAAACAAACTTTTTTTCAGTCATGGAAGTAGTTCCCTTACAAAAAAAGGTGTTTAAAGCAGCAATCCTTAATTGAAACATTAACAAAGCGTTCTCCCCTCCAGTTTCGGTAAAAAGCTGAGGGATGGTGCTGGAGAATTGCAACCACTCTCAAATCCATAGACTACAGAGTTCCCCAATAGGCAGCCCACTGTCCAAATTCAGCACACGGGTGATTTTATTTGTTTTGTATTCATTTTTGTTGTCGGATATAAAAGACTGTAAAATCACCAGGAAATTAAATTGCGTGATTTTATTTTCTGAAATCTGTTCCCAAGTAATAGAGAGGCATATTTGTTTGTATCTTAATGTAATTAAAGTTTGAAATTATTCAGTTTTTTAAAATGATTCTGTACAAATGATTTATAACTATGTTCCGGCACCGCGACCATCCACTCATGGAAAAATTGGGCCACGGATGAATGTACAGTTCAAGTCGGAAGTTTACATACACTTAGGTAGGAGTCATTAAAACTCGTTTTTCAAACAATGCACACATTTCTTGTTAACAAACTATAGTTTTGGCAAGTCGGTTAGGACATCTACATTGTGCATGACACAAGTAATTTTTCCAACAATTGTTTACAGACAGATTATTTCACTGTATCACAATTCCAGTGGGTCAGAAGTTTACATAGTTGACTGTGCCTTTAAACAGCTTGGAAAATTCCAGAAAATTATGTCATGGCTTTAGAAGCTTCTGATAGGCTAATTGACATCATTTGAGTCAATTGGAGGTGTACCTGTGGATGTATTTCAAGGCCTACCTTCAAACTCAGTGCCTCTTTGCTTGACATCATGGGGAAATCAAAAGAAATCAGCCAAGACCCCAGAAAAAAAAACTGTAGACCTCCACCAGTCTGGTTCATCCTTGGGAGCAATTTCCAAACGCTCTGTCGCAGCCGGCCGCAACCGGGAGGTCCGTGGGGCGACGCATAATTGGCATAGCGTCGTCCGGGTTAGGGAGGGTTTGGCCGGTAGGGATATCCTTGTCTCAGTATGTAAAAATGTAATAAAATGTATGCACTCTACTGTAAGTCGCTCTGGATAAGAGCGTCTACTAAATGACAAAAACAAAAAAAGAAAAAAAAAAAAGTACTTTTGTGCGAAAAGTGCAAATCAATTCCAGAAACACAGTAAAGGACCATGTGAAGATGCTGGAGGAAACAGGTACAAAAGTATCTATATCCACAGTAAAACGAGTCCTATATCGATATAACCTGAAAGGCCGCTCAGCAAGGAAGAAGCCACTGCTCCAAAACCGCCATAAAAAAGCCAGACTACGGTTTGCAACTGCACATGGGGTCAAAGATCGTACTTTTTGGAGAAATGTCCTCTGGTCTGATGAAACAAAAATAGAACTGTTAGGCCATAATGAGCATCTTTATGTTTGGAGGAAAAAGGGGGAGGCTTGCAAGCCGAAGAACACCATCCCAACCGTGAAGCACGGGGGTGGCAGCATCATGTTGTGGGTGTGCTTTGCTTCAGGAGGGACTGGTGCACTTCACAAAATAGATAGAATCATGAGGAAAGACAATTATGTGGATAGATTGAAGCAACATCTCAAGACATCAGTCAGGAAGTTAAAGCTTGGTTGCAAATGGGTCTTCCAAATGGACAATGACCCCAAGCATACTTCCAAAGTTGTGGCAAAATGGCTTAAGGACAACAAAGTGAAGATATTGGAGTGGCCATCACAAAGCTCTGACCTCAATCCTATAGAAAATGTGTGGTCATTTTCCTTGCTCGCACCTACAAACCTGACTCAGTTACACCAGCTCTGTCAGGAGGAATGGGCCAAAATTCATCCAACTTATTGTGGGAAGCTTGTGGAAGGCTATCCAAAACGTTTGACCCAAGTTAAACAATTTAATGGCAATGCTACCAAATACTAATTGAGTGTATGTAAACGTATGACCCACTGGTAATGTGATGAAAGAAATAAAAGCTGAAATAAATCATTCTCTCTACTATTATTCTGACGTTTCACATTATTAAAATAAAGTGGTGAAAAAGTTAAGAAACTGACATAAGACAGGGATTTTTTACTATAATTAAATGTCAGGAATTGTGAAAAACTGAGTTTAAATGTATTTGGCTAAGGTGTATGTAAACTTCCGACTTCAACTGTAATTGGGGACCCCTCGGCTATGCTATGGATGCAAGGACTGACCATCCATGACATCATAATTAGTTTTAACAATGCTTTTAGGCTACACAGCGCTTGTTTACATTTACTTTGTTTACAAACATTGGAGACAGGTAGCCTAGCGCAGGGGTCTCCAACCTTTTATAGCATGAGAGCTCCTTTTAAAAAATGAAACATGTCACGAGCTAGTCATTTCTTTCTAGCTTTCAAATAGGAACATTATTCTCCTCTCACCTGCAACTCTTCCTCGGGTCCTTAGTGTACAAGAGAAAGTAGTGCAGTAGTTGTGTTGTAGTGTTGTCTGTCAATATACCTGGTAAAATATTTTTTTCACGCAAATTCTATTTCATATTTTCCCAAATGATGTTCTTAGTTGTACTTTCCACTCTTAAAATTACAATTGTTCATAGAGAAACAATGACATTAGATGTTGTCAATGCAACATGTCAATGCTTAAATCATATATATTTTTTAATTGGTCTGGAAGAAAACAAACAAATTTAGATTTTTGAGTGTATTTCCCCTTTAATTGCGCATCTGGCCCTTTAATTGAGCGTCTAGCAAGTTAGGAATGTGCAATGTGCCGGTCTAGAGATGGTTCTGTACTGCAGCTGCTCATGGCAAAGTTTGCAAATAACAAATAATAGATACAAATGATATACTGTACTTACTCATGATATACTTCTGACAGGAAAGCCTACTTTACAATTAACATTCAATTTAAAGGTTTTGGGGAAAGTATTTGTCAACCCACAAGAAGATTATCACATCCACTAGCTACACATGGGAGTGATAAACAAACGCGGCACCACACGGACAGAGGGGCAATATTGCTGGAAATGAATTGGCTTTTTAAGCCAATAGTGGCTAACCAGGCGTGGGATAATGTCAATGTTGCGTTGATTAGATAGTCGCTAGGAGATATTTGTGAGATTTGTTTATGACAGTTTGCGGCGGAACTAGGGCTGTGGCAGTCACAAAATATTGTCAGCCGGTGATTGTCACACAAATAACTGTTGGTCTCGTGGTGATTGACCGTTAATTAACATAAACACATTTAGCATCTCCTGGCTTCCACTGCCACTGATTAATATCTACATTTAAAAAAGTCTAATAAATGAATGTAATATAGCCTACACTTCACAATAAATCTATTATTTACTTTAGACAGGTCTAAAGAAGCACGATATGAAGAAAATCCAGCCTATTTCAGAAGACCAGAATAGCATACTCTGAGTTGTCCTTATATTAGGTCCTGATGTGGCTACGCCAAATGGCTGTGGGCTACACTAGTTCATATAGCAGACAAGATTTGCTTAGAATTCCGTGGCATTATTTTATAGTATGATGAATAAAATTGATGGGATATTTTCTCCAAACAATTTGAGGAAGTGTGATGAGCCGTTTAACAAAGAAATATATATTTGCTCTACAAACGTTGTTCTATATGTTTTGATTTTTAATACTTTGTAAGGCTGCATGATGCAACTCTAATGATGATTTTTTAAAAGTCACTTGAAAGGCATGAGCTCAGGTTTTTTTTTGCGCAGGCTGTACACACTTCATCCGTCACTCATTCACAATTTGACAAGCACTTGATAATGCCTGGAATTTAACGGTGGCATTCCCTTCTGTGGCCATAATGCACCCTAAAAAATCCATGCCTTTTGCGGCCAGTGGTGGTTGTGCCCTTCTCCCTGAGAGGTGCGCACTGACAATCACCGTTCACTCACATGGCTCTCCATCAAGTGATCGGGTCTTTCTGACAGGTTACAAGTGAAGACAGACGCATCGGGGACGCAACTGTGGGCGCCCTTATCCAATTCTGAGGTGCATATTGAAGATATTGGAAGAACTGTCCACATTTACTTTTCATCAGCCAAGAAGATGAGTAGGCCTAACGAACAGCAAAAGCACTAGCTTATGTCAATCTACTATCTCCCATAGTACAAAAGTTGACCTTTTCTATTCTGTGCAATAAATAAATATTCCAAACATAGGTCAGGGACAGTTGTGGGATGCAATAGATCCCAAATTAATAAAACCAATGGCATTCCAAAAAATGTTTTACGCAGTGTGGCTGACGCAACAGATCAGAACGTTTAGCTTAAGATCTTGAGAAGCTATTTGGATATTTCTTCACATTATAAGCGTAGGAATGCGCACATGGTAGTAGGCTATCAGCCAAATGTTCCATTAGCAGAAAACACCATTATCAAAAGTGACCATAAATGCAATTATGCATGTAATGCTTTAATTATAAAGGCACATTTTTATGGTGAAAATTATTTTCCCCAAACTTGAAACTCATGCGCTTTATGTATGCCAGTTAGGCTCTACACCCCTTGTAAAGCATATTAATGTGCTTAATTTATTTGGCCACTTTAGTTGTGATACAAACCTTATCAAACATATAGGCATGGGCTAGGCTACATGAGGTGTGCGACTATGATTAGAAAAAGTCGCGCAAAAAAAGACATTGTTTCTTATTCTGGGCATCATTCACAAGTGATACTATATAATTCACAAGTGATAGGCTAATATTGTCACCCATCAGACTATTCTTGATTTAATCTTGTTTTTACATATACAAAATAATATTTGTGTAAATTTCTATTTTTATTTAGAATGGACCATTATCATGCACCTGTATCGAAACAGGGGCAGCAGGAAAAAATACATGTAATTGATGCACTTAAATAGCGAATGGAGGACGCTGTTCCCGTGGTTCATTTTCATGCCAGCCAGGTAGGCTATACTCCTGTTGTAAATATAAGCAAAGTGCTTAAAATTAGGAAAGCTGAGTAATAAATATAAACTCAGCAAAAAAGAAACGTTCCTTTTTCAGGACCCTGTCTTTCAAAGATAATTCGTAAAAATCTAAATAACTTCACAGATCTTCATTGTAAAGGGTTTAAACCCTTGCTTGTTCAATGAACCATAAACAATTAATGAACATGCACCTGTGGAACGGTCGTTAAGACACTAACAGTTTACAGACGGTAGGCAATTAAGGTCACAGTTATGAAAACTTAGGACATTAAAGAGGCCTTTCTACTGACTCTGAAAAACACCAAAAGAAAGATGCCCAGGGTCCCTGTTCATTTGCGTGAATGTGCCTTAGGCATGCTGCAAGGAGGCATGAGGACTGCAGATGTGGCCATGGCAATAAATTGTGATGTCCGTACTGTGAGACGCCTCAAACAGCACTACAGGGAGACAGGACAGACAGCTGATCGTCGAGGTTGTGTCTCACCAGGGGTGATGGTCTGATTTGCGTTTATCATCGAAGGAATGAGTGTTCCACAGAGGCCTGTACTCTGGAGCGGGATCGATTTGGAGGTGGAGGGTACGTCATGGTCTGGGGTAGTGTGTCCCAGCATCATCGGACTGAGCTTGTTGTCATTGCATCTCACTGATGTGCGTTACAGGGAAGACATCCTCCTCCCTCATGTGGTACCCTTCCTGCAGGCTCATCCTAACATGACTCTCCAGCATGACAATGCCACCGGCCATACTGCTCGTTCTGTGTGTGATTTCCTGCAAGACAGGAATGTCAGTGATCTGCCATGGCCAGCGAAGAGCCCGGATCTCAATCCCATTGAGCATGTCTGGGACCTGTTGGATCGGAGGGTGTCCGGGAACTTGCAGGTGCCTTGGTGGAAGAGTGGGGTAACATCTCACAGCAAGAACTGGCAAATCTGGTGCAGTCCACGAGGAGGAGATGCATTGCAGTACTTAATGCAGCCGGTGGCCAGACTGTTACTTTACTTTGTTCAGGGACACATTATTCAATTTCTGTTAGTCACATGTCTGTGGAACTTGATCAGCCTTGTTATCTTGTTATGTTCATACAAATATTTACACATGTTAATTTTGCTGAAAAAACGCAGTTGACAGTGAGAGGACGTTTCTTTTTTTGCTGAGTTTAGTAGGCCTAGCCTATAGAAAGCTGATGGGATCCTCCTCTTTTTAATAGAGGCCATCACTCAGTTTTCTCACGCAATTGCATAGCCTATTGAAATGTTGCGCAACATGAGCTCATGGGCTCTCATGAAGTGTTTGGTTAGATTTTCGATTACATTTTCATTGATGTCAGAGTTATTTGAGGGACAGTAGAGTGCTGAGTACCAGGCAGTTTTTTTATTTATTTATTTATTTTACCGTTATTTTACCAGGTAAGTTGACTGAGAACACGTTCTCATTTGCAGCAACGACCTGGGGAATAGTTACAGTGGAGAGGAGGGGGATGAATGAGCCAATTGTAAACTAGCAAGTTTGGTAGGCTACTAATGACCAGCAGCATCAGAGCTTGGAGAAGCCTAATTACAGTGACTATACGGTCACATGGAATTTGACTGCCTTCATGACTCCTGACCACCTGGTGTGGCGGCAATACGGTCACTGCAACAGCCCTAGGTAGAACACCTGAAAATACTTTTAGAATTGTTTGGAGGCACACCATTGGCCTAGCGGTTAAGAGCGGCAGGTAGCCCAGCGGTTAAGAGCGGCAGGTAAACTAGTGGTTAAGAGTGGCAGGTAACCTAGAGGTTAAGAGCTTCGGGCCAATATCCTAAAGGTTGCTGGTTCGAATCCCTGAGCCAACTAAGTGAGAGTGTCTGCTAAATGAATAAATGTTTTCTTACATGTGAAACTGCAAATTTAATTTTTACTTTCACATGTGGAGAATCAATCACATTTGAACGTTTTTCACATATGAAACTGCAAATGAGATTGTTTTTCACATGTGAACTTGCAATTCCACAGGTGAAATTTAAGCTCAACATGTGAAAACAGCTATTTCACGTGTGCTTTTTTGTAAGGGTTGTTACAACAAAACATTTCAATATCTTCTGCTTTGATAGCGGTCCCAAAATGGCATGGATGTCAAAGTTGACACTCACCTCTCCAGCAACTCAAACTCCACCCACAATTCATCTTTGGTCTGAAATAGAGAGGAGGCATAGGAGACTAAGGTTATGATTCATTAAATACATATTCTAGTTATATTCCTTAGCGCTAGAATAGTCCTACCGGTCCACAGATGAAGGTCTTGGTCTTCTTCTTCCCAGGGGTGAGCTTATTGACGTCAAACACTACGATGGAGCACAGGTCATCGCCCTTGCCAATGAAACTGTCCTCATCGTACATCTTCAACTCTATGATATTCTGAAAAGACAAGGGCATCTCTTTATCACGATTGGATGTACTGTATTTTGATTTACAGTATATGTTTGTTTACACATGCAAAACTAGTAAGTCTATAAACTCTCATTCTGGAACTTACCCGGAATTTTCACACAAGATAATGCATTCCTTTTGCAATTCTAATCTGTTCCATGGCATGTGAAATAACACCATAACCTATTATTTTCAATATATTTAAGGGGGAAAAATGCATCCAAACTAGCTTTTCAGGTGTTTGTGAAAGCAAAGTCGGGTAGAATGCATTTTTATGTTTTAAAATTAAATTGGTGTTACAATAAAATGTGTTATTTGAGCTGCACAAAAGTACGTCGCTGCATTTGCGTAGTTTGCTTAAAGTGTGTAGCGGCCTTAAGGGGATTCCAAGGGATGTGACTTACCAGCATGCCCGAACACCCAAAATGTGTAGCTACACTGTCATTCAATGTTGCCAACTCCTCAGTAAGGAAAGTAGCTATTGGCTGTCCTAAAAGTCACAAAAGTACATCATCACCTAATTTTCATAATTGGCCATGTGCATGTAATTGTGATGGACGCTGTAGGAGAGAGGAATGTGGGTGAGACAACAAGTGAGTAAAAAACACCCTAAATATGTTTACAACTACAGCTGACTTTATTCTGTCGATTCAGAATTCCAACCCTCCTCCTTTATCCGGGCTTGGGACCGGCAAAAGTGACCCAAAGAGACACTCTGGCGGAGTTCCTTAGTTTTTTGATTTTATTTTTATAGTTTCGTTTTTTACATTTACATCCCGCCCTGAATGTAAGCCAGGGCGGGATCAGCCAGCGGCGGCTTCCCGCATGCGCGATTCATTTGCAGTCTGGACCGGAGGGGTGAACATCTCCTGCTCTGACTGCAGCTGGGAGGGACTGCTGTGCGAGGACTGGGCCGCCTGTGTGAAGGATGGTTTTGTTCTCTTTTTAACAGAAATATATGCCTTAAAGAAATAGGACATGTTAATCACAAAACATAGCGTGACTGCAGAAAAGCTGTTGTTAATCTAGGGTGTCGACTGTGCTAACCAGAAGGTTGAGACAAGATGGAAAAATGCTGAATAACAAGAAAACAGGAACTGAGCAGTGTAGCCACCGACAACTCAGCTCAAACTTCATAACAAACACTTCCGGATATCTGGATCCTGTGTGCTGTGAGGCTGGGACCAGCCTGGGCACCACCGATAGGCTAGCAAGTTTAAACCACGCTAAGCCTCTACTGTGACAGGCCAACTCTAAAGTTGGAACTACATCTGTCACAGTATAAAAGAAGATGTCTGTACTATTTCAGTCAGTTCTCTGCTTTACCCTGCGTGGTGATACAGTGAACCCGTATATATGAAAATTGCATTTACCATTTATCGCTTGTGTTAAATAAAAATAATTAAAGTATATTCAGTGACTCTGAATCACATTTTATCCTGATACCAGATTTGATTGACGCAACCTTTTACACCTGTGAGTGCTTTGGGACCGAGGTGGGGCCCACAGCAGCACCCGCTGCTCATTGAGAAGAGTAAGAACGATATGCGCTTTCACGCCAGAGTCTCCAAAAGTCTCCAATAACACCCGAAAAAGCCGCTAGATTTGTCGCTAGTCACTTTTTTGAAAACGTGTCGCTAAAGGGGTCTGAATACTCGCTAAATATAGCGACAAAGTCGCTAAGTTGGCAACACTGCTGTCATTACACCCTACCTACCTATATGCAAATACATATGTTTTAGGGACACCATGTCCCTATGAGTTATATCTGCCTAGTGATTGGCATACTGTATGAGGGGTTTTACCTTGACGTGACTGTGGACCCTGAATTGGAAACTCTCATTCCACTCTGGGGTCTTGCTGTTGGGCACAGTCTTAGTACAGAAGGTCCTGGCAGATGCTGTGGGGAGACCTACAGTAACATAACAGTCGGACTCAGACCCTGCAAAACAAAACACGACCGTTAGAAACGATTTTGTGTGTAAAAACAGATCAGAGATTAAATGCTTAAAGGGATAGTTCACTTTTTATCTTCAACTGAAATAACTGTCTGCTCTGATAATGAATTTAGAAATCTATGAAAAGTATATACATACTGTATATTGAAACCAATATGACTCACAATAATCATGAGAGCAGTTGTTTATTGCTCGGAGTACAGTAACTGTCAGGCTCTGGTAAGTCTTAACCTCTCTCTAATAGGGGAGGCAAAAACATACATGGTTACAGAAATACAAACACATACGACATACTACATACATAAGATGGACAAATGTGCTGAATGGTGTACAGATATCGGATCTCTTAAGTCGCAATTTTTTTCCCTTGCGCATCAGGAAATTCAAATTTGTGAAACCCACATGTCTCATCTCTCCATGTGGAGGCAGTCGTCATTCGGACCAGCGGGTCTATCCATTGTCACATACTTGAAAGTGTGAAAACTGATAACAGGCCACTGTTTGTGATTCCCTGACTGAGTTGATGAGCTGATCTGGGCCATCAGAGGATATCTTAACGTTTCTAGCGAACCTAAGGTTATGAATCAACTGTCAACATTTTGTTGAATTGTGGCCTGGGGTGATCTAGTGGGCCGCTGCCTTCAGCTCGCATATTTCGGCCCAGTGATTCCGGCCCATGTCCTTCTGGCACAAACAACTCAATCCATTCGATTGACAAGATTTAGTTACACATTTCAAATATGTACAGCCCAGGGATTATTTACCCCCAATCTTGATAAGAAATGACCATAGCACACACTTTTATTTTAGGCCATGGATGCGGATTCAACTTTTTGGGGATCCGCTGACTAAAAGATCCGGAGCTTCCCAAAGCTTCTGGGCGTGTGGGGATCACGTTCTGCATGTGTGTTTATTCTCTATGCGTAGAGAACAGGCTACTCAGAAGAAGTACCCTACAGTGTTGTTTCGAAGTAGTCTACAGTGTTGTTTCGAAATAGTCTACAGTGTTGTTTCGAAGTAGTCTACAGTGTTGTTTCGAAGTAGTCTACAGTGTTGTTTCAAAGTACCCTACAGTGTTGTTTCGAAGTACCCTACAGTGTTGTTTCGAAGTACCCTACAGTGTTGTTTCGAAGTACCCTACAGTGTTGTTTCGAAGTACCCTACAGTGTTGTTTCGAAGTACCCTACAGTGTTGTTTCGAAGTAGCCGACAGTGTTGTTTCGAAGTAGCCGACAGTGTTGTTTCGAAGTACCCTACAGTGTTGTTTCGAAGTACCCTACAGTGTTGTTTCGAAGTAGCCGACAGTGTTGTTTCGAAGTACCCTACAGTGTTGTTTCGAAGTAGTCTACAGTGTTGTTTCGAAGGAGTCTACAGTGTTGTTTCGAAGTAGTCGACAGTGTTGTTTCGAAGTAGTCTACAGTGTTGTTTCGAAGTAGTCTACAGTGTTGTTTCGAAGTAGTCTACAGTGTTGTTTCGAAGTAGTCTACAGTGTTGTTTCGAAGTAGTCTACAGTGTTGTTTCGAAGTACCCTACAGTGTTGTTTCGAAGTACCCTACAGTGTTGTTTCGAAGTACCCTACAGTGTTGTTTCGAAGTACCCTACAGTGTTGTTTCGAAGTACCCTACAGTGTTGTTTCGAAGTACCCTACAGTGTTGTTTCGAAGTACCCTACAGTGTTGTTTCGAAGTAGCCGACAGTGTTGTTTCGAAGTACCCTACAGTGTTGTTTCGAAGTACCCTACAGTGTTGTTTCGAAGTAGCCGACAGTGTTGTTTCGAAGTACCCTACAGTGTTGTTTCGAAGTAGTCTACAGTGTTGTTTCGAAGGAGTCTACAGTGTTGTTTCGAAGTAGTCGACAGTGTTGTTTCGAAGTAGTCTACAGTGTTGTTTCGAAGTAGTCTACAGTGTTGTTTCGAAGTAGTCTACAGTGTTGTTTCGAAGTAGTCTACAGTGTTGTTTCGAAGTAGTCTACAGTGTTGTTTCGAAGTACCCTACAGTGTTGTTTCGAAGTACCCTACAGTGTTGTTTCGAAGTACCCTACAGTGTTGTTTCGAAGTACCCTACAGTGTTGTTTCGAAGTACCCTACAGTGTTGTTTCGAAGTACCCTACAGTGTTGTTTCGAAGTAGCCGACAGTGTTGTTTCGAAGTAGCCGACAGTGTTGTTTCGAAGTACCCTACAGTGTTGTTTCGAAGTACCCTACAGTGTTGTTTCGAAGTAGCCGACAGTGTTGTTTCGAAGTACCCTACAGTGTTGTTTCGAAGTAGTCTACAGTGTTGTTTCGAAGGAGTCTACAGTGTTGTTTCGAAGTAGTCGACAGTGTTGTTTCGAAGTAGTCTACAGTGTTGTTTCGAAGTAGTCTACAGTGTTGTTTAGAAGTAGTCTACAGTGTTGTTTCGAAGTAGTCTACAGTGTTGTTTCGAAGTAGTCTACAGTGTTGTTTCGAAGTACCCTACAGTGTTGTTTCGAAGTACCCTACAGTGTTGTTTCGAAGTAGTCTACAGTGTTGTTTCGAAGTAGCCGACAGTGTTGTTTCGAAGTAGTCTACAGTGTTGTTTCGAAGTACCCTACAGTGTTGTTTCGAAGTACCCTACAGTGTTGTTTCGAAGTACCCTACAGTGTTGTTTCGAAGTACCCTACAGTGTTGTTTCGAAGTAGCCGACAGTGTTGTTTCGAAGTACCCTACAGTGTTGTTTCGAAGTAGCCGACAGTGTTGTTTCGAAGTACCCTACAGTGTTGTTTCGAAGTAGTCTACAGTGTTGTTTCGAAGTAGTCGACAGTGTTGTTTCGAAGTAGTCTACAGTGTTGTTTCGAAGTAGTCTACAGTGTTGTTTCGAAGTAGTCTACAGTGTTGTTTCGAAGTAGTCTACAGTGTTGTTTCGAAGTAGTCTACAGTGTTGTTTCGAAGTACCCTACAGTGTTGTTTCGAAGTACCCTACAGTGTTGTTTCGAAGTACCCTACAGTGTTGTTTCGAAGTAGCCGACAGTGTTGTTTCGAAGTAGCCGACAGTGTTGTTTCGAAGTAGTCTAGAGTGTTGTTTCGAAGTACCCTACAGTGTTGTTTCGAATGGTGAGCAGATGGTGTTAACAAACCATAGAATAGCCTACCTGTGTATTTTGCCTAGTGGCGCACGGTGTTGAGTGTTGACCACGTGAGAGAAAAATGTGGCGGTGTTACGTTATACTACTATGCTAAAAATGTTGGTTCTGTTTTGTACAATAATGTGATCATTATGGGATATTGCAGACATTGATTCAGCTTTGATCCAACTTTATTTAATGACCACCATTCTCCTGAGTAGCCTGTTCCCTATGCGTAAAGTAAAGAATATACAGATGCACAGAACATGAAGGAAAGAAATTCCACAAATTAACTTAACAAGGCACACCTGTTAAGTAAAATGCATTCCAGGTGACTACCTCATGAAGCTGGTTGAGAGAATGCCAAGAGTGTGCAAAGCTGTCATCAAGGCAAAGGGTGGCTACTTTGAAGAATCTCAAACATAACATTTATTTCGATTTTTTGAACAGGTTTTTGTTTACTACATAATTCCATATGTGTTATTTCATAGTTTTGTTGTCTTCACTATTATTCTACAACATAGAAAATAGTAAAAATAAAGAAAAACCCTTGAATGAGTAGGTGTGTCCAAACTTTTGATATATATATATATATTTCTCATAAAACTTTATTATTATTTTTATTTTATTGAACTAGGTAAGTCAGTTAAGAACAAATTCTTATTTACAATGACAGCCTAGGAACAGTGGGTTTAACTGCCTTGTTCAGGGGCAGAACAACAGATTTTTACCCTGTCAGCTCAGGGATTCGATCTAGCAACCTTTCGGTTACTGGCCCAATGCTTTTAGCACTAGGTTACCCGCCGCCCCAACTTGGGTGGCCAAATAAAATCACCTGTGGGCAACAAGTTGGGTAACCCTGGGCCTACACTGTTCTCAGAAGATCGGTTGCATAAATACATATTTAAAATAAATGTAAAATAAAGAGGTACCTTCAACATGGTTAGTTAATGTTCCTCCTACAGTAGGTTTGCAGAGAATTGAAGATCCTGTCAGCTGTCGGGTATCCTTCTCCCTGCAGAGTGGAAGGTATAAACACTATATAGGTGAGGCAAAATGGGAGGACCCACTTTTTCAGGCTCAAGCATGTCAAACTTCATGCAGGTCAATGCGATTGTGGGGGAAGGTTGCTCTAAAGCTGTCCTTTTTGAGATGTAGGGTTTATAAGGGCTCGGTTGCAACATGATTGATAAGCGTAGGATTACGAATGAAAAAATAACTATTATCAACAGCAAACATTCTGACAAGAGAAGCTGCTGATCAAAGCGTAATTTTGTTAAATTGAAGCCAGACGCAAAACCACTTCCATGTTCTGAAAAAGTCGGTCTGTCACGACTTCTACCGAAGATAACTCCTCTCCCTGTTCAGGCGGCGCTCGGCGTCGCCGGTTTACTAGCCGCCACCGATCCCTTTTTCCTTTTCTGGTTGTTTTGTCTGTTCATTTTCACACCTGGTTTCAATTGCGTTTATTTCTGTGTTTATATAGGGCATCTGTTACCTGCCTTATTTCGTGCGGGATTAACGTGTGTGTATTTGCGCTCGATTATCTTTGATGTTTCTTGTTTTCGTTATTATATAGGTGTAGTTAAGTTTCGGAAGTGAGTTTGTTGAGTTTCTGTATTGTTTTCACATTTTTAGGCACTTGTATGTAGCGTCGGAACTGTGGTTGTTCCTCCGTGTGTTGGCACGAGTTTCTGTTCCTTCGAGAACGTAGTTTGGGATTTTCGTCTGCCAATTTTGTATTGGTGGACTATATATATAATATTATATATTAAACACGCTTCTCAGAAATCCCTGCTCTCCTGCGCCTGACTCCTACACCTCTCACCGAGACGCACCTTATCACACGGTCAAATCAAGTTGCTGAATATTCTTCACATTTCCACACATCAAATGATCACCTTTATATATATTGTATGTGCTTGAATTGGACAAAACCACACTTTGATTCACCAGCAACTCATCAGTATGTTTGCTGTTGGTAATAGTTCCTTTTTCATTTATGTCATTCCATTCTAACAGAGGCCTCATGAAACCTGCATCCAAAAAGGACAGCTTTAGAGCAACCTTCCCCTACATTCACGTTAACCTGTATGGAGTGGGCACTGGCCGGGAATGTTCTGTCTGTCCATTAACAGGTATTAAATGGCCTTCAAAACCTTTAAATGAGCCATCCGGGATTCGGAAAATAACAAAGCAGTTCCCCTGCCACTTGTTTTGGTAAAAATGGATGACCAATTCTAGATTAGGATTGGTACATCATTTTTTAAAACTTTTCTATGAATATAATTGTAAACAGACACTGCATACTGTAGCTTCAAAACATGGTTACATCATGGATGGTTCAGGTCGGCAGGTAGCCTAGTGATTAGAGCGTTGGGCCATTAACCAAAAGGTTGCTAGCTTGAGCAAGGCACTTAACCCTAACTGTTCCAGGGTCATCATTGATAATGGCAGACACTGGCAGTGAACCCACTCTGCCAGGGTGTTTCATTTTCCATTCACACATGCATATTAATACACACTTGTACATGTGAGAAATAAGACAAATATAAGCACAATCACATTATTATTATAAATGCCACATGAGCTTAGTTTAACTGTGGTACCCCATCAGAACCCAAAATATAAGCCTGTTTTACACCAATGTTTTTCAACAAAGTAAATGGAAACAAATATGATATAGACTCAAAACATGGTTTAAACTATACTTTTTATATCATAGATGGTCAGTCCCTGCTCTCATATCACCGTCTATGAATTTGAGAGTGATTACATTTCTCTAGCCCCATCCCTCAGCTTTTTACCGAAACAGTGGTGGGAAATATGCTTTGTTATTGATTCAATTCCAGATTGGCCCTTTAAAGCTACAGTCTGGAATTTGGGGAAGCTGTTCAATGATCATTTCAATTCTTGATATTTACCCATTTATTCTTGAAGAATATAACTTATAAATGTTGCATGCACTTAACGTTTGTCTTGTTAATATCCCAATGGGCCCATTGCCCATTGTCTATCTTGTTAATAACCCAATGGGCCCATTGCAACAAACAGGTATGTTATCATATACATTTTTTATTTTTTATTTATTTAACTAGGCAAGTCAGTTAAGAATAAATTCTTATTTTCAATGACAGCCTAGGAACAGTGGGTGAACTGCCTTTTTCAGGAGCAGAACAACAGATTTTTCCCTTGTCAGCTCAGGGATTCGATCTTGCAACCTTTCAATTATTAGTCCAATTCTCTAACCTCCAGGCTACCTGCCGCATAGAGTATGTATATACTGACAAGATACATGAAGTACATGTCTCTCAGCCCTAACAATGGGAGTCGTTGTTCACAAAGCAGCATGGTGGGCTGTCTTCCTCCCGGCTATCCTTTCTTTGGATTGGTGGAAACATCTCATTATTGTAATCCTTTTTTAAATTTTCGATGAGGGTTGTTGATGTAAACCGCCTGTATTCAAAGGAGAGAGATGCTATTCTACTAGCCTCATGCCATGAATATGCATATCCATCTCGAGACAACTCCGATATAAAGTGTTTTTTCTCAAAGTTGCCGGGATGTCATGTGTCCTACTTATATCAGTACTCCTTGTGCAAATCACCCCTCCACTCCCTTCGCTTCCCTTCATTGAATGGGGCCCTGTTGTTCCATCGCCCCTAAAGCGTTCAAAGGATCACAGACGTTTGAGATGAAAAGGCCTATACGGATTGACCATGCAATGCATGCTTCCAGCAGAATGCACAGCCAACAACTATGGTTTGCATGTCCTGCCGAAGGACCATATTATGCGGAACAGGTGGTTGGAGTTTGTTGGTCCCCAGTGGTGGTGAGTATACCGGTAGCTAGACCATAGACTGTATCTGGTTATTTATATTTTGATAATCATTACCACTATCATCGCTAGCCTAGTCATTTCCAGTTTCACTGTACCGGCCGTGTGTACTTAGACTTGTATGCTACTGGCAGCATCAACCAGGTAGCACCCCGCAACGTAGAGGTTGAACCTGGGCGCTCTAAGCGGTGAACGGCCGGGGCACAGTCCTCCCCGTGAGGGCCCTCTCCCTGGGCCTAAGAGTTCAGCTTACTCCCTGGACCTCCAGGCCTCCAGGCCTCCACACCTACTCTCCCTACCCGGCCAACACCCCTCTCTCTGCGCATCACCCATCAGAGCATCCCGGCCGTGTCTCGGACACCTCCACAACCTTGCCCACCAGGCGAACCCGGGCAGCCGCACTTAAGCATCCCTCTCCCGGCCTCTAAGACCTCGTTTATAAAGCTTCCATTATTTTCGAGCTAGTCTGTTTAAAAAATATATCTGACCATTTTATAAATGGTTTAATTGCGTGATATGATCGATTTGGGAACCCCACTCTCTCCGTCGCCCCAACATTAGCTCGCTAGATAAGGTTAGCATGCTAGCTAGCTAAATAAGGTTAGCAGCTGTCAGTGCCCTATTTGTTGTTTCTCCACTCAACCTGGAAATCACCACTAAGTCATTCTTCGGAGGTGGAACCTTAACGAGCGTTTCCACTCTAGGATAGGAATTACGTTGGAATAGTGGTGCTATTGCCCTCTGGTGGGGCCTTCAAGCCATGGTAATGTATCACTCACTCCACCCACCTGTTACGATAATGACTATTTTCCTCACACAATGTCAGTCTCCAACAATACAAATCAGATTTCTGTGGTAGAGAGGATGTTGGTAAAGAAGGATGTGGATAAAAGGTCTGGGTGTGTTGAAACCATTGCTACTGTACCATTGTTGGCCACCACACAGTATTATCGGCAGGTGATCTCTCATAAAGCTATTAATATGCGTTAAGATCACCCGCACAGCTGATATTAATTGCAACCATTATTGGCCACCGTATTACCACTCCCTGTGAAGATGTTTAAAGTAACAATTTTAAAAAGTTCAATACATTTAAATTGAAAAAAAAAAAATTGTGTTAACTTAGTGACTGGGGTACATGGAGAAAATCGTACCTCTCAGCAATAAAAATGCACAAGTGCTCCTTTAGTAATTCAGCTTGGAATAACAAAAATAGTTGTATGAGGTGGAGCACAGGGTAGTGCAATATAGGTAGTGTGGGAAAAAAAGATCACCAAATTCACTGAGCAACACACACACACACACACACACACACACACACACACACACACACACACACGCACATACGATAACATACGCACTATACATACACATTGATTTAGTAATGTAGATATGTGGTAGTGGTGGCGTAGGGGCCTAGGGGCACACAGTGTGTTGTTGTCCCTGGCCTTAGTTATCTTTGTTTTCTTTATTATTTTAGTTAGGTCAGGGTGTGACATGGGGGATGTATGTGTTTTGTATTGTCTAGGGTTTTTTGTATCTTTATGGGGCAATGTTTAGTCTAGGTGTATGTATGTCTATGGTTGCCTAGATTGGGTCTCAATTAGAGACAGCTGTCTATCGTTGTCTCTGATTGGGAGCCATATTTAGGCAACCATAGTCATTAGGTAGTTTGTGGGTGATTGTCTATGTGTAAGTTGCCTGTGTCTGCACTTGTCATTATATAGCTTCACGTTCGTCGGTTTGTTGTTTTGTTTAGTTTGTAAGTGTTCTTCGTCTTCGTTGATTAAATATGTGTTCATTTCACGCTGCGCCTTGGTCCTCCTCTCTTTCACGTAACGACGATCGTGACAGAATCACCCACCAAAATTGGACCAAGCAGCGTGAAAGGAGGGAACAGAGGTTTGTGGAGGAATGGACCCGGGAAAAGGATGAGTGGAGAACAACCTGGGAAGAGATAGACAGGTGGGCGATCGATCCAGAGAAAGTGCCGGAGCCCGCCTGGGATTCACTGGAGCAGTGCGAGGAGGGTTACAGGATAATGGAGTTGGAGAAAGGAGCACGACGGCGCGGTAGGAAGCCCTCGAGGAAACGCCAAAAGTTTCTTGGGGTGGGGCACATGGGGAGTGTGGCGAGTTCAGATAGGAGACCTGCGTCAACTTCCCGTGCTTACCGTGAGGAGCCGAAGAAGGAACCAGAGCCAGTCGGGCTGATATTATAGGTGAGCAATGGGAATGATACAGAGACTGTAAAGGATTTAATGGGGAGTTTGGAGGAGAGTGAAATTTAAATTTTTACATTTAAGTCATTTAGCAGACGCTCTTATCCAGAGCGACTTACAAATGAGGGAGCTGCTGTGTTGGTGCTGGAAGCACAACATCCACCCGACAGAGCGTGTGCGGGATGTGATGTTACCTGAGTCAGCTCTCCATACTCGTCCTGAGGTGCGTGCTAACCGTCTGGGAATGACAGTGCCAGTCCCACGAACCAGGCCTCCTGTGCGCCTCCCTAGTCCTGCACCTCCTGTAGCAGCCCCACGTACTAGCTCTCCTGTGGCAGCCCCTCGTACCAGTCCTCCGGTTCCGGCACCACGTACCAAGCCTCCTGTGCGTCTCCAGAGCCCTGTGCGCCCTGTTCCTGCTCCCCGCACTAACCTTGAGGTGCGTGTCCCCAGCCCGGTACCACCAGTTCCGGCACCACGTACCAGGCCTATAGTGCGCCTCGGCAGTCCAGTACGCCCTGTTCCTCTTCCCCGCACTCGCCCTGAGGTGCGTGTCCTCGGCCCAGTACCACCAGTGCCAACACCACGCACCAAGCTTCCTGTGCGTCTCCAGAGTCCAGTACGCCCTGTTCCGCCTCCCCGCACTAGCCCTGAGATGCATATCCCCAGCCCGGTACCACCAGTTCCGGCACCACGCACCAGGCCTACTGTGCGCCTCAGCCGGCCAGAGTCTGCCGTCTGCCCAGCGCCGTCTGCGCTGTCCTCCTGCCCAGCACCGTCTGAGCTACCCGTCTGCCCACCACCGCCTGCGCTGCCTGTCTGCCAAGCTCCATCTGAGCTGTCTGTCTGCCCAGCGCCGCCTGCGCTGCCCGTTTGAGCCGCCCGTCTGTCCTGAGCCGTCAAAGCCGCCCGTCTGTCCTGAGCCGTCAAAGCCGTACGTCAGTCAGGAGCCGCTAGAGCCGTCCGTCAGTCAGGAGCCACCAGAGCCGCCCGCCAGTCAGGAGCTGCCAGTGCCGCTCGCCAGTCAGGAGCTGCCAGTGCCGCCCGCCAGTCAGGAGTTGCCAGAGCCGCCAGTCAGCCAGGACCTGCCAGAGCCGCCAGTCAGCCAGGACCTGCCAGAGCCGCCAGTCAGCCAGAACCTGCCAGTAGCGCCAGTCAGCCAGGACCTGCCAGTGCCGTCAGTCAGCCAGGACCGGCCAGAGCCGCCAGCCGCTCGCCAGTCAGGAGCTGCCAGTGCCGCCCGCCAGTCAGGAGTTGCCAGAGCCGCCAGTCAGCCAGGACCTGCCAGAGCCGCCAGTCAGCCAGGACCTGCCAGAGCCGCCAGTCAGCCAGGACCTGCCAGAGCCGCCAGTCAGCCAGGACCTGCCAGAGTCGTCAGTCAGCCAGGACCTGCCAGAGCCGCCAGTCAGCCAGGACCTGCCAGAGCCGCCAGTCAGCCAGGACCTGCCAGTGCCGTCAGTCAGCCAGGACCGGCCAGAGTCGTCAGTCAGCCAGGACCTGCCAGAGTCGTCAGTCAGCCAGGACAGGCCAGAGTCGTCAGTCAGCCAGCCAGGACCGGCCAGAGTCGTCAGTCAGCCAGCCAGGACCGGCCAGAGTCGTCAGCTAGCCAGGACCGTCCAGAGTCGTCAGTCAGCCAGGACCTGCCAGAGTCGTCAGTCAGCCAGAACCTGCCAGTGCCGCCAGTCAGCCAGGACCTGCCAGTGCCGTCAGTCAGCCAGGACCGGCCAGAGTCGTCAGTCAGCCAGGACCGGCCAGAGTCGTCAGTCAGCCAGCCAGGACCGGCCAGAGTCGTCAGCTAGCCAGGACCGGCCAGAGTCGTCAGTCATCCAGGACCTGCCAGAGTCGTCAGTCAGCCAGAACCTGCCAGTGCCGCCAGTCAGCCAGGACCTGCCAGTGCCGTCAGTCAGCCAGGACCGGCCAGAGTCGTCAGTCAGCCAGGACCGGCCAGAGTCGTCAGTCAGCCAGCCAGGACCGGCCAGAGTCGTCAGCTAGCCAGGACCGGCCAGAGTCGTCAGTCATCCAGGACCTGCCAGAGTCGTCAGTCAGCCAGGACCTGCCAGATTCGTCAGTCAGCCAGGACCTGCCAGAGTCGTCTGTCAGCCAGGACCTGCCAGAGCCGCCAGTCAGCCAGGACCTGCCAGAGCCGCCAGTCAGCCAGGACCTGCCAGAGCCGCCAGTCAGCCAGGAGCTGCCAGAGCCGCCAGTCAGCCAGGAGCTGCCAGAGCCGCCATCCAGTCAGGAGCTGCCAGAGCTGCCCGCCAGTCATGAGCTGCCCGCCAGTCATGAGCTGCCCTCCAGTCATGAGCTGCCCTGCAGTCATGAGCTGCCCTGCAGTCCGGAGCTGCCCTCCAGTCCGGAGCTGCCCCTCAGTCCGGAGATGCCCCTCAGTCCGGAGCTGCCCCTCAGTCCGGAGCTGCCCCTCAGTCCCGAGCGGCCCTTCCGTCCAGTGGCGCCCTCTAGGATGGTCTTCAGTCCGGGACTCGCTGTAAGGGTCCTCGCTCCAGAGGCGCCACCAAAGCGGGTATTGACTATGGTGTAGTAGGGGCCACGTCCCGCACCCGAGCCGCCGCCGTAAGAAGGGCCACCCGGACCCTCCCCTTCTATGTCAGGTTTTGCGGCCGGAGTCCGCACCTTTGGGGGGTACTGTCACGCCCTGGCCTTAGTTATCTTTGTTTTCTTTATTATTTTAATTAGGTAAGGGTGTGACATGGGGGATGTATGTGTTTTGTATTGTCTTGGGGTTTTGTATGTTTATTTATTTATTTATTTTTTAAATTTTTATCCCATTTTCTCCCCAATTTTCGTGGTATTCAATCGCTAGTATTTACTACCTTGTCTCATCGCTACAACTCCCGTACGGGCCGGGAGAGACGAAGGTCGAAAGCCATGCGTCCTCCGAAGCACAACCCAACCAGCCGTACTGCTTCTTTAACACAGCGCGCCTCCAACCCGGAAGCCAGCCGCACCAATGTGTCGGAGGAAACACCGTGTACCTGGCCCCCTTGGTTGGCGCTCACTGCGCCCGGCCCGCCACAGGAGTCGCTGGAGCGCGATGAGACAAGGATATCCCTACCGGCCAAACCCTCCCTACCCCGGACGACGCTATGCCAATTGTGCGTCACCCCACGGACCTCCCGGTCGCGGCCGGCTGCGACAGAGCCTGGGCGCGAACCCAGAGACTCTGGTGGCGCAGTTAGCACTGCGATGCAGTGCCCTAGACCACTGCGCCACCCGGGAGGCCCCTGGGGTTTTGTATGTTTATGGGGCAATGTTTAGTCTAGGTGTATGTATGTCTATGGTTGCCTAGATTGGGTCTCAATTAGAGACAGCTGTCTATCGTTGTCTCTGATTGGGAGCCATATTTAGGCAACCATAGTCATTAGGTAGTTTGTGGGTGATTGTCTATGTGTAAGTTGCCTGTGTCTGCACTTGTCATTATATATCTTCACGTTCGTCGGTTTGTTGTTTTGTTTAGTTTGTAAGTGTTCTTCGTCTTCGTTGATTAAATATGTGTTCATTTCACGCTGCTCCTTGGTCCTCCTCTCTTTCACGTAACGACGATCGTGACAGTTGTGAAATCTGCAAATATATTGTAATGTTTTAAAATGGTATAAACTGCCTTAAATTTGCTGGACCCCAGGAAGATGGCGATCCATAATAAACACAAATACATAGGATGAAGAAACAATACTCCGCCACAGCTCCATACTACTTGTATAGAGAACTGATACGGTATACTTGTTGATGGGGTGGGATTGGTGTGGGGGTCCGTGGGTGGCTTTTGACTATTTCTTGGGATTCTTCATGTTTTACTCATTGTTAGAAACAAGTTTGGTCCAAATCGTATTTTGGGTCCTATATTTATTAAATTCATTCATTTTATGAATCCTAGAAATTCAAATGTCCAATTTGGGTGCAATTAACTATCTTATCTGTTATTTGTTCTAATGAATGTCTCCAATTCATGAATGTTGAATGTCAAAACTTAATTTTGGTAATTTTGGTAAAGCACTGACGGGACACTTACCCACTCAATTCAACATGTATTTTTCCAATATTACAGTGTGTGAACTTTAAAGTGATGGCAACTGTAGTTACCATTTTTCTAACTACTGTTACCAACTTTAAGGTAGACCCAAAATGTTTGTTTAGTCTGGACAAAATTGCAAAACATGCTGATGCTCTCAGTATCACGGGAGGTCTAACATGTCTTGACTCATACTGTTTATGCCTTTGCCTGGGTGAGCTGGATGGATGTCTCACACCATTAACTCAAGCTGAACTGGAAGAGCAGACTGCAGCTACTGTATGGTCCATGTTGTGTCTACAACCGTTTCCACACTGACAGGAAAAGATACACACTTCTTGAGAAGGATCCTGCCCTTCTCAAGAACTGTGAGAGGCAAAATGGGAGGAGCCGCTGTTCCACTTTTTTCAGGCTCAAGCATGTCAAACTTCATGCAGGTCAATGCGAATGTGGGAGAAGGTTGCTCTAAAGCTGTCCTTTTTGAGATGTAGGGTTTATAAGGGCTCGGTTGCAACATGATTGATAAGCGTAGGATTACGAATGAAAAAATAACTATTATCAACAGCAAACATTCTGACAAGAGAAGCTGCTGATCAAAGCTTCATTTTGTTCAATTGAAGCCAGACGCAAAACCACTTCCATGTTCTGAAAAAGTCGGTCAAATCAAGTTGCTGAATATTCTTCACATTTCCACACATCAAATGATCACCTTTATATATATTGTATGTGCTTGAATTGGACAAAACTACACTTTGATCAGCAGCAACTCATCAGTATGTTTGCTGTTGGTAATAGTTCCTTTTTCATTTATGTCATTCCATTCTAACAGAGGCCTCATGAAACCTGCATCCAAAAGGACAGCTTTAGAGCAACCTTCCCCTACATTCACGTTAACCTGTATGGAGTGGGCACTGGCCGGGAATGTTCTGTCTGTCCATTAACAGTTATTAAATGGCCTTCAAAACCTTTAAATGAGCCATCCGGGATTCGGAAAACAACAAAGCAGTTCCCCTGCCACTTGTTTTGGTAAAAATGGATGACCAATTCTAGATTAGGATTGGTAAATCATTTTTTAAAACTTTTCTATGAATATAATTGTAAACAGACACTGCATACTGTAGCTTCAAAACATGGTTACATCATGGATGGTTCAGGTCGGCAGGTGGCCTAGTGATTAGAGCGTTGGGCCATTAACCAAAAGGTTGCTAGCTTGAGCAAGGCACTTAACCCTAACTGTTCCAGGGTCATCATTGATAATGGCAGACACTGGCAGTGAACCCACTCTGCCAGGGTGTTTCATTTCCCATTCACACATGCATATTAATACACACTTGTACATGTGAGAAATAAGACAAATATAAGCACAATCACATTATTATTATAAATGCCGCATGAGCTTAGTTTAACTGTGGTACCCCATCAGAACCCAAAATATAAGACTGTTTTACTCCAATGTTTTTCAACAAAGTAAATGGAAACAAACATGATATAGACTCAAAACATGGTTTAAACTATACTTTTTATATCATAGATGGTCAGTCCCTGCTCTCATATCACCGTCTATGAATTTGAGAGTGATTACATTTCTCTAGCCCCATCCCTCAGCTTTTTACCGAAACAGTGGTGGGAAATATGCTTTGTTATTGCTTCAATTCCAGATTGGCCCTTTAAAGCTACAGTCTGGAATTTGGGGAAGCGGTTCAATGGTCATTTATATTCTTGATATTTACCCATTTATTCTTGAAGAATATAACTTATAAATATCGCAGGCACTTAACGTCTGTCTTGTTAATATCCCAATGGGCCCATTGCCCCATGCACAACTGTCTATCTTGTTAATAACCCAATGGGCCCATTGCAACCAACAGGTATGTTAGCATATTCATGTATTCTTTTTTATTTATTTAACTAGGCAAGTCAGTTAAGAACAAATTCTTATTTTCAATGACAGCCTCGGAACAGTGGGTTAACTGCCTTTTTCAGGAGCAGAACAACAGATTTTTCCCTTGTCAGCTCAGGGATTCAATCGTGCAAGCTTTAGGTTACTAGTCCAATTCTCTAACCACTAGGCTACCTGCCGCATAGAGTATGTATATACTGACAAGATACATGAAGTACATGTCTCTCAGCCCTAACAATGGGAGTCGTTGTTCACAAAGCGGCATGGTGGGCTGTCTTCCTCCCGGCTATCCTTTCTTTGGATTGGTGGAAACATCTCATTATTGTAATCCTTTTTTGAATTTTCGATGAGGGTTGTTGATGTAAACCGCCTGTATTCAAAGGAGAGAGATGCTATTCTACTAGCCTCATGCCATGAATATGCATATCCATCTCGAGACAACTCCGATATAAAGTGTTTTTTCTCAAAGTTGCCGGGATGTCATGTGTCCTACTTATATCAGTACTCCTTGTGCAAATCACCCCTCCACTCCCTTCGCTTCCCTTCATTGAATGGGGCCTTGTTGTTCCATCGCCCCTAAAGCGTTCAAAGGACCACAGACGTTTGAGATGAAAAGGCCTATACGGATTGACCATGCAATGCATGCTTCCAGCAGAATGCACAGCCAACAACTATGGTTTGCATGTCCTGCCGAAGGACCATATTATGCGGAACAGGTGGTTGGAGTTTGTTGGTCCCCAGTGGTGGTGAGTATACCGGTAGCTAGACCATAGACTGTATCTGGTTATTTATATTTTGATAATCATTACCACTATCATCGCTAGCCTAGTCATTTCCAGTTTCACTGTACCGGCCGTGTGTACTTAGACTTGTATGCTACTGGCAGCATCAACCAGGTAGCACCCCGCAACGTAGAGGTTGAACCTGGGCGCTCTAAGCGGTGAACGGCCGGGGCACAGTCCTCCCCGTGAGGGCCCTCTCCCTGGGCCTAAGAGTTCAGCTTACTCCCTGGACCTCCAGGCCTCCAGGCCTCCACACCTAATCCCCCTACCCGGCCAACACCCCTCTCTCTGCGCATCACCCATCAGAGCATCCCGGCCGTGGCTCGGACACCTCCACAACCTTGCCCACCAGGCGAACCGGGGCAGCCGCACTTAAGCATCCCTCTCCCGGCCACTAAGACCTTGTTTATCAAGCTTCCCTTATTTTCGAGCTAGTCTGTTTAAAAAATATATCTGACCATTTTATAAATGGTTTAATTGCGTGATATGATCGATTTGGCAACCCCACTCTCTCCGTCGCCCCAACATTAGCTCGCTAGATAAGGTTAGCATGCTAGCTAGCTAAATAAGGTTAGCAGCTGTCAGTGCCCTATTTGTTGTTTCTCCACTCAACCTGGAAATCACCACTAAGTCATTCTTCGGAGGTGGAACCTTAACGAGCGTTTCCACTCTAGGATAGGAATTACGTTGGAATAGTGGTGCTATTGCCCTCTGGTGGGGCCTTCAAGCCATGGTAATGTATCACTCACTCCACCCACCTGAATGTCAGTCTCCAACAATACAAATCAGATTTCTGTGGTAGAGAGGATGTTGGTAAAGAAGGATGTGGATAAAAGGTCTGGGTGTATTGAAACCATTGCTACTGTACCATTGTTGGCCACCACACAGTATTATCGGCAGGTGATCTCTCATTAAGCTATTAATATGCGTTAAGATTACCCGCACAGCTGATATTAATGCAACCATTATTGGCCACCGTATTACCACTCCCTGTGAAGATGTTTAAAGTAAAAATTTTAAAAAGTTCAATACATTTAAATTGAAAAAAAAAAATTGTGTTAACTTAGTGACTGGGGTACATGGAGAAAATCGTACCTCTCAGCAATAAAAATGCACAAGTGCTCCTTTAGTAATTCAGCTTGGAATAACAAAAATAGTTGTATGAGGTGGAGCACAGGGTAGTGCAATATAGGTAGTGTGGGAAAAAAAGATCACCAAATTCACTGAGCAACACACACACACACACACACACACACACACACACACACACACACACACACACACACACGCACATACGATAACATACGCACTATACATACACATTGATTTAGTAATGTAGATATGTGGTAGTGGTGGCATAGGGGCCTAGGGGCACACAGTGTGTTGTTGTCACGCCCTGGCCTTAGTTATCTTTGTTTTCTTTATTATTTTAGTTAGGTCAGGGTGTGACATGGGGGATGTATGTGTTTTGTATTGTCTAGGGTTTTTTGTATGTTTATGGGGCAATGTTTAGTCTAGGTGTATGTATGTCTATGGTTGCCTAGATTGGGTCTCAATTAGAGACAGCTGTCTATCGTTGTCTCTGATTGGGAGCCATATTTAGGCTCCCAATCAGAGTTTGTGGGTGATTTGTGGGTGATTGTCTATGTCTATGTGTAAGTTGCCTGTGTCTGCACTTGTCATTATATAGCTTCACGTTCGTCGGTTTGTTGTTTTGTTTAGTTTGTAAGTGTTCTTCGTCTTCGTTGATTAAATATGTGTTCATTTCATGCTGCGCCTTGGTCCTCCTCTCTTTCAAGTAACGACGATCGTGACAGAATCACCCACCAAAATTGGACCAAGCAGCGTGAAAGGAGGGACACGCATCTCAGGGCTAGTGCGGGGAGGCGGAACAGGGCGTACTGGACTCTGGAGACGCACAGGAAGCTTGGTGCGTGGTGTTGGCACTGGTGGTACTGGGCCGAGGACACGCACCTCAGGGCGAGTGCGGGGAAGAGGAACAAGGCGTACTGGACTGCCGAGGCGCACTATAGGCCTGGTACGTGGTACCACGTACCAAGCCTCCTGTGCGTCTCCAGAGCCCTGTGCGCCCTGTTCCTGCTCCCCGCACTAACCTTGAGGTGCGTGTCCCCAGCCCGGTACCACCAGTTCCGGCACCACGTACCAGGCCTATAGTGCGCCTCGGCAGTCCAGTACGCCCTGTTCCTCTTCCCCGCACTCGCCCTGAGGTGCGTGTCCTCGGCCCAGTACCACCAGTGCCAACACCACGCACCAAGCTTCCTGTGCGTCTCCAGAGTCCAGTACGCCCTGTTCCGCCTCCCCGCACTAGCCCTGAGATGCGTGTCCCCAGCCCGGTACCACCAGTTCCGGCACCACGCACCAGGCCTACTGTGCGCCTCAGCCGGCCAGAGTCTGCCGTCTTCCCAGCGCCGTCTGCGCTGTCCTCCTGCCCAGCGCCGTCTGAGCTACCCGTCTGCCCAGCACCGCCTGCGCTGCCTGTCTGCCAAGCTCCATCTGAGCTGTCTGTCTGCCCAGCGCCGCCTGCGCTGCCCGTTTGAGCCGCCCGTCTGTCCTGAGCCGTCAAAGCCGCCCGTCTGTCCTGAGCCGTCAAAGCCGTACGTCAGTCAGGAGCCGCTAGAGCCGTCCGTCAGCCAGGAGCCACCAGAGCCGCCCGCCAGTCAGGAGCTGCCAGTGCCGCTCGCCAGTCAGGAGCTGCCAGTGCCGCCCGCCAGTCAGGAGTTGCCAGAGCCGCCAGTCAGCCAGGACCTGCCAGAGCCGCCAGTCAGCCAGGACCTGCCAGAGCCGCCAGTCAGCCAGGACCTGCCAGAGCCGCCAGTCAGCCAGGACCTGCCAGAGCCGCCAGTCAGCCAGGACCTGCCAGTGCCGTCAGTCAGCCAGGACCGGCCAGAGTCGTCAGTCAGCCAGGACCGGCCAGAGTCGTCAGTCAGCCAGGACCGGCCAGAGTCGTCAGTCAGCCAGCCAGGACCGGCCAGAGTCGTCAGTCAGCCAGCCAGGACCGGCCAGAGTCGTCAGTCAGCCAGCCAGGACCGGCCAGAGTCGTCAGCTAGCCAGGACCGGCCAGAGTCGTCAGTCAGCCAGGACCTGCCAGAGTCGTCAGTCAGCCAGGACCTGCCAGATTCGTCAGTCAGCCAGGACCTGCCAGAGTCGTCAGTCAGCCAGGACCTGCCAGAGCCGCCAGTCAGCCAGGACCTGCCAGAGCCGCCAGTCAGCCAGGAGCTGCCAGAGCCGCCAGTCAGCCAGGAGCTGCCAGAGCCGCCATCCAGTCAGGAGCTGCCAGAGCTGCCCGCCAGTCATGAGCTGCCCGCCAGTCATGAGCTGCCCGCCAGTCATGAGCTGCCCGCCAGTCATGAGCTGCCCGCCAGTCATGAGCTGCCCTCCAGTCATGAGCTGCCCTGCAGTCCGGAGCTGCCCTCCAGTCCGGAGCTGCCCCTCAGTCCGGAGCTGCCCCTCAGTCCGGAGCTGCCCCTCAGTCCGGAGCTGCCCCTCAGTCCGGAGCTGCCCCTCAGTCCGGAGCTGCCCCTCAGTCCGGAGCTGCCCCTCCGTCCAGTGGTGCCCTCTAGGATGGTCTTCAGTCCGGGACTCGCTGTAAGGGTCCTCGCTCCAGAGGCGCCACCAAAGCGGGTATTGACTATGGTGTAGTGGGGGCCACGTCCCGCACCCGAGCCGCCGCCGTAAGAAGGGCCACCCGGACCCTCCCCTTCTATGTCAGGTTTTGCGGCCGGAGTCCGCACCTTTGGGGGGTACTGTCACGCCCTGGCCTTAGTTATCTTTGTTTTCTTTATTATTTTAATTAGGTCAGGGTGTGACATGGGGGATGTATGTGTTTTGTATTGTCTTGGGGTTTTTGTATGTTTATGGGGCAATGTTTAGTCTAGGTGTATGTATGTCTATGGTTGCCTAGATTGGTTCTCAATTAGACAGCTGTCTATCGTTGTCTCTGATTGGGAGCCATATTTAGGCAACCATAGTCATTAGGTAGTTTGTGGGTGATTGTCTATGTGTAAGTTGCCTGTGTCTGCACTTGTCATTATATAGCTTCACGTTCGTCGGTTTGTTGTTTTGTTTAGTTTGTAAGTGTTCTTCGTCTTCGTTGATTAAATATGTGTTCATTTCATGCTGCTCCTTGGTCCTCCTCTCTTTCACGTAACGACGATCGTGACAGTTGTGAAATCTGCAAATATATTGTAATGTTTTAAAATGGTATAAACTGCCTTAAATTTGCTGGACCCCAGGAAGATGGCGATCCATAATAAAGACAAATACATAGGATGAAGAAACAATACTCCGCCACAGCTCCATACTACTTGTATAGAGAACTGATACGGTATACTTGTTGATGGGGTGGGATTGGCGTGGGGTGTGGGGGTCCGTGGGTGGCTTTTGACTATTTCTTGGGATTCTTCATGTCTTACTCATTGTTAGAAACAAGTTTGGTCCAAATCGTATTTTGTGTCCTATATTTATTAAATTCATTCATTTTATGAATCCTAGAAATTCAAATGTCCAATTTGGGTGCAATCAACTATCTTATGTGTTATTTGTTCTAATGAATGTCTCCAATTCATGAATGTTGAATGTCAAAACTTAATTTTGGTAAAGCACTGACGGGACACTTACCCACTCAATTCAACATGTATTTTTCCAATATTACAGTGTGTGAACTTTAAAGTGATGGCAACTGTAGTTACCATTTTTCTAACTACTGTTACCAACTTTAAGGTAGACCCAAAATGTTTGTTTAGTCTGGACAAAATTGCAAAACATGCTGATGCTCTCAGTATCACGGGAGGTCTAACATGTCTTGACTCATACTGTTTATGCCTTTGCCTGGGTGAGCTGGATGGATGTCTCACACCATTAACTCAAGCTGAACTGGAAGAGCAGACTGCAGCTACTGTATGGTCCATGTTGTGTCTACAACCGTTTCCACACTGACAGGAAAAGATACACACTTCTTGAGAAGGATCCTGCCCTTCTCAAGAACTGTGAGAGGCAAAATGGGAGGAGCCGCTGTTCCACTTTTTCAGGCTCAAGCATGTCAAACATAATGTAGATCAATGCGAATGTGGGAGATGGTTGCTCTAAAGCTGTCCTTTTGAGATGTAGGGTTTATAAGGGCTCGTTTGCAACATGATTGATAAGCGTAGGATTACGAATGAAAAAATAACTATTATCAACAGCAAACATTCTGACAAGAGAAGCTGCTGATCAAAGCGTCATTTTGTTAAATTGAAGCCAGACGCAAAACCACTACCATGTTCTGAAAAAGTCGGTCAAATCAAGTTGCTGAATATTCTTCACATTTCCACACATCAAATGATCACCTTTATACACTGCTCAAAAAAATAAAGGGAACGCTTAAACAACACAATGTAACTCCAAGTCAATCACACTTCTGTGAAATCAAACTGTCCACTTAGGAAGCAACACTGATTGACAATAAATTTCACATGCTGTTGTGCAAATGGAATAGACAAAAGGTGGAAATTATAGGCAATTAGCAAGACACCCCCCAAAACAGGAGTGATTCTGCAGGTGGTGACCACAGACCACTTCTCAGTTCCTATGCTTCCTGGCTGATGTTTTGGTCACTTTTGAATGCTGGCGGTGCTCTCACTCTAGTGGTAGCATGAGACGAAGTCTACAACCCACACAAGTGGCTCAGGTAGTGCAGTTCATCCAGGATGGCGCATCAATGCGAACTGTGTCAAAAAGGTTTGCTGTGTCTGTCAGCGTAGTGTCCAGAGCATGCAGGCGCTACCAGGAGACAGGCCAGTACATCAGGAGACGTGGAGGAGGCCGTAGGAGGGCAACAGCCCAGCAGCAGGACCGCTACCTCCGACTTTGTGCAAGGAGGTGCACTGCCAGCGCCCTGCAAAATGACCTCCAGCAGGCCACAAATGTGCATGTGTCAGCATATGGTCTCACAAGGGGTCTGAGGATCTCATCTCGGTACCTAATGGCAGTCAGGCTACCTCTGGCGAGCACATGGAGGGCTGTGCGGCCCCACAAAGAAATGCCACCCCACACCATGACTGACCCATCGCCAAACCGGTCATGCTGGAGGATGTTGCAGGCAGCAGAACGTTCTCCACGGCGTCTCCAGACTCTGTCACGTCTGTCACATGTGCTCATGTGCTCAGTGTGAACCTGCTTTCATCTGTGAAGAGCACAGGGCGCCAGTGGCGAATTTGCCAATCTTGGTGTTCTCTGGCAAATGCCAAACGTCCTGCACGGTGTTGGGCTGTAAGCACAACCCCCACCTGTGGTCGTCGGGCCCTCATACCACCCTCATGGAGTCTGTTTCTGACCGTTTGAGCAGACACATGCACATTTGTGGCCTGCTGGAGGTCATTTTGCAGGGCGCTGGCAGTGCACCTCCTTGCACAAAGGCGGAGGTAGCGGTCCTGCTGCTGGGTTGTTGCCCTCCTACGGCCTCCTCCACGTCTCCTGATGTACTGGCCTGTCTCCTGGTAGCGCCTGCATGCTCTAGACACTACGCTGACAGACACAGCAAACCTTTTTGACACAGTTCGCATTGATGCGCCATCCTGGATGAACTGCACTACCTGAGCCACTTGTGTGGGTTGTAGACTCCGTCTCATGCTACCATTAGAGTGAGAGCACCGCCAGCATTCAAAAGTGACCAAAACATCAGCCAGGAAGCATAGGAACTGAGAAGTGGTCTGTGGTCACCACCTGCAGAATCACTCCTGTTTTGGGGGGTGTCTTGCTAATTGCCTATAATTTCCACCTTTTGTCTATTCCATTTGCACAACAGCATGTGAAATTTATTGTCAATCAGTGTTGCTTCCTAAGTGGACAGTTTGATTTCACAGAAGTGTGATTGACTTGGAGTTACATTGTGTTGTTTAAGTGTTCCCTTTATTTTTTTGAGCAGTGTATATATTGTATGTGCTTGAATTGGACAAAACCACACTTTGATCAACAGCAACTCATCAGTATGTTTGCTGTTGGTAATAGTTCCTTTTTCATTTATGTCATTCCATTCTAACAGAGGCCTCATGAAACCTGCATCCAAAAAGGACAGCTTTAGAGCAACCTTCCCCTACATTCACGTTAACCTGTATGGAGTGGGCACTGGCCGGGAATGTTCTGTCTGTCCATTAACAGTTATTAAATGGCCTTCAAAACCTTTAAATGAGCCATCCGGGATTCGGAAAACAACAAAGCAGTTCCCCTGCCACTTGTTTTGGTAAAAATGGATGACCAATTCTAGATTAGGATTGGTACATCATTTTTTTAAACTTTTCTATGAATATAATTGTAAACAGACACTGCATACTGTAGCTTCAAAACATGGTTACATCATGGATGGTTCAGGTCGGCAGGTAGCCTAGCGATTAGAGCGTTGGGCCATTAACCAAAAGGTTGCTAGCTTGAGCAAGGCACTTAACCCTAACTGTTCCAGGGTCATCATTGATAATGGCAGACACTGGCAGTGAACCCACTCTGCCAGGGTGTTTCATTTCCCATTCACACATGCATATTAATACACACTTGTACATGTGAGAAATAAGACAAATATAAGCACAATCACATTATTATTATAAATGCCACATGAGCTTAGTTTAACTGTGGTACCCCATCAGAACCCAAAATATAAGACTGTTTTACTCCAATGTTTGTCAACAAAGTAAATGGAAACAAACATGATATAGACTCAAAACATGGTTTAAACTATACTTTTTATATCATAGATGGTCAGTCCCTGCTCTCATATCACCGTCTATGAATTTGAGAGTGATTACATTTCTCTAGCCCCATCCCTCAGCTTTTTACCGAAACAGTGGTGGGAAATATGCTTTGTTATTGATTCAATTCCAGATTGGCCCTTTAAAGCTACAGTCTGGAATTTGGGGAAGCTGTTCAATGGTCATTTCAATTCTTGATATTTACCCATTTATTCTTGAAGAATATAACTTATAAATGTTGCATGCACTTAACGTTTGTCTTGTTAATATCCCAATGGGCCCATTGCCCATTGTCTATCTTGTTAATAACCCAATGGGCCCATTGCAACCAACAGGTATGTTATCATATTAATTTTTTATTTTTTATTTATTTAACTAGGCAAGTCAGTTAAGAATACATTCTTATTTTCAATGACAGCCTAGGAACAGTGGGTGAACTGCCTTTTTTAGGAGCAGAACGACAGATTTTTCCCTTGTCAGCTCAGGGATTCGATCTTGCAACCTTTCAATTATTAGTCCAATTCTCTAACCTCTAGGCTACCTGCCGCATAGAGTATGTATATACTGACAAGATACATGAAGTACATGTCTCTCAGCCCTAACAATGGGAGTCGTTGTTCACAAAGCAGCATGGTGGGCTGTCTTCCTCCCGGCTATCCTTTCTTTGGATTGGTGGAAACATCTCATTATTGTAATCCTTTTTTAAATTTTCGATGAGGGTTGTTGATGTAAACCGCCTGTATTCAAAGGAGAGAGATGCTATTCTACTAGCCTCATGCCATGAATATGCATATCCATCTCGAGACAACTCCGATATAAAGTGTTTTTTCTCAAAGTTGCCGGGATGTCATGTGTCCTACTTATATCAGTACTCCTTGTGCAAATCACCCCTCCACTCCCTTCGCTTCCCTTCATTGAATGGGGCCCTGTTGTTCCATCGCCCCTAAAGCGTTCAAAGGATCACAGACGTTTGAGATGAAAAGGCCTATACGGATTGACCATGCAATGCATGCTTCCAGCAGAATGCACAGCCAACAACTATGGTTTGCATGTCCTGCCGAAGGACCATATTATGCGGAACAGGTGGTTGGAGTTTGTTGGTCCCCAGTGGTGGTGAGTATACCGGTAGCTAGACCATAGACTGTATCTGGTTATTTATATTTTGATAATCATTACCACTATCATCGCTAGCCTAGTCATTTCCAGTTTCACTGTACCGGCCGTGTGTACTTAGACTTGTATGCTACTGGCAGCATCAACCAGGTAGCACCCCGCAACGTAGAGGTTGAACCTGGGCGCTCTAAGCGGTGAACGGCCGGGGCACAGTCCTCCCCGTGAGGGCCCTCTCCCTGGGCCTAAGAGTTCAGCTTACTCCCTGGACCTCCAGGCCTCCAGGCCTCCACACCTACTCTCCCTACCCGGCCAACACCCCTCTCTCTGCGCATCACCCATCAGAGCATCCCGGCCGTGGCTCGGACACCTCCACAACCTTGCCCACCAGGCGAACCCGGGCAGCCGCACTTAAGCATCCCTCTCCCGGCCACTAAGACCTCGTTTATAAAGCTTCCATTATTTTCGAGCTAGTCTGTTTAAAAAATATATCTGACCATTTTATAAATGGTTTAATTGCGTGATATGATCGATTTGGCAACCCCACTCTCTCCGTCGCCCCAACATTAGCTCGCTAGATAAGGTTAGCATGCTAGCTAGCTAAATAAGGTTAGCAGCTGTCAGTGCCCTATTTGTTGTTTCTCCACTCAACCTGGAAATCACCACTAAGTCATTCTTCGGAGGTGGAACCTTAACGAGCGTTTCCACTCTAGGATAGGAATTACGTTGGAATAGTGGTGCTATTGCCCTCTGGTGGGGCCTTCAAGCCATGGTAATGTATCACTCACTCTACCCACCTGTTACGATAATGACTATTTTCCTCACACAATGTCAGTCTCCAACAATACAAATCAGATTTCTGTGGTAGAGAGGATGTTGGTAAAGAAAGATGTGGATAAAAGGTCTGGGTGTGTTGAAACCATTGCTACTGTACCATTGTTGGCCACCACACAGTATTATCGGCAGGTGATCTCTCATTAAGCTATTAATATGCGTTAAGATCACCCGCACAGCTGATATTAATGCAACCATTATTGGCCACCGTATTACCATTCCCTGTGAAGATGTTTAAAGTAAAAAATAAAAAAGTTCAATACATTTAAATTAAAAAAAATTGTGTTAACTTAGTGACTGGGGTACATGGAGAACATCGTACCTCTCTGCAATAAAAATGCACAAGTGGTCCTTTAGTAATTCAGCTTGGAATAACAAAAATAGTTGTATGAGGTGGAGCACAGGGTAGTGCAATATAGGTAGTGTGGGAAAAAAAGATCACCAAATTCACTGAGCAACACACACACACACACACACACACACACACACACACACACACACACACACACACACACACACACACACACACACACACACACACACACACACGCACATACGATGACATACGCACACATTGTCATTCCCATGCTGTTTCATTGTGTATCTTATGAAAAATTTACATCGACGTCTGTGTGTGCTACGTTGTGACATTTTTTGCCTTGTTGACAGTTGCAATGGTCAAAATAAGCATCACAAATGTATTCGTACATTTTCTTTACTTGTTGATGAAAAGAAAATCATATGTTTAAAAATACATGTACAATGCATTGGGAAAGTATTCAGACCCCTTGACTTTTTCCACATTTTGTTACGTTACAGCCTTATTCTAAAATGTATTAAATAGTTTTTTTCCATCATCAATCTACACACAATGGCCCATAATGACAAAGCAAAAACAGGTTTTTAGAAATGTTTGCAAATTGATCAAATAAAAAACCCTGAAATATCACATTTAAGTAACTATTCAGACCCTTTACTCAGGACTGTTTAAGCACCTACAGCGATTACAGCATCAAGTCTTCTTGGGTATGACGCTACAAGCTTGGCACACCTGTATTTGGGGAGCTTCTTCCATTCTTCTCTGCAGATCCTCTCAAGCTCTGTCAGGTTGGATGAGGAGTGTCACTGCACAGCTATTGTCAGGTCTCCGGAGATGTTTGATAGGGTTCAAGTTCGGGCTCAGGCTGGGCTACTCGAGGACATTGAGACTTGTCCCGAAGCCACTCCTCCGTTGTCTTGGCTATGTGCTTAGGGTTGTTGTCCTGTTGGAAGGTGAACCTTCGCCCCAGTCTGAGGTCCTGAGCGCTCTGGAGCAGGTTTTCATCAAGGATCTCTGTACTTTGCTCCGTTCATCTTTCCCTTGATCCTGAATAGCCTCCCAGTCCCTGCCATTGAAAAACATCCCCACAGCATGATGCTGCCACCACCATGCTTCACCGAAGGGATTGTGCCAGGTTTCCTCCAGATGTGATGCTTGGCATTCAGGCCAAAGAGTTCAATCTTGGTTTCATCAGACCAAAGAATCTTGTTTCTCAGGTGCCTTTTAAACTCCAAGTAGGCTGTCATGTGCCTTTTACTGAGCAGTGGCTTCGGTCTGACCACTCTACGATAAAGGTGTGATTGGTGGAGTGCTGCAGAGATGGTTGTCCTTCTGGAAGGTTCTCCCATCTCCACAGAGGAACTCTGGAGCTCTGTCAGAGTGACAATCTGGTTCTTGGTCACCTCTCTGACCAAGGCCCTTCTCCCCGTTTGCTCAGTTTGGCCGGGTGGCCAGCTCTAGAAAAAGTCTTGGCGGTTCAAAACGTCTTCCATTTAAGAATGATGGAGGCCACTGTGTTCCCCAGATCTGTGTCTCAGCACACTCCTGTCTTGGAGCTCTACAGACATTATCTTTGACATGGCTTGGTTTTTACTCTGACATGCACTGTCAACTGTGAGACCTTGTATAGACAGGTCATGTTCAATCAATAGAATTTACCAGAGGTGGACTCCAATCAAGTTGTAGAAACATCTCAAGGTTGATCAACGGAAACAGGATGCACCTGAGCTCAATTTCGAGTCTCATAGCAAGAGGTCTGAATACTTTATTCATTTTTATAAATTTGCAAAAACAATTAAAACTCTGTTTTCACTTTGTCATTATGTGATATTGTGCGTAGATTGATGAGGAAAAAAAATATTTTAACACATTTTAGAATAAGGCTGTAATGTAACAAGATGTGGAAAAAAGGAACGGGTCTGAATACCTTCCGAATGCACTATACTGAATAAACAAAAGTATGTGGACACCCCTTCAAATTAGTGGATTTGGCTGTTTCGGCCACACCTGTTGCTGACAGGTGTATACAGTACAATCAAGCACACAGCCATGCAATCTCTATTGACAAACATTGGCACTAAAATGGTCTTACCGAAGAACTCTGTGACTTTCAATGTGGTCGAGCAGTATCGCACAGCGTTGAAATTGCCTGCAATAACAACAAGCTCAGTCCGATGATGCTGTGACGCACCGCCCCTGACCATGACGGACCCTTCACCTCCAAATAAATCCCGCTCCAGAGTACAGGCCTCGGTGTAACGCTCATTCCTTCAACGATAAACACGAATCTGACCATCACCCCTTGTGAGACAAAACCGCAACTCGTCAGTCAAGTCCACTTTTTGCCAGTCCTGTCTGGTCCAGCGACGGTGGGTTTGTGCCCATAGGCAACGTTGTTGCTGGTGATGTCTGGTGAGGACCTGCCTTACATTAGGCCTACAAGCCCTCAGTCCAGCCTCTCTCAGCCTATTGCGGACAGTCTGAGCACTGATAGAGGGATTGTGCGTTCCTGGTGTAAGTCGGGCAGTTGTTGTTGCCATCCTGTACCTGTCCCGCAGGTGTGATGTTCGGATGTACCGATCCTGTGCAGATGTTGTTACACGTGGTCTGCCACTGCGAGGACGATCAGCTGTCCGTCTTGGCTCCCTGTAGCTCTGTCTTAGGCGTCTCACAGTACGGACATTGCAAAAATGTATTGCCCTGGCCACATCTGCAGTCCTCATGCCTCCTTGCAGCATACCTAAGGCACATGCACGCAGATGAGCAGGGACCCTGGGCATCTTTCTTTGGTGTTTTTCAAGAGTCAGTAGAAAGGCCTCTTTAGTGTCCTAAGTTTTCATAACTGTGACCTTAATTGCCTACCATCTGTAAGCTGTTAGTGTCTTAACGACCGTTCCACAGGTGCATATTCATTAATTGTTTATGGTTCATTGAACAAGCATGGGAAACAGTGTTTAAACCCTTTACAATGAAGATCTGTGAAGTTATTTGTATTTTTACGAATTATCTTTGAAAGACCGGGTCCTGAAAAAGGGACGTTTCTTTATTTTATAATTTATAATTTCTCTTCGTTATTTCTCTTCATATGACAAGGATGAAAAAGGATTTTCCAGTAGATTGTCGACTTGATTCATGATGATGGCTGCTAGCTAAGATTTTGAAGGTATGATGTTGACATGATCAGCCCAATCAAAGCTACTGTAGATATAACGTGATTTGACGTAATTTTATCTGTGGCCAATGACCTTGAGCCTCCTTGGATGGGCACTTCTAATATAACTCTATGGCAGCACCCAAGGGGCTAGAATTTTCGAGCTCTACCCTTAGACTTGGCGGTGACGTAGTGTCCCCATGACTGACAGAACACTGAGCCAATCACGGCGCAGCACTCCGTATTTTCTGCTGGCTTACCCCACCACCACAGAAAGCACTAAGCTAGGCTGAAACACCTGCATTTTGGAGCTCCCTTACTCAAAACAAAAAAGAGACTGTTGGGGTAGATTCCTTGTTCCTTGTCAATCATTGGCTTATTGGTGAAATCAGCAATCAGACAATATCTTCTTTAAGTAAATCAATTAAACCTTTATTAATGCAATTGCAGACTCTGTTTCAGAGTAAGTTCTGCAAAATAAAAAGGTCAAAATTGCTTTAATATGCTTGCGGTCAACCCCTAGTGATGTAATGCAACCCCAAGTGATGTAATGTAATGCCTACGTCAACACCTTCTACTCGTGAGACCAAGCCCATGCGTATACAGTTATACAAACTTGCAGGAGAAAACAATAGTCCAGTGTTTTCTAAGGGCTCAGCAGTAATTCTCCATTCCCGTGTGGCTTACAGTGGTGTGTCTGACTTGTCTCTTATCTATTTACTCCCCTGCAGGGTCTGTGTCTATGTATCTCTTTTAGCCTTGAGGCGCTTTCTCACAGACACCCAGGTTTGACTGAAATGGCTCACACATCTGCTCAGACCATTTCTTATAAAAGAGGCAGAGACTAGAAAAGAACTGTGGAACAATATTCAACCTTATAATGCATATATTGCTAATCTGTGGTCCAGGACCCTATAAATGTAGTGGGGAACGGTCTTATAGCCCTCCCCTTCTATTAATACAACATAAGCTTAATCAATTATTATAATACATCAATCATTTGGTGCAGCTCCTATCTTGACCCCAAGGTGACCCCCATCAAGACCATGGTTGTATGCGGCTTTATTAACTCAATTATATATTTTTTTACATTGTTTGCAAAATGATATGTGACACGTATTAATACCAAAATAACATGCAAAACAGGCAAGCCTGTTGCCCCACAAATCAAATCAAATCACATTTATTTATATAGCCCTTCTTACATCAGCTGATATCTCAAAGTGCTGTACAGAAACCCAGCCTAAAACCCCAAACAGCAAGCAATGCAAGTGTAGAAGCACGGTGGCTAGGAAAAACTCCCTAGAAAGGCCAAAACCTAGGAAGAAACCTAGAGAGGAACCAGGCTATGAGGGGTGGCCAGTCCTCTTCTGGCTGTGCCGGGTGGAGATTATAACAGAACATGGCCAAGATGTTCAAATGTTCATAAATGACCAGCATGGTCAAATAATAATAATCACAGTAGTTGTCGAGGATGCAGCAAGTCAGCACCTCAGGAGTAAATGTCAGTTGGCTTTTCATAGCCGATCATTAAGAGTATCTCTACCGCTCCTCCTGTCTCTAGAGAGTTGAAAACAGCAGGTCTGGGACAGGTAGCACGTCCGGTGAACAGGTCAGGGTTCCATAGCCGCAGGCAGAACAGTTGAAACTGGAGCAGCAGCACGGCCAGGTGGACTGGGGACAGCAAGGAGTCACAATGCCAGGTAGTCCTGAGGCATGGTCCTAGGGCTCAGGTCCTCCGAGAGAGAGAAAGAAAGAGAGAAAGAGAGAATTATAGAGAGCATACTTAAATTCACGCAGGACAGGAGAAGTACTCCAGATATAACAAACTGACCCTAGCCCCCCTTACACATAAACTACTGCAGCATAAATACTGGAGGCTGAGACAGGAGGGGTCAGGAGACACTGTGGCCCCATCCGATGATACCCCCGGACAGGGCCAAACAGGAAGGATATAACCCCACCCACTTTGCCAAAGCACAGCCCCCACACCACTAGAGGGATATCTTCAACCACCAACTTACCATCCTGAGACAAGGCCGAGTATAGTCCACAAAGATCTCCGCCACGGCACAACCCAAGGGGGAGGGGCCAACCCAGACAGGAAGATCACATCAGTGACTCAACCCACTCAAGTGACGCACCCCTCCTAGGGACGGCATGAAAGAGCACCAGTAAGCCAGTGACTCAGCCCCTGTAATAGGGTTAGAGGAGGAGAATCCCAGTGGAGAGAGGGGAACCGGGCAGGCAGAGACAGCAAGGGCGGTTCGTTGCTCCAGAGCCTTTCCGTTTACCTTCACACTCCTGGGCCAGACTACACTCAATCATATGACCCACTGAAGAGATGAGTCTTCAGACAAGACTTAAAGGTTGAGACCTCTCACATGGGTAGGCATATCATTCCATAAATATGGAGCTCTATAGGAGAAAGCCCTGCCTCCAGCTGTTTGCTTAGAAATTCTAGGGACAATGAGGAGGCCTGCGTCTTGTGACCGTAGCGTACGTGTAGGTATGTACAGCAGGACCAAATCGTAGAGATAGGTAGGAGCAAGCCCATGTAATGCTTTGTAGGTTAGCAGTAAAACCTTGAAATCAGCCCTTGCCTTAACAGGAAGCCAGTGTAGGGAGGCTAGCACTGGAGTAATATGATAAATTTTTGGGGTTCTAGTCAGGATTCTAGCAGCCGTATTTAGCACTAACTGAAGTTTATTTAGTGCTTTATCCGGGTAGCCGGAAAGTAGAGCATTGCAGTAGTCTAACCTAGAAGTAAGAAAAGCATGGATTCATTTTTCTGCATCATTTTTGGACAGAAAGTTTCTGATTTTTGCAATGTTACGTAGATGGAAAAAAGCTGTCCTTGAAACAGTCTTGATATGTTCGTCAAAAGAGAAATCAGGGTCCAGAGTAACGCCGAGGTCCTTCACAGTTTTATTTGAGATGACTTTACAACCATCAAGATTAATTGTCAGATTCAACAGAAGATCTCTTTGTTTCTTGGGACCTAGAACAAGCATCTCTGTTTTGTCTGAGTTTAAAAGTAGAAAGTTTGCAGCCATCCACTTCCTTATGTCTGAAACACAGGCTTCTAGCGAGGGCAATTTTGGGGCTTCACCATGTTTCATTGAAATGTACAGCTGTGTGTCATCCGCATAGCAGTGAAAGTTAACATTATGTTTTCGAATGACATTGACATCCTCAAGAGGTAAAATATATAGTGAAAACAATAGTGGTCCTAAAACGGAACCTTGAAGAACACCGAAATTTACAGTTGATTTGTCAGAGGACAAACCATTCACAGAGACAAACTGATATCTTTCCGACAGATAAGATCTAAACCAGGCCAGAACTTGTCCGTGTAGACCAATTTGGGTTTCCAGTCTCTCCAAAAGAATGTGGTGATCGATGGTGTCAACGGCAGCACTAAGGTCTAGTAGCACGACGACAGATGCCTGACGCCATTAAAAGGTCATTTACCACCTTCACAAGTGCAGTCTCAGGGCTATGATGGGGTCTAAAACCAGACTGAATAATTTCGTATACATTGGTTGTCTTCAGGAAGGCAGTGAGTTGCTGCGCAACAGCTTTTTCATTTTTTTTTGAGAGGAGTGGAAGATTCGATATAGGCCGATAGTTTTTTATAATTTCTGGGTCAAGGTTTGGCTTTTTCAAGAGAGGCTTTATTACTGCCACATTTAATGACGGGTCGCAACTGTTTGTCAGTCAATTCCTCCACCCACCGTGCACTCTTTAAATAACAGCCCTTCACTGACACGGAGGTAGGTTAAGTTAAAACCAAGACTCGAATTGAGAGGGTATGCCAAGAAAATGGCAAAAAGCACACACCTACCCCTTCTTAGCTTAAGATTTTGAAGAAAATAAAACGGATCCGATTATATAAAGTGACTTTGGACAGCGATGCTTTATGCTAGAAACGAGCTGTAAAATACCTGGGAAAGACGTAACTTCATTGCATATGGGGATATCATTGTTTCATTTGTTTTTCATTCAGAGGCTGAGCTACAACCTACAACTGCGGAGACAAAAAATGTACTTTGCTTGGGAAGTAATCTAATTCTGTCACTATCAATTGATTAAGCTATTCACTCTGTACAATAGACCAAACCTTTTCACTCAGGCCCCCCTTCCTGCATTGGGGAATATCCTGTGCCCCCCCCCCCCACACACACACAAACACAGCTCATTTTCTTGCAATTCTATACATTTTGCCATGTCTAATGTGTATTCATGTGATATATTTGAGTTACTCAAACATTAGTACAAAATAGCAAAAAAACATTAGCTGACATGGGCTAGTTGATCTGGACATTTCTGACAAGGTCTAAAGTGCTCTCTAAGGTATGGAATGACTGACATGACAAGAGGAAAACTGATGATGTACTACCCAATTTCAAAATTATACCTTATGCATTCTACTATTACAACTTTGATAGGGTAAGTTGAAAGCCGAACTGAGTTCCTTTTTTGGGAGGGGGACCCCCGCGCACCCACTGGTGGGGGCGCGCCCCACACTTGTGTCCTTCTCTCATTGGCTTAAGCCACGGAAGAAGAGTAGCCAGCAGTTAAAGCGTACATTTTTCTGTTTCTGTGGCCTACTCTGACTGGGGTGGAAAGGTACCATGCTCAGAATCCTAATGACGTCTCAGATTGAATTATTTGCAAACAGGACACACTGATTTGGCATTGGAGAAATATGATAAGATAAACACACGCTTATCTCTCAGTCTTAGCCTGTAATTTCTGTAATTTGAGTGGTATTATAAAAATTGTGCTAATATGTAAAATTACGTAGAATTGCATGAAACGTTTGGAAAAGCCACATTTATTTTTATCAGACCTGCAAATATGATGATAGATTCATGCAATTATTTAATAAAAAAGGAGATCTATCTACATCTACTCTTGTCCACGGTGATCTGTGAAACCACAACCTTCTGGCCCACAGCCTTGTGCGATGCCATGTAATGCTTTCAGGATGACGAACAGTTCCTAAAACTGCATATCTAAGGCTCTGGTCTGTCCAAGAAGTGAGGGTAAACAGTAGACATGTTCTCTGCTATCCACTTTGTTCTAATTATTATTTTGGGTATAGGGGAGGGTCACTTTTTTTTTTAAGTGTCAAGCTTTTAGGGAGGGTTTAGGTAACCCTAATACTATTTTGCAGAAGGAGCGCCATCCACTTTCATTTCAGAGAGGTCCAATTTTTTTTATACTGAACAAAAATATAAACGCAACATGTAACAATTTCAAAGATTTTACTGAGTTATAGTTCAGATAAGGAAATCTGTCAATTTAAATTATTCACATCGATCCAGAGCATCCCAAACATGCTCAATGGGTGACATGTCTGGTGAGTATGCAGGTAATGGAAGAACTGGGAATTGTGTACAAATCCTTGCGACATGGGGCCATGCATTATCATGCTGAAACATGGGCTGATGGCGACGGAAGAATAGCACGACAATGGGCCTCAGGATCTCGTCACGGTATCTCTGTGCGTTCAAATTGTCATAGATAAAATGCAATTGTGTTCGTTGTTCCGTAGCTTATGCCTGCCCATACCATAATCCAATCGCCACCATAGGGTACTCTGTTAACAACTTTGACATCAGCAAACCGCTCGCCCACACGCTGTCTGCCATCTGCCAGGTACAGTTGAAACCGGGATTCATCCGTGAAGAGCACACTTCTCTGCGTGCCAGTGGCCATCGAAGGTGAGCTTTTGCCCACTGAAGTCAGTTACGATGCCGAACTGCAGTCAGGTGAAGACCCTGGTGAGACGACGAGAACGTAGATGAGTTTCCCTGAGATTTCTCTAGAAATTCTTTGATTGTACAAACCCACAGTTTCATCAGCTATCCGGGTGGCTCGTCTCAGAACATCCCGCAGGTGAAGAAGCCGGAGTTAAAGGTCCTGGGCTGGCGTAGCATTTTTTGTTGTTGAGAAATAAGCCTTTTGTACTTATGGATAATTTTTTATTTCAGCTCATGAAACATGGGACCAACACTTTACATGTTGCGTTTTTTTATTTATTTTTTTATTTCACCTTTATTTAACCAGGTAGGCAAATTGAGAACACGTTCTCATTTACAATTGCGACCTGGCCAAGATAAAGCAAAGCAGTTCGACACATACAACAACACATAGTTACACATGGAGTAAAACAAACATACAGTCAATAATACAGTGAAAATAAGTCTATATACAATATGAGCAAGTGAGGTGAGATAAGGGAGGTGAAGGCAAACAAAATATATATATAAATAAATAAAAATATAAAAAGGCCATGGTGGCGAAGTAAATACAATATAGCAAGTAAAAAATAACACTGGAATGGTTGGTTTGCAGTGGAAGAAGGTGCAAAGTAGAGATAGAAATAATGGGGTGCAAAGGAGCAAAATAAATAAATACAGTAGGTAAAGAGGTAGTTGTTTGGGCTAAATTATAGATGGGCTATGTACAGGTGCAGTAATCTATGAGCTGCTCTGACAGCTGGTGCTTAAAGCTAGTGAGGGAGATAAGTGTTTCCAGTTTCAGAGATTTTTGTAGTTCGTTCCAGTCATTGGCAGCAGAGAACTGGAAGGAGAGGCGGCCAAAGGAAGAATTGGTTTTGGGGGTGACCAGAGAGATATACCTGCTGGAGCGCGTGCTACGGGTGGGCGTTGCTATGGTGACCAGCGAGCTGAGATAAGGGGGGACTTTACCTAGCAGGGCCTTGTAGATGACCTGGAGCCAGTGGGTTTGGGGACGCGAGTGTGAAGCGAGGGCCAGCCAACGAGAGCGTACAGGTCGCAGTGGTGGGTAGTATATGGGGCTTTGGTGACAAAACGGATGGCACTGTAATAGACTGCGTCCAATTTATTGAGTAGGGTTTTGGAGGCTATTTTGTAAATGACCGAAGTCGAGGATTGGTAGGATGGTCAGTTTTACAAGGGTATGTTTGGCAGCATGAGTGAAGGATGCTTTGTTGCGGAATAGGAAGCCGATTCTAGATTTAACTTTGGATTGGAGATGCTTGATGTGAGTCTGGAAGGAGAGTTTACAGTCTAACCAGACACCTAGGTATTTGTAGTTGTCCACATATTCTAAGTCAGAGCCGTCCAGAGTAGTGATGCTGGACAGGCGGGCAGGTGCAGGCAGCGATCGGTTGAAGAGCATGCATTTAGTTTTACTTGTATTTAAGAGCAATTGGAGGCCACGGAAGGAGAGTTGTATGGCATTGAAGCTCGCCTGGAGGGTTGTTAACACAGTGTCAAGAGAAGGGCCAGAAGTATACAGAATAGTGTCGTCTGCGTAGAGGTGGATCAGAGACTCACCAGCAGCAAGAGCGACATCATTGATGTATACAGAGAAGAGAGTCGGTCCAAGAATTGAACCCTGTGGCACCCCCATAGAGACTGCCAGAGGTCCGGACAACAGACCCTCCGATTTGACACACTGAACTCGATCAGAGAAGTAGTTGGTGAACCAGGCGAGGCAATCATTACAGAAACCAAGGCTGTCGAGTCTGCCGATGAGGATGTGGTGATTGACAGAGTCAAAAGCCTTGGCCAGGTCAATGAATATGGCTGCACAGTACTGTTTCCTATCGATAGCGGTTAAGATATCGTTTATGACCTTGAGCGTGGCTGAGGTGCACCCATGACCAGCTCTGAAACCAGATTGCATAGCGGAGAAGGTATGGTGGGATTCGAGATGGTCGGTAATCTGTTTGTTGACTTGGCTTTCGAAGACCTTAGAAAGGCAGGGTAGGATAGATATAGGTCTGTAGCAGTTTGGGTCTAGAGTGTCTCCCCCTTTGAAGAGGGGGATAACCGCAGCTGCTTTCCAATCTTTGGGAATCTCAGACGACACGAAAGAGAGGTTGAAAAGGCTGGTAATAGGGGTGGCAAAAATTTCAGCAGATAGTTTTAGAAAGAAAGGGTCCAGATTATCTAGCCCGGCTGATTTGTAAGGGTCCAGATTTTGCAGCTCTTTCAGAACATCAGCTGACTGTATTTGGGAGAAAGAGAAATGGGGAAGGCTTGGGCGAGTAGCAGAGGGGAGGGCAGTGCTGTTGACCGGGGTAGGGGTAGCCAGGTGGAAAGCATGGCCAGCTGTAGAAAAATGCTTATTGAAATTCTCAATTATAATGGATTTGTCGGTGGTGACAGTATTTCCTATCTTCAGTGCAGTTGGAAGCTGGGAGGAGGTGTTCTTATTCTCCATGGACTTTACAGTGTCCCAGAACTTTTTTGAGTTTGTGTTGCAGGAAGCAAATTTCTGCTTGAAAAAGCTAGCCTTGGCTTTTCTAACTGCCTGTGTATACTGGTTTCTAGCTTCCCTGAAAAGTTGCATATCACGGGGGCTGTTCGATGCTAATGCAGAACGCCATAGGATGTTTTTCTGTTGGTTAAGGGCAGTCAGGTCAGGAGAGAACCAAGGGCTATATCTGTTCCTGGTTCTAAATTTCTTGAATGGGGCATGCTTATTCAAGATGGTGAGGAAGGCATTTTTTAAAAATATCCAGGCATCCTCTACTGACGGGATGAGATCAATATCCTTCCAGGATACCTCGGCCAGGTCGATTAGAAAGGCCTGCTCGCTGAAGTGTTTCAGGGAGCGTTTGACAGTGATGAGTGGAGGTTGTTTGATCGCTGACCCATTACGTTTTCAGGCAATGAGGCAGTGATCGCTGAGATCTTGGTTGAAAACAGCAGAGGTGTATTTGGAGGGCAAGTTGGTTAGGATGATGTCTATGAGGGTACCCGTGTTTACGGAATTGGGGTGATACCTGGTAGGTTCATTGATAATTTGTGTGAGATTGAGGGCATCAAGCTTAGATTGTAGGATGGCTGGGGTGTTAAGCATGTTCCAATTTAGGTCGCCTAGCAGCACAAGTTCTGAAGATAGATGGGGGGCAATCAGTTCACATATGGTGCCCAGAGCACAGCTGGGGGCAGAGGGTGGTCTATAGCAGGCGGCAACAGTGAGAGACTTGTTTTTAGAGAGGTGGATTTTTAAAAGTAGGAGTTCAAATTGTTTCGGAACAGACCTGGATAGTAAAACAGAACTCTGCAGGCAATCCTTGCAGTAGATTGCAACACCGCCCCCTTTGGCCGTTCTATCTTGTCTGAAAATCTTGTAGTTAGGGATGAAAATGTCCGAATTTTTGGTGGTCTTCCTAAGCCAGGATTCAGACACGGCTAAAACATCTGGGTTGGCAGAGTGTGCTAAAGCAGTGAACAAAACAAACTTAGGGAGGAGGCTTCTAATGTTAACATGCATGAAACCAAGGCTATTACGGTTACAGAAGTCATCAAAAGAGAGCGCCTGGGGAATAGGAGTGGAGCTAGGTACTGCAGGGCCTGGATTCACCTCTACATCACCAGAGGAACAGAGGAGGAGTAGGATAAGGGTACGACTAAAGCTATGAGAATTGGTCGTTTGGAACGTCTAGAACAGAGAGTAAAAGGAAGTTTCTGGGGGCGATAAAATAGCTTCAAGGAATAATGTACAGACAAAGGTATGGTAGGATGTGAATACAGTGGAGGTAAACCTAGGTAATGGGTGATGATGAGAGAGATATAGTCTCTAGAAACATCATTGAAACCAGGTGATGTCATCGCATATGTGGGTGGTGGAACTGAGAGGTTGGATACATAGTGAGCAGGGCTAGAGGCACTACAGTGAAATAAGCCAATTAACACTAACCAGAACAGCAATGGACAAGGCATATTTACATTAAGGAGAGGCATGCTTAATCGAGTGATCATAAGGGTCCAGTGAGTAGAGGTTGGTTGGGGGCACGGCGATCCAGACAGCTGGCCGGGTAGCTGGCTATCGGTAGCAAGATAACATAGGATGGAGGTCTGTTTTTTTTTTTGTTTTTTTTTGTCACCTCGTTCGTTTCCGTCGGTAGATTAGTGGGGTTCCGTGTGGTAGAGGGGATCGATCCAATTGCAAAATAGATATAGTGACCCAGGAAAAAAAGAAAAAAAAAATTGTCTGGTATATTTATTTAGATAGCAGCCGATAAGACAGCTAATAATTAGCAGATGGGTATTCAGAAACGTCGCAATGGAAAAGTTTATATTTTTGTTCAGTATAAATAACATTTACTCCCTTGCTACTTTCCAACTACTTAGCATATTAGCTAACCCTTCCCCTAACCCTAACCTTAATCCTTTAAACTATCTCCTAACCTTAACCCAAAACTTAACCCCTATTCCTTAACTCCTAACCCTAACCCCTAGCCTAGCTAACGTTAGCCACCTAGCTAAAGTTAGCGTTAGCCACCTAGCCAACACTAGCCACAACAAATTGGAATTTGTAACATATACGTATTGCAAATTTGTAACATACCGGTATCATATAAATTGTAATTCCTAACATATCATACGAAATGGATAATGAACATCCACTAATTAATACCTACCATACCAAACCAAACATAACATATCATTGATATAATTGAGTGTCCCGGATTTTCATTTACTATGAGTCCAAGTTGATTAAACACATGAAAATCCTATGTTTGATGTATTTGATACCATTCCACTGATTCTGCTCCAACCGTTACCACGAGCCAATCCTCCCCAATTAAGGTGCCACCAACCAATGAAAACTTGAGCGAAAAAGTACATTTTGTGTGCACTATGTCATCACACACAAACAAAAATATGCAACAAGTCTGTTTGGTGGAAACACACCACTGGTAGGAAAATGCACATGAAAAAAATGTTGGGCCCCTCTACAGATGGCTATATTGGACCGCTAATACAGGCATAGTAAAAGCCCAGTGCACTACTTTCATGTATATAAAAGAACAAATCAATAAAAATAAATACATTTGTTTTTTAATTATGATTTTTCAGGGGGTGCTGCAACACCCTAAGCCCCCATACTTCCTGTGGCAATAGGCTTCACATGCTCCTGGGAAATGGGAAAGTGATTCCGACATGATTGTGTTCAAGTCCTTTTGAAGTCGGAAAAATTCTTCAACCATTAAGATTTTATTTAGCTTGATAAGCTAGCATTGCTAGTAATAAAGTAAGCTCGCTTGGTTAGCATGGGCAATATGGTCAAACTAGCTACATTATACATAGTGATAAGGTTGTAATGGAGAAAAACATGATTTGTTTTGGTCAGTGGTGAGACATCACAACTCTGCAACTTGGGTAACAACATTTTGTCTGAGTTTCCCACTTGTAAATTCCGACTTGGAGGGTCATTCAAGTGAAACTTCCCACTGGGAACTAGGAGCTTGCAATAACTCCGATAGCGCACGAACGCCGCATAATTACCAAAATTGTGACTTCCAATGTTCCTGATAGGTCCATAGGGCGGGACTCAGGAGTGTTTTGGTTTAATTGTAGTCTCATTATGACATAAAATGGACTGATCTGCTGAGGGTTAGTCCCGTGTAGCTCAGTTGGAAGAGCCAGAGTTGTAGGTTCGATTTCCACGGGGGACCAGTACGGAAAAAGTATTCAAATGCATGCACTCCTGAGTGGCGCAGTGGTCCAAGGCACTGCATCTTAGTGCTAGGGGTCGTCAGTACAGACCCTGGTTCAATTCCAGATTGGGAGTCTCATAGGATGGCGGACAATTGGCTCAGCGTCATCCGGATAAGGGTTTGGCCGGGGTAGGCCGTCATTGTAAAAAATAATTTGTTCTTAACTGGCTTGTCTAGTTAAATAAAGGTTCAATTAAAAAATACTGTTAGTCCCTCTGGATAAGACCGTGTGCTAAAATAAAACAAGTGGGTGTTCTACAAAGCACGATCAATGAGTTAGCCAGCAACTTTCCAAAATATTCCCGAAATAACTTGACATTTTTCAGAAGGATAAGCTTGCATGTGTCAGCAACGTCTGAGCAGTGTAACACAACCATAGTAACAATCTAACGCACATCAGCATGCAGTTCTGTCCTGTGGTTGCGATTGCCTAAAAAGGTTTTAGTACTTCATTGTTTACAAACAACAAGAATGTAAACAAACATTGTATACCTTCAACATATGGTTAAACTGTCTCTTGGATGTCATGGACTGCCAGTCCTTGCATTTAGAACACTGTTTTTGATATTTTAAGAGGAGTTACATTCCTAGCTCCTTAGTTGTATACCAAAACAAGTGGCTTTCATGTTTTTCAAGTCACAGACGGAATAATTGACAACTCTATGGCTTTACTACTAATCTGTAAACACAAAATAATCTGTAAATAATTGCTATTACACGTATCTTTGTTCACAATTATCTGTTTCTGATACCCCCACCCCCACCTATACTCATAATTATCACTACAGGGGATGGGGATGACCACATGAGGGCGGTAGAGCCTCAATAGTTAGAGACCTCCAGTCTCAGTAATCAACTGAGGAGGCTGCAGCTTATTGAAACCCATGGCCATATTTTATCGTCTGTCCTTGATCACCTCTCTGTTTGGTCTTTGTCATGGTTTGTTTACGGCTCACCTTACTTCTTTAAAAAAAAATATATATATACCCAGGCAGTAAAAATACCATTATCAACATGTAAAATAGTCTGATTGACCATTAGTAGCCTAAACATGCACCATCAGTTTGCATGTTAGTAACTGTTATATACGTCAACTCTTTGGGGATACGGGGCAGTGGAGAGCATTTTGGGTATTCTACCCTAAAAGAAGTCCAGTTTGGATGTCATTTTCTCACTTTCACAGTGGTCTACCATTGACAGTGGTCTACCATTCATAGTGGTCTATGTCAGAGCATTTTGATGGAGTTACAGTAATCATCAATTTATCTTTCGCATTTGTTGTTCTAAATTAGACATGCCAGTTAAAACTGTAATCTCAAAATAGCCCACAACCAGACCTCTTTAATTCCCAAATCAGAGTCTGATTAAATAGAATTAGTTCTTCCCCCTAATTTACCCGTTGAACTAATTTTAGGAACAGGTGACAGCTCTAATGTGTAAGAGGCTGCCAGACGAGTTTAAATACCTTGCAAACAGATTGGAGTCTTTAGGATATTCCTATAAGCAGAGCTTTGAGGACGAAATGCTGATACCAAGCTAAAGTGGGACACTCAGGGTAGGGGGGCTGGAGGGCGGTTGGGGGAGGTGATACTCATCAATAGACTTAAAGGTGGCTGGCTGCACCATACAACTCAATCTATGTGCACAGGAAATATTTGAATCCACATTTTTTAAATGTTGAATTATTCAGGCTAGTAGTCACAAACATGAGATGCTTATAGTTTCACATTAATGTTATTGTGGCTGTATAAGATACTTTAATGAGGCCCAACACCCAAAATCTCATAGCTAAGCCAATAAGCCTCTGCACACCTTTGTCCAAATGCTGGCTACGTTGAAGTTGAATGAAGTTGACAATGTCAAGATTATCACATTTCATAGTTGCAGCTGTTGAATACTGTATGCGAACATACATAATGAATCGTTCTTCAAATGCTGAATGTTTTCTCCTGTAAACATTTTTTTCATACACAAAATGTTACAATTACAGTAAGATAATAGTTATATTAATTGTTTTATGCTATTTGAATAAGATATTAAGGAATTTAACTAAACATGAACATAAACATATTTAGTCATCTCGGACAGTGTTATATATAGATGCTACTTTTCTTATTCCTTTCATGAACGCAATCTGGACTCTGTGCACGAAATGTGTTTTTATATGCTTTATTTGAAGTGTTTTCTCTTAAACGATTCACAGGTGCAAATTTTACTGTCTGCATAACCACTGTGCATAACTTTTTATTGATGCCATGTTGAGCAACTGTACACGCGAAATTGAATGTACTGTATTTATTTCCTTAAAGTATATGGTACTTCACGTCTATAATGCTTATCAAGTTATTGACCACTCTCAGCACAATAATCCCTTTCCCTCTTCCAATGATTGTCGATGTTGGTAAGATTCTGTTTTTCCTGACTGTATCAAAATAGATGTTTTTTTCCCCCTTGATCTTGGCCTCAGGAGCCTACAATAAAAAGAGCACATATCCTTTCTGATGAGGAAGATCAGGCCATGCACTTGACAAGAATATCAGCCCAATACAGAAATACTAAACACAGGGTAATGGGGACATATTTGAAAAGAGCTGAATTCATCCAGGTAGTCATTGTTGTGCAGACTTGGTTCACTGCTTTGGTTTGTTTATTGAAGAAGTAGGCTACTTATGAAGGTATTGATTTACTTTGGCGACTGAATGATCGCATATGGCTACAGATCCAGATAGAATGCTGTTTGATTATTGAGGATATTTGTAACAATTATTCACATAAAACAGGCAGGTGACAATATAAAAATTAAAAAAATACTAACCTTGAACCATTTTTTCTGGTGATTTTGATAGAAGGGAATCATAATACACACGATTAAATGCAGTAATTTATTTAAAATGTTCAGTCTTTTCTATACCCTCTGTCATTAGCTGGGATGTAAACTGTATCTGATTTGTTACATGCAGATGATCATATCCTCATCAGTCGAGAGTGTAGTTCCTTTTTAAAATCATAGCCTTGAGAGTTACAGTATATCAGCAAGAATCCAATCAAACTCTTCATACTGCATCCCTCACAATTTCAGAGCAAAATAATTAGATTTTATCTGATCAGATATGTTTCATTATAAACTGAGTGTTTCGAGCCCTGACTGCTGATTGGCTGACAGCTGTGGTATATCAGACCGTATATACCACGGGTATGACAAAACATGCATTTTTACTGCTCTAATTACATTGATAATAGCAATAAGGCACCTCGGGTTTGTGATATATGGCCAATATACCACGGCTAAGGGCTGTGACCATTCACTCGGCATTGCGTTATGCGTAAGAACAACCCTTAGCCGTGGTACATTAGCCATATAACCCACCTCCTCAGGCCTTATTGCTTAATTAGACCACCATTGCACTTCTAACTCCACATTACAAGACTAGAGTGTTCTCTTTAAGTCTAAATTCATTCAGATTTCATATTCGTTGTTTGTTACTAATCACATGCAATACAGTTCTCATGTTCTGTCTGGATGAAGGCATCTCAGGCCTCCATGTGAACACTCATGCCGTTGGTCACAAGATGGTGAGGGAAATACAAAGTGACACCTTGTTTTCACCCTGAGGGTATTGTCTCCCTACCTTCCTATGATATCTTTGTGTTGAACTGATTGTGCTGTGGTCTGTAAAACCGTTGTGTTACATCACTCCACATCAGTATGATTAGGCCCACAGTTTAATTGATCTTATTGTACAATGAAGTGTAGCCAGGAGAATAACAAAAAAATTATACCATTTATCTCTAATTGATTTGAAAATATAAATATTTTACATTGACAGGTGTATCTTTCAATATTCTGGATATTCTGAGTAGTCAGGAGGCTGGTATATATATAAAGAAAGAAAACATTAAAGTGTGCATGCACTAATCTACTATTTAAAATACAATACATGTTTTACATTACCAGACTGCTTTAAAGCTATGATGAAGCAAGTATGGGCCTTAGATTTTTCTACAGTATTCCCGAGGAGTTCTAGATAGCACTCTTGGTCCTGTATAATTTATCGGTGTAGTAATTGCTACAGGTGTAATTTGAGCTGTTCCTTTGTGTCTCTGGAACACTTATGTGCCATTGTCAGTCACTGTATAGCTTTAGACTAAGGATGACAGTCTTGATGAAAAGCGCCATAAAGGCTTTTAAAATAGATAATTTTCCCCATCCAACAATAGATGTCATTTCAGGCGCACAGATGGATTTTTGGGGTAAATCTTTGTGAGTGTTTGGAAACATGGGAGGCCGAGTGAGGGAGGCTGTGGTGCTCTCGTTTAACCTCATCTTAACTGTATTACGTGATAGAGAATTACAGAGGATTACTCCTGCTGTGAGTTGTACCTATTACGTAATGTACAGTTGTGGAACAGTCACTACATAGGGACAGGCCTGGTGTGTGATGAGCGCCTACACTCTTAGAAAAAAGTGTTTGAAAAGGGTTCTCCGACTGTCCCCATAGGATAATCCTTTTCGGTTCCAGGTAGAACCCTCTGTAGAAAGGGTTCTACATGCAAACCAAAAGGGTTCTACCAGCAACCAAAATGATTCTTTAAGAGGTTTCTCCTATGGGGACAGCCGAAGAACCCTTTAAGGTTCTAGATAGCACCTTTTTTTCTAAGACGGAACCTATTGAAATATCCCCCCCACTCTCCCTCTTGCTGGCTTTTGTTCCTCGTCCTCTCCCTCCCCCTCACTGAGCTCATAGATGGGAGAACAGAAAAGCTTTGGTGGAATATGAATTGGTTATGATTATGTTGCCTAATTTCTGTTTCTTGATATGAAGGCATCATTTTTTTTAGGCCTTGTTAAATGAAACAGCAGTACAACAAGACATTAAATATCAGGTTCTTTCTTTCTCTCATTTCATTTACAGGCTACATTTCAGTGTTCAGTGTAGTACACGTTAGGATTCAGTAAGTTTACACTACTTTGTCTTTATAACCTGATGATTGAGAAAGGGCATAAGATTAGCTCACACCCCGCTCTTTGAAAACAATAGAGTTTCTGTTGGTGCAGCTAGGACCTTTAAGAACATATGGCACTTCCACCTGAACGCAATACAAACTCATTCATCCCAATTATTAGCTCACTTGTCACAATTGGTCATTTTTACACCCCACTACACTGAGTGCAAACCCACGTCTCAAAATGTTGAGTATAATTGGGAGGCAAGTTTATTTAAAAAATATCACTTGTAACCAAAAGCACTCCAATGTAAAGGCTCAAGGGTTTTGACAAGAAAGAATAAATGTCAAAGCAGGATAAAAATGACAGCTTGTGCTATGCTGTAAACCCCCACACAAGACTCTCCAGCTCAGCTCCCTGTGCAGTCCCCTAGGTACCTATGTACAATAAGCTACTTACTACAGAGTTCAGTTTGGAAAACAGTTGGCTTCACTACTGTGCAGGACATAATCATGCTAATGGAAAACGTAAAACTCTTTAAATACGTGCATTTACCTTGAATTGAACATTTTAAAGAAAAAAAATAAGACTTGATAAGAGGTTTATCCCCTGGTAGCAAGTTATCTACTATTAGAGGCTTTGTTAGTGAGTGCCAAGTAACATTACCCACAGAAAACACTGGGAAGCTTGGTAATTAGGCATTAATGACCTACAACAAGAAAGTTCTCAGGTTCTCTCTGTTGACTGAGCAGGTTCTTCACTAATGCCAGGAGTACCTTTGCTTAGGCAGCAGAAAATAATTAGAATAGAAATACAGATGGATGTTATTGTCTGGGACTGTGTCAACATTTATCATTTCACATTTTAGATAGCTACAAATGTCAAGCCACACCATTGAACCAATTGATATTTTACCTGCAGGCCTATTTGATTTCTGGGCGTCTGTTTGTAAAACACATAAATTTCTATCCAGGCATTAAATGTGTTTAGAGCAAACCTCTGGTTTCCTGCCTTGATTGTTGGAAGGATATTGAAATGCCCTCTCTCTGTTTCCCAATCCATTGCACTATACACACACAATCACACTGAAGGAGCAAGGCTCTGATACTAAACCTTCCCAACAATCATGCTGGCTGTGATCATGATGAATGTTTTATGGCATTACTAGAACTGGTTGTGGTAGTGGCCCTGCTTGCACTTGGCCTTTTCTGTAAACAGTTGCTAGCCCACCCATGATGACCAATATGTCATTGGGGCTGCTGCTGTTAGGTGTTCTGAAAGAGGTTTTGAATGAAGCTACAGATGCATATTATATGATAGGATAGTGGTAAGTGGGATATTGGTGATGAAAGTTCGGGGAAAGATTAGGGGTAGTTTCCCTACCATCTGTCATAGAGCTATACATACAGTTGAAGTCGGAAGTTTACATACCCCTTAGCCAAATACATTTAAACTCAGTTTTTCACAATTACTGACATTTAATCCTCGTAAAAATTCCCTGTTTTAGGACAGTTAGGATCACCACTTTATTTTAAGAATGTGAAATGTCAGAATAAGAGTAGAGAGAATGATTTATTTCAGCTTTTATTTCTTTCATCACATTCCCAGTGGGTCAGAAGTTTACATACGCTCAATTAGTATTTGGTAGCATTGCCTTTAAATTGTTTCATTTGGGTCAAACGTTTCCGGGAGCCTTCCACAAGCTTCTCACAATAAGTTGGGTGAATTTTGGCCCATTCCTCCTGACAGAGCTGGTGTAACTGAGTCGGGTTCGTAGGCCTCCTTGCTCGCACACATTTTTTTCAGTTCTGCCCACAAATTTTCTATAGGGTGGATGTCAGGGCTTTGTGATGGCCACTCCAATACCTTGACTTTGTTGTCCTTAAGCCATTTTGCCACAACTTTGCGAGTGTGCTTGGGGTCATTGTCCATTTGGAAGACCCATTTGCGATCAAGCTTTAACTTCCTGACTGATGTCATGAGATGTTGCTTCAATATATCCACATAATTTTCCTACCTCATGAAACCATCTATTTTGTAAAGTGCACCAGTCCCTCCTGCAGCAAAGCATCCCCACAACATGATGCTGCCACCCCGTGCTTCACAGTTGGGATGGTGGTCTTCGGGCTTGCAAGCCTCCCCCTTTTTCCTCCAAACACAACGATGGTCATTATGGCCAAACAGTTCTATTTTTGTTTCATCAGACGAGAACATTTCTCCAAAAAGTACAATCTTTGTCCCCATGTGCAGTTGCAAACTGTAGTCTGGCTTTTTTATGGCTGTTTTGGAGTAGTGGCTTCTTCCTTGCGGCCTTTCAGGTTATGTCAAAATATGGACTTGTTTTACTGTGGATATAGATACTTTTGTACCTGTTTCCTACAGCATCTTCACAAGGTCCTTCCTGTTGTTCTGGGATTGATTTGCATGTTTTACACGAAAGTATGTTCATCCTTCCTGAGCGGTATGACGGCTACGTGGTCCCATGGTGTTTATACTTGCGTACTATTGTTTGTACAGATGAACGTGGTACCTTCAGGCATTTGTAAATTGCTCCCAAGGATGAACCAGACTTGTGGAGATCTAAAAAAAAATCTGAGGTCTTGGCTGATTTCTTTTGATTTCCCATGATGTCAAGCAAAGAGGCACTGAGTTTGAAGGTAGGCTTCGAAATACATCCACAGGTACACCTCCAATTGACTCAAGTGATGTCAATTAGCCTATCAGAAGCTTCTAAAGCCATGACATAATTTTCTGGAATTTTCCAAGCTGTTTAAAGGCACAGTCAACTTAGTGTATGTAAACTTCTGACCCACTGGAATTGTGATACAGTGAATTATAAGTGAAATAATCTGTCTGTAAACAATTGTTGTAAACATGACTTGTGTCATGCACAAAGTGGATGTCCTAAACAACTTGTCAAAACAATACTTTGTTAACAAGAAATGTGTGGAGTGGTTGAAAAACGAGTTTTAACAACTCCAACCTAAGTGTATGTAAACTTCCGACTTCAACTGTACACACGTGAATAATGTGTACCACAATGTACTTCTCTTAAAATAAACAAATTCAACCCACACAACTTTGACAATCGTATAACCAATTGCTTCTTACAAACAGAGTAAGTAATTGTAAATCTACAAACGTTTCTCTCCCTTAGTTTTTATCCCACCATAAATTATTTTATCTGTGATTCTTATAAGCGGAAACCACTGTATTTGTAGGAGGATAATGCTAATGGAGAGTGCTATTTCTGTTGCAAAAGTTACTGTTTCTCAGACTGTTATGTCTCATGCCCATTATTGGGAGTGATGTAACCTTCTTTTTTGGATAGAGTGGAAAATCTGACTAAAGCTGCAGCACCATGGGGTGCAGCGTCTAAGTGTATTCATTTTGCTTTTGCCATCTGATCCGAGGACACACTGCTCTGCCAGGACTGATACTGGGGAAGGCTATGCCCATTTAGTAACCGCAGCACAACCAGTGGCTTCCTCTTCATATTGTGCTCAACCAATCGCACTTTGACCAGTATTAGCATACTCGCTGGTTCTGGTAACAATTTACATAAACTTGCTATTATACTTGTGTAATAACCATGTTAGTACCAGCAATTTAGTTATTGAAATCTGATTGCGTAGTAATGGAGTTCACATGCACCGAATACAACGTATATAGACTTAACAAAATGCTTGCTTACAAGCCCTTCCCAACAAATCAAAAAATTATAATACAAGGAAAATGAGTAGCACAAGAGGAATAAAATACACAAGAATGGAGTTATATACAGGAAGTACCAGTACCAGATCAATGTGCAGAGGTAGGAAGTATCTGAGGTAGATATGTACATGAAGGCAGCGTAAAGTGACTAGGCATCAGGATAGATAATAAGAGTAAAATAAAGAACAGAGTAGCAGCAGCAAATGATGAGTGTAAAAGTGTGTGTTCGTGTGTGTGTATATGTGTGTTTGTGTTGTGTTGGTATGCATGTGTGTGCGTGTGTGTGTGTGTGCGTGTGTGTGTGTGTGTGTGTGTGTGTGTGCTGTGTATGTGTGTTTGTGAATGTGTGTGGGAGTATCAATGTAGTGTGTGTATGAGTGTTGGTACTGTATATAGTGTGTATATATAGTCTTGTGAGTGTGCATAGAGTCAGTGCAAGATAGGGTCGGTGCAGATAGGTAAATAATGATGGTTATCCGGACTATTTAGCACTCTTATGGCTATTTAGCATTCTTATGGCTTGGGGGTAGAAGCTGTCTCGGAGCCTGTTGGTCATGAGAGCCAATGGTCTGGTACCATTTGCTGGACGGTAGCAGAGTAAACAGTCTATGGCTTGGGTGGCTGGAGTCTTTGACAATTCTTTGGGACTTCCTCTGACACTGCCTGATATAGAGGTCCTGGATGGCAGGGAGATAGGCCCCAGTGATGTACTGGGCCGTCGCACCACCCTCTTTAGCGCTTTACTACCTCTGAGGGAGAGGTTGTTGTCATGGCACCACACTGCCAAGTCTCTGACCTCCTCCCTGTAGGCTGTCTCATCACCGTCGGTGATCTACCAGACTATCTATCTACTGTCAGCTAACTTGATGATGTGGTTGGAGTCGTGCGTGGCCATGTAGTCGTGGGTGAACAGGGAGTACAGGAGGAGACTAAGCACACACCATTGAGAGGCTCCGTGCTGAGGGTCAGCATGGCGGAGGCGTTGTTGCCTACACTGACCACTTTGGGCCATCCCGTGAGGAAATCCAGGATCCAGTTACAGAGAGAGGTGTTCAGTCCCAGGGTCCCCAGCTGAGGGGACTATGGTGTTGAACGCTGAGCTGTAGTCTATGAACAGCATTCTCACATAGTTATTTCCCCTCTTGTCCAGGTGGGAGAGGGCAGTGTGAAGTGCAATTGAGATTGCGTCATCTGTGGATCTGTTGGGGCGGTATGTCAAATGGAGTGGGTCTAGTGTGTCTGTATCTTGACTGTTCCTTATTTCACTAACAAAGAACGCTCAACCCCATAACCATTACAAAGTGATTAACCGCATGTTAATACAATGTTGTTACGTTAGTAATTACAACATTACTACACAGGTACAGAGCTACTGTTACTGCTGTGCTCTTTTACTACCTTGTTTGATGTATGCAAAGCTTTCAAGTGAGCTCATAATTCAAAATGAGAAACACAACAAACACATTGTGATGAAAACATTGGAATTAATTGGAAAACTAGCTGTGAAGCCTGTGAAATGACATGCAAGTAGCTAAGGCAAAAAAACAGAGCATCTAATTTCCCAACAAGCCCACCCATTGATTTTCGAATACTCAAAATGTTGAATGTGCATACTATTTTCCGGTCTTTAACATGGAATTTGCATTTTAACATTATATTCATGCTATTCTGCGGTACTGTCTTTGCAATATTGCTGTAGAACTGGCCATTGAGGACCGGATTTTTCAAGATGAGCCATTGTTGGAACCCGAGAGGCCACAGTGCTGCGTGTACAAGCTGTTTCCCAGGCTGAAGCTCAGCAACACAGCTTGAGAAGCAGAAGTCCCCTTCAGTCGCTTTCTTTTTAGCCCCCTTTTACCTTTATTTAACAATCGCTCCTTCTCCACTCCAATCAGCCACCCCCAAACACTCAGTGAATAAAGTTAGTCCAACATGCGGCCCTTAAACCCACCCCAAGTTTGCTGCCTGGCAGCCACACTCACAGAATTGTTTGTTAATAGTCCAATTAGATAATTGCCATCTTTCACTCCTTTTCCTCTCTGTTTCCCATAAAGGAATGAATGGTGTTCAGGGAGGGGGGCAGCTTGAAGAGGGCTTCTGGCCCCACAAGGTGACGAGAAGGGCCGGAGAATGTTCCTTGCACAAGGCCATTGGTTTGAATTGAGTCATTGTAGCCTAATCAATGGTCTTATTGGATTACTGGCAACTGCTGTTCCCTGAGATATTGTTGCTCTGACAATGAAAATAGCTAAAAGTTGGTGGGTGGGTAGCAGGGTGGAAGGAGAGTGCTGGAGAGGGGGGCCGTTCCAGGGGTGTTAGTGTGGGCACTAATGACAAGTTTTGTTCCATTTTTATGTTTTTCAGATCGTGCAGGTTAAGATTGTATTAGTGCAACAGACTGCTTCTGTGGTGCATATATATGAATGGTGGGGACGCAGCGTTAATGACAAGGACCTGTGGGCTACTCTTCGTGCTGTTGTTTGTCGTGCTGAGTGACGTGGGTCAACACAGGAAACTTTAACACAGTTCCTGTGAAGCCGAGCGGGGTGATTTCTGTGAATCAGCTGTCGTGGCCAGTACAAATTCCACTTGGGGTGGATTCACTTTTTTCTGTATCCTCTGTCTCTCTCCCTCTCCTTTATTCTCTCTATCTCAGTCTCTCTCGTTCTCTTCGTTCTCTCTTGTTCTCTCTCTCTCTCTCATCTCGCTCTCACTTTCTCTCTCTATCTCTCTCTCTCTCTCTCCCTCTCTCCCTCCCACTCGCCTGGGATAGCACTATAGCGGTGAGAGCTTTATGTTGCAGAGGGACGATCATTGGCGAAAGACACAGTAAATGCGATTTAAAGTTAGCCATCGTGGCCAGACAACCAACATCGGAGAACGCTGAAAATGGCTGGCCATGTTTCGGGGATCGAAGAATGATGTGCCTGGGAACTTTTCTGGAAGTGTCGTACCCCTGTGATTGTGTCTGTGTGCTCAGGAAGGTTTTTTTGCAAAGTGAGACCAATCATTTCTCTTGATTCCCTGGCTGAGAGCTGGCTGACAGAGAGGGACGGAGCGAGCAAACCCCTCCATTAGGACCTGATATATTTCCCAAACAATTTAGTGTATTCATGAGGCTACGCAAATGTGGAGGCAGCAAAATGACCGTAATCAATTGAAACAGTGAGCGTGCGTCGGTCCATGGCTCTGATTATTTGGAGATCATCTATCAGCCTGATGTGTATGTAACAAGGCTGTTGAGTTTCAGTGATAAGTCCATGATCATTGGGCAAGTGAGTTGGACAACGATAATAGGGCACCTTGGCAGGTGAGGCAAGCGTTCCCCGAACATTAGGTAGGTGACTCTCTGGTCTAAAAGGTGCTGTTTTAAAACAAAGCCACACTGTTGAGACAACACAACGTGCAACACTCTCTGTAATCACTGTTTTTTTCACCTGACAAAGGAAAAAAAGAAAGAAACATTGAAGACGATAAGTTAGTATGGAGGTCAGATACAACCAAGAGCCTGAACCAGGGATGGGGCTGAAGAACGGCATAAAGGATGGGAAAGACGGCAAGGATTCCCAGGGAAACCTTTCCAAAACCTTCCTAAAGGATCAGCAGGAGTCCTTCTCGCCATCTGGGACGGTGGAAAGCTGTGAGAAAAACCGGGGGAGCACGGGGGACCCGGACTACTGCAGAAGAATACTTGTCCGAGGTGAGAGGATGTCCACTCATATTTACTTCTGTTGCAGTGTATGGACTCTGTTTGCTCATTGCTTTACTTTATATGTATCCACAGGATGATATAAGATCATTTGCTATGTGAGATATGCTGGATTGCCAGACGGATGTTTTGAACATGGGATTCTGGTATTGGCTTTGTGTAGACTCAAGAAGCATAGAAATAGCTTTTGGTTTCACAGACATACTGCTAAATTGTTCCCAACCAAATGCTCTGTTTTTATACTGTATGTACAATATATTTGAGGTATTGGATCGCTAAAATTTGTCAATCATTAGAATCATTCAATATATTAATTCGACTTTATATATTTGACACAAAGCAGCAAATTTCTCCCGAGTGCTATTTTGTTTATTTGTTGTTTTTATCACTCGTTCATCTTCAGAAAAAGAAAATTAGGCACTATCAGTTAACAATGCGCTATAGTCCCCTTTGCAGCTTCCGGGGCGTTCTCGGGTGAGAGTGCAACATTATGCCAAAGAAGAAAAAAATCAAAAACACACACCCCCACTCACTCTTATCTGTCTCATGGTAGTTTTAGTCATTGTAAAAGTATTTTTGGCTTTTTTCTTAAACCATTTTGAATTTAAGGTAAATACAAACATACATTTTTTTTGCACTTTTATAAAAATGTACTATCTGCACATTTTTATGAATTGTGAATGTTATGCATTTTACCCCTGTGATATACTCCTATCAAAATGGTTTGCATTCACAACAATTGTGTTTATTCTGACATTGAATTATACAGCACACTTCTAGAATCATAGAGCACATTTATTTAAGATATTAAGTACTGTACATTTGGTTTTAAAATGAAGGATGAATTTCATGCTACTTTATATAATCTCTCTCCATGAAAATACTATTTCATTTGAAAGCAATATTCACAGAAGTTTCAAATCATAAGATACCCAGGTTTTCACTATCTTATCTTATTCTGATACAGATGATGAATGAGTAATAATATTGTACGTAAAATGCATTTGCTTACATCATCTTGTTCTAAATAATATAAGGTATTTCATATGCAGTTAATACAAATAAATGAGTTAATTGTTATGTTGTTTTAGTACTCTTTCTGAGTGTCGTCTGGCCTCAGGGCTAAATTGTAGCAGAATAAGCGCACAACATTTATTTAATCTGTTTAACACAGTTGGTCAAACATGGAGACTGTTTGAAAACATGAATATATCCTTGCTAATTGTTATGGAAAACATTTAGCAACGAAATGACAACTAAATTCAAACATAAATGTTTATACTTTCAGGTTATATTTTGCTGCTTTTAGATGATGGGAGAAATAATCACAATTTAAAAAGTAATAATTTATTGTAGTTCATTGAGTAAATTCTTAAGAAAAAACATTTTCCTTATTATCTTTCCTCATTTCTCTCTTTTTATTAATTCATTAAAAGCTCATACAGTTATACAATTAATATCACGTTATCTAAAGGTATATCCTTTAATTATTTTCCGTTTACATGACACTAGTACAACTTTTTAAATTACACATTACATTTTGATTGTAGAAAACTATATAATGAAAACAATTATTTTGAGGTTAGTTTACTATTTAGGAGAGAGTACTGATTGAGATGCTAAAATATGATAATCTAGACTAGAGTATTGATGCAATTAAATGGGTTGACCAAAGGAAATGATCACAATGAAATAAAATAATGTATCATTGTATTTTGTATTTGTTTTATACGTTTGATCAACTTTCTTCTGTAAACGGTGCTTTTTCAAATGAATTAATAGTTTTTTTTGACTGCTTTTAATGTGGTTGAGGTTATCCCCTAGTATGTTTGGAAAGTACACTAGTTGGTTGGGAAAATATCAGTGTATTAATTTAAGTTATGCATATTACTGTGGTTGATGTTGTGCATTTGATGCATTCATATAAATAATGTACCATATTCATGTGCATACCTGGATGGTTCATTTTTCAATTTTGCAAACATGAAATCATCCTCGATATCTCCATATAGCTTTATGCTATGCACTGCAACAAGACCTAAGTCTTTCATTGACGGTAATCGGTCATTTCATGGACAACAGAAGGCCTACACACATTACTAAAAATGATGAATGGTCATTCTGATGTTGTGATAATGATGAGCCAAAAGTGTTTCTACATTTTGAATATAGTTATCATTGACAAATCTTCAATAGTCACTTGTTCTTTTCTGTAGATGCAAAAGGGTCTATCCGAGAGATCATTCTGCCAAAGGGACTGGATTTGGACCGTCCCAAACGAACCCGGACCTCTTTCACTGCAGAGCAACTCTATCGTCTGGAAATGGAGTTCCAGAGGTGCCAGTATGTGGTTGGGAGGGAACGAACAGAACTGGCCCGCCAGCTAAATCTATCTGAAACGCAGGTAAATTCAAGCAACACAATACATGTACCTATTTCACTCTGGCCATCAGTAAATACATACCAAATCCACATTCTGTGTTATCATAGATATGTTATGGGTCATTCCACGAATAGAGTGCCTTTTGGGTAGTGTAATTTTGTAGAAAATAACATCATTTTTTCACCCCATTTTAACATTCTGTCATAAAGAGCACTTGTTCAACTTCATAAAAAATAGGTTTTCCAATGTCAAGAGGTTAAGTAAAATAAAAAAGACTATAAAAGTGGCAATTAAAGTAATAGGGCTGACCGTAACAGGGTTGACCGTAACAAAATTGACGATTTCATCTTAAATCAGCCATAACTCCCCTTGAGACAGGGGAAATGGAAGCTTGTTGTGTACAACAGGGAGGGGCAATTGAATGCAAGCTTTCCAAAAAATTGAGCTAGCCTATCGATCTAGTGTAACAGGCGTGACATGGTATGCTCGTTGCACTCATTTTTCTACCACAAAACCCCAGAAAATGGCCAAAAGGAGTAGAACCAGCTCACCTGCTTTTACAATATTACTTGACTATAAGATGTTCAATGTTAGATGTTTAATATTCATCACTAAATCACAATGAATAAATAATAATCTTCAGAAGTTACTTTTTCAAAGCAACAAAAGAACTAGGGCTTTACAATGATGGTGAAAACTTGGTGAAATCTTGGGGTTAAGGGGCCTAGTGGTTAGAGCGTTGGACTAGTAACCGAAAGGTTGCCAAAATCGAATCCCCGAGCTGACAAGTTAAAAATCTGTCGTTCTGCTCCTGAACAAGGCAGTTAACCCACTGTTCCTAGGCCTTCATTGAAAATAAGAATTTGTTCTTAACTGACTTACCTAGCTAAATAAAATACAAATAAATGAAGTGGGTTACAATCTTCCTAGAAGTCTGACAAACATGAAAACACTACTATTGGAGTATTTAGTGGTTTATCAAAATGGACACAGATAATCTCACAAGGACATAAAGGGCACTCTATTCGTGGAACGACCCTTATGTATTTCAAAATCTTATCTCAAATGTGAAAAATAGAGTGTATGATTACACAAACTTATCTCACTTACGCAATGCTTTCTATATTGTCATCAGACTTCTGTAAGCATATCCCATTCCAATACAATCTTTGTAAGTTTTACTATAACCCTGGCATTTTCTATTTAGCTGACTGATTAGTTAAAGATAATTTAGGAAAAGGCAGACCGCTTCACTGATCATATAGCTCTAGCATAGTATTGTTAAGTTATGATCCTATACATAACTCAAATCAAATCTCTTTCATTGTATTTAGCCTAGTGAACTATGCATCTCATATCACTGCTATCCCAACAAATTCTATAACCTTGTTAGCCTAAATTGTTGCATTAAGGAGGCTCATTTTCAGTGCGGAAACAGTATGTTTCTAGTCCACAGGCTTTAAAAAAATAAAAAAGTGCTTTCACCTCATGCTTAGCAGTGGGGTCAGGGAAAGGTCACACTGCGCCCACTGTGGGTGAACTGTATTTGCACTTGTCTGCTCGTTCTCGACGAGATACCAAGCTTAGTCACCCTCCAATGTATCATTTTCACTTCAGGGAAATCTTGCTCTCTGCTTCAGAGCTTAGTCCCAAATATTTGTAGCACAATTTTATTTCTTAGTTTATCTTGCAAGCTGGATAATGGCATAGTCAGCCACATTTACCTTATATGTTTATTACGTACCTCATGAATGTTTCAGTGGGCCTAAACAAGCTTGACTTTGGACAGAGGTCAGACTGGAGCATTATGCAAAGTTATCTTCTGAGTCACAGCATAGACACGTGTTTCTGTCACACATTTCTGATCATTACAAGAAATATTAATATTGACCTCGGGGAATTTCTATATATATATATATATATACACATACATACATACATTTTACAATGATAAATAAATGTTTTCCTGACCAATACATTTGATGCTTTTATTTTGTATTCAGCTACAGTATTCATGTAGTTTACCATGTCAGCACACAATGAATTCAGAATTCATTGTTGGTTTTTAGAATAGAATAATGGTGCTTTAGACTTCACACAGCCCTTAGGTCCCTATTCATAGGGAGGACAATAGGCTTGAATTTCTTAATGTATTTTCACATGCAACATTAAATGTTGCACGCCGCCATGCTCCTTGATTGCATTAAATCTTCAAATGTCTCCTTCATTCGTTGATGAAGTGGTCTCTAATGATGGCATCATGAAATTAACATTTTGTTCCAATGCACTCTTGGGGTGTTACATTAAGAAACGACTGCCATATGCTGAAGTGTACACCCCTAATCATCTTTGTTTGGCTTGCTGGCTTCAGAGCCCTTCGTTGGACCTTGTTGAAAATGTATCCTCTCAGATAAAAGATGTTCACCAATAATTTAGGATATTCTTATAACATGAGGGAATATGGTAATAATGTAATTCCTTACTTCCAGAGTGTAAAATAGATTTGCGATTGACCAACTAACCTTGAGAATTACTGAGTTGTTTATCTACAACAAGTACATGGAGGAAAACATGCTATTCAGATGTGATTGAAGTAGCTGCAGTTTGAGGTACTGTAGCTGGAGGCTCATTGATTGAGACACATTCACTCTAATTATGGTCCGTATGAAAGCAATCAGGTTTAATTGCCACAGACTTGATAGAGGTGGGGAAATACATGAAGAAAACTGCAAAAAAAATACAAACTCCTATTATCCTTTTTGGAAAAGGAATAGAATATATAAAATAGAAATATATGAAATGCAAATGGGAAAAGAGAGGTCTATTTTCATTGTTGAATGACCATCAAACATGTGCAATCCAAATGCAGTAACATGACTTCTTCAGCGTCAAAATGGCCTCTTCACAAACACGTTTTTTCTTCATCCACATGAATAGGAATACAATAGCCATGTTTATCTGCATGCACACTTTACTTTGTTATACTCATGTCCTTCTAACAGTATACTTCAGCCACACATACATATATACTCATTACTATATGACCCTGCTTTTGTTACTTTCATGTCTTTGAGTTCATTAATTATTTCAACATTTTCATAAAATGTCTAAGGTCATGGAAATACATTTTATTAATTTCTAGCTACTTTACCTTACAGTCTGCATTTCACTAGAAGAAAAATATGTTATAAAGTAATTTATGGCTCCCATTACAGAAAGTTTTGTTGAAGTTTAGACCACAAACAGTACTGTATTGTATATGTGTGACTCTGATAACATCCATTAATGTGACATTGATATGTAAATATTTACAAGGCATTAGGTTTTGATTTAATCCGTATTTCTGTAAATTAGCTACTAAATCTGTCAAGAGGTAGAAGCCGGGCCCCCTGGTCTAAGTCCCTGATCGTGCTACCAATGTTATTACTATCACAATTCAATTCACGTGGATATCAAGTGACCTATACTGAGATCACAAGGGAATTAGTAATTATTTACCACAATCCAAATTATTCTGTAATTTTCTGCAAACATTGGTGTTGCAATAAATGCCTACAGATGTTAGAAAATAATACATATTAACCAAAGTATGTTAATTTGGCTTTTGCAAATAGACCCTGTTGCTGAAGGTTTCTACTACTTATTTTCTGGCTGATTTTGGAGCGTTTTTTTGTCCTCCCCTCAAGGTTAAAGTTTGGTTCCAGAACCGACGCACAAAGCAGAAGAAGGACCAGGGCAAAGATTCAGAACTGCGCTCGGTGGTGTCAGAGACGGCGGCCACCTGCAGTGTATTGAGACTTCTGGAGCAGGGCCGGCTCCTCACGCCACCAGGCCTGCCGGGGCTCCTGCAGCACTGTGGCAACGGCACCCTGGGTGCCGCCCTGCGAGGACCCTCCATGGGCATGGTCAGCAACGGAAGCAGCAGCAGCAGTGGTGCCAGCTCAGGGACGGCCGGCGGCAGTCCCCCTCTACCTATAGTGACGAGCTCAGGGACGGTGACAGGCCTCCAGAACTCCCCATCAGCTCACGGCCTGTTCAGCTTCCCCATGCCCTCTCTGCTTGGTAGCGTGGCCACCCGCATGTCCTCTAACCCGCTCTCCATGGCCGGCTCCCTGGCCGGGAACCTGCAGGAACTGTCTGCCCGCTACCTGAGCTCTTCTGCTTTTGAACCTTACTCACGGACCAATGGGAAGGAGAGTGTGGACAAAAACGTTTTGGAATGATGTTTCTCAAAGGATTTTGATTTGCTTTGTTGTTCTCCTTGTTTTTTATTGTCTTGGTTTAGTTTGTTTGTTTCACCCTCTTCTGTCCTGTTTGTGTTGTGGTTGTTGTTCATGTAAATCCAACTGAACATCTGATGCCTCTCAGAGGGAGGAAAACAAAAACATACACATGTATACATTTTCATTCTTACTTATGCACTAAATTAAATTGAATCTCCAAGTTCTAAATTTCAATACAAATGATCAGAGGAACAAATATCCAAGAGATTACTAAGGAGCAGAATTTTATTTTTTAACCACATTTTCTCACATTTATTTATCTGCAATAGTAATCCCAAAAGAAGCACAGAAAATGAGTCTGTTAATGTTTGGGTAACACATCACAAATGTTTAGCTACTGGAGGTAATTGACACAATACATACAAAGCTTTTGAGTGGTTGGCCAAGGGTGTAACATGATGGTACCTTTTTTTATTTTGTGTTTTCTTATTTGCTTGTTTTGGGTAGACTTGTGTCACAGTGTGTAGACTTAGAGTTATCAAGCACTACAGCTTGTGCAATTCAGGTGACAGACTGTCAGTTCAGGATGGCCTGGTGAACTTGGAGTTAATTCGGCCCTTTGTCAAATATAACATTTCTGTTTACGGAAATATCGCAGGTCTCTTTTTCCATTTGCAGATACTCATGAGGAACACAGGTATTTAACATGCAAATACCATTTACATATGCAGTTTTCCAATATTAAGCTACAATAACAGTCTTTTATACCAGTTTGTATTTGTTTTTATTTTTGGCCCAAAACAAACTAAAGAAAAATGTTGTCATACCGTATGATAGTTAAATGGTTCTGTGTTAGTTGTTTTCTAAATGGTTCTGTGAGGGTTTTCCCAATATGATTTTTAACACAGTCTAAATTTGTGACTTTCATGTCTTAAAGATGCAGTATTCCACTTTTTCGTCTGTGATTTCAATAATATTAGAGTGGTAGTCCAGATGTACATGTACAGATAAGAGTTGGAGTAAAGCTTGGAAATGTGGGGTGGGGAAAAGAGCTGATGGGGGAAAGAGTTCTGGGAAAGCTTTTGAACTTCAGAAAGCTGCTTGCATAGTTGGATATACAGAATTGAGCTTGATGCAACATGATTGAAAACAGTGCAGAAGGCTTTGCAATCTTTAAGACAATAACTTTTCTCATCTGAAATGTTTTAAGATCAGTCACCATGGCGGAAGGTTTGGAGGGAAATGAGCATGAGGTGACTGAGGGAAATTACTGTAGTGTAAAAGAAAAGAAAGAAAATGAGAATTGTACCTAAAATTGTTATTTTATTGTAAATTATTCACGTCTGTAATTAATAGATGATTAGTATATCTGCAAAATAATGCATGAATGAATGTAAAAGAGGGAGGTGATAAATCAATCAAAGCTCTTTGGTGCTGTTGTTGTGAAATATCTTGAACTTTGTGAAATGTGTGGTACGAGTGTGGATATATATTATATATATATATGGCTACCAAAAAAGCCATGTGTGTTTTTTCAATTTCTTTCATGGATTCGTCTTGATGATAATCCAGTTATGATAAAAAGGCCATGTTGTACCTTCATTGAAAATGGGTTTGAATAGCAGTTTATTTCATATTTTGTTGGTATTTAAATGAGGTGTTATGCCCTATGCAGAGACCTTCTTATGTATTATTTTGGGTTGCAATGCTACTTATTGTAGCCTATTCAGCGTATGGTGAACTCATACAGCACTATAAAGGAAATGCTGACACAAGGGGAAGAACATTTTAGTTATTGAATTAGTCGCCCTAAGCTGGTAACAGTAGCTGTGTTCAACAGTAGCATACGTGTTTTGGGGGAGGGTTTTTGTTTGCTACCTTAACCCTAATCCAAACCCTAACCACTCACTCATGGGAAAATCTACAGTATAGTGAGCTGCAGATGGAATCGCTATAAACAAATCGTGTGAGACGGTTTAATAAATAATGATAGGAGCATAGAAGAATAAATGTTATATGTTGATACATTTTTACCCTTTAATTAATGGAAAAAATAGTGCACTTTGAAAAGTGCAACTCTCTCAAAATGTTGTATTCACAGTGTGTTCTTGAATATTACCACTAAAGTCAAAGGACTTTGAAAAGATGTTCGTAAGTTAACTGGATAAAGATCATTATAACATAGAGGAGAGGAAGTGAGAGTACATCGTCTTAGGGCTCCCGAGTGGCGCAGCGGTCTAAGGCCCTGCCTCTCAGTGCAAGAGGCGTCACTACAATCCCTGGTTTGAATCCAGGCTGTACCACATCCGGCCGTGATTGGGAGTCCCATAGGGCGGCACACAATTGGCCAAGCGTTGTCCGAGGTAGGCCGTCATTGTAAATAAGAATTTGTTCTTAACTGGCTTGCCTAGTTAAATAAATGTTAAACAAAAAATAAATAAAAAAGATACATAAATATAACCAATAATTTGCCCAATTGCAAATCACAAATTCAAAAATGTGATTGAGGGAATGAAGGAGGCTAGGGTGAAGTGATATAAAAAATATGGTCTGACTCACTTCAACAAACTTTCGGAACTAGATGGGGTTAGTTGAAAGATTACAATTGCTAAAAGTGTTATAGATCTGTCAAAATGGACACTGAAAAAACGTTGTCTGTAAGCCAAGCAATGCAGCGAAAAGGGCCTTTGCAGTCTCTGTCTTCAAGAACCCTTGGAGGACTTTTCATTAGTACTGTTTTCTATGGAATAGGGAAAAAACACTCCGGCCTCTGAAAAGAATTGAGTTGAACCATTCAAAATACAAAAAAATGTCACACAAGGGGGAATTGTCTCTTTAAAAAGCAGTTGCAGTGGTCTTAAGTTACATTTTAAGACGCAGTTCCATTCTGTCCATCCCTCTCTCTCCTGTGGGTGAATGAAGGGATGCTTCAGTGGCATTGGAAACTGAGGGTCTTTTGTCTATCAGCAGTATGAACGCAGGCAGAGAATCTTACCTTCCCCACTGTGTCTTGGGAATCTCCCTGGAGAAAAAACGGTCACATTTATGCCCCCACCCCTACAACCACCCATTATCTCTCTTCTCCTGCAGTCCAATTAGACAGAAGGTCGGGAGATTTTGTAAGTGGGGGGGTCAGGGAGCCGGTGGAGTTGTTGGGGGGAGTGTCATAGCTTGAGACCACCAACACATTTCTCCCATCACATGACCTGTCTTTAAGCTAAGGCCTTGGGAGGAAAGAAAAGTTGCACCCAGTCTGTTTTTGTTCTTTTTGTTCACCTCTTTCCTCTTTCTGTTTGTACATATGTATGGGGATTAGAAAGTAAACAGTTCTCATCAAAGCGTCAACTCTCTCATGCCACATAAGACCAGCGAGAACTAGTGACCTCAGTTCCTGAAGTGCGACAAATCTAGAGGATTTCCTAGTCCTTCCCAGAATGTTAAGTGACCCGCCTACCTTGGACAGGCTGGTAACCTCACTGAATAATTAATCCAATTATGCAATCAAAGGATTGAGAAGAGAAAAAAACCCTTAGTGACTAATCTCCTACATGTCTATACTATGAGACTACTTTGAGTAGTGGGCCATTCCAACATTACCGACATTACATTTGCATGCAAAATCACAACTTTAATGTTTCACAGAATGGACAGACAAAATATAAATGACATGTTTTATGCGTGTCTCTAAAAAGCAGACTTCTAAGTATTGGCATGTTGGAGAAATAAAGTAAATAAGAGGTGTCATGGATGTTATATGAAATTGACAAGCTTTTTGCAGAGACTGAACATATTACCAAAAGTCTGTGCGTTTGTAAGTCTTAGCTCAAAACATGCTGTGTTGTGTTTGCTGAACACAAATATTATCATTTTCAAAATATTGTCATTTCCATTATTACTTTGGAGAGGAACAATTACTATTATGAATGTTACACTTTGCTATTGACGTTACCGAGTCTGATTTCTTGATCAAAATCTATCATAACACATTTGTTGACACCTGGAAAGTTTTTAAAAAGTGAACAGAAGCCGTAATACCTTAGAACTCCATAATTACAGTTAGCTTGAATAGCATACTGTATAGGCTAAAGCCAGGCACCACACCCAAAATGGAGTATTTCTTTCTCTTTATATATATCAAAATAACCATTTCCAGTTGAATATAGACACGAATATGACATTATTTGCATGACACACTTTCTGAAATATTGTATTAAAATATGCAAATGAAGCAAACAAGCCCTGTGAGTCCTTTCCAAAACAACACTGGTAAAATAAAGTATGCATACCAAAATATAGCCTATAGGATAATTAGGAACGTGGTTTCATTTTGAAAAGGCCAAGATTTTTTCTCTGGTTGACGTTCTGTTGGAATTGCCCTAGAAGTACCTTCACAGTTCGTTTATTCGTAAAATCATCTCAAATTTGGACATTAGAGGACCTGCAGTCCAGGTGACCAGCGCACATGGGATTCCATACATGCCATCAGAAAGTATTCATAACCGCTTGACTTATTTCAAAAAGCCTGAATTCAAAACGCTTAAAAAAAAAAAAATGCACCCATCTACACACAATAATGACAAAGTGAAAACATGTTTTTAGAAATGTTTGCAAATGTCATGAAAATAAAAGCAATTACAGCTGTACGTCTTTATGGTTAAGTCTCAAAGAGCTTTGCACACCTGGATTGTAAAATATTTGCACATTATTATTTTCAAAGCTTTGTCAAGTTGGTTGTTGATCATTGCTAGAGAGACATTTTCAAGTCTTGCCATTAATTTCCAAGCTGATTTAAGTCAAAACTGTAACTCCAGTGTATATTTGGCCTTCCGTTTTAGGTTATTGTCCTGCTGAAAGGAGAATTAATCTCCCAGTGTCTGATGGAAAGCAGACTGAACCAGGTTTTTCTCTGGGATTTTGACTGTGCTTAGCTCCATTCCATGTATTTTTTATCCTGAAAAAATCCCCAGTCATTAACAATTACAAGCATGATGCAGCTACCACTATGCTTGAAAATATGGAGAGATGTATTTGTTTTAGGACTTTGTATTAAGGACAACTTTTTAATTTCTTTGCCAAATTATTTGCCTTGTTGCAAACAGGATGCATGTTTTGTAATATTTTTATTCTGTACAGGCTTCCTTCTTTTCACTCTGTCAATTACATTTTATTTAACCTTTATTTTATCAGGGAGTCATACTATTTTACAGATAAGCCCTGAATTACATAAATTACAGTAAATATACACATCAAAATATGAACACAAAATGCAAGCATTCATCAGTAATCCTCAATCAGCTTTCTGAATTGCCTTAGATGCATCAAAACATCAAATGTAAGAACATGTTGAAGATCTTTCCACAAATAAGGTGCAAGAAAACTAAACGCTGATTTACCTAACTCAGTAGAGACCAAATTCACTTCCAGAGTTTGCCATCCCTCGTATGTCTAAAGTTAAATAAAGATATTCGACTTTTTGTAAAAGGGATTTATAAATGAAAACATAGCAATGTATCAACCTACGTGACATAAAAAAAAAATGTTTAACCTTTATTTAACTAGGCAAGTCAGTTAAGAACAAATTCTTATTTACACTGACGGCCTACCCAAAGGCAAAAGGCCTCCTGCGGAGATGGGGGCTGGGATTAAAAATAAAAAATGTAATATAGGACAAAACACACATCACGACAAGAGAGACAACACAACACTACATAAAGAGACCTAAGACAACAAAATAGCAAGGGAGCAACACATGACAACACAGCATGGTAGCAACACAACAACAACATGGTAGCAACACAACATGGTAGAAGCACAAAACATGGTACAAACATTATTGGGCACAGACAACAGCACAAAGGGCAAGAAGGTAGAGGCAACAATACATCATACAAAGCAGCCACAACTGTCAGTAAGAGTGTCTATGTTTGAGTCTTTGAATGAAGAGATTGAGATAAAACTGTCCAGTTTGAGTGTTTGTTGCAGCTCGTTCCAGTCGTTAGCTGCAGCGAACTGAAAAGACGAGCGACCCAGGGATGTTTGTGCTTTCGGGACCTTTAACAGAATGTGACTGGCAGAACGGTTGTTATATGTGGAGGATGAGGGCTGCAGTAGATATCTCAGATAGGGGATGAGTGAGGTCTAAGAGGGTTTTATAAATAAGCATCAACCAGTGGGTCTTGCAACGGGTATACAGAAATGACCAGTTTACAGAGGAGTATAGAGTGCAGTGATGTGTCCTATAAGGAGCATTGGTGGCAAATCTGATGGCTGAATGGTAAAGAACATCTAGCCACTCGAGAGCACCCTTACCTGCCAATCTATAAATTATGTCTCCGTAATCTAGCATGGGTAGGATGGTCATCTGAATCAGGGTTAGTTTGGCAGCTGGGGTGAAAGAGGAGCGATTACAATAGAAGAAACTAAGTCTAGATTTAACTTTAGCCTGCAGCTTTGATATGTGCTGAGAGAAGGACAGTGTACTGGCTAGCCATACTCCCAAGTACTTGTATGAGGTGACTACCTCAAGCTCTAAACCCTCAGAGGGTCCCGTGTGGCTCAGTTGGTAGAGCATGGCGCTTGCAACGCCAGGGTTGTGGGTTCGATTCCCACGGGGGACCAGTACAAAAAAGTATGAATGTATGTACTTGTAAGTCGCTCTGGATAAGAGCGTCTGCTAAATGATTTAAATGTAATGTAATGTATTAATCACACGTGTGAGGAGAGGGGCATTCTTCTTATCAAACCACATGACTTTTGTTTTGGAGATGTTCAGAAGAAGGTCAAGGGTAGAGAAAGCTTGTTGGACACAGAAAGCCTTGTTGTAGAGCATTTAACACAAAATCCGGGGAGGGGCCAGCTGAGTATAACACTGTATAATCTGCATATAAATGGATGAGAGAGCCTCCTACTGCCTGAGTTATGTTGTTGATGTACATTGAGAAGAGCGTGAGGCCTAGGATTGAGCCTTGAGGTACTCCCTTGGTGACAGGCAGTGGCTGAGACAGCAGATTTTCTGACTTTATACACTGCACTCATTGAGAGAGGTAGTTAGCAAACCAGGCCAAAGACCCCTCAGAGTCACCAATACTCCTTAGCCTGCCCACAAGAATGGAATGATCTACGGTATCAAAAGCTTAAACCAAGTCAATAAAAATAGCAGCAAAACATTGCTTAGAATCAAGGGCAATGGTGACATAATTGAGGAGCTTTAAGGTTGAAGTGATATATCCATAACCTGAGCAGAAACCAGATTGCATACCAGAGAGAATACTATCGACATCAAGAAAGCCAGTCAGTTGATTATTGACAAGTTTTTCCAACACTTTTGATAAACAGGGCAAAATAGAAATAAGCCTACATTATAACAGTTAGGATCAGCTTGATCATCATCAAAGAGGGCCAATAAACTGTCTGGTAGAGAATGCAATGATGAGTACTAACATTTTAACCCGTAATATAGTGCAGTGCGCTCTGATAAACACCATCTAACGTCTTTAATGAAGTGTCAGCTGCGTTCACATAGATGATGTCGCCATAGTCTAGGACCGATAGGAACATCGACTGAATAATCTGCTTTCGACTATTTAGCGAGAGGTAGGACTTATTTCTATAGAAGAAGTCCATTTTTATTCTCAGCTTCTTAATAAACTCATCAATATGCTTTTTTAAAGACATCTTTTCATCTATCCAAATGCACCATCCACAGTACATATGATTAAATCATCAGAGTTATTTTTATCCGCTCTAGAGAACAACATACAGTGTAATTCGTTTTACTGGCATTCAATGCTCATTTCAGGTCAGTAAAGTTTTTCTGCAATACAATGAAGACAGACTGTAGTTCAGATAGAGCCTGGTCAACTGTGGGGGCAATGGCATACACAACACTATCATCGGCATACAAGTGCAGGTAAAATGTTTTTACGGACAAGTTGATACTGTTAATGTAATCAGTAAAAAGTACAGGACCCAGAATCAACCCCTGTGAGACACCTTTCGTAATATACAGGAAACCTGATTTAAAACCATCCATCAAGTAATTTTTAAACCATTTACATGCAGTCTGGTCTAGGCCAATTGAGGAAAGCTGTGAGTGATCAACAGTATCGAAAGCCTTTGACAGGTCAATGAAGAGGGCAGTGCAATGTTGCCTTTTATCCATACAGTTAACCACTTAATTTATGACTAGGGATGCAACAGATATAGTGCTATGACCTGGTCTAAAATCCGACTGATGGGTTAGGTTAGTGTTATGGTTAGTTTAATATTGTGAAGTAACTAGTAACACAGTGTCACGTTCCTGACCTATTTCTGTTAGTTTGTTGTATGTGTTAGTTGGTCAGGACGTGAGTTTGGGTGGGCATTCTATGTTTTCTGTTTCTATGTTGGCTTAAGGGTTGCCTGGTATGGCTCTCAATTAGAGGCAGGTGTTTGGCGTTTCCTCTAATTGAGAGTCATATTTAGGTAGGTTGTTTCACAGTGTTCGTTGTGGGTGGTTGTCTCCTGTGTCAGTGTTTGTCGCACCATACGGGACTGTTCGGTTTGTTTGTACATCGTTCCTTTTGTGTAGTCTATTTTCCCTGTTCGTGCGTTCTTAGTGTTATATGTAAGTTCGTATAGTTCAGGTTTGTCTACATTTGTTTTGTTATTTAGTTAATTATTTCAAGTGGTTTCGTTTCGTGTTTTTCCCGTCTTGTTTTATTAAAATTATGTCATCACAACCCGCTGTGCCTTGGTTCAATCACTACTCCTCCTCTTCGGTTGTAGAGGAGGAGGAATACCGTGACAGAACCACCCACCAAATAACAAGAACCAAGCAGCGGTGTAATCGGAGGAACGGACAGCGCACGAAGCAGGGATTATGGTCTTGGGAGGAGATCATGAAAGGAAAAGGACCATGGGCTAAAGTGGAGGTGAATCGCCGCCCATGGGAACAGCTGGAGGCAGCTCGGAGAGCGGAGGAAACTGGAGAGAGGAACCGGCATTATGAGGGGACCCGTCTGGCACGGAAGCCCGAAAAGCCTGTGAGGACTACCCAAAAAATTATTGGGGGGGGGGGGGAGGCTAAGAGGTAGTGGGCCAAGGGCAGGTAGGAGACCTGCGCCCACTTCCCAGGCTAACCGTGGAGAGCGGGAGTACGGGCAGACACCGTGTTACGCAGTAGAGCGCACGGTGTCTCCTGTACGTGTTCATAGCCCGGTGCGGGTTATTCCACCTCCCCGCACTGGTAGGGCTAGATTGGGCATTGAGCCAAATGTCATGAAGCCGGCCCTTCATATCTGGCCACCAGTACGTCTCTTCGGGCCGGCTTACATGGCACCAGCCTTACGCATGGTGTCCCCGGTTCGCCTACATAGCCCGGTGCGGGTTATTCCACCTTCCCGCACTGGTCGGCGACGGGGAGCATTCAACCAGGTAAGGTTGGGCAGGCTCAATGCTCAAGGGAGCCAGTACGCTTGCACGGCCCGGTATTTCCGGCACTACCTCCCCGCCCCAGCCCAGTACCACCAGTGCCTACACCACGCACCAGGCTTCCAGTGCGTTTCCAGAGCCCTGTTCCTCCTCCACGCACTCTCTCTATGGTGCGTGTCTCCAGCCCAGTGCCTCCAGTTCCGGCACCACGCACTAAGCCACCTGTGCGTCTCCAGAGCCCTGTACACACTGTTCCTTCTCCCCGTACTCGTCCTGATGTGCGTGCACTCAGCCCGGTGCCCCCAGTGCCGGTACCACGCACCAGGCAAATAGTACGCTTTGAGAGTCCAGTGTGCCCTGTCCCTGCTCCCCGCACTAGGCTTGAAGTGCGTGTCTCCAGTCCGGTGCCTCCAGTTCCGGAACCACGCACCAGGCCTACAGTGCGTCTCAGCCGGCCAGAGTCTGCCGTCTGCCCAACGGCGCCTGAACTGTCCGTCTGCCAAGCGCCGCATGAACTGCTCGTCTGTATTGAGCCTTCAAAGCCGCCCGTCTGCCATGAGCCTGCAAAGCCGCCCGTCTGCCATGAGCCTACAGAGCCTTCCGCCAGACTGGAGCCGCTAGAGCCTTCCACCAGACTGGAGCCGCTAGAGCCTTCCACCAGACAGGAGCAGCCAAAGCCTTCCGCTAGACAGGACCAGTCTGATCCATCCGTCTCCGCAGCGCCATCTGAGCCATCCGTCTCCGCAGCGCCATCTGAGCCATCCGTCTCCCCAGCGCCGTCTGAGCCATCCGTCTCCCCAGCGCCGTCTGAGCCATCCGTCTGTCCCGAGCCATTAGAGCCGCCCGTCTGTCCCGAGCCGTCAGAGCCGTTAGTCAGTCAGGAGCCGCTAGAGCCATTCGTCAGTCAGGATCTGCCAGAGCCGCCAACCAGACAGGATCTGCCAGAGCCGCCAACCAGACAGGATCTGCCAGAGCCGCCAGCCAGCCATGAGCGTCCAGAGCCGTCAGCCAGCCATGAGCGTCCAGAGCCGTCAGCCAGCCATGAGCGTCCAGAGCCGTCAGCCAGCCATGAGCGTCCAGAGCCGTCAGCCAGCCATGAGCGTCCAGAGCCGTCAGCCAGCCATGAGCGTCCAGAGCCGTCAGCCAGCCATGAGCGTCCAGAGCCGTCAGCCAGCCATGAGCGTCCAGAGCCGTCAGCCAGCCATGAGCGTCCAGAGCCGTCAGCCAGTCATGAGCTGCCCCTCAGCCCAGAGCGGCCATTAATCCAGAACTGCCCATCAGTCCAGAGCTGTCTCTCTGTCCGGAGCTGCCCCTCTATCCTGAGCTACCTCTCTATCCTGAGCTACCTCTCTATTCTCACCTACCTCTATGTCCTGAGCTACCTTGTTCCGGAGCTGTCCCTTTATTTTGTGTTGCCTATATTAGGTGGGTGGAAGAGAGGGGTGGTCATTCTGAGGGGGATTAGCAAGCTGGGATTGACTATGGTGGGGTGGGGACCTCGTCCTGAGCCTGAGCCACCACCGTGGTCAGATGCCCACCCAGACCCTCCCCTAAACTTTGTGCTGGTGCGCCCGGAGTTCGCACCTTAAGGGGGGGGGGGTTATGTCACGTTCCTGACCTATTTCTGTTAGTTTGTTGTATGTGTTAGTTGGTCAGGACGTGAGTTTGGGTGGGCATTCTATGTTTTCTGTTTCTATGTTGGTTTAAGGGTTGCCTGGTATGGCTCTCAATTAGAGGCAGGTGTTTGGCGTTTCCTCTAATTGAGAGTCATATTTAGGTAGGTTGTTTCACAGTGTTCGTTGTGGGTGGTTGTCTCCTGTGTCAGTGTTTGTCGCACCATACGGGACTGTTCGGTTTGTTTGTACATCGTTCCTTTTGTGTAGTCTATTTTCCCTGTTCGTACGTTCTTAGTGTTATATGTAAGTTCGTATAGTTCAGGTTTGTCTACATTTGTTTTGTTAATTATTTCAAGTGGTTTCGTTTCGTGTTTTTCCCGTCTTGTTTTATTAAAATTATGTCATCACAACCCGCTGCGCCTTGGTTCAATCACTACTCCTCCTCTTCGGTTGTAGAGGAGGAGGAATACCGTGACACACAGCCATTAACTAGTAACACAGCAATTAAACACTGTACCTCTTTTATAGTCACCAATGGCCTCATGGTGAAATCCCTGAGTGGTTTCCTTCCTCTCTGGCAACTGAGTTAGGAAAGATGCCTGTATCTTTCTAGTGACTGGCTGTTTGATACACCATCCGTAATTAATAATTTCACCATGCTCAAAGGGATATTGAATGTCTGCTTTTTATTTGTTTTACCCATCTACCTCCCTGGTCTTTGTGGCTGTCTGTGTTTGAAATTCACTGCTCAACTGAGGGACCCACTTTACAGATAATTGTATGTGTGGGGTACAGATAAATAAATTGTGTTAAACAGTTATTGCACACAGTCCATGCAATTTATTATGTGACTTGTTAAGCACATTTTCACTCCTGAACTTATTTAGGCTTGACATAACAAAGGGGTAAATACTTACTGACTCAAGACATTTCAGCTTTTCATTTTAAATGATTTAGTAAAAATGTCTAAGAACATAATTCCACCTTCACATTATGGGGTATTGTGTGTAGGCCAGTGACATTTGTTGTGTGTAGATGGGTGAGAACCATTTAATTCAGGCTGTAACACATCAAAATGTAGAAAATGTCAAGGGGTGTGAATACTTTGAAGGCACTGTATATGAAGGCCTCCACTCATAAGCAAGCTAGAACCACTGGGGCGGGCTATCAGCTGATCATAATAAATCCAATCAAATCAGAGTTTATTTGTCATGTGCACAGGATACAGCAGGTGTAAACAGTAAAGTGAAATGCTTGCTTTGAGCTCTTCCTCAACGTTGCAGTAATACTAAGTCATATAAAAGAAATACACATGAGAAATACAAAAAATATACACTATATACAAGGTCAACATCAGTACCAATTAACGAAAGGGATACTGGTGAAAGTTGTGTAATCAGGGTTAAAGTTAAAGTGATTGAGCAGCAGGGTAAATATAATAAATAGTAGCAGCAGCGAATAAGGTAATTGTGTGTAGATGTAAGAATACTTTTGGGGTGTTTATATTTGTCCTGTTACACACAAGTGTGGAATGGAAATGTGTTTCTTGCATATCACAACTCTATCTGAGACACCTGCAGGGAGTGGGGTCACAGCCAAGGTCACTATTGTCCAGCACTCCTGGAGCAATTGGGGTTAAGTGCCTTGCTCAAGGGCACAACAACACATTTTCCACCATGTCAGCTCTGAGATTCGAACCAGCGACCTTTCGGTTACTGGCCCAACGCTTCAACCTCGAGGCTACCTGCCGTGTGGTTGTATGTGTGTAGTGTGTGAGTGAATGTGTGTGTATATGAGCTTCAGTGTGTGGGTGTGCATGCGTGTGTGTGTGTGTATGTGTGTGGGGGGGGGGGGGGGGGGGGTGCGAGAGTGTCAGTGTATGTGCCTGTGGATGTGTGGGTAGAATCTATGAGTGTGTATAGCATACAGGAGGCTGCTGAGGGGAGGAAGGCTGAAAGTAATGGCTGGAACGGAGCAGATGGAATGGCATCAAACACATGGAAACCATTAAGATGCCACCAACCTCCTGTGGTATAGCGCATATAAATGAATCAGCTAGTTAGATATGCTGTTGAAACAAGCTACCTAGTCTTTACTTGTTTTAAACTTGTTCTGCTGCTGACATCTGCCTCTTACTAATGAACAGTTGAACTGTCAATGCCCCCCTTCCCTTTCCCTGACCGTGAGCCGACACATGAAACTCCCAAATTAACCTACTATTCAATTTAAATTTTTGACATGCACACTAGGTGTTATTTTTCATGGGTTTCATAACCATGTCTTTATAGCAATTCAATAATGTTGAGACGGGAGACAGGAATTCACTTCAACTATTTATCTAGAACCTGATCATTTCAACACACATAATCCCCTTGATGCTCTGCGGCACAACCCCAATACAAACTCCTCCCCTCCTACACTCAGCAAAAAAAAGAAACGTCCTCTCTCTGTCAACTGCATTTATTTTTAGCAAACTTACCATGTGTAAATATTTGTATGAACATAACAAGATTCAACAACTGAGACATAAACACAAGTTCCACAGACATGTGACTAACAGAAATTGAATAATGTGTCCCTGAACAAAGGGGGGGGTCAAAATCAAAAGTAGCAGTCAGTATCAGTCAGTATCTGGCCACCAGCTGCATTAAGTACTGCAGTGCATCTCCTCCTCATGGACTGCACCAGATTTGCCAGTTCTTGCTGTGAGATGTTACCCCACTCTTCCACCAAGGCACCTCCAAGTTCCCTGACATTTCTGGGGGAAATGGCCCTAGCCCTCACCCTCCGATCCAACAGGTCCTAGACGTGTTCAATGGGATTGAGATCCGGGCTCTTCGCCGACCATGGCAGAACACTGACATTCCTGTTTTGCAGGTAATCACGCACAGAATGAGCAGTATGTCTGGTGGCATTGTCATGCTGGAGGGTCAGGATGAGCCTGCAGGAAGGGTACTACATGAGGGAGGAGGATGTCTTCCCTGTAACGCGCAGCGTTGAGATTGCCAGCAATGACAGCAAGCTCAGTCCAATGATGCTGTGACACACCGCTCCAGACCATGATAGACCCTTCACCTCCAAATCGATCCCGCTCCAGAGTACAGGCCTCCGTGTAACGCTCATTCCTTCGACGATAAACGCGAATCCGACCATCACCCCTGGTGAGACAAATCCGCAACTCGTCAGAGAAGAGCACTTTTTGCCAGTCCTGTCTGATCCAGCGACCGTGGGTTTGTGCACATAGGCAACGTTGTTGCCGGTGATGTCTGGTGAGGAACTGCCTAACAACAGGCCTACAAGCCCTCAGTCCAACCTCAGTCTGAGCACTGATGGAGAGATTGTGCGTTCCTGGTGTAACTCGGGCATTTGTTGTTGCCATCCTGTACCTGTCCAGCAGGTGTGATGTTCAGATGTACCGATCCTGTGCAGGTGTTGTTACACATGGTCTGCCACTGCGAGGACGATCAGCTGTTCGTCCTGTCTCCCTGTAGCACTGTCTTAGGCGTCTCACAGTACGGACATTGCTATTTATTGCCCTGGCCACATCTGCAGTCCCTCATGCCTCCTTGCAGCATCCCTAAGGCACGTTCACGCAGATGAGCAGGGACCCTGGGCATCTTTCTTTTGGTGTTTTTCAGAGTCAGTAAAAAGGCCTCTTTAGTGTCCTAAGTTTTCATAACTGTGACCTTAATTGCCTACCGTCTGTAAGCTGTTAGTGTCTTAACGACTGCTCCACAGGTGCATGTTCATCAATTGTTTATGGTTCATAGAACAAGCATGGGAAACAGTGTTTAAACCATTTACAATGAAGATCTGTGAAGTTATTTGGATTTTTACGAACTATCTTTGAAAGACATAGTCCTGAAAAATAATAGTTTTTTGTTGTTGCTGAATTTACATTAACTGTTGGGAGGGTCTGTCTACAAGTCTAACCATCTAGGTGCCCACCTATCTCTCGTAGGCGGTCAACGTGACTCTCAACAATGCCTTTAGACTGTGGCGTTGACACAGGTGTAGGCATGCGAGTTTCCTGTGTCACAGTCTCGCCACACACCTGTGTTGGTGCGGCTGAGCTGGTGTCCTAAGAAGGTGACTGTGAGCCCCTAGATGATGACCGCTGGGTCAGGACATCACCCAGCAACAGCTCCAGACCACTCACAACTGGTGGTCTATTGTGCCTTTACTCAACAGTAACTGATCTGTGTGCCTTTTCCAGATGACGTCCTCTGCAGTTTGGACAGTGTAGGACACAGGACCAGTCTGAGCAATGACTGTAGCAGGAACCCACATTGGTCTTTTGAGGTAGTTCCTAGCTAAGACAGTTTATCCAGGATTGAAAGCTCTGTCCTTTGCTCTCAGTTCACAATGTTTGACTTAACTCTCCTGTTGACATCGCACTGTCTCCTTTGCAGTCATATGTTTGAGTAGGTCGAAGCTTGTGCATAGCTCTCTCTTCATGAGTAGCGATGCAGGCAAAGCCTTGGTTGTAGTGTGAGGTATGATCCTGTAGGATAGCAGGAAGCTGTTCAAGCATTGGTGTAGTGTCCCTTGACCCCAAGACGCTTTTAAGGCATGTTTCATGGTCTGTAGAAACCTCTCCACCAGCCTGTTGATAGAAAGAGGATATGGTGCGGACCTGATGTGTTGTACGCCATTCACCTGTAGGAAAGTGACCATTTCTTGGGACACTAGCTGCATTCCGTTGTAGCTAACGAGTTGGAGTGGCGATCCAAACCGACTTAACACTTCTCCAAGCTTCTCTGCAGTAGTACACTTCCTGATGGCAACCTCTGGCCACTTGCTATGAGAATCCACAAGTTCGACAAACCCCTACTTTGTATTCTGCCTGCAGCAAGTGACGGAATCCCAGTATGCTGTCCAAAAATGCTCGTCAGTGGACGATGATCTGTAAGAAGGGGGAACTTACTCCCGTACAGATACTGGTGAAACTTACGTACTCCAGAAACCCGAAGCCTAGGTCTTCTCGTTCTATGTGTGCGTAGTTACTTTCTGCTTTGTTTAATGTCCTCGATGTGAAAGTAATAATCTTTTCTTCACCGGAAGGTATGATATGGGACACGACTGCTCCCATACCATATGGACTAGTATCAGAAAAAGCTAGTTGGATGGGCAATGATGGGTTAAAGTGTATAAGTGCCTCAGATTTGAGAAATGTTTCCTTGGTTTTCACGAATGCTTCCTCGCATTGTTCTGTCTATTTCCATGTTTTGTCCTGACAAACAACTCATGCAGTAGCTTCAGCTTCGTTGCTAAGCTTGGGATAAAGCGTCCGTAGTAATTCAGTAACCCAGGAAAGAACATAGTTAGCTGATGTTCTGAAGAGCTGGGACCATCTAAGATAGCCTTGACCTTGGACAGAGCCTTGTGAAGGCCTGTGGCGTCGATGACGTGTCCGAGGTATTCAACCAATGATTGGAAGGATGCACATTTGTCATTACGAACTCGAGTGCATAGTTCTTCAATCTCTTTAAGGTTGCATCCAGGTGCTACTGGGACCTAAAATCGGCCCTTGCATTTCTAACACACCGGCCCATTATTTTCTTCCAGGCCCCCACACTGGTCCACTATATTCCTCCAGGCCCCCACATTGGCCCCCATTATTAGCCAGATAATGATACCTTTGCGAAAAAAAGAAAGTTAGACAGGCGCACTGGGCTAAAAATCAAATGGCCCTCTTCATCCTTTCCAGTAACAAGGATGTCATCCAGGTAGCAATGTACTCCTGGTAATCCATTTAAGATCTGGTCCATCGCCCTCTGGAACAGGGCTGGAACACTTGGGATTCCAAACGGTAGACGACAGTACCTGAAGAGACATTTGTGTGTCACGATGGTCAGGAGCTCCTTTGACTTTTCATCCACGTGCATCTGCAAGTGGGCTTGCAGAGGTTGTTTTTGTGGAACTTTTGACCACTAGGCTAAGCCCGCGAAAAGGTTGTTGATGTGTGGTAGCGGATACTGCTCATGCTGAGCCTCTTTAGCAGCTAGTTTCATGGACACACTGACTTCAATGGCCCTTGCCAAGGTCAGATTACTTTCTGTCAATAGTCTCTTGTGTAGCTTCACTCTGTAGCCTACATTCTAGTCTGTCTCTAATGGTGTCATTTAGTAGCCCCTGGATGCAACCTTAGAACAGTGCTCTGATAGTTTCTTTAATGCAGCAGCAGCAAACATTGACACTGATTCTCTCTCTTCCTGATTCATTCTGTGGAACTTAAACATTTCAGCAATAACTAGTGGTTTTGGTGAAAAGTGTCCTTTAAGTACACTACATGATCAAAAGTATGTGGACACCTGCTTGTCAAAAGTCTCATTCCAAATTCATGGGCATTAATATAGAGTTGGTCCCCCCTTTGGTGCTATATCAGCCTCTACTCTTCTGGTAAGGCTTTCCACTAGATGTTGGAACATTACTGCAGCTATTTGCTTCCATTCAGCCACAAGAGCATTAGTGAGGTCGGGCACTGATGTTGGGCAATTAGGCCTAACTCGCAGTCGGTATTCCAATTCATCCAAAAGGTGTTCGATGGGGTTGAGGTCAGGGCTCTGTGCAAGCCAGTTAAGTTCTTCCACACCAATCTTGACAAACCATTTCTGTATGGACCTCGCTTTGTGCGCGGGGGCATTGTCATGCTGAAACAGGAAAGGGCCTTCCCCAAACTGTTGCTACAAAGTTGAAAGCACAGAATCGTCTAGAATGTCATTATGTGCCATAGCGTTAAGATTTTCCTTCACTGGAACTAAGGAGCCTAGCCCATACCATTATTCCTCCTCAACCAAACTTTACAGTTGGCACTATGCATTTGGGCAGGTAGCGTTCTCCTGGCATCCGCCAAACCCAGATTTGTCCGTCGGACTGCCAGATTGTGAAGCGTGATTCATCACTCCAGAGAACGTATTTCCACTGCTCCAGAGTCCAATGGCAACGAGCTTTACACCAATCTAGCCGACACTTGGCATTGCGCATGGTTATCTTAGGCTTGTGTGCAGCTGCTCGGCCATGGAAACCCAAGCTCCTGAAGAACAGTTATTGTGCTGAAGTTGCTTCCAGAGGTAGTTTGGAACTCGGTAGTGAGTGTTGCAATCGAGGACAGATTTTTACACGCTACGTGCTTCAGCACTCGGCGGTCCCATTCTGTGAGCTTGTGTGGGCTACCACTTCACGGCTTAGCCGCTGTTGCTCCTAGACATTTCCACCACAATGACTGCACTTACAGTTGAACGGGCAGGGCAGCTCTAGCAGAAACTGACTTGTTTGAAAGGTGGCATCCTATGACGGTGACACGGTGTGTTCATCTAGGTCACAACAATAGACAAACACAGTCTGCTTAAATGAATAACACACAAACGATTATACGTTTTCCTGTCTTTATTGAACACACCGTGTAAACATTCACAGTGCAGGGTGGGAAAAGTATGTGAACCCTTGGATTTAATAACTGGTTGACCCTCCTTTGGTAGTAATAACCTCAACCAAACATTTTCTGTAGTTGCGGATCAGACCTGTGGTCAGGAAGAATTTTGGACCATTCCTCTTTACACGATTGTTTCAGTTCAGCAATATTCTTGGGATTTCTGGTGTGAACTGCTCTCTTGAGGTCATGCCACAGCATCTCATTCAGGTTGAGTTCAGGACTCCGACTGGGCCACTAACATTCTCCTGCAAAATGTTTTGATAAACTTGGGAATTCATATTTCCTTTGATGATAGCAAGCTGTCCAGGCCCTGAGGCAGCAAAGCAGCCCCAAACAATGATGCTCCCTCCACCATACTTTACAGTTGGGATGAGGATTTGATGTTGGCGTGCTGTGCCTTTTTTTCTCTACACATAGTGTTGTGTGTTCCTTCCAAAGAACTCAACTGTAGTTTCATCTGTCCACAGAATATTTTGCCAGTAGCACTGTGGAACATCCAGGTGCACTTTTGCAAACTTCAGATGTGCAGAATTTTTTTTTGGACAGCAGTGGATTCTTCCGTGGTGTCCTCCCATGAACACCATTCTTGTTTAGTGTATTACGTATTATAGACTCATCAACAGAGATGTTAGCATGTTCCAGAGATTTCTCTAAGTCTTTAGCTGACACTCTAGGATTCTTCTTAACCTCAAAGAGCATTCTGCGCTGTGCTCTTGCAGTCATCTTGTAGGATGGCCACTCCTAGGGAGAGTAGCAACAGTGCTGAACTTTCTCCATTTAGAGACAATTTGTGGACTGATGGACATCAAGGCTTTTAGAGATACTTTTGTAACCCTTTCCAGCTTTATGCAAGTCAACAATTCTTAATCTAAGGTCTTCTGAGATCTCTTTTGTTCGAGGCATTGTTCACATCAGGCAATGCTTCTTGTGAATAGCAAACTCAAATTTTGTGAGTGTTTTTTATAGGGCAGGGCAGCTCTAACCAACATCTCCAATCTCATCTCAATGATTGTACTCCAGGTTAGCTGACTCCTGACTGCAATTTGCTTTTTGAGAAGTCATTAGGCTAGGGGTTCACATACTTTTCCCAACCTACACTGTGAATGTTTAAATGATGTATTCAATATAGACAAGAAAAATACAATAATGTGTGTGTTATTAGTTTAAGCACACTATCTTTGTCTATTGTTGTGACTTAGATGAAGATCAGATCAAATTTGATGACCAATTTATACAGAAATCCAGGTAATTCCAAAGGGTTCACAACCTTTTTTTTGCCACTTTATTTTTGTATATATATTGTATTTCCACAATATCCCTATACATCTTATTACCTGGCCTGTCTGGGTGTAGCAGGCTGTGTAGTAAATTAAATGTCTTTGGCGCCATTACACTAAAACATGTAGGCACAATTTTGGCCTTATCAATGTCATTTGCAAGAAAAAAATATTCAAAGTGTTCTGTACATGAGTTCAACAGCTCAATACTTTCATCACTGTCCAATGTTTCCAACAATTCCAGACATTTTTCATTCATCAATAGGTTAATGACTCACTTCAATATTGTCCTCAACATGGCTATGTTCTGTTCTGCCACAGCAATATTTTCCTCAGTCACATGATCTTCATTCACTTCACTCACTAACGTTTAATCCTAAAATGCGCTAATTAAGCAGTTTTTAATTACAAAGTTAGTCTTCACAGTTCAATAAATGTCCTTTCCTTTACGAACTGTATATTCCTCCCTTTTTAATCACATTGTTTTCACAGACTAAACCACAGAAAATTACAGTTTTAAACTTGTAAAAACGGACTTCTTCCAGACAGAATAGTTACTGTAGGTTCAGACTTACTTATAGCCAAACTTTTGTTATGTCTAGTGGGTTTCATAACCACATCTTTAGAACAATTCAATAATGATGAGATGGGAGACAGGAATTCAGTTCAAACATTTATCTAGAAATTATCATCTCAACACACATAACCCCCATGATGCTCTGCGGCATAATCCCAATACATAACACTAGCGTCGCTAACAATCAGTCTGTGCAAAGCCAGGTGTTAGAGAAAATGTAATTTTAATTTACTCGGTTATCTGGGTGGTTAGTCTTTATACAGTTGGGAATTTGAGATTAAATATCTTAAATAATGTATTAATAAACAAACTTTCCAAACATGGGTCTGCTGCCTGACAAATCTCTTGTTCACTGCTTCACCTCATGTCAAAGAAAAAGTCCTGCACATGCACCATATGTGCCCAAGTAAGCGATAGCTTGCGGAGGACTTTTATTTCGACATGAGGTAAGCGGAGAGGCACGTTTGGAAAGTTACAGCAACTGACAACCCAACACCTTAGCCATTAGGCCTCCTGATGAGGTCGCTAGGTGATGGGTTAAGGTTGTTTCAATATAACTAACACCTCACAAGCTTAGTTCAACTGTTTACCCTATCAGAACCCATAATATATGCTTGTTTTTACTCTGATGTTTGTAAACAATGTAATGGTAAACAAACACTGTATAGCTTCAGAACGGTTTGCTGTTTTTACAATCCCGGATTGCCCCGTTAAGTGGCCTTACTTGAAACAATAACAATTGAATTGCAGTATTTACCATTATATGTACAGACCGTATGTTATTCTTATATAAAGGCATTCTGTAGGCATGATGACTCAACCTCAAGTAATGTGTTTCAAAGGGCTTTTACATTTTTCGAGGATGTGGGAAACAATCTAATTTCGTGTAGGTCAATTGGCCTTGAGATATAAGATTATAGAAATCTTTGTGTAGTTATATCAATACATTTGAGTCAAATTAAATAATACAAATGTAGCCACTAACAGCCTGATAAAACAATAGGCCTTTATTATTTTATCCATTTGTTGGTGGATCTAACATATCAACGAACACCAAATGTTGTTGGACCTAACATATTAACGAACACCAAATGTTGGTGGACCTAACATATTAACGAACACCAAATGTTGGTGGACCTAACATATCAACGAACACCAAATGTTGTTGGACCTAACATATCAACAAACACCAAATGTTGTTGGACCTAACATATCAACGAACACCAAATGTTGTTGGACCTAACATATCAACTAACACCAAATGTTTGTGGACCTAACATATCAACTAACACCAAATGTTGGTGGACCTAACATATCAACTAACACCAAATGTTGTTGGACCTAACATATCAACGAACACCAAATGTTGGTGGACCTAACATATCAACGAACACCAAATGTTGGTGGACCTAACATATCAAGTAACACCAAATGTTGTTGGACCTAACATATCAACTAACACCAAATGTTGGTGGATCTAACATCAACTAACACCAAATGTTGGTGGATCTAACATCAACTAACACCAAATGTTGGTGGACCTAACATATCAACTAACACCAAATGTTGGTGGACCTAACATATCAACGAACACCAAATGTTGTTGGACCTAACATATCAACAAACACCAAATGTTGTTGGACCTAACATATCAACTAACACCAAATGTTGTTGGACCTAACATATCAACGAACACCAAATGTTGTTGGACCTAACATATCAACTAACACCAAATGTTGTTGGACCTAACATATCAACAAACACCAAATGTTGTTGGACCTAACATATCAACTAACACCAAATGTTGTTGGACCTAACATATCAACTAACACCAAATGTTGTTGGACCTAACATATCAACTAACACCAAATGTTGTTGGACCTAACATATCAACAAACACCAAATGTTGGTGGACCTAACATATCAACAAACACCAAATGTTGTTGGACCTAACATCAACGAACACCAAATGTTGGTGGACCTAACATATCAACTAACACCAAATGTTGGTGGACCTAACATATCAACTAACACCAAATGTTGGTGGATCTAACATCAACTAACACCAAATGTTGGTGGATCTAACATCAACTAACACCAAATGTTGGTGGATCTAACATATCAACTAACACCAAATGTTGGTGGATCTAACATATCAACTAACACCAAATGTTGGTGGACCTAACATATCAACTAACACCAAATGTTGGTTGATTTAACATATCAACTAACACCAAATGTACAATGGCCTCACCTTTACAGTAACACAATATTCCAAGTAGCTTAGGTAGGTAGTAACAAGGTGTTTGTGCAAAATCATATCCTTTGAACTCATTTGAAAATACTCAGGACAAAAGCTGATATTTTTAAAATGAGGGCAGTGCTCCTGTGGGCGGGAGCCCTTCAGTAGCATTAATTTGCTATTTTTTGCATGCAGTCTGAAACATTTGGATAGGCTCTCCAGGGACTACGGGAATGGGTTGTGTCGTCAGCTTCACCACTGCAGCGCTTACCCACTTCAATCTGTAGTGCTTTTTCTGCCATCAGAGAGCTGGTGTGTATGTGTGTGTGTCAGTTGGGTAGGGGGCACCAGTTCAAAACCATCTTCAAACATTCGCTTACAACCTATTGTGCTGGACGTGCTGCTTCAAGTGAGACAGGACCAGTGCCGTTTTTTTCCCTATCACTCAAAATAAGTGATAATGCACTCACCAGGACATTGTGTGAGTGTGAGGCACATGTGATTTCAGCAATCTGGAGCCAGTAGGCTACTACTGTTGCTCAAAAGAAGGTCACGATGCACAAGCAGATCACCGATTGTAACAGATCACTATATCGTACAGTATACCAATGTGCTGTAGGGTAGCAATAAGCTATGTGGAATACAATGCAAGATTTCAGACAAAGCACCTCTCTTTTGCCAGAAATTCCATTCAACTAAATTATAAAGTGAGAAGTCACGATTTTCAGTTATGAGATTCCAGTGGGAATTGCATACTGCTATTCTCTCATAATTTGCTAATAGCGTACCTGAAACCACACAACTTCATGAGTTCAAAAGTTAAAATAAAAAACATTTTCTTCGATAATAGACGCTGAAATAGGTTTTACCGGACCACTGGCAGTGTGAGAAGTCATCCAATTTGAGCCTTTTGTAGCCCTGTTCAGGTATTCTAACTGAAGTAGCCTACTTTCAAGGACCTTTAAAACTGTAGGCCCTCAATATACAAGTACCACTATAACCAAAAGGCGGACATGCTGGGAGAAAGTCCATCTCTAGATTAGGCTACCTGAAATGCAATCCCCACATGTGCTTTGAAAGACAACCTAGATAATCACATTTTCATTAGGCATTATGAAATCTATTAAGTGTGTGTGTGAAAATGTTCACCTATTTCCTCCAATTAATCGGTTGAGAGTCGTGTAAATATGATTACATAGCATAGGATCGGTCTTGTAGGCTATCCCATATTCACTGTACACTCAGAAAGATGATAGTGCTGAGGCGTGCGCATCTAATTGATAAACAGCGGCGTGCGCATCCAACTGACTCTTCCTGTACACTCAAACATCCCGTCGTCACTAATTACCACAGCCACAAAGTCATAAACCCCGTCTATTTATACAATTAATCTTCACAACATCTGGATTTTAAACCTAACGACAATGATAACCCGTATACATAATCCTAACCTTCAAATAAGACCAATAAGCCATTTATTTAATTCATTTTTGCTATAGACAATTTTGACTTTGCGTTTGTAGTAACTAGTGGAAACCCAAACATCCGGATTCCAAAGTCATATGACTAGCCGCCAGCGCAGTGTCATTTAATAGCCTCACAGCTAGCAGCACACTGTAACGTAGCAGGTAACCACTGAGTTTCGTTAATTTAACCATGGCAACATTGGTGGGAAACAGGACAATGGACATCAACGGACCTGCTGCGGCAAGGACACACACACAGGCTGTGACCAGAAACTACATCTCACAACCAAGGCTGAGTACGTACCTAGCCAGAACAAATGTTGATTTTTCCATAGCTTGGTAACATTAGCGAGAAAACAAAAACGCACAGTGTCTGTGAAATATCCAATATAAAACTTGACCGACTATCACTGTAGGCGACATAAGCAAAATGCGAAAAGGAGTGAAATGACTAGTTAGCAAGCTAACATTAGCTTATGGGCCCAATTGTTAGCATTAGCAAACCAGTACAGTACGCGGAGCTGTTTTGCAAAAGTCTAAATCATCTTTGTTTGGATGTTATATGCAATTCTGTAATCAGTGTTTAATAATAGTTACATGCATATGTATAAAGCTATGTACCCTGTTGGACTAAATCAAGCGTTATGCGAACTAGTTTAAGCAAGTTCAACTACCGTCAGCTGACTGTTCCTGACTGAATAACCGTGAAACGGTATCGAAATATATAGTGTCACGCATTCAACGGCTTTAGCTACTTTTTTTTAAATACACTGCAGCCTTCGATTTTGCTACATTTCTTGGAAATTGTAACTATCTAGTTAGCTAGCTAATTGTATTGGGTTGTGGACTTGTGGTGTGGAAATGATTTATAGGAAGACATGAATAGTAACAGATGGGTTGATTTTCCTACTCATGTGACGTAATCACGTGAGAGGCTGCAGGAGAGGATGTGTCATGCATGCATTCATTTTTCATCGATTCGTTCCCTATCCTTGCTATAATTTACATACATATTTTTAAACATGTTTGACTGACATTGCAAAGAGTAAAACTAATAGCCAGTCGATGCCCCATTCTAAAATATGTGCAGTGCCTTTCATGTCCCCCTTATTTTGTGTAAAATGTGGATTCTAAAAAGATTCAAATACAATTTCAGGTGTCCTTTACGTTAACACAAAAATATTTTATGAACTTTATTTGTTTTCATTGGATGTAAGTGTTTTTTTATCCATGTCCAAGGATGTTATTCATCTGGTATTGGAGGGCCAGTAGGAGGCACTCTTTCCTCTGGTCTAATAAAATATCCCAATGCCCCAGGGCAGTGATTGGGGACACTGCCCTGTGTGTAGGGTGCCGTCTTTCGGATGGGACTTTAAACGGGTGTCCTGACTCTCTGAGGTCATTAAAGATCCCATGGCACTTATCGTAAGAGTAGGGGTGTTAACCCCGGTGTCCTGGCTAAATTCCCAATCTGGCCCTCAAACCATCATGGTCACCTAATAATCCCCAGTTTACAATTGGCTCATTCATCCCCCTCCTCTCCCCTGTAACTATTCCCCAGGTCGTTGCTGCAAATGAGAACGTGTTCTCAGTCAACTTACCTGGTAAAATAACGGTAAAATAAAATAAAAAAAATAAAATCAACTTCTACATGAAATAAAAGCCATCAAATAATACAACATATTAAAATCTCTCATCAAAAAACATTTTGTTCATGAATATTGTATTTAACATGTTCTGAGTCCCTAATATCACTTTCCACCCTTTTAGTTTGTATTAATTCTCCTTTTAAGAAAACAGCCCCTTTCCACAATGACATCACATTCAGGAAGTGTCATTTTTGTTGAGAAAATGATGCTGTTGTTTTTTTCATGTTTCATGATGCTAGTCTCTCATACATTTCCACCCTCTTAGGCTAAAATATAGAGAAAATTTATCAAATTCATTATGCTATCTTAATAATCACCCACAGAGCTATGGATAATTTAGGCTCCACATTTCCACCTTGTTAGGTTCCACCATGTTAGGATTATGCAGTGACTGTATGTGATTATACACCTAACAGGGATTTAACTGCCTGAGTGAGCCAATATGTTTTTCTGAAAGTCAAACATGTCCATTTTTCTGATAGAATACCAAAAAAGAAAAATATATAATTTTTCCCTCCCAGAAGTTTGAGGTCCAAAAGGCACCGGATTGTAGGAATGAAATTGGCTCCCAAGATGTAGCCTAGCCATCAGCAATTTGGAAAATTTGACTAACGTTAGTATTATCAACGTACTCAGATTAATAACAAATTATGACCAGCCTTATCAATTAAACTGGAGCTTGTAATGACTTTTGCTTGTCAGTACAAAATACCTGTCTGCATAGAATTTAGTCTTGCTAAATTTCTAACTAGCGTTCTTAGCTAATAGTTTCTTTTTGCAGCTCAGATTCATAAATTTAAAGTAAAAACAATATATTTAAACACTGATGAAATGGGCCTTTGATGTATTCTTCAGCAGCGGCCAAAGTAATTAATACAGGTTTATATGAAAGAGAACATGTAGAGAAATCATATCCCCATGTTATTATTTCAAGGAACAGTTAATGGAGTCACCATCCATCTGTGATATGCCTCCATCTCAGAGGCCTTTTAACAGGGGTGAATTGGGAAGAGGGTGCCTTTCAGCCATCTTTTCTTCACCAGGGTGTGAAAATAGGCATGGCCAACATCCAGCTGTGGTGTGGAATCGGCTTTCTCTGATTCCGGCTAAAGGCAGGACTTTAGAACCATATTGTAGTCTGAATTCAGCCTCTATCTGCTCTTGGTGACATGTGTGGAAGGACATTAGATGTAGGCATATAGGCTTATATTGTATGTTTTGAGTTTGAACATAAAATGGTAGCCCATAGGCCTGCCTGTCAACATAACAAAGGAGTATACCTATGTACATCTCTGTAAAGGACAAGACGCAGCATAATGAGCAAAACGAGTGACCTAAGCGAATGAGTGTTGTATGATTGTCGGTGCCCGGCGCGCTGGATCCAGTATCTTAGAAACGGCCACCCTCCTGGGCTTTTCACACGCAGTGTCTAGAATTTACGAGAATGGTGCGAGGAACAAAACACATCCATTCAGCGGCAGTCCTGTGAGTGAAAACAGCTCGTTGATAAGAGGTTGAAGGAGAATGGCAAGAATTTTGCCAGCTAACAGGTGGTCCAAAAACAGACAAATAATGGCGCAGAACGACATCTCGGGAACGCACAACTCGTCAATCCTTGTCACGGATGGGCTATTGCAGCAGATGACCACACCGGATTCCATCAGCTGAAAACAAGAAGATGCGGCTCCAGTGGGCACGCGATCAGCAACACTGGATAATTGTGGAGTGGAAAAACATCGCCTTGAACATGACAGCGAGTTCAGTTTACTTGAGTGGCATGAGCAGTTCCCAGACCTCATTTCTATAGAGCATCTTTGGGATGAGATGGAACGGGCTGTTAGCAGCATGAATGTACCGGCGTCCAATCTGCAGCAACTGCATGATGCCATCGTGTCAGCATAGACCAACATCCCTGTGGAACTTTCTGACACTTTGTAGAATGTCACAAATAATTGAGGCTGTTCTGGAGGCAAAGGGGGGGTCTGACCCGGTACTAGATGGGTGTACTTAATAAACTGGCTAGTGAGTGTACATGTAGGTTAGTTTATAATGGAAAGCGGCAATTGTTCATGATCCATTTTACGTGGAACTTTTCAGGGCGGGAAATTAACACCTTGTGCCATTCTTGTGATGTTGCTATTCATTGTAAATGTCTGTAGGCCTATGTAGCCAAATTGTATCTATGATCGTATGCTATCCATTTGTGTTTTATATGTTCTATTTATATCTGTAAATTAACCAATGTTATCAAGCCACACCCGGCCAGGATTACAGACACCTGTGTGTCCTTTGACACTATATATACTAGTGACCCGCAGTGTTTGTTATACTCTGATGAAGACAGCTTGTCTGTCAAAACGTTGGTCATTCAAATATTGCGTGTGGCTCCTTTTCTTTTTCAAGGGAAATGAACACCTGCCAAATGCAGGTAGATTTTGGCATTGGCAGGTAAGAATGTCCTTTTCACCAGTCACGTTGGCAGATGGTCAAACAGAATTCGGGAACAGTTAATTTTAATTTTTTTAATCCAAAGCCCAAATGTAGAAGTTGGTCGAATTGACCTGAAAGACCTACTAACTGTCCTTGTGCTTCTTGGCTAGTTGCATCGTTTTGTTCGCATGCTAGGTTGTTTTCCAATATTAGTTAGTTTTCTACAACAGAGATTCCAGCCTCTGAAAGACACTGAGTGCCATTACCACGGAAAAGGCCCTCCCCTTAAAGGGGCAGCTGAAAATGTCTCACCTGACTGACTCATATTTTTGTGAGTACATTGTGCTTGATTGACCATGGAACACTCCAAAAACCTTTTATTCATGAACTTTTGGTCATTTCTTATCATTAAAAAACGAAATAATTTAATTGTGCTCATAAATGTACCTTTAAGCTGCAAGTAATAGCCCAGGCATGTATTTGCTTAAATCACTGAATGAAAGGCGCTTAAAAGACAGGCTTCCATTTGAGCCAGGTGTCTATTTCCTTAATGCACACAGCTTTTGCTCATTTTTATAGTTAATTGTTTAATTCCTGCATTCACTACCAGCATTTTAATGTCTTTATTTCCTGCACTGTGTGATCATTTACACACTGTCATGTTTCTTTTGTCTTAGTATGCCTCTATTCAAAATAAAAAAAATAAAGCTTTTTGACAGTTAACTAGAAGTTCTCAGTGGCCAATTTTTTTTACCAGTTATTATTATTTAATGTAAATAAACCTTGTAAACATTCATGGTAACCTCGTAAGCAATTCATTTAGACCCGATGTTTATTTAAAACTGGCGTTTATTTGCTGAAATGTGTGCTGTTGCCAGGCTATTAAAAGGGACAGGCAGCTATTTGAGAATCAGCGTTTAATTTTATGGTATTTGTGCGCTCCTAAATATCAACTTATGTACTCCTTGTAAAAAATGTCAGCATTAGAGCTGTGAACTAATAATAATAAATAAGCTGTATCACAGTATTTTGTGGCAGGGCAGGTACTTGATTCTTGATGTTCAGTTGTTTATCTGTTTTTGCTATTGTCTAAATTATATCTTTTAGCATATTGGTTAAAAGATTTGGGTCACAAAATTGAAATTGAATTGAGCAATATACAACATTTACTTTTTACTAGTACTATTTTTTATCTTAGAAACAAACATGCTCATCCAGTACTTGTGATTTTTGGTGTAATTACGGCAAAAATATTTTGGCTCGTCAAATCTACCAGCCACTCAGATTAGATTTTTTTCCCATCTAACAACAGTGGCTGGTGGACCAAAATGTTCATGTCCCACCCTGGGCATCTTATGGTAATCACAAAGTTTTAGCCTTTGTGATGGTTTATAAGTTCCTCATTGGAATCTTGCCCTCATTGGCTGTTGGGGAAATTTCTTACTACCATTTTTCATCAGTTTTCCACTACCTGAAGCCTGCCTCACCCTTTGTTCATCCTAAACTTGTTTCTTGGAAAATTTGGTCTTGCTTCCCCTAGCCTTGATTAACTGAAATACATTGAAGAGGTGTATTTAAGACCACAAAGGAAAGTAGGCAGGGAGGGAGTCTTACTTGAGGAGAGGACTATGATCACGACAACGGACTAGGCCTTAGTTGATATTTCTGATCTAAATCAATGAAGAACCTTTCTTGAAGATGTATTTAAATATGTATGTTTCTTGTACAGACAGGTTTTCAGGACATACTTTAAGGTCTTACAACGTACACAATATTCCTGCTGTAGAAAATAGCTGGAAATACGTTTTCAATATGAGATTTTGACGAAACGTCTTTAGCCTAAAGACCAAAAAGATTCCATGTGCTGGTCCGACACTATATTTAGGTTACAATAATAAGCTCTGATTTGATATTTACCTTTGCATAGGAAATACAGGTAACTAACAAAATAAAGTAAACACCAACATGCGTGTCTTAATAGCCAGAACAGCTTCAATGCGTCTTGGCATAGATTTTACAAGTGTCAGGAACTCTATTGGAGGGATGACACACCATTCTTCCTCGAGAAATTCTATCATTTGGTGTTTTGTTGATGGTGGTGAAAAATGCTCTCGCAGGCGCCAATCCAGAATCACCCGTAAGTTTTCAACCGGGTTGAGATCTGGTGACTGACACACATTTTTTAAACCCCCTATACTCCTTTGAGACCCCTCTTTCAAACTCACGGAAATCTCTTCTTCCAGCCATGGTAGCCAAAATAATGGGCAACTGGGCATTTTTATACTTTAACTTTTTAAAGCATGATGGGGTGTTAATTGCTTAATTAACTCAGAACCACACCTGTGTGGAAGAACCTGCTTTCAATATACTTTGTGTCCCTGATTTGCTGAAGTGTTTCCTTTATTTTGGCAGTTACCTGTAGATGGTACCTCACATTGCCTCTTTGTCTATATCTTACTGATGTTCTTCACTGTCCCTCATATATTTACACCTCAAACATGTCTGATCATAGAGCTAGCCAGGTGGTATTTTTCCTTGAGTATCAGAGGAAAGCATGGACTAAAAGCCTCTTAGCAAACTGGAAGGAAATTACTTAATGGAGCGGAGGCCATCTGAAAGCTAAGGCGAAGATGCTGCTTTGCGTTATAACCCTATTTCCCTCCCATCCTACTTTTCAAATGTCCCCTCTAATGTAGGCATGCCAGATTGAACCATTTTTCATTCTCATCAAACATCATACTGAACAGCCGCCATTCAATGCGTGCTTATAGTCCGGGCAGCAATTTGGACAAATAATTTTTTAGAAAGAAGTTTAGCCTTCTCTCTGTTATTTTAGTGGTGCATGAGCTGGCACATGTTTTTCATAAGAAGGCGTCCTGTTTTTCTTCTTTTCAATTTTTTTGAAACTGGTATGAAAATAATGACAAACACCCTTTTCATAAATAATTTATTTATTATTATTATTTTATTTTATTTTTTGCCCCTTTTCTCCCCAATTTTCGTGGTATCCAATCGCTAGTAATTACTATCTTGTCTCATCGCTACAACTCCCGTACGGGCTCGGGAGAGACGAAGGTCGAAAGTCATGCGTCCTCCGAAGCACAACCCAACCAAGCCGCACTGCTTCTTTAACACAGCGCGCCTCCAACCCGGAAGCCAGCCGCACCAATGTGTCGGAGGAAACACCGTGCACCTGGCCCCCTTGGTTAGCACGCACTGCGCCCAGCCCGCCACAGGAGTCGCTGGAGCGCGATGAGACAAGGAAATCCCTACCGGCCAAACCCTCCCTTACCCGGACGACGCTAGCCCAATTGTGCGTCGCCCCACGGACCTCCCGGTCGCGGCCGGCTGCGACAGAGCCTGGGGGCGAACCCAGAGACTCTGGTGGCGCAGTTAGCACTGCGATGCAGTGCTCTAGACCACTGCGCCACCCGGGAGGCCTCATAAATAATTTATGATGGAACGCATGATGGAACGCAAGATGTTCATTGCCTACTATCATGGTAATGAGTTGGCATCCTTGCAGTACCATGCGTGCAATAGATCCAACTTTATTGGGAGAGGTTGGTGGGTAGCCTATAACCTGTACTTTCAGAGACTTGGTTCAAAGAAACCATTTCCCTGGGGTAGCTATATGAATGCAACCTAGGCTATAGGATCACAATGTTCCAATGCTTTGCGGTACATCAGTGAATCAACAGGCGTCTGAGCGAGGCAATGAAAATATTCAATGAAATGGAGGAGAAATCAACAGAGGTGTACAGCAAGTCTTTGACTTTAATTGTATAAATGTCCTTTGTTGAAATTGACTTAAGACAAAGGTAATTAGCCCAGTGGATGGCTTCCCATTGTTTTAGTTGGGCACAGTCAGTGTTATAAAGACATTGCACAAGGCAGACTATTTCTTTGTATTGATGTAGTAAGCTAATGATAAGCAAATGCCTCCAGATGGTACGTAGAAATCATTTTCAATGTACAAAACCCATCCTAAACATGTTTCTTTTAACAATTCTATAGTGTTCATTATTTGTCTCTGCAAGTATTTAAGCAACTGGCTTGTCAGAGAAATATATACTTTCTGTGGACGTTTGTCTTAACATTAAAGAAAATGAATATGCCACATTTATTTTTGCATTTGTATGAGGAGAAATCCATTCGAGTTGAGACATTTCCTCAGCTTGGTGTTTTTCACATTTCTTCACATGCCTTCCTTAGACTGTAGTGAGCCTTATGGAGAAGTGAGAGGCCAGTTTATTTTCCATGTCAAGAAATCTCCTCTGTTGCTCCATTGATCACTTCCTCCAAGATCAGAATAGTGATTTCCCCTTTTCAGATACAACATACAGTAAGTGGCTACCCTTTTAAATTACCCAGTGAATTTGTTAGAATTGAAAGTACTATAATCTACTTAGTAAATATTCAGTGCATTTCATGACTGAAATTGAATTGAATTCGACCTTCCTTTGCTCCTGCTGACAATGAGGGACCCAAACTGAGCCATCTCTAGACAGGTTAGGCTACCAAGAGAATGACGAAAGGCTTCTTGCCCCTGCAAATGGCTCTAAACTATTGCTGTGGCATCCTTCTTGTTTCAATCTGTTATAACTGCACCACCTTTGCAGATGGGCTCTGGGGTTAACCAGCTGCCTCTCTGTATAGGTGTCCCCCATCAGTATGCTCCCCACCAGCAAAACTACCCCACAGATTAGTGTTCCCACCCTGCTAGCCAATTCTCCCCTGGTCTGAGCCTGATTACGTGCTTCCCAATCAATGCAGTCAGGTGGGGAGTCCTCTTTCCATATTGGGGCCATCTACCTGCAAGGTTAAAAGCATGCCCATTTGATGGGGTTGTCATCACTACGAGCAGCATTGTTAGAAGAGCTGTATGTTAGAAACAGTGGTGAGTAGAAGGTACTGGCAAATTGGACAGCATCCCAATTTTTTTGTCAATGCCCCTGTAAATAACTTTTATCAATGTAACCTATTCATACTAATTGATACCTGTCTTTTAATCATGTGCATGCTTACCTTTATGTAATATTTCAACAGACATGCATTTCTTCCCCCCTCTATACATGTGTCATTCTATTTGGTTTTAAATTTGGCTTCTCAGAAGTGTGACACTTTAAAAAAATATATATATATTGAGTTTCTGCCATTCCAACAAATTATTTACAAAGTCTGTAACATACCAATGCCTGTATGCAGGCTTTTATAGCCTTAACAGTGTTTTCAGGAAGCAGGCTGATTAGGCTATTCAATTCCATATTCATCAAAAATAATCCTATTCAGCTGTCCTTGTACCATAGAATATACACTATACACTATCGTTCAAAAGTTTGTGGTCACTTAGAAATGTCCTTGTTTTTGAAAGAAAAGCAACAAAAAAAATGTCCATTTAAAATAACATCAAATTGATCAGAAATAAAGTGTAGACATTGTTAATGTTGTAAATGACTATTGTAGCTGGAAACTGCAGATTTTTTATGGAATATCTACATAGGTGTACAGAGGCCCATTATCAGCAACCATCACTCCAGTGCTCCAATGGCATGTTGTGTTGGCTAATCCAAGTTTATCATTTTAAAAGGGTAATTGATCATTAGAAAACCCTTTTGCAATTATGTTAGCATAGCTGAAAACTGTTTTCATTTAAGGAAGCAATAAAACTGGTATTCCTTAGACTAGTTGAGTATCTGGAGCATCAGCATTTGTGGGTTCGATGACAGGCTCAAAATGTCCAGAAACAAATAACTTTTTTCTGAAACTCGTCAGTCTATTCTTGTTCTGAGACATGAAGGCTATTCCATGCGAGAAATTGCCAAGAAACTGCAGATCTCTTACAATTCTGTGTACTACTCCCTTCACAGAACAGCGCAAACTGTCTCTAACCAGAATAGAAAGAGTAGTGGGAGGCCCTGGTGCACAACTGAGCACGAGGACAAGTACATTAGTGTCTAGTTTGAGAAACAGACACCTCACAAGTCCTCAAATGGCAGCTTCATTAAATAGTACCCGCAAAACACCAGTCTCAACATCAACAGTGAAGAGGCGACTCTGGGATGCTGGCCTTCTAGGCAGAGTTCCTCTGTCCAGTGTCTGTGTTCTTTTGCCCATCTTAATCTTTTCTTTTTATTGGCCAGTCTGAGGTGGCTTTTTCTTTGCAACTCTGCCTAGAAGGCCAGCATCCCGGAGTTGCCTCTTCACTGTTGAGACTGGTGTTTTGCGGGTACTATTTAATGAAGCTGTCAGTTGAGGACATGTGAGACATCTATTACTCAAAGTAGACACTAATGTACTTGTCCTATTGCGCAGTTGTTCACCGGGGCCTCCCACTCTGGTTAAAGCCAGTTTTCGCTCTTCTGTGAAGGGAGTAGTACACAGCGTTGTACGAAATCTTCAGTTTCATGGCAATTTCTCGCATGGAATATCCTTAATTTCTCAGAACAAGAATAGACAGACGAGTTTCAGAAGAAAGTTATTTGTTTTTGGCCATTTTGAGCCTGTAATCAAACCCACAAATGCTGATGATCCAGATACTCAACTAGTCTAAAGAAGGACAGTTTTATTCCTTCTTTAATCATGACTGCTGTTTTCAGCTGTGCTAACATAATTGCAAAAGGGGTTTTTCTAATGATCAATTAGCCTTTTAAAATGATAATCTTGGATTAGCAAACACAACGTGCCATTGAAGCACTGGAGTGATGGTTGCTGATAATGGGTCTCTGTACGCCTATGTAGATATCCCATTAAAAATCAGCCGTTTCCAGCTACAATAGTCATTTACAACATTAACAATGTCTACACTGTATTTCTGATCAATTTGATGTTATTTTAAATGGACAAAAAATTTGCTTTTCTTTCAACAAGGACATTTTCTAAGTGACCCCAAACTTTTGAATGGTAGTGTATTTTTACAAATTGGTTTCCATTTGTGATCTCTCTTACACTGGTTTTAGAAGCAATTGAGGTTTTATCTGAAGGTTGCTTTAATTCAGTTTGGCATTGTCCGTCTTATTTTATTTGCGCTGTGGAAGAAATAGGCTTATTTTCTACCACCAGCCGGACGGTTTGAATTGTTAAACAATTAGGCCAACATCTTGTCAAAATGGCACCATTAAAAACAGTTAGCCTAATGAGGATAGTTAAGTTATTTTGACATCAGTATGTTAATGCCTGTCTACAGTAGTAGGCTAATCTTTGGAACTGTCATATTTGAACACCTCCATCATGATCCTTGTATAACTTATTCACCCCTACTATCCAGAGAACCAGCAGTATTCTGTTCTACCTGATAACTAATTGTATCCACCTGGTGTCACAGGTTTAAAGTAGCTGTTTCCAGATTTCTGTGAAATATGATCTAGAATGAATTACTATCGTTTTCCTTCTGAATTTATTTTTTATAAAGTACACTTGAAGTGAGAAGTGTACATCCACCTTAGCCAAATACATTTCAACTCAGTTGTTCACAATTCCTGACATTTAATCCTCGTAAAAATTCCCTGTTTTAGGTCAGTTAGGATCACCACTTTATTTTAAGAATGTGAAATGTCAGAATAATAGTAGAGAATTATTTATTTCAGCTTTTATTTCTTTCATCACACTCCCAGTGGGTCAGAAGTTTACATACACTCAATTAGTATTTGGTAGCATTGCCTTTAAATTGTTTAACTTGGGTCAAACGTTTCGGGTAGCCTTCCACTAGCTCCCCACAATAAGTTGGGTGAATTTTGGCCCATTCCTCCTGACAGAGCTGGTGTAATGGAGTCTGGTTTCTAGGCCTCCTTGCTCGCACATGCTTTTTCAGTTCTGACCACACATTTTCTATGGGATTGAGGTCAGGGCTTTGTGATGGCCACTCCAAAACCTTAACTTTGTTGTCCTTAAGCCATTTTGCCACAACTTTGGAAGTATGCTTGGGGTCATTGTCCATTTGGAAGACCCATTTGCGACCAAGCTTTAACTTCCTGACTGATGTCTTCAGATGAGCTTCAATATATCCACATAATTTCCTGCCTCATGATGCCATCTATTTTGTGAAGTGCACCAGTCCCTCCTGCAGCAAAGCACCCCCACAACATGATGCTGCCACCCCCGTGCTTCACGGTTGGGATGGTGTTCTTTGGCTTGCAAGCCTCCCCCTTTTTCCTCCGAACATAACAATGGTCATTATGGCCAAACAGTTCTATTTTTGTTTCATCAGACCAGAGGACATTTCTCCAAAAAGTACGATCTTTGTCACCAGGTGCAGTTGCAAACCATAGTCTGGCCTTTTTATGTCGGTTTTGAAGCAGTGGCTTCTTCTTTGCTGAGCAGCCTTTCAGGTTATGTCGATATAGGACTAGTTTTACTGTGGATATAGATACTTTTGTACCTGTTTCCTCCAGCATCGTCACAAGGTCCTTTGCTGTTGTTCTGGGATTGATTTGCACTTTTCGCACCAAAGTGCGTTCATCTCTAGGAGACAGAACGTGTCTCCTTCCTGAGCGGTATGACGGCTGTGTGGTCCCATGGTGTTTATACTTGCGTACTATAGTTTGTACAGATGAACGTGGTACGTTCAGGCGTTTTGAAATTGCTCCCAAGGATGAACCAGACTTGTGGAGGTCTACAATTATTTTCTGAGGTCTTGGCTGATTTCTTTTGATTTTCCCATCATGTTATGCAACGATACACTGAGTTTGAAGGTAGGCCTTGAAATACAGGTACACCTCCAATTGACTCAAATTATGCCAATTAGCCTATCAGAAGCTTCTAAAGCCATGACATAATTTTCTGGAATTTTCCAAGCTGTTTAAAGGCACAGTCACCTTAGTGTAAGTAAACTTCTGACCCACTGGAATTGTGATACAGCGAAATAATCTGTCTGTAAACAATTTTTTGAAAATTGACTTGTGTCATGCACAAAGTAGATGTCCTAACGGACTTGCCAAAACTATAGTTTGTTAACAAGTAACTTGTGGAGTTTTTAAAAAACAAGTTTTAGTGACTCCAACCTAAGTGTATGTTAACTTCCGACTTCAACTGTGTTAAAAAGCCGATTTTCTGTGTTTTTTGAATCGTGTGGGCGTACCCAACAACAAAATGGTGTGGGCATAGCTGTCAATAAAAAATATTAATGACAAGTAAATAGCTGGTTTGCTAGCTCAGCCAATGAAACATCCTGGCCAAAAACATGACGTCATCCTCTGAGGAAATAGCAAGGATTATTGAAATGGTCTGTTTGAGATGGGGGTTTTAAGGGTTTTTGTTGTTGTGTGTTTAAACAAGATTTATGCTTTGGCCACATGCAAGTATAGAACGAGTCAATAACATTATTTGGGTATGAGTTAGCAGATTATGAGCTTTTAAAAGTGAGATTTTCACTGGACAGTTACTTAAGCAATAAGGCATGAGAACTCCGGGACTATCGGTGGATAACTCTGGGCTGTTCTTAGGCCCAAGGCGGGAGTTATCACACAATAGTTCCCGGGGTTGAGGGCCTTTATGGCTTTTATAAAATGGTTGCCAATGTGTATTAAAAAAATAAAATAAACACATTTTTTAAACTTATTTCATCCTTCCACCAGATGATGTAGTCTAGGCAAAAGCCAATTAGTTCTGAAGTTGCAAACCAAACAGGCTGGTCTTTAATTCTATTTTCATGTTTTGACCCAGTCGTTCATTCTATTCATTCCACGTTGCTATGCTAAACAAATCATTGGCATGTAAGTAGCTAGCAGACGTCCAATGATGACTAGAGACCACTTCAATAAATCATTATTTAATAAATAATGTCTAAATGGTCAACAACGAGCTGATTGTCGACTAAATAATATAGTTCTGGAGGATAGCTAGGCTAACGTTACTTCACCTTTGCTAGCCAACTAAACCTAACACACTCGCATCAAGCAGCTGAAAAAACAACAAACTGTGCTTTTTAGTTTTGATTTACCTTTGTTTCTATTGTCAATTCTTTGCATTTATCCATTATAATGATCCTGGATAGCACAAAAGGAACATCCCTACCCTAAACCTTTACCCAGTGCTTGCGTTAATGCAGATTTATGCAAAGAAAAGAAGAAAAAAAAGAAAAAGCATAAACGCACATCTAAAATGCTTCTTATTGTAATTTCTGCTAGCCTCAGACTAATTTTGTGCTTGAGTTGCACCTCCACTCGGATCAGAATTCACAAAAGGGCTTTCTATCAGCAGACAGCGCTCTGACTGATGTGTAGCTCCTTTTCTCTAGTACTTTTCTCTGGTTATATGCATGATTAACTTGATGCAAAACATTAGGAAATGTAGCTGGCTACATTCTTTCTATGATAAACATAAGAAATATGATGGCCATAGTTTTTGTAAAGAAGACCTTGCTTTTTAATTGTAAGCACTGTGTATATGTTTTTAAGGGTATCTGTAAATGCGCGCCCATGATCACTCTATTGAAGCAAAAAACAAGACTGACTTTCAATATACATTCAGGTGAAATGGTTTAAAATGCAGATTTCTGAATTGTAACGCAACCCTTGCCTTATCTACCATTACCTAACCCTTACTCAACTCTAGCACCAATCGTTTTAAATTTCAACTTCAATGGGGTGACGTCAGAGTTGGGATATCCCATGGAACCTGTTTAGACTTAATTTTTTGGGGTGTAGTGGGTTTGTTGGTTAGTTGGATGTTTTAGTATGAGGAGGTTCCCTGGTTTCAGGCCCTGGGCCAATTAGCGTTCCCATCTCCTGGTAGCCTGTGAGAAGCCCCCTGTCCATGCTTGTGGTCGGGTAGAATGTGTGATTGTGAGCCGCACATCACTGTTACCACTGCTTTGTACCATTTATTCAGCATTCAAATGATGATGCGCCCCATCTCCATCCCAGCACCCCCCAGATCCCCCTCTTTCAGCAGGGGAATTGTGTTGGAATGCTCTGTGCCTCTTTTCTCTGGTACTTGAATGGACCCTTTAGTATTTCACACCAAGGTGTTCTTCAGGGTGCGAGGTCAGGCTACCAAAACAGCTTCTAGTGGCGGATTAGGACCAATTAACATCTTTGTACACAAAGGGCTCTGGCAGCTGAACAGGCCGGAGGGTGACCCACACTGCCGTTGCATGCCGAGCCAGGGGACCGCTGCACTTGAGCTCAAGTAGCAAAAGAGAGGTGGAGAAAGTTTTTCAAACCTAATGGGAAATGTTGCTACTTCACACCATACGAATGTATAGCCCATTGATTAATCGTTATCTTGTGTAATAAGTGGCCTACTATATATTTTTTTTGTAGTGTGCAACTGTCCCAGAGGATGTCTTTTGAATTGTTTTTCATTATTACAAGTTCTGGTGGGCCTTGTCTAAACCATAATTGCAACAATGCGTTTTATTTGTTTTGTTGGAAGGACTTTTTGGGGGGTATTTTAGGAGGGCACCATCCACCAGATGCTGCAAGAATAATTTTCTTTCTCACAATAAATGTGTAGATGAAGTCTCTGAAAATAGGCCCATCTTGAAATTGCGCTTACGTTCACATTTGTTTTCATATATTTTCCATTAGAGCTTTGTGGACTTGTGAAAAGATTTTAAGAGGTTCATGTACAATTATACAGCTGCAATTTTCTTGCATCATAATTATAACCCTTCAGTAAATAGCCATATGAATCTCCTTTTTAGACATATGGACAATTTGTAGGGTAAGTGTAGCTATTAACTCCATAATAGGTCTAAACACGACCAGCCAATGCACATTCTGCAATTTGTCTGAGGGGGAAAAGGGGTGAACAAATTTCTTTTTTTTTTTAGTAAAGGGGATATCCAAGATTTGTTCGAGGCGAAAGCATAATCCTGTCAGTCACGAGGTTAATCTTTTATTTAGTGCAGCCATGATTGCAAAGACTGAGCTTGTGGGCCAATAGAAGTGACATATTTTTGCTGGCCTGCACTACACTCATTCTTGGGATATTTGCAGTGCTTCTGCATATTTCTGCATTCATATTATTGTATTTTTAGTTTTGGGAACCATTTTGAGTGGAAACTCGAGGGCTTTAGGCTATGAAAGGAGTCCTCAGAGGAAGTTGAATTTGGCCAGATTTTAGATGCGAGGTCAATTACAAGGTTTAAATATAAGGTTTTCATTTGAGGATATGCCATCAGTGACCCCTAACCTAAATATGTACATTCTAATTAAAGATGGGCATATATTGTTTATCAACTGGGTAGAATGGAAACTCAAATGCTAGGCTATATTATGATGCACCATAGTTAATAATTTAGGCTAATATCTCGAGTCAAGATATCAAGGCTAGCCAAAATCATGATTATCGCCACCGCATGCTTATATTTAATTCATATAGGCCTACTTGCAGATTTAGTAGTGACACGTTATGAAATAGAGAGAACCAGGATTCATAGCTAATTAGGGGATCATTTCATTAAGTGTTGAGGCAATCGTGGGCTCGCACTGAGGCTTAACACAGTGTTAATTAATGCTAGACGACTCATTAGCCTACATTCAAAGCCTGTGCCATAGGGTAGAGGGAGGCAAAACAGGGAATCAATCAGTGACTTTGTAATTGCCTTTTTTATGGGTAGGCTCTGTCTCTAGCTATCTGGTTCAGATGAGGTGCTGCAGAATTGCATTGTGGAATTTAGAATCTTAAATAATCTATTTTCGACTCTACAAATGTCTTTATCAACCCCCTGCACTAGGAGTAGTCAGAGCAGAGGCAGTTTATTTGGAGAATGAAGGGCAACTAGCACCCCTCTGTTGTGGTGGTTCTTTTTATCACACTTGAGCGCGCCATCTGTCTCTCACACTCTTTCTCGCCCCCCTCTCTCTTATGCTGGGTAATAGGGGTTGAAATGCAGGTGTGTGTGTGTGTGTGTGAGAAATGGCTATAGCGCATTGACAGGTTATTTGTTGGCCGCTGCCTAATTAGTGGCATAGTGGATGCACCCCGCCAGGCTTTAGTGCTCAGTGTTAGAACCAGTCTGCTCTAATTTCCTTGCAGCTTTGATATTGGCCAAGAGATTGACGGTCCACACAAAAAAAGAAACAAGGGCATGATGGAAGACCTGGTGGAAACAATGCGCCCCCCCCCCATACGGCCCTTCTCCTCGCCTTCACATGCTACAGATGTGCGAGGAGAAGCAGGCAGAGGCGCATGTTTTTACATACACTGACAAATTGGCTCCAATGTCAGCAGAGCTAATGTTTTCCCAAAGAAAGTAAGAGGACAAAGTTTGGACCACAGTCATGCTCTTCTGTTTGTCTCTACTTGGGCCTTTAATGACAGCCTCCAGGCCCGCCTCCACCTATTCATCCACCTGTATATTTCCCATGACACTGACAGCTTGGGCTCCTCAATGCACAGTGTGGTGAGTTTGGCTAGTTAACCCTATCAGTCCCGAGACCCCAGCAAAAATCTGCTTTTCATTTATCTGACTTAAATTTATCTGCATGTCCAGCCCTTATATTTAGCCTCACAGTGAAGTCTTTTACCATTTTATTTTCAGGACAACCAGGGCTACAAGTAGAAGACAAACCAATTTGACATAAAAGTTGCATTCATGAGTTTTATTGACAACTGTCAATAATAATAATAATGTCAGCTAAAGCAAAAGCCTTAATTAAATGTATATGAATATTGTAGGTACAGAAAGTCTTTGCTCAGTGGGAAAACCAACTAGTCAGTGACAACTGTTTGGAGTTTGACCACAACTGTTAGTTTATTACAGTAATATAGACACAATGTCCAAGGATTTCCTATTGTCTTCTAAGTAGAAGAACCGCTTACCTTCTAACCAGTCTTGTGTCGCTTGTGAGTGTCATATGTGTGCGTGTTTGTGAGGGTGTCAGCTTTTAATAGTTTGTAGCTCAAACCATTCGGACTCTACAGACATTTTAGTAAAAAGGCCGGGATCCACCCTTGTCTCACAAACATCACTCTAGCTCAGCACCCGTTAATCACATTGACTAATGGTTGGTATCTACGGATGCAGATGAATACGCAATGTTTAAAAGTGGTTAGAAGTCCAAAACGCACAGGCATTACGGTGAGGCTCATTGGGTTAAAAGTCCTTGTTCAGATTTTAAAGATCCACCAAAACATTTTTTTTGTTTTCTTGGGTTTTTGTTAAAACATGCTTGATCGCCTAGTTTGCCTTGCCTTGTTTTGTGATCATTTTCATGGGATGTGCCGGTATGTGTGCGTTTTGGAAGCATGAAATGTGCCCATGCACCTATGCTGTAGTAGAAAGTCAGTTTGGGAGGGCTTTGAGCACTGTGGTCGTGTAGAGCTCCTGGCCCTTAGGTGCCACATCCCTCCCTGAGGCGGTTAGTGTTCTAATATGTGTATTTACAATGTGGTTTAGGGTCTTGGTTCCAAGTGAACTCAAAAGAGTGCTGAATCCTTGATCCACCTAACCTGATGTTTTGGAGATGGGTGAAAGTAATTTTAAGGAATTAATAATTAGGCTAATTGCTTATTGCACAGACAAAAGAGATGGTTGGAGCCACAAAACCTAACAAGCTTGCAAAAGTGGAGACACTGGGGTGAATGTGAGTACAGGGAATGAATTAATGAATGGATTGTGCTAAGTTATAATTCTACGAAATTCACTAATTTCCCTAACAATCACCTTTGCATGCCTGTCCTATTGTTTAAGAAGTTGTAGACTTTGGTCTAGGTAAATAACATTTTCCCCTTATGTTCAAAGTGCGTATATTTCATGTTTTTTCCTTTCCATTTGCCTGGCCTTGACATTTGGCCATGAAATGCATGAAAGCCATTTAAACCCCTTTACGAAAGGTCACTTTGTAATTACTAACATAGGTATCCTTAAAAAACACTAGCCTACTTATTACCATATGATTGTTGGCTTTCATGCAAAAAAAGCCATGCCCCTTTCTTAACCTCCATCACTATTGCTTTTAACATTTTGGTTCAAAGGTGTCGCAACTCTTGTCTAACATTAACCCCACTCTTGAGTCTGGTGGACATGTTTTTCATGTTTTTTACCCCCTATACTGAAGGTCATGGTTTTGATCTACTTGCAAGCAAAACAATTTTGCCTATATAGCTAGGTTTCCATTCAATTAGTGACAGATTTTCATGTGAATATTCAAAATCTGAATTAAAAAAACATTGCATTTTCCCACCAGTGGTGTGTTTCCACCAAACTGATTTGTTGCGGTTAAAAATCAGTGCGTGATAACTTCAGCGAAAAAGTACATTGTGTTTTCTTGTACCCAATCAAAAGTTTAATGCGTTTCCACTGCATTTTCAACTTTACCCGATTTAGTTTTGTCACAAACTGTTGCGTTAAATAGCAAATATACCTACTCTGGCATGTGCTCTATCCATCAGCTTACAGATGCTGTGCTGGAAGGCTAGTCTACATGAGATTATTATGCATAAGAGCGAGAATATTTGTCAAACGACAGTCAAGCATCGACCATGTCACCAGAATAAGACCTTGACATTTATTTGAAAGGTGCATCAAGCTCATCACTATCCGCTTTCACGCTGTGAAGTTCATCATAATTGATTTAATCTGTAGCCTAATAAACTGCATGGTTTCCCTAGTAGGTGGACCACACACCGTATTATTGTGACTTCAAGTTTACTTCGATGTGATGGTTATTATATCAATATTTGCGCATAAAGAAGTTTCATCTGACATTTCTTGCATAATTAATTTTAGACAAAGAAAGATCCTACCGTATCAAACAAACAAATGATCTGTCGGCATATAAAGTTGTACCGAAACTTCCTGTTTCCATCACAGCTGTCGTGATTTTTTTTATTTCTCCATACGGTACAACTCGACTTGCATAAAAACTGTGGATTAAAACGTGGTTCGTGATGCAAAACAAATGGACTGTTCTTCTCTATTTCAGCTTATTCTACTGTGTCTGGAGTGAATGGCCCCCTGGTGATTCTGGATAATGTGAAGGTGACTGAAGACGTAACATTACTTCTCTATTAATCTCTCGTGGACGCACGTAACATAACTGGTATCGTAACGTCTGTCAACAGGCTGTGGCATGTGACTGATAATGAGGAACTTTGTTCTGGTATGCAGATTGTTCGTCACTGATCATTTGGATCAATCACGATATCTCAATGCTCGCATCATTTGAATTTCGGAGGGCGAGGGGACATTTGACCCATAGACTTGCCTGAAACTTGCAGAGAGTTTCCGTTAAGGGGGGGTGGAGACTTCGCAAATTGCGTTTATCTTCCTTTTAACGTCGCCACCCCCCAGAACTTAATCGAGCATCTGATGCAATTATGCCAGATTTTTGGGAGGGTTTCCGAGATTACTGCTCTAATAATTTGTGTTCTGGCTTGTTTATTCTTATTCTCTGCAGGGTTAGCCTTTTTGATGACTGTGTATGTTTCCTGTTTTGAAAGACTGTAAGAAACATGTTTGTTAAATTATGTTTTTCCATCTTATGTGGCAGTTTCCCAGGTATGCTGAGATTGTGCATCTGACTTTACCTGATGGCACCAGGAGGAGTGGCCAGGTGCTGGAGGTGATTGGCACCAAGGCTGTCGTACAGGTGAGCCCCACCCCGCACACAAAAACGCGCGTACACACCACAAACAACTGAAAGTTCCTGTTTTAATGTCATTTTCAGGTGTTTGAGGGGACATCTGGTATTGATGCCAAGAAGACGGCCTGTGAGTTCACCGGTGACATCTTGCGCACACCTGTGTCTGAGGACATGCTGGGTAAGATGAGCCCTCCAACAAGCTGTGGCATCCCGTGGGTGCTAGGCAGGCGGAAGCATGAAATCCACTACTGAATAAGACTTAATTAGGCTGCTCTACGTCTGTTTTCATCAATCTGTATAACTGTTTCCTCCTCCCCCTTATTCACACAAAGAAGAACATACCCTGTAAGCTTTACTCTCTTAGTGTGCTTAATACAATCGTTCTGCTCCATTTTTACCTCACCTCTGTTAATTCCTCAATTTGAGTCCTGCATTGAATCTTCCCCACACGTGACTTAGGGGAACAAAACATTGAAGAAAATCTAAGGCTTGTATGACTTTTTCTAAATATCAAACCACATCATTGGGACTCAAGGTCAGGTGTATTTGATTAGTAGAGAGTGAACCATTTGTTGCTAGAGTATTCTGAGTAATGGGCTTAAAATGAATGAAAATGTTAGATACAGTATCTCCACTATTGGCTGAAACCTGAAATAACTGCTCATATTTATTAAGGAATCAGAGGCAGAGAGAATTATGTTGATGGCAATCCATGTACTATGAAATGAAACCAATAGAGAATGTCTTACGCTTTTTCATTTCAGGACGTGTTTTCAATGGCTCAGGCAAGCCAATTGACCGTGGCCCCACTGTGCTGGCTGAAGACTACCTGGATATCATGGGTAGGACGGAGCTATAGTTCAGTTCATTCACCAAGTGAAGAATATTCTTAGATAACATTGTCTGTGGTGAAATTAAATTGACCCTGACATGATAAAAAAAATAGAACCATGGTACCTTGACGATAATCATAATATACTGAGCTCACAACGGATAAGCGTCCATCTCTACTCTGCTAGTGGATCTAGATGTGAAGCTATATTGTAGCTTGTATAGTGGGATTTCAGTCTTTAGTTGTATCTCACTGCCACAAGGCCAAACTGTCTCTTTTATTGACTGTTGATCCCATCCCCGAGTCCCTTTTCACGTGTAGCATGCCATCGTGTAGGCATTGCATCCCAATGAATAGATGACCTGAAGAGGGTCATGAGTCTGCCATCTTAAAGGCAACAATGTGTTTGACCTTTTGTTCCATCTTCTGACCATGTATTGATGTGAAACCTTTTGGGGATTTCATACATCTCCCACACGTGTACTTCTTTCATTTTATTTTCTAAACCCTAGTTTACTTGTGTGCAACGACACATAGTTTAAATAACTGAATTGAAACTATTATGAGGCCAACTCTACCATTTATATCCATTACAGTGCCCTCCACTAGTACTGGCACCCGTGGTTGGATCTCCAGCAGGACAATGAGCCAAAGCGCACCTCAAAATCAACACAAAAATGGTTCACTGACCACAGAATCAAGGTTTTGCCATGGTCATCCCAGTCCTTTGACCTAAACCCCATAGAAAACCTGTGGGATGAGTTGAAGAGGAGAGCACATATTCTCGGGTCTTTCCCATAGTGATGGATGACTATGGTAACTTGGCCTGTGTGTCACCTCATATTTATACCCCAGTGAAACAGGAAGTCATGGCTTACCACACTTAAGTGTTCCTAATCACTCAGGTGAACCTAAATGTAAAATATGAATGGGAATATACTTCAGTTAGATTTTACTCATAAGAATTTCTTGGGTGTGCCAATAGTTGTGGCACACGTTTCGGGGGAAAATATTTTTTACATGTATTTATTTTAATCATTTTACTTCAATTAAAGGTTCGATTTTTGTGAATATTTTGAATGAAAGACCAGGAAGATAAACAGCAAAGGCATTTTTCACAGCCCGTTTTGCTCATAATTATCAAGGGTGCCAATATTAATGGAGGGCACTGTATATTACTTCTACCTGGCCAATACCTGGGTTGGAAGTGGCTTACCCTCTGGTTTGTGTTTCTGAACCTCTGCTTGTGACCTCTCCCCTGTCCCAGGCCAACCCATCAACCCTCAGTGCCGTATCTACCCTGAGGAGATGATCCAGACTGGTATTTCTGCCATCGATGGGATGAACAGCATTGCTCGAGGTCAGAAGATCCCCATCTTTTCTGCCGCTGGCCTCCCCCACAACGAGGTACGATGGAGACGCTAGCTCTGACAAGGCTAGGCCAGACAAACAAATAAGCTATAGGTGCCTTAGGCTGCATTTTGCCATTTTATAGCCTCAGTCAATAGCATTGGAGATGACTTTCAAACACTAACAGAACAATGTGATCTGTAACATGAGGCAGTTCATTCTGTTGGACACCTCAGCAATTTGCATTATCGCAGCCAGGGGATTCTAATTTAGTGTCATCCGTTTTGGTTTGTAGTAATCTATTCTTCTGTGCTTTATTTTTTCTGTCAAACACCCCTTGTGCAGTGTGCCCGCACTTAAGTGTGCAAGTGAATGCATGTATGTGTGCGTGTGCGCGTGTGTTTAAATGATTAGTGCTAATGGGCTGAGAAGATTTTATTGTTTTGGCCCTGTGGTGCAGGAACTGGCAGAAACGGCGAAGTGGGTCAGGAGGACATCTCAGAAATCCACTTTGACATTTTACTGCCTGTGGAGGGCATTTTCTTATTTCACACAGAGCCTTGCCTCACCCTGTCTCCATCGCCAAACACAGGACTCCAGAATGCCAAACACATTTAATAATTTTACTGCCTACATATTGGACTACTTGGAGTCAATTTAGAGCATAGGTCTTGTGGCTCAGCTGGTAGAGCATGGTGCTTGCAGTGCCAAGAGATGTAGGTTTGATTCCTGCTGAGGCCACCCATACATAAAATGTTATGCACTGCTAAATGGCATACATGTCGTTTTCACACAATCATGTGCCTGTCACATTGGATAGTCTGTGTATCAGACACACTGTTAACTAGATGCTTGTTCTCCATTTAATTGTAGGCTTATATTAACAGCCTGTTTAGTCAATGGTATGAACACATTAAACCTACTAAAGAGAAACCTGAAGGTGGCATAACACCATATTCTAAGGCACTGCTTAAAATCTTTTGAATATGTCAGATGATTTAGTTTTAAGTAGATGTTATTGTGTCATGAAAGCGTGACTCAGAGCCATGCCTCTGTGTCAGTGTGTTAGTTATCGGCACATGGCAGCCATCTGGACTTCCGAATCTCAGTCTAAAAATAGAATTGACCAACCAAACCCCCCTCCAGATTTCTTCTGGTGCCTTGAAGTATTTAATTAGGATTTGGACGAATGAGAGTTGAAATGATTTGCTTATCTGATTCATTGGAATAGTTATCTTATTGTGGTAAAGTGACAGTTAGCCTACTTTGAGTGAACTCAAATGAATAGGATATTTAGCAACTCGAAGAGGACAGTGGAAGTTGATAAATGCTTATTTATTGTTAAAACTAATGTATTTTAGCCTTCATCAGGGTTTTACCTTTGACTGAACCTGAAAAGAGAGGAATGAAAAAGATCTGTTGGTCATTGCCAGCTTGACTTTTGTTCATCTAACTCAATCTTGTGACTTATGGCACAACATAGGGGCAAGGTGCTGGGCAGTGTCAAGGAAGTCCAAATCTTTCTCCATTCCAACATGTTCTTATTACAAGCCTTGTTCGGTGTTAGTTTGATCATTCTCTACTAACCTTTCCACTAAATCTCAGGGACAAGATGAGAAATATCAGTGTTAAAGGACTTACCCAAAAAGTTCAGACCACCAAACTTTGCACATTTGATTTGGAAACGAGATTAATAGTTTCGATATGACAATATGAACTATCAGACAGTGGCCATGGTTTTCCATGACTGAAGGGAGGCTATTTTCCAAGGCCTTGGCGAGAGAGCTGATGCCCCCTGGTTGAACTGGGAAACGAATTAAACCAATAAGACAATGATGGCGAGAGGGGATTAGGCGATCGTGTGAAGGGCACTGATTAATATAGGATCGGTAGCCCAGCCATGAGGCCCTTAACGCTTGAGGTGGCTGTCCTCTCACCAGCCATCAGTCTGCAAACAGCCTCATTATGACCTTCAGGCCAGACAATGGAGGCCCAACACTTGAGTTTTTTCTGTGTTCACAGAAAGCTGTGTTGTTGGTCAGGGCAGACTGCCAAACTGAAACATGCGCGATCAGATTCTGGCGGAGGGGGAGCCTCAGTCAAATGCAAAGAATCCCACTGAAGCAACAGGATGACACTGGTTTTGGGTGGTGTGTATACTTTTAAAAAAAAAATTATCCGGTCCCTTGATTAGCAACAGTTTTGAATGGGAATAAAATAATTATCCTCCAATCTGGAAGTGCATGATCAAAAGAGGGAAGTTGGATAGAGAGCCCACTGTAGTGTCCCACTGTACTAAAAACAGTGAACAGGGTACGCCTTGTCTGACTAATGATGCTGGTCGACTTCTCGCGTCACTGGAATGCTATAAAGCGCTTCTCGTTTCATTAAACAGATGTCATGGGGTCATTTTTGCCGTGGTTCTCTATGGGCCAGGTGTCTCAGCTCAGGGTGCAATGAGAGGTCAGACCGGATCAACAGGTGGCAACCATTACATTAAGCATGAAATTCCTCCCCTCTCGATTCCTAATCACAGAGTTGTTCTTCAACTATGCACACCCAAACACCCCACAAACATGCATACTCATGCGCACACACACAAACACACGCACCGCTCCTGTAGCTAGCTGGACGGGGCGCTCGCTGATGTCCAGTCATTTTTAATAGACTGGCTGTTTTATCAATGTGAATGTTTCAAGACGTCATTTTTAATCCTGTGTATGTTTTGATTCTCAGATTGCTGCCCAGATTTGTCGTCAGGCTGGCCTGGTGAAGAAATCCAAGGATGTGATGGACTACAGCGATGATAACTTTGCCATTGTATTTGCTGCCATGGGGGTGAGTTGAGCGGCCCTAGATGGACAAAATATTTCTCTCTTTATCTGATCTCTAGTGTTAGGCTAATCCCTTTTAACCCCACCGTGACAATCCCCCTCTTCTCGCTCTCATTCACCGGGTGACTTAGCGTTTAAGTCCCCTGTTACTTCTGCTCCTCTGAGCAGATTCTGGCCATTCCGGTTATTATTCAGCAGTCTTGAACACATTTAGCTAGCCAGTATCAAATTCTCTCCAGTTCAGCTGCTCTGCGCTTGACTATTTAACACTGTGTGGGGAGTCTTCTGTGACCTGTGGCAGAGATGTTAGTGACCCCCACCTCTGCTCCTCTGGCCTCCCTTATCCTCTCCCTGCTGATGGTTAATTCACACACCATTGAGGGCTTTGTAACATAAGCACTAACTCTCTGAAAGGGTAGTGGAAATGCAATGCGTACTGGCAGATGGGTATGAAAAGGGATTAAGACATTTTAAATCGTATGTATTCATTGAGAAGAAGATTCCAATTTAGGAAAAGGACACAGTGTAAAGAACAGTGTATTAAGCCTCTTTAAACAACAGATTTTTAAAATGTATTTAACCTTTATTTAACTAGGCAAGTCAGTTAAGAACAAATTCTTATTCACAATGATGGCCTACTGGGCAACAGTGGGTTAACTGCCTTGCTTAGGGGCAGAACGACAGATTTTTACCTTGTCAGCTCGGGGTTTTGATCCAGCAACCTTTCAGTTACTGGCCCAATGCTCTAAAAACTAGGCTACCTGCTGCCCCTTTAATATTTCAAGTCCCTGTCTCTCAAACTATTGCATTTTTCCCCAAACAAATTCCGGAGAAAACGGATTTCCAATTTTGATGCACAAAACCATTCACACCAAGTCCGATGCGTTTTCCCCCACACTCTTTGGAAATATTCACACAACGTCACATACGTCAACATCGATGACAGTTTGGAAACTGGTAATATACACTGAACAAAAATATAAACGCAACATGTAAAGTGTTGGTTTCATGAGCTGAAATAAAAGATAAGACTAAGATCCATGTGCACAAAAATCTTATTTCTCTCAGATTTTGTGCACAAATAAGTTTACGTTCCTGTTAGGGAGCATTTCTACTTTGCCAAGATATGCCACACCTGTTAGGTGGATGGATTATCAAGAAGCTGATTAAACAGCATGATCATTACACTGGTGCACCTTGTGCTGGGGACAATAAAAGGCCACTAAATTGTGCAGTTTTGTGACATGGCACAATGTCTCAAGTTGAGGGAGCATGCAATTGTCATGCTGACTGCAGGAATGTCCACCAGAGCTGTTGCCAGAGAATTGAATGTTCATTTCTCTACCATAAGCCGCCGCCGATTTAGAGAATTTGGCAGTACGTCCAACCGGCCTCACAACCGCAGACCATGTGTATGGCTTCATGTGGGCGAGCGGTTTCCTGATTTCAACATTGAACAGAGTGGCGGTGGGTTTGGGTATGGGCAGACATAAGTTATGGAAAATGAACACAATTGCATTTTATCGATGGTAATTCGAATGCACATATATCGTAACGAGATCCTGAGGCCCATTGTCGTGCCAGTTATCCGTCGCCATCACGTTTCAGCCTGATAGTGCATAGTCCCATGTTGCACGGATCTGTACACAATTCCCGGAAGCTGAAAATGTTCCAGTTCTTCCATGGCCTGCATACTCACCAGACATGTCACCCATTGAGCATGTTTGGGATTTTTTGGATCGACAGCGTGTCCCAGTTCCCGCCAATATCCAGTAACTTCTCACAGCCATTGAAGAGGAGTGGGACAACATTCCACAGGCCACAATCAGCAACCTAATCAACGCTATGTGAAGGAGATGTGTCGTACTGCATGAGGCAAGTGGTGGTCACCAGATACTGACTGGTTTTCTGATGCACGCCCCTACTTTTATTTTTTAAAAGGTATTTCTGATAAACTGATGCGTATCTGTATTCCCAGTCAAGTGAAATCCATATATTAGGGCCTAATTTATTTGAAATGACTGATTTCCTTATGAACTGTAACTCAGTAAAATCTTAGAGATTGTTGCATTTCATATTTTTGTTCACTATTTATTATTTTCAAATAATGAGAAGTCTGTGACCTGAATAGCCTTCCATATTTTTGTAAAAAAAAATTGTCCAAGTTTTTTAGCCTTCGGTAGTTTTGCGTTTCCTCTCTTTGAGCAACATTGCCGCTGAGAATGACCGCAGCAAAAGCGTTTGTATGGAAGGCCGTTCAGGTTGTAGTCGCCTCGTTATTTTACTTGTCAAATAATACTAGTTAAAATTTCCTTAAGGCCTAGTTTGTCTGGACTCCATCTCTTTAATCAGACAGAATGGTCGTTCCACAAAGTGCCTTTTGCATCTCTTTTTTACAATGTAAGTAGAAATTGTTTGCATACAGTATATTAGATAGTGTAAAAGCAGGTGAGCTGATTCTATTTTTGGCCATTTTTTGCTGTTTTGTGGTGAAACTAGGTTGCGCATAATGAGTCACGCTGAAATTGTCGCTCCCTGCACCCAACACTTTTTAATAGGCACCTACTATAGTCGTTTTATTTATTTAACCTCTTGAGATGTGAAAATGTGTTTGATGTTAAACATGCTCTTTGTGAATGAAGGTAAAAATTTAGTGAAATTAAATCAAATTATCAAGGTACATTTCTCAAAAGGCAACAAATCTATTACTGAAATGAGCATAACAAAAATGTAGTCAAGTGTCATGAGGATCAACCTGTGCGAGGAGTAACTACCTGTGACAGTTTTTCGGTTCCTCTCTATTTCAATGTGATGGAACTGAAGCAAACGTAGCCAACCTCCTTTCATGAGCTAATCATGTTATAATATTTTCAGTAGCTTAGCCAGTATACTGTAGTGCTACAATATTATTGCTCTCTCATTACAGCGTCCTCTCTAGCCACTTTGAACAACATATTGCCACTGAGAATGACTGCAGCAGTAGTTGGCAATGAGCTGGCAGCAAAGTTTTAATGGCGAGAGTGTATGGCTCTGGTGTGATCGCATTGGCTGGTGGTGCTAGATTGATGGAATTGTTGCGCTGATGCATTGCAAACGTACAAAAGAGGCAGAGAAATGTATTAAATGATGAATTCACACAACCAACCTGTCAGTGGCCGTGTGCAACCTGTCAGTGGCAGAACGCGTATCCCGGAGAACACTTTCTTTTGTTCAACAGTCTATTTTCACATTTGTGAGAACTCGGCAATCAAACCTGTTCCGAGTAGGGTTGGGCAGATATGGTTCACATGAGTATTTGGCATTGATGATATATCGTGATATGCAAGACTACTCTATTTGAACTTTAATCTAAACTATGCAGTTTTATCAGTTAAGGCTGTATCAATATGTTGAAAATTAAGTCTAAATGAATTAACGAAGCCTTATTATTTTGCCATTAGTGAGAATGAGACTATAATAGCATAAATAAGCACATAAATGGCACAGGCTGGAATTATTCAGTAATTAACGCCGCAAAACGATTCTATAGAATTTCGCAATATTTGGAGTAGGAGCTGGTAGAAGAGGTCTCCCCAAATATCGGTCAACCCTAGTTCCGACTAAATAATTGACGGGTTGCAGCAGGACGATATTTCACGTGAAAGGCATCAAACAAGATGTGCTCATATTTCAGGGATTCTTGAAGGTTGGTACAATCCTTGTCTGGCAGGGAAACTTTTTGTATTTAAAAAAAAAAGTATTTTGTTTAATTATTTGATCTTAAAATTACTTTTAGGGGAACTTTATAAGGGAAAATATGTTTTTGTTTTCTAAATATTCGTTTGTATTATTCAGTTCAATGTCGGCTCTGTGCCAGGAAATGTCCATGTCCGGAGCAAAGTTGATCACCATTTCAAACTCCCAAAAAGTTTGAAAAATTCTGTATTAACTGACAAAGGATCCCATGACTTTAAGGAGTATTTATCTCTGGAATTTCGGTCAACTCTGTCAGTTTTGTCAAATCCTCAATGAATAAAAAACACCTTCATCTCCTGATTACGTGGAGCGCAACAAGACCCCTCACGGTCTGAATAGTTCTCTAGTTCACCTGTTAACTCTATCTCCCATATAGAAAAAAATAGAGTATTCATTTTGGTTAAAATATGTTCATTTTAATTACGATTTAGTCAAAGCAACTGAGGAAAACCAAAATTGCTACGAAGTATACTGTAGCACTTGAATAAAGAAGTCAAATATGCAATTTGTTCATGAAATGAAATTCCAACAGTTACTGTAGTTTTAATTTTTTTTTTTTTTAAGTGTTTATTCCTGAGTCATATGTCGGACAGCACAATCAGGAATAGCACAATGAATTCTTAAGTTACTCATCAACAACACTAAAATAAAGTGACATGTGTAAAATCAATATGTAAACATGGCTCAGATATTGTATAAGCCACTGTTTCCCAAATTGGAGGCCGTGACCCCATTTGGGCTTGTCTGATTTAAACCTGGAGTCATGAGAGAAACTCTGGCGAGAAATCGTGCTTGATTCATAGAACCGGGGTTACGTCAGTAATAAACGATTGTAATAAACAAAGCGTTTTCTTCCTACAAATGTGGCTCTATCTTTTGAACTGTTTTTAAGCTACAAAATATCCCTCAAAGATTAATGTCAGGAACACTGTCTACAATGCCCACAAGCTGCACAGAACTCATTAGAACAGTGGACAAGATCAGGCACATAATCAGACTGGGGGGGAAAGCACACTGTCAGTTGTTATTTTCTACACAGAAGATCATACCAAATGATTACCTTTGTGATGCAAAATGGGGTTACGGGCCAAAAATTTGGGAACCCCTGGTATAGGCCTATGCTATAATGTTTTCTTGCAAAGAGAAATGTATGCACGCTTGTGTGACTCATAAAGAGGGCATGTCTGTAGCACGGTACTTCACTGTTAAGTAGCTCTCTGTAGCCCTGGAGGTCCATCCATCTGTAGTATTTTAGTGTTTTATTAGGATGCCCAATTAGCTGCTGCCAACACAGCGGTTACTCTTCCTTGGGTCGTAACAGAAGACAAAACATATAATAAATAGAATACATAATATACAGAACACAACATAATACAATACATCATGGGTAGGCAATCCTGGTCCTGGAGTGCCGCAGGCACTTCATGTTTTTGATTTAACAGACCTGGAAGACCAGATGTTGAATGGAGACAATCATTGAACTGATCAATTAGCTCAGTTGGTCAGGTGTGGTGCCTCGTTGGATCAAAATCCTACAGTACCTGCAGCACTTCAGGAAGGGGTAGCCTACCCATGCAATACATAATACAAAATATATATAAAAATGTCTCATCACAGTCCCCGTCGTGCTGTACGTTTTTGCTTAATTTATCTGTTGTTTTTTTGCTCACTTGAGTTACCTGGGGTGGCAGAGTGCTATGTAGTCATGGCTCTATTTTAATACTGTGCATTTCCCAGCCTCTGTTCTGTACCTTGGGACTGTGAAGAGACCTCTGGTTGCATGTTTTGTGTGATACCGATGAGTGTACGAACTTGAACAGACAGTTCAGTACCTTCAACACCTCGCACAAAGGCCAATAGTGATGTATTCAGCCTCTCCTCAACTTTGAGCCAGGAGAGATTGACATACATGTTATTGACATTCTCCCTCCTTGTCCAGAACAGAGCAGCAAGTACTGCACCAACTCCAATTTTCCTAGGTCTTTTTTTCCCCTGCACGTGATCACACAATTGGGCAGTAGTCCAGGTGGGTCAAAACTAGGGCCTGTAGGACTTGCCTGGTTGATTGAGATGTCAAGAAAGCAGAGCAATGCCTTATCACGGACAGACCTCTTCCCTTTTTAGCAACCATTGAGTCTGTCTGTTTTGATGATGACAGCTTACTATCTAGGATTACACCCAGCAGCTTAGTTGTCTGAACTTTCTCAATCGCCACATTATTCAATAATAGATCAAGATGAGGTTTAGCGTTCAGCAAGTGATTTGTCCCAAAATGATGCTTTGATATATTTAGCACCAGCCTATTGCTAGTCACCCATTCTAAAACTGACTGGAGCGCTATGTTAAAGGTGTCAGTTATTTTACTGTCGAAGCCGACATGTATACTGTTGAGTCGTCAGCTTACATCGACACAGGCTTTATTGAAGGTCAGTGGAATGTCATTAGTAAAAACAGAAAAAAATAATGGCCCAAGACCTCCGGTAAACCACACTCAACCAAATTGGCATTGGAGTCTTCCGTTATAGAAAACCCTCTGTTGCACTCAATCCATAAGGCAGAGGATGTAAATCCATAACACCTACATTTTTTCATCAATGATATCAGAAGCTGCACTGAAGTCTAACAAAACAGCTCCCACAATCGTATTATTAATTTCTTTCAGCCAATCATCGGTCATTTGTGTCGCTGCAGAGCATGTTGAGTGCCCTACCCTATAAGTATGCTGAACGTCCGTTGCCAATTTTGTTTTCTGTAAAATAACATTGTATTTGGTCAAACACCATTTTTTTACTTAAAGTTTGCTAAGCACTGGTAAAGACTGAGCGGTCGGCTGTTTGAACCATTAAAGGGTGCTCTACTATTCTTTGGCAGTGAAATGGCAAAGCACAACACGGGATGCATTGGCCAATTAAGTGACAACTTCAGCTTTAGCTTGCTTAAATAGAGCGGGTACTACCTGTTTACTGAAATGGATGCGAATGGGTGAAGTTCGTTACGTGGCTCGAGCACTTTCACTAGGTAATTCTTCTCAACCACCGAGAATGGGTGCATATCTGCAGTTATAAACAAACCGGTCAGAATCGGCTGCGACCGGCTGCTTGAATGTTGCATTTCCCGTCTTGCTCCGATGGTAGGAATACTGGGGTGATGTTGGTGTTATCTACTCGGAAGCCAAATTTTAAGATTTGAATTTTGGTTACCAAGCGCGAGTAGGCTCTAGTTGTTTTCATGGAATAGCCTGACATCTTTTTAATCAGATTTACTCAAGTGGTGTCTGATGGAGTTGCCATAAATCCTGTTAGGTGCATTTTATGAAATAAGGTTTTAATTAGGCGGGTGTTCCTTTACATTGTGTGATAGCTCATACTTTGGTCTATAAAAAAATATATCCTCAATATTAATATTTTGAAAAAATGTTATCCCATCTTTCAAGAATCCCAGATGTATTTTATTCGAAAGGAGAAAAATCGGACTTGGTGAGAAAGTGCCTTAACACTTAACCATGTTTTCACATACGATCAGAACATGTCAAATTACCCTGAGTAGAAAGCAACTGATCCAGTAAGCTGCAACATTATTTGCAGTACATTGCTCTTTGTATACTGTTTAGGAAGAATTTGCCTTCATTTCTTGTGATAATTGCAGACTGACACTCATTTTTCTGATATAGGCGTGTGTTTTTTTTTTCTTGTCCGTGGGCGACTCTTATACAGTATATTCCTGCTTTTGTTGAAGAATGTTCAAGGCCTTCTACTATCAACTTGGTATGTAATCACGAACCTACCCTTTTCACCCTAACCTATCTTTTCAGGTGAACATGGAAACTGCTCGCTTCTTCAAGTCGGACTTTGAGGAGAATGGATCCATGGACAATGTTTGCCTGTTCTTGAACCTAGCCAACGACCCCACGTGAGTTTGTGCATTAACTCTGTGCACTAGCTCCCTCCTATGAGTAATGCTTTCATGGTACATCTAAGGAATCAGGAATTCAAGGCAATAAGGTGTCTAAAATATTACTGTATAAAGGCAAGCCTGTCATTTTCACCTTTTCAACAGAGTATTATTAGTCTAGTTTGTCTTTCCCTACCTTTTTTATGTTAATGGTGGAAACCTTTTAATTCCTTCCTTTGTCTTTCCTTTCTCAGTATTGAGCGCATCATAACCCCGCGCCTGGCTCTGACCTCAGCTGAGTACCTGGCCTACCAGTGTGAGAAGCATGTCCTGGTCATCCTGACTGACATGAGCTCCTATGCCGAAGCTCTGAGAGAGGTGGGCAACCAAACTAACTCAAGGAAGTGTGCTGTTTACTCCTGAAAAAACCCTCATACTTTTTAGTGTCAGACTTGCACCTTAAATCTGTACACACTTGAGAGCCATAACTTTTCTTTTGATTTTGGGTCGCAAATTCAATGTGCCAGTTAGTGTAGTCAGTACGGCATACATGGATGTGGTATTGAACACCTCCACATCCCACAAAAGCTGACCTTGACACAGTAAATGAGGTGAGAAATAATCTCAGAGGTGGGACATGTGCTTTCCACACCAAGGAAACACATTGGGTGGGGGGGGGGGTGACACCTGGGTATCTGCATCAAGGTTTTCAACCTGAAAGATGTTACATGGCCTCATTTGTATGACCAAACAGTTTTGTTAATAGTCCTATGCAGGTTGTTAACAGATGGGTACATTCTGTAAAGATTATGGTCCTCCATATAGTGTCCACACTACCACCTTCCAAATCTTCAGTGCTGCCTTCTATTATATTGGTCCTCAATAGTGGAAAAATAACCTTCCTTAAGCAATACCTCCTATTATAATTTGTACAGCCAACTAGAGTATTTTTCGTAGAACTATTTTGATAGAATGTGTTCCATTGAACCACACACCCCAATTCCTGATTGTGCGTACATGCGTGTGGAATTTTTCTAATAAAATGCATCAGTTCTTGGTATGTCAGTCAAGGACATCTTAAATATAATAATTCCTAATAATTATTGATTTAACTTGTAATCTGAAAACACATAAAAAAACAAAACTAACTATTTAAATTGAGATGGTAGAGATGGAGATTGAATGTCTATATTTGGCTTCGGATGAGTTGAGGCAGTTTGGATTGGAATGGCAGCAAAGCTTTAGCGGAGGGGGCGTCGATGGTACAGTCAGAGAGAAACAAAGACAGTCTGTCAAACAGGCCCGGAATGCTTGATTAGTGCACCACATCTGCTTCTCCGATGGCCAGTTCCTCCATAGGACCCGCTCTTCCATAGGTACTGGTCCTCCATTGCCGAACATGAGGCACCCACCTGGGTGATGCCACGGCTGCTGAAAAACGTTCGAAAAGCCACCATTTTGGCAATGGTTAATAACAGTCCTTGAGCCTCTGCTATCTCTGGACACAGCATGCAGTACTTGTTCTTTCCAACAGATAAAACCATAAAGCCTGGGCTGCATAATTTGAATATGAACCGACAGCCTGCTAGCTAGCTATAAGTAAAAAAATATATAGAATTGTCATCCCAATTCTGCAACCATGAGATTTGTAAGTGATCAACCCCCAGACCAGTCAAACCCCAATAGAGAATTAATTAGGCTATGGAGATGACATAGCCGAATACAGACAGAAGCATGTCTGTTCTACGAAATATATTCCCAAATAAATGGCATGTAATTTAAAACAAAACCAGACACCTCCAGAATAGTTTACCAAGTTTTGTGTTCTATGCGGGATAAAGAATTTTTAACATTTATTTATATACAGTGGGGCAAAAAAGTATTTAGTCAGCCACCAATTGTGCAAGTTCTCCCACTTAAAAAGATGAGAGAGGCCTGTAATTTTCATCATAGGTACACACCTTTATTGAACGAGGCATGTCAGTTTAAGATTAAATTCTTATTTACAATGACGGCCTAGGAACAGTGGGTTAACTGCGTTGTTCAGGGGCAGAGTGACAGATTTTTACCTTGTCAGCTCGGGGATTTGATCTAGCAACCTTTCGGTTATTGGCCCAACGCTCTAACCACTAGGCTACCTGAGGGAAATGTATTTTGACAAGCAGTCAATGCACAACAATTCTTAATGCATTTGTGGGAAAACACTTTTGAAAGCAGTTTTGGCAAATGTATTTTGAAAGCAGTTTTGGATCCCAGTTTTACATTGCTACCATGTTTATTGCTCTACTCTTTTTTTAATTGCACATGACATCGTTTTACAAATGCAGTTTAGGAGCCCCTAAGCAAGGGGACTGGAATTGGTCAAACTTTGTTTAATACATGTACAGAATTATCCTTGATCTGTAAAATAATGATGATCATAACTTTCTTACATGAAAGGGGAGGTTAACTTGGCCGCAGACAATCGATCTGAGATAGACTTAAGTTTCAGTCATGTGATTTTTTGTTGTTGCTTTAAAATGTTCATAACTAGCACAGAATCCCCCAGCAATAGTAACACTATTTCAAGAGTAAGTAGTTTGGACTACCAAACATCTCAGGAGGTGTTGGCCAATTGATGATCTCTCTAATGTCCCCTTGTGTTCTCAGTGAAAGGCAGGATAATGTGGCCTTCTGGAACTGCCTTGACTTAATTCTTAGAAGCTTAGTGTGAAGCTTTCTGTGGTGAGACAGACCTTCTCATCTCTTTTATGCCTGTAATATTCCTTATGTAGCAGAACATATTTTGATGTTTCAATATTCCAGCCGCATGAGTTTGAAATGTTTTATGTTCATCTGGAAACATGGCTCCCTTCCCTCGTTGTCTGCCTGTAACCTTGGGCACACGTGCTGTTTCAGTAAAGCCTCGGCTAAGACTCTGGCTTGTAGGGTATTTAACCACTTACAAAGACTGACAAGGGGCATTAACATTTAACTTATTTTCCCATTCACCCGCTCGAAGGTCGAGTTTTGAATTTAATCCACAGTTCACAAGTGTTGGCTATCTCCGTCCTCTGGAGCTCAGGATGAATGCAAGTGCCTTTCTGCTCTGAATTCAACTAACTGAACAATTTGAACAGTGCTTTGGCCTGGGTTCCGAGTCATTTATTTTATACTATGTCTGCTGAGAAAATGTCAGTGCTTGACCTCCTCTTGGTGATTTGAATAACACTTCACAACAGGTGATTTAAATGAGAATATAGTACAGTGTTATTAGTCAAATCCAATTCCTATTATTTTGTCCTCCTTTTAGAGTGTGTGTGTGTGTGTGTGTGTGTGTGTGTGTGTGTGTGTGTGTAAATTCAGCAAAAAAAGAGACCTCTGCTTTTATTTTCAGTAAACGTAATATGTGTAAATATTTGAATGAACATAACATGATTCAACAACTGCGACAAACTGAACAAGTTCCACAGACATGTGACTAACAGAAATTGAATAATGTGTCCCTGAATAAAGGAGGGGTCAAAATCAAAAGTAAGTCAGTGTGGCCACCAGCTGCATTAACTACTGCAGTGCATCTCCACCTCATGGACTGCACCAGATTTGCCAGTTCTTGCTGTGAGATGTTACCCCACTGCCCCAGACCATGACGGCCCCTCCACCTCCAAATTGATCCCGCTGCAGAGTACAGGCCTCGGTGCAATGCTCATTCCTTCGACGATAAACGCGAATCTGACCATTTATTATTTTTTATTTAACCGGGTAGGCCAGTTGAGAACAAGTTTTCATTTACAACTGCGACCTGGCCAAGATAAAGCAAAGCAGTGCAACAAAAACAACACAGAGTTTTACACATGGGATAAACAAATGTACAGTCAATAACACAATAGAAAAATCTGTATACAGTGTGTGCAAATGAAGTAAGGAGGTAAGGCAATAAATAGACCAGATCGATCGATGTGCAGATGAGGATGTGCAAGTAGAAATACTGGTGTGCAAAAGAGCAGAAAAAAACATATGGGGATAAGGTAGGTAGTTGGTTGGATGGGCTATTTACAGATGGGCTGTGTAAAGCTACAGCGATCGGTAAGCTGCTCTGACAGCAGATGCTTGAAGTTAGTGAGGGAGATATAAGTCTAACTTCAGTGATTTTTGCAATTCGTTCCATTCATTGGCAGCAGAGAACTGGAAGGAAAGGCGGCCAAATGAGGTGTTGGCTTTGGGGATGACCAGTGAAATATACCTGCTGGTGTGCGTGCTACGGGTGGGTGCTGCTATGGTGACCAGTGAGCTGAGAAGGCGGAGCTTTACCTAGCAAAGACTTATAGATGACCTGGGGCCAGTGGGTTTGGCGACGAATATGTAGCGAGGACCAGCCACCGAGAGCATATAGGTCGCAATGGTGGGTAGTATATGGGGCTTTGGTGACAAAAAGGATGGCACTGTGATAGACTGCATCCAATTTGCTGAGTAGAGTGTTGGAGGCTATTTTGTAAATGACATCGCCGAAGTCAAGGATCGGCAGGATAGTCAGTATTACGAGGGTATGTTTGGCAGCATGAGTGAAATAGAAAGACGATTCTAGATTTAATTTTGGATTGGAGATGCTTAAAAGGAGTCTGGAAGGAGAGTTTACAGTCTAGCCAGACACCTAGGTATTTATAGTTGTCCACATTCTAAGTCAGAAGCGTCCAGAGTAGTGATGCTAGGCGGGCTGGTGCGGGCAGCAATCGGTTGAAGAGCATGCATTTAGTTTTACCAGTGTTTTTAAGAGCAGTTGGAGGCCACGGAAGGAGTCTTGTATGGCATTGAAGCTCGTTTTAGAGGTTTGTTAACAGTGTCCAAAGAAGGGCCAGATGTATACAGAATGGTGTTGTCACCCCTGGTGAGACAAAACCGCGACTCGTCAGTGCAGAGCACTTTTTGCCTGTCCTGTCTGGTCTAGTGACGGTGGGTTTGTGCCCATAGGCGATGTTGTTGCCAGTGATGTCTAGTGAGGACCTGCCTTACAACAGGCCTACAAGCCCTCAATCCAGCCTCTCTCAGCCTATTGCGGACAGTCTGAGCACTGATGGAGGGATTGTGGGTTCGTGGTGTAACTCGGGCAGTTGTGTTTGCCATCCTGCAGGTGTGATGTTCGGATGTACCAATCCTGTGCTGGTGTTGTTACAAGTGGTCTGCCACTGCGAGGACGATCAGCTGTCCATCCTGTCTCCCTGTAGCGCTGTCTTACAGTACGGACATTGCAATTTATTGCCATGGTCACATCTGCAGTCCTCATGCCTCCTTGCAGCATGCCTAAGGCACATTCACGCAGATGAGCAGTGACCCTGGGCATCTTTCGTTTGGTGTTTTTCAGAGTCAATAGAAAGGCCTCTTTAGTGTCCTAAGTTTTCATAACTGTGACCTTAATTGCCTACCGTCTGTAAGCTGTTAGTGTCTTAACTACCATTCCACAGGTGCATGTTCATTAATTGTTTATGGTTCATTGAACAAACATTGGAAACAGTTTTTAAACACTTTAAATTAAATCAAATTTTATTTGTCACATACACATGGTTAACAGATGTTAATGCGAGGGTATCGAAATGCTTGTGCTTCTAGTTCCGCCCATGCAGTAATATCTAACCTAACAATTTCACAACAACTACCTTATACACACAAATGTAAAGGAATGAATAAGAATATGTACATAAAAATATATGAATGAGTGATGGCCGAACGGCATAGGCAAGATGCAGTAGATGGTATAGACTACAGTATATACATATGAGATGAGTAATGTAGCGTATGTAAACATTATATAAAGTGGCATTGTTTAAAGTGGCTAGTGATACATTTATTACATCAATTCTTCCATTATTGAAGTGGCTAGAGTTGAGTCAGTATGTTGGCAGCAGCCACTCAATGTTAGTGATGGCTGTTTAACAGTTTGATGGCCTTGAGATAGAATCTGTTTTTCAGTCTCTCGGTCTCCGCTTTGATGCACCTGTACTGACCTCGCCTTCTGGATGATAGCGGGGTGAACAGGCAGTGGCTTGGGTGGTTGTTGTCCTTGATGATCTTTTTGGCCTTCCTGTGACATCGGGTGGTGTAGGTGTCCTGGAAGGCAGGTAGTTTGCCGCCAGTGATGCGTTGTGCAGACCTCACTACCATCTGGAGAGCCTTACGGTTGTGGGCAGAGCAGTTGCCGTACCAGGCGGTGATACAGCCCGACAGGATGCTCTCGATTGTGCATCTGTAAAAGTTTGAGAGTGCTTTTGGTGACAAGCCAAATTTCTTCAGCCTCCTGAGGTTGAAGAGGCGCTGATGCGCCTTCTTCACCATGCTGTCTGTGTGGGTGGACCATTTCAGTTTGTCCGTGATGTGTACGCCGAGAAACTTAAAACTTTCCACCTTCTCCACTACTGTCCCTTCGATGTGGATAGGGGGCTGCTCCCTCTGCTGTTTCCTGAAGTCCACAATCATCTCCTTTGTTTTGTTGACATTGAGTGTGAGGTTATTTTCCTGACACTACACTCCGAGGGCCCTCACCTCCTCCCTGAAGGCCGTCTGTGGTTGTTGGTAATCAAGCCTACCACTGTAGTGTTGTCTGCAAACTTGATGATTGAGTTGGAGGCGTGCATGGCCACACAGTCATGGGAGTACAGGAGAGGTCTGAGAACGCACCCTTGTGAGGCCCCAGTGTTGAGGATCAGCGGGGTGGAGATGTTGTTACCTACCCTCACCACCTGGGGGCGACCCATCAGGAAGTCCAGTACCCAGTTGCACAGGGTGGGGTCGAGACCCAGGATCTCGAGCTTAATGAAAAGTTTGCATGGTACTATGGTGTTAAATGCTGAGCTGTAGTCGAACAGCATTCTTACATAGGTATTCCTCTTGTCCAGATGGGTTAGGGCAGTGTGATTGCGATTGCGTCTGTGGACCTATTGGGGCGGTAAGCAAACGGGGCTGGTTTTTCTTTTGTTGTCCGTGATTGACTGTAGACCCTGCCACATACCTCGCGTGTCTGAGCCATTGAATTGCGACTCTTTGTCTTTTTGAGCCATTGAATTGCGACTCTTTTTACTTTGTCTCTATACTGACGCTTAGCTTCACACAGCTTTACAATGAAGATCTGTGAATTTATTTGGATTTTTACGAATTATCTTTGAAAGACAGGGTCCTGAAAAAGGGATGTTTCTTTCTTTTTTTTGCTGAGTTTAGAATGCCAAGAGTCTGCAAAGCTGTCATCAAGGAAAAAGGTGGCTACTTGTATGTAGCCACCTTTTGTATGTAGCCACCCTATATGTAAAATATAATTGGATTTTTATAACACTTTTTTGCATACTACATGATTCCCTATGTTATTTCATCGTTTTGATGTCTTCGCTATTATTGTACAATGTAAAAAAATATATATACAAAATCTGAAAAACCCTTGATTGAGTAGGTGTCCAAACTTTTGACTGGTACTGTATGTGTGTCTCTCTCCTCGCGACTCCCAAGGGGTGCATGTTTTGGTTTTTGCTTTAACACTACACAGCTGATTCAAATGATCAAAGCTTGATGATTAGTTGACTGTTTGTGAATCAGCTCTGTAGTGCTAGGGCAAAAACCAAAACGTGCACCCTTTGGGGTTCCGAGGACTGAGTCTGGGAAACCTTGCTATAAATGAATGAGTTCATGCTCATTGATTCAATCATACGCTGTTAGAATTAAATGTTCAGAAGTGGAGTAGTTTGTGTTCTGGGTCCCATCTCTTATATCCTGGTTCCACTTATGGCTCACTTGTATGTGCCATGTCTCCCCAGGTGTCAGCTGCCAGAGAGGAAGTCCCTGGCCGTCGTGGTTTTCCCGGTTACATGTACACGGATCTGGCTACCATCTACGAGCGTGCCGGCAGAGTGGAGGGCAGGAACGGCTCCATCACTCAGATACCCATCCTCACCATGCCCAACGATGGTAAGACATGCCGGCTTATCTCAGAGGAAAAACATATATACACATACATATGTTTTTTATTTATTAACTTTTTACATGAGCAATTCCATTGAATCCCCTGTTTTCGTCTGGGTTTGACGAGCACAAAAAAGTGATATTTCTTTATGCTTGCTGTTACTATAGCAACTTCTGTGATGGGCCTCCTGTCTGTTTTCGAATGGGAGTCGCCCCTTTTTAACATCAGACAACATTTGTGCCAGCATATTTTAGAGCATTAAAATTGGGGATGTAGATAAAAACACTTATTTTAATGTCCTTAAACTGTAAGTTGTAGTCATTTAAAGTGTATGCCTGGTTCCTGACTTTACTTTTGGGCAAAGTGATCCAGGACTGTGCTCCGTGCATGTGTTGGAATGTGGGCGTGTATCGGTTTGATAAAGGCCACTTGATTTAGCGTGACTTGAACCTTGGATATTACCTCTTGACTTCCATGTAAACTGTTTTCCAGATATCACCCATCCCATTCCTGATCTCACTGGGTACATCACTGAGGGACAGGTCTATGTGGACCGACAGCTGCACAACAGACAGGTATTCCCATTCTCGCTTATTCCCATTCTCGTCTCCAAACAGCCCCTTGTGACCTCGCTATTAAATAGTGTCTCTAGCTATTGAGTACTGTCATTCTCTCTCCTGACAATTGTCCAATGATAATTTGTTTATTATTTCTTTGTTGAATATTGACTTCTCTTATTTCATGCTTTCCCTTCAGATCTACCCACCCATCAATGTGCTGCCCTCTCTGTCTCGATTGATGAAGTCTGCCATCGGTGAAGGAATGACTCGTAAAGACCATGCTGATGTCTCCAACCAGCTGGTAGTTACTCTGCACAGTGCCAAAATATCCTCTATAACCAAGCCTAATTTCTATTGAACCACAATACACATGAATCGTTTGTTGCATGGAACTACTTCAACTTTCTGACCTCCCCCACTCTTCTCTCTCTCCACCCCATGCCTCTGTCCCTCTCAGTATGCCTGCTATGCCATTGGTAAGGACGTGCAGGCCATGAAAGCCGTGGTCGGAGAGGAGGCCCTCACCTCCGATGATCTGCTCTACCTGGAGTTTCTGCAGAAGTTTGAGAAGAACTTCATCGCTCAGGGTAAGACACTGAAAAAACGGATGAGCCTCGACCTATGACAGTAGCACCACATGCAGAGCGCATGGCTATGGAAACTATTTTAAAATGTGAACCTTTATTGAACCAGGTAAGTCATTGAAAATACACTTCTCTTTTACAATAACAACCTGACATTCTGGTTGTATGAAATCAAATGGTGAAAACAGGAGCACAGCAACTGCACTGTATGTGACATTACCCCGGTGTCAGGTATTTGGTAACAGAATAAATGGGAGTGTTGGCAGTCTTTTCACACCGTTAAGTGGGAGGCATTAGGCTGCACTCGGCCAGGTCATTGACACTCGCATGCTCTGAGATCTTGTCTGGTGATTTTATTTACTTGTCTAAATAATGTTACATTAAATATGAGATATTATACCTTTGCCATCTTGGCTTCTCCTGTATCTTATGTTTATGCTACCTTCATTCCTTGAAATCGTGACCCATTTTGTGTTGCCCTAGGTCTCTGACCTTATTATACCTTATTACCAGAAATCCACCCTGCATAGCGCTGTCATTCAAGTGTGAAATTAAAATGGAGATTGATTTTGCCCAATAAAATAATACAAATCGTATTATTGGATTAATAATCTTATCGAATATTATAAAATGTTGCATAGCTTGATTTTGAAAGGTATTTTACTGCGATTTGACAGATCTTAGCTCTAACAAAGGACAAGATATGTCCTATTTGGCATTGCATGCTGTTATTGCTACTTCCTGAAGTACATTGAGTTAAAGTTATTTTATCAAAGTTATTTTCAATGCCTTCAGGCATGATTATTTTTCATCAGCAAAACCAATGGCAAACTTCATGTCAGATACATACTGTAGGTCTTTTTCAACACCTTGGTGTCAGATGCAACAAGTAATTCAGCGACGTGTGTCATCAAAGCATTATGCCGTACTTATTCTCACACTTGTCCTTGGAGTGATGAGATTGCTAAAGCAAGGATTTGTGAGCTTTTCCATCCAGCCTTGTGTATAGTGAGCCTGAATATCCTTGAGTCAAAGCCTAATGCGATCCATTAAAATTAGAATCTCATCAGAATTGATGAGTCTACTGAATTAAATTAAAATACCGTGAAATGCAAGTGTCATGTCAGACTTTTGCATATCTTGTCTCTGTTGAAACTGAGACAAATGGAGCCATCTTTTCGGCAAAGAACAAGAGCCTGATGTTCAGTCGTCTTGTCCTTCAGATGATTTACAAGCATTTCGCTACATCCGCAATAACATCTGCTAAATATGTTTATGCGACCAATAAAATGTGATTTGATAAGATTGAAAAGTAGGGATTGCACTATTGTAGGCTATGCATCACAGGGATATACTGCATGTAAACCTGTTGTGACACCATATGATTGACTTAATATCTAGTCTATCAATAATATCTTTCCCGACAGAGTAAGCTGTGAGGTAGGGTGGGGTGCATTTTAGACATGTTAGCGCCATGACCTGACGTTGACTTGAATCGACTACAACAAGTGTTATGAAAAAGATCTCAATCGCTGGGGGATATTGTTGTATTTATGCTCCTATTTAAACCACTGAATGAGTCATTTGTCAACTAGTCGTCATAGGGAATATTTTCAAATGTCGCAGCATTCGAGACCTAAAATGCTGTCACCTCACCCCTCAGGCCCCTATGACAACAGGACCGTCTATGAGACCCTGGACATTGGCTGGCAGCTGCTCCGAATCTTCCCCAAAGAGATGCTGAAGAGGATTCCCCAGAGCACCTTGGCTGAGTTCTACCCGAGGGAGTCTGCCGCTCGTCACTGAGCACCTTCAGCTGCTCTGACCTCCCCCCCGAATCCTCTCACCCCCTTAGACAAGTGTTGACCCCCCCCCCCCCGACCACTCAGAGAACAGAGCAATGATCTCAGCTCCCTCTAGATGTATTCTACTGTATCTGTTTCCAGAAACTCGTATGGTTAGTGTCTGTGATTGTATCTGTACATTTTGTTCAGAGATGTGAACTTGCCCTTAAATCAAAGAATGATCCTGTTATTTATTGGGGTATTTTACTGCTAGGTTTTGTTTATTGAATGTTGTCCCCACCTAAACTAAATTCAGCCTTCCAAAAATCTAAAAACATCCTATACATTAGAGCTTGACAGGAATTGTTATGTTCTCTTTTACATTTCAATGGTTTGAATTTGTCCAATATGTTTGTCACCCTGAAGATAGCACTTCATTCACTTATTTCAGATAGGGGTAAGTTACTTCTTAACCATATCTGAAATTGTACCACTTCACCAAACACCTGGGAGGTCAAAGTGTCATGACGTACTTTAATGTATTAGACCGAACATCATTGGTACTTAAATGTTTACTTTTATAGGCATGAGGTAAGGGTTTCGATATTTGACACACTTTTGGGCCACTTGAAATTCTCTATTGTAGATATAGACCTTTCTGTGAACTGTGATTACTTATTTCTTTTTGGCCTCTGTTGCTTGGTGTAATTACTATTGAAAGAAAATGATGTTTACATTGTTTGCTGTATGTATGTGCTGTTCAAATAAAAATAATACTAAACATTCCCCTGTTGCATTGCTAATTCTTTGTTTGCAGAAATCGGATCTGTGTGTTTATTGATTCCTGTGTTTTCCTGTCCATGAATAGTATTTTAGAATTATGAAGGGTGACATGTTTGTAGTCTCACCAGACAATGCACACACCCGATATTGAGGTTGGTAGTTTCTCACACAGCCTATATTATTTGTAATATTAATTGCCCAAGACATCGTATGGTTAGTGTCTGTGATTGTATCTGTACATTTTGTTCAGAGATGTGAACTTGCCCTTAAATCAAAGAATGATCCTGTTATTTATTGGGGTATTTTGAATAGACATGAATAGACATCCGGTTTGGAGCGAGCGGTCGCATTTGCATTCGCTCTGCAGGTAGTATAACTTTTCATTTCATTTTCATTACATTTCATTACATTTCATTATAGTACAACGGTTTAATTTGTCTAACCTTAGCAATTTCTTCTTAGCTAGCTACTTAGCCGTCTGTGTATAAAAGATAATTGCGTAATTATCGTATTCCGTCGTCTATCGTAGTCCACACTTATCTGCCCAGCAGCTAGCAAACGTCCACCGAATAGTAGTATAAACTTTTCATTACATTTCATTATAGTACAACGGTCTGATTTTCATTTTCACTACAGTACAACGGTTTGATTTGTTTGATCTTAGCTAGCTACATAGCCGTCTTTGCATCAAACATAATTGTGTAGTTATTGAGGTTCGCCAGCCAGCTATTTTCGCCCTAACGTAACGCAACGTAGCAAACACTGCTAGCTAGCCAGCTTGCCACCGAATAGCAGCATTGTAGAAACGAGTGCATTACAACGGAACGACTTGATCAGTGTAGTGTTGGCTGACTACACAGTTGTCTTTGCTATCTTTGATTTGTATTTGTTCGATCTTAGCTAGCTACTTAGCTGGCTCCATAGCCGTCTTTGTATCGGTGATACTTGTGTAGTTATCAAGGTTCGCTGAGGTTCGCTAGCCAGGTATTCTCGCCCTAACGTAACGTAACGTAGTCAACCCTGCTAACTAGCCAGCTAGCCACCGATTAGCAGCACGGTAGAAACGATTACATTACAACGGAACGACTTGACTTGTGTAGTGTTAGCTAGCTACATAGTTTTCTTTGCTATCTTTTTTATCTAAGATAATTGTGTAGCTTTGAGTAATTATCGGTTAGCTAGCCAGCTATTTTTCGCCTGCCGCGCTGCCGTCCTCCTACCTAGCCAACACTGCTAGCTAGCCAACTTCTACCGAATAGCAGCACTATAGAAACTTACACTACAACGGGACGACTTGATTAGCGTAGTGTTAGCTAGTTGTCTTTGCTGTCCTTGTATCCATGATAATTGTGTAGTTTAGAGAAATTTAGTGAAATTGTCGAGGTTACCTAGCCAGCTTCACTTTCAACAACGTAGCCACTGCTAGCCAGGCTACTTCACCAGCCAGCAGTACTATATCATTTTAGTCAATAAGATCTTGTATTTTATTTTTATCTTTTTGCAACGTAAGCTTAACTTTCTGAACATTCGAGACGTGTAGCCCACTTGTCATTCTAATCTCCATTGCATTAGCGTAGCCTCTTCTGTAGCCTGTCAACCATGTGTCTGTCTATCCCTGTTCTCTCCTCTCTGCACAGACCATACAAACGCTTCACACCGCGTGGCCGCGCCCACCCTAACCTGGTGGTCCCAGCCCGCACGACCCACGTGGAGTTCCAGGTCTCCGGTGGCCTCTGGAACTGCCGATCTGCGGCCAACAAGGCAGAGCTCATCTCAGCCTATGCGTCCCTCCAGTCCCTCGACTTCCTGGCACTGACGGAAACATGGCTCACCACAGATAACACTGCTACTCCTACTGCTCTCTCTTCGTCTGCCCATGTGTTCTCGCACACCCCGAGACCTTCTGGTCAGCGGGGTGGTGGCACCGGGATCCTCATCTCTCCCAAGTGGTCATTCTCTCTTTCTCCCCTTACCCATCTGTCTATCGCCTCCTTTGAATTCCATGCTGTCACAGTTACCAGCCCTTTCAAGCTTAACATCCTTATCATTTATCGCCCTCCAGGTTCCCTTGGAGAGTTCATCAATGAGCTTGATGCCTTGATAAGCTCCTTTCCTGAGGACGGCTCACCTCTCACAGTTCTGGGTGACTTTAACCTCCCCATGTCTACCTTTGACTCATTCCTCTCTGCCTCCTTCTTCCCACTCCTCTCCTCTTTTGACCTCACCCTCTCACCTTCCCCCCCTACTCACAAGGCTGGCAATACGCTTGACCTCATCTTTACTAGATGCTGTTCTTCCACTAACCTCATTGCAACTCCCCTCCAAGTCTCCGACCACTACCTTGTATCCTTTTCCCTCTCGCTCTCATCCAACACTTCCCACACTGCCCCTACTCGGATGGTATCGCGCCGTCCCAACCTCCGCTCTCTCTCCCCCGCTACTCTCTCCTCTTCCATCCTATCATCTCTTCCCTCTGCCCAAACCTTCTCCAACCTATCTCCTGATTCTGCCTCCTCAACCCTCCTCTCCTCCCTTTCTGCATCCTTTGACTCTCTATGTCCCCTATCCTCCAGGCCGGCTCGGTCCTCCCCTCCCGCTCCGTGGCTCGACGACTCATTGCGAGCTCACAGAACAGGGCTCCGGGCAGCCGAGCGGAAATGGAGGAAAACTCGCCTCCCTGCGGACCTGGCATCCTTTCACTCCCTCCTCTCTACATTTTCCTCTTCTGTCTCTGCTGCTAAAGCCACTTTCTACCACTCTAAATTCCAAGCATCTGCCTCTAACCCTAGGAAGCTCTTTGCCACCTTCTCCTCCCTCCTGAATCCTCCTCCCCCTCCCCCCCCCTCCTCCCTCTCTGCAGACGACTTCGTCAACCATTTTGAAAAGAAGGTCGACGACATCCGATCCTCGTTTGCTAAGTCAAACGACACCGCTGGTTCTGCTCACACTGCCCAACCCTGTGCTTTGACCTCTTTCTCCCCTCTCTCTCCAGATGAAATCTCGCGTCTTGTGACGGCCGGCCGCCCAACAACCTGCCCGCTTGACCCTATCCCCTCCTCTCTCCTCCAGACCATTTCCGGAGACCTTCTACCTTACCTCACCTCGCTCATCAACTCATCCTTGACCGCTGGCTACGTCCCTTCCGTCTTCAAGAGAGCGAGAGTTGCACCCCTTCTGAAAAAACCTACACTCGATCCCTCCGATGTCAACAACTACAGACCAGTATCCCTTCTTTCTTTTCTCTCCAAAACTCTTGAACGTGCCGTCCTTGGCCAGCTCTCCTGCTATCTCTCTCAGAATGACCTTCTTGATCCAAATCAGTCAGGTTTCAAGACTAGTCACTCAACTGAGACTGCTCTTCTCTGTATCACGGAGGCGCTCCGCACTGCTAAAGCTAACTCTCTCTCCTCTGCTCTCATCCTTCTAGACCTATCGGCTGCCTTCGATACTGTGAACCATCAGATCCTCCTCTCCACCCTCTCCGAGTTGGGCATCTCCGGCGCGGCCCACGCTTGGATTGCGTCCTACCTGACAGGTCGCTCCTACCAGGTGGCGTGGCGAGAATCTGTCTCCTCACCACGCGCTCTCACCACTGGTGTCCCCCAGGGCTCTGTTCTAGGCCCTCTCCTATTCTCGCTATACACCAAGTCACTTGGCTCTGTCATAACCTCACATGGTCTCTCCTATCATTGCTATGCAGACGACACACAATTAATCTTCTCCTTTCCCCCTTCTGATGACCAGGTGGCGAATCGCATCTCTGCATGTCTGGCAGACATATCAGTGTGGATGACGGATCACCACCTCAAGCTGAACCTCGGCAAGACGGAGCTGCTCTTCCTCCCGGGGAAGGACTGTCCGTTCCATGATCTCGCCATCACGGTTGACAACTCCATTGTGTCCTCCTCCCAGAGCGCTAAGAACCTTGGCGTGATCCTGGACAACACCCTGTCGTTCTCCACCAACATCAAGGCGGTGGCCCGTTCCTGTAGGTTCATGCTCTACAACATCCGCAGAGTACGACCCTGCCTCACACAGGAAGCGGCGCAGGTCCTAATCCAGGCACTTGTCATCTCCCGTCTGGATTACTGCAACTCGCTGTTGGCTGGGCTCCCTGCCTGTGCCATTAAACCCCTACAACTCATCCAGAACGCCGCAGCCCGGCTGGTGTTCAACCTTCCCAAGTTCTCTCACGTCACCCCGCTCCTCCGCTCTCTCCACTGGCTTCCAGTTGAAGCTCGCATCCGCTACAAGACCATGGTGCTTGCCTACGGAGCTGTGAGGGGAACGGCACCTCAGTACCTTCAGGCTCTGATCAGGCCCTACACCCAAACAAGGGCACTGCGTTCATCCACCTCTGGCCTGCTCGCCTCCCTACCACTGAGGAAGTACAGTTCCCGCTCAGCCCAGTCAAAACTGTTCGCTGCTCTGGCACCCCAATGGTGGAACAAACTCCCTCACGACGCCAGGACAGCGGAGTCAATCACCACCTTCCGGAGACACCTGAAACCCCACCTCTTCAAGGAATACCTAGGATAAAGCAATCCTTCTGCCCCCCCCCCCCCCCCCCCCCCCCCCTTAAAAGATCTAGATGCACTATTGTAAAGTGGCTGTTCCACTGGATGTCATAAGGTGAATGCACCAATTTGTAAGTCGCTCTGGATAAGAGCGTCTGCTAAATGACTTAAATGTAAATGTAAATGTAACATCGACCATATATACAGTGCATTCGGAAAGTATCCAGACCCTTTGACTTTTTCCACATTTTGTTACGTTACAGCCTTATTCTAAAATGTATTCAATGTTTTTCCCCTCATCAATCTACACACAATAGCCCATAATGATAAAGCAAAAACTTAAGAAATTGTTGTGAATGTGTGTTATATAAAAATGTAAACAGTATTCAGACCCTTTGCTATGAGACTTGAAATTGAGTTGAGGTGAATCCTGTTTCCATTGATCATCTTGATGTTTCTAGGATAATCAATGGAAACGGGTCAATTCAATTGATTGGACATGATTTAGAAAGGCACACACCTGTCTATATAAGGTCCTACAGCTGACAGTGCATATCATAGCAAAAACCAAGCCATGAGGTCGACGGAATTGTCCGTAGATCTTCGAGACAAGATTGTGTCGAGGCACAGACTTGGGGAAGTGTACCAAAGCATTTCTGCAGCATTGAAGGTCCCCAAGAATACTGTGGCCTCCATTATTAAATGGATGAAATTTGGGACCACCAAAACTCTTCCTAGAGCTGGCCGCCCAGCCAAACTGAGCAATCATGGGAGAAGGGCCTTGGTCAGGGAGGTGACCAAGAACCCAATGGCCACTGGCAGAGCTCTGGAGTTCCTCTGTGGAGATGGGAGAATCTTCCAGAAGGACAACCATCTCTGCAGCACTCCACTAATCAGGCCTTTATGGCTGTGGCTAGATGGAAGCTACTCTTCAGTAAAAGGCACATGACAGCCTGCTTGGAGTTTGCCAAAAAGTACCTAAAGGACTCCGAGACCATGATTAACAAGATTCTCTGGTCTGATGAAACCAAGATTGAAGTCTTTGGCATGAATGCCAAGCGTCACGTCTGGAGGAAATCTGGCACCATCCCTAAGGTGAAGCATGGTGGTGGCAGCATCATGCTGTTGGGTTGTTTTTCAGCGGCAGGGACTGGGAAACTAGTCAGGATCGAGGGAAAGCTGAACGGAGCAAAGTACAAAGAGATCCTTGATTAAAAACCTGCACCGGAGCGCCCAGGACCTCAGACTGGGGTGAAAGTTCACCTTCCACCTGGACAAAGCAGGAGTGGCTTCGGGACAAGTCTCAATATTCTAGAGTGGCCCAGCCAGAGCCCGGACTTGAACCTGATTGAACAAGAGAGAGAGAGCTGAAAATAGCTGTGCAGCGATGCTCCCCATCCAACCTAACAAGAGCCTAAGAGGATCTGCACAGAAGATTGGGAGAAACTCCCTTAATACAGATGTGCCAAGCTTGTAGCGTCATACCCAAGAAGACTCCAATTTGTACAAATTTCTAAAAACTAGTTTTTGCTTTGTCATTATGGGTATTGTGTGTAGATTGAGGGGGAAAACAATTTAATACATTTTAGAACAAGGCTGTCGCATAACAAAATTTGGAAAAAGCCAACGGGTCTGAATACTTTCCGAATGCACTGTAGTTCTAAGTCAACAGAAACCGTTGATCAAGGAAAAAAACAAGCATTCGAAGCCTAGATCAGATTTAACAATGGCCAAAGGTGAGATTTGTGCACAGGTGTGTCAAGGTATCAAGGTAGTTCCTGTTGCACGTAATGTGTAACCACCTTGATGTGTACTGTAAATATACTTTCTCACAATGGCGGCCCAAGAGGAACTATTTCAAATGAAACTCATTACAGAGCTGTCCAATCAAGGTAAGAGTTATTCTTAGTCGCATGGCTAGGTTAGAGTGAAGGATGTAGCTTTATGTTCGACATATTCGTTATGTATTTGCAGTTCGATGACTCCAGCTCTTTCATAGCCTGCCCTGACGTTAACCGTTGACATTAAAAATGGATACGTAGCCAATTCTTTTCGGTGGTTTGAGGCATGTAAATAACACGTCTTCAACTCGAATGTAACCTAACTTAAATTAAACGTATGACTTTTTCTGTCTTCATTTGTGTCTGTACAGTTTAGTACTCATTAGTTAGAGCGCTGTTGCGTTCAGGGCAAGGGGAAATTATGTAAGGAATAATGTAGCCTAGCTTTATCTGAGGGGTCTTATCTATGTTTTCGATGGATTTTTGTTTATTTTGCACACATTTTTAATTTGCCCTTGCTGAAGAAAGACCTTGCCATATCTATTGACTAACAATAGTAGACTTCTGAGGAAGTTCTCAGGCGTCATTCTGGGTTTTTAGCCATATATATATAGAACTTCCTCAGAAGTTCTAGGCTTATTTCTCTCACCACAAAACAGACACGAATTCACAACGGATGGTCATCACACTTGATTTAAACTGTCTTTCTGTTCCTCATATTTCTTTATTCAATAAATGTTTCCAGACACATCGTAAGGGGGAATAACAAAAGGTGCATACGAGGTCAGTGTAGTCTGAGGTGCCCTCTGAATCACCTGGATATTATTTGGAACACCATATGAATAAACATTGAGTGTGCAACTCCAGCAAAAATGAATCACTACATTCAGAGTGAGGAGGGGTAGGGGTGCGGTTAGCCAGCATGATGTGGTGTTAGAGCAGCCGTGTTGAATATTCACGTGACCTGAATGTTGTACCCTAAAGGGAATAGTACTTGACCAGGTTTTCAGATTTAAATATGAATGCGCAGTGCCTCACGGTAGGGTATCTACTAAGCAACCAATGCTGATTATGTTACATATACACTGAACAGAAATAGAAAACGCAACATGTAAAGTGTTGGTCACATGTTTCATGAGCTGGAAAAAAGATTCCAGAAATTGTTCATATTAACAAAAAGCTTATTTCTCTCAAATTTGGTGCACAAATTTGTTTACATCCCTGTTAGTGAGCATTTCTCCTTCGCCATTATATTCCATCCACCTGACAGGTGTGGCATATCAAGAAGCTGATTAAACAGCATGATCATTAAACTGGTGCACCTTATGATGGGGACAATAAAAGGCCAATGTAAAATGTGCAGTTTTATCACACAATGCCACAGATGTCTTAACTTTTAAAGGAGCGTGCAATTGGCATGCTGACTGAATGTTCACCAGAGCTGTTGCCAGGGAATTGAATGTGAATTTCTCAACCATCAACCGCCTCCAACGTCGTTTTAGAGAATATGGCAGTACGACCAATCGGCCTCACAACCACAGACCACGTGTAATCACGCCAGCCCAGGACCTCCACATCTGGCTTCTTCACCTGCAGGATTGTCTGAGACCAGCCACCCGGACAGCTGATGAAACTTTGGTTTTGCACAACCGAAGAATTTCTGCACAAACTGTCAGAAATTGTCTCAGGGAAGCTTATCTGCGTGCTCATTGTCCTCAACCGAGGTCTTGACCTGACTGCAGTTTGGCGTCGTAACTGACTTCAGTGGGCAAATGCTCACCTTCGATGGCCACTGGCACGCTGGAGAAGTGTGCTCTTCACGGATGAATCACAGTTTCAACTGTACCGGGCAGATGGCAGTATGGCGTTGTGTGGGTGAGCAGTTTGCCGATGTCAACGTTGTGAACAGAGTGCCTCGTGATGGTGGGGTTATGGTACGGGTAGGCCTAAGCTACGGACAACAAACACAATTGCATTTTATCGATGGCAATTTGAATGCACAGAGATACCGTGACGAGATCCTGAGGCCCATTGTCATGCCATTCATCCGCCCCCATCACCTCATGTTTCAGCATGATAATGCACAGCCACATGTCGCAAGGATCTGTACACAATTCCTGGAAGCTGAAAATGTCCCAGTTCTTCCATGGCCTGCATACTCACCAGACATGTCACCCATTGAGCATGTTTGGGATGCTATGGATCAACGTGTACGACATCGTGTTCGTGTTCCAGGAGTGGGACATCATTCCACAGGCCACAATCAACAGCCTGATCATCTCTATACGAAGGAGATGTGCCGTGCTGCATAAGGCAAATTGTGGTCACATCAGGTACTGACGGGTTTTCTGATCCACGCTCCTTATTTAAAGGTATCTGTGACCAACAGATGCATATCTGTATTCCCAGTCATGTGATATCCATATATTAGGGCCTCGTTTATTTGAAATGACTGATTTCATCATGTGAACTGTAACTCAGTAAAATCTCAGAAATTGTTGCATGTTCCGTTTATATTTTTGTTCAATGTAAGTCAGTTATCCTCAGCTGTAGTAAAGGTACAGTAGTAGACTTTTATCATACCACTGTGTAGGAATCTATTATTGTTATGCCTCCTGAGAATGAAACATAATGGCCTAAGGGAGAGCTTCAACATCAATTGATGATCAAAATAATGTGTGTTTTGTTGACGTTTTCGATCTCCTTTCACAGTGGCTATACATTCCAACATCCAGTTCTTTGTAAAGATCCAGGCATTCATAGATACAGCTTTATGGAGCGAACTATACATAAGCCTGCCCAGACCTTGTAAAAAAGCTCGCTCATGAGGCACTGATGATCTTGGCAAACAGCTGGGTTTGGAACAGCCTTTATTCCGTGTCTTTCTATATTGATAAACATTATTTTGTGTGGTTTTAATCTAAACTATCTCAAGTATATGTAGCAGAGCATTGAGATAATTGTTAAGGTTTATGTGAGTAATAGTCATGTTTCACTTAGCATGTGAGGCAGTCATTGGGTTGGAATTAATAGATATGTTTCCACATGGTTGTTCTGTTTTAAGAAACCCAATAAGAGTTCAAGTATGTTTCCTCTTGTGGGATGATGAACAGTTGAAGATGACTGACTGGAATCCTTTGATCCCTACAGCTGTCCATGAGTATGAGGGTCTTCAGAGGGAGCATGAGAGAGCCACCATGGAGGTCAGTGTTGTATAAGGCTTGTTATAACTGTTCAGTTCATGTGTATAGGTATCCATGCAACAGGTCTTGGGGAAGTGTGCGTTATTTCAACTGTGTTTGCACTTAATGATTGATAGTGATTAATGATGAAAGAAAATGAAGGTTTGCTTATTTTGTTCAATGATTGTACGTGTGAAAGAGAGACTGTGTGTATGGGACTGTGTGTGCGTATATATGTGTGTGTGTGAGAGAGAGAGAGAGAGAGAGAGAGAGAGAGAGAGAGAGAGAGAGAGAGAGATGCTTTATTGTGGTGCTATAGCAGGGCTTAGAATCATGGCAGACATGGCTTGGAAAACCTGGAGGCAAATTCAATCAGTGCCATTTCCCTACAATTCTCCAGATAGTGGTTATTTTAGCATGGCAGACAAAACAAACGAACATAAACTGCCCTGTACATATTATACTACTCAGGACTCTTTGAACTAGCCAGTACTTTCACTGCAATGCTTTCAAGAGAGAAAAGAGCTCATGAATTGTATTATATCAGATTTACATGCTGTTGTGATAAACGTTCATTCTCATATCATATGTATTGTATGCATTGTGCCTCGGAGATATCAATGTAGTCTGAATTTTGGAGGATTTTGCTTTCATCATTTCACTTTCAGCTATGTGGTGGTGGTTTATATAGCACTTGTTAAGGTTCATATTGGGAAGCCTTTTTACAGAGTCCATCATCTTCATGACCTCAGCTGTTCTCCCACTGAAATGTCGCTCTCAGATTGAGTTCAAGTGGAGTATGATCTTGCAAAGACTGGCTCAATGAAGGTAGGACACCAATGTAAATAAATACAATTGTTCTCTTTTGTGTTTGGTCATATAAGTGTCAACGGATGCAGGCAGAGAGAGACGAAGCAGTCAAAAGGCTTGAAGAGTTTCAAAAAGGTGAGAACATTAAAAAAAAAATATATATATGTTTTAGTCAAATCAATCTCTCGTCAAAGATGATTGATCTAATATTGATCTGATATTCTTACATATCAGGTTGCTATTGTTTTCCTCCTGATAACATATGCATCATTGGCAACGAGTCAGGGATTGTACAGGAGGGACTGTAAACACCTACAGTTCTGTTATGTAATGTTTACCATAGCATTCTTTTCATGCTATCAACCACACTATCTCTGCTGCTGTGACCTTTGAACCCTGGACTCACTATGAACAATGTGTGTTTGTCATTTACCTTGGGTAAAAGGCACACCCTTTAGGCGGTAACACGGCTTTGTTTACACTTTTACTTGCCACTTCTGTCAATGCAAATTGATTAACCTTTAGTTATATCAGAGAAACGTACAGTCATATGATTTTCTTTTGTAAATACTAGTCTTCAGTATGCAAAATGACACTTAAAGCGTCTTCTCTGCTTCTTCTCCACTATTTCTGTTTCCTTCCACACATACAAATGTGCTTGAAATACAATGCATTTCTGTGTATTTTCGCAGGGAATTTTTTTCTTAAAACCAAAATGCGTCACACAAACCACTAAAGCCAGTAATTTGATCTCTGGAATTTTAGAAGGTATAAATATTGTCAGAGATGGTTGAAATAGTTGTTCTTTGTAATCACGTCAGTCGAGGGATTTTCATCTGAATAAATGTGGCTTCTGCTCCTACATCTACTATTTCTCCAGCCCAAAAACACATATTTTGTTTGACTTCCAATTTAATAGAGGCTGCCTTGCTATGCCAAGCAGCTGCATATTAGGACCTATTACGTGATTTCATAGCTCTGAGAAAATTGCTCCTATTCACAAAGAAACGACGGGACGAAGAGGGAGAGAAAAAAGCCCCCAACACACAATCACGTCTTTTCAATTGACGATGGCAAGGTTGATGACAACATGACCATTGTGTTATAATGATAAGACCACAAAGGCATCTGCCCCCTCATCAAGGCTTCAGTACGGCTGCAGATACAATTTAATTCACTGCTCTGTCTGCTCGCTGATACCATTATACCGCACGTCAGCACAGGGGTAATCACTGTCTTCCCCGACAGGAGGGAAAAAGAGGGGAGAAAAAGATGGAGCGATGATGGTGAGGCCGAAACGTACAATTAAGACTGCCAATTCTGACATGTCAGAACCCCAGTCGCCCCGCACTTGTACACTTTCCACTTCCAGGCCTGTTTATTTACCATGCCTACCAGTAATTACAATTAATGTGTAATTTATTTCAAGGCGTCCTTTGCTGGTGTTGAGTGTGTTGGGCATTATGGAGTCTGTGAAAGAGCGGAGCCACAGAGATGCTAGGATGAAACTGTCAGCTAAGTGCTATTGAATGACTTATGTGGAGAGGGTGCAGGAGGAACTTTGATATCGCAGGCACAGACGTTCATCAAGTTTCAATTAGGTGTCATTGGGAAGGGATAGGCCTGTGTTAACGGCATTAATTCCTATTTTTCCCCTTCGACCACAATGTTTAATTAGTTAAGTGGCAGTAAGCCTGTTCTCTTTTATTGGGGTTTGTGATTACGCCTGCAAATGAAGTCAACGTTTAGAGCATTAAGTGTGTCTCTGAAAGTTTTTTTTTGGCTAAAGGGAGATTTTATACTTTACAGTTTAAAAAGTCTTACATCAGGGGCTAGAAAATGGTCGCAAAATTTTCATATTTTATCCTACAGTCAATCTCATGCCCTTTTGAGTTTCCATCAGCAATTTCCATCAATAAACACTAACTAACCACTCTGGTGAAATGATCCATCATGGTTCTATAATCTTTTGTCATGTCTGACCATGAACACACAATGACATTAATTAAATTGTAATAAAATGCACCCATTGTTGCAGGGAGGTTGTTTTCTTTGACCTTCCTATAGTGGTTTTACATAGTCTCAAATGTGTTTTCATAGTTCCACTGATGTTGTGATTTTTCCGGAAAGCAGAATCAATAAGACCTCAGTGGCATTAGTCATATTATTTAACTTCTTTTTAAATTGAAAAGAGAATAAATGTGGTTCATGGCAAATGTCTGACACAAAAGAAACCACAAACATACATACTTACACTACCGTTCAAAAGTTTAGGGTCACTTAGAAATGTCCTTGTTTTTGAAAGAAAAGCGCATTTTTTGTCCATTAAAAAAAAAACAAATTGATCATAAATACAGTGTAGACATTGTTAATGTTGTAAATGACTATTGTAGCTGGAAATGGCAAATTTTTTATGGAATATCTACATCGGTGTACAGAGTCCCATTATCAGCAACCATCACTCCTGTGTTCCAATGGCACGTTGTGTTAGCTAATCCAAAAGGGTTTTCTAATTGATCATTAGAAAACCATTTTGCAATTATGTTACCACAGCTGAAAACTGTTGTTCTGATTAAAGAAGCAATACAACTGGTATTCTTTAGACTAGTTGAGTATCTGGAGCATCAGCATTTGTGGGTTCGATGACAGGCTCAAAATGTCCCGAAACAAATAACTTTCTTCTGAAACTCGTCAGTCTATTCTTGATCTGAGACATGAAGGCTATTCCATGCGAGAAATTGCCAAGAAACTGCAGATCTCGTACAACGCTGTGTACTACTCCCTTCACAGAACAGCGCAAACTGTCTAACCAGAAGAGAAAGAGGAGTGGGAGGGCCTGGTGCACAACTGAGCAAGAGGACAAGTACATTAGAGTGTCTAGTTTGAGAAACAGACACATCACAAGTCCTCAAATGACAGCTTCATTAAATAGTACCCGCAAAACACCAGTCTCAACGTCAACAGTGAAGAGGCGACTCCGGGATGCTGGCATTCTAGGCAGAGTTCCTCTGTCCAGTGTCTGTGTTCTTTTGCCCATCTTAATCTTTTATTTTTTATTGGCCAGCAACTCTGCCTAGAAGGCCAGCATCCCGGAGTCACTTCTTCACTGTTGACGTTGAGACTTGTGTTTTGCGGGTACTATCAGCCGTTTCCAGCAACAATAGTCATTTACAACATTTACAACATTAACAATGTCTACACTGTATTCCTGATCCATTTGATGTTATTTTAATGAACAAAAAATGCGCTTTTCTTTCAAAAACAAGGACATTTCAAAGTGACCCCAAACTTTTGAACAGTAGTGTATATTGTTGTGACCTTGTGTTGACATGAGTATATTTCTTAGTAAATGTAGAAAAAGTATCAGATTCCACAGTAAGTGTGTCAACAGAAATGTACATTTTTATCTTGCTTAGCTTGTTTTGTAAAAAGTGCATAAGATGTGCACAATTCCCTAATCGTCTCATCCTTGAGGTGTAACGTTACCTCTAACCTTGGGATGTAAGGCTAATTGTAAAAGCAACTAAATATTTCCAACCAAAGACATGTAAAAAAATATTTATGATATTCAAGACTGAAACATAAAACAACATAAAGATATGAGCTCCAATAGAGTTCCACAGTATGAGTCATAATACCCATAAAACCTAGAGGTCAATCTTGGTTCCAATCTTTTTTCCACCATTCATTTTTTCCCATAGGGGTTTTTAAAAACACTTAAAATAAGGGCTGTGTTTTGTGTACGCTTACTCTGTTGTGACGTTTTGATAACCGTGTAAACTTCTCTAGTAGAAGGTGACTTTTATAAATATATTCACCTGTATTTACCCCCCAAAAATGAAATGTGAATTAGCTGCTAATGTGGCTATCATAAAGAACTACAAATACCATGATGATCTGGACGAGACTCGAATCGAGGCAAAGGTAAGAATCTCTGAATTCTAATGTTAGCTAAATGTAGAAATGAATAAATTGTCAACATTTATTTAAATGGACAATTCTGTAAACTGTCATGTGTAAGTTTTAAATTGACAATACCTGCTAGCAAAGGTGTCAGCTAGAGATTACATGCAGGAGCTTGCAGGGATTTGTAGCTTTGCATGATGTCTACTTTAATGCTAATTAGCTTTTTCGAATCTGGGTGTAAATAGAACCGAATATATTGATAAAAGTAATCTTGTCCGAGAGAGATTTACACGGTTATCAAAATGTCACGCCAGGGTAAGCCTGCACGAAATACAGAACTTATTTTAAGTGTTTTTAAAATCCCCTATGGGAAAAATGATTGGAACCATTTCCCTGTTTGACTGCTAGGTTTTATGGGTATTATGACACCTCCACTGTGGGGCTCTATAAGGTGAACCTTAGAATCAGACCACATGGCAAACATGTTGCCTACAGTATGCCAACAAGAAATATAGTTTAGGCTTAAAGTTATGGGCTCCCGAGTGGCACAGCTGTCTAAGGCACTGCATCACAGTGCTAGAGGCGTCACTACAGACCCTGGTTTGATTCCAGGCTATATCACAATCCCATAGAGTCCCATAGGGCGGTGCACAATTAGCCCAGCGTCGGCCCGGGTTTGGCCCGGGGTAAGCCTTCATTGTAAATAAGAATTGCTCTTAACTGACTTGCCTAGTTAAATAAAGGTTCAATAAAAATTAAAAATAAACTTTGCTATTGATAAAAATAGATAAATGACTTAGACCCCAATTCAATCAATCGCAGATAAAGGAAAAAAAAGTACTGCACAATGTTTACGCTGGATTGGAGGTGTTCAACAGTGTTGTTTCTGTCACTCTCCTACAGTGTCCCACATGGTCATTGAAGAGGTCAACAGCATTCAGGATAACCTGGACATAGAGAGGACATGCAGACAGAGTGTGGAAGCCCTGGCCTCCAAGGTGGGTCAGCCTAACGAGCAATGAAGGACTTTGCCCTTTGTATGCTCCCAATTCTTCCCTTGAAACAAATATTGCACCTAATTTCTCTGTAGACACCATCATTCTTGGTGCAAAAAATGTACTAACATTTTCTGTACAAAAATTGGTCCTGTAATCCAGTGTACAGTTATTTTGTGAAATGCTTGCCAAATGTCTAGGTCTGATTCAGAGTAGGCAGAGTGATTTCTCAGCCCGCTGAAGCTGGACTCATCACTCTAATCATTACCCACACAATTCTTTGGACAGAAGCCCTCTGCTTCCACCTGGCAGTTCTGCCATGGGTGGAGGAGAGTTTCTGTACAATACCTCCTCCTCCCAACAATCCAGTCCCAGCCAGGCATGGTTGGCCACATGCAGCTGTGCTTTCTACACATATGAATGTTTTTGCTATAACGTTTATCTCTTCTTTTAAAAAATGATGTTCTGGGGAGAACTCTGATGGTGCTCTTTCAATAAGGATTATTTGATGTTATTACAGTTGCTATTGGGCATCTATATGGCCATCTATGTATTTGCATATTTTGTCATGTTTGAAATGCTATTCGATTACAGTTTTATTTTATTGCTTTGGTGCAATTTTCACAAGTACAGTATGTGGTACATTTTCACAAGTACAGTGTGTGGTACATTTTCACAAGTACAGTATGTGGTACATTTTCACAAGTACAGTGTGTGGTACATTTTCACAAGTACAGTATGTGGTACATTTTCACAAGTACAGTATGTGGTACATTTTCACAACTCTTACTACAGTTGTTTCAAAATTCTAAGTACATTTTCAATTGACTAAGTACAACACACAAACTCATACAGTCACTTTTTCACCAAACTTAATCAGTGTTTCATCTAGAAATAATAATGTTTCACATTGCAATGCATGTTCATATAAAGTAAATGCCTTTCACAATGCAATGCTCACATTACTTTTGATATAATGATCTTGTCTTTTGTTAAAATACATTTTACTATTACTTAATCCGACTGTTCTTAAACGTTTGGTAAACCTGTAGATTTGCCATGTAAACTGGTTTGTCTACTACAGATTCTGAGAACTACATAATGAAAATGTATATCTGTAAAGTAGAAACATAAAAAGTATGATACACTACATTACCAAAAGTATGTGGACACCTGCTCGTTGAACATCTTATTCCAAAACCATGGGCATTAATATGGAGTTGGTCCTCTCTTTGCTGCTATAACATCCTCCACTCTTCTGGGAAGGCTTTCCACTAGATGTTGGAACATTGCTGCGGGGGTTTGCTTCTATTCAGCCACAAGAGCATTTGTGAGGTCGGGCACTGATTTTGGGCAATTAGGCCTGGCTCGCAGTCGGCGTTCCAATTCATCCCAAAGGGGTTCGATGGGGTTGAGGTTAGGGCTCCATGCAGGCCATTCAAGTTCTTCCACACTGATCTCGACAAACCGTTTCTGTATGGACATCGCTTTGCGAACGAGGCATTGTCATGCTGAAACAGGAAAGGGCCTTCCCCAAACTGTTGCCACAAAGGTGGAAGCACAGAATCGTCTAGAATGTAATTGTGTGCTGTAGCGATAACATTTCCCTTCACTGGAACTAATCCACCAAACTTTACAGTTGGCACAATGCGTTCGAGCAGGTGGCGTTCTCCTGACATCCGCCAAATCTAGATTGATCTGTCGGTCTGCCAGGTGGTGAAGCGTGATTCATCACTCCAGAGAACACGTTTCCACTGCTCCAGAATCCAATGGCGGCAAGCTTTATACCACTCCAGCCTATGCTTGGCATTGCGCATGGTGATCTTAGGCTTGTGTGCGGCTCGCCCACGAACAGTTCTTGTGCTGACGTTACTTCCTGTCAGCAACAGGTGTATAAATTTGAAGGTATTTTTTAATTTTTTTTATTTAACCTTTATTTAACCAGGTAGGCTAGTTGAAAACAAGTTCTCAATTACAACTGCGTCCTGGCCAAAATAAAGCAAAGCAGTGCGATACAAACAACAACACAAGAGTTACACATGGAATAAACAAGTGTACAGTCAATAACACAATAGGAAAAAAATTAAGTCTATATACAGTGTGTGCAAATGGCGTGAGGAGGTAAGGCAAGAAATAGGCCATAGTAGCAAGTAATAACAATTTATCAAGTTAACACTGGAGTGATAGATGTGCAGATGATGATGTGCAAGTAGAATACTTGTCACGTCCTGGCCATAGAGAGGGTTTTTAGTCTCTATTTTGGTTAAGCCAGGGTGTGATTAGGGTGGGCATTCTATGTGTTATATTTCTTTGTTTTTGGCCAAGTGTGGTTCCCAATCAGAGGCAGCTGTCTATCGTTGTCTCTGATTGGGAATCATACTTAAGCAGCCTTTTCCCACCTGTGTTTTGTGGGTAGTTGTTTTCTGTTTAGTTTCTGCACCTTACAGAACTGTTTCGTTTCTCACTTTGTTATTTTGGTTGAGTGTTTTTGGTGAATAAATTATCATGAACACGTGCTGCGCTTTGGTCCACTTCTTCAGACGAGCGTTACAATACTGGTGTGCAAAAGAGCAGAACAATAAATAAAAACAATGTGGGGATGAGGTAGGTAGATTGGATGGGCTATTTACAGATGGGCTATATACAGCTGCAGCGATCGGTTAGCTGCTCGGGTAGCTGATGTTTACAGTTAGTGATGGAAATATAAGTCTTCAGCTTCAGCGATTTTTGCAATTCGTTCCAGTCATTGGCAGCAGAGAACGGGAAGGAAAGGCGGCCAAAGGAGGTGTTGGCTTTGGGGCTGACCAGTGAGATATACCTGCTGGAGCGTGTGCTACGGGTGGAGGTTGTTATCGTGACCAGGGAGCTGAGATAAGGCGGAGCTTTACCTAGCAAAGACTTATAGATGACCTGGAGCCAGTGGGTCTGGCGACAAATATGTAGCGAGGGCCAGCCGATTAGAGCATACAGGTTTCAGTGGTGGGTGGTATATGGGGCTTTGGTGACAAAACGGATGGCGCTGTGATAGATTGCATCCAGTTTGCTGAGTAGAGTGTTGGAGGCTATTTTGTAAATGACATCGCCGAAGTCGAGGATCAGTAGGATAGTCAGTTTTGCTAGGGTATGTTTGGCGGCGTGAGTGAAGGAGGCTTTGTTGCGGAATAGAAAGCCGATTCTAGATTTAATTTTGGATTGGAGATGTTTAATCTGAGTCTGGAAGGAGAGTTTACAGTCTAGCCAGACACCTAGGTATTTGTAGTTTTGTACTGTACATACTTTTGTACTCTGCATTCGGAAAGTTTTCAGACCCATTGACTTTTTCCACATTTTGTTAAATTACAGCCTTATTCTAAAATTGATTTAATTGGCTGCAATTTCTGAGGCTGGTAACTAATGAACTTATCCTCTGCATCAGTGGTAAGTCTGAGTCTACCTTTCCTGTGGAGGTCCTAATGAGAGCCAGTTTCATCATAGCGCTTGATGGTTTTTGAGACTGCACTTGAAGAAACTTTCAAAGTTCTTGAAATGTTCCAGATTGACTGACCTTCACGTATTTAAAGTAATGATGTACTGTCATTTCTCTTTGCTTATTTGAGCTGTTCTTGCCATAATATGGACTTGGTCTTTTACCAAATAGGGCCATCTTCTGTATACCACCCCTACCTTTTCACAACACAACTGATTGTCTCAAACGCATTAAGAAGGAAATAAATTCCACACCAGTTAATTGAAATGCATTCCAGGTGACTACCTCATGAAGCTGGTAGAGAGAATGCAAAGATTGTGCAAAGCTCTCATCAAGGCAAAGGTTGGAATCTCAAATATAAAATATATTTTTGGTTACTACGTGATTCCATATGTGTTATTTCATAGTTTTGATGTAGAAAATAGTAAAAATAAAGAAAAACCCTTGAATGAGTAGGTGTGTCCAAACTTTTGACTAGTACTGTAAATATTCACACAATATAGGTTAGAATCACCTTTGGCAGTGATTACAACTGTGAGTCTTTCTGGGTAATTCTCTTAAGAGGTTTGCACACCTGGATTGTACAATATTTGCCCATTATTCTTTTCAAAATTCTTCAAGCTCTGTCAAATTGGTTGTTGCTCATTGCTAGACAACCGTTTTCAAGTCTTGTTATAGATTTTCAGTCTGATTTGTGTCAAAACTGTAACTCGGCTACTCAGGAACATTCACTGTCCTCTTGGTAAGCAACTCCAGTGTAGATTTGGCCTTGTGTTTTAGGTTATTGTTCTGCTGAAAGGACATCTCCCAGTGTCTGGTAGAAAGCTACCAGCTTTCCTCTAGGATTTTTCCTGTGCTTAGCTCCATTCGATATATATTTTTTTTATCCTGAAAAACTGCCCAGTCCTTAACGATTACAAGCATACCCATAACATGATACATTCAAAACTATGCTTGAAAATATGGAGAGGGGTACTAAATTTACATTTTAGTCATTTAGCAGTGCAGTTATTTAAATCCAGACCTATGTCAGGCTTGGATTCGCAATAGCAAAAGGTTTTCCCCCAGGTGCATGAACAATGAGGATATTTACTGCGATTTCAATGAGAACCTATGGCCAAATGCTCAAGGCATGCTTGATGCAAACTAGTGCCTGCTAAACATTGTTAAACATGATCACATCTCTGATCACACATGGGATAGAAACGATGGTAACTTGATTTTCAGTCAATTTTAATAGGTAGTGCAAATGTATTGCCTAATGTGAAAAAAGTGTAATATACTGTAATTTACAGTACTCATAATTTACATTCAAAAGGCAATTTTGAAAAATGTATCTTAAATATTTTGCTATTGGTTTTTGCTGGTTGTTAAAATAACTAAATTGAGAAGATATCAATATGTTGTGTTTTGGTGATTAAACCAGTATTTCACAGTAAACTTATATTTTGGATCAATGATTGTATAGTGAAAGATGTCTACAAACAAAATGAATTCAGAATGAAAGATTACAATTTAAGACTTGGTGCATTGCAAGTGTTAACAGTTTGGAGTTTTGTACTAAGAGTTTTGAAAATTCACCACATATGTGTGAAAATAGTAAAGAATGTAGAACACATGATACAAATGAATTGTTGTCGACAACAACCACTTGGAAATATTGTACTGTTGTCCAGGAGAAAAAGTTAAATGTCAAATGATGGGGCTTCCCTTTTTCTTGTATTTGCGCATTACTTTCGTGAAGTAACTAGAGCACATTGTAAAACGTTTCCCTCTAAATGTACAGCATTATACTGATAGTATAGTTGCCAGCTAAATACTGTAACTTTGCTTCACACAGGGATGCTGTAAAATGTTTTACAGTAAGAAACACAGTGCTGTATTATACAATACATCATAAAACTGTAAATGAATGAGCCTACTGTAATCATTACACCAACACAGCTGTATTATATAATTACAGTCATTTACTGGCAACTCCTCTGCCAGTATAATGCTGTAAATTTACAGTACAGCATGTTACCGTAATCCATTTTACTGTAATATTTCTTCAGTAATTGTAATGAATGGATGAATGAACAAATAAATTAAATTAATTGAAGAGGTTTGTATTTTACTGTAATTGAATGGGATTGGTGCAAGCATATTACAGCATATCAAATATATACACTACTGGTCAAAAGTTTTAGAACACCTACTCATTCAAGGATTTTTCTTTATTTTTACTATTTTCTACATTGTAGAATAATAGTGAAGACATCAAAACTATGAAATACAGTGCCTTGCAAAAGTATTCATCCCCTTTGATGTTTTTCCTATTTTGTTGCATTACAACCCGTAATTTAAATGGATTTTTATTTGGATTTCATGTAATGGACATACACAAAATAGTCGAACTCAGTGAAGTGAAATGAAAAACAATAACTTCTTTCAAAAAATTTAAAAAAAATATTTATGGAAAGTGATGCGTGTATATGTATTCACCTCCTTTGCTTTGAAGCCCCTAAATAAGATCTGGTGCCACCAATTACCTTCAGAAGTCACATAATTAGTTAGATTGCACACAGGTGGACTTTATTTAAGTGTCACATGATCTGTCACATGATCTTAGTATATATACGCATGTTCTGAAAGGCCCCAGACTCTTCAACACCACTAAGCAAGCGGCACCATGAGGACCAAGGTGCTCTCCAAACAGGTCAGGGACAAAGTTGTGGAGAAGTACAGATCAGGGTTGGGTTATAAAAAAATATCCAACATTTTGAACATCCCACGAAGCACCATTTAAATCCATTATTAAAAAATGGAAAGAATATGGCACCACAACAAACCTGCCAAGAGACGGCCGGCCCACCAAAACTCACGGCCCAGGCAAGGAGGGCATTAATCAGAGAGGCAACAAAGAAACCAAAGATAACCTTGAAGGAAATGCAAAGCTTCACAGCGGAGATTGGAGTATCGGTCCATAGGACCACTTTAAGCCATACACTCCACAGAGCTGGGCTTTACGGAAGTGTGGCCAGAAAAAGACATGCTTAGAGAAAAAAAGAAGCAAACACGTTTGGTGTTCGCCAAAAGGCATGTGGGAGACTCCCCAAACATATGGAAGAAGGTACTCTGGTCAGATGAGACTACAATTGAGCTTTTTGGCCATCAAGGAATAAGCTATGTCTGGCGCAAACCCAACACCTCTCATCACTCCGAGAACACTATCCCCACAGTGAAGCATGGTGGTGGCAGCATCATGCTGTGGGGATGTTTGAAGGAATGATGGATGGCGCTAAATACAGGGAAATTCTTGAGGGAAACCTGTTTCAGTCTTCCAGAGATTTGAGACTGGGACGGAGGTTCACCTTCCAGCAGGGCAAAAACCCTAAGCATACTGCTAAAGCAACACTCAAGTGGTTAAAGGGGAAACATTTAAATGTCTTGGAATGGCCTAGTCAAAGCCCAGACCTCAATCCAATTGAGAATCTGTGGTATGACTTAAAGATTGCTCTACACCAGCGGAACCCATCTAACTTGAAGGAGTTGGAGCAGTTTTGCCTTGAAGAATGGGCAAAATCCCAGTGGCTAGATGTGCCAAGCTTATAGAGACATACCCCAAGAGACTTGCAGCTGTAATTGCTGCAAAAGGTGGCTCTACAAATAATTGAGTTTGCGGGGGTGAATAGTTATGCACGCTCAAGTTTTCTGTTTTTTTGTCTTATTTCTTGTATGTTTCACAATAAAAAATATTTTGCATCTTCAAAATGGTAGGCATGTTGTGTAAATCAAATGATACAAACTCTCCAAAAATCCTTTTTAATTCCAGGTTGTAAGGCAAAAAAATAGGAAAAATGCCAAGGGGGGTGAATACTTTCGCAAGCCACTGTAACACATATGGAATCATTTATTAACCAAAATATATTTTGTATTTGAGATTATTCAAATAGCCACACTTTGCCTTGATGACAGCTTTACATACTCTTGGCATTCTCTCAACCAGCTTCAAGAGTTAGTCACCTGGAATGCCTTTCAATTAACAGGTGTGCCTTCTTAAAAGTTCATTTGAGGAATTTCTTTCCTTCTTAATTCGTTTGAGCCAATCAGTTGTGTTGTGACAAGGTAGGGCTGGTATTCAGAATAAAGCCCTATTTTGTAAAAGACCTAGTCCATATTATGGCAAGAACAGCTCAAATAAGCAAAGAGAAATGACAGTCCAGGCTATCTCTGCCGCCCCATGAGCTAATCAATTGTGTTGTGACAAGGTAGGGGTGGTATACAGAAGATAGACCTATTTTGTAAAAGACCAAGTGCATATTATGGCAAGAACAGCTCAAATAAGCAAAGAGAAATGACAGTCCATCATTACTTTAAGACATGAAGGTCAGTTAATATGTAACATTTCAAGAACTTATAAAGTTTCTTCAAGTGCATTCAAAAAAACCATCAAGCGCTATGATGAAACTGGCTCTCATGAGTACCACCACAGGAATGGAAGACCCAGAGTTACCTCTGCTGCAGAAGATACATTCATTAGAGTTACCAGCCTCAGAAATTGCAACCCAAATGAATTCTTCACAGAGTTCAAGTTACAGACACATCTCAACATCAACTGTTCAGATGAGAGGAATTGCTGCAAAGAAACCACTAATAAAAGACACCAATAAGAAGAAGAGACTTGCTTGGGCCAAGAAACACGAGCAATGTACATTAGACTGGTCGAAATTTGTCCTTTGGTCTGGAGTCCAAATTGGAGATTTTTGGTTCCAAACGCTGTGTCTTTGTGAGACGCGGTGTGGGTGAATGGATGATCTCCTCATGTGTATTTCCCACAGTAAGGCATGGAGGAGGAGGTGTTATGGTGTTGGGATGCTTTACTGGTGACACTGTCTGTGATTTCTTTAGAATTCAAGGCACACTTAATAAGCATGGCTACCACAGCATTCTGCAGCGATACGCCATCCCATCTGGTTTTGGCTTAGTGGGACTATCATTTGTTTTTCATCAGGACAATGACCCAACACACCACCTAGCTATGTAAGGGCTAGAAGGAGAGTGATGAAGTGCCACATCAGATGACCTAGCCTCCACAATTCCCCGAACTGAACCAAATTGAGATGGTTTGGGATGAATCGTACAGCAGAGTGAAGGAAAAGCAGCCAACAAGTGGTCAGCATATGTGGGAACTCCTTCAAGACTGTTGGAAAAGCATTCCAAGTGAAGCTGGTTGAGAGAATGCCAAGAGTGTGCAAAGCTGTCATCAAGACAAAGGGTGGCTATTTGAAGAATCTAAAATATAAAATATATTTTGATTTGTTTAACACTATTTTGGTTACTACATGATTCCATATCTGTTATTTCATGGTTTTGAAGTCTTCACTATTATTCTACAATGTAGAAAATAGTAAAGATAAAGAAAAACCCTTGAATGAGTAGGTGTTCTAAAAGTTTTGACCGGTAGTGTATAAATATTTGGTCTTTAATATCACAGGCCATAACAAAGGCTTCCAAACTTGTAGTGGCTTCAGTGAAAAACAAACCAAGGATATAGCAAATACTCAACCATTAAAGGTTTGAGGCTTGCTGCAACTCCAATATCTCCCCTATACACATTTAATTGTTGTGGCACTACTACCACATATCAGTTCAATTGGTACAGCATTGTCACTCACGGGTGCAACAAATGTAGCCTCTTACAAGGCACTCCACAAAATATGCTAATGAACCAGAAACAACAATACCATTCACCCACTAGTGCTAAAAAGTTTTTGGGCACTCCAAAAATACAGTAGGGTACTGTATTCTGTGGGGTGGAATTACAGTACCATTCTAAATACAGTACTTCTTTAGAGTAATGTATTTTTAAACCAAAGTTTCATTTATCATTTACCAGTTATACCTAAAATCATCAAGAATGCATTGCGATTTACGGCTATTTACTGTAACTAATTAATATGGTACATTGCTGTTTTATTGTATAATTCTGGAAAAACAACAGGATATATTAGCTGCTAAAAATATTCCACTTCACTGCCGCTTCAAGAAGATATTTACTAAAATAGTCTGAGCTTCATGCATCTCACCCAACAGCATGAGGTTGGTGCCTGAAACTGAACATTGTAGTCTACAGTAAGCATAAGTTATTATTGTAAAGAAATACAGTATGTTAGAGTAATTTTTACAGGAGGCTTCAAACTACAGTTTATAACAGTATTTTTCAGCATTTTGCCCATAATGCAGTGCCATCTACAGAATTTATTATGTGAAAGACATTGAAGGTATTTTACTGTTCATTCTACAGTGTTTTAGTGTTTACAGAAAAGTCTTACAGTCCAGTGCTTCTCAAACCTCTACTCAGGGACCCCCAGATGTTTCACAATGTTGTTGTAGCCCTGAACTAGCTCACCTGATTCACTAATCAAGGGCTTGATGATTAAATCAGGTGTGGTAGCTCTGGAATAGATCTCCTAAGGCACCTCCTACCTTATAGGGTTTTGTGATATGACACCACTTTAGTCTAATGACCAGATCAGAATGAAGTTGTAGACTTGACTTAGACCAGGGGTCTTTAAAAAATGTGCCCAGGGACCCCTTCCCAGGAAAACCTGTGACCCAGGGACCCCCATCATATGTTAGCGAAAAATATGTATTTTCACGTCTTGTCTTATCATCAGGTGAATTAAGAAATAATCAACATTTATAAATTAATAGATTTGGTTGATTGTTTTTCATTATTTTGACCTCCCAACATGACGTGGAAACAACATTGATTCAACCAGTGTGTTCCCAGTGGGTTAACTGTGATTAATATGCTTGATCCCAATCCCATTTTGCAGGCACCTGATCATGAACTTGTTTTCCTACTGACTCATCACTTAGACACTAATATAATGCTTCACAGGTGTTTCCCAATAAGTAAACAATGGAATCAGGCCATTGCCCTAATATCAGTCAAGGTGGCTGTATCATTGGAAGAGGAAGTGTACACTAACTTAAGCCTATTAACTAGAAAGGTAGCTTCAAACACATTTTTGCTACTACAAGATTCCATATGTGTTATTTCATAGTTTTGATGTCTTCACTATATTCTCTTCACTATTATTCTACAATGTAGAAAATAGTAAAAAATAAAGAAAAACCGTGGAATGAGTAGATGTTCTAAAAATTTTGACCGGTAGTGTATTTTGGTAGGTTTCAAGTAAAAAGACAGCTTTATTGACCCTCGTGAAAATGTATTTAATTTTCTTGAGCCCAGTGCTGCTAATTTTGCCTGCCAACAGCACACAAGGAAAGCCAGAGAGAAAAAAAGTTCAAGAAAAATCGTAAACTCTCCAACATTTTGAATTAAAAAGCAATAATAGCGTGAGCCTGCTATTTGTCGCCAGTCAAATCAGATGTTTTGTGTTGATGTTTGCTCAAGGAAGATGAGGGGGCTGTGACTTTGTAATCGTGACCTCTGAAGCGCCGCGGAGAGCCTTCCTGCGAGCATGCCTGAGTATGTAATTTCATACATTCGCTCTCATCAATAGTAGATTATTATCAAAGACTATGATTCTGTGTTATGTATTGTTGATTGCATTTTTAAAATATGCGCTTTAAAGGGCATCATCAGAAGATGGAATTGCTGCATTCTGCACTGACTAGGATGTCATTAATACATGCCTCTTTTATAGCTCTGCTTCCTTTTTCTCCTCACACTTTCTGTCCCAAATCACATCAACAAATGTGCGTCATTTTCATCCATCGTCTTGCCTTAGGCTTCATTATTCTTTACTTAGTAGTAGTATGCCTAAATTGGCACAAGGGACGTCTTGATGATAGAACCAAAAAATTTGAACGTTTCATACAGCCAGTTCAATATGGATGGCTTAGGCTGAACTGATCAAATTTGGATTTTGTAAAGAAAAGGGATACAAAGTCCAGCATGCCATAGGAATGAGGGATGTAATGTAAATAGATGTGTTTCATAAAATACTGTGATTGTGTCTAAAAGCAGGCATACATTGTCATCAGGCCTTTCCCCTGGCTCTTTGTATTGAGATGGCTGATTATTGCTTGTGCATCCTTCCCCGATGCCACTTACCGGCACAGTGTGATTGACGGGACGCTGAATGAAGAAATCGGACCAACATTTTATCTGACATATCTTGCGCCACATTTCCTATTATCTGTGCATGACACTTTACTATAATACAACTATAATAGTTTGACTGTAATTACAGCAGGTTGATGTTTATTGGGATAAGTCTTGTCCTGGAGGCAGAAGTGAGTGATTTCTGCTAGATGGGTCAGCTGCAAAATCAAAATTGGCTATAATGTGGAAATGAATGGAAACACGTGTGTGTGTGTGTGTGTGTGTGTGTGTGTGTGTGTGTGTGTGTGTGTGTGTGTGTGTGTGTGTGTGTGTGTGTGTGTGTGTGTGTGTGTGTGTGTGTGTGTGTGTGTGTGTGTGTGTGTGTACAGTGGGGAGAACAAGTATTTGATACACTGCCGATTTTGCAGGTTTTCCTACTTACAAAGCATGTAGGTACACTTCAACTGTGAGAGACGGAATCTAAAACAAAAATCCAGAAAATCACATTGTATGATTTTTAAGTAATTGGTTTGCATTTTATTGCATGACACAAGTATTTGATCATCTACCAACCAGTAAGAATTCCGGCTCTCACAGACCTGTTACTATTTCTTTAAGAATCCCTCCTGTTCCTCACTCATTACCTGTATTAACTGCATCTGTATGAACTCGTTACCTGTATAAAAGACACCTGTCCACACACTCAATCAAACAGACTCCAACCTCTCCACAATGGCCAAGACCAGAGAGCTGTGTAAGGACATCAGGGATAAAATTGTAGACCTGCACAAGGCTGGGATGGGCTACAGGACAATAGGCAAGCAGCTTGGTGAGAAGGCAACAACTGTTGGCGCAATTATTAGAAAATGGAAGAAGTTCAAGATGACGGTCAATCACCCTCGGTCTGGGGCTCCATGCAAGATCTCACCTCGTGGGGCATCAATGATCATGAGGAAGGTGAGGGATCAGCCCAGAACTACACGGAAGGACCTGGTCAATGACCTGAAGAGAGCTGGGACCACAGTCTCAAAGAAAACCATAAGTAACACACTACGCCGTCATGGATTAAAATCCTGCAGCGCGCGCAAGGTCCCCCTGCTCAAGCCAGAGCATGTCCAGGCCCGTCTGAAGTTTGCCAATGACCATCTGGATGATCCAGAGGAGGAATGGGAGAAGGTCATGTGGTCTGATGAGACAAAAATATAGCTTTTTGGTCTGAACTCCACTCGCCGTGTTTGGAGGAAGAAGAAGAATGAGTACAACCCCAAGAACACCATCCCAACCGTGAAGCATGGAGGTGGGAACATCATTCTTTGGGAATGCTTTTCTGCAAAGGGGACAGGACGACTACACCGTATTGAGGGGAGGATGAATGGGGCCATGTATCGCGAGATCTTGGCCAACAACCTCCTTCTCTCAGTATGAGCATTGAAGATGGGTCGTGGCTGGGTCTTCCAGCATGACAACGACCCGAAACACACAGCCAGGGCAACTAATGAGTGGCTCCGTAAGAAGCATCTTAAGGTCCTGGAGTGGCCTAGCCAGTCATCCGACCTGAACCCAATAGAAAATCTTTGGAGGGAGCTGAAAGTCCGTATTGCCCAGCAACAGCCCCGAAACCTGAAGGATCTGGAGAAGGTCTGTATGGAGGAGTGGGCCAAAATCCCTGCTGCAGTGTGTGTAAACCTGGTCAAGAACTACAGGAAACGTATGATCTCTGTAATTGCAAACAAAGGTTTCTGTACCAAATATAAAGTTCTGCTTTTCTGATGTATCAAATTCTTATGTGCTGCAATAAAATGCAAACGAATTACTTAAAAATCATACTATGTGATTTTCTGGATTTTTGTTTTAGATTCCGTCTCTCACAGTTGAAGTGTACCTATGATAAAAATTACAGACCTCTACATGCTTTGTAAGTAGGAAAACCTGCAAAATCGTCAGTGTATCAAATACTGGTTCTCCCCACTGTGTGTATATATATATATATAATTGTTTGGCCATAATGACCATTGTTATGTTTGGAGGAAAAAGGGGGAGGCTTGCAAGCTGAAGAACAACATCCCAACCGTGAAGCATGGGGGTGGCAGCATCATGTTGTGGGGGTGATTTGCTGCAGGAGGGACTGGTGCACTTTACAAAATAGATGGCATCATGAGGTAGGGAAATGATGTGGATATTTTGAAGCAACATCTCAATACATCAGTCAGGAAGTTATAGCTTGGTCGCAAATGGGTCTTCCAAATGGACAATGACCCCAAGCAAACTTCCAAAGTTGTGGCAAAATTGCTGAAGGACAACCAAGTCAAGGTATTGAAGTGGCCATCACAAAGCCCTGATCTCAACCTATAGAAAATTTGTGGGCAGAACTGAAAAAGCATGTGCGAGCAAGGAGGCCTGGAAACCAGACTCCATTACACCAGCTCTGTCAGGAGGAATGGGCCAATATTCACCCAACTTATTGTGGGAAGCTTGTGGAAGGCTACCCGTAACATTTGACCCAAGTTAAACAATTTAAAGGCAACGCTACCAAATACTAATTGAGTGTATGTAAACTTCTGACCCACTGGGAATGTGATGAAAGAAATAAAAGCTGAAATAAATAATTCTCTCTACTATTATTCTGACATTTCACATTCTTAAAATAAAGTGGTGATCCTAACTGACCTAAAACAGGGAATTTTTACTTGGATTAAATGTCAGGAATTGTGAACAACTGAGTTTAAATGTATTTGGCTAAGATGTATGTAAACTTCTGACGTCAACTGTATGTGTGTATATGTGTATATATATATATATATATATATATATATATATATATATATATATATATATATAATTTAAAATACTAATATATATATATAATTTAAAATACTAAAATTGGAAGAAGGAACTGCAGATTGCCCCTTTAATTTAAGGTTAGGGTTAGGCATTAGGTTTAGCAGTGTGGTTGAGGTTAGGGTTGAGGTTACGGTTAAGGTTAGGTTTAAAATCAGATTTCATGACTTTGCGGTTGCACCAGCTAGTAACCACTCTGCAGATCTATCTCCAGAACAAGATTCATGATGATTGCGCTAACCTGCATAATTGCATGCTAATGACAAAAGAGGAAAAAGGCCAATTATATTAAATCCAATGCACCAGGTTCTCTCTATGTGAAAGCTCTGAAAGAGTTCAGTCAGCCTCTTCTGCATCTGTTTTTCATATGGTTATAAGGTGATCTGTTTCTCTCCCTCTCTCTCTTTCTTCCTCCAGTTGAACCGGCAGAACTGCTCCTTGAAGAGGAAGAGTATGTTGTACCTGGCCCACCTGGGGCCGGAGACCATTGCTGAGATCGGCCTGGAGGATGAAGAAGAGGAGGAGGAGAGTGGGGACACCCAGGTAGAAAAAGAGTGCTTATCAGCCCACTGCCAGAGCACCATCGCAGGTACTGGATGTCACCCTGCTGTCGCCTTTCCCACATATCCACAGCAGCTGTTCCAAATATTGTCCATACCGCTTTGGCTCATACACTGATACATTGATATTACACACAGATTTCAGATCTATCAGAGGTTGTCTTAGATGGCATTCCTGATGAATGGAAGAGATCTCTTTTGTTGTTACTTATTTGACCGATAGACCTGGCCCTATTGGAATTTTTTACGCTCTAGTACATACAACATAATTGATCATTGATTGCAAGATTGAGTGTACTTATTTCAAATTTTCATGGGCCAGAACTGAAGAAAAAAATTGAGTTGACACTGGAGGAGAAAAAGCAAGCCACCATTGATCATGAGGCTACAAGAGACGAGCTAAGGGACACCAGAGAAGAAGTAAGTCTGAATATAGATTTGGGAGTTGTTTAAAAATACTTTTTGTTGCTATTAGTTTCAAAGAAAAGCTGCACACTACTCTTGCTTGTATCACTTATTTTATTTAAGCTTACATGTCAGCCTCTTGGCCCTTGTCAGAGCTTTTTTTTGTTGCTTTTTTTTCAAAATCCGAAAATCTGTGTTGATCCTCTCAGTGAAACAGATGAATCATGTGCAATGTCCTTATTATGTTATCATAGTGTAGACCTATGCACATTCATACAGTTAGGACAAAGAATACATTGAAACCTAATATGATTTCCATCTACAGTATTCTAACAGTAGTGTCGCAATTCAGTTATTTGAGAATTCAATTAACAGCGCAATCAAATCAACTCTCTTCTGTCTTGTTCTCTTCCTCTCTTCACTGTAGTTGCTGAAGGAAAAACATGATAATATGGTTTTGATTGCTGAGACAGTCCGACAAAAGAAGATCTTGGCAAAATACAACAGAGGTCAGAGAGACTTCTCCACTGCAATATTTTGACTCCAAAGAGACTAGTGTAACATCCGTGTCCACCTTTCTGCAAGGAAATTAAGGTGTCCTACTCTCTGTGGCTTTTTGTGCAGCGTAACCTTGAGTGGGGTTACATTTGACAGAAAGAAGAGTCAAGTGAAGCCTGTACCCCCTCACTATGCCGTGAATGCTGGGTGATCCTTAGTGACTGGAGGCATATTTCTTACAGAAAATGATCAAAAAGCAAAATCACTATTCATTTGGTCCTGGTTTGCTGGCTTGCTTTTCAGGGAGCATGTTGGTTGTGAAAGTGAATTCCCCCTTCCCCTTGAGTTTCAAGATTTTCCATAATGTTTTATACTGCCTGCTAATTACAGAATGTAAGAGTTTTAATTTATATTTTAGGTTACCAGTTTGCAGATTAAGGTTAGGGATTAAGACTAAAATTAGGGTTGGGATTAAGGCTAAGGTCAGTGTTAAGATTAGGGCCAACTGACCAGATAAAAGGGATTTAGGGAAATATGCAAGAAAGCTTGAACTACACATGAAATATGCAGGTGAAACAGGTGCGCTGTCAGTAGATTTTTTTTGTGCCGTTTTACTTGTTCTGATTAGATATTTAATGCTTCCAGTGTCGCTGTTTGCCGTGGAGGAGTACGAGGCCCTGCAGGAAAACCTGGATCTGGAGAAGGAGCTGAGGGCAGAGGCAGAGAAATTTGCACGAGAGGTGAGCTCTCTCGAGGCACCCATAATAGGCTTAGCAGCTTTGGATGGGTATTTCCTTCAGCTCGACATGTCTCCTTCCCACTGGGCACCGATGTCAATTCAACTTCTATTCCACGTTGGTTCAGTGTAGTTTCATTGACATTACGTGGAAACAATGTTGATTCAACCAGTGTGGTCCCAGTGGGTTAACCGTGATTAATATGCTTGTTCCCAATCCCATTTTGCAGTCACCTGATCATTAACTTGTTTTTCTACTGACTCATCACTTAGACTCTAATACGATGCATCATGGCTGTTTCCCAACAAGTAAACGATGGAATCAGGCCATTGCCTTAATATCAGACAAGGTGGCTGTGTTAATCGCCTAAGGGGTTGTTTCCGACTTAGGAAATTTGTTGGTGTTCCTCTGTAGTTGGTGTTTCGACTTACCTTACACAGGTGCATAATGGGCTTTGCAGGCATGGTGCGTGCGCTGAATACATTTAATTAAACCGCTGAAAACCCTCACAGTTGCTGCCCAACAGATTTTCTTGTGGAGTTTTCATTCAATAGGATTTTCAGTACATTTATCTTAACACATCCGTTTAAATACTTTAATTACTTTAATTAGAATTTTGTAGACAGAATACATAGAGAGAACGGGTTCAGAATATAGGGATCAATGAAAGAAAGCCATCTAAATATATGCATATTCATCTCCAATTCAGCACCAACTGGTAGATTTTTAAATTATTTAGGCAAATTTGGGGGTTAGGAAAGTATGTATGAATCATTCTTTTTTTAAAGTTTGGAGAGCCTTTATGCACGGTTGCACAGTGGTTTGATTAATCCTGAAAGTTGCCCAATGGTCAATCCATGAAATATTGAAGGTTAGTAAAGTGTACAATAGGGGTTGAACAGTAGTCCTATAAATCTACCCTAATAATCCTCACTAATCATGGAACAGTGTTTTTGTCATGAACTATGCTCCAGGTTTAAACTGCTACGTATGGTCTGAGTCCCATAATGATTCAAATAGGCTTCATGTCCCAAATGATTGCACAACATTACCCTAATACGATCCACTAATGCTAGCGACCCCAGGGACAACTATACAGACGGGACAGAGGAAATTAGGGACAACTATACAGACGTGACAGAGGAAAGCAGGGACAACTACACAGACGTGACAGAGGAAAGCGGGGACAACTACACAGACGTGTCAGAGGAAAGCAGGGACAACTATACAGACGTGACAGAGGAAAGCAGGGAGAACTATACAGAATTGACAGAGGAAAGCAGGGACAACTATACAGAATTGACAGAGGAAAGCAGGGACAACTATACAGAATTGACAGAGGAAAGCAGGGACAACTATACAGACGTGACCCTTGAAAGCAGGGACAACTATACAGACGTGACAGAGGAAAGCAGGGACAACTACACAGACGTGACAGAGGAAAGCAGGGACAACTATACAGACGTGACAGAGGAAAGCAGGGACAACTATACAGATGTGAGAGAGGAAAGCAGGGACAACTATACAGACGTGACAGAGGAAAGCAGGGACAACTATACAGACGTGACAGAGGAAAGCGGGGACAACTATACAGACGTGACAGAGGAAAGCGGGGACAACTATACAGACGTGACAGAGGAAAGCAGGGACAACTATACAGAATTGACAGAGGAAAGCAGGGACAACTATACAGACGTGACAGAGGAAAGCAGGGACAACTATACAGACGTGACAGAGGAAAGCGGGGACAACTACACAGACGTGACAGAGGAAAGGGAGAACAACTACACAGACGTGACAGAGGAAAGCAGGAACAACTACACAGACGTGACAGAGGAAAGCAGGGACAACTACACAGACGTGACAGAGGAAAGCGGGGACAACTACACAGATGTGAGAGAGGAAAGCAGGAACAACTACACAGACGTGACAGAGGAAAGCAGGGACAACTACACAGACGTGACAGAGGAAAGCAGGGACAACTATACAGACGTGACAGAGGACAGCGGGGACAACTACAGAGACGTGACAGAGGAAAGCAGGGACAACTACACAGACGTGACAGAGGAAAGCAGGGACAACTACACAGACGTGACAGAGGAAAGCGGGGACAACTACACAGATGTGAGAGAGGAAAGCAGGAACAACTATACAGACGTGACAGAGGAAAGCAGGGACAACTACACAGACGTGACAGAAGAAAGCAGGGACAACTATACAGACGTGACAGAGGAAAGCGGGGACAACTACACAGACGTGACAGAGGAAAGGGAGGACAACTACACAGATGTGACAGAGGAAAGCGGGGACAACTACACAGACGTGACAGAGGAAAGCAGGGACAACTATACAGACGTGACAGAGGAAAGCGGAGACAACTACAGAGACGTGACAGAGGAAAGCAGGGACAACTACACAGACGTGACAGAGAAAGCAGGGACAACTACACAGACGTGACAGAGGAAAGCAGGGACAACTATACAGACGTGACAGAGGAAAGCAGGGACAACTATACAGACGTGACAGAGGAAAGCAGGGACAACTATACAGATGTCAGAGGAAAGCAGGGACAACCACACAGACGTCAGAGGAAAGCAGGGACAACTACACAGACGTGACAGAGGAAAGCGGGGACAACTATACAGACGTGACAGAGGAAAGCAGGGACAACTACACAGACGTGACAGAGGAAAGCAGGGACAACTATACAGACGTGACAGAGGAAAGCAGGAACAACTATACAGACGTGACAGAGGAAAGCAGGAACAACTATACAGACGTGACAGAGGAAAGCAGGGACAACTATACAGAATTGACAGAGGAAAGCAGGGACAACTATACAGACGTGACAGAGGAAAGCAGGGACAACTATACAGACGTGACAGAGGAAAGCAGGGACAACTATACAGACGTGACAGAGGAAAGCAGGGACAACTATACAGACGTGACAGAGGAAAGCAGGGACAACTATACAGACGTGACAGAGGAAAGCAGGGACAACTATACAGAATTGACAGAGGAAAGCAGGGACAACTATACAGACGTGACAGAGGAAAGCAGGGACAACTACACAGACGTGACAGAGGAAAGCAGGGACAACTATACAGACGTGACAGAGGAAAGCAGGGACAACTACACAGACGTGACAGAGGAAAGGGAGAACAACTACACAGACGTGACAGAGGAAAGCAGGAACAACTACACAGACGTGACAGAGGAGAGCAGGGACAACTACACAGACGTGACAGAGGAAAGCGGGGACAACTACACAGATGTGAGAGAGGAAAGCAGGAACAACTACACAGACGTGACAGAGGAAAGCAGGGACAACTACACAGACGTGACAGAGGAAAGCAGGGACAACTATACAGACGTGACAGAGGAAAGCAGGGACAACTATACAGAATTGACAGAGGAAAGCAGGGACAACTATACAGACGTGACCGTGGAAAGCAGGGACAACTATACAGACGTGACAGAGGAAAGCAGGGACAACTATACAGACGTGACAGAGGAAAGCGGGGACAACTATACAGAATTGACAGAGGAAAGCAGGGACAACTATACAGACGTGACAGAGGAAAGCAGGGACAACTATACAGACGTGACAGTGGAAAGCGGGGACAACTACACAGACGTGACAGAGGAAAACAGGGACAACTATACAGACGTGACAGAGGAAAGGGAGGACAACTACACAGACGTGACAGAGGAAAGGGAGGACAACTACACAGACGTGACAGAGGAAAGCAGGAACAACTACACAGACGTGACAGAGGAAAGCAGGGACAACTACACAGACGTCAGAGGAAAGCAGGGACAACTACACAGACGTGACAGAGGAAAGCGGGGACAACTACACAGACGTGACAGAGGAAAGCAGGGACAACTATACAGACGTGACAGAGGAAAGCAGGGACAACTACACAGACGTGACAGAGGAAAGCAGGGACAACTATACAGACGTGACAGAGGAAAGCAGGGACAACTATACAGAATTGACAGAGGAAAGCAGGGACAACTATACAGACGTGACAGAGGAAAGCAGGGACAACTATACAGACGTGACAGAGGAAAGCAGGGACAACTATACAGACGTGACAGAGGAAAGCAGGGACAACTATACAGACGTGACAGAGGAAAGCAGGGACAACTATACAGACGTGACAGAGGAAAGCAGGGACAACTATACAGAATTGACAGAGGAAAGCAGGGACAACTATACAGACGTGACAGAGGAAAGCAGGGACAACTACACAGACGTGACAGAGGAAAGCAGGGACAACTATACAGACGTGACAGAGGAAAGCAGGGACAACTACACAGACGTGACAGAGGAAAGGGAGAACAACTACACAGACGTGACAGAGGAAAGCAGGAACAACTACACAGACGTGACAGAGGAAAGCAGGGACAACTACACAGACGTGACAGAGGAAAGCGGGGACAACTACACAGATGTGAGAGAGGAAAGCAGGAACAACTACACAGACGTGACAGAGGAAAGCAGGGACAACTACACAGACGTGACAGAGGAAAGCAGGGACAACTATACAGACGTGACAGAGGAAAGCGGGGACAACTACAGAGACGTGACAGAGGAAAGCAGGGACAACTACACAGACGTGACAGAGGAAAGCAGGGACAACTACACAGACGTGACAGAGGAAAGCAGGGACAACTATACAGACGTGACAGAGGAAAGCAGGGACAACTATACAGACGTGACAGAGGAAAGCAGGGACAACTATACAGACGTGACAGAGGAAAGCGGGGACAACTACACAGACGTGACAGAGGAAAGGGAGGACAACTACACAGATGTGACAGAGGAAAGCGGGGACAACTACACAGACGTGACAGAGGAAAGCAGGGACAACTATACAGACGTGACAGAGGAAAGCGGGGACAACTACAGAGACGTGACAGAGGAAAGCAGGGACAACTACACAGACGTGACAGAGGAAAGCAGGGACAACTACACAGACGTGACAGAGGAAAGCAGGGACAACTATACAGACGTGACAGAGGAAAGCAGGGACAACTATACAGACGTGACAGAGGAAAGCAGGGACAACTATACAGACGTGACAGAGGAAAGCGGGGACAACTACACAGACGTGACAGAGGAAAGGGAGGACAACTACACAGATGTGACAGAGGAAAGCGGGGACAACTACACAGACGTGACAGAGGAAAGCAGGGACAACTATACAGACGTGACAGAGGAAAGCGGAGACAACTACAGAGACGTGACAGAGGAAAGCAGGGACAACTACACAGACGTGACAGAGAAAGCAGGGACAACTACACAGACGTGACAGAGGAAAGCAGGGACAACTATACAGACGTGACAGAGGAAAGCAGGGACAACTATACAGATGTCAGAGGAAAGCAGGGACAACCACACAGACGTCAGAGGAAAGCAGGGACAACTACACAGACGTGACAGAGGAAAGCGGGGACAACTATACAGACGTGACAGAGGAAAGCAGGGACAACTACACAGACGTGACAGAGGAAAGCAGGGACAACTATACAGACGTGACAGAGGAAAGCAGGAACAACTATACAGACGTGACAGAGGAAAGCAGGAACAACTACACAGACGTGACAGAGGAAAGCAGGGACAACTATACAGACGTAACAGAGGAAAGGGAGGACAACTACACAGACGTGACAGAGGAAAGCGGGGACAACTACACAGACGTGACAGAGGAAAGCAGGGACAACTATACAGAATTGACAGAGGAAAGCAGGGACAACTATACAGACGTGACAGAGGAAAGCAGGGACAACTATACAGACGTGACAGAGGAAAGCAGGGACAACTATACAGACGTGACAGAGGAAAGCAGGGACAACTACACAGACGTGACAGAGGAAAGCAGGGACAACTATACAGACGTGACAGAGGAAAGCAGGGACAACTACACATACGTGACAGAAGAAAGCAGGGACAACTATACAGACGTGACAGAGGAAAGCAGGGACAACTACACATACGTGACAGAAGAAAGCAGGGACAACTGCACAGACGTGACAGAGGAAAGCAGGGACAACTATACAGAATTGACAGAGGAAAGCAGGGACAACTATACAGACGTGACCGTGGAAAGCAGGGACAACTATACAGACGTGACAGAGGAAAGCAGGGACAACTATACAGACGTGACAGAGGAAAGCGGGGACAACTATACAGAATTGACAGAGGAAAGCAGGGACAACTATACAGACGTGACAGAGGAAAGCAGGGACAACTATACAGACGTGACAGTGGAAAGCGGGGACAACTACACAGACGTGACAGAGGAAAACAGGGACAACTATACAGACGTGACAGAGGAAAGGGAGGACAACTACACAGACGTGACAGAGGAAAGGGAGGACAACTACACAGACGTGACAGAGGAAAGCAGGAACAACTACACAGACGTGACAGAGGAAAGCAGGGACAACTACACAGACGTCAGAGGAAAACAGGGACAACTACACAGACGTGACAGAGGAAAGCGGGGACAACTACACAGACGTGACAGAGGAAAGCAGGGACAACTATACAGACGTGACAGAGGAAAGCAGGGACAACTACACAGACGTGACAGAGGAAAGCAGGGACAACTATACAGACGTGACAGAGGAAAGCAGGGACAACTATACAGAATTGACAGAGGAAAGCAGGGACAACTATACAGACGTGACAGAGGAAAGCAGGGACAACTACACAGACGTGACAGAGGAAAGCAGGGACAACTATACAGACGTGACAGAGGAAAGCAGGGACAACTACACAGACGTGACAGAGGAAAGGGAGAACAACTACACAGACGTGACAGAGGAAAGCAGGGACAACTACACAGACGTGACAGAGGAAAGCAGGGACAACTACACAGACGTGACAGAGGAAAGCAGGGACAACTACACAGACGTGACAGAGGAGAGCAGGGACAACTACACAGACGTGACAGAGGAAAGCGGGGACAACTACACAGATGTGAGAGATGAAAGCAGGAACAACTACACAGACGTGACAGAGGAAAGCAGGGACAACTATACAGACGTGACAGAGGAAAGCGGGGACAACTACAGAGACGTGACAGAGGAAAGCGGGGACAACTACACAGACGTGACAGAGGAAAGCAGGGACAACTACACAGACGTGACAGAGGAAAGCAGGGACAACTATACAGACGTGACAGAGGAAAGCAGGGACAACTATACAGACGTGACAGAGGAAAGCGGGGACAACTACACAGACGTGACAGAGGAAAGGGAGGACAACTACACAGATGTGACAGAGGAAAGCGGGGACAACTACACAGACGTGACAGAGGAAAGCGGGGACAACTATACAGACGTGACAGTGGAAAGCGGAGACAACTACAGAGACGTGACAGAGGAAAGCAGGGACAACTACACAGACGTGACAGAGGAAAGCAGGGACAACTACACAGACGTGACAGAGGAAAGCAGGGACAACTATACAGACGTGACAGAGGAAAGCAGGGACAACTATACAGACGTGACAGAGGAAAGCAGGGACAACTACACAGACGTGACAGAGGAAAGCAGGGACAACTATACAGATGTCAGAGGAAAGCAGGGATAACCACACAGACGTCAGAGGAAAGCAGGGACAACTACACAGACGTGACAGAGGAAAGCGGGGACAACTACACAGACGTGACAAAAGAAAGCAGGGACAACTACACAGACGTGACAGAGGAAAGGGAGGACAACTACACAGACGTGACAGAGGAAAGCGGGGACAACTACACAGACGTGACAGAGGAAAGCAGGGACAACTATACAGAATTGACAGAGGAAAGCAGGGACAACTATACAGAATTGACAGAGGAAAGCAGGGACAACTGTACAGACGTGACAGAGGAAAGCAGGGACAACTATACAGACGTGACAGAGGAAAGCGGGGACAACTACACAGACGTGACAGAGGAAAGCGGGGACAACTATACAGACGTGACAGAGGAAAGCAGGGACAACTACACAGACGTGACAGAGGAAAGCAGGGACAACTATACAGATGTCAGAGGAAAGCAGGGACCACTACAGAGACGTGACAGAGGAAAGCAGGGACAACTACACAGACGTGACAGAGGAAAGCAGGAACAACTATACAGACGTGACAGAGGAAATTAGGGACAACTACACAGACGTGAAAGAGGAAAGGGAGGACAACTACACAGACGTGACAGAGGAAAGGGAGGACAACTACACAGATGTGACAGAGGAAAGCGGGGACAACTACACAGACGTGACAGAGGAAAGCAGGGACAACTATACAGACGTGACAGAGGAAAGCGGGGACAACTATACAGACGTGACAGAGGAAAGCAGGGACAACTATACAGAATTGACAGAGGAAAGCGGGGACAACTACACAGACGTGACAGAGGAAAGCAGGGACAACTATACAGACGTGACAGAGGAAAGCAGGGACAACTATACAGACGTGACAGAGGAAAGCGGGGACAACTACACAGACGTGACAGAGGAAAGCAGGGACAACTATACAGACGTGACAGAGGAAAGCAGGAACAACTACACAGACGTGACAGAGGAAAGGGAGGACAACTACACAGACGTGACAGAGGAAAGCAGGGACAACCACACAGACGTCAGAGGAAAGCAGGGAAAACTATACAGACGTGACAGAGGAAAGCAGGAACAACTACACAGACGTGACAGAGGAAGGCAGGGACAACTACACAGACGTGACAGAGGAAAGCGGGGACAACTACACAGACGTGACAGAAGAAAGCAGGGACAACTACACAGACGTGACAGAGGAAACGGAGGACAACTACACAGACGTGACAGAGGAAAGCGGGGACAACTACACAGACGTGACAGAGGAAAGCAGGGACAACTATACAGACGTGACAGAGGAAAGCAGGGACAACTATACAGAATTGACAGAGGAAAGCAGGGACAACTATACAGACGTGACAGACGAAAGCAGGGACAACTATACAGACGTGACAGAGGAAAGCGGGGACAACTATACAGAATTGACAGAGGAAAGCAGGGGCAACTATACGGAATTGACAGAGGAAAGCAGGGACAACTATACATACGTGATAGAGGAAAGCGGGGACAACTATACAGACGTGACAGAGGAAAGCGGGGACAACTACACAGACGTGACAGAGGAAAGCAGGGACAACTATACAGACGTGATAGAGGAAAGCAGGGACAACTACACAGACGTGACAGAGGAAAGCAGGGACAACTATACATACGTGATAGAGGAAAGCGGGGACAACTACACAGACGTGACAGAGGAAAGCAGGGACAACTATACAGAATTGACAGAGGAAAGCAGGGACAACTATACAGACGTGACAGAGGAAAGGGAGGACAACTACACAGACGTGACAGAGGAAAGGGAGGACAACTACACAGACGTGACAGAGGAAAGCAGGAACAACTACACAGACGTGACAGAGGAAAGCAGGGACAACTACACAGACGTCAGAGGAAAACAGGGACAACTACACAGACGTGACAGAGGAAAGCGGGGACAACTACACAGACGTGACAGAGGAAAGCAGGGACAACTATACAGACGTGACAGAGGAAAGCAGGGACAACTACACAGACGTGACAGAGGAAAGCAGGGACAACTATACAGACGTGACAGAGGAAAGCAGGGACAACTATACAGAATTGACAGAGGAAAGCAGGGACAACTATACAGACGTGACAGAGGAAAGCAGGGACAACTATACAGACGTGACAGAGGAAAGCAGGGACAACTATACAGAATTGACAGAGGAAAGCAGGGACAACTATACAGACGTGACAGAGGAAAGCAGGGACAACTACACAGACGTGACAGAGGAAAGCAGGGACAACTATACAGACGTGACAGAGGAAAGCAGGGACAACTACACAGACGTGACAGAGGAAAGGGAGAACAACTACACAGACGTGACAGAGGAAAGCAGGGACAACTACACAGACGTGACAGAGGAAAGCAGGGACAACTACACAGACGTGACAGAGGAAAGCAGGGACAACTACACAGACGTGACAGAGGAGAGCAGGGACAACTACACAGACGTGACAGAGGAAAGCGGGGACAACTACACAGATGTGAGAGATGAAAGCAGGAACAACTACACAGACGTGACAGAGGAAAGCAGGGACAACTATACAGACGTGACAGAGGAAAGCGGGGACAACTACAGAGACGTGACAGAGGAAAGCGGGGACAACTACACAGACGTGACAGAGGAAAGCAGGGACAACTACACAGACGTGACAGAGGAAAGCAGGGACAACTATACAGACGTGACAGAGGAAAGCAGGGACAACTATACAGACGTGACAGAGGAAAGCGGGGACAACTACACAGACGTGACAGAGGAAAGGGAGGACAACTACACAGATGTGACAGAGGAAAGCGGGGACAACTACACAGACGTGACAGAGGAAAGCGGGGACAACTATACAGACGTGACAGTGGAAAGCGGAGACAACTACAGAGACGTGACAGAGGAAAGCAGGGACAACTACACAGACGTGACAGAGGAAAGCAGGGACAACTACACAGACGTGACAGAGGAAAGCAGGGACAACTATACAGACGTGACAGAGGAAAGCAGGGACAACTATACAGACGTGACAGAGGAAAGCAGGGACAACTACACAGACGTGACAGAGGAAAGCAGGGACAACTATACAGATGTCAGAGGAAAGCAGGGATAACCACACAGACGTCAGAGGAAAGCAGGGACAACTACACAGACGTGACAGAGGAAAGCGGGGACAACTACACAGACGTGACAAAAGAAAGCAGGGACAACTACACAGACGTGACAGAGGAAAGGGAGGACAACTACACAGACGTGACAGAGGAAAGCGGGGACAACTACACAGACGTGACAGAGGAAAGCAGGGACAACTATACAGAATTGACAGAGGAAAGCAGGGACAACTATACAGAATTGACAGAGGAAAGCAGGGACAACTGTACAGACGTGACAGAGGAAAGCAGGGACAACTATACAGACGTGACAGAGGAAAGCGGGGACAACTACACAGACGTGACAGAGGAAAGCGGGGACAACTATACAGACGTGACAGAGGAAAGCAGGGACAACTACACAGACGTGACAGAGGAAAGCAGGGACAACTATACAGATGTCAGAGGAAAGCAGGGACCACTACAGAGACGTGACAGAGGAAAGCAGGGACAACTACACAGACGTGACAGAGGAAAGCAGGAACAACTATACAGACGTGACAGAGGAAATTAGGGACAACTACACAGACGTGAAAGAGGAAAGGGAGGACAACTACACAGACGTGACAGAGGAAAGGGAGGACAACTACACAGATGTGACAGAGGAAAGCGGGGACAACTACACAGACGTGACAGAGGAAAGCAGGGACAACTATACAGACGTGACAGAGGAAAGCGGGGACAACTATACAGACGTGACAGAGGAAAGCAGGGACAACTATACAGAATTGACAGAGGAAAGCGGGGACAACTACACAGACGTGACAGAGGAAAGCAGGGACAACTATACAGACGTGACAGAGGAAAGCAGGGACAACTATACAGACGTGACAGAGGAAAGCGGGGACAACTACACAGACGTGACAGAGGAAAGCAGGGACAACTATACAGACGTGACAGAGGAAAGCAGGAACAACTACACAGACGTGACAGAGGAAAGGGAGGACAACTACACAGACGTGACAGAGGAAAGCAGGGACAACCACACAGACGTCAGAGGAAAGCAGGGAAAACTATACAGACGTGACAGAGGAAAGCAGGAACAACTACACAGACGTGACAGAGGAAGGCAGGGACAACTACACAGACGTGACAGAGGAAAGCGGGGACAACTACACAGACGTGACAGAAGAAAGCAGGGACAACTACACAGACGTGACAGAGGAAACGGAGGACAACTACACAGACGTGACAGAGGAAAGCGGGGACAACTACACAGACGTGACAGAGGAAAGCAGGGACAACTATACAGACGTGACAGAGGAAAGCAGGGACAACTATACAGAATTGACAGAGGAAAGCAGGGACAACTATACAGACGTGACAGACGAAAGCAGGGACAACTATACAGACGTGACAGAGGAAAGCGGGGACAACTATACAGAATTGACAGAGGAAAGCAGGGGCAACTATACGGAATTGACAGAGGAAAGCAGGGACAACTATACATACGTGATAGAGGAAAGCGGGGACAACTATACAGACGTGACAGAGGAAAGCGGGGACAACTACACAGACGTGACAGAGGAAAGCAGGGACAACTATACAGACGTGATAGAGGAAAGCGGGGACAACTACACAGACGTGACAGAGGAAAGCAGGGACAACTATACATACGTGATAGAGGAAAGCGGGGACAACTACACAGACGTGACAGAGGAAAGCAGGGACAACTATACAGAATTGACAGAGGAAAGCAGGGACAACTATACAGACGTGACAGAGGAAAGCAGGGACAACTATACAGAATTGACAGAGGAAAGCAGGGACAACTTTACAGACGTGACAGAGGAAAGCAGGGACAACTATACAGAATTGACAGAGGAAAGCAGGGACAACTATACAGACGTGACAGAGGAAAGCAGGGACAACTATACAGACGTGACAGAGGAAAGCGGGGACAACTACACAGACGTGACAGAGGAAAGCAGGGACAACTACACAGACGTGACAGAGGAAAGCAGGGACAACTATACAGACGTGACAGAGGAAAGCAGGGACAACTATACAGAATTGACAGAGGAAAGCAGGGACAACTATACAGACGTGACAGAGGAAAGCAGGGACAACTACACAGACGTGACAGAGGAAAGCGGGGACAACTACACAAACGTGTCAGAGGAAAGCAGGGACAACTATACAGACGTGACAGAGGAAAGCAGGGACAACTACACAGACGTGACAGAGGAAAGAGAGAACAACTACACAGACGTGACAGAGGAAAGCAGGAACAACTACACAGACGTGACAGAGGAAAGCAGGGACAACTACACAGACGTGACAGAGGAAAGCGGGGACAACTACACAGATGTGAGAGAGGAAAGCAGGAACAACTACACAGACGTGACAGAGGAAAGCAGGGACAACTACACAGACGTGACAGAGGAAAGCAAGGACAACTATACATACGTGTCAGAGGAAAGCGGGGACAACTACAGAGACGTGACAGAGGAAAGCAGGGACAACTATACAGACGTGACAGAGGAAAGCGGGGATATCTACACAGACGTGACAGTGGAAAGCAGGGACAACTATACAGACGTGACAGAGGAAAGCAGGGACAACTATACAGACGTGAGAGAGGAAAGGGAGGACAACTACACAGACGTGACAGAGAAAAGCAGGGACAACTATACAGACGTGACAGGGAAAAGCAGGGACAACTACACAGACGTGACAGGGAAAAGCAGGGACAACTACACAGACGTGACAGAGGAAAGCAGGGACAACTATACAGATGTCAGAGGAAAGCAGGGACAACTACACAGACGTGACAGAGGAAAGCAGGGACAACTACACAGACGTGACAGAGGAAAGCAGGGACAACTACACAGACGTGACAGAGGAAAGCAGGGACAACTACACAGACGTGACAGAGGAAATTAGGGACAACTACACAGACTTGACAGAGGAAGGGGAGGACAACTACACAGACGTGACAGAGGAAAGCAGGAACAACTACACAGACGTGACAGAGGAAAGCAGGAACAACTACACAGACGTCACAGAGGAAAGCGGGGACAACTACACAGACGTGACAGAGGAAAGCGGGGACAACTACACAGACGTGACAGAGGAAAGCAGGAACAACTATACAGACGTGACAGAGGAAAGCAGGGACAACTATACAGACGTGACAGAGGAAAGCAGGGACAACTATACAGACGTGACAGAGGAAAGCAGGAACAACTACACAGACGTGACAGAGGAAAGGGAGGACAACTACACAGACGTGACAGAGGAAAGCAGGGACAACCACACAGACGTCAGAGGAAAGCAGGGAAAACTATACAGACGTGACAGAGGAAAGCAGGAACAACTACACAGACGTGACAGAGGAAGGCAGGGACAACTACACAGACGTGACAGAGGAAAGCGGGGACAACTACACAGACGTGACAGAAGAAAGCAGGGACAACTACACAGACGTGACAGAGGAAACGGAGGACAACTACACAGACGTGACAGAGGAAAGCGGGGACAACTACACAGACGTGACAGAGGAAAGCAGGGACAACTATACAGAATTGACAGAGGAAAGCAGGGACAACTATACAGACGTGACAGAGGAAAGCAGGGACAACTATACAGACGTGACAGAGGAAAGCAGGGACAACTATACAGAATTGACAGAGGAAAGCAGGGACAACTATACAGACGTGACAGAGGAAAGCAGGGACAACTATACATATGTGACAGAGGAAAGCAGGGACAACTATACAGACGTGACAGAGGAAAGCAGGGACAACTACACAGACGTGACAGAGGAAAGCAGGGACAACTATACAGACGTGACAGAGGAAAGCAGGGACAACTATACAGAATTGACAGAGGAAAGCAGGGACAACTATACAGACGTGACAGACGAAAGCAGGGACAACTATACAGACGTGACAGAGGAAAGCGGGGACAACTATACAGAATTGACAGAGGAAAGCAGGGGCAACTATACGGAATTTACAGAGGAAAGCAGGGACAACTATACATACGTGATAGAGGAAAGCGGGGACAACTATACAGACGTGACAGAGGAAAGCGGGGACAACTACACAGACGTGACAGAGGAAAGCAGGGACAACTATACAGACGTGATAGAGGAAAGCGGGGACAACTACACAGACGTGACAGAGGAAAGCAGGGACAACTATACATACGTGATAGAGGAAAGCGGGGACAACTACACAGACGTGACAGAGGAAAGCAGGGACAACTATACAGAATTGACAGAGGAAAGCAGGGACAACTATACAGACGTGACAGAGGAAAGCAGGGACAACTATACAGAATTGACAGAGGAAAGCAGGGACAACTTTACAGACGTGACAGAGGAAAGCAGGGACAACTATACAGAATTGACAGAGGAAAGCAGGGACAACTATACAGACGTGACAGAGGAAAGCAGGGACAACTATACAGACGTGACAGAGGAAAGCGGGGACAACTACACAGACGTGACAGAGGAAAGCAGGGACAACTACACAGACGTGACAGAGGAAAGCAGGGACAACTATACAGACGTGACAGAGGAAAGCAGGGACAACTATACAGAATTGACAGAGGAAAGCAGGGACAACTATACAGACGTGACAGAGGAAAGCAGGGACAACTATACAGACGTGACAGAGGAAAGCGGGGACAACTACACAAACGTGACAGAGGAAAGCAGGGACAACTATACAGACGTGACAGAGGAAAGCAGGGACAACTACACAGACGTGACAGAGGAAAGGGAGAACAACTACACAGACGTGACAGAGGAAAGCAGGAACAACTACACAGACGTGACAGAGGAAAGCAGGGACAACTACACAGACGTGACAGAGGAAAGCGGGGACAACTACACAGATGTGAGAGAGGAAAGCAGGGACAACTACACAGACGTGACAGAGGAAAGCAAGGACAACTATACATACGTGTCAGAGGAAAGCGGGGACAACTACAGAGACGTGACAGAGGAAAGCAGGGACAACTATACAGACGTGACAGAGGAAAGCGGGGATATCTACACAGACGTGACAGTGGAAAGCAGGGACAACTATACAGACGTGACAGAGGAAAGCAGGGACAACTATACAGACGTGAGAGAGGAAAGGGAGGACAACTACACAGACGTGACAGAGAAAAGCAGGGACAACTATACAGACGTGACAGGGAAAAGCAGGGACAACTACACAGACGTGACAGGGAAAAGCAGGGACAACTACACAGACGTGACAGAGGAAAGCAGGGACAACTATACAGATGTCAGAGGAAAGCAGGGACAACTACACAGACGTGACAGAGGAAAGCAGGGACAACTACACAGACGTGACAGAGGAAAGCAGGGACAACTACACAGACGTGACAGAGGAAAGCAGGGACAACTACACAGACGTGACAGAGGAAATTAGGGACAACTACACAGACTTGACAGAGGAAGGGGAGGACAACTACACAGACGTGACAGAGGAAAGCAGGAACAACTACACAGACGTGACAGAGGAAAGCAGGAACAACTACACAGACGTGACAGAGGAAAGCGGGGACAACTACACAGACGTGACAGAGGAAAGCAGGGACAACTACACAGACTTGACAGAGGAAAGAAAGGTATACGAAATGGAATGGAATGATGCAAAATGTGAGCTACAAATTGAAGAACACTAACACTAAAGTGACAGTTATAATTATGTGGGTATAACTTACGGTTGCTCCCGATAGTGGCTAATATTTAATATGATACAAATTGTAAAATATAACTGAGAAAGGGCATATAATTAAAACAATCTAAAGGACATACAGAACATCAACTCCACAGGTATAGCCCTACAGTAGCCTCAAAAGTTTACCCACAAATTATGAGGGCACAAAATTATTTCAGCAAATTAGGAGGTTACACAATTACAATTCTGAATAGCCTACTTCACTGTGGAAAATGGGGCGCGATACATGTCATGTGATATGATTTTCAGTTTGCTTCTGGTTTCAGATCATCTCCAGGGATTATAAGGAAATGTCATCTAAAACAATTGCTGTGTGTATTTACAATCCCTTCTCCAAACTGATTACTCATTTACCTAGCTCTTATTAATAGCTTATCGCTTTATAAATTACAGTGCATGGAGAATGCTGTTATTTCCATCATGAAAAGAAAGTAGAGGTTTGCGAGACCTTATTCATGGTTTCCTCGCACGTACAATTGGTGGAATTATGATGGAATTAAGCCAAACTCAGAATGCGACGTATCTGTAGACACCCCTCAGCCTCACCTTCATTTATTCCATCTCCACCCCAAACGAATAGCGGTTGAATAGCATGCTATTCTCATGCTTAAATTCAAAGTCAGAATACGCATAGAGAGAAAAGTGCATAAAAAGGGAATTACGTTCCATTTACGCGCGCTTAACTCGGGTCAGAATCGTTCCCCATATGAATTATGAATTTGAGCTGTAGCATTGGACACCAGTATCCAATGGTATACTGTTTTTAGAATATGTGATGCCGCTGTGTTTAAGATGTGGCATGAATATCTTAGAAGTGCCACATGATTGTATAACATGTATGTTCTATATGGTGTCCAGATTAGTACTCTTCCCCCTTGCAATCTAATCAGTATTCAGGCACACTCTATTCATTATGTGTTATCACCAGAGATCATTTTTGAGAACATATGTAGCTAAATGAATGACCACCCTATGCATGCTGCATAATGAGACCTCAATATACCCCCTCTCTGCAAACACACATTTTGAATAGCCTCACTGGTTTCTATACATGCTCAGGTACTTTTATCGGTATACTCAAATATTTGTTTATTACACTAGAACTACAGGTATGGTTAATTTACTGCTAAAACAGGCTGGATTATACTTATTTTCCCTTGAGGTGTTACAAACTTCACATGCAGTAATGTATCAACACTGTTAACACTTATTGACAGCTTCTGTCCCTTGTGTAAATCCTCCTCCCATGCAGATGCTGGTTGAGCAGAAGAAGCTGAACAGACAGAGTCAGATTCTCCTAAAGAGCTCATCACCCAGTGAGGCCCTGCAGGCAGCCCTCACTGATGTCACCAGGCTCACCCAGGCCCTGGAGAGCCAGAGGCTGGAGCACCAACAACAGGTCACACATCAACATTAACACCACATCACCAACAACACAATGCGTCTTTAGTGTGATGAAAATTGTGTCTAGAATCTAATGTCAGCCAAGATATTTTTTCCCTCATAGTCAAATATTGCATTTTTTTAAATTACAAAATATGACCTCATCTGGAAAAAATCTACTCCAGTTTTGCACGTGGAAAAAATATGAATGTGTATCTGAAAAAGACTTAAAGTCGATTAGCTCATCAATTAAACTGTGAGATGACCTTTTGAATGACAATGGTCACATGGAGCACTTTGGGCAGCGACTTTCTCTGTCCATACTGATAAGGAGTATCAGAGACACCATTCACTGATTCACTGACACCATGCATGATTTGGATGGGTGAAAACAATTAGGAAAGAGTGGGATCACTGATCTCTCCTGGTCTAGGGTGGAGGTGAGCCATACCCTCCATTTAAAGAACAATTAACACATTATTTGAGGAGCAGAGAATTTTTTTGGGACTGGCACCTATCCAAAGCTACTTATCAGCAATTATCACCACAGGAGCTGTTTGTGGTGCAGGCTCTGAGCAGCTTACATTTTGTTCCGTTGTTTTGTGTCAGTGTGTGTGTGCGTGTGTGTGTGTGTGTGTGTGTGTGTGTGTGTGTGTGTGTGTGTGTGTGTGTGTGTGTGTGTGTGTGTGTGTGTGTGTGTGTGTGTGTGTGTGTGTGTGTGTGTGTGTGTGTGTGTGTGTGTGTGTGTGTGTGTGTGTTTTAAAGCAGCACCACTTATCACTATTTTTGCCTCAACATTTTTCTGTTTGTAGTGAAGAACCATTGTTTGCCTTGTAAAATCATACTCTTTATTTCCTAACGTTCACTTCAAGTTTAGTAAGAATCTCCCCGGTACACAGCATATCTTGTAGGATTGTGAGTGAATGGGTAATGTTTGGCGGTAACAGATGAAGGGGATTGAGGAGCAGCTCAGGGGTTCAGAGCTACATAAGGAGGTGCTGGCGTTACAGCGTAAGCTAGAGCTCCTGGCAGAGGAGAAGAGGGAGCACGAGGAGAGATGTTCCAAGGCTAAGGTGGAGGCCAAGGATCTCAAGTTTACTGGTGAGTGGCACAGCAGAATTGGAGGACTGCACACAGTAGCTGTACATGATCCCAGCAGGGAATGAGTGGGCTTTGTCAAAAGGTTAATGTTATTCTCATGGTTTGACAATGGGATTTCTACATGTATTCAACTGAAGCCAACCTTGGGTTTTAACTGTAGAGAAATGCACAGAACACCCTTAATTTGTTAGCAAAAGCAATGGACTGCAAAGAAACATATTCATTAGAGCACTTTATAATGCATTTGTAGGTTAATCATCTCAACCTGCAGTTCTCTAACCATTTTCTGAGCCATTTCCATTCATTTCAAGTGTTTGTAATGTTGAGCCTTTCCTAAATGGATGATGATGTACATCAAAACATTCTTCAGTTGTTAACAAAAGCAATGGACTAAAAACAGTGTTTCATGGAGCATTCAGAATACATTTTTGGGTTAATATTCTCCATTTCCATTCAGTTCGTAATATAATGTATTTTACACCTCCCTTAATGAATGGATGCTGATGCTACTCGTCCATTTGTCCTATTGAGCAGTTGAGGAGCTGCAGAAGAAGCTCCAGGCCCTTTCTAACCCTCCGCCTGCTCCAGCCCCTCCACCTCCGCCCCCGCCACCCCCTCCTCCACCACCAGCCCCACTCACCAACCCTCTCGGGTGAGATATGAACAAAATGGGAATCATTTACAATGTAAATTTTACATGAACTACATCTGCTTGAAGTAGTCATACTGGGGACCAGGCTTACTTCCTGGTCAGGACACATGGTCAGGAAAAACTCCCTATAGGGCCCTATATATGGTCCAAGGTCAACTCACTCTTTTCTGTTCCTTTACAGTTCACTGCTATTGATGATTCGCAAAAAGAAAAATATCAGTAGGGATATTCCATTAGTGGTTCAAGACTCAGCAAAGGAGCCAGGTACAGTAAACAGAAAAAAATCCTAAAATCTATATTTTAAGAGCTTTAACAAAATGTTCTTATAACCTCTCTTTGGTATGTCGTCGGTTGTAGCGTTTAACTGCAAGCACTGTATGATCTTATACTATTTAGTTTATTGTGCTGAACATTTGGACAGTAGTTCAAGAGTGTCGTTGTACAGCTCCCCCTTTCATGTAAACTACAGTGCATTCAGAAAGTATTCAGACCCTTTGATTTATTCCACATTTTGTTACTTTACAGCCGTATTTTAAAATTGATTAAATCGCTTTTTTCCCTCATCAATTAACACACTATAACCCATAATGACAAAGCATAAACAGTTATTTTGAATTTTTATTTTGCAAATTTGGAGGGGGAAAAAACAACTGAACTATTACATTTGCATAAGTATTCAGACCCGTTACTTAGTACTTTGTTGAAGCACCTTTGGCAGCGATTACAGCCTCGAGTCTTCTTAGGTGACGCTATAAGCTTGGCACACCTTATTTGGGGAGTTTCTCCCATTCTTCTCTGCAGATCCTCTCAAGCTCTGTCAGGTTAGATGGGGAACATTGCTGCACAGCTATTTTCAGGTCTCTCCAGAGATGTTTGATCGGGTTCAAGTCTGGGCTTTGGCTGGGCCACTCAAGGACAGTCAGAGACTTGTCCCGAAGCCACTCCTCCGTTGTCTTGGCTGTGTGCTTAGGGTCGTTGTCCTGTTGGAGGGTGAACCTTCGCCCCAGTCTGAGGTCCTGAGCGCTCTGGAGCAGTTTTTCATCAAGGATCTCACTGTACTTTGCACCGTTCATCTTTCCCTCGATCCTGACTAGTCTCCCAGTCCCTGCCACTGACAAACATCCCCACAGCATGATGCTGCCACCACCATGCTTCACCGTAGGGATGGTGCCAGGTTTACTCCAGATGTGACGCTTGGCATTCGGGCCAAAGAGTTCAATCTTTGTTTCATCAGACCAGAAAATCTTGTTTATCATGGTCTGAGAGTCCTTTAGGTGCCTTTTGGCAAGCTCCAAGGGAGCTGTCATGTGCCTTTTATTGAGTAGTGGCTTCCGTCTGCCCCCTCTACCATAAAGTACTGATTGGTGGAGTGCTGCAGAGATGATTGTCCTTCTGGAAGGTTCTCCCATCTCCACAGAGGAACTCTGGAGCGCTGTCCGAGTGACCATCGGGTTCTTGGTCACCTCCCATCTCCCACGATTGCTCAGTTTGGCCAGGCAGCCAGCGCTAGGAAGAGTCTTGATGGTTCCAAACTTTTTCCATTTAAGAATGATGGAGGCCACTGTGTTCTTGGATACCTTCAATGCTGCAGACATTTTTTGATCTGTGCCTCGACACAATCCTGTCTCGGAGTTCTATGGACAATTCCTTCGACCTCATGACTTTGTTTTTGCTATGATATGCACTGTCAACTGTGGGACCTTATATAGACAGGTGTGAGCCTTTCCAAATCATGTCCAATCAATTGAATTTACCACAGGTGGACTCCAATCAATTTGTAGAAACATCTTAAGAATGATCAATGAAAACAGGATGGACCTGAGCTCAATTTCGAGTCTCATAGCAAAGGGTCTGAATACTTATGTAAATACGGTATTGATGTTTTTTCTTTCTTTTTTTACAAAAAAAATCTAAAAACCTGTTTTCGTTTTTGTATTGTGTGTAGATTGATAAGGGGGGTTGATTTAATACATTTTTTAAGAAGGCTGTAACGTAACAAAATGTGGAAAAGTGGAAGGGGTCTGAATACTTTCCGAATGCACTATATGTAGCTAAGATGTACCGTCTGGAAGACTTGAATCTGTGACCCAATTGCTTCAGAGCCTATCACTATCGCAGAAGCTCTGATCTTTGGGTTGCACTTTATTTGGCTGGTGCCTATTATGTTTTAAACTAACATGGCTCTTATTGATACAGTACCCAGACGTCCACATTCAGACTTTGTACAACCTGTCCCATCCACAATCTCATCTGTTTCTCAGTCCATCCACATAGTTTGACTGTTTATAGTTTCCACTCTCTCATATTTCAGGTTTCACTCAGGTAGAATCACCTTGTCACGGTCTAATCTTGAATTTTGTTGACTACCATGTGCTCTGACCTTGGTTTTCTTGCAGTATCCATAATTGAAATTCAAATGTTTTATTGTTTTCTCATTTAAAACTGCATACAATACATTTTTCTTTCACAAATGTTCCCCTCCTCGATGCAATGTGTAGAAATTCCTCAGTGGAATTGAATGGCAGCTCGACTTAATTGAGGGCCATTATTTAACCCAAAATTAAGGTTGCTCTCAAAGTAATTTCTATTTTCCAGAATCACTATGGGTCAGTTGGGTCACTTTTGTATGAGGACTGTAGACATTAATAATTGAGTAGTTGAAGGACACCAGTCTGTGCTTTATGAGCATTTATTGGGGATGCATTGGGCATTGACGGGCCATGTTAGTTAAAGGCCCAGTACAGTCAAAAAGTAGATTTTTATGTGTATTATATATATTTCCACACTATGAGGTTGGAATAATATTGTGAATTTGTGAAAATTATGATAATGTCCTTTTAGTGTAAAAACTGTTTGAAAAGACCGAACTTTTCTTGTTGAACTGGATAAGAACTTTTCTTGTTGAACTGGATAAAAACATAATGGTTGTTGAAGGAGTACCGAAGCCATTTGTAAAGACCACTGTATGAACTGTTGTCCGTAATGTTTGCCTGCAATACTCACCTTCATGGAACGTGTAGACAGCAATAGAGGAGGATGGAGGTCATGTTTTTTATTAAATCTCCAACTAAAGTTGTACTCAAAATCCAATAAATAACCTGTGTGCTCTTTTTGTGTTGACTCCTAGAGATGGATATCAGGCAACAAGCTGTGGATGAGATGATGCAGAGAATCAAAAGGGGGGTTCACCTCCGACCCGTGGGCCAGGCCCTCAACAAAACCAAGCCCGTCCAGGTACATGCAGGATATAACTCACAAAGGGTCACCAACATTGTACCACTTCAGCTCAGAGAAAAGCTGAGTTTCTACATAAATGCACTCTTTTGTTACAGGTGAAATGGCTATATGACCTGTACAATCATGTTCATGGACCTGTGTCCTAAGAATAGTGTATGTGGTACTGAAGTGAGCTTGTTTTTGTACATTGTAAGACTTCTAAGCCATGTCTACATGGAGCTCTGTACATTATGTTTACCTTAGAGAAAAGCTGTGTTTCAACGGGAACACAGTGAAAGGCTTTAATGACCTGTCGGAATCATGTTCACGGGCCTGTATGTTTCTAAGTAGCATAGCGTCGCTGACGGAAAAAACCTTGTATCTCCATAATTGAAACTTCAGGAAATTGAAAAACTGCTCTATTTTACAAATAAGGTCCATACGACTATGTAAACTTCAGAAGCTATTTTGAACACATTGTCACATTCCAACAGGGATGACAGTGTGCTGTATGTGATTACCGCAAGAGCTTGTTTTTCTAAGTTCTTATGAGATCTCTAAGACATGTCAACATGTAGCACTTAGCACTCTGCCCACAGTTCTCTCAAAATTGGAGACCATTAGGACCTATACTTTACCCAAATCATTTTATAATGCGTAAATTGTCTGTTTGCATGCGAAATTAAATAATTATACACTATGTGGACATCTTTTTATTTTATGACCCTGTTTTAACCTGTATTCTGGTCTCTGTGGTACGAAGAGTGGTCTAGAAATACACTACAATGCTAACAGGTTCTGTAGGCTGAAACAGTGATTGGGATAAATGTGTCAAATATGTGCTGCTTATTTACCAAACCCATCTTTCCATCTGTCCTCATCCTCTTACCAGCGAGAAAGGGTACCCTCTAATTCTGCCATTCAGGAACTTAAAGGAATTCTGGTAATGGAACCTTTTAATAATAGCAGTAGTCCTTTTTGAGGTACTTTTCTTTTCCAAAATGTTGTTATTTGTTGTTGGTGATAAAACCATGATTTGTTAGACACTACAGTATACAAGCTACCAGAACAAACAATGTTTTATAATACATAGCTACTTTAAGTTGTTAGAGGTTATTCTCAAAACCATACCAGAATCTGTATCCCTTTTTGTTCCAACTGTACAGGACACTTTCAAAAGGCCCTCCCCCCACCTTAAAGTTGGATCTCCATCAACAAACACTGAGTCTGAGCTGGAGAGAGTTCTACAGAGACGACGGGGCGCATTCAAGACCTCACAGGAAAGTTGTGAGTTTTGTCTCCTTTAAAATATATACAACTGAAGAATGACAAGCCCGTACTTACTCTGGAGGGGGTTTCAGTGGCCGTAAAGATGACGATCAATATTGTTTCAATATTTGTCTATTTAGACAAAGGCAGTCTTATGTCCTGCTAATAGTTTCAGTACGAATAGCTAAAGGATGGGATCATGGAGCGAGTCTTGTGTAACAAGGAATAGGTAAGATGCCATCCGTAGTAGAGTATCATAACGGAACGTTTCTCTATTTGTTTTTGCTGTATTGTTATTATTAAATTTAACAAGTGATATTACATTTAGGAGAGAGACTATATATATGAGGCAAATTAATTTCCAGTAATTAATGCAAGAACAAGGTTATTGCCTTACTCCCTCCCCCTTTTGTAAATGTTATATAAATATCAATCATTTGCAAACACATGTTCTAATTATTTAATAATTATTTAGTGAAACAACATATTGCAAATCTCAAAATATGACATCTCATCTTCCACACAGCCCACCCATGTTTTGTAATATGGACACCACTTTCTGCTTTGCTGAGGAGGTGGTTCCTGGTAGTTGATTTAGTTAAATGTTAAATTATTTTACACTCCTCTGCAATGAATGAAACATATAAGAAGTTGTGCCGTGTTGCAAACATACCTACAGAATAATATCAGTTCTCTGTCACTGCAGATCAATCAGACAAATAGGTAAACATACTGTAGGCCTACAGTAGCAATTTCCAACTGTTGAATGTAGAAATACTGTGGATCTATATGTGATTGTGTTTGTGTCTGTCTCTGTCAAGGTTTGGCGTCCTCACCTCGTCCCTTCCCCAGCAGTGTTCTGGATGTCACCAGGGTGAGAGGGGACCATCCCCAGACCAAGCAGAACTCCCAGGACTCTGTCCCGCTCTAGGCCCACTCAGCTGACCTGAGTCCTTGCCACTAGCACCCCAGGGCCCTGGGTAAGTACGCCTCACAGGATGTCTCAACACCTGGAATCACTGCATAATTTACAATGAAGTTTAAGTCCCAAGACCCAACTGATCGAAAATGAGAAACTTACTTCTTTCTGTAAGATAAATCTCCTTTAGAGTAAGAACCAGTCTGGCCCTAGTTGTTTCTGATGATTACAGGAATAATTAGAGCCGCTCTTGAGATCCAGTGCACCGTGGCTTCATGTTGTATTAAGCTGTGATGTTTTCACACTGCTGCTTGTTTTGTTTTGGGGAGGGAGTGCACTACTGTATGAAGGATTACCATGGGGCGATTGATTTAGGTGAAATGAAATACTTTGTTCCCACAACCGGAGGCTTTGTTAAAATTTCTTTAATGGTGAAGGTGAAGCCCACATTTTTGACACAGTCTTTGTTTGCACTGAGAGGATCCGTCAGCCGGCTTTTGTAGCCTTGAACATTTGCCAAAGCAAGTATGTCTTTAAATTGGTCTGTCTAGACCAGTATTAACCTTGTAGCCTCCCAGTGAGCAATTACAGGGCACTGTGGCAGATTTTGTTTCCACTACTCCCCTTGCTCGATACTCCCCCAGTCTTTCATGGACCAAGATCATTTTTTTGTGCAGGTGTTATTTGAAGGCATTATTGTAAAGATTTTTTATAGCAGAATCTATTTTATAGCAGAATCTATAAAGAATTTCAAGCATGTAAATGCACATATAGCATCGTAACTGGTAGTACTGGAGCTTTAGATTTTAGTCAAATGCTTGGCATGTCAACTACAGGTTAAGCTGTTCTGCTAGGTGTTTGTTACGGAACAATTGGATTGGGATCAACTTGCTCTCAGAACGCCACAATGACCATCACGGTTAGTTGACCATGAGGATGGGCTTTTTTCACTCACCTGCACAAATTCATTGGACTATTTCTGAAGTGAGGGGGAAATGTGAGAGCCAGAAACAGGAGTGTGACGTCCCGTAGCCATTGTGTGGGGCACTAATTGAGGATTTGGGTCTCATTTGTCACTAAGGCACAATTTCCACTTGGAGCACAGTTGAAAGAAAGGGTCAAATCCCCCAAGATTGTGGAGGAAATTCAATTTGAGTGACTTTTCTTTCTGCCATCTTGTTTACATGTATACTATTTACCCCCCAAATCCTGTTTGAGTATAAAGTGTCTTGTGTTAGATTTATCTTCCAGGCGCCTCAAGGGGCTCAGACTTCATCTTAAGACCTATTGGCTCTGCACATTCATTCATCAGTGGACTGCCACAAAAATACAGACAGGGCTACAACATTGTTGGAAGAGGAAGTCACTTTGTCGTTTTATTTAACAGCAGAATTCCCCTCGACAATGGCCTTGCAGACAGAGGGATCAGTGAACAAGGGGATGTTGCTTGCACCAAGGACTTGGAAATGACTAATTGTGCAGACTGACATGTTTTTCTTATGACCCTCCATTTTCTCATGTTGAAGGAAGAGGAGGTTAACTAAGACTAAACTTAGATAACGTCCAAGGAGATGAGAGTGTCATTGAGCATCAGACATTGCTTGAGTAAGCCACTCTACGTGCTGGACAGACAGAAAGCGAGACAAAGAGAGAGCGAGAGCGAGAGAGCGAGAATACCTTAGTAATAATGGAAGTTATAGCAGGAAATGGTGCCACAGGCTGGGATTCAAACACAAACAACCTTCGCGCTGCGATCCTGATTCATAAATGTAAAATATTGCCTTGATTCCAACTGTGTTAACTGTCAAAATGCCAATAGAACTGGTACATCATTTAATTCAAACAGAAAATTAAGCATGCTTCAAGGGAGAAAACATTTTCATTGATTTGATGGCAGTTACTGCGGTTCCACCAAGTGCAGTGCGATGTCAGTAATCTGCGTTTCTTTGAATCCTGGCCTCAGTCTCTCCTCAACCTCTTTGAAATGATTGCACTTTAAAAAAGTATGTCATTGTAGGTCTTCAGTATTTCGTACGGAATCTGATTCTAGAAGTCACAAACAGTATCACCGACTACGGCCAGCTGATGCGTGCTCTCCTTGGAGCTGTTGTTTTCAGTCCATGGACAGCTCAACGTCGAAACAGAGTCCATGACCTGGCCTTTCCCTGCTTCCTCTTTAGCGATCTGCCGTCTGACATTGATTGACAAGCAGTAAAGATTCTGTCGATCAGGGCGACAATGTAATTAACCGGAGGCATGCTGTGTCCCTTTTTATTTTGGTGAGAGCCATCTTTACCGCTCTCTATTTCTGTCGCCATCAGCCAATACAATGCAACGTTTTGTTGTTTTTTTCCCCCCAGAGGGATTGGCAATTAGGAAGCCTCTTTTTAGTGTGTCTGGGAAACACTTAATTTAGCCTATTTTGTTAGTCATTCCGTTTATTTTCCAAACAGAGTAATTGCCTGGTGGGGAACCGTGGCTGCTCAGGGCCAATTCACACGGCTGCTTTCTCTCTGCCCGCTACGTCTGGCTATCCACACTCATTGATTAGAGGATGTCTGTAGATCCAGTGAACTCCCTAGCTCTCTCTCTCTTTCTCTTCTTCCTTGGCTTGTTTGGATGTTAAGTAGATGGTTATATGAACACAGAATATTCTCTCATCTTTATCAACAATTGTGTATTATATACCATAGTAGTTGAGGCAATGCCGAGCTAAGCACTTTAAAACCAAGTGAAATCCAGTCTATTACGATGCTTACAATCTTTAGTAAGTTGATATTCCAATTAAAATGCAAGTTTACTCATCCTAAAATGTTGTAACTACACAGGTATTCTTGATAACAGGAGTAATTGTGCTTTGTGCCATGTTCAGCTTTTCCTCAGATAGAATGATATGCCTACGTAAGTTACGATAAAGATAAGCCAAGTTAAATAAGTATGGAAAAACTATCCTTAAATCATAAATCAAGTATATTGATAGGTTAAATACAGTAATTAATGGATAAATCAATGTTGCATTTTCAGTTGAAAAGAACATGAATGAAGAACTCCTTTGACAGGCCCATTGAGGCAGGCCGTAAGTGCTCCAACACAGCTGTGTGGTGGCTCTCCCTGTCTGTTGGTGCACAAAGCACCTCTGAACCGTCTACTTCCCACTGGAACAACTGCCTCCTCTGTTACACTGACGCAGGGCATGCCGCAACTGTTAAGACCGCTGGTTTTGTCTTTAAAAAGGGCTACATAATAATTTCCTCTAGGAACTGTGTTTTGGAGTCGGATGAGGATATGACAAATTATGAAGGGGCCCTTTCTCAGTGTGTTGGCTTTAATCGGTGGTCAGCATAGAGTCGCTGTATGCTTTAGCCTTCTTTTGTGTCGGCTCTTTCAGATCCATCCGTCATCCTGTCAACATTGCTTAAAAATAGGATGTTTCCTAAACAATAACTTATATCAGCACTAACATGTTACACGAAGATATTGATTAATAGTGAGTTCCACTGATTGAGTAATAGTGAGTGCCACTAATATCAAATATTTTTATGTCAGTATCAAACTATTCCAGTACTTCGGTGGATTTCTAATCAAGGTCGATTTTAAAATTGCTTTACACTCAAAACGCTTGTTAAGATGGATGTGTATAAATTGTTGGTCTTGCTCAGTGTTTCTCATCTATGTTCCTTTTCATCTATTTCTTTTTAGACAAGAGACCTGCACCTGTCAATGCTGCAGTCAGCTCTCTGGTGAAGGAAAGAAGACCTCAGAGTACAAAGCCTGTCTGGTGTCCCCACTGCACTATACAGGGTTTGGGAGTAATGAACTACATTTGGTCCAACTAGTAATTGAATTACATTTTGCAGTAGGTTGGTGGTAGTTAAACTAAATTCAAACCTAAGTAGTGTTTTCAGTAGTTAACACATTTCTTGCCATGTAGCGGTGTAGCTAACTCCTGGAACTACACACTACTTTTTTTCCAAAATGAAAAGATAATATGGGTGAAGTAGGCAATATTTTCCTTTCTTTTTCAGCATCAGACCTGCCTAATTCTCACTTGAAACACAGTTGTTGTGTTTAATAGGCTAAATTACACATTCAGATGTACATATGATAATTTTTCACTAAGTAGTTTGGATGTAGTGAACTACTTTTTCAAAGTAACTTCAGTTAATTAAACTATATTTTTCTTAAGGCTAGCTTTAGTTTAGCTTAAATTCTTCCAGTGTGAAGTAATTGGTAGCTTGGTAGACTATATTTTCAGAGAGCTACCCCAACACTGGCATTATAACAAAAATGGAAAAGTTGTCATAAACCACATAAAAAATAATGGTTATTAAATGGGCAGGTTTATTAAAAATAATCGTGACCACAGTGTCTTACATAATCTTTTTTGTATGTGTGTGTATTTTTTATTCTTTGGAATTTGCAAATATATGTGAAAATATCATTTTCTGTTCATTCCAGAATATGTGATGCCAAATTATTGTGATTCCTTTGTGGTCATTTTGATCAATTCAGTTTTGTTTCCAAAGAAAAATACAGATCAGCGCTGCATTTGGTTAGCGTGAAACCTTTTTGCACTAAGTGACGACTGAAAATTCATTCATTTTAATATGGGAAGAAATGTAATGGTGTATCATTTAAATAGATTGTATGAGCGATTCATTTTAAGACTTGTAATTACATTAGATTGACGTAAACATAAATCGAAAATGTCATTTTGGAATAAAACACTATGGTATTCATTTAATCCTTTTAATCCTCAAGAATACTATGTAAATAACTGCTCCTCCGTTTCTCCAACAAAGAGCGAGGATGTGTCTTTTCTTAAATCTGCAGACAGAAAACAAGTGAAATAAGTTGAATGGACAACAAAGGCTTTAAAAAGGCCAAAGTGAAACTAGCCAATGCATGACAGTCTATTGAACATGTTCTGTAGAGGTCTGTGCACATTGAACATGTCCCTCCTCGCTCCAGGCCCCTCTATTCTAGGTCTGTGATGATTTCTACTGCTGTGACAGCACTAAAAATATATATATTCCACATAGCCAGAGCCAAACGATATACAAGAGTCCTGTATATGCAATTGGTGCAGAAGTTAATTCTTTATTTTATACAAAGATGAACTCGCTTTTCAGTAATTGCCCAATATCCCTGTCCCTTTTTTGGGAGGCGTAATTAGGTGGCCAATTAACAGAACCAAGGTAGGGTTTTTTCGCCAGCTCCTTTTCCCCCTCTTCATGATTCCTGACACACAGTTTCCTTTCACGTCCAGGGAGAAATGTATTCTCACCAGCCCAGCCATTACTGCCTCTCCTACCCATAGCTTTGTCTAGCCCCCTCTTTCTACTGGCTGAAAAGGCGAGAGGAAAAAGCCATACCCAGTATTCCCTGCTGGGCCAATTCTTCCTCTATAGAAATCAGACGGTTGTATTTAGTCAGCCGCTCTCCACGACTCAGACCTCCCAGTTTGACATACCCAACTCCCAGGCCTACGACCTGAGGGAGAGAGAGAAACGCACAATGACAAGAGTTTACGGGCGCCGAGTGCCAACGTGCGACGACTGCTCATCGCCAAGGGACGGAGAAGACGCCGTCACTTGGCTTTGTTTTGGTGTGAGTACACAATGACAGGCAAACTGTTTATTATATCACTTCAATAGAGGTTCTTGGGCCTTGTAAATACAGACATTTGTATTATAAAACTTGTACAGAGCAGAATACATACATAAGTGATGCAATGGATTGTCAGACTGAAATTTGCAGATTTTCAGTCCAACACATTACTAGATAAAGACAGACAGCGAGAGAGACATGTAAACATATAGATCTAAAGAGAATGACTAAGCCTCACCACATCTGCGAGTGAGTTGTCACTGCAGGGCTCACCACACGTCGTTCCAATTATTACCTCACCTGACATACAAAAAGACACACACACACACACACACACACACACACACACACACACACACATAAAAGTAACCTGTATTACCAGGTCAATGAATCAACTCTTTACACCAGGGATGGGCAACTTTTGAAGGGCCTCGGATCAACCCCCCCTCTTAACTATTTTTATGTCAGTCACTGATAGTCAGTCAATTAGCCAATGTCAGCTAAAAAAAAAATGATTGTAAAGTTAGTTTAGCAGCCAGCTATCTAAACTTGTCAAATTACTGACCGGGGGGCCCCCATTGATTTTATTAGTCAGTTTCACTCAGATATCATATTGAAAACTGCAAACATTTCTCCCACCCTGTGGCAAAATGAGTAGAATTGCAGCAAACGTACTTCAAAACGGCAACATTTTCTCTACAGCCCATGGGAAAATGTGTAGAATTGCACAAAATTAACTCTAAAACGTTTATTTTGTATTTTCTTTTAGCTCTGCTGTCAAGAAGGGGGCTCGTAATGCGTTAAAAAATAATAATAATTATGTGACCCCCACCCTATCAAAGTTGCCCATCCCTGCTTTACACTATCTGTCATTACAGGGGTTCCTCTGAAAAACAGTGCATTCCCCAAAATAAGCATGAACAAACTAACAAACCATAGTTTCATATAGAAGAACATTAATTTGAGTGAGATCTTAAGAACAAAGATAATCTCGGACACCCAGAACTAAAATCTTGCGTAATTGCGTCAGATGCTCAATTGAGTTCAAGGGGAGGCGGGTTAGAAAATATACTAACGAAACTAGCGAAGTCTCCACCCCTCTAATCGTGAACTCTCTGACAGTTCAAGCAAGTCTATGGGCCAAATGTCCCCTCCCATTCAGAAATTCAAAAGATGCGAGCACCTGCGGAATCATCATTTGGCCAAATGATCAGTGGCGAAAAATCTGCATACCGGAAACAAAGTTCCTCGTTAGTCGTCGCATCCCACAGTCTGTAGACAGATAATACTACCATTTATGCTACATGCATCTGTCCATGAGAGATTAGGACAAAGGTAAACTGACTGAACATCATTTTGGGTCCCATGACCTTTAACAGTATAAGTATCGTCGGGTTGCATCATTCGATCGATATATGGCCCACGCAGACATTAATTTGTAAAATGTTCGATTCGGCAGGACTCAAATGGGAAAATCTTCGTTTGAGGAGCCATGTAAGTTGGCGTGTCTCACACATCAGCTATTTATTCCAAAATATTTATACTGTCATGTTCATACTACTGTTTCTATTCACACTATTGATGTTGTGATGGCAATTATTATTGGTCAATCTGGCCAATATGATGGTTTATTCCCCTAGCATGGATTTGACCTCCAATTTTTCTTGACATTCCATCAATAAAATGTTGCACACTGTACATTTGACCTACATTAGGACAATGAGTCATGTATTAGTAAACAAAAGCTCTATGTAAAACTCCATCAGTGGCTCCCTTTGTGCTCTGTGGTGACATGGGTCAGGTCGGTGACTTTATTGGTCTGATTCAGGATGTACCCCTGGAAGAGATGGGGCGTCTTCCTGTGAGCCGTGACACTGGGGCTTAGAGGAGATGTCAGAGAGCAGGCTGCAGGAGGCTCCAGCCACACTGCTCAGTCTCTCCTACTGCTCCTTACACATCGGGTCACACACACACCATGAGTTTCTATAAGCACACCAACACATGTCTTTCATTTACTGTGGATGTGTGTTCGGAGGGTGGTTCACGTCTTACCTCTTTTTGCAGAGGATCGATCAGGGCTACGACTGCTGGGTATTTACTAATCAAAGCCTCATCCACTAGTTCATCTGGAGATTTGGGGGTTCCTGTAATAACTTCATACTTTCCTTTTGGCTGTAGAGGAGCAAAGAGGGAGAAAATAAAATCTAACTTCAAAGTAGTCTTTTTCCAGCTTATATTTTGTTTTGAATAACTACAGTATGTCAACATCAAATTCTAATTTTAACTAACAAAATCATTATTGAAGGTTAAACATTGGTTTCAATGGGAAATCAAATCAAATGTTATTTGTCACATGCTTACTTGAGGGCCCTTCCCAACGATGCAGAGAGAAATAAATAATAATATAATAATAAGTAATTATAACTTGGCTATATATACAAGGGGTACCAGTACTGAGTCAATGTGCAGGGGTACGAGGTAATTGAGGTAGATAGCTACATATTCTGTAACTAAGAATAAAGTGCCTAGGCAACAGGATAGATAATAAACAGTAGCAGCAGCGTATGTGGTGAGTCAAAAAAGTTAGTGCAAAAAGGGTAATTGCAGATAGTCTAGGTTGCTATTGGTTAACTATTTAGCAGTCTTATGGCTTGGGGTTAGAAGCTGTTCAGGGTTTTGTTGATTCCAGACTTGGTGCATCGATACCATTTGCTGTACCCGCATATAGAGTTGTACGCAAGGGCACACTGTGCGTGTTTTAACGTTCTGTTTACATACATAACCCATTATGTTGTGAGCAGCACAGTTTACTGCCAATGGACCTCCTTTCCAAGTGCCAATCCAAGATTGTTAGACGCTTCCGTAATTAGATCTAGAGGCTGCTTAGGACTCAACAAATAAGGCTCCAGAGTACAGGCTGGAAAGAGAAGGAATGTCTAGTCAGCCATCATAAATGTACACAGTGTCATCGTTAATAATATGCATATATCTGGGGAAAGAAGTGCTGGATCATACTGTATGTGAGAGATTCTACATTTCCTCCTGCAAAGCTACTGGGTATGTAGGCTTTTGCTCCAGCCCTGCTCTAACACACCAGATTCAGCTCACCCAGTAATTCTCCAGGAGGAGGGGTTGCCACCTCTAATGAACGTTAATGATATTTCAAATTCGTGTACTTTAATTAGGTTAGCGGGTATGAATAGGATTTAGACGTTCCTGTTTCCAAAGCTTTTGAAGGTATTACATGGGATATATTTAACCCACCATCAATAATATTGTTAATCCTATAAATGTAGGCCGCGAGCTGTTATCGTCTCATCTTGTGATGTCCATCACATAATAAAATAGGGAAAGCGATTTCCTATCGACAACCTTTAATCTATTCCCAGTTAGATAGTGCCTCTAGTGCTAAACACAGGACGTTGCTGAGGGGAGGACGGCTCATAATAATGTCTGGAATGGAGTTAATGGAATGGTATCAATCCCATGGAAACCATGTGTTTCAGGAGTCCGATGTCATTCTAATAATTCCGTTCCGTCCATTACTATCAGCCCATCCTCCCCAGTTAAGGTACCACCAACCTCCTGTGGCACTGCTAAACCATAGACAGACGGTATTGAATTGATTCTAACTTTGAAGAACGTAACTACAACGTTGAAATTGTGATATACTCAGAGAGTTGTCATGTAATGTATATATTCAGTCTTAAAAATAAATCATAAGCTCCCTATACTGTACAGTAGATCCACTATACCAGGCTCTGCCGCAATGTTCCTTACCCCTGTTTTTGAAGCAATGTTCATTATTTGAATCATCTCCTTTTGAAGCTCGAGGACCATTGTGATGATCTGTTGGGGGAGTACGGATCGTTTTAGGTAAATGTTTCTTTATACTATGTACAGTGCCGTGCAAAATTATTTGCCCTCTTTCTGATTTTCGAAAATTCTTGTGCATATTTTTGATACTGAATGTTATCAGATCTTCAACCAAAACCTATTATTAGATAAAGGGAACCTGAGTTTACAAATAAAACAAATTGATACTTATTTAATTTAATGAACAGTTATGCAACACACAATGCCCCTGTGTGAAAAGGTAATTGCCCCCTTACACTCAATAACTGGTTGTGCCACCTTTAGCTGCAATGACTGTAACCAAACACTTCCTGTAGGTGTTGATCAGTCTCTCACATTGCTGTGGAGGAATTTTGACCCACTCTTGCATGCAGAACTGCTTTAACTCAGCGACATTTGTGGGTTTTAAAGCATGAACTGCTCGTTTCAGGTCCTGACACAATATCTCAATCGGGTTTAGATATGGACTTTGACTAGGCCATTACAAAACTTCAGATTTGTTGCTTTTTAACAACAACAAAAAAATTCTTTAAAAAAAATAAATAATTTTATCCCCTTTTCTCCCCAATTTTCGTGGTATCCAATCGCTAGTAATTACTATCTTGTCTCATCGCTACAACTCCCGTACGGGCTCGGGAGAGACGAAGGTCGAAAGCCATGCGTCCTCCGAGGCACAACCCAACCAAGCCGCACTGCTTCTTTTAACACAGCGCGCCTCCAACCCGGAAGCCAGCCGCACCAATGTGTCGGAGGAAACACCGTGCACCTGGCCCCCTTGGTTAGCGCGCACTGCGCCCAGCCCGCCACAGGAGTCGCTGGAGTGCGATGAGACAAGGAAATCCCTACCGGCCAAACCCTCCCTAACCCGGACGACGCTAGCCCAATTGTGCGTCTCCCCACGGACCTCCCGGTCGCGGCCGGCTGCGACAGAGCCTGGGGGCGAACCCAGAGACTCTGGTGGCGCAGTTAGCACTGCGATGCAGTGCCCTAGACCACTGCGCCACCCGGGAGGCCGCTTTTTAACCATTTTCATGTAGACTTGATTGTGTGTTTTGGATCATTGTCTTGCTGAATGACCCAGTTGCGCTTCAGCTTCAGCTCACAGACAGATGGCCTAACATTCTCCTGTAGAATTCCCTGATACAGAACAGAATCCATGGTTCCTTCTATTAAGGCAAGTCGTCCAGGTCCTGAGGCAGCAAAGCACCCCCAAACCGTCACACTACCACCACCATGCTCGACCGTTGGTATGAGGTTCTTACTGTGGATTGCAGTGTTTGGGTTTTCACCAGACATAATGGGACCCATCTCATCCAAAAAGTTGACTCAAGTTTGCCAAAAAAGCCATTGGAAGCACCTGGGTGGTTGTCAAGACTCCTGGAAGAATGTTCTATGGACAGATGAGTCAGAAGTATAACTTCTTGGACGACATGCGTTCCATTATGCCTGGCGAAAACCAAACACTGCATTTCACAGTAAGAACCTTCTACCAATGGTCAAGCATGGTGGGTGTAGTGTGATGGTTTGGGGATACCCATATCACCTCCCTGATCAAGGCCCTTTTCCCCTGATTGCTCAGTTTGGCTGGGTGGCCAGCTCTAGGAAGAGTCTTGGGGGTTACAAACTCCTTCCATTTAAGAATGATGGAGGCCACTGTGTTCTTGGGGACCTTCAATGCTGCAGACATTTTTTGGTACCCTTCCCCAGATCTGTGCCTCGACTCAATCATGTCTCAGAGCTCTACGGACAATTCCTTCGACCTCATGGCTTGGTTTTTGCTCTGACATGCGCTGTCAATTGTGGGACCTTATATAGACAGGTGTGAGCCTTTCCAAATCCTGTACTATCAATTGGATTTACCACAGGTGGACACCAGTCAAGTTGTAAAAACATCTCAAGGATGATCAATGGAAACAGGATGCACCTGAGCTCAATTTCGAGTCTCACAGCAAAGGGTCTGAATACTTATGTAAATAAGGTATTTTTTAAATATTTTTTTTTATACATTTGCTGAAATTTCTAAACCAGTTTTCTCTTTGTCATGAGGGAAACAAATTATTTAATACATTTTAGAATAAGGCTGTAATGTAACAAAATGTGGGGAAAGGGAAGGGGTCTGAATACTTTCTGATGCAGTGTAGATGCTTCTACATCTGCATTGCTTACTCTGGGGTTTTAGGCTGGGTTTCTGTTCTTTATTTTTATTTATAAAAATAAAAAAATCCTTTATTTAACAAATAAGTCAGGCAAGTCAGTTAAGAACATTAAGAACAAATTCTTATTTACAATGACTGCCTACCAAAAGGCCTCCTGCGGGGACAGGGGCTGGGATTAAAAATTAAAATAAATTCAATAAAAATATAGGACAAAACACACCACGACAAAAGAGAAAACACAACACTACAAAAAGAGAGACCTAAGACAACAACACAACATGGCAGCAGCACAACATGGTAGCAGGACAAAACAGGGTACAAATATTATTGGGCACAGACAACAGCACAAAGGGCAAGAAGGTAGAGACAACAATACATCACGCAAAGCAGCCACAACGATCAGTAAGAGTGTCCATGATTGAGTCTTTGAATGAAGAGATTTAGATAAAACTGTCCAGTTTGAGTGTTTGTTGCAGCTCGTTCCAGTCGTTAGCTGCAGCGAACTGAAAAGAGGAGCGACCCAGGCATGTGTTTGGGGACTTTTAACAGAAAGTGACTGGCAGAACGGGTGTTGTATGTGGTGGATTGATTGAAGATGGTCAATATTATTATTAAACACTTTTTTTTTTACTACATGCTACATGTACAATATGACAACTAGATGAAATAGCCTCCCTTAACACCCACACATATATCTGCCATTGCCTTCAAGTCTCTCATTCCTGATCAATGACCTACATCACATTGCATAACATAGCATGGTGTGTGTCAGTGTGCGTGCTCAAAGGGGAGCTCACTAACCTGTTTGTTCCTCAGAACTTTGATGTACTTGTACAGGGGCATGTCTTGTTGTAGAGCCCCAATCTTGGCCACAGCCATGGACACTGAACCGATGGCCATGCTGCCAGGCAGGACCAGCTCTGGAGGCGGGATGGGCTTCTCTGTCCTGCTTCTTTTCTGCCTGGAATACCAGAAATAAACTTAATCTGCCACAATGTTGTTACACAACTTGAGAGGAAGAACAATTTCCAAAAGTGACTGTCTGAGAGGCCAGCCCTCCCACAGGGACTCTCTTACAAGACAATGCTTTATCTGTCACTAGAGAGTGGGGAAGAGGAGGAGATGATTTACCTCAGGGGACCACTAGGGAAATAAGCCAGAGACATGAGTGCATTGGACCAGAGGCTTCAACCGAGATTCTCTGTGGAGCTGGGAGCTAATACTTGCAGAGCTAGCTCTTCAAATAACACCTAAAATAACACCTCTCAATGTGTCTCCAAGGTGTAAACTTCAGCGGCACACTTAACCTGCACATGACCTCTTTACGCATACTTAAAACACATGGTCCCTCTGAGGTATTTTATTGAGAACAAGCTAATGTTTTGAAAGGAAAGCATCCATTGGTAATGTGATGTGATGTCAGAAATCTGTCAGGCTGGCCCAGAGGAGAGGTTGTTACCTTTCTCTTCACCCTTCTTGTCAGCATGCATGAATGACACTATGGAGTTGATAAGGACAATGGTTTCTTCTACCCTTGGATGAGCCATTGTATAATTGGAGAACTTGGACATCGTCAGATATCGACCAAATAGGTACTGATGGAGAATGGAACATAGTCCTTATGTCTAAATTACTATCGACCCGTAGCACTCACATCTGTAGCTTTGAAATGCTTTGAAAGGCTGGTCATGGATCACATCAACACCATCATCCCAGACACCCTTGACCCACTCTAATTCACATACCACCCCAACAGATCCACAGATGATGCAATCTCCATTGCACTCCACAATGCCCTCTCCCACCTGGACAAGAGGAACACCTATGTGAGAATGCTGTTCATTGACTACAGCTTAACGTTCAACACTATGGTGCCTTCCAAGCTCATCACTAAGCGCAAGACCCTGGGACTGAACACGTCCCTCTGCAACTGGATCCTGGACTTCCTGACGGGCCACCCCTAGGTGGTGAGAGTAGGCAACAACACAACCGCCACGCTGACCCTCAACATGTGGGCCCATCAGGGATGCATGCTTAGTCCCCTCCTGTACTCCCTGTTCACCCACGACTGCGTTGCCGCGAACGACTCCAACACCATCATTAAGTTTTCTGACGACATGACAGAGTAGGCCTGATCACCGACGACGATGAGACAGCCTATAGGGAGGAGGTCAATGACCTGGCAGTGTGATGCCAGGACAACAACCTTTCCCTTAACATCAACAAGACAAAGGAGCTGATCATTGGATACAGGAAACGGAGGGCTGAGCATGCCCCCATCCACAGGGCTGTAGTGGAGAGCTTCAAGTTCCTCGGTGTCCACATCACTAAAGAATTAACATGGTCCACACTGTCACGACTTCCGCCGAAGTCGGCCCCTCTCCTTGTTCGAGCGGTGTTCGGCAGTCGAAGTCACCGATCTTCTAGCCATCACTGATCCATTTTTCTTTTTCCATTGGTTTTGTCTTGTCTACCATCACACCTGGTTCCAATCCCATCAATTACATGTTGTGTATTTAACCCTCTGTTTTCCCCTCATGTCCTTGTCGGTGATTGTTTGATTGTATGTTTGTGCAAGTTATGTGTTGGTGCGCGACGGGTTTTGTACCCACTTTGATTATTTTATATATTTTGGTTTTTGGAGTTTTGTTAACTTTTATTAAACGACTTATTAAACTTAAACGTTTATACCAAGTTCGTTCTCCTGCGCCTGACTTCCCTGCCACCAACACTCACCCATTACACACACACACACCAAAACAACAATGCCTCTTCCCCCTCACAAGGCTGAAAATATTTGGCATGGGCCCTCATATCGTCAAAAAGTTTTACTGCTGCCCCATGGTGAGCATCTTGACTGGTTGCATCACCGCTTGGTATGGCAACTGCTTGGCATCCGAACGCAAGGCGCTACAGAAGGTAGTGCATACGGCCCAGTACATCACTGGGGCTGTGCTGCCTGCCATCCACGACCTCTATTCTGGGCGGTGTCGGAGGAAGGCCCTAAAGATTGTCAAAGACTGCAGCCACCCAAGTGGCATTACAGAATCACCGACCCTTCTATGGAGTCAGCAGGAGAAGGTACCCCGGCCATAGAGGTGGAGGAGCGCGTCCAGGAGCATGCAGTAATACTTTACCATCTTGGTGCCGCCATGGACCGCGTTGTCCAGACAATAGACCGCTGGGAGGGACAGGGAGTTCTTCCAGCGCCTCCACCAGCACAACCGGGGTCTCGCTTGAGCGCCCCTTTCCCGCCTGAACCCAGTGGGATCCGTCTCTCCTTGCCACAGGAGTTCGACGGGAGTGCTGCCAACTGTCAGGGGTTCCTCTTTCAATTAAACCTCTATCTGGCCACGGTCCACCCAGCTCCATCGGACTCAAGTTTCTTTTTTGTGAAGAAGAAGAAGGGAGGTCTGCGTCCGTGTATTGACTACCGGGGTCTAAATCAGATCACGGTGAGGTATAGTTACCCGCTCCCGCTCATAGCCACAGTGATAGAGTCAATACATGGGGCGCGCTTCTTCACCAAACTAGATCTCAGGAGCGCTTACAACCTGGTGCGTATCCGAGAGGGAGACGAGTGGAAGACGGTTTTCAGTACCACCTTTGGGCACTATGAGTACCTCGTCATGCCGTACGGGTTTCGATGAATGCGCCATCAGTCTTCCAAGCTTTTGTAGACGAGGTTTTCAGGGACCTGCACGGGCAGGGTGTGGTGGTGTATATTGATGACACTTTGATATACTCCGCTACACGCGCCGAGCATGTGTCCCTGGTGCGCAGAGTGCTTGGTCGCCTGTTGGAGCATGGCCCGTACGCCAAGGCTGAGAAATGCCTGTTCTTCCAACAGTCCGTCTCCTTCCTAGGGTATCCCATTTCCACGTCAGGGGTGGAGATGGAGAGTGACCGCATTGCAGCCGGGCGTAATTGGCCGACTCCCACCACGGTAAAGGAGGTGCAGCGATTCTTAGGGTTTGCCAACTACTACCGGAGGTTTATCCGGGGTTTTGGTCAGGTAGCAGCTCCCATTACTTCACTGCTGAAGGGGGGCCCTGTGCGCTTGTAGTGGACAGCTGAGGCGGACAGGGCTTTTAGTCACCTGAGGGCTTTGTTTACCTCGGCTCCCATGCTGGCCAATCCGGATCCCTCTTTGGCGTTCATAGTGGAGGTGGACACGTCCGAGGCTGGGATAGGAGCTGTGCTCTCTCAGCGCTCGGGTACGCCACCGAAGCTCCGCCCTTGTGCCTTCTTCTCGAAGAAGCTCAGCCTGGCGGAGCGAAACTATGACGTGGGGGACCGGGAGTTGTTGCCTGTCGTCAAGGCCTTCAAGGCGTGGAGACATTGGCTTGAGGGGGCTAGACTCCCTTTTCTCCTCTGGACTGACCACCGCAATCTGGAGTACATCCGGGCGGCGAAGAGACTGAACCCTCGCCAGGCAAGGTGGGCCATGTTTTTCACCCGTTTTGTGTTTACCCTTTCTTACAGACCAGGCTCCCAGAACATTAAGGCAGACGCATTATCCCGGCTGTATGACACAGAGGAGCGGCCCATCCCAATCCCATACTCCCCGCCTCTTGCTTGGTGGCGCCGGTAGTGTGGGAGCTGAGCGCGGACATTGAGCGGGCGTCACGTGCAGAGCCTGCTCCCCCTCAGTGTCCAGCTGGGCGTCTGTACGTTCCGTCTGCTGTCCGCGACCGGCTGATCTATTGGGCCCACAAGTCACCCTCCTCTGGTCATCCTGGGATCGGCCGGACGGTGCGCTGTCTTAGTGGGAAGTACTGGTGGCCCACTTTGGCTAAGGATGTGAGGGTTTATGTTTCCTCCTGCTCGGTGTGCGCCCAGTGTAAGGCTCCTAGGCACCTGCCCAGAGGTAAGCTACAACCCTTACCCGTTCCACAACGGCCGTGGTCGCACCTGTCGGTGGATTTCATAACCGATCTTCCGTCTTCACGATCCTGGTCGTTGTGGATCGTTTTTCTAAGTCCTGTCGTCTCCTCCCTTTGCCCGGTCTCCCTACGGCCCTACAGACTGCGGAAGCCCTGTTTACTCACGTCTTCCGGCACTACGGCGTGCCTGAGGATATAGTGTCTGATCGGGGTCCCCAGTTCACGTCGAGGGTCTGGAGGGCGTTCATGGAACGTCTGAGGATCTCGGTCAGCCTTACCTCAGGTTTTCACCCCGAGAGTAACGGGCAGGTGGAGAGAGTTAACCAGGATGTGGGTAGGTTTCTAAGGTCTTATTGCCAGGACCGGCCAAGAGAGTGGGCAGCATTCGTGCCCTGGGCAGAGATGGCCCAGAACTCGCTCCGCCATTCCTCAACTAACCTCTCTCCCTTCCAGTGTATATTGGGGTATCATCCGGTTCTGGTTCCTTGGCTCCAGAGTCAGACCGAGGCTCCTGCGGTGGATGACTGGTTCCGGCGCACGGAGGAGACATGGGACGCCGCCCATGTCCACCTTCAGCGCGCCGTGCTGCGCCAGAAAGTTGGCGCAGACCGTCACGGCAGTGAGGCCCCGGTGTTCGCCCCGGGGGACCGGGTCTGGCTCTCGACCCGAAACCTGCCCCTCCGCCTGCCCTGTCGGAAGCTGGGTCCACGGTTTGTAGGGCCATTTAAAGTCCTGAGGAGAGTGAACGGGGTATGTTATAGATTACAGCTTCCCCCCGATTACTGCATTAACCCCTCGTTCCATGTGTCTCACCGGTGGTGGCTGGCCCGCTCCAGGAGTCTGAGGTGCGGGAGGTTCCTCCGCCCCCTCTGGACATCGAGGGGGCCCCGGCGTACTCTGTTTGTTCCATACTGGATTCGAGACGTCGGGCGAGGGGCCTTCAATACCTCGTGGACTGGGAGGGGTATGTTGGATCCTTCTATGCTGCGAGAGTTCCACCATCTCCATCCGGATCGCCCTGCACCTCGCCCTCCGGGTCTTCCCCGAGATCGGTGTCGACGCGCTGCTGGAGCCGCGCGTCAGGGGGGGTACTGTCACAACTTCCGCCGAAGTCGGCCCCTCTCCTTGTTTGAGCGGTGTTCGGCGGTTGACGTCAACGATCTTCTAGCCATCACTGATCCATTTTTCATTTTCCATTGGTCTTGTCTTGTCTTCCATCACACCTGGTTCCAATCCCATCAATTACATGTTGTGTATTTAACCCTCTGTTTCCCCTCATGTCCTTGTCGGTGATTGTATGTTTGTGCAAGTTATGTGTTGGTGCGCGACGGGTTTTGTACCCACTTTGATTATTTTATATATTTTGGTTTTTGGAGTTTTGTTAACTTTTATTAAACGACTCTGTTTATACCAAGTTCATTCTCCTGTGCCTGACTTCCCTGCCACCAACACGCACCCATTACACACACACACACCAAAACAACAATGCCTCTTCCCCCTCACAAGGCTGAAAATATTTGGCATGGGCCCTTATATCGTCAAAAGGTTCTACTGCTGCCCCATGGTGAGCATCTTGACTGGTTGCATCACCGCTTGGTATGGCAACTGCTTGGCATTCGAACGCAAGGCGCTACAGAAGGTAGTGCATACGGCCCACTACATCACTGGGGCTGTGCTGCCTGCCATACAGGACCTCTATTCTGGGCGGTGTCGGAGGAAGGCCCTAAAGATTGTCAAAGACTGCAGCCACCCAAGTCATGGACTGTTCTCTCTGCAACCGCACGGCAAGCAGTACCGTTGCACCAATCTGGAACCAACAGGACTCTGAACAGCTTCTACCCTCAAGCCATAAGACTGCTAAATAGTTAACCAAATAACTGCCCGGACTATCTGCATTGAACTCTTTTGACTCATCACATACACTGCTGCTACTGTTTATTATCTATCCTGTTGCCTAGTCACTTTACCCCGACCTGTATGTACATCGACTCGGTACTGGTACCCAGTGTATATAGCCAAGTTATCGCTACTCATTGTGTATTTATTCCTCGTGTTATTTTATTTTTCTATTATCTTTCTATTTTTCTCTCTGCATTGTTGGGAAGGGCCTGTAAGTAAGCATTTCACTTCTAGTCTACACCTGTTGTTTACAAAGTGTCATGTAGAGTAGGCCAGAAGGCTAAACTGGAAAACCTAACCTCTATCAAAACAAAAAGAGGGCGGAGAAAGCCTTCAGAAAAAAATCTCAAAATAAGCAGGATTTCTAATTATTTCTGAATTAGGGCTAATGCTAGGCTATTTCTATGAGATTTTTGGGGGGCGCAGTAAGAAAAGAGATGGAGGTACAGAGTAAACAAAACTTGCTTGATAAAATAACTTGACTAGGTATTTAAATACAAATCACAGGGTCTTCTTTTCAGTCGATATGTTTTAAACAAGTAGGCTAAAATGTTTGTCATGTTAAACCACTAATCCACTGTCTTTATGATTTTAACAAACAGGAGGCAGGAGGCCCCAGTCCATCCAAAATTATATGCAAAGGCAACCCTATTGTTACTTCAATGAAATAGACTAGGTTGGATGACATTTCCCCTCCGAACAATACCAATAGGACACTCATAGGCCATCTCTGTTGGTTCATGTAAGGAGGGTACAAAGGGTATAGGGTATAAAAAGACCCAGTGCACTGTAATCATACGATTGGCTCTGACAAGCACAGAGCTTTTCTTCCCTGCGGCATGACCTCACTCTGCAAGGTCAACAAACAGTGAGCAAAATTTTTGTTAGTAAAAAATAAAGAATGTTTTACCCCTTTTTCATGGTATACAATTGGTAGTTACAGTCTTGTTTCATCGCTGCAACTCTCGTATGGACTCGGGAGAGGCGAAGTTCGAGAGCCGTGCGTCCTCCGAAACACAACCCAAACAAGCCACACTGCTTCTTGACACAATTGCCCACTTAACCCGGAAGCCAGCCGCACTAGTGTACCGGAGGAAACACCGTACAGTGTGGCGACTGTGTCAGCATGCATTGCACCCGGCCCACCACAGGAGCCGCTAGTGAGCGATGGGAAAAGTACATCCCTGCCGGCCAAACCCTCCCCTAACCCGGACGACGCTGGGTCAATTGTGCGCTGCCCCATGGGTCTCCCGGTCGTGGCCGGCTGCGACAGAGCCTGGACTCGAACACAGAATCTGTAGTTGCAGTGCCTCAGACCACTGTGCCACTCGGGAGGCCCCAATCGGGAGGCCCCACAGTGAGCTGAATTTTCAGATAATTTTTGGCAAATAGGTCTATGTAGTGACATTAATAAAAACATCTAACCATCTAGCTGAATCATTTTACCGCATGGTGATACACTAATGAGAGAAATAAAAAGGCTAGACACATTCAATAACTGTTACTTGGACTTTGGTTGAATTGCACAGTATTGATATACTGTGTATATATACCAAATCAAGACTGCTTCAGAAACAACCAAGATGAAAGTTTGATGACTCTCAAGATGAGAGGATGACGGCAGTTCAGCAGAGGGCAATACCACGCTAGGCTTTGGCATCCTGGCACAGTCTGCGCTGGGGGCAGGGTTAAAGCTAAACTGTGCCCCCCACCTCCCTCTAACCCAGTGCCCTTGTGACTCCAGAGGGATGCCAACACCGCCGCTTAACTCTGAGATCATATCATGGGAACATCACAGCTAATGCTGCCACTTGGAGAAGAGCCATAACTTTCAAATAATCTAATGGTTGTGCTCTGTTATAAATCCTCTTAAGGATCCACCCCTTTTTTTCAATTTTCACCTAAAATTACATACCCAAATCTAACTGCCTGTAGCTCAGGCCCTGAAGCAAGGATATGCATATGGTTGGTACCATTTGAAAGGAAACACTTTGGAGTTTGTGGAAATGTGAAAGGAATGTACGAGAATATAACATAATAGATCTGGTAAAAGATAATCCAAAGAAAAGAAAAACATTATTTTGTATTTTTTTGTACCATCATTTTGAAATGCAAGAAAAGGGAAATAATGTATTATTCCACCCCAGTTGCAATTTAGATTTTGGCCACTAGATGGCAGTAGTGGATGTGCAAAGTTTTAGACTGATCTAATGAACCATTGCATTTCTGTTCAAAATGTTGTATCAAGACTGCCCAAATGTGCCTAATTTGTTTATTAATAACTGTTCATGTTCAAAATTGTGCACTCTCCTCAAACAATAGTATGGTATTATTTCACTTTAATAGCTACTGTAATTGGACAGTGCAGTTAGATTACCAAGAATTTAAGCCATAAACCCCCAAATTTCTGCCAATATCAGATATATCTATGTCCTGGGAAATGTTCTTGTTACTTACAACCTCAGGCTAATCGCATTAGCCTACGTTAGCTCAACCGTCCCGTAGAAGGGACACCGAACCCAAAGACGATTTATACAAGTGTTGGCACTTTGCACTGTGCCATCTGACAGTTAACCAACTTGGGGAGACAAACTTGAAAAATATCCCTCGACGACTGGCATTTGGAATAAAGATTTGCTGGCTGGAGATTCAAGTTCTTTATTAATTCAAAACATTTTCAGGGAGCATTTATCAGGCATTGACATTGTACTAGGTTTTAGAACAAGCTACTTTTTATCTGCAGTCCCTGCAACCACATTAAAACAATCATGGATCAAGTAGAGAGCGGCCATCACAGACTCTCTCCTCTTATCATTGTTGATAATGGTCACACCACTTGCTTCCTGGAAATTGTCTTTGAAGACCTCACTGTGGTCTAAAATAAATCTATGGTCGCTCCTCCATTACAAACCACCGGAGGTTGGTGGCATGTTAATTGGGGAGGACGGGCTCATTGTAATGGCTCGAGCAGAATAGGTGGAATGGTCCATTTGCTCCATTCCAGCCATTATTATGTGTCGTCCTCCCCTCAGCAGCCTCCACTGTTACCAAGAAATGCTTACCATATGTCTATTCACATGGTCAATAAACAATAGAGATTGTTTTGGTACAGGGGGGGAAAGAAAGAAAAATTTAACCAGGGTGTTACAGTGTAATAAGGCAAACAAAACAGCAGAAGTCAAAAGCATTGCACTCTGTTAATGGCCCAATGTGTGAAACAATCAAGTTATTGCACTGAGGCGGGACAGTGAGATAAAGGTTTGTTTGGATTTGCTCTTCCTTCTGCCATCTTAGAGAGGGCCCAAACTGTGATGAGCACTGAGGCAGGCATCGCTGACACAGCCATCTCTCACTGACCTAAAGCCAGCAGCATTGTTAGGAGGTGAAGTATCTGAGTTAATATCCACTTTCCTCTCTCTCTCTCCCTTTAGGTTCAACCACTAGCCTCTCTGTTCCCTGTCATGGCCGATTACCATCAGCAATCTCACTGTTTCTGCCAAATGGGCGTGGTAATAATCCTTGAGCATCACTCTACTAAAGGCTGATAAAGCCAGTGCGCTGTCCGTTATGCCGACTGTGAGAGAGGGACTGCTGTGTCGGATCTAAAACTGCTGGCATCAGCACAGTCTGTTACACATGCTGAGTTGATGTAAATGAATGCCCGGGTGTTGTAGAGGCGACTGTTTAGTAAAAAACAGAGTTGATGATTATGTTTCTTAAGGTAGCCCCTCTCTGGCTCAAGTCATGGTGTCACATGTAATTTCCCCAGCCTAAAATACTGAAAAACTGAAATGGCAAGGGGCAGGGGTCAGTGGCTTTCCTCTGATCACTACCCTCATAGCCTGCTTGTTTCCCCAGCTGCCTCTTAGAGCTCCCTATACTGAAGAGCCCCTATACTGTCATGTCAAACATTGCCATACTGTTATGTCTCAGATTCCAATTGAAAACCTAATCAGACGTTTTTGTCAACAATGCCCCAACAAATTAACTTTCAACAAGGCGCACAGGTTAATTGAAATGCATTCCAGGTGACTACTTCATGAAGCTGGTTGAGAGAATTTGCAAAGCTGTCATTAAAGCAAAGGGTGGGTACTTTGAAGAATCTAAAATATATTTTGATTTGTTTAACACTTTTTTGGTTACTACATGATTCCATATGTGTTATTTCATAGTTTTGATGTCTTCACTATTATTTTACAATGTAGAAAATAGTAAAAATAAAGAAAAACCCTGGAATGAGTAGGTGTATCCAAACTTTTGACTGGTACTGTATGTATTATTAGCTTGCTAGCTACAGTAACTCAAATAAGCTGCTAACGTAATGTTAGCTAGCTATCTAACTTTACGTACTGTATAGCTAGATAACTAAGTGAATTTAATATCACCAGCTAGCTAACTTCACTCACATAACAGAGGACAAAACAGAAAAAATGTATCTGCAGATGAAGAGTCCCAATGAATGTCCCAAGAGAAGTGTAAAAGTCACACCATGTCACGCACTGGCCATAGAGATACTTTTATTCTCTATTTCGGTTAGGCCAGCGTGTGACTAGGGTGGGCATTCTAGTTTCTTTATTTCTATGTTTTCTATTTCTTTGTTTTTGTCCGAGTGTGGTTCCCAATCAGAGGCAGCTGTCCATCGTTGTCTCTGATTGGGAATCATACTTAGGCAGTCCTTTTTCCCTCTTTCATTTGTGGGATCTTATTTTTGCATTGGTTGTTATTTTGCCCTGCAGAACGTCACGTTCGTATTTGTTTTGTTGTTGTCGGTGTTCATTAAATAAATAAATAGAATGAACACGTACCACGCTGCGCTTTGGTCCACTTCTTCCCATGACGATCGTGACACACCAATGTATATAATAGGGATATTAACAGTTAAATACATTTGACCGGTCATGCTTATCGGTCTATAGATTAACTTGCATAATTTATGTAATTAAATTGGTGCGTGTACATTATCATTAGTCATCATGTACACTGCCTTCAGAAAGTATTCACACCCCTTGACTTTTTCCACATTTGTTGTGTTACAGCCTGAATTTAAAATGGATTAAATTTAGATTGTGTCACTGATCTAAACACAATACCCCATAATGTCAAAGTCGAATTATGTTTTCAGAAATGTTTACAAATGAATAAAAAATGAAAAGCTGAAATGTCTTGAGTCAATAAGTATTCAACTCTTTTGTTATGGCAAGCCTAAATAAGTTCCGGAGTAAAAATGTAACTTAGCTTAACAAGTCACATAATAGGTTGCGTGGACTCACTTACTCTGTGTAAAATAATAGTGTTTAACATGGTTTTAAATGACTACCCCATCTCTGTACCCCAAACATACAATTATCTGTAAGGTCCCTCAGTCGAGCAGTGAATTTCAAACACAGATTCAACCACAAAAGACCAGGGAGGTTTTCCAATGCCTCACAAAAGGCACCTATTGGTAGATGGGCTTAAAAATAAAAAGCAGACACGGAATATCCCTTTGAGTATGGTGCAGTTATTAATTACACTTTGGATGGTGTATCAATACACCCAGTCACTACAAAGATACAGGCGCCCTTCCTAACTCAGTTGCCGAAGAGGAAGGAAACCATTTCACCATGAGGCCAATGGGAATTTTAAAACAGTTAGAGTTTAATGGCTGTGATTGATTTTATTTTATTTTATTTTATTAGGATCTCTTTTAGTCCTCATTTGGACTAGTCTTCCAAGAGTCCTTAAATATTAAAATACAGGAGGATGTATCAACAACATTGTATTGTGCGCTATTTCTATGCTTCCCATTGTTAAATTTTATTTTTGCGTCTTTTACTTTCGGTTTTCTACACCAGCTTCAAACAGATGAAAATACAATATTTTTGGTTATGGAAAATATATTTCACAGCGGTTAGATGGTACGATGATTCTCTACACTATACTTGCTTGATTTGTCATATAAACTGAAATTAACCAAACTATTTGAATTCCATTTTAAAGTCAAGGGTGTGAATACTTTCTGAAGGCACTGCATCTTATTTATCACATGGGCACAGCATACAGAGCCTAATTTGAGGAGCATAATGACCTATCACCTGTCAGACAGCTCGAGAGCAGTTCCTCAAAAAGCTGGTACTGAAGTGAAACGTGCTGTTATAGGGTACCACAGTATGAGTCATAATACCCATAAAACCTAGCGGTTAAACAGGGAAATGGTTTCAATCATTTTTCTACCATTAATTTTTCCCATAGGGGATTTTAGAAACCCTTAAAATAAGGGCTGTGTACCATGGAGGCCTACCCTGCCGTGACGTTTTGATAATCATGTAAATCTCTCCAGGACAAGGTGACTTTTATAAATATATTTGCCTGCATTTACCCCCTACAAAATTAAATGCTAATTAGCTGCTTATGTGGCTATCATAAAGAACTACAAATACCATGATGATCTGGACGAGACTGCTGAATCAAGGCAAAGGTAAGAATCTCTGGATTAAGTATCTAATGTTAGCTAAATGTAGAAATTAATAAATTGGCAAAATTACAAGGTGTCTTATATAGTGGAGATCCCTACAGTATTTTATGTTGGTCACGTCATTTTACTGTTTAGGAAAAACGTAGCAGTTTGTTGACCAGTTAATGAGGGTCGGTTAGTTGAAATTTGCATCCTTAGTGTAAACCTTTTACAACTGGAGCAGGCCAATCTGGATGGGTGTGAAGGCTTCTGTTCCAACTCAGCATTAACAAACACCTGATTCAACTTATCATACCTAATTAGTTGTGTGTCAAGTGTGCTATTGCTGGGATGGAATAGAAGTCTGATAAACAAGTAGATCAGAGATCAGTAGAGCGAGGTTGGTTAGCTCTGCTATTTACTTTTTTTTTGTTCACCTGAATTTATGCTTTAGTAATAATAGCCTACTTGTTACTAAGATGTTACTAAGATGTCTAACCTTTACATATGAGTTAGCCTACTTGTACACTTTGAAATTATATTAAATAAAGTGTTGATTCTTTGAAGTGAAGTGTTTAAACTTGTTTACATTTTTGTTATAAAAATATTATCCACGACGATCTATGTTCAATGTTGATTAATCACAGATCACAATCCTGCAATAAAGAGAAGGGAATCTGTTTCTAATTTGTCTGTGTTTCTGTGTTGTATTCTCAAATGAAGGTTACCTTTTTGTTCAATTGTAAGCTCTTCAATTAGTTTTATTTGATCGTCACTCTCTCTCAGGATATCAGCCATGTGAACACATTTTGCAGGTCGTAATGGCATGCATCGCCATTGCAGCCATAGGTCTACAGTATGATGGCATTAGCCTTATTGGCATTTGCAATGCACCCCTTGACATTGTGCATCTGAAGCAGAGAATAGCTTCAATCACACATTATTTGCAAATTGTTGAGCTACAGTACAAGTCAGAAGTTTGGACACACCTACTCATTCAAGCATTTGTCTTTATTTTTACTATTTTCTACATTGTAGAATAATATTGAAGACATCAAAACGATGAAATAACACATATGGAATCATGTAGTAACCAAAAAAGTGTTAAACAAATCTAAAATAGCCAGCCTTTGCCTTGATGACAGCTTTGCACACTCTTGGCATTCTCTCAACCAGCTTCACCTGTAATGCTTTTCCAACATTCAGTCTTGAAGGAGTTCCCACATATGCTGAGCACTTGTTGGCTGCTTTTCCTTCACTCTGCAGTCCCTCTCATCCCAAACTATCTCAATTGGGTTAAGGTCAGGTGATTGTGGAGGCCAGATCATCTGATGCGGCACTCCATCACTCTCCTTCTTGGTCAAATAGCCCTTACACACCCTGGAGCTGTTGGATCATTGTCCTGTTGAAAAATAAATGATAGTCCCACTAAGTGCAAACCAGATGGGATGGTGTATCGCTGCAGAATGCTATCATAGCCATGCTGGTTAAGTGTGCCTTGAATTCTAAATAAATCACAGACAGTGTCACCAGCAAAGCACCCCCACACCATCACACCTCCTCCTCCATGCTTCACTGTGGGAACCACACATCATCATCCATTCACCTACTCTGCGTCTCACAAAGACACTTCGGTTGGAAACAAAAATCTCAAATTTGGACTCATCAGACCAAAGGACTGATTTCCACTGGTCTAATGTCCATTGCTCATGTTTTATTGGCCCAAGCAAGTCTCTTCTTGTTATTGGTGTCCTTTAGTAGTGGTCTCTTGCAGAAATTCGACCATGAAGGCCTGAATCATGCAGTCTCCTCTGAACAGTTGATGTTGAGATGTGTCTGTTACTTGAACTCTGAAGCATTTATTTAGGTTGCAATCTGAGGTGCAGATAACTCTAAATAACTTATCCTCTGCAGCAGAGGTAACTCTGGGTCTTCCTTTCCTCTGGCGGTCCTCATGAGAGTCAGTTTCATCATAGCGCTTGATGGTTTTTGCGACTGCACTTGAAGAAACTTTCAAAGTTCTTGAAATTTTCCGCATTGACTGATGTCTTAAAGTAATGATGGACGGTCGTTTCTCTTTGCTTATTTGAGCTGTTCTTGCCATAATTGCCATAATATCGACTTGGTCTTTTACCAAATAGGGCTATCTTCTGTATACCACCCCTACCTTGTCACAACACAACTGATTGGTTCAAACGCATTAAGAATGAAAGAAATTCCACAAATTAACTTTTAACAAGGCACACCTGTTAATTGAAATGCATTCCAGGTGACTACCTCATGAAGCTGGTAGAGAGAATGCTAAGATTGTGCAAAACTGTCATCAAGGCAAAGAGTGGCTACTTTTAACAATCTCGAATATATAAAAAAATTGATTTGTTTTTTAAAAATGTTATCCCCTTTTCTCCCCAATTTTCGTGGTATCCAATCGCTAGTAATTACAATCTTGTCTCATCGCTACAACTCCAGTACGGGCTCGGGAGAGACGAAGGTCGAAAGCCGTGCGTCCTCCGAAGCACAACCCAACCAAGCCGCACTGCTTCTTAACACAGCGCGCCTCCAACCCGGAAGCCAGCCGCACCAATGTCTCGGAGGAAACACCGTGCACCTGGCCCCCTTGGTTAGCGCACACTGCGCCCGGCCCGCCACAGGAGTCGCTGGAGCGCGATGAGACAAGGATATCCCTACCGGCCAAACCCTCCCTAACCTGGGCGACGCTAGGCCAATTGTGCGTCGCCCCACGGACCCCCCGGTCGCGGCCGGCTGCGACAGAGCCTGGGTGCGAACCCAGAGACTCTGGTGGCGCAGCTAGCACTGCGATGCAGTGCCCTAGACCACTGCGCCACCCGGGTAGCCCTATTTTGATTTGTTTAACACGTTGTGGGTTACTACATGATTCCATATGTGTTATTTCATAGTTTTGATGTCTTCACTATTATTCTACAATGTAGAACATTGCAAAAATAAAGAAAAACCCTGGAACGAGTAGGTGTGTCCAAACTTTTGACTGGTACTGTATATGTTCTCAATTTAAAAACAATACCAGTAGACAATGTATATGAGGCTAATCATTATATCAGATGCTGTACATACCTTGTGCTGACATGAAATTGTTTCATGCAAATCCAACCATTGTAATCTAGGTGGTGAAATGTCTGGATGCAGGAGATGGGATCCTTAGCTTAAAACATACACACACAACTACTACTACCAAGTTTTTAAAAAATTGTTTGGCTATAAGAAATACATTTTATTCAATGGGGCAAAGCAGAGATGACACACAAAATACTTTTCATTTCACCATACAACAATATAGCCTATTAAAGTGCAGTATGTTTACAACATCATTAACAACACTGTTAAATAAATTACTGTCAAACTATCTTTCTGTTTAATCAGCAGTTATTGCTACACCCTTCATTCTGTTTAAGGGGGCACTTTGGTCATGACGACAAGGTGACGGTGCTCTCTACTCAAATAGCACAACAGAATCATTCAGATTGACCAAGGCACAGCATATGACAACCATTTTGTCTAACTGAGGGACGTCTCATTTCATATCTGGGAGGACGAAGTAGTGGAAGTAGAAACTGATGCTGCTGCAGCATCGTTCATCTTTACAATGGTAATCCAGTCGACATGGGTATCTTGATAAAGGTCAGCTGGAGAACCTATATACAGTGCCTTGCAAAAGTAGTCCTCCCCTTGGCATTTTTCCTATTGTGTACCATTACAATCTGTCATTTAAATAGATTTTTATTTTGATTTGGATTTCATGTAATGGACATACACAAAATAGTCGAAATCGGTGAAGTGAAATGAAAAAAATGACTTGTTTCAAAAAATGTTTTAAACATTTTTACGGAAAAGTGGTGTGTGCGCATATGTATTCACCACCTTTGCTTTGAAGCCCCTAAATAAGATCTGGTGCAACCAATAACCTTCAGAAGTCACATAGTTAGTTAAATAAAGTCCACCTGTGTGCAATCTAAGTGTCACATGATCTGTTACATGATCTCAGTATATATACACCTGTTCTGAAAGACCCCAGAGTCTGCAACACCACCAAGCAAGTGGCACCATGAAGACCAAGGAGCTCTCCAAGCAGGTCAGGGACAAAGTTGTGGAGAAGTACAGATCAGGATTGGGTAATAAAACAATATCCGAAACTTTGAACATTCCACGGTGCACCATGCACCATTAAATCCATTATTAAAAATGGAAAGAATATGGCACCACAACAAACCTGCCAAGAGACGACCGCCCACCAAAACTCATGGACCAGGGATAACCCTGACGGAGATGCAAAGATCCAGAGCGGAGATTGGAGTATCTGTCCATAGGACATAGGACTGTCCAAAAAAATAAGCAAACACGTTTGGTGTTCGCCAAAAGGCATGTGGGAGACTCCCAAAACATATGGAAGAAGGTACTCTGGTCAGATATGACTAAAATTGAGCTTTTTGGCCATCAAGGAAAACACTATTTCTGGCGCAAACCCAACACCTCTCATCACCTTCACCTTCACCTCATCACCTTCACCCCACAGTGATTGGGTTACTTTTTTCAATTTTCGCCAATCAAAATTCCATACCCAAATCTAACTGCCTGTAACTCAGGACCTGAAGCAAGGATATGCATATTCTTGATACCATTTGAAAGGAAACACTTTGAAGTTTGTGGAAATGTTAAATTAATGTAAGAGAATATAACACATTAGATCTGGTAAAATATTTAATCACTTGGGGTATATAGGCATACCATGGTGAACTTCTGACCATCTATTTTAAACCCTGTTAGAGGATAATGGACAAGCCTATCTGGCACGTAATTATATTGCAGTCCAGTCTTGTGTTGAAGTCACAAACACTATTACACTATCGTAAATGAGAACAGGACTCTTACATTCTGTTTTCATAGGGGTGCATTGGAGTATGAGGAGCGCAATATGCACAATTCAGGAATACTCTCTTAATTGGCAATCACTTTTCCCAGCTTGGTGCTTATAGAGAATTTACAGTCAATTACAATATCACCAATATGCGTAAAATTGTTTAATCTGCATTTTTATATTTACTACATCGATTTCTAATAATAACACCTGGGCATTCAGGGTTGGCAAAATGCCAGAGTTCAATCCGGCAACACAGGGTCAAATTGCAGGCAGAGGTGAGATTAACACCAATGTGGCCATGTCTCGTTTAGTCTTCTATCAATAATCATGTTCGACATTAAAATGCTCACTTGCCAGAAGCTGAGGCTGCAACCTGGACTCATGGGTAGACATAACATAATTAACGGAAATCCGGGACACTCCGGATTGAATTACAATTAATCTCATGTGTTCCGAATATGCAAAATGTATGATATGTTACGAATTCCAATTTGTTCTCACTAACATTAGCTAGGTGGCTAGGTTAGGTTTAGCTAACATGCAAAGTAGTAAGTACTGTAGTTGCAAAGTTGTCTGTAATGAGATTCGAACACACAACCTTTGGGGCGGTAGACGTTCCCGTTAGACGCACAACCAACCACCCTACCTTAAGTAACCTTCTGTCTTATGTAACCAAACCAAACATAAAATACTGTATCATACTAATTTGAGTGTCCCGGATTTACATGTACTATGTTATGAGACAAGGCTGGAAGAAAACGCTGAGGTCACATTTGGCACGCTGAAATGTATAGAAAATGAATATGAATAAGTTGAACAAATAAGAGATGTTGAACCTTTTCCATCGTCTTCAAATTAAACTTTTACAGAAAAGGTCTACTGTTCCACAGCCTAATTCTGTTTTTGTAAATATATTCACATCTTTATTTGATTAATAGGCTGCATTTGGTCCAAATATGTTTCAATTCATACGCCTACAAGTTGGGTTGAGTGTGGTTTAATCATCTGCATCTTTGAAATTCTAATTTAAGTATATGTTTTAGTTAAGCCTATGTTTTATACGTCTTTATATACCCTCAAGACAATATAAATCATTGGTGGAAGAAAGCAAAATAATACATGGGAAATATAGCACTGCATAATTTGGGAACATACGTGCATATAATCCAGGCATCTGCTAAAAACTGTAATACGGCCATGGCTACATTGTTTCGACATTAAAACAAACAAGCAACTTGCTTAGAATGTGCCTCTACCTAAAAACTATGCAGCAAACTGTTCACCCCTCCCTTTACCCAAATGAATACTGTGGCCTACGCTAAGCAGTCCTAAAACCGCATTGGATGAACAGCCACACGTGTATCAGCTCAAGCTTAACCAGGGTTCACTCAAAGGGCAGTTTGCTCCAGGACAGGAAGTCAACGAGAGGGCACCAGCGTCGGCAACGTCACGAAATCGAGCGCATTCATTGGCTAGTATCCAGGTTGTGGCTGGGTATGCAGATGCCACTGACACAACAAAATCTGTTTTATGTAGATACAAGCCCATCTCCATCACATTCACATAGAGCATGCACATTGGGTTGTTTTATATAGCGAAAGCACAAATTATTGATCTAACAAAGTAATTTTCCCTGGTGTGAGTCCAGTGAGAGTAATTTTACGGTTTAGTTAACTGTATCGGGAGACTAATTATCCTAATAGTTAATACATGATCAATCACTGTTCTCAAGACAAAACCGTTAACTCCCTTTCCTTTAGAAATAAATGCCCTATAATTAATTGGAGGAAATGTCTTATTTGGATAACGGCAGTGATTATAATATTGGTCCAAGGCCAAACAGTCAATGCTATTAATTGTTATGCACATTTAAACATGTGTATTTTTAATGATATATGCATGATTATTAGGTCTCGTGGAGGTTTATACAAATAGTATGATTGCTTGTTACTGCCGCCATCGCCTGGACATAACATGAAGTAGTCATTGTACAGCCTTTTTATGATTTCAATATTCATAAACACAGGGGCGGACTGGCCATCGGTATTTTGGGCAAATGCCAGATGTGCTGTTCCATTTTTAGCCCAGTGGGCCTGTCTAACTTTTTGGGGGGGGGCGCAAAATGATAATTATTTGGTTACGAATGGGGGCCGCAAGGAAAAAAATAGGCCAGTGTGTGTGCCTCAAGGAATAAAATGAGCCAGTGTGTTAGAAATACCAGGGCTTATTTCTGGTCCCGTCCTTCCCCTGCATAAATACTTTAACCTTCAGGTATTTACAAATTCCATCTACTATGTCTCATTATCACTCTAAAAAGCTTCCTGGGGAATCCTTAAGATCATTTAACGTTAAAAAAGGAAATTTTAGGTCAGGGATCATCAACCTGTAGGTTCATTTAAGAACCCATACTCATTTAACCTTTGCAGATGTAAAGGTATGCTTTCACGAACCCTTTTCAAAGAGGGGTTCATTTTGGAACCAACAGGACGCTCGCGTGTAAGATCCGAATATCCAAACGGATGCTTTAATGGTCATTATACACACAAAAAATAATGATAGGTCGAAATAAGGGTTCTTTGGCTCGTAACGATAGCAGGATCCTTTTTGATGCTATATAGAACCCTTTTGGAAGGTTCTATAAAGAACCATGCTCATAAAGTTTTGGGTTCCTGAGTGGCGGAGCGGTTTAAGGCACTGCATCTCAGTGCTAGAGGTGTCACTACAGACCCTGGTTCTATTCCAGGCTGTATCATACCTACGGAGTCCCGTAGGGCGGTGCACAATTGGCCCAGCATTGTCCGGGTTTGGCTGGGGTAGGCTGTCATTGTAATTAAGAATTTGTTCTTAACTGACTTGCCTGGTTAAATAAAGAACCCTTTCCTAAGGTTCTATAAATAACTATTTAAAAAAGGTTCAATATAGCACCAAAAAGGTGGGTACAACCCTTGGTTATATGTAGAACACTTTTTAATGGTTCTTTATAGAACCTCATTCTCAAAGGTTGTACAAATAAACTTTTGAAGAGCCATACAAATTCCATAGGTTTTGTTATTGTGTTAATTGACCATTTGAATCAGGTGTGCCACTGATTCAGTCAACAGTTCTCAATTGATGCAAGGCCATATGTGAGTCTTTCACACAGTCACTGGCCATAGTCATATTTAAAGAGATTCTCTGGTACTTTTGTATACTAAAAAGTATTAGCCAGTAGTTCTGAAAGTAGCATTCACGAGCATTCACGAGCCAAAAGTGGTCGTGAAACATTGCGTACTAGGTTACATATGTGCAAATATGCTGTGTCCACTGAGCTGTTGGGCCCGCCCTGCAACCTCATTGGATAACACTGGGCAGGCTTCTTGCTAGCTGTCACTCAAATGCAATGGGGCTGAAGCTCATTGGCTAGAACTCGAATTGCTAGGGGGCTGGCCCACGTGGGGGGAAATGTAGGGAAAATGGCGCGGCACAGCTTCAAGAAAACAGTCACTTTCAAACTAAGGATTTTGTGGTTAATTGAGGTAGAACAGTAATTCTGCTCATAGATTCTGCATTTATGAACTACACATTGACACTTCCAACCCAAAGCAGAAGGTTTCAAAAACACTTTCTTAGTCGCCAAAGTACCGGAGCATGTTTTTTGAATGTAATGGCATAACACAAGATATTAGATCAAATGGAATCCCACTCCCACTTATGATTGCACAAAAAGAGTTGTGAGTAAAGAAATAAAACATTTCTGAACTGTAAAGAACCATTGAAGGGCTCAAATGATTCTTTGGGTCAGTATGGTTCCACAGAACTATCATCCTTCCCAAAGTACCCTTTAGGAACCCTCTTTTCTTAGAGTTTACACTGGCAATGTTTTGAGGCTATACTGCAGAGCAATATTCCCAGCAATGGCTTCCGCAACTTTTTCCATTGAAAATGAGCAACGTTTTATTATCTGGTGAAATTTGATTGAAAGTTCCACCTAGTTGGCAAATTTGTGGGATCTTCCAATCAGAACGCAGATATTAGCATAGTCATGTGATCACCATTCTAAAAAAATATTTAGAAAACATGTCAGACGTTTTTTGAGCTGAAGCAAGAGAAAATCAACTGTCTTTGTAGTGAAATGTTGCTTGTTTGTTAGCTGATACATATAAGTACAGCTGTGTCAGTCAACAGCCAAAAACAAACTATAAGAAACAACAGATGCTTGTGCTTTTCTTTCTTCTGTATTATATATCTATATGGTTGTCAAGGTGTATGTCAAATGTAATTCAATTGTAAAGGAAACAATAAAATTACAATTGGACTAAATGTGTTTCTGAACACTTCTAAATGCATTACAGAGACACAAATATGGCATCCCTATGATTAGTAATGGCTGGGAAGTTTTCCACTGGGCAAAAATTGTTTTAACATCATTTCAACAACAAATATATTTATGTGATGACATTGTAGGAAACTGATTGAATTTGAAAAAAGTCATACTTTTTTTCTTTTACCCAAATTTTAACCTTAATCCATTGACATGGTGACATCTTTTGTTGATTTCACGTTGAATTCATGTTAGCTGACAACTCAACCAAATATAAATAAAATTAGACGTTGAACTGACATCTGTGCCCAGTGGGGTTTCTTTAGTCAGAAGTTACATGTTGGATAAATGCAGGCGTGCAAAAACAAGAGACTGAACATAAATTCCCTACAAAAAAACTGAAAAGGATTGAAAGACACAGACAATTCATCAAACAGTAGAAAACAGTACCCAGCACTCCGTTTGTCAGCCATTGTAAGAAGACAAAAAGTATAATAGAAATAAATGGTTAAAAAAAGCACAACCATGCACGTAGCCGGGTACTCAAGAGTCCCATGAAATCAACATGTATCAAGTCCCAAAACGAATTCAATAAACAGGTTACACTAATGGGATGGCATAAAAAAAAGGTACAGATTTTGGACTTCCCTTTGTTGCCTCCCTGTGAAAATAGCAATAGACCTACCTGAGGGAGGAAAGAAATATCAGTTGCATTTTAGACCAAGCATATACGTTTGCTAAAATTGCTGACAGCATATATATACATATACACATTGAATAGGTTATGACAGCATTACCAGTAAAGCCATCACTTTAAGTAGCCTTACCTGAGAAGCAGAAATCGATAAGTGATTTTCCACAAAAATACCAGCCCCTGTCTCCCGAACCCCTCCTTGACATTGAATTCGTGGCTGCATTTGGGGCCAGGGGCAATTTTGGGGGCATGGGCAATGCTGGGCTGCCTATAGACTTCTAAAGCGAAGGCTACACCATTTCAACGTAGGGCCCTAGGTTATTTCATTAGACTTTTGCTTGTCTTTCTGAGATCGTTTTTTTTTTATTATGCAGCGCCTATTATGAATTTGGTGACATAGGCCACTTGAAAAATGAATAGGACCTGTTTTTCCAATCGTCCAATATGGGCTATGAATCCTTGAGAATTATGCGCATTATAGTAAAGGCCTTTCAAGATATTGTGGAGAGGGTGGCGCGAGCAAGACTGTGTAGTCTGTATTTATACAGTGGTGAAGATCGCCCGTTGTTCAGTTACATGCCACGTTACTTGACAGCTATTTTATTATTGTAATGTCATCCCTAAAGGCTACAACTCATCCCCAAAGAAGTTATAGCAAATGTTATCGGCCTACGCGTATGTGATTGTCAGGCCAACCCAAGATGGGTGGTTCATTTGCATTCACACGTTTTAATTGTTTAACTAATAATGTTAAACATCTTGCCAGGGGTCTTGGTGAGGTCACATGGAAAAGTAGCGTTTCTACCTAATTAGTGCGTCTTTTCCCAACCTTAAACCGCCAAATGCACACCCAAGGAGAGGTTGTCATCTTTAATTGCCCTTAACTGAAATACCCGCATAGTCATGTTTTCAAACTTGACCAGGTGTTTGCTGGATTGGGTACTGATGGTCTTTAAACATGTTTTTCCAATCTAATCTAATGTTTTGCTCTTAATAGAGAATAATATGCTACATTCTTGAAGCTGTATTGTGGAAAAACCTTCCTCAATTTCTTTCCACCTTGGAATAATTCTTTGTCGACAGTAAATCACTTATATATAAATATAAGTATATAAGTCTAAAGAATGAGTTTTATGAAATAATATTTGTTTCCTATATAGAGCATGTAGCCTAGACCTGGGCAGTTTAGTTCGAAGTCGGTAAAACAACAGGCATAGCTATATATTTACAAATGCTGCTAAACAAAATGTCCAATACAGCACAAATTGGATGGTTGCTTGTGAATATTCAATAAAATAATACAATATTTTAACTAAGCAACTAGGTTGATTGTTCAATCGAACATGAAGAGAACATTTTAACAAGTGGGTATTAAACGTTCATTGAATCCTTTAGCCGATCAAACATTTCTTTACCAGGATGGTCACCCGAGTGGCGCAGTGGTCTAAGGCACTACATCTCAGTGTAAGAGGGGTTCGAATCCAGACTGCATCACAGCCGACCGTGATTGGTCGGCCCACATTTGGCCCAGCGTCATACTGGTAATTGTAAATAAGATTTTGTTTTTAACTGACTTGCATAGTTAAAAAAAAAAAAAAAAAACTAACTCCATTAACCCGAACTTGTTTTCTTTCAGTTCAACTCTTAAAATACAGGTAAAACTCAATGAAAAGGTTGTCATATGTTCAAGGACTTTGTATTTAATAGGCTGTTTGACTACTTTGTTACTGATTTGATATGCCATCACATGGGGACTTGTCACAACATTGACAGAATCCTTCAGCTGATCAAACCTTTTGTATAGGATGGTCACCTAACTCCATTTAAACAGTCTAAACAAAAAATGTTTCTCATTGTCAAAAGGTGAACATTTTCAAGTCCCTGAAAAAGCCTTGGATCCCATTTAACTGAAACGCATGTGCTAGCTAGTAAGCTATCAAATGTTGAAGGACCAAGTTGTTTATCACATGATATTCGCCGTTCTATTGTCCTTGCCCCTTACCCTATCCATTAGATTATGTTTGACAGCTATGCTACGGTGGAAAATGCATACTCATAGAGTGAAAAGGTTAAGAGTTTTGGGCATTTTCGTTAGCTCCAGACGGTGAAGCAGGAAGAAAGGACAAATATTTCAATATATAATCCTCAGACGTGTTCAGGTACCCGAGCAGAGCAGTTTATGGGTGCCATGTGCCTTTGCATAACGCAAATAAATGTCCGACCTGTCGGTGAACCCTGTCTCAGTGGGCTTAGCAAAGTGATTTAAACAAGACCCAGCATACAAATTAAGCCAACTCTTAAGAGTGTACTTTACACAAACCCGCCAATCTCCATGTTTTATACTTGCCAACAACAATTGTACTCTGAAACGACACTTGAACCACTGAACAATGTTTCTAATAATAAGTGTGTACAGTAGCTTGCAGACATCGATCAGTTCCTAAATAAGTAGATGACATGAAGAGAAAAGACATGGGTAGATGATATGGAGCAAGTCTGATTTAACTTATTGTATGGGCAATAATAGGCTATATTGTATAACGCCCAAATGACAACTTAATTTGCTTTAGGCTATGTCCATATCGCATTCTCTTGTTGAAAAGACTCTAAACACGGACGGAATAGGCTTTAGTATTATATTACTTCCGATATCTATCTCGTTTAAGGATTTCAAATGGAAAATAATTGTCAAAATATTATAGGACAAATACCTTTGTCACAAAGCGCAAGCTTGAAAAATACATAGAAATCCCACACACCATTGTTTACTTGGAAAAATACATAGTTCCATAATATCCATGAATTAAAACCTTGTATATCAACACATACAATATGCAACACATATTGCACCATAAACTATCTGACTAATACGTCTATATTGCAAGTAGGCCTAAGTAGCCTAATTACATTATTGTAAAAACATTTTGGGCAACTTTATTGTTTCATATATTGAAGTCCATTGCATGTTTTTCGTTTCAGGCAATAGCATGCTTACTATTCTGAAAACATAACTTTGAAGAGCACATTTAATTCCTCTTTTTGAAGAACACATACTTCCTCTTAGATTTAGAGATTTACAGTCATACAAAATAACACGAGATTTACAATCATATCTAGTTCATGTGTATTAGCCTTATCAAAATATGTTGTGTTTATTCATTATTAATAGTTAAAGATACAATTGGCAAATTGTACATAAGTTAATAGAAATAATCTAACTTATTATTTATGCATAACTTAGCCTAAAAGGTTACATATGCCAAAAACTGTGTGACAATGGTATAATGGACAGAGCCTGTTTAAATAATTGAACATGCACTGTAGTCATCTTATTCATTATTTTTGTTAGTTCCTAAATATAAGGCATTGTCTCAAAATGCTAGACTAATTCAAGGCCTGTAGCCTATCTACAACAGAAAATAATGATTAGGAACCAAACAAAACGATTCATCCAACTTCTTTCTCGTGTGTTATATTGTATTTAGAGTGATTGTGATTACTGATTGTGATAGTCACTTAATTCCCATAACATCTCACTCAACCTGTTGAGTTGGTTTTACAACTGTAGGCGACAAATGACATGATTATTTTAATGATATTCTCCACGCACTGTTTTGGAGGGGGCGAATATAGGCTAGTGGCCGTGCTTGTAGTTTACACGTTGATCTCATCAGATCTTTCGAAGTTGATCACTTTATAATTCATTTTGTGGTTTTGGGTTCAATATAATTATTGGAAGACACCCCGTGAAAAGACTGACACGTCCCCACCGTAAGCTAATTCAGGTATTTATTATGTTACGCTCGTAAGAGAATGTGTTTCATGAATTTCTTGACCCTCCTGCAGGTGCTCGTTCTCCCATGAACATAGCGTGAGGACAAAAGTGCCACAAGTTTTGACCGTTTCTGCACCGACACTCCCCTCTTGTGGACTAGGGAAGTGGTGGTTTGGTTTCAGATCCATGCATCCAAATCAGTGTCTCGTGACACGAGCATTATGCTAGCAATTATCTAGCAAGCCTTCAAAGTTTCTGCATGAAACTAGAACTTTTATAGCAATTTTGTAGTTTCCATGTTCTTCGGCATGGTAGGCTACTTTATTTCTCCCATTAATGTTATATGATAAGACTGTTTTCATTTTACTCAAACAAAGTTGTTGTCAATGGTATAGATAATCACTATAGCCTACTGTTGATGTTTTAAAGATCCAGTAAAGCATTTATTTATATTAATTTGTACCACCCCCGAAAGGCGTTTGTTGGTCATTTGTCACTGTCTGATGTAAAAAGAGGGGTCAATTCTTATTCATACAACACATAAATTGTGTAATACAATACACTGGCCTTTACACTTATAATTTCCAGTACATTTAGTAATCCCAATTCAAGATGGTAATAAATTGACCTAAATGGAAACAAAGAGGCAAGCTAATGGCAAAGAGCAGACATGAATACAGTGCATCTGCAATCTGAGAAACAGAACCCTTCTTCCCAGTTGGATAATTAGTAGGGACATTTTGTGTTTACCATCCTTGAATATGTCTTGTACTCCAGGATTTTGCAAGCATTTCCCAATTAGGCAGATATAAATTGATAACAATAATGCTGGAAGACTGCAACAAGAAACAATGCTAGTAAAATCATTAGTGGTGGAACATGAATCCAGCTAACATAAAATGTTGCCCAGGCCTTTATGCACTTTGTAAAAGGAGAGAAGGGCCCTTGTCCCCCCAACCAATATACACTTTTAAGGCTCTTAAACCCCATTACAGTGTTTGCTCCTGTGCTAGCGTCATTAATGGATGCTGTTTTTTCATTTCTTCTCCTTTAAAAAATATGATTAACCTGGTTTTGGAGAAGCTCAACTGCATTGCACTGCACGCCTGTACTGTTTGTGCATGCCAGATCTGGGTTCAAATACGATTTATTGTATTTCAATTACTTTCACATACATTTTGAAGTATTTGGATATTTGTTCTTTGGAAAATACAAGAAGCTGAATATTGGAATGTATTTTGAAATATACTTGGAAAGTATTGGCATGTATTTGAAAATACTCCAACACACATACAAGTGTTTTTTCAAATAATGAAATACTCCATGCATTTAAGCCCAGGTCTGTTTGGTCCTATGGGTATTTAAAATAGTGTGTTTGGAAACAAGTTTGAAAATAGTTTCAAATAGTAGGCTATTTACAGGAAATTATTTGAAAATACTTTCAAATACTTCAAATTGAAGTAGTTGATTCAACCACATTATTTTAAAATACTGAAATAGACAGAAAATAAGTATTTAAAATACAAATGCTTAAATGTTTGACACCAGGTCTGATGCATGCACAATCTATTGCTTGCCTTGGAAAATTAATGACAGACAAATAAAATCCAAACTTTTAGAAAATTCTTAAACTATGTTGGCTCTTTTCTAGTATGGTAATGGTTTCAATTATTTTTCTGTTAGAATTATTGGACAAAGGTGGGGGTGTTATGTGTGTTTATTATATTGTCGTTTGGATGCTTGAGGAAGAACCAATAGTAAAGGTCTTGGCAGTTTTGAATTTGAAGGCAAAGACTGTGTTTGAGTGCATCAAAACTGTGATGCATCATGGGTAAATTGTAACTGACTGATCAAAAGATAGTATTAAGTCGTTATTTATGATGCAAGGTAATTTGTAGATCAGTCAGTTGGAAGTCGCCTGCACTGTCGGCTGCAATGTCGAACAAGCCCATTGTATCTATGGCAGGGAGTTGCCTTGCTGTGCATGATGATGTCATATTGCTGAGTACACATTCACACAATGTGAGTAAACAGATGACTCCTGATGCAATAACATGGGACTGTTGTATAGTGTGTGCACTTAACCAGGCAGATAACTGAAATAATGAATTTTAATTAGAAAATAGTGAACTACACCACATTGTTTGCACTTACCCCATGTCAGGGCCGGTTCCAGGCATAAGCCACATAAGCGGTCGCTTTTATTTTCAAGAACGCAGTCGGGGTCTCAATTTACTATCGAGAGTAAGAATAGTAGAATACAGTTTGTTGTGCATCAGCAGTTTCTCTGCTGTTATGTCAGTCAGTGACAGTCATTCAATTAGCCATGTCAGCGAACAATTTTTAGATTTGTAGGTAGTCTAGCCAGCTATCTAAACTTGTAGTAATCATGGCTGAATAACAACCGGGAACACAGGGCATGTGCCAAGGGGCCCTGACCTCCAGGAGGCCCCCATTGGTTTTGTTAGTAATTTTCACTCAGATATTATATTAACATGGCATATCATTACAAAATGTTTAGAATTGCAGGAAATTAGCTTTAAAACTCCAAAATTGTCTCTTCACCCCATAGTAAAATGGGTAGAATTAGCTGTAAAATTGCAATGTTTTCTCTCTGCCCCATGGCAAAATAGCAGAAAACGTGCTTTGAAATGGCAACATTTTCTCTAAGCCCCTTGGCAAAAAAGAAATAATAGCAGGAAATTAACTTAAAAACTAAAATGTCTCTCTCCACCATCAAGAGGGGGAATACTAAAATGTTTTGCCGCAAGGTGGGGGGCCTCCAACCAAATCTTGCTTAGGGCCCCCAAAAGAATACAGCCGGCCCTATCGGTCCTCTGAACCAACAAGACTGACTACCAGCATTGTGCTAGTTTGACCAAGAATTATATATTGACAAGATATTCGAATGACCACTAACAATGGAAATACATGAAAGGCAGACGGGAGCTCAGGTGGGACCATTCTAACCAATGAGAGGGCAGATACGCGTGTGAACAACAGGCACGGAATGCCACGTGCCTCCACTTATAGCAGTACATTTTTAACAGCCTAAGCAATAAGAAATGCATATTTGTTTAAATAGACCTCACATAATTCAACACTCTCATAGAGCTCCATACAAAAAAGGTCTTATCTCAGGCGGAAAGATTTTGGGTGGAGTAAATCCACTCGCTTTGCCTCTTCCTCTCTGGTTTGACTGTGAAAAAGTCACATAGTAAGTGACCACTAGATGGGGCAAGGAGCTGATAATTTGTGCACCACTGGCTAGGATGCTGTAGGGACCTGTCAAGGTTATCTTCTATTTTCTTTTTTTCACCAGTTGCCACAGTAACTGAATATATTTGGATCCCTCTCAATGAGACAATAGTGGAGGAAAATGTTTGATATTTTTTTGACTAGGGGGTAGTTCTTCGTCTCTCAAATGACTCCAGCTTTCCCGGCTTGAAAGGGGGGAAAGAAGAAGATTCGCCAATCGGCCTCTGTGATGTATGTGCTGCTTTGGCATCTGGCTCTGCTCTGGCTGACTTCATTGAAACTTGTGCTGCATCACTCCTCAGTGTAGCTCTTCTCCTTCCCTGGATGGTTAACATTCACAAGGCCGCAGGGCCAGACGGACTACCAGGACGCGTACTCGGTGTCTTCACTGACATTTTCAACCTCTCCCTGACCCAGTGTGTAATACCTACATGTTTCAAGCAGACCACTATTGTCCCTGTTACCAAAAGCTCCAAGGTAACCTGTCTAAATGACTAGCAGCGGTAACTCACCAGAACTACCATCATTACGACCAGCAATACGACTTCCATGGAGCAGATCCTTTGTTCACTCTCCCCAGAGCAATCAAACTGAATCCAGAGGCCGACCCAAACCATCACCGGCGGAGGAGAGACACTCGATGCGGCCTGCTGGTTCGACTTAGGAGGCGCGCACACCACCCACCGCTTCCGAGTATATTACTCGCTCATGTTCAGTCTTTGGATAAGAAAGTTGATGAGCTTCGAGCAAGGATTTCTTTCCAGAGGGACATCGGGGCCTGTAACATACTTTGTTTCACGGAACCATGGCTCTCTCGGGATACTCTATCGGAGTCAGTAAAGCCAGCAGGATTCTCAGTACATCGCGCAAATAAATCTCTCCGGGAAGCAGAAGGGCAGAGGGGTGTAGAATATCTCACACTTTAATGCAGACCACATTATCGCCCAAGAGAATTCTCCTCTGTCATCGCCACGCCCGTTTACATCCCACCTCAAGCCAAAACCTCAACGGCCCTCAAAGAACTTCACTGGACTTTATGCAAACTGGAAACCACATACCCTGAGGCTGCATTTATTGTCGCTGGGGATTTTAACAAAGCAAATCTAAGGACTAGGCTGCCGAAATTCTATCAACATATTGACTGTCCTATACGCGCTACTAAGACTTTCGACCATTGCTATTCAAACTTCCAGAACCCGCCCTCCTTTCGGCAAATCTGACCACGAATCCATCTTGCTCCTCCCATCCTATAGGCAGAAACTCAAACAGGAAGTGCCCGTGCTTCATACTATTCAACGCTGGTCTAACCAATCGGAATCCACGCTTCAGGATTGTTTTGATCACGTGAACTGGGATATGTTCCAGGTAGAGTGCGAAAATAATCTAGACGCATACACGGATACGGTGACTGAGTTCATAAGGAAGTGTATAGGAGATGTAGTACCCACTGTGACTATTAAAACCTACCCTAACCAGAAACCGTGGATAGATGGTAGCATTCGCGTGAAACTGAAAGCGCGAACAATCGCATTTAACAATGGCAAGGCGACTGGTAATATGTCTGAATATAAACAGTGTAGTTATTCACTCCGCAAGGCAATCAAACATGCTAATCGTCATTCAATGGCTCAGACACGAGACGTATGTGGCAGGGACTTCAGACAATCACGGACAACAAAAGTAAAACCAGGCACATCGCCGAGAAGGACGTCTTGCTTCCGGACAGGCTAAACACATTTTTCACACGCTTTGAGTATAACACAGTGCCACCGACGAGGCCTACTACCAAGGACTGTGGGCTCTCCTTCTCCGTGGCCGACATGAGTAAAACATTTAAATGCGTTAACCCTCGCAAGGCTACCGGTCCAGACGGCATCCCTAGCTGCGTCCTCAGAGCATGCGCAGACCCACTGGCTGGTGTGTTTACAGGCATATTCAATCTCTCCCTATCCCAGTCTGCTGTCCCCGCATGCTTCAAGATGGCCACCATTGTTCCTGTACCCAAGAAGGCAAAGGTAACTGAACTTAATGACTATCGCACTCACCTCTGACATCATGAAGTGCTTTGAGAGACTAGTCAAGGATCATATCACCTTTACCTTACCTGCCACCCTAGACCCATTTCAATTTGCTTACCACCCCAATAGATCCACAGACGATGCAATCACCATCCCTCTGCACGCTGCTCTATCCCATCTGGACAAGAGGAACACCTATGTAAGAATGCTGTTTATTGACTATAGCTCAGCATTCAACACCATAGTACCCTCCAAGCTCATCATTAAGCTCAAGGCCCTGGGTCTGAACCTCGTCCTGTGTAACTGGGTCCTGGACTTCCTGGCGGGCTGCCCCCAGGTGGTGAAGGTAGGAAACATCACCTCCACTCCGCTGATCCTCAACACTGGGACCCCACAAGGGTGCGTGCTCACTCCCTCCCTGTACTCCCTGTTCACCCATGACTGCGTGGCCAAGCACACCTCCAACTCATTCATCAAGTTTGGAGACGACACAACAGTAGTAGGCCTGATTACCAAAAATGACGAGAGCCTACAGGGAGGAGGCGAGGCTCTGGGAGTGTGGTGCCTGGAAAACAACCTCTCACTCAACGTCAACAAAACAAAGATGATGATCATGGACATTGGGGACCAGCAGAGGTTTTCACCCCCCTATCTACATTGACGGGAACACAGTGGAGAAGATGGAAAGCTTCAAGTTCCTTGGCGTACACATCACTGACAAACTGAAATGTACCACCCACACAGACAGTGTTGTGAAGAAGGCGCAACAGAGCCTCTTCAACCTCAGAAGGTTAAAGAAAGTTGGCTTGTCACCTAAAACCCTCACAAATTGTTACAGATGCTTAATTGAAAGCATCCTGTCGGGCTGTATCACAGCCTGGTACAGCAACTGCACCACCTGCAACCACAAGGCTCTCCAGGGGGTGGTGCAGTCTGCCCAACGCATTACCGGGCGAAAACTACCCGCTCTCCAGGACACCTACAGCACCCGATGTCACACGAAGGCCAAAAAGATCACCCGAGACACTGCCTGTTCACCCCGCTTTCATGCAGAAGTTGAGGTCAGTACAGGTACATCAAAGCTGGGACCGAGAGACTGAAAAACAGCTTCTATCTCGAGGCCATCAGACTGTTAAACAGCCATCACTAGCACATTAGAAGCTGCTGCCTACAGGCATAGACTAGGAATCACTGGCCACTTTAAGGGATGGAACACTAGTCAGGTAATAATGTTTACATATCTTGCATTTCTCATCTCATGTGATATACTGTATTCTATACTATTCCACTGTATCTTAGTCCGTTCCGCTCTGACATCGCTCGTCCATATGTATATAGTCTTACTTCATTCCTACTTAGGTTTGTGTGTATATGTTGTGTAATTTGTTAGATATTACTTGTTAGATATTGATGTACTGTCGGAGCTAGAAGCACAAGCATTTCGCTACACCCGCAATAACATCTCCTAATCACGTGTATGTGACCAATAACATTTGATTTGATCACCCCTTTGCACTCACATCTGTAGCCATGAAATGCTTTGAAATGGCTCACATTAACACCGTCATCCCAGACACCCTGAACCCACTCCAATTTGCATACCGCCCCAACAGATCCACAGATGATGCAATCTCTATTGCACTCCATACTTCCCTTTCCCACCTGGACAAAGGAAGGAACACCTATGTGAGAATGCTGCTCATTGACTACAGCTCAGCGTTCAGCACCATAGTACCCTCCAAGCTCATAACTATGCTTAGGACCCTGGGACTGAACACCTCCCTCTGCAACTAGATCCTGGACTTCCTGACGGGCCACCCCCAGGAGGTAAGCAACAACAAATTCGCCACGCTGACCCTCAACACGGGGGCCCCTCAGTGGTGCGTGCTTATTCCCCTCCTATACTCCCTGTTCACCCATGATTGTGTGGCAACGCATGACTCCAACACCATTAAGTTTACCAACAACTGGGCCTCCCGAGTGGCGCAGTGGTCTAAGGGACTGCATCGCAGTGCTAGCTGTGCCACTAGAGATTCTGGTTACGAGTTCAGGCTCTGTTCCAGCTGGCCGCAACCGGGAGACCCATGGAGAGGCGCACAATTGGCCCAGCGTCATCCGGGTTAGGGGAGAGTTTGCCGGCAGGGGTGTCCTTGTCCCATCGTGCACTAGCGACTCCTGTGGCGGGCCGGGCACAGTGCACACTGACACGGTTGCCAGGTGTACGGTGTTTCCTCTGACATATTGGTGCGGCTGGCTTCCGGGTTAAGCGGGCATTGTATCAAGAAGCAGTGCGGCTTGGTTGGGTGGTGTTTCGGAGGACGCACAGCCGTCGACCTTCACCTCTCCCGAGTCTGTACGGGAGTTGCAGCGATGAGACAAGACTGTAACTACCAATTGGATACCACGAAATTGGGGAGAAAAAGGGGTATTTTTTTTTTAAGTTGGCCAACAACACAACGATGGTAGGCCTGATGGTAGGGCACGACCATGCCTCTTTGCCCTCAGGAAGCTGAAAAGATTTGGCATGGGCCCTCAGATCCACAAAGGTCTACAGCTGCACCATGGAGAGAATCTTGACTGGCTCCATCACTGCTTGGTATGGCAATTGCTTGGCATCCGATCGCAAGGCGCTACAAAGGGTAGTGTGTACGGCCCAGTACATCACTGGGGCCAAGCTTTCTGCCATCCAGGACCTCTATGCCAGGCGGTGTCAGAGGAAGGCCCTAAAAATTCTCAGACTACAGCCACCCAAGTCATAAACTCTTCTCTCTGCTACTGTATGGCAAGCATTACCGATGCACCAAGTCTGGAACCAACAGGACCCTGAAAGCTTCTACCCCCAAATAGCTACCCTGACTATCTGCATTGACCCTTTTTGCACTAACTTTTTTGACTGATCACATACACTGCTGCTACTGTTTACTATCTGTCACTTTATTCCTAGTTACAGTATATGTACTGTACATACAGTTGAAGTCTGAAGTTTACATACACTTAGGTTGGAGTCATTAAACCTAGTTTTTCAACCACTCCACAAATTTCTTGTTAACAAACTATAGTTTTGGCAAGTCAGTTAGGACATCTACTTTGTGCATGACACAAGTAATTTTTCCAACAATAGTTAACAGAAAGATTATTTCACTTATAATTCACTCTATCACAATTCCAGTGGGTCAGAAGTTTACATACACTAAGTTGACAGTGCCTTTAAACAGCTTGGAAAATTCCAGAAAATGATGTCATGGCTTTAGAAGCTTCGAATAGACTAATTGACATAATTTGAGTCAATTGGAGGTGTACCTGTGGATGTATTCCAAGGCCTACCTTCAAACTCAATGCCTCTTTGCTTGACATCATGGGAAAATCAAAAGAAATCAGCCAAGACCTCAGAAAAAAAATTGTAGACCTCCACAAGTCTGGTTCATCCTTGGGAGCAATTTCCAAACGCCTGAAGGTACCACTTTCATCTGTACAATCAATCGTTCGCAAGTATAAACACCATGGGACCACGCAGCTGTCATACCACTCAGGAAGGAGACGCGTTCTGTCACCTAGAGATGAAGGTACTTTGCATTTACATTTACATTTAAGTCATTTAGCAGACGCTCTTATCCAGAGCGACTTACAAATTGGTGCATTCACCTTATGACATCCAGTGGAACAGCCACTTTACAATAGTGCATCTAAATCTTTTAAAGGGGGGGGGGGGGGGGGGGGCAGAAGGATTGCTTTATCCTATCCTAGGTATTCCTTGAAGAGGTGGGGTTTCAGGTGTCTCCGGAAGGTGGTGATTGACTCCGCTGTCCTGGCGTCGTGAGGGAGTTTGTTCCACCATTGGGGTGCCAGAGCAGCGAACAGTTTTGACTGGGCTGAGCGGGAACTGTACTTCCTTAGTGGTAGGGAGGCGAGCAGGCCAGAGGTGGATGAACGCAGTGCCCTTGTTTGGGTGTAGGGCCCGATCAGAGCCTGAAGGTACTGAGGTGCCGTTCCCCTCACAGCTCCGTAGGCAAGCACCATGGTCTTGTAGCGGATGCGAGCTTCAACTGGAAGCCAGTGGAGAGAGCGGAGGAGCGGGGTGACGTGAGAGAACTTGGGAAGGTTGAACACCAGACGGGCTGCGGCGTTCTGGATGAGTTGTAGGGGTTTAATGGCACTGGCAGGGAGCCCAGCCAACAGCGAGTTGCAGTAATCCAGACGGGAGATGACAAGTGCCTGGATTAGGACCTGCGCCGCTTCCTGTGTGAGGCAGGGTCGTACTCTGCGGATGTTGTAGAGCATGAACCTACAGGAACGGGCCACCGCCTTGATGTAAGTTGAGAACGACAGGGTGTTGTCCAGGATCACGCCAAGGTTCTTAGCGCTCTGGGAGGAGGACACAATGGAGTTGTCAACCGTGATGGCGAGATCATGGAACGGGCAGTCCTTCCCCGGGAGGAAGAGCAGCTCCGTCTTGCCGAGGTTCAGCTTGAGGTGGTGATCCGTCATCCACACTGATATGTCTGCCAGACATGCAGAGATGCGATTCGCCACCTGGTCATCAGAAGGGGGAAAGGAGAAGATTAATTGTGTGTCGTCTGCATAGCAATGATAGGAGAGACCATGTGAGGTTATGACAGAGCCAAGTGACTTGGTGTATAGTGAGAATAGGAGAGGGCCTAGAACAGAGCACTGGGGGACACCAGTGGTGAGAGCGCGTGGTGAGGAGACAGATTCTCGCCACGCCACCTGGTACATTTACATTACATTTAAGTCATTTAGCAGACGCTCTTATCCAGAGCGACTTACAAATTGGAAAGTTCATACATATTCATCCTGGTCCCCCCGTGGGAAATGAACCCACAACCCTGGCGTTGCAAGCGCCATGCTCTACCAACTGAGCCACACAGGACCTGGTAGGAGCGACCTGTCAGGTAGGACGCAATCCAAGCGTGGGCCGCGCCGGAGATGCCCAACTCGGAGAGGGTGGAGAGGAGGATCTGATGGTTCACAGTATCGAAGGCAGCCGATAGGTCTAGAAGGATGAGAGCAGAGGAGAGAGAGTTAGCTTTAGCAGTGCGGAGCGCCTCCGTGATACAGAGAAGAGCAGTCTAAGTTGAGTGACTAGTCTTGAAACCTGACTGATTTGGATCAAGAAGGTCATTCTGAGAGAGATAGCAGGAGAGCTGGCCAAGGACGGCACGTTCAAGAGTTTTGGAGAGAAAAGAGAGAAGGGATACTGGTCTGTAGTTGTTGACATCGGAGGGATCGAGTGTAGGTTTTTTCAGAAGGGGTGCAACTCTCGCTCTCTTGAAGACGGAAGGGACGTAGCCAGCGGTCAAGGATGAGTTGATGAGTGAGGTGAGGTAAGGGAGAAGGTCTCCGGAAATGGTCTGGAAAGAGAGGAGGGGATAGGGTCAAGCGGGCAGGTTGTTGGGCGGCCGGCCGTCACAAGACGTGAGATTTCATCTGGAGAGAGAGGGGAGAAAGAGGTCAGAGCACAGGGTAGGGCAGTGTGAGCAGAACCAGCGGTGTCGTTTGACTTAGCAAACGAGGATCGGATGTCGTCGACCTTCTTTTCGAAATGGTTGACGAAGTCGTCTGCAGAGAGGGAGGAGGGGGGGGAGGGGGAGGAGGATTCAGGAGGGAGGAGAAGGTGGCAAAGAGCTTCCTAGGGTTAGAGGCAGATGCTTGGAATTTAGAGTGGTAGAAAGTGGCTTTAGCAGCAGAGACAGAAGAGGAAAATGTAGAGAGGAGGGAGTGAAAGGATGCCAGGTCCGCAGGGAGGCGAGTTTTCCTCCATTTCCGCTCGGCTGCCTTGTTCTGTGAGCTCGCAATGAGTCGTCGAGCCACGGAGCGGGAGGGGAGGACCGAGCCGGCCTGGAGGATAGGGGACATAGAGAGTCAAAGGATGCAGAAAGGGAGGAGAGGAGGGTTGAGGAGGCAGAATCAGGAGATAGGTTGGAGAAGGTTTGAGCAGAGGGAAGAGATGATAGGATGGAAGAGGAGAGAGTAGCGGGGGAGAGAGAGCGAAGGTTGGGACAGCGCGATACCATCCGAGTAGGGGCAGTGTGGGAAGTGTTGGATGAGAGCGAGAGGGAAAAGGATACAAGGTAGTGGTCGGAGACTTGGAGGGGAGTTGCAATGAGGTTAGTGGAAGAACAGCATCTAGTAAAGATGAGGTAAAGCGTATTGCCTGCCTTGTGAGTAGGGGGGGAAGGTGAGAGGGTGAGGTCAAAAGAGGAGAGGAGTGGAAAGAAGGAGGCAGAGAGGAATGAGTCAAAGGTAGACGTGGGGAGGTTAAAGTCACCCAGAACTGTGAGAGGTGAGCCGTCCTCAGGAAAGGAGCTTATCAAGGCATCAAGCTCATTGATGAACTCTCCGAGGGAACCTGGAGGGCGATAAATGATAAGGATGTTAAGCTTGAAAGGGCTGGTAACTGTGACAGCATGGAATTCAAAGGAGGTGATAGACAGATGGGTAAGGGGAGAAAGAGAGAATGACCACTTGGGAGAGATGAGGATCCCGGTGCCACCACCCCGCTGACCAGAAGCTCTCGGGGTGTGCGAGAACACGTGGGCAGACGAAGAGAGAGCAGTAGGAGTAGCAGTGTTATCTGTGGTGAGCCATGTTTCCGTCAGTGCCAAGAAGTCGAGGGACTGGAGGGAAGCATAGGCTGAGATGAGCTCTGCCTTGTTGGCCGCAGATCGGCAGTTCCAGAGGCTACCGGAGACCTGGAACTCCACGTGGGTCGTGCGGGCTGGGACCACCAGGTTAGGGTGGCCGCGGCCACGCGGTGTGAAGCGTTTGTATGGTCTGTGCAGAGAGGAGAGAACAGGGATAGACAGACACATAGTTGACAGGCTACAGAAGAGGCTACGCTAATGCAAAGGAGATTAGAATGACAAGTGGACTACACGTCTCGAATGTTCAGAAAGTTAAGCTTACGTTGCAAAAAAATAAATAAAAATAAAAGATCTTATTGACTAAAATGATATAGTACTGCTGGCTGGTGAAGTAGGCTGGCTAGCAGTGGCTGCGTTGTTGAAAGTGAAGCTGGCTAGGTAACCTCGACAATTTCTCTAAATTTCTCTAAACTACACAATTATCTTGGATACAAGGACAGCAAAGACAACTAGCTAACACTACGCTAATCAAGTCGTTCCGTTGTAATGTAAGTTTCTACAGTGCTGCTATTCGGTAGAAGTTGGCTAGCCAGCAGTGTTAGCTAGCAGTGTTGGCTAGGTAGGAGGACGGCAGCGCGGCAGGCGAAAATAGCTGGCTAGCTAACCGATAATTACTCAAAACTACACAATTATCTTAGATACAAAGATCGCAAAGACAACTATGTAGCTAGCTAACACTACACTAATCAAGTCGTTCCGTTGTAATGTAATCGTTTCTACAGTGCTGCTAATCGGTGGCTAGCTGGCTAGCTAGCAGGGTTGACTACGTTACGTTACGTTAGGACGAGAATACCTGGCTAGCGAACCTCAGCGAACCTCAATAACTACACAATTATCTTTGATACAAAGACGGCTATGTAGCTAGCTAAGTAGCTAGCTAAGATCAAACAAATCAAAGATAGCAAAGACAACTGTGTAGCCAGCTAACACTTCACTAATCAAGTCGTTCCGTTGTAATGCACTCGTTTCTACAATGCTGCTATTCGGTGGCTAGCTGGCTAGCTAGCCGTGTTGGCTACGTTACGTTATGTTAGGACGAAAATAGCTGGCTAGCGAACCTCAATAACTACACAATTATGTTTGATACAAAGACGGCTATGTAGCTAGCTAAGATCAAACAAATCAAACCGTTGTACTGTAATGAAAATGAAAAACACTTTGGTGTGAAAAGTGAAAATCAATCCCAGAACAACAGCAAAGGACCTTGTGATTATGCTGTAGGAAACAGGTACAAAAGTATCTATATCCACAGTAAAACGAGTCCTATATCGACATCCTGAAAGGCCGCTCAGCAAGGAAGAAGCCACTGCTCCAAAACCGCCATAAAAAAGCAAGACTACAGTTTGCAACTGCACATGGGAACAAATATCGTACTTTTTGGAGAAATGTCCTCTGGTCTGATGAAACAAAATATAACTGTTTGGCCATAATGACCATCGTTATGTTTGTAGGAAAAAGGTGGAGGATTGCAAGTCGAAGAACACCATCCCAACCGTGAAGCACGGGGGTGGCAGCATCATGTTGTGGGGGTGCTTTGCTGCAGGAGGGACTGGTGCACTTCACAAAATAGATTGCATCATGAGGTAGGAAAATTATGTTGATATATTGAAGCAACATCTCAAGACATCAGTCAGGAAGTTAAAGCTTGGTCGCAAATGGGCCTTCCAAATGGACAATGACCCCAAGCATACTTCCAAAGTTGTGGCAAAATGGCTTAAGGACAACAAAGTAAAGGTATTGGAGTGGCCATCACAAAGCCCTGACCTCAATCCCATAGAACATTTGTGGGCAGAACTGAAAAAGCGTGTGCGAGCAAGGAGGCCTACAAACCTGACTCAGTTACACCAACTCTGTCAGGAGGAATGGGCCAAAATTCACACAACTTATTGTGGGAAGCTTGTGGAAGGCTATCTGAAACGTTTGACCCAAGTTAAACAATTTAAAGGCAATGCTACCATATACTAATTGAGTGTATGTAAACTTCGGACCCACTGAGAATGTGAATAAAGAAATAAAAGCTGAAATAAATCATTCTCTCTACTCTCCGTATTCACTACCCTCTGTAGTGCCTTGCGGTCGGAGGCCGAGCAGTTGCCATACCAGGCAGTGATGCAACCAGTCAGGATGCGCTCAATGGTGCAGCTGTAGAACCTTTTGAGGATCTGAGGACCCATGCCAAATCTTTTCAGTCTCCTGAGGGGGAATAGGTGTTATCGTACCCTCTTCACGACTGTCTTGGTGTGCTTAGACCATTTTAGTTTGTTGGTGATGTGGACGTCAAGGAACTTGAAGCTCTCAACCTGCTCCACTACAGCCCCGTCGATGAGAATGGGGGCATGCTCGGTTTTCTTTTTCCTGTAGTCCACAATCATCTCCCATTTGTCTTGATCACGCTGAGGGAGAGGTTGTTGCCCTTGCACCACACGGTCAGATTTCAATAGGTTCCCTATTGAGGATTGACAGTTTAGCTTATAACAATGGATATTCCCGTTCAAATCAACACTCTCTGATGTGCGGACCTCCAAACATCTTTGTGGTACCATTTGAAAGTTGAAACTTCAACTTTATTTATCAGACAAAACATGACACCCACCCTGTATTCAAGAGAATGCTGTGTCTCAACCAATTGCATGCACAACACAAACACTGCAAATTCTTTATAAACCATGTTGAACTTTTTCACTGTCTGTATTTCACCTGTTATGTGTGCAAATAAATAAACAAATTAAAATCTATAGAGCAGCTTGAAGTGACACAGTCTATTGTGTGCTCAACCCACCTCTGTTCTCTCTCCATCTGCCCTCTTCTGTCCCTTTCTCTGTGTCTTGTCTGTTGCTGTTTCAGGTTCTTGTTTGTTACTGTCTCATTTGTCTTTCCCCTTCTGTTATGGCCTGTTCTGTTCTTCTGGTGTCTCTCCATCATATTATATTTTTCTGTTGCTGTCTCTTTGTCTTGTCTGGTGTGTCTCTTTAGTTTCGCTATCCAAAACGGCCAAGGGGATACTGGGGTAGCTTAACTTGTTTTGGGCCTATGTCTGGGTCACCTAAAGCATCCTCTTCCCTACCAGTTGCCCCTGACTGCTGCTGTTCTAAGTGCTCCACTGGCCTGTTGTTCTCATCTGTTATCCTCCTTGGCTCATCTGAAAGGTAGCAAGGTAGAGGTGCAACATGTCATTAGGTAGTTGTAAAGGACAACTGCACTTTCTGATTTGGCCTTGTTTTAGATTTGATTCATTAAGAAATTCTAGCGGCCATGATTGAATTCAAAAGTGAGTTGGTTTCGGGTTGTGGTTTCATGGAGGTGTCTCGTGTGTGTTCGCAGGTCGGAAGATTTAGACAAATGATTTTGCCAATTAGCTTCAGCCGGTGGGTGTGCGACCATGGCAAAGTTGTTTTGACTTTAGATAGCCTATCTCTGGGGCTAGTTAGGGACCATCCAAAAATTACACAATGTAAATGAGAAAGCTTTTAGTTTTCACATTAAATGGTTTCAAATTGTTTTAATGAATTTCTACTATTTATAGTTGGTTTGAGGTTTTCAAGTCATTTAAATTTGGAGCAATTGGAATTATTTATTTATTATAATTTTTTTGTTCAAATATTTTTTATTGAACACACACAAGAATGGTGTATAGGTAGGAAAGACAAGTATGCAATTCTTATCTAAACATAAAAGAGCAGACAGAAACAACAAGACCCAGAGTTTTAGGTACAAAGTAAATAATACAAAACAAGACATACAGAACAAGGACAGGTAGAAAGAAAGAGGGTAGATATCACCCTCCTTATGCCCCCCCCTAATTCCCTCTTCTCCCCACCCCCTTATCTCCCCACCCCCAACTGCTCGGGTGCCGGGGCGAGCACATGCTGCCCAAAGGTAGATTCAAATATTACAATTGAGAGTGCGTTAAAATGTACAAATTCACAGCGCGGACTGGTCCAAGTAAGAGAGGAAAGGCTGCCAGATTTGATCAAATGTTGATTATTTATTGTTCAGAATATATCTAATTCTACTAAGTGTACAGTGTTTGACAATTCGCTGAGCCATAATTTGGAAGAGGGAGCTTCCTTCCTTTTCCAAAACAACAAGATTCATTTTTTTTGCCGAAATGAGACTGTAAGAGATTAGTTGTTTTTGGGGGTTGGTTAGTCCGTTTAGGTAATCAGACACTCCCAGGATTATCAGAAGCGGGTCTGGGTCAATTGAAGTCTCCAGAACTTCGGAGAGTATCCTGCAAATTACACACCAATAAACATACAAGTTAGAGCATAGGGCAAAGCAGTGGAGTAGTGTACCCTGTGCAGCCTGACATTTATCACACAAAGGGGATGTATCAGGAAATATCCTATGCAGTTTAGTTTTGGAATAGTGTAATCTGTGTAATACCTTAAATTGTATGAGACGATGTCTGAAGTTAATGGAGCAGGTGTGGATATACTCCAAGCTATCTTCTCAGTCTGCCACAGAAATGTCAGTCCCTAGTTCTTCCTCCCATTTTGCCTTAATGGCATCTGTAGAAGTTATGCTAACAGATTGAAAAGCGTCATGTAGACGAGATATCAACTTGTCTGAGGTGGGGCATATTTTTGTGCCTCCGTCAAACATGGAAGGTTTAGCGTTCCCAAATGTCGGAAGGTGTTTTCTAACATAGTCTCTAATCTGTAGGAATCTGAAAAAGTTACTTCTGGGAAGATTATAAGTTTCCCTCAGCAACTCAAATGAGGCAAAGGTCCCTTCTATATATAGATCTCCTATGGTATTTATCCCTAGCTCTCCCCATCGCTCAAAGGTGTTATCAAGGTTAGAGGGGGCAAAGGAGGGATTCCTCCCAACAGGGAGTATGAATGATATTGTTCTAAGATCAAAGTGGACTTTAATTTGCTTCCAGATTCGGACTGTGCTAAGTATAATAGGATTGTTACGATAAAGTGACATCTCCAGATTGACAGGCACAAAATCACAGCGCCAATAGAGAAGGGGTGACACTCCTCACGCTCCATACTAAGCCAGCTGGATGACGGAAGTGCGTAATCCAGCAAAAAAGTAACAGCGCAGAGGTTAGCGGCCCAATAGTAAAATATAGCATTTGGGAGAGACAATCCTCCTTCCATCTTGGATTTACAGAGGTGTTGTTTACCTTTCCTGTGTGTTTTATAATCCCAGATGAATGGATTGATAATTGAGTCCAGTTGTTTATGAAAGGACTTAGGTATGAATACTGGGATGTTCTGGAATAGGTAGAGCAGTTGTGGGAGGAAGACCATTTTAATGGCATTAATTCTTCCGAGCAGAGAAATTGGGAGACTTCTCCAAAATTGTATGTTTGCCTTGAGTTTTTGCACCAGAGAGGGGAAATTATTTTTAAATAGTGAGAAGTATTGTTTTGGTAACTACAATTCCTAGGTAGGTACATTTTTCTGAAGATAACTTAACTGGAAGATGTTCTAACCAAGAGGTGTTTTGCAACCATATGGGCATTAATTCGCTCTTGTTCCAATTTATTCTGTATCCCGAGAAGGTACCAAACAAATTAATCACATCAAGAATAGCTGGAATACTAGCTTGGGGTTCTGTTACATAGAGGAGAATGTCATCTGCGTATAGGGAAATCTTATTTAGAGTATCTTTAGTATTATAGCCGTGTATTGCTGCATGAGATCTGATCGCCTGAGCGAGAGGTTCAATAATTAGAGCAAAGAGCATAGGCAACAGTGCACAACCCTGCCTTGTCCCTCTATAAAGGTTAAATCGGGGCGACAATGATTGGTTAGTGAGTATTCTCGCACAGGGGTTCCTATATAAAAGCTGGATCCAATTTATGAACCCATCTCCAATATTACATTTCTGTAGGACCTTGAATAGATAGGACCCCTCAACTTAGTCAAAGGTCTTTTCGGCATCAAAAGATATAACGGCAAGGTCCACATTAGGTAACCTCTGAGAATACATAATGTTGAAGAGGCGCCTGAGATTGAAGAATGAGTGTCTGTTAGGGATAAAGCTGGTCTGGTCCGAATGGACCAATTTGCCCATTAAAGTGCTAAGCCTGTTAACCAGACTTTTTGTTAAAATCTTTTGGTCTGTATTAAGGAGAGATATTGGTCTATATGACCCTACCTCTTCCGGATCTTTAGTAGGTGGGAGAGCTCCATCCTCATTGGCCTGAACCAACATTTGTGCAGGTAGGGAGAGAGCATGTTGCTGAATGTTTTATAGAATTCACCAGTGTATCCATCTGGGCCCGGGGTCTTGCCACTCTTTAGAGATTTAATTGTTTCTCGAATTTCTCCATTTCTTCCAACTTCCTTATTCAGGAAGTTGGAATAATCCTGGTTCAGGGCAGGGAGATTACAGTCCTCCAAAAAGTTTTGCATAATTAAGGGATTAGGATACGCTTTAGATGTATATAGTCTTGTAAAACTGACGGAATCTGTCATTGATGTCTTTGGGGGAAGAGAGTAATTCCCCAGATGCAAATTTAGCTTTGTGCATCATTCGGTCACTCACATTTTTTCGAAGTTGTCTGGCGAGTAATTTGTGTGGTTTGTCACCAAACTCAAAATATTTTTGCTTGGCATAGAGAAAAGATTTAGCAATTTTAGCTGAGAGAATCTGATTATATTCCAATTTTAAAGAGGTCATTTTTTATGTTTCTCCATTGATGGCTGGCTAGCTTCTTCTCAATAGGGGGTGCTGTTTGCACTTTGTAATAATTTTGTTCCCAAATTAAACTGCCTCGTACTCAATTCTTGCTCGTACAATATGCATATTATTATTACTATTGAATAGAAAACCCTCTCTAGTTTCTAAAACCGTTTGAATTATATCTGTGAGTAAAACAGAATTGGACTTAGAGCAATTTTCCTATGAGGATGTGAGAATGCTGAAATCTGCTGGCTGTTCTGAGATCTGTTTATAAATCTGCCTGTCTTCTATTGGTTGAGATGCACTGCATACGTCTTCCCCTGGGTGTCAGCGAATAGTGAGAATTGAAATGGTGTTGCTAGGCAGAACTGAGAGGTTATAAATGGGCTGGCAACGTGGGGTCCGTCCTTTGTCCTCTTCGCCCTGACGCAGAAAGGAGCTCTGGCTGTCGTTCTAGTTCGCTCCGGTTATAGGCCTTAGATATATCCGACTCTGTTTTTATTCGATATAGGTGTTAAAGACATCATAATGTTGTTATGTTAAACCGAGTTATATCAGTTTATATCGGTATATTGCGATTTTCGGATATTTATTTGTACTGCGTTTTAGTGGGTCGGACACGTCTTTTCCACATGGCTAATGTTTACTGCTAAATCGAACGTTGAAAAGGACAATCTACAACCAAGCAACGATTCTTTTGGACAAAGGACACCTTGCCCAAGATTCTGATGGGAGTTCATCAAAAAGTAAGAAGTATTTATGATGTTAATTCGTTGTTCTGTTGAAAAATGTAGAACTCATATTCTGCCATTAATCTAGGTGCGGTCTCGCTTTAACGCACGCTGTATGTTGTAGTAACGTTAATTTTAAAAATCTAACACAGCGATTGCAGTAAGAACTAATGTATCTTTCATTTGCTGTCCAACCTGTATTTTCTTGTCAAGTTTTCTCCCTACATATTGTTGGCAGCCTGGCTACTTTTCTCATTGTATAACCATGATTTGTGCCGCTAAATACGCACATTTTCAAACAAACTCTATATGTATTGTGTAATATGATGTTATAGGACTGTCATCTGATGAAGTTTTGAGAAGGTTAGTCAAAAATGTAATATCTTTTGCTGGTTTATTCGCTATCGCTAACGTGCATGAATCAATGCTGCTGTGTGGTTGGCTATTGTAGTAAGCTAATATAATGCTATATTGTGTTTTCGCTGTAAAACACTTAAAAACTCTGAAATATTGGCTGGATTCACAAGATCTTTGTCTTTCATTTGCTGTACGCTGTGTATTTTTCAGAAATGTTTTATGATGAGTATTTAGGTAATACACGATGGTCTCTGTAGTTATTCTAGTTGCTTTGGTGAGAGTTGTGATGGTGGCAGCAATGGTAAACTATGATTTATACCTGAAATATGCACATTTTTCGAACAAAACATATGCCATACAATAAATATGTTATCAGACTGTCATCTGATGAAGTTGTTTCTTGGTTAGTGGCTATATATATCTTTATTTGGTCGAAATTGTGATAGCTACCTATGCAGGAAAAAAATGGTGGACAAAAAAAGTTGTGTCTTTTGCTATCGTGGTTACCTAATAGATTTACATATTGTGTCTTCCCTGTAAAACATTTTAAAAATCAGAAACGATGGCTGGATTCACAAGATGTGTATCTTTCATCTGGTGTCTTGGACTTGTGATTTAATGATATTTAGATGCTAGTATTTACTTGTGACTTATGCTAGGCTATGCTAGTCAGCTTTTTTACTGATGGGGGTGCTCCCGGATCCGGGTTTGTGAGGAAGTAGAGGCTAGCATTCTCCCTATCTAGTAAGTGAATTTGTCCCTCCAATTCTACAATTTTTTCTCTGTTTTGCCTACTCCTGGGAGCCTGAAAGGAGATGATACAGCCTCTCAAATAAGCCTTCAGTGTTTCCCACAATAATGCTGGGGAAGTCTCTATGTTGTCATTGGTATCAAAGAAAAATGTAATTTGGTCTTTAAGATGTTCACAGAATGTTGGTTGTGTGAAGAGCTTAAGATTCAACCTCCAGACCTTGTCGTTTGGTACGATGTCACTCAATCTCAGGGAGAATGCGAGTGGACTGTGGTCAGAGATTATAATATCATGATACCTCACATTACAGGTATAGGGGAGTAATTTCGCATCAACCAAAAAGTAGTCAATTCGGGTATAAACATTGTGAACATGAGAGTAAAAGGAGTATTCCCTACCCGTAGGGTTAGAGATCCCCCATATATCAAATAAGTTAGAATTTTTTATGTAGGTATTCAAGAATTTGCTTGAATAGGAGGTAGGGGTACGCCGGGCAGAGGATCTACCCAAATATTGGTCTAGCACACAGTTAAGGTCCCCTCCAATGACCAAATTAGTATGGGCGATATCTGGAATCAGGGCAAGGACTCTTTTGAAAAAAGAGGGGTTATCAATGTTTGGCCCATAGATATTTAGTAGAATTACAGAAGTAGAGTGGATCTCTCCTATTACGATCACATAACGACCCTCTTTATCCGCAATAGTGGTTTTATGTAGAAAGGGAATTCCTTTCCGTACCAGAATCGCTGTGCCTCTCGTTTTGGCAGAGAAGTTGGAGTGATACACTTGCCCCACCCACCTACATTTAAGTCTGCTATGAGAATTGTTTTTCAGATGGATTTCTTGCAAAAATATAATACTATATCAGACGAGAGTGCTTTCAAGTGGGCTAGGACCTTGCCTCTCTTAATTGGTTCGTTTAACATTCCAGGAAGTAAATGTAAGCCCCGCCCTCCTCTTGTTTGTAGTTCCCATGGTGGCCTGCATAACATGTAACTCAATAAAAAGGTAAGAAATCGCACCAAACCATCACGATCAGCATATGTAGCACCTACACCCGAGCAGTATCCAACCAACCCCTCCCACCCCGGCAAGCTCCTTAACTCTCCACCCTGTCCCCCAACATTTACCCCCCACTCAACCCACCTTTAACAGGCATACACTCTCCAAAACTCTTGAACGTGCCGTCCTTGGCCAGCTCTCCTGCTATCTCTCTCAGAATGACCTTCTTGATCCAAATCAGTCAGGTTTCAAGACTAGTCATTCAACTGAGACTGCTCTTCTCTGTGTCACGGAGGCGCTCCGCACTGCTAAAGCTAACTCTCTCTCCTCTGCTCTCATCCTTCTAGACCTATCGGCTGCCTTTGATACTGTGAACCATCAGATCCTCCTCTCCACCCTCTCCGAGCTGGGCATCTCCGGCGCGGCCCACGCTTGGATTGCGTCCTACCTGACAGGTCGCTCCTACCAGGTGGCGTGGCGAGAATCTGTCTCCGCACCACGTGCTCTCACCACTGGTGTCCCCCAGGGCTCTGTTCTAGGCCCTCTCCTATTCTCGCTATACACCAAGTCACTTGGCTCTGTCATATCCTCACATGGTCTCTCCTATCATTGCTATGCAGACGACACACAATTAATCTTCTCCTTTCCCCCCTCTGATAACCAGGTGGTGAATCGCATCTCTGCATGTCTGGCAGACATATCAGTGTGGATGACGGATCACCACCTCAAGCTGAACCTCGGCAAGACGGAGCTGCTCTTCCTCCCGGGGAAGGACTGCCCGTTCCATGATCTCGCCATCACGGTTGACAACTCCATTGTGTCCTCCTCCCAGAGTGCTAAGAACCTTGGCGTGATCCTGGACAACACCCTGTCGTTCTCAACTAACATCAAGGCGGTGACCCGTTCCTGTAGGTTCATGCTTTACAACATTCGCAGAGTACGACCCTGCCTCACGCAGGAAGCGGCGCAGGTCCTAATCCAGGCACTTGTCATCTCCCGTCTGGATTACTGCAACTCGCTGTTGGCTGGGCTCCCTGCCTGTGCCATTAAACCCCTACAACTCATCCAGAACGCCGCAGCCCGTCTGGTGTTCAACTTTCCCAAGTTCTCTCACGTCACCCCGCTCCTCCGCTCTCTCCACTGGCTTCCAGTTGAAGCTCGCATCCGCTACAAGACCATGGTGCTTGCCTACGGAGCTGTGAGGGGAACGGCACCTCCGTACCTTCAGGCTCTGATCAGGCCCTACACCCAAACAAGGGCACTGCGTTCATCCACCTCTGGCCTGCTCGCCTCCCTACCTCTGAGGAAGTACAGTTCCCGCTCAGCCCAGTCAAAACTGTTCGCTGCTCTGGCACCCCAATGGTGGAACAAACTCCCTCACGACGCCAGGTCAGCGAAGTCAATCACCACCTTCCGGAGACACCTGAAACCCCACCTCTTTAAGGAATACCTAGGATAGGATAAAGTAATCCTTCTAACCCCCCCCCCCCCCTTAAAAGAGTTAGATGCACTATTGTAAAGTGGTTGTTCCACTGGATATCATAAGGTGAATGCACCAATTTGTAAGTCGCTCTGGATAAGAGCGTCTGCTAAATGACTTAAATGTAAATGTAAATGTAATACACAAATAGGAGAGAATTTAAAAAAAAACCAAAAAAAACAATACACACGTTGTCTGGCCGATGCCAAAAATGCACGGCGCGACCTCGAACAAGAGGTAAAACAAAAATAAAATCCCAACTATACGTTCACCTCTCACTATCCTATAACTTCTACTAACATATGAACTGAGGAGGCTCCCGTGAATAAACTATTCAATTAGCATCTAATAAACCTAAACAGAATAAGTTGCAACTTAAACATATTGCGCACTTAAGTGTCATCTTGGGTCAATCCCTGAGATAAGCAAGATATAGCATTGCAAGATTATATTGCTAAGCAATGCCGGTCTAAACATAAACCATCAGCAACTGACGTAGACAGCAGTACATTTACATATTGTGGGTTAGGAGATCGGAACAAGGATTTTGCTAAGTTAAAAGTACCCCCCAAATCAAAAAGTTAAAAGTACCCCCCCAAATCAAAAAGTTAAAAGTACCCCCCCAAATCAAAAAAAAAATCTAAAGATTATACATATATATATATATATATATATATATATATATATATTACCTTTCCTATTGTTTTGTCCAACATGTCTCTGGACCTACTCACTGTCACAGTCATACTCTGGACCTAGTTTTGTCCCATGGAATAAATGTTGTGGATCTTAATGTTTTTCCTCATAATCCTGGACTATTGGACCACCATTTTATTACGTTTACAATCGCAATAACTAATCTGCTCAGACCCCAACCAAGGAGCATCAAAAGTCGTGCTATAAATTCTCAGACAACTCAAAGATTCCTTGATGCCCTTCCAGACTCCCTCTGCCTACCCAAGGACGTCAGAGGACAAAAATCAGTTAACCACCTAACTGAGGAACTCAATTTAACCTTGCGCAATACCCTAGATGCAGTTGCACCCCTAAAAACTAAAAACATTTGTCATAAGAAACTAGCTCCCTGGTATACAGAAAATACCTGAGCTCTGAAGCAAGCTTCCAGAAAATTGGAAAGGAAATGGCGCCACACCAAACTGGAAGTCTACCGACTAGCTTGGAAAGACAGTACCGTGCAGTATAGAAGAGCCCTCACTGCAGCTCGATCATCCTAGTTTTCCAACTTAATTGAGGAAAATAAGAACAATCCGAAATGTATTTTTGATACTGTCGCAAATCTAACTAAAAAGCAGAATTCCCCAAGAGAGGATGGCTTTCACTTCAGCAGTAATAAATTCATGAACTTTGAGGAAAAGATCATGATCATTGGAAAGCTAATTCTGGACTCCTCTTTAAATCTGCGTATTCCTCCAAAGCTCAGTTGTCCTGAGTCTGCACAACTCTGCCAGGACCTAGGATCAAGGGAGACACTCAAGTGTTTTAGTACTATATCTCTTGACACAATGATGAAAATAATCATGGCCTCTAAAACGTCAAGCTGCATACTGGACCCTATTCCAACTAAACTACTGAAAGAGCTGCTTCCTGTGCTTGGCCCTCCTATGTTGAACATAATAAACGGCTCTCTATCCACCGGATGTGTACCAAACTCACTAAAAGTGGCAGTAATAAAGCCTCTCTTGAAAAAGCGAAACCTTGACCCAGAAAATATACATTTATGAACATTTGAACATCTTGGCCATGTTCTGTTTTCTCCACCTGGCACAGCCAGAAGAGGACTGGCCACCCCTCATAGCCTGGTTCCTCTCTAGGTTTCTTCCTAGGTTTTGGCCTTTCTAGGGAGTTTTTCCTAGCCACCGTGCTTCTAAGCCTGCATTGCTTGCTATTTGGTGTTTTAGGCTGGGTTTCTGTACAGCACTTTGATATATCAGCTGATGTAAGAAGGGCTTTATAAATACATTTGATTTGATTTATGATGGTGACATGTTGAAAGTCACTGAGCTCTTCAGCAAAGGCCATTCTACTGCAAATGTTTGTCTATGGAGATTGCATGGGTATATGCTTATACAGCTGTCAGCAACTACTAATTTGAAGGGGTGTCCACATACTTTTGTATATAAAGTATCTTTCAAACATTTGGACACACCTACTCATTCAAGGGTTTTCTTTATTTTACTATTTTCTACATTGTAGAATAATAGTGAAGACATCAAAACTGTGAAATAACACATGGAATCATGTATTTTTAACAAATTAAAATATATTTCATATTTGAGATTCTTCAAAGTAGCCACCCTTTGCCTTGATGACAGCTTTGCACACTCTTGGCATTCTCTCAACCTGCGTGAGGTAGTCCCCTGGAAAGCCTTTCAATTAACAGTTGTGCCTTGTTAAAAGTAATTTTGTGACATTTCTTTCCCTCTTAATGCATTTGAGCCATTCGGTTGTGCTATACAGAAGAAAGCTCTATTTGGTAAAAGACCAAGTCCATAGTGCAGTCGCAAAAGACATCAAGCGCTATGATGAAACTGGCTCCCATGAGGACCGCCACAGGAAAGAAAGACCTAGAGTTACCTCTGCTGCAGAGGATAAGGTCGTTAGAGTTAACTGCACCTCAGATTTCAGCCCAAATTAATGCTTCAAGTAACAGACACATCTCAACATCAACTGTTCAGAGGAGACTGCGTGAATCAGGCCTTCATGGTCGAATTGCTGCAAAGAAAACACTACTAAAGGACACCAATAAAAAGAAGATACTAACTTGGGCCAGGAAACACGAGCAATGGACATTAGACCTGTGGAAATCTGTCCTTTGGTCGGATACGTCCAAATTTGAGATTTTGGGTTCCAACCGCCTTGACTTTGTGAGACGCAGAGTAGGTGAACGGATGATCTCCGCATGTGTGGTTCCCACCGTAAAGCATGGAGAAGCAGGTGTGATGGTGTGGGGCTGCTTTGCTGGTGACACTGTCTGTGATTTATTTAGAATTCAAGGCACATTTAACCAGCATGGCTACGATAGCATTCTGCAGCGATACGCCATCTCATCTGGTTTGCGCTTAGTGGGACTATCATTTGTTTTTCAACAGGACAATGACCAAAACACACCTCCAGGCTGTGTAAGGGCTATTTGACCAAGAAGGAGAGTGATGGAGTGCTGCATCAGATGACCTGGCTTCCACAATTACCAGAGCTCAACCCAATTGAGATGGTTTGGGATGAGTTGGACCGCAGAGTGAAGGAAAAGGAGGCAACAAGTGCTCCGCATTTGGGAACTCCATCAAGACTGTTGGAAAAGCATTCCAGGTGAAGTAGGTTGAGATAACATCAAGAGTGTGCAAAGCTGTCATCAAGGCAAAGGGTGGCTACTTTGAAGAAGAATCTAAAATCTAAAATATATTTAGATTTGTTTAACACTTTTTTGCTTACTACATGATTCCATATGTGTTATTTCATAGTTTTGATGTCTTCACTCTTATTCCACAATGTAGAAAATAGCTCAAATAAAGAAAAACCCTGGAATGAGTAGGTGTGTCCAAACGTTTGACTGGTACTCTACATGTTTTTTGTACATACATAATTGCTCCCAAAAATTTTTTCTAAAGAGTCCAGCCTTGACCATCTAATTTTGTATTGAACTCAAAGTGTTTGTCATCAAGGGTCCTCATGAATGTAGCCTACTACAAACCCACAAGCATATTGCATTTTACCAAGCTTGAAAAAGATGAAAGATGCAGTACAAGTTTATTGATGTTGTAGGCAAAAAGAAAAACATGAGAGGTAGGCTAACCTGAAAACCATTTCATAGATTTGGGAGGGGTTCTTATTTGCATAATGAGGAGATGACTAATGAAAATGTGCAACTGCAGGACAGCAGAAATATAGATGATGCGGTATAGGCTAGCTAGTGCTGCATCCTTGCAGCCCCTACTGTCGACTTTTAGCTCTGGATTATTGGGAGCCATTCCTTGCCAGAACAGCCGTGCGAGCTGACGGGAGGGGCGGGACAGAGGGCTACCTAACGATCGGAGAGTAGCAGCCTGGGTAGCAGACCTCATTTCTTTGGAGGTGTAGATCGGCCAAACTCGACGACAATCTTTCAGCTGAATGGGTCAAACCCCGCTGTGCATCCTTTAAATGGGCTTTTTAGCGCGCCATCCATAGCAAGTCCTATTTTCTAGTTAAAAGAACTGAAGAGAAAGAAAGCAGGTTTAAGGGGGATAATCCGAGTGAGATAATTTAGCTTTTTTTCATCAATCAAATGATTCAGACTGGCAAGTAAACAAGGACAAACTGCATGCGTAACTGTTTAGGGGAGACTCAAGGAACGATAAAACAGCTGGTCATGATGACTGAGAAAGAATCGGCAACAGACAACATAATAGCAGGTAAAATGCTTCTTTCTAACCCTCTTGTGATCCTGAAGTATTCTTCAGAGGCCTCACGCTATTATGCAGCATCAAGGCTACACTCTATAGGTGCGCTCATTCAGTGCACATTCGGAGCCTATTTGAGACCTTGCCAGGAGACTCCTTTTCCGTTTTCACGTTTGATTTGTGCAATAGTCGTCCGGGTTACGTGATGGTGGTGGTATAGAGGTATTCGCTCTTGTTATATTTATGAGAAATTGCAATTTATACAAAGGTTTATAATGAATATTCTCGGAAAGCATAGGATATAGGCTATAGTCGTGTTCATGCAGCTTCAAGAGAGCTTTGCCGCAACGTGAAGGAAACAGCCTACCTCTGAGAACCCACCTCGACAGCAATACATTTAATTATTAGAATCATAATATTACTCTGCAGAACATTTCTCCTGTAGTCCCAGAAAATGGGCACACATACTAACGCCCTTTGGGCAGAAAAACTATAAATACCCGCCCAGTAGCCTATAGTTTGGTCCTCCATAACTGAGCAGAGTTTGGTCACATGGTCAATCCCACCGGAGGCTTGACACAATGCAGCAAAAGTCTGCGTGCCCCACCACCACCCCAGGTGTCGCATTCGCAGCAATGTGGTTAAAACGTCTGATTAGAAGTAATCGCTATATAGTCTGAGTGCGCTGATAAATGCAGCGATAGGAATGGTTGGTTCCTCTATTATGGACACTATCTGCGTAATGGGTGGATAAATTACTGCATTTCAATTGTCTTCAATCTCAACCAGTGCTCAAGTTTTCATGTTGTTTTACTTATTGAACGTTTTCTTCGAGGTTTTCATGTCTAACATGTCATTTAGGACTAGGACTATTTACTTTTATGTCATATCGGTTCCTCTGCAGGACAAATGGTGCTTTCAAGACAACTGGGAACTCGGGAAGAAAACGAGGTCAAATCATGACGTCAGTGATCTTCAGGTCGGAAAGACAGAGCTCTAGAAAGATGCTCGAGTTTAGGACATGGAATTCCGAGTTTGATGACTGTTCAAAACGAGTTTTTCCAGTCGGATACCGTTTTTCCGAATTCCAAGTTGTCATGAACGCACTGGAGTTGGAAATCTCTGATTTCCGAGTTCACAGTTGTTTTGAATGCAGCAAGTAGGCTAAATCATCTGACACCACTCCTATATGATGTAAAATTGGAGGGGAGAATAATTGTGTACAGTAGGCCCTATATACTTTTTGGCTGGATGTGCTTGAAATCCAAAAGTGAAAGTCTGTTGTCCTTCTTGTGATTGTGATTGCTCATTGAGAAGTCAAAGTGAACAGAGGGGTTTGTCATGTCCTGATTATCACACTTCATCACAGGATGTTGCGCATGCTTGTTATTTGTTGACACCCAGTTGTTAATATGTTAATTATGGTGTTTTCACAATGAACTTGAGGCTTGACCATTTGCCTGTCCTACCTTTGGGGTTGGGTGTTGTGAAAGTTTATCGAATGGCTTAACTTTGTTTGCTCATATGTTCCACAAAACATGTAGCCTACTCTGGGGTGGCAGTTAGCCTAGTGGTTAGAGCATTGGACTAGTAACTGAAAGGTTGCTAGATCGAATCCCTGAGCTGACAAGGTTAAAATCTGTTGTTCTGCTCCTGAACAAGGCAGGTTCCTAGGCTGTCATGGATGCTACACTACTGTTCCTAGGCTGTCATTGAAAATAAGAATTTGTTCTTTACTGACTTGCTTAGTAAAATAAAGAAACTTTTGTAGTTGAGCAGCCATCAGAAAAACCTTTGGCTTTCGGATCAAATCCAGATCCATGCTTGTTTTTCACATTCCCACGGTGACACATTGAAGTTGCTGATAAAGAGACCTTTGTTCATTTTGTGGGCAGCCAGGATGCGCGCACACAGAGGCTCGTTCACCGATTGAGCCCTTTCCTGGGGGACTGATGTCATACAATGAAGATGAATGCAGCTTGTTAGTTCTTTTGACATCATCAGGGTGAAATTATACAGTAATAATATTAACATACATTTCTTGTGTTCAGAGCTGGTTAGAGAGAAAGTTTTAGCGATAGTTTTATTCCACAGTGTTATGAATTAGGCCTACCCATGTATTATTTTTATGGTCTTCATTGTTGATCCAGATAATTTATGAAGAGTTTATATTTATAAAAAATAGGCATATACCAATTTTTCACATTTGTGTTTTTTCTTTAAAAAAAAATGTTTACCTTCATGTGTGTGTAAAATATTACTGTTCTCAGATTTTTTTATTCATAGATTTTAGATGTGTATGAAAATATATATATATATATTTTTAAACGCTATACATCCATTGTTTAGTTGGAATGGAATGTTGGTATCATGTATATTTGACTGTGATATGTGCTTGTCTCACCTAGCAATCTTAAGATGAATCCACATTGTAAGTTGCTCTAGATAAGAGCATCTGCTAAATTACTAAAATGTAAAATGTAAATGTTTTACATACAGATCTCATATTACTGTATTGAATCATAAAAAATATATACACTGCTCAAAAAAATAAAGGGAACACTTAAACAACACAATGTAACTCCAAGTCAATCACACTTCTGTGAAATTAAACTGTCCACTTAGGAAGCAACACTGATTGACAATACATTTCACATGCTGTTGTGCAAATGGAATAGACAACAGGTGGAAATTATAGGCAATTAGCAAGACACCCCCAATAAAGGAGTGGTTCTGCAGGTGGTGACCACAGACCACTTCTCAGTTCCTATGCTTCCTGGCTGATGTTTTGGTCACTTTTGAATGCTGGTGGTGCTTTCACTCTAGTGGTAGCTTGAGGCGGAGTCTACAACCCACACAAGTGGCTCAGGTAGTGCAGCTCATCCAGGATGGCACATCAATGCGAGCTGTGGCAAGAAGGTTTGCTGTGTCTGTCAGCGTAGTGTCCAGAGCATGGAGGCGCTACCAGGAGACAGGCCAGTACATCAGGAGACGTGGAAGAGGCCGTAGGAGGGCAACAACCCAGCAGCAGGACCGCTACCTCCGCCTTTGTGCAAGGAGGAGCACTGCCAGAGCCCTGCAAAATGACCTCCAGCAGGCCACAAATGTGCATGTCTGCTCAAACGGTCAGAAACAGACTCCATGAGGGTGGTATGAGGGCCCGACGTCCACAGGTGGGGGTTGTGCTTACAGCCCAACACCGTGCAGGACGTACGTTTGGCATTTGCCAGAGAACACCAAGATTGGCAAATTCGCCACTGGCGCCCTGTGCTCTTCACAGATTTTTATTATTTTTTTTATTTTACCGTTATTTTACCAGGTAAGTTGACTGAGAACACGTTCTCATTTGCAGCAACGACCTGGGGAATAGTTACAGGGGAGAGGAGGGGGATGAATGAGCCAATTGTAAACTGGGGATTATTAGGTGACCATGATGGTTTGAGGGCCAGATTGGAAATTTGAAAGCAGGTTCACACTGAGCACATGTGACAGACATGACAGAGTCTGGAGACACCGTGGAGAACGTTCTGCTGCCTGCAACATCCTCCAGCATTACCGGTTTGGAGGTGGGTCAGTCATGGTGTGGGGTGGCATTTCTTTGGGGGGCCGCACAGCCCTCCATGTGCTCGCCAGAGGTAGCCTGACTGCCATTAGGTACCGAGATGAGATCCTCAGACCCCTTGTGAGACCATATGCTGGTGCGGTTGGCCCTAATGCAAGACAATGCTAGACCTCATGTTGCTGGAGTGTGTCAGCAGTTCCTGCAAGAGGAAGGCATTGATGCTATGGACTGGCCCGCCCGTTCCCCAGACCTGAATTCAATTGAGCACATCTGGGACATCATGTCTCGCTCCATCCACCAACGCCACGTTGCACCACAGACTGTCCAGGAGTTGGCGGATGCTTTAGTCCAGGTCTGGGAGGAGATCCCTCAGGAGACCATCCGCCACCTCATCAGGAGCATGCCCAGACATTGTAGGGAGGTCATACAGGCACTTGGAGGCCACACACACTACTGAGCCTCATTTTGACTTGTTTTATGGACATTACATCAAAGTTGGATCAGTCTGTAGTGTGGTTTTCCAATTTAATTTTGAGTGTGACTCCAAATCCAGACCTCCATGGGTTGATAAATTTGATTTCCATTGATAGTTTTTGTGTGATTTTGTTGTCAGCACATTCAACTATGTAAAGAAAGAAGTATTTAATAAGAATAGTTCATTCATTCAGATCTAGGATGTGTTATTTTAGTGTTCCCTTTATTTTTTTGAGCAGTGTATATTGATGTCATAAATGTATCATTTGTACATTTCTTTATAAAAAAAGTATATATATTTTCTTAATAGAAATATCACATTTTAGATAAGTATTCAGACCCTTTACTCAGTACTTTGTTGAAGCACCGTTGGCAGCGATTACAGCCTTGAGTCTTCTTGGGTATGACGCTACAAGCTTGGCACACCTGTATTAGGGAAGTTTCTCACATTCTTCTCTGCAGATCCTCTCAAGCTTTGTCAGGTTGGATGGGGAGCGTTGTTGCACAGCTATTTTCAGGGCTCTCCAGAGATGTTCGATCGGGTTCAAGTCCAGACTCTGGCTGGATCACTCAAGGACATTCAACGACTTGTCCCGAAGCCATTCCTGCGATGTCTTGGCTGTGTGCTTAGGGTTGTTTTCCTGTTGGAAGATGAACCTTCACCACAGTTTGAGGTCCTGAGCTCTCTGGAGCAGGTTTTTATCAAGGATCTCTCTGTACTTTGCTCCGTTCATCTTTCCATCGATCCTGACCAATCTGCCAGTCACTGCCGCTGAAAAACATCCCCACAGCATGATGCTGCAACCACCATGCTTCAGCATAGGTATGGGCCAGGTTTCCTCCAGATGTGACACTTGGCATTCAGGCCAAAGAGTTCAATCTTGGTTTCATCAGACCAGAGAATTTTGTTTGTCATGGTCTTAGAGTCCTTTAGGTGCCTTTTGTCAAACAGCAAGCGGGCTGTCATGTGCCTTTTACTGATGAGTGGCTTTGGTCAGGCCATTCTACAATAAAGGATGGATTGGTAGAGTGCTGCAGAGATGGTTTTCCTTCTTGAAGGTTCCCCTATCTCCACAGAGGAACTCTGGAGCTCTGTCAGAGGGACCATCGGGTTCCTGGTCACCTCCCTGACCAAGGCCCTTCTCCCCCGATTGCTCAGTTTGGCCGGGTGACCAGCTCTAGGAAGAGTCTTGGTGGTTCCAAACTTCTTCCATTTAAGAATGATGGAGGCCACTGTGTTGTTGGGGACCTTCAATGCTGCAGAAGTTTTTTGGTACCCTTCGCCAGATCTGTACTTTGACACAATCCTGTCTCTGAGCTCTACGGACAATTCCTTTGACTTCATGGCTTGGTTTTTACTCTGACATGCACTGTTAACTGTGGGACCTTTATATAGACAGGTGTGTGCCTTTCCAAATCATGTCCAATCAATTGAATTTCCACAGGTGGACTCCAATCAGTTGTGGAAACATCTCAAGGATGATCAATGGAAACAGGATGCACCTGAGCTCAATTTCGAGTCTCATAGCAAAGGGTCTGAATACCTATGTAAATAAGTTATTTCTGTTTATTTGCAAACATTTTTAAAAACCAGTTTTTGCTTTGTCATTATGGGTTATTGTGTGTAGATTGATGAGAAATAACATTTATTTCATACATTTTAGAACAAGGCTGTTCAGTAACACAATGTGGAAAAAGGGAAGGGGTCTGAATACTTTCCCAATGCACTGTATAGCATTTAGCAAAAATAGCATGATCAGGCTGTTTGTCTCTTGGAAATGAAACCATTAAGTGATAGATTTTAAACAAATACATGTGTCATTGAACAATGCCATGCCATGATTCGATAGTAAAAGCACCAATCTCTCATCATTTCTTTAAAGAATAAAAGCTAATTTACCAACATTTCTGAAAATGGATATTTAGAGTTTTGGAATGAAACTCAATATCAACATACATGCAAGTATTTGATTGAGAATCATTTAATAAGTTGTGACAAGGTGTTTCAAAAGTTTTGAACAGACTGCATTTTGTGTGTACAAGGCACTGCACTATTTGAGCAGTGCTGCCAATCCTAAGCTCTCCTGCCAGGCACTCGTGACTTTGTGAAATGGTGGGTGGGGATGTGCACTAACGGCACTTACTTTCGTGAGCTCAGCTGCATTTTTGGGATGAGGCAGACGCAGTGGGACGTGGCCTGATCTCTCCCTCCATGTCTGCTCTGTCTACCCTGGTTTATCCAGACTCCCCCTGAAGAAGAGGAATATGAGGGAGAGTATGGGTGGCCCCTGGCCCAGCATGGTCGGCTGCTCAGTCTGTACAGCACACACCAATCATATTTGGGAATGGGAAAGGGGGATAGCTACCTTAAGAATAACTGATATAGAGGTCACAGTCACTGTGGAATCGATCAGTATGTACATTTGAGCTTCGCAGAAGAACGGGACAATGGAGTCCCCATACTATTCAGGGTCACAGTCAGAGGAGTAATGTTGTCTTTTTAAGATTATTGATATGCAGTGTTTGACTAATAAACTAAATGTCCCCTTTTCAGGACCCTGTCTTTCAAAGATAATTTGTAAAAATCCAAATAACTTCACAGATCTTTATTGTAAAGGGTTTAAACACAGTTTCCCATGCTTGTTCAATGAGCCATAAACAATTAATGAACATGCACCTGTGGAATGGTCGTTAAGACACTAACAGCTTACAGACAGTAGGCAATTAAGGTCACAGTTATGAAAACTTAGGACACTAAAGAGGCCTTTCTACGGACTCTGAAAAACACCAAAAGAAAGATGCCCAGGGTCCCTGCTCATCTGCGTGAACGTGCCTTAGGCATGCTGCAAGGAGGCATGAGGACTGCAAGTGTGGACAGGGCAATAAATTGTGTGGACAGCTGATCGTCCTCGCAGTGGCAGACCACGTGTAACAACACCTGCACAGGATCGGTACATCCGAACATCACACCTGCGGGACAGGTACAGGATGGCAACAACAACTACCCGAGTTACGCCAGGAACGCGCAATCCCTCCATCAGTGCTCACACTGTCCGCAATAGGCTGAGAGAGGCTAGACTGAGGGCTTGTAGGCCTGTTGTAAGGCAGGTCCTCACCAGACATCACCGGCAACAACGTCGCCTATGGGCACAAACCCACCGTCGCTGGACCAGACAGGACTGGCAAAAAGTGCTCTTCACTGACGAGTTCCGGTTTTGTCTCACCAGGGGTGATGGTCAGATTAGCGTTTATTGTCGAAGGAATGAGCGTTACACCGAGGCCTGTACTCTGGAGCGGGATCGATTTGGAGGTGGAGGGTCCGTCATGGTCTGGGGCAGTGTGTCAACACATCATCGGACTGAGCTTGTCATTGCAGGCAATCTCAACGCTGTACATTACAGGGAAGACATCCTCCTCCCTCATGTGGTACCCTTCCTGCAGGCTCATCCTGACATGACCCTCCAGCATGACAATGCCACCAGCCATACTGCTCATTCTGTGTGTGATTTCTTGCAAGACAGGAATGTCAGTGTTCTGCCATGGCTAGCGAAGAGCCCGGATCTCAATCCCATTGTGCACGTCTGGAACCTGTTGGATCGGAGGGTGAGGGCTAAGGCCATTCGCTCCAGAAATGTCCTGGAACTTGCAGGTGCCTTGTTGGAAGAGTGGGGTAACATCTCACAGCAAGAACAGGCAAATCTGGTGCAGTCCATGAGGAGATGCACTGCAGTACTTAATGCAGCTGGTGGCTACACCAGATACTGACTGTTACTTTTGATTTTGACCCCCCTTTGTTCAGGGACACATTATTCAATTTCTGTTAGTCACATGTTTGGAACTTGTTCAGTTTATGTCTCAATTGTTAAATCTTGTTATGTTCATACAAATATTTACACATGTTAAGTTGCTGAAAATAAACGCAGTTGACAGTGAGAGGACGTTTATTTTTTTGCTGAGTTTATTAGGTTATTTTAATTGTGTGCAGTATAATGTGTGAAGGTAACAAATTGACATGAATTGATTTTGCACTCAGCTGGTTACCTTAGCTACAGGGACCATCTCATCATGAGAGCTGATTATTAGCACCGCTCAATGCCTCAAGTACCTATTAGTGTGCTGATACAAATCCCAGAGATGACATATAGCATGTAAAAAACCCTCTGATTGAGCTAGTAGACACACCCAAAACTGCAATGACTATCATTACTTCTTATTCCCGACGTCACTATCATAACTTGCAATGCACATTTAATGAGCAAAATCAAAACACATTTTTCAAATATTTTTAATTGGCTTTAGCCAAGTGGGAACACCCAATGACTGCACTAATGGAGAGCTTTGTGTTCCCTGAGGGACAGCCACACATGTTCTACACATTTAAAGCAGAGAGAGGGGGAGAGCTCAGAGAGGGTGGGGGAGTCATACTCAAGAGATTTATTTAGTTTGTGATATTAATATGATTGCAGATTCCAAAAACACAGATGAATCCTGTATTGCCTTTGTAGATAGCATTGGCGACAGCTTGATGCAACAAGGCATTAAAACAGAATGTGACATATAAAAGTAATTCATCACAAGCTAGTTCGTTTCCATCTGAAAGCTCTTCAATCAGACCAAGTGTTTTGCTGTGGGTGGATTCTCTAGATTGAGTATACTATGACCTAGGAATTCAGATTCACTTTGATAGACAACTTTTAGCCCTGTTGCTAAGCCCAGTTTTCCTCTGGTCTGCTGAGCTGCACAAAGTGGAACTCATCACTGGGCTATTTTCTGTGTGTTCTGTCCAGCTGTTCTACTTATGTACGCTCCCACACATGGCTCCAGCCAACCAATGTGTGATTCCTCCACAGCAATCATCAATGAGAGGATGGAACAGTTGTAGAGTGTTTTCAAAGAATAGGGTCAGCATTGCACATACCATGCATGCAAGGAACCTATTTTGAGTATCAATGAACAGAAGAGTGTAAATGTGATGAGGTCAGGTCAGACGACAGTTCAGAGGTGACATTGAAATGCCTTGCGTTAAGGAGACCTTTTACCATAAGATAGTGATGTATGGCTCACTACAATGTCATCCAGCTCATAAACCAGCTGGCTAACGAATAGGTGGACAGTGACTTTACAATCTATTACAATACCTCAATGTGACTCAGCACACCATGAGCAGTCATGAGCAGCACACCATGAGCAGACAAATTGCACCACAGGTGTGCTGTCATGTCATTGCACTCACTCACACATAACACACAAGGTTCCCGTAGGTTCCCATAGCAACCAACACATTATTGGCTTCTTGCTGAAGTAAGCGGGGCATTCTTACAGCACAACACCAGTAGTGTCACATCAGAAGTTCATCTACCACAGTGATAAAGCGGTTGTTATATTAAACATGTACAGCCTCTGTACGAGACGCTTGAGCTCTAGTATACAATTGCCCTTTTAATTTACTTAAATGTATTGAAGCAAATTGCCTCACTTGCAGCCATCGTTGGCATCTATTTGTGAAATGGATGGGGCGTTAGGGGTTGGTGGCTGGGAAAGGAGTTCAGACCAGGGGAGGGGGTAAGGCTGCAGTCAGAGGTGATTTAAGGCCTTAGCCATTAGCATTTCTGTTTGAGGTCAACCCAATAACTGGGAGTTCTTGAGACAAAGTGGTAGGGGGGCTGAACCTGATGAGCCAGGGCCAGGCAGGAAGTTGTCTCTCAGAGGCCCTAAAGGGCTCCACACAGTCTACGCAACAGATCCGATGGAGCTTCCTTTGCGTAGCTCTACGTAGTTCTACCTACTTTTGTACGGCTGAATTTTTGGAACACCGACGCAAACAGAGCTGTGAAATCACTGTGGCGAGCCCTTACGGTCAGAAAAATCCAATCGCCACTCCTAGACGAGACACACACCAGAGAGGCCACCACAACACAGGTGTCACGCCCTGACCATAGTTTGCTTTGTATGTTTCTATGTTTTGTTTGGTCAGGGTGTGATCTGAGTGGGCATTATATGTGTTGGCCTGATATGGTTCTCAATCAGAGGCAGGTGTTAGTCGTTGTCTCTGATTGGGAACCATATTTAGGTATCCTGTTTTGTATTGTGGGGTTGTGGGTGATTGTTCCTGTTACTGTGTTTCTGTGTTCACGTTACGGGACTGTTTCGTTGTCGTTTGTTTGTTGGTTTTTTGTTTTTGTTTTGTTCAAGTATTCGATTAAAATGAATACTTACCACGCTGCATCTTGGTCCTCCTCTCTTTCTCCCAACGACGATCGTGACAACAGGTGTGTCCTCTCTATCGAAACGTTAATTAATGTCGTGACTAGGTGACAATGGGTGACATTATGATCACATTTTTGTTGCATGGAAATAGATATGTTGAATAGCTATTCTATATGTGACCCTTTTGGATAACACATTACATTAAGTTGGTCTCATACCAGTGTAATAATGCTGTAATTACTACAGTAATAACATGGTTGCTACGTTTTACACGAGAAATTGCTCAGACAAGTGGAATAAGGAGCATACTAGTGTAATTACAGTGTTACTACACAGGTATGAGAGCAAATTCATGTAAAGTGCCACCCAATTGGATAGTTGACCAATATCTCTGATAAGCTCTAGTATTTTATCATGGAACATGTACTTTGAGAGAATTCACCCTCTCAGCATGTGATATTTCTCTTTACCAAAATCAAGGTTGAAAATGTGAATTGCGATGCAAATAAACTGGCAATGTACCAGGAGTCCTATGATCAGCATTATGTCATGACTAAGATATTGGCTGTGTTTACCCTCAAGAGGAGGCACCCATTCTGTTGAGAAGTATGAGGGAGCCGCTTTTCACAAGACATTGGATTGTAGAGTAAGACTTAAACAGCCGTTAAACATCAGCAGTATGACATCTTTTCGATTACCCAAGAGGCCCTTCATGAAATTACTGTAAACTTTTTTCTGTATGTCTTTGTCGCTCTCCTCCATCAAACTCAATTTACTCCACAGAAGGCTATAGTCTTTGTACTCTAACCAGTTCAATGTTAGAAACCAAAGCCTACTGAAGCACACACCTGTTTGATGTCCAATGAAGCGGTAATTGGTTTCATATGTTTCAATGGAATCCCAAGTATATAAACACTGACTGTATTTGTGTATTCTCTTGGTCTTGGTTTTGTCACATCTCTCACTCCCATCCCAATGCTGTCAGATACAAGCTCTTCCACATCCCACAGCAATGTACGCTAAGTATACAAAACATTAACAACACCTGCTCCATGACATAGACTGACCAGGTGAATCCAGTTGAAGGCTATGATCCCTTATTGAGGTCACGTGTTAAATCCACTTCAATCAGTGTAGATGAAGGGGAGGACATTGGTTAAAGAAGGATTTTTGAGCCTTGAGACAATTGACACATGGATTGTGTATGTGTACCATTCAGAGATTGAACGGGCAAGACAAAAGATTGAAGTGCCTTTGAACGGGGTATGGTAGTAGGTGCCAGGTGCACTGGTTTGTGTGAAGAACTGCAACGCTGCTGGGTTTTTCATGCTGAACAGTTTCCCGCGTGTATCTAGAATGGTCCACCACTCAAAGGACATCCATCCAACTTGACACAATTGTGGGAAGCATTGGAGTCAACATAGGCCAGAATCCTTGTGGAACCCTTTCGACACCTTGTAGAGTCTATTCCCCAACAAAATTAGGCTATTCTGAGGGCAAAAGGGGGGTGCAACTCAATATCAGGAAGGTGTTCCTAATGTTTGGTATACTCAGTTGTATACATCCCATAGCTATAAGGGCACAAGGCGAGACCCAGATGCAGACACGGGAGGCAGATGGTTTGAGTCTTTGATATTTATTAGTATCCCAAGGGTAGGCAAGAGAATGGTCATGGACAGGCAAAAGGTCAAAACCAGATCAGAGTCCAGGAGGTATAGAGTGGCAGACAGGCTCGAGGTCAAGGCAGGCAGAATGGTCAGGCAGACGGGTACAGAGTCCAGAACAGGCAAGGGTCAAAACCGGGAGGACTAGCAAAAGAGAATAGAAAAGGCAGGAGCACGGGAAAAACATGCTGGTTGACTTGAAACATTCAAGACGAACTGGCACAGAGAGACAGGAAACACAGGGATAAATACCCCGGGGAAAATAAGCGACACCTGGAGGCGGGTGGAGACAATCACAAGGACAGGTGAAACAGATCAGGGCAATGTCTGCATCTACCTTTCATAGTGTTTGGGACCTTTAAGAGATTTACATCAGAACCTTTATAAAGGTGTTGCTCTTCGCTACCTTACTTCAAACAACAAAAGCACCAAAAATGCAGGACAACCTAAAAACATACAGCAGTTGAATATGGTGTCTTGGTGGAAATACTGTAATAAACACCTGGGCAGATTCTCAGCCAGATTTAACTCAATGCACCATCGCTATGTGTAACCACAATGAATTATAGGCTCTGGTAAAAATGAAGCTTAGAATATTCTACTGTGTTAAATTATTCAGCTTTAGTTCTGCCTTCGGAGCATCTGGGGCCAAGAAAATCATGGGAGGGGATCCGAAAACACATTGGCTGTTTAGTTTGACACTGAAATTGACGAAAGCATGAAAGCACTGATGGGTCATGATTACGTAAAGTTTGATATCTTGAGCATGAGCTTGCCAAATTGATGTTTTTGATAGAGGATGCTTTTGAACGTGCAGTGTTGACGTGTCTGCAATATGTACATAATGGGCAGCTATTTGAATCTGTTTTGTGTCAAATTGAATTTTGCCTTGGCTTTGTTGTTATAAGGGTCTCCAGCGTAGAGAGAGAGAGAAGAAGAAGAAGGAGAAAGTATATTGTTTGGAGAGGTTTTTCAGAATTTCCTTAGGATGACCGAAATGCTCTGCCCTTGTAGGAAACAAGGCTCACTCTTTCTTTCTTTCAAATGCCATTCACCATTGTTCCATATCGTTGTTGTGGTAGTAAGACCAGGCACTATGGACCTTGACACTATTCTCATGTTTGAGCTCAGTTATCTATCAGAATGTGTGATGTTGAACATTGCATGTTATTTTGAACAGCTACATGTACTCACATAGTTGGGAATAGTGGACTAGAAATAGAACCGAGGGAAGCTATAGGGCAGGGGTAGGCGGCTAGATTCAGCCGCAGGCCGATTGTTGTCGAAGCGGATGGTCGGGGGCCTGGAACATTAATAATAATAATGATTTTGAACACTGCAAATTGACCACAACTAAGCCCCAAAAAATAACAATAATTGAATACCTTGATTACGTTGAGACAAAATCACGTCTCTTTTTTTATTCGTGGGAATACTTGTGAACCGATTCATTTTCCTAAATTAAACTTCTTTATTTATTTTTACTAAAAACTTTGGGGTTTGCCGACCCCTGTTATAGGGTGTTATGGGGTGCAGTAGACTGTCCCACATAAATCAAGTATATTTGGGCAAATTTAAGAGACAATGTACTTATCAAAATGACAAAAAGTGCATATACATTGAGCCAGCCTTGACAAATTGACAAATCTGTTTATGTTTATTTTTGCTTCCCTGTACCCACCATCTTGTCATTCATAGGTCATAGGTTGTACTGGCATACTATCTGGGTTTCCCAGCCGCTCCCCTGCTCGGTTGGCCAGTCAACAGCACAAGGTATATAGCCACTGAGCTGTGTACTTTGAAACTCCTCAGGCAGATGTTGCGCTGCTGTCAAAATGTCACACTGATTTACCTCCAGACTGATCTGGAACGAGGCCTTTTCTCTCTAAACGATCCGGCTGGGAGACGCTAGCGGGACATGTTTATTATACAACAGTTGAGCAGATATCCCTACCTCCATGTCTCCTCTGCTCTGTTTGGAGGATACCTGACACCAGCACAGAAGGACTCTCACACTCACAAGAGGGCATTCATCCTTCCTCAGAGAAACCATATAGTGTCTGCATTGTACCTTGATAATTGAAAACATGCAATAGAAGTCATGGTTGGAAGCCCCTCAATTTCTCATCAGTTATATTCCCTAGTTTTTCACTCCTCTCATACACTCTTAGAATACTAGTCACTATCTAGAACCTAAAATGGTTCTTCAGCTGTCCCCACAAGAGAACCCTTTGAATAACAATTTTTGGTTCCAGGTAGAATACTTTTGGGTTCCATGTAGAACACTTTCCACAAAAAAGGTTCTACCTGGAACCAAAAAGGGTTCTTCTATGGGGACAGCCGAAGAACCCTTTTTTAAGCTTTATACCATAGAGTTTACATTACTTAACAAATGCCAGTACAACCTATGACCTATATTATCTGCAGATAATATAGGGGAAAGGTTGAGCTATGCATGTCTACAGCACTATCTATAGTAGGTGAGGATATGCTGATCAAGTTAAACCTAGTTGTGTTCTATGGTAATCAGTTCATGCTTCACTCAGTGCAGCGGAGGTGGTGTATTTCTGTCTGATCTGCACATTCTCCACTGCTGGGATATCGTTTGCACTAGACACGGATCTATAGATTGATTTCTGAGTCCAAGGCAGGTTTAGAACCAGCACCTTCCTCAGCACTTTTTGCAACATCTAGTCGAATGGCTACCCAGACTATTTGTATTGCCCCCCTCCCCCTCCACACTACTGCCACTCTCTGTTGTCATCTCTGCATAGTCACTTTAATTATTCTACCTACATGTACATACTACCTCAACTAACCGTTGCCCCTGCACATTGACTCTGTACCGGCACCCCCCTGTATATATTGTTATTTTTTCCTGCTGCTATTTAATTACTTGTTACTTTTATCTCTTATTGTTATCCGTATTTTTTTAGGGGGCCGTAAGTAATCATTTCACTGTAAGGTCTACACTTGTTGTATTCGGCGCATGTGACTAATACAATTTGATTTGATTTACATAAGTTAGTCCTAAATATTTCAAAAACTAAAAACATTGTATTTGGGGCAAATCATTCACTAAACCCTGAACCTCAATTAAATCTTGTAATGAATAATGTGGAAATTTAGCAAGTTAATGAGACTGTGAAGAGACACACCGGCACAGACACACACATACACACACATATGATAACATACGCACTATACACACACATACACACACATATGATAACATACGCACTATACACACACACACATATGATAACATACGCACTATACACACACATACACACACATATGATAACATACGCACTATACACACACATACACACACATATGATAACATACGCACTATACACACACATACACACACATATGATAACATACGCACTATACACACACATACACATGGATTTTGTGTTGAGTAGTGACCTGAGGGTACACACTTAATGTATTGTGAAATCTGCTGTGAAATGTATTGTAATGTTTTTAAAATGGTATATAACTGTTTGTATGTTGCTGGACACCAGGAAGAGTAGCTGCTGTCTTGGCAGGAACTAATGGAGGTCCATAATAAATACACATACAGTAGAAGGACATGGAGGGAGAATATGTACATTTTCCTAATATACATCACACTGGAATTGCATTTGTATTGACAAATTATGTACATTTACCCACTTTTACCCACTTAGTGTGTAAATGATGACGTCATTATTATTATTTTGAAGCCAGTTGCATTTCTCACTAAATAGGCTAAATCTTCTCTGAAACATCATGCCGAATTACCTTCCACCGCTATCCATACAGTTGTGTTTATTTTTGAAAATCAGGCCTTATACAGAAGCAGTTGTAGTAGGGCACCTGAAAAGCAGGTCTGGAATCAGTTAGACATAAGTGTGTGTATATGCATGCAAGTGTGTGTGTGCAGACTATGAAGGGTGCTAGAAACTCAGTTGGCCACAGCTGTTGTCAGGCTGTTGCCCTGCACTGTGTGCCTGGGCACTTGGCCAGCTGGATGCAGTTGGAAAAGAGGGAGGGAGGATGAAAGAGGCCTCTCTCTCTTTCTCTCTCTCTCTCTCTCTCTCTCTCTCTCTCTCTCTTTCTCCCTCTCTCGTTCTCTTTCTCCCAATTTCCCTCTGACTGCTTGCTGTACTAGCTGCCACATGGCATGATGGGGGAAGAAGTGGGACATTCTCTCAAAAGGAGAGCCGCCCAGTCTCATTTTCCCTTCATCTACATGAATGTAGCCCTTTGAAAGGGATGTTTTGTGTGGCACTGAATCTTTGTGACAGTGAATGTAATGGGGCATCTCTTTGCCTTTGTAGGTGTTGTTGATTGCGGCATAAATTGTGTCTGCTCTGCTTCGTTCGTGCTGGCCCAATCAGTGTTCACTTTCCGGAGAACCTCTGTTGATCCTGTCTGTCAGCATCAACACATTCTCTGATGTTTACAGATTCTATACATGCCACTATAACATACATACAACTATGTATTGAATTGATTACATGCACAATGCACATGCACCTGTCCTATCAATGTAGTCATTTAAGGATGAAGTAATACGTCTGAGTGCCTATGAGGCCAACCATGAGATCTACTCTGGAACTTGTGCAACGGATTTCAAGTAGATCTAATCAGACATGCAAAGAGAAAAGAATCTCACTTGTATATAGTTTTAAATTAGCCTCGGTGTGGACTGTGGTATAGTATTAACATGCACTTGCTCAATAGTTGTTACTTAACTACAATTTGGTGTTTATTTTTGCGCTAAATGTAAGTAATGTTTTGAAAATGTGGTTTATTGCTCCAGTGACCTATTTCAACTAGCTTAAAGAAAAACTCTACCCAAAAACTATCTTTTGGTATTTGTTTCATTAGTCCATTGTTGGTATAGTCCCCAAATGTGTTGCATGTCAGCAGTCAAGTTTTCAAGATATATAACTTTCAAAATACAGAAATACAGCCGGTATGATGCAAAACACGCCTTGCACTGTGAGGTATCGAGTCCTCTACTCCTGCCGTTCATGAAGGCATATTACAGTATGCTTGTCTATAGATCATGACTTGTGAAGGATGGGTTCAACACAGACGTAATGCACCAACCGTGAACTCACAACTTGATAAACCGGGCAGATGATACTAGATGTGTTTTCTTTTATGAATCAAAACGTGTGCTAACCGTCATCCCTCTAGCCTCTTTACTCACAGGACCAGCTTTTGGTGATTGCATGCGTCGCTGAACCGCAACAGCATTACCAGGAATGTGTTTGCCCGTCGTGTTTATACATCTTTTCTCTCATACCAGCAGCAATGACATTTCTGGCCCTGTAATCTTAGTATGAAAAGACGAGAAAATCAGAGAAGATGTGAAGGACATTTTATGTGCAGACATTTCTTCCCTTCCCCTCACACTTGCCTTATTGAGGAGGCGGTGTGAGCCTAGCTATCGGGGCAGAGGTGGCAAGAGGAGGCTCTGACCTCATTTCTCAGCGTGCCACAGGACCTGAGGTTCAACGCTTGGATTGGATTATTAGCCTCTTTTTTTCCTTCGTCACACAGAGTGGGCTATGAAAATCACATTGGAAGACACAACAATGTCATTAGAAAAAAGATGAGCTTGTCAACGTACCCAGGCTTCTTTCTAGAGGTGAAAAGAACCCGCTTTTAGATGAACCGGGACATTTTCGCTTTCTATTTTAATATATCCAAACCATTTGTGTCTTAAGGATTCAAATTACTATTAGTTTACAACTTGTTAGTGTGGTAGTGTGGTCGCTGTATCTGACATATCAAAACTCTGCCTTTGCCTATAGAATACCAGATTTTCACACAGGGTAATACATTGCTAGTGCCTAAGATTATTTATTTCTATAAACTTGTAATGAACTTTAACATCGAGTTTTAGATTCCAGTTCTTGCTGCTCATATGTGTTATCGAAAAACCTCCATTGTGCAGTCATAAATTGGGGCCTAGTTCTCCTGTAAACACCCAGTCTGACATCTGCACTGAGGGTCTGAAAAATGTAGAGTCGTCTGGGGAAACAGAGGAATGTGACGAGAACAGGAAGTAAAAGCCTCTCCTGCAGAGAGGAGAAAAAAGTCCAGGTTCAAAAAACGAAAGCCTCTCTTTCCACTCAGTTCAGCTCCAGCTCATGTGCTCACTCAAGCAACATAGTTTCTGTATCGCAATGCACCAATGAATTGAATATTTTTTTCCCACATCTTGCCATCTGCTGCAATCCTTTTCTGGTAGTCGGGGGAGTCTGAAAATGTTTTCGACTTTATAGACACAGCACACAAAGGTAATTCCAAAATAAAGGAAACACCAACATAAAGTGTATTTTTTGTTTATTTATTTTACCCACTTTTTCTCTCCAATTTCAATCTTGTCTCATCACTGCAAGTTCCCAACGGGTGGCGAAGGTCGAGTCATGCGTCCTTCGAAAACATGACCCGCCAAACCGCGCTTCTTAAAACCCGCCCGCTTAACCCAGAAGTCAGCCGCTCCAATGTATCAGAGGAAACACCGTTCATCTGACGACCAAGGTCAGCCTGCAGGCGATTGGCCCGCCACAAGGAGTCACTAGAGCACAATGAGCCAAGTAAAGCTCCCCCGGCCAAACCCTCCCCTAAACCGGACAAAGCTGGGCCAATTGTGCGCCGCCCTATGGGACTCCCGATCACGGGCGGTTGTGATACAGACCAGGATAAAACCGGGGTCTATAGTGACGTCTCTAGCACTGCGATGCAGTGCCTTAGACTGCTGCGCAACTCGGGAGGCCCCAAACATAAAGTGTCTTAATAGGGCATGGGACACCACAAACACCAGACACCAGAACAGCTTCAATGCACCTTGACATAGATTCTACAAGTGTCTGGAACTTTATTGGAGGGATACAACACCATTCTTCCATGAGAAATTCCATCATTTGGTGTTTTGTTGATGGTGGTGGAAAACGCTGTCTCAGGAGCCGCTCCAAAATCTCTCATAAGTGTTCAATTGGGTTGAGATCTGTTGCCTGAGACGGCCATGGCATATGGTTTACATCATTGTCATGCTCATCAAACCATCCAGTTACAATGGATGGGGGCATTGTCATCCTTTTGGGGCATAGCCATGGTAGCCAAAATAATGGAAAAAATAATGGCCTTCTCAGTATTTTTATACATAACCCTAAGCATGATGGGATGTTAATTGCTTAATAAACTCAGGAACCACACCTGTGTGGAAGCACCTGCTTTCAATATACTTTGTATCCCTCATTTATACAAGTGTTTCCATTATTTTGGCAGTTACCTGTATCTGTCTGTTTGGCCTGTCAGTCACTTATGGAAGAGAAATGGCCTCCTCTGCTTTCTGCCAGAATGTGTGTAGAACATTCCAGGCAGCAGCTGCTAGGATGTAGGGAAGGAGGGGAAAGAGCATACTCAATCTATGGCTCTTTTTGTGGTGGATAAATGTTTATTTCTTCACTTATTGTTGGCAGAAAATGATCTTGTGTTGTTGGGACGTGATTTTATTTGGACTATTAGAATTCAGGATTCTAAGCTATTCTAGGGCTTCTCCACTTCAGAGATATGTATGGATTGAATAGTACCTTCATTGAAACATTGATTCTTTAGCACTCATTATGAAGAAACTTTTGTGGCTGTTGATAGGTCGAGTAGGAGCATTGTTTGGTTATTTCCATGTCTCACCTTAGGATGAATACACATAAAGTAAACCTTTATAGACCCCTTTTCAGAGTCCAACATTACCAATAGGATTTAAACACAATAGTGGGGGATGTTGAAGGAAATCATTATACTGTATATTGTTAAAACACTACATATGTTTTGTAAGTGCGAAGGCACCACACAATTCAATGAATTGATGTATTTACTGTTGCCAGTTATGTAAATGACTTACATTTATATTGCCATATCCTTAATGAGATTGTGAGTGATTGATCGACGTCAACAATACTGTAGTTTCTGGTTGACCTGTACAGTTAAGGATTTCTTGGGTTATTCAAGGAAATTCTAAAGAAAGAAATAGAAAATTCTCACCCAGATGCCCAAATCAACTTGCACTAATTAGTCAGAAAAAACATCTGCATTGACATTTTGCAACTGCTTGTATGGAACTCAATACAATTGAATGACATTTCTCATTAAGTATTTTATACTGCCAGGTTAATAATAAACGACACAGACTGCACTGGAACACATTTACCACTAGAGCCACAAACAGTAACAAAGCTTATTCCCTGCCACTGCTTTTGGTAAACAGCTGAGGGATGGGGCTGGAGAAATGTAACCACTCTCGATCAAATTCATAGACAGAGCTATGGATACAAGGACTGACCATGCATGATATCAAAATTATTGTTTTAACCATGTTTTCAGGCTTTTTTTTGTTTTTGTTACAAACAATTAAGTTAAACATGTTTATATTCTGGGTTCTGATGGGGTTAGGTCATGCTTCCTTTATAAGTTATATTCTCCAAGAATCAATGGGTAATTATCATTCATTTAAAAATCACAAAAATGTATGTAGCAAATACAGATTGCCCCTTTAAAATATGACTCAAGGTTAGGATTTAAAGGAGGGGGTATGGGGGAGGGGGTGGAGAAGATGGAGTCTATCCACAGGTGGTCCGTAATTCCACACAGTAATTACCAAGCAGTACATTGTGGGGATTCGGACCACTCAGTCACTCTGTAAGGGCGAGAAAAGGGCGAGTGATGTGGAAAACAGACCGATAGCGTGATGTCCCGTTGAGACTGAGACCATCCCCAGACACTTAAAAACACAGAGGAAGCACTATTATTGTGCATTGTCAAAGGGCCTTTTCACAAGCACTATTAAGTGAAGCTAATGAAAGTGGTGCCAAATGGACACACTTTCATTCAATTCAAATGCCATTGTGTTTAAAAGGCAGGTGCATCAGCCGTTTTATCTTAAAAGAAGAGTTGTTAGACAGCCAGGAGTTTCAAACAAAAGGTTAGAATGGTAACATTCTTTGTAGTGCATTATCAGAGGACGACTGAACAATCAAAACTAAGATCACAGCTGCACAATTTATTTGAATAGTTGAGGAACAGGGATTGGCAGTGTACTAATGGACATAATGTATGTCCTAAATCAGATGATTTTGATGAAGCTTTCTGTTGTTTGTTGTTGTTAAGTTGACTCATGTTGTATCTACTTGTTTCTGTCTCCTCAGATGCAATGGCAACTCCCTCTCCAGCAAAGAGCATGGGTGACCCTGGCATCACCCCACTGTCACCCTCACACATTCAGGTAAGAAACCCACCATGGAATATTCTGCATGGAGATAGAGCCATATGAAGTCTGTATAAACAACTCCATTACTGTGGAATGAGAGATTGGTATGAGAGATTCACCACACAGTCTTTTTAAGTTGTTAAACTAGCCACCAGCTTTTCCATCCAGAATAAATAACACATCTCCTTAAACGTTCTCCATTTGTTGACTCCAGTTTTCTGTCCTCCCCACCTCAGCAAAATGACACGGACTCGAATGCCCACACAGGACCTTCGTTCATCGTGGTGGTTGCTGTCGACTTTGGCACCACTTCCAGCGGCTACGCTTACGCCTTCACTAAGGAGCCCGAATGCATTCACACCATGAGGTGAGCCAAGCCAACGCTGCAATGCAGTCGCTGGGAGCAGGAAGAGAGAGAGAGAAAGAGATCAAGATAGATTGAGGGAGTCATGGGGAGGTGCACTCAGGTCAGGTTGTTCTGTAGCAGAGTCTTATTGAATATTCCCTGGCAGGTGATGCAGGAGACATTGCATGCGTGGTGCTGCTTTCTGTTCTTATTTAGGTCTTATTTAGGCGTAATCATAACAGAAGGGTTGCTGATAGCCAGGTAAAAGGTGTTTATCAAATTATTGCTCCTCTATTTCATTGTCATCCTTTTGGGGCATAGCCATGGTAGCCAAAATAATGGAAAAAAGAATGGCCTGCCCAGCATTTTTATACATAACCCTAAGCATGATGGGATGTCCATTGCTTAATTAACTCAGGAACCACACCTATGTCGAAGCACCTGCTTTCAATATACTTTGTATCCCTCATTTACACAAGTGTTTCCATTATTTTGGCAGTTACCTGTATCTGGGGCGGCAGGTAGCCTAGTGGTTAGAGCGTTGGACTAGTAACCGAAAGGTTGCAAGATTGAATCCCTGAGCTGACAAGGTAAAAATCTGTTGTTCTGAACAAGGCAGTTAACCCCACTGTTCCTAGTCTGTCATTGAAAATAAGAATTTGTTCTTAACTGACTTACCTAGTTAAAAAATTTAAATAAATCTGTCTGTTTGGCCTGTCAGTCACTTATGGAAGAGGAATGGCCCCTCCTCTGCTTTCTGCCAGAATGTATGTAGAACATTCCAGGCAGCAGGACCACTCTGCTAGGATGTAGGGAAGGAGGGGAAAGAGGATACTCAATCTATGGCTCTTTTTGTGGTGGATAAATGTTTATTTCTTCACTTATTGTTGGCAGAAAATGATCTTGTGTTGTTGGGACGTGATTTTATTTGGACTATTAGAATTCAGGATTCTAAACTATTCTAGGGCTTCTCCACTTCAGAGATATGTATGGATTGAATAGTACCTTCATTGATTCTTTAGCACTCATTATGAAGAAACTTTTGTGGCTGTTGATAGGTCGAGCAGGAGCCTTGTTTGGTTATTTCCATGTCTCAAATGGAGATATAAAGGGCCATGGAGGCTTCTAACTGGATTCCATTGACTGTCCTTAAAGGTCAGAAGAAACAGTGTTTGCTCCCTCTCTCATCAATGCCTCATTGGCAGACGTCATGTCATGGCCACAGTCAGTGTAATGCTCTTGTTAGCACTGGTAGGAGGAGCTGGTTCATTTAGCTGAGGAACCAGCTAGACTGCCATCCTGAGATTAGTAGGATCCTCTGACCCATAAAACACACAGGTCAACTCTTTTCCCTGTGTGTGTCAGGCACCAGGGCCAACCTCCTTACCTTGCAGTTCCTCACAAAGCAGACAGGTTTTTCTATGGTTTCATGCACTAGTTTTAAGGGGCCCTATTTGAACTTTGAATTCATGATATATCTTAGAGCAGCTGTGGCCAATCTTATCCGTAGAAGGCCAGTGTGGTTGCAGGTTTTTGTTGATTTGAGTCATTTTTCAATTTATAGCTAAACGTGTTGATATTTAACTGGCAATCAACAATAGTTCTTAGGAGTTGTCCATAGAGAAAACATGTCTGGAAACTCTATATACGACATGTTACAGTTTTATGCATGACTTTCGACCAAAATCTGCATTTTCCCTCTTGCAAAATTTCAACAGAAAATAGGTAACACTTTCTAACATCAGAAAATCTGTCAAAGGTGAAACTCGTAAATTCTGTAATAGTAAAAAAAAAGATGTTTGTCGGTTAGACTACTAGGTAGAACAGTTACACTAGCCCCTACACTGAGATGTAGCAATTATGTGCTTAATAACACAAATCTTTCTGTGTCTTGGTCATTTAAAAAAAAATATATATATTATTTTTTTTGCCCCCTTTTCTCCCCAATTTTCGTGGTATCCAATTGTTAGTAATTACTATCTTGTCTCATCGCTACAACTCTCGTACGGGCTCGGGAGAGACGAAGGTCGAAAGCCATGCGAAAGCCATGCGTCCTCCGAAACACAACCCAACCAAGCCGCACTGCTTCTTAACACAGCGTGCCTCCAACCCGGAAGCCAGCCGCACCAATGTGTCGGAGGAAACACCGTGCACCTGGCTCCCTTGGTTAGCGCACACTGCGCCCGGCCCGCCACAGGAGTCGCTGGTGCGCGATGAGACAATGATATCCCTACCGGCCAAACCCTCCCTAACCCGGACGACGCTAGGCCAATTGTGCTTCGCCCCACGGACCTCCCGGTCGCGGCCGGCTGCGACAGAGCCTGGGCGCGAACCGAGAGTCTCTGGTGGCGCAGCTAGCGCTGCGATGCAGTGCCCTAGACCCCACCCGGGAGGCCCCGTGTCTTGGTCATTTTTCTGAGAATTAAGTTGTTTTGTAGGAGTACTAGATAAAATGGAGTATCATTAATGTCACATCCTTAGGGTGATACAACACAGAGAGACACAGACTGGGAGAATTGTCTATTGGGGAAACCTCTCCTGTCATGGGTCATTAACTCCAGACGTCAGGTAACAGTTTAGTAAGATATTTTTACAGGTGCTGCCAGACCTTGCAGTGAAAACAGCTGGAGCCCCAAGATGATTTCCTTTGGATTGAACCATCTGCTCTCCAAATCCTTACAGAAACAATAATAAGCCCTCCGAATGGATCTGTAAAGTTTGCCCATACCTCGACGGAACTGTTTGGGGCTGCTTTAATGTTGTAGTTCTCTTATGATAGAGATTTCAGTGTAGAACGCCTCTTTGAATAGAAGAGGAATGCATTGCTGTATTGAGCATTAGCCAGTTGCATCTCTATGACAAAGCCATTAGCATTCCTTCTCTGTCCTCACTGTTGCTGGCCCTCACAATGGAGCAGGAATCTAATTGCCGATAGAAAACCAACCTGAGATGAAAACGGCTATTCGGACATGGCTGCCAGTTCCTCTGGAAATTGCCAACACTCTGACTCTCTCAACTGACAATATTTTTTATTGTGTGTATATTTTTTAGATATGATTTCTGTTCTTGCTACATTTTGCAGTAAGCCACAATTTAGTAATATGTAGGCTACAGTACGTGCATTAAGGCTTTTAGATGGTGATTGTCAGAGGTCTGAATATAAGCTTGTCTGGCCTCCCACTGCACTAAATGCCTGTCTTACAGACTACGCACAGTGAAAAGAAATGCATCATTTACAGACCTTCACTCCTTAGAGCTATTTTCAGTGAGGCATATTCCATTCCAGACCATCTACGGTCGTGTTATACAGTAGGCTAGCTATTTTTCACCTGTCATGTTCTTACATGTTAACCAATTTAGCTATACTGTGGAGTTATTTGCATTCATCAACAGTTTGAATCACAACCATGTTTTAAGTTCTGTTAGGACGACTAACGTGTGACAGTTACAACGACTATGTTGCTGTTGCAAATCTGAATCATCAGAATGAGTTTTGAATAAATAGGCTACAGGTTTAGATTTTTTGATTGTATCAAATTATCATGTTAATTAGGGTATATGATTTAACCAAACATAGATTATTAAAAGATATTATGGAGTTACATAGCGTGATCATGCTGTGATGTGATTAGGAGAAGAATTAATCATCTATTATCCATCTATTAAGTGGACATACCATCCGTCTATAGGGCTGTGGACATACCATCCAGCATGATGATGACGATGACAATGACAATGATGATGATAAAATGCTGTTGAATGATAAACACAGATTATGCACAAAAGAGCCTAAAATCATATTTGTAATGTTACATTTTGTGAGAAAAATGTTTGTACTCAGGGCACCATTGGGAATGAGTCCCTGGTCTCAATTGGGCTACCCTGTCCCGTTTGTTATAAGGATCGGACCAAGGCGCAGCGTGGTATGCGTACATTCTTATTTGTTTAAAGAATGAACACTGAACAAACTAACAAAATAACAAAACGAAACATGAAGCTATACAAATGAGTGCTGACAGGCAACTACACATAGACAAGATCCCACAACAGAAAGTGGGAAACAGGGCTGCCTAAATATGATCCCCAATCAGAGACAACGATAAACAGCTGTCTCTGATTGGGAACCATATCAGGCCAACATAGAAATACAAAACCCCTAGACCTATAACAACCCTAGACATACAAAACCCTAGACATACAACACTAGAGTACCCACCCTAGTCACACCCTGACCTAAACAAAATATATAGAAAACAGAGATATCTGAGGTCAGGGCGTGACATACCCTGAATAAATAAAAGTTAATACAAAAAATAAGAGTCTCAATTTAGATTAGCAGTGTGCATCCAGTGGTTTCCCCCAAATCTTCCAAATGAGTCCCTCACAGCAGGCTTCTCCCCCAGTGAGACTGACCCATAATCTCATCAGGGCACTTAGCAAACATATTCTCATCTCCAAGGGAACTAAACTAATTATAGTAACTAATCCTTCATTTATCTAGAACTAGTGAAGCACAATTAGTGTAGGTCATGTTGTGTCTCTTTTGTTTTTATTAATTTTTTATTTAACCTTTTATTTAACTACGCAAATCAGTTAAGAACAAATTCTTATTTACAATGACGACCTACTAGAAGGCAAAAGGCCTCCTGCGGAGACGGGGAGCAACCCGGGACGTGTGTGTTTTGGGGACCTTTAACAGAATGTGACTGGCAGAACGGATGTTGTATTTTGAGGATGAGGGCTGCAGTAGGTATCCTAGATAGGGGGGAGTGAGGCCTAGGAGGGTTTTTGTTAACAATAGCTGGTGCACAATCTCTAATATTAAGGAAGTCTCGAGGTTCTGCTCGCTTGAGTTGGAATACCTCATAAACTGTAGACCATACCAAGAGAGTTTCATCTATATTTTTTTGTATCTGTCTATTTACCACCACAAACTGATGCTGGCACTAAGACCGCACTGAACGAGCTGTGTAGGGCAATGAGCAAACAAGAACATCCAGAGGCGGTGCTCCTAGTGGGCGGTGATTTTAATGCAGGGAAACGGAAATCTGTTTTACCTCATTTCTACCAGTATGTGCATCTAGAAGCGAAGAAACTCTACATCTCCTTTACTCCACACACAGAGACACATACAAAGCTCTCCCTTAGCCTCCATTTGGCACTCTGACCATAACTCTATCTTCCTGAGTACTGCTTAAAAGCAAAAACTCAAACATGAAGTACCAGTGCCCAATACGGAAGTGGTCTGATGAAGTGGATGCTAACCTACATGACTGTTTCACTAGCACAGACTGGAATATGTTCCGGGATTCACCCGATAGCATTGAGAAGTTTACTACATCAGTCATCGGCTTCATTAATAAGTGCATCAACGATGTTGTCCACACAGTGACAGTAAGTACATATCCCAACCAGAAGCCATGGATTACAGGCAACATCCACACTGAACTAAAGGCTAGAGCTGCTGCTTTCAAGGAGCAGGACACTAATCTGTAAGCTTTTAAGAAATCCCGCTATGACCTCTGATGATCCATCAAACAGGCAAAGCGTCAATAGAGGACTAAGCCTGAAACCTATTAAGCCGAATCGGACGCTCGTCAGATGTGGCAGGGCTTGTAAACTGACATGGATTACAAAGGGAAACCCACATGCAAGCTGCCCGGTGACGTGACCCTACCAGATGAGCTAAATGTCTTCTATGCTCACTTCAAGGTAAGCAAAACTGAATCATGCATGAGAGCACCAGTCGTTCCAGACAACTTTGTGATCACGCACTCTGTAGCTGATTTGAGTAAGACCTTTAAACATTCACAAGGCCGCAGGACCAGACGGATAACATTCACAAGGCCGCAGGACCAGACGGATTACCAGGACGCGTACTACGATCATGACCAGCTGGCAAGTGTCTTCCCTGACATTTTCAACCTCTCCCTGACCCAGTCTACAGACTGGGTCAGGGAGAGGCGCAAGACCCTGGGAATAAACACCTCCTTCTGCAACTGGATCCTGGACTTCTTGACCGACCGCCCCCCAGGTGGTGAGAGTAGACAACAACACATCCGTCACGCTGACCCTCAACACGGGGGCCCCTCAGGGGTGCCTGCTTAGTCGCTTCCGGTTCTCCCTGTTCACCCACAACTGCGTGGCCACGCACAACTCCGACGCAACGGTAGTAAGCCTGATCACCAATGACGATGAGACAGCCTATAGGGAAGAGGTCAGAGACCTGGCAGTGTGGTGCAAGGACAACAACCTCTCCCTCAATGTCAGCAAGGCAAAGGAGCTGATCGTGGACTACAGGAAACTGAGGACCGAGCACGCCCCCATCCACATTGACAGGGCTGTAGTGGAGCGGGTTGAGAGATTCAAGTTCCTCGGTGTCCACATCACTAAGGATCTATCATTGTCCACACACACCAACACAATTGTGAAGAGGGCACAATAACACCTCTTCCCATTCAGGATTCTGTAAAGATTTGGCATGGGCCCTCAGATCCTCAAAATATTATACAGCTGCACCATTGAGAGCATTTTGAGTGGCTGCATCACATCTTGGTATGGCAACTGCTTGGCATCCGACCGCAAGGCACTACAGAGGGTAGTGTGTACGGCCCAGTACATAACTGGGGCTGAGCTCCCTGTCATACCACACGGCACCAAGTCTGGAACCAACAGGACCCTGAACAGCTTCTACCTGCAAGCCATAAGACTGATAAATAGTTAGTCCGGGTAGCTATTTGGTTAACTATTTAACTATCTGCTAGTTTATTATCTATCCTGTTGCCTAGTCACTTTATTTCCAGGTATATGTACATATCTATCTCAATTACCTCGTACCCCTCGACTCAGCACTGGTATCCCGTGTATATAGTCAAGTTATCACTACTCATTCTGTATTTATTATTACTTTTATTATTATGTGTTATTGCTTTTCTATTATTTCTCTATTTTCTTTCTCTCTGCATTGTTGGGAAGGGCGCCGTAAGTAAGCACTTCACTGTTAGTCCTCACCTGTTGTTTATGAAGCATGTGACAAATAAAATTGTATTTGATTTGACTTGAGGTTCAGAAAGCCATTAATGACTGACAATGAGGGACTGATGAGGACACACTACTGTAGTCTGTGTGATTGACCTGAGACGTGTCTGTTGTCTGCAGACATTTTTGTTCAGGTTGTAATATGGACAGGATACATTAATGCTTTGAAATGCATTCTGCCTTATTCAGACATATTGAGCCAATTGACACAAATAGAGAAACTGCACTGCAGGTGGTTTCAACAGATTAAAGATAGATGAAAATAAGATAAAAAGTAAACAGATGAAAGATAGAGGCCCACCCACAACCAAATTGGAGAATGTCCCCCTAATAAAGCACAAGATGCCGAAATATGCTATTTGTTGTAAAAAATGTATCAATTAGCTGCCATAATTCAGTTGTTCATTGGTTTAAATGTTTTGTGGTCTTTCCTAGACGCTGGGAGGGCGGCGACCCTGGAGTATCCAATCAGAAGACGCCTACCACCATCCTCCTGACCCCGGACAGGAAGTTCCATAGTTTCGGCTACGCAGCACGTGATTTTTACCATGACCTGGATCCTACCGAGTCCAAGCACTGGCTCTACCTGGAGAAGTTCAAAATGAAACTCCACACCACTGCGGTAAAGACATACATGCACTCACACACACACACATATACACACATATACACAAACACACACACGTCCCTTATTACTGTCTGCCCTTGTGCAGGGCTGGCAGCTTGGCTGCCCTGAGCTGACTTTGCAGCAAGCTCTTGAAGTTCTGTGTTCTGTGCCAAGTAGGAGGAAACACAGCCAGTAACTGTTGGCTCAGGCTAGTGTTATTGCACATATTTCACCATAGAATTATGAATGGACATGATTTGGATAAGGCTATTCAAGTATGTTGGCTCAATCTGTCTTAGTGTTTATCAGTAGATGTCTGTATGGTGTTTCAATTCAAATATTACGATAACATGGAACTTTTGTTTTCTCTGTCATCGTTTCTTTCCCCCAATCAGAATCTCTCCATAGACACAGAACTCCATGCAGCCAATGGGAAGAGAGTAAAAGCTATTGATATTTTTGCATACGCTCTGGCGTTCTTCAAGGAGCAAGCACTTAAGGTAAAGTATTAACAGGTTCTACTGCACGGTTTATCTTTTATGCAAAACAATACACTGAGTGTACAAAACATTAGGAACACCTTCCTAATATTGAGTTGCACCCCCTTTTGCCCTCAGAACAGTTCATCAGGGCATGGACTCTACAAGGTGTCGAAGGCGTTCCACAGGGATGCTGGCCCATGTTGATTCCAATGCTTCCCACAGTTGTGTCAAGTTGGCTGGATGTCCTTTGGGTGGTGGACCATTCTTGATACACACGGGAAACTGTTGAGCGTGAGAAACCCAGCAGTGTTGCAGTTCTTGACACACTCAAACCGGTTCACCTGGCACCTACTACCATACCCTGTTCAAAGGAACTTCAGTATTTTGTCTTGCCCATTCACCCTCTGAATAGCACACATACACCATGTCTCAATTGTCTCAAGGCTTAGAAATCCTTCTTTAACCCGTCTCCTCCCCTTCATTTACACTGATTGAAGATGATTTAACAAGTAACATCAATAAGGGATCATAGCTCAGCTCATGTTTTGTACACTCAGTGTATATTGAGTACATGTATCTGTTATGAATTAGAAATAGCTCTTAATACTCAGTGATAGTGCTGATGTTATGGTGGGTCAGGGAAAAGAGATACCGTGTTTAATGTGATCCCGTGCAGGAGTTAAGTGACCAGGCGGGTGCAGAGTTTGACAACATAAACATCAGATGGGTCATCACAGTGCCAGCCATCTGGAAAATGCCAGCCAAGCAGTTCATGAGGGAGGCAGCCTACAAGGTGGGTGGGTCCCTGTCAATCAACACACGTCCATGTCCACTCGCATGCAATCACACAGAGAGGCACGTACGCTCATGCATATACACACACAGACACACAGTCAATCATTCAATTGGAAGAACTGTCTGTCTGCTCTCAACATTTCAAACGACAATGTTGTTGCAGATCAAACCATCTATCCCCCTCAGTGTAAATGATGCTTCCGCATAGTCTCACCACTAGCTCTTAAGAGGAAAGCCATCTGTCGTTTGACAAAGGTACTGCAGGTACTTGGGAAAGAAAGTGATGACGGAGCATGATTAGTATAGTACATGAGAGAAGGTCAAATCCCACTGGGCAAAAACTGGTTGAATCAACGTTTCCACGTCATTTCAACAACAAAAATTATACTTGATGACGTTAAAACAACTTGGAAAACTGATTGGATTTGCAAAAAGTCATCAACGTAAGGGAAAATGTATGCACTCTCTGGATAAGAGCATCTGCTAAATTAATTTGGTATTTTTTTAAGCTAAATCCAACGACATGGCGACATGTTTTGTTGATTTCACATTGAATTCATGTTAGTTGACTCAAATGTGCAAATGTAAATCAAAACTAGACATTGAAATGACGTCTGAGCCCAGTGGAATGGGTGTGTCAGTCTGTCTGAGGCTGCAGCACTGGATAGAGACACCACCCTCCCCTCTGCAGTGAACAAAGAGGATGGGCTGGGGAGAGAGAGGGAGAAGGGAGGGGAGAGAGAAATAGAGAGAGATGGCGAAGGAGAGATGTGAGACGGAAAGGAGAGAGGCTTTTTAGATGGCTTGACCACTTGATATCTGCAGTGGGGATTGAGGTACAGTAAGAGGGGGAGGATGTTCGGTGGGGGGGGGGGGCTGCATATCTGCAGTGACTCAGCAGCCTCTGGCTTGATCATTTATTATTGGCACTGGGGGAAGCAGGCAGACCTCTCCCTTACCCACTCCTCCCTCTTCAACTGTCCTCCTCCCTCTCCTCCGCTCCTTCACCACAACATGCAGATCTCACAGAGCGGAGAGATGTGATGCAATGCTCAGATTTTATACGTAGCCTGTCTTTTTCTGTGTGTATTGTGGATAGAAACACAAACCAGCCTGCACAGCATGTGTTCATTGATTGGTCTCCATTGTTCTGTTGATCGATAGATCTCCATTGTTCTGTTGAACGATAGGTCTCCATTGTTCTGTTGAACGATAGGTCTCCATTGTTCTGTTGATCGATAGGTCTCCATTGTTCTGCTGATCGATAGGTCTCCATTGTTCTGCTGAACGATAGGTCTCCATTGTTCTGTTGATCGATAGGTCTCCATTGTTCTGCTGATCGATAGGTCTCCATTGTTCTGTTGATCGATATGTCTCCATTGTTCTGTTGAACGATAGGTCTCCATTGTTCTGTTGATCGATAGGTCTCCATTATTCCGTTGATCGATAGGTCTCCATTATTCTGTTGATCGATAGGTCTCCATTGTTCTGTTGATCGATAGGTCTCCATTGTTCTGCTGATCGATAGGTCTCCATTGTTCTGCTGATCGATAGGTCTCCATTGTTCTGCTGATCGATAGGTCTCCATTATTCTGTTTGTTCGATAGGTCTCATTTGTCTCTGCTGATCGATAGGTCTCCATTGTTCTGCTGATCGATAGGTCTCCATTGTTCTGTTGATCGATATGTCTCCATTGTTCTGTTGAACGATAGGTCTCCATTGTTCTGTTGATCGATAGGTCTCCATTATTCCGTTGATCGATAGGTCTCCATTGTTCTATTGATCGATAGGTCTCCATTGTTCTGTTGATCGATAGGTCTCCATTGTTCTGCTGATCGATAGGTCTCCATTGTTCTGCTGATCGATAGGTCTCCATTGTTCTGCTGATCGATAGGTCTCCATTGTTCTGCTGATCGATAGGTCTCCATTGTTCTGCTGATCGATAGGTCTCATTTGTCTCTGTTGATCGATAGGTCTCCATTATTCTGTTGATCGATAGGTCTCCATTGTTCTGTTGATCGATAGGTCTCATTTGTCTCTGTTGATCGATAGGTCTCCATTGTTCTGTTGATCGATAGGTCTCATTTGTCTCTGTTGATCGATAGGTCTCATTTGTCTCTGTTGATCGATAGGTCTCCATTATTCTGTTGATCGATAGGTCTCCATTATTCTGTTGATCGATAGGTCTCCATTGTTCTGTTGATCGATAGGTCTCCATTATTCTGTTGATCGATAGGTCTCCATTGTTCTGTTGATCGATAGGTCTCCATTATTCTGTTTGTTCGATAGGTCTCATTTGTCTCTGATGTTCGAATGCTGCAAAATCAGTGGTTGCTTGAGGAAATGTAATAGGTTTTGGAAATTCCTTTTATGTTAGGATCGCATGATTTATCACTGAGTATTTTCCTGTTCAAATCTGTGGCTTGCCCAGATCCCCATACTTTCCGAAAAGCTATTTATCATTTAGTAGTGAACTAGATTGTTTTATATTAATTATGGTTGTGTTAAATGGTTCCAGCTGTAGATTGTATTTACACAGTATTGTATAAGTGTATGTAGACAGTATATTTGCTTTTACAAAATGTATTATTTGAGTACTGATGGCCATATTGTCTTACTTCCTATTTGGAGGTATCTTGAATCCTTAGCATACCCTGAATACTTAGCAATGAGGGTTGACCACAGCAACTTACTAGGACAGTTATTCACAATGCTAGTTTTATTGGGGTCCTGTTAAGGAAAAAGCAGATGTCCTGTATTTCCTGTCTGTGCTCTTCCTTCCTCTAGGCTGGTCTGGTTCCCCGTGACAACCCAGAGCAGCTGATCATCGCCCTTGAGCCTGAGGCAGCCTCCATCTACTGCCGCAAGCTCCGCCTCCACCAGATGATTGACGTTGGTACCAAGACCACCCAGAATGGTTTCAGCCCCACTGAGAATGTGGGGGCAGGGATGACCCAGGGTAAATCCCACCCTGCGACCCCACAGGCCAATAACAATATGAGCATCACATTGAACATCCCAATAATGTACCATATTAACATTTTGCATCCCCATGTGACGATTTCATACAGTATGTGCCTCTCATATTAATATTGATCTATAGATTGGTTATTGGTTGACAAGCATGCTTATAATTCCACAAGTGTTAAATCTGTTGAGTTCAGTCTGGATAACTGGTTGGCAGGGCAGAACCATCTTTCCACTGAAGTCAGGTCACAGGTTACTACAGTGATATTGTAGGTTTTTTATTGTGGTATTGTAAGTTTATGCTAATAGTCAAACAACCAGTGCCTTCAATTAATCTTAAACATACATTTCCTTTCAATGGAAAACATGTATGTGACAATATCCTCAGCTCTAACATCACTTTTATTGTCATATTCAGACACTAAAAATGCATGGACAAATTTCTCATAGTCACATTCCCTGTCTATTTGCCCTTGCTTCTTTTTCCTAAAATTCCAATGAATACTATGGGAACATTGGCCAATGTACTGTATATTTCAATGACTTTTTGTATTCAGGATGTAACATGGCAAATATACTGATATCTGATTGTACAGAAGGTCATTCAAACAGTAAATAATGCCACCTTAGAGCTGGTCCGTATTATCCAATGAAATCCAATCTAATTTGACAGCATGTGAATCAGCAATAGCAAATGACTCACTCAAGCCTTTCCTCTCTCTCACTCATCACTCTTTTTTGTTTCGGGAAATAGTTTTTGTTCTCCACAGATGATCTAAACCAGAGAATTAGAAGCGTAGTGCCTTTCAGTCCTATCTCTCTATGCTATTGACTGGGGATATGACTGAATGCCACTCACAGTAGCACTCACTTGCATGCATGGCAATTATTCATCTCCCCTTTTCTTTTAGTTCAACAGCTCATCAGCAGGGGGAATGTGTTTACACCTATGTTGGTTCAATTGACGTCACAGGGGCACGTGCCCCCTCAGATTTGTCCTGTTTAAAAATGAAAAATAGTATTTTCTTGTTTTTCTTCTCTGTAATACTACTAGCCACCTAGCAATTTTATGAAGTTGGCTTTAGCTAGCCTGGATAAATTCCCAGTCTCTCAACCTCATAACTACTACATTTCAGGCTATCCATCAAGTCTTAGCTGGCACGCACAAAAAAAGCAAGCAATTACGAAATGTACTGAATAAGACTCACAATCCTTTCAATCCTTTACCCAGATTTTAGCAGAGATGCAGAGAAAAAAATAACCACCAGTCCTTTAAAAAAAATAACCTCCAGTCAGGAGGATACAGACAGCTACATTTTTGGGGTTCATGACACCCCTGATTGAATCCATTCTTCCTGTTGTCTGTGATCCGGGTGAGAGGCTGACATTTATCCAAGGTATCAATTCAAAACTATATTCAGTCCTTGAATGCCAAGTATTTTATGACAAATATATAATTTCTACCATCTGTCTAACATATTTCCTGAATGTGATTCACTTGCTATAGTAGTACTGCAGCTTTAGTTTGAATTTAATATGATTCACCCACACATTCAGTAGAGGAAACCCTGTAAGACAACAGTGTACATGGTATACTGTCTTTAATAAGATCTGAGATGAGCGAGGATTTACTGTACTGTATAGACAATTATTGTTGATTCTGAATACTCAGTGCAACAATAAGAAAACAGTATTCGCTCTGTAGCTGGACACTTGTTGCCTTGCGGTTCTTGGATGAAGATCATTGCATTAATGGAATGGTCATTGCCTCCGTCATGGTTTACAACGCTCTAACCGCATGCTGTAACACAGCTGAAGGCTATTGGTGTCTCTTTGGAGCAGATGTGTTCCTATGTTTTTCCTTTATAGACTCTGTAATGGCCTGTTTCAGGCTGTGTCTGGTCAGCTTATGAACACATACTGTAAGACTAGGAGAGTTTGTATGTTTCCTGTATATCTCTACATTCCTGTAAAATGCTTAGTTTATTGTCCAAAATGGTGCTCGAAGTGTCCCAAGGCTATATACAGGATTTCAGAACTAGCGAGGTCAATGTAGCGCCATCCAATGGATATATCTTTTACTAATAATAATTATGGAATATTAAGTTGGTTTGAAATAAACCCTGCGATGAATAGTCAGATTCTGTGTAGGCCTAGTGCCTTGCCTCCAGTACCAATGCAGAGGGCAGAGAGAGGTCGGAAAAAAAGAAGAGGGCGCAAGTCAATATCCCCACGTCTAATACTGGGGTTTCCAACAGGATGTTACAACTCTTTTTGTGTTGGAAGAGAAGTGTACTCTCTGTCCAGCTGCTGCTGTTTCCTCCTGACATGAACGGCTGCTCCTCTCCTCGAGCAGCTTCCACCATCGCTAACTCACAACATTCTCACAGCGTTCCTGGAAGGTTATTTCTTCGTTTTGTTGTCTGTGTTTTGACATGTCGATGGAAGAGGTAATGGTGACATAGATAGACCCCACTGTCACGCCTTCCTGAGAACTAATAGGAGTAGGAAATTCCTCCTTCCCCTTTGTGTTTCCCCCTCTGTTGGAGGAAATGTCCTTCTGACATCTTGATCGCTGTGGTCATGCTACTACTACTGTCTCTTTGTGTTTTCAGCCAGTGATTACAAGGTCCATATGTGATTAATCCCATCACTAGCCCATAAGTACTGATCATAAGAGAATTCTCCAGTTTTGAATATTGAGTGTAAAATGTCCTTATTCTCTCATACCTTTGCAGCTAACACATTTTTTCCCTATGTAGGAAGAACATTTCATCAGCAACACACTGATAAAGCACAGTTTCAATATGAATACATGAATTGAAACACTAGAAACTGTCAACACAGAATCTCTGAGATGGGTACCTGCGGTTAAGCCATGTTCTAGAGTTCTATCGCAGACTTCACATCTAGACATCATATAGCCCTATCATCCTGTTGCTTGACTTACATTGTATGACCCACACAGCTTCACCAAAGCGCTTTCACCCTTCTCACACTCGGTCATTCTCTCTCTGTCAATAACCAGCCAAGGAGCATGTCCGGAGCAAACGGCAGAGCCGCACCTTTTTGGTGGAAAATGTCATAGGGGAGCTTTGGTCGGAGCTGGAAGAAGGTAGAGTCTCTTTCTCTCTTTTACGCTTCTGTTTCTCTCTCCCTCCTTCCTCTCTCTACAGTATTTGCTCTTGCTGTTTCTTATACTGCTGATCATGCATCGTGCTGGTTATTCACTACCCTAAAAAACAACAACATGCTTATTGAGTGGGAGGATCTTCTCTACTTAATATATTTCTAGTTTTTGCTTATAACCTCATGCTTTCACGGTCTAATCTATTACTTTCCTCTACTAATCAAATGCTTCCTGTAGGTTTGGCTGGATGTTGACATGTCAGGGATCATATGGGTGTTTACATCAGTGGTTCCAAACCAGGGGTACTAGGACACCTGGGGGTACTTGGCCTATCCACAGGGGGTACTTGAAAGGACTTATGAGACCATAGGCTTACTGGTAAAATGCACATGGGGGGGTACTTCAGGGGTACTCCAAGCAGAGCAAAATTCAGCTGGTGCTACAGTAAGCAAAAAAGGTTGGGAATCACTGGTTTAAATGATCACATAGTGATTACTGACCACTGTGACAGTGTGGGCACGGTGATAATATAGGTTATTCACTGTATTAAAGGACTGAAATCCAGTATAGCAATTGGTTTCTCCTCTATCTCCCCCCTCCATGCCCCTGTTGTCCCAGTGTTATAGTAGCTGCGCTGTATCTAGGTCGCCAGTACCCACTTGGGATTTTAGGCCGTGACAGTATCATGACTACTCGTGTTCAACATCCTCTGAGTGTGTCCCAAAAACAGAAGCTACTTTTAGACGAAAATGTTAGAAGTCATGCTTCAGAGGTGCTATTGGCTACCGCTATAGTCTTCTGCCCCTTGTCCTCCAATGACGTTTCTCTCGCTCCGTGTCGCCAGGTGACCGCTATGTGGTGGTTGACTGTGGTGGCGGAACGGTTGACCTCACGGTCCATCAGATACAGCTCCCCGAGGGACATCTCAAGGAGCTCTATAAGGCCTCAGGTACAGAGACTGCTCAATGCTCATATAGCAGCTCTTGCTATATGCATGTCACACTGAGATGGATCTAGGCAGTGTCCTCAACACAACAACAATCACATTATTCTGGCTGTTATATTGCATTGTGGGGTAGATGCTTGGACTCCTAGACTAAAAAATACTTTCATATCAGAATTCTAGCGGTAGTCTTAATCAGGGTCCATGCAACCAACCAGTCATTTGAGCTGTTATTGACCGACACTCATTTTCGCCTTCTCAGGCGGTCCTTATGGCTCCATTGGCATTGACTATGAGTTTGAGAAGCTCCTGTGTAAGATCTTTGGGCCCGACTTCATCGACCAGTTTAAGATTAAGCGGCCGGCTGCCTGGGTGGATCTGATGATCGCGTTTGAGTCCAGGAAACGGGCGGCGGCCCCGGACAGGACGAACCCCCTGAACATCAACCTGCCCTTCTCGTTCATCGACTACTACAAGAAGTTCAGAGGTCACAGTGTGGAACATGCCCTGCGCAAGAGCAAGTGAGTGTGTGTGTGATTAGGGAGAAGGGTTGGAGGATTGGTACAGGATACCGCGCACACCGAAAGTCTAGAGCTCAATCAACTCCCTACAGAGTAAATACCCGATTACCCAAGCATGTGTCTGAATAATATGTCTTAGCTGTCAGATGTAATATACACTGAGTGTACAAAAAATAGGAACACCTGCTCTTTCCATGACATAGACTGACCAGGTGAATCCAGGTAAAAGCTATGATCCCTTATTGATGTCACTTGTTAAATCCACCTCAACAGTCAGAAGCAGGTGAAAAAGGTAACTCAAATAACCAAATTCAACCAATCTAATTTCCGATTCCTACAAAATTGTTTGATTACAGAGGTAGCAAAACTGTACTTCAAATCTATGATACCCACTTAACATACTGCTTGACCAGTTGGGCCCAAGGTTGCTGTACAACATTAAAACCCATTCAGTCATTCTACAAACAGGCTCTCAAAGTGCTTGATAGGAAGCCCAATAGCCATCATCACTGTTATATCCTCAGAAAGCATGAGCTCCTGAGTTGGGAAAATCTTTTTCAATACACTGACGCATGTATTCAAGTTCCTAAATGGCCTGACTCTCCCTCCACTTACTTTTGTTAAACAGAAAACCCAAACCCATGGCAGCAGATCCACAAGGTCTGCCATGAGAGGTGACTGAATAGTTCCGTCAATCTGCTTTCTCTGTGAGAGCTTCCCATGTCAGGAACACACTTCCATCAAACACACACAACTGCACCACCTATCACACCTTCACAAAAAACATGAAGACATGGCCTAAGGCCAATCAGACTTGTGAACATAATCCCTAGCTGTGTATTGCCACTTTCCATGTTGTCTGTAACTTGTGAGATGTGGAAACACTGTTGCTTTTATATATTTTGTTTTGTTGCTTTTCGTGTTATGTTCCTCTGTCTGTGTGCTACGTGTTACTTGTTCTATGTTGCTCTGCATGTGCTCACTGCTCGTTGTTTGCCTGTATTGTTATTGTAATTGTTTTTAATAACCTGCCCAGGGATTGCGGTGGAAAATTAGCCGGGTTGGATAAACCGGCACTTTTACAGAAACGTTGATAAATGTGCACTGTCCCTGTAAAAAATAAACTCAAAAATAAGCTCAGTGTAGATAAAGGGGAGGAGACAGGTTAAAGAATGATTTTTAAGCTCATTCTTAGGAAGAAACTCACTATTAGGAAGTTATGCTTTGTACACTCAGTGCATGTTTACTTGGTGTATGTATCCATGTGAATACACACAAGGTTCCTCTGCACAGATTTCAATTCCATTACCCAAACATTTAATGACCAACTTGTGACATATTACCATATATTTTCCATTATATACCAGGGAATTCAGAATTCACCACCTTTCCCACCCCACTACCTCACAGTCAGCTCATTAAGAGACAGCAGGGGTCTCTATACTCAGCCAGACTAGAGAGTGATATCAGAGTGATACAGAGTCTTTACGTAAGCAAGCTTTATTTGAATGTTATTCAGTCATTTTTTTGTGAATTCAAGTGCACAATACTGCACCAAACATTAATTAGGGTAAAACTACTACTGTACATACTACAGTGTGTAGGCAGGAAGAAAGCATTTCAGACTTGTGTCTTGGCTGAAATACTTTGAACTGAATGAACCTGAGTGAGAATACTTAGTCAGTTACTTACACTAGTCTAGTGTATTGTACATACACTAGACTAGTATCTCACTTTGATACCACCCTGTAGTCTGGGTGTCAACAGTCATGTCTTGCATGCGTACATATTTTAATCTCTTATGAAACTCATGGGACCCTTAAAGACATTCAGATTCCCGAAACCTGAGCCTCCAGCGGTCCTGTGGGTCCTCTGACTCAGTCATAACTGTAAATAATTTTGTCTCACTCTGCTGGAGAAGCCTTTGTGTGAAAGAGTGTGTGTATGTGTGCCATGGCAAGCACACACACTCACAAACACCTGGGAGAATACTCAAACGATACCAGATGGATTCTATATACTCCTATAAGATATGTTATATGGGTTCCCCAGTGGCACAGCGGTCTAAGGCACTGCATCTCAGTGCTAGAGGTGTCACTACAGACCCTGGTTCGATTCCAGGCTGTATCACAACCGGCTGTGATTGGGAGTCCCATAGGGCCACAATTGGCCCAGCGTCGTCCGGGTTAGGGTTTGGCCGAGGTAGGCCGTAAATAAGAAATGGTTCTTAACTGACTTGCCTAGTTAAAATAAAGGTTAAATAAAATGTTGCAACAAGAGCAGAGTGAGGGGAAGGAGTATACAGTACATATAAAAAAACACTGGTCTCATGAAAGGAACTCACGTGAGCTACTGTATTGAGGCAGACACCACTTATCCATTGTTCTCCTACAGACATAAATGTAACCCACCAACTCAATTTGGGTTTTATCTAGCAACATTAAAAAAAAAATTTTTTTTTTACATTGGATAAAAGAAGAGACTCAGAGCCACAACATGGTATATCATACACTGCCTTTGAGGAACAAAGGGAAAGTAATTCTGCTTTGAAAGTTGATAAAGCTGTAACCCCACCTTTGAGAAAATGGCCCTTGAATGTTTTCCTACTTGAGAGCTCATCTTTGTCTAAACCCCTTCAGCATCGTTCACACCCTCTTAAGCCTTGGCCTCATATGGGAATCCGGAGATGGATGGGGCTATGTGCTAAACAGTGTGGGGTAACCAACTAGCTAGCTAACATTAGGCTATAACTAGCAATGGAAATGGTTTTCTGAGATACACAGCGAGCCAGCAAACTAACGTTGGCTAGCTAGCTAACAGTATGCTTTAACTTCCAATTAAAACGACTTTCTGACGAAATTAGAAACGTATAATATCTGACTCTTTCCCATATACATGGATGAACGGTTGTTTGGCCTGTTGTGTCAAGTCACTCCGGTTCACACTGACGGTGTACAGAAAGTAGTCCAACACAACTTTTTCCCACTGAAATTCAGGGCAGCAATGTTGTTGAGAGCAGTAGCAACACTTTTGCAGTTCTCCTTGGCTAACATATCTTTCATAAAAGCCTCAGTAGCAAGGACACATATGTTCAAATGTCTCTCCTGTGAACTAGTGACATATGCCCAGCTTCCTGAAACAGGTCACCAATATATTCCATAGAGAGCTCACTGTGTTAAATCTCCATATAGATAATATACCAAGCACAAGGGGTAAAACGTAGTGGAAGACACAGTGATTTCCTTATATCCATTCAGGGGACTGTAAAAAAGGTTTTGTTTCCTAAAGACATCATAGGCCACATACTGTACTGACAGAGAAGGAAGACTGGTTCATGGTGCATTATATCAGTGCTTTTACAGTAGCCTACCAATCTACTGGTAATCAGAGCAGGGTCAATAATGGCATGCTTATCTCTCCTCTCTTGTCTCTGCAGTGTGGATTTTGTGAAGTGGTCCTCCCAGGGCATGCTGAGAATGAACCCTGATGCCATGAATGCCCTCTTCAAGCCCACAATAGACCACATCATTCAGCACCTCAGTGAGTAGCAGCTCCTACTAATACAAACCCCCTTTTTTTTTAAACACTGAGGGCCTACATATACAGTCGTGGCCAAAAGTTTTGAGAATGACACAAATAGAAATTTTCACAAAGTCTGCTGCCTCAGTTTGTATGATGGCAATTTGTATATACTCCAGAATGTTATGAAGAGTGATCAGATGAATTGCAATTAATTGCAAAGTCCCTCTTTGCCATGCAAATGAACTGAATCCCCCAAAAACATTTCTACTGCATTTCAGCCCTGCCACAAAAGGACCAGCTGACATCATGTCAGTGATTCTCTCGTTAACACAGATGTGAGTGTTGACGAGGACAAGGCTGGAGATCACTCTGTCATGCTGATTGAATTTGAATAACAGACTGGAAGCTTCAAAAGGAGGGTGGTGCTTGGAATCATTGTTCTTCCTCTGCCAACCATGGTTACCTGCAAGGAAACACGTGCCGTCATCAGTGCTTTGCACAAAAAGGGCTTCACAGGCAAGGATATTGCTGCCAGTAAGATTGCACCTAAATCAACCATTTATCGGATCATCAAGAACTTCAAGGAGAGCGGTTCAATTGTTGTGAAGAAGGCTTCAGGGCGCCCAAGAAAGTCCAGAAAGCGCCAGGACCGTCTCCTAAAGTTGATTCAGCTGCGGGATCGGGGCACCACCCGTACAGAGCTTGCTCAGGAATGTCAGCAGGCAGGTGTGAGTGCATCTGCACGCACAGTGAGGCGAAGACTTGTGGAGGATGGCCTGGTGTCAAGAAGGGCAGCAAAGAAGCCACTTCTCTCCAGGAAAAACATCCGGGACAGACTGATATTCTGCAAAAGGTACAGGGATTGGACTGCTGAGGACTGGAGTAAAGTCATTTTCTCTGATGAATCCCCTTTCCGATTGTTTGGTGCATCCGGAAAAAAGCTTGTCCAGAGAAGACAAGGTGAGCGCTACCATCAGTCCTGTGTTATGCCAACAGTAAAGCATCCATCCATGTGTGGGGTTGCTTTTCAGCCAAGGGAGTGGGCTCACTCACAATTTTGCCTATGAACAAAGCCATGAGTAAAGAATGGTACCAACACATCTTCTGAGAGCAACTTCTCCCAACCATCCAGGAACAGTTTGGTGACGAACAATGCCTTTTCCAACATGATGGAGCACCTTGCCATAAGGCAAAAGTGACAACTAAGTGGCTCGGGGAACAAAACATTGATATTTTGGGTCCATGGCCAGGAAACTCCCCAGACCTTAATCCCATTGAGAACTTGTGGTCAATCCTCAAGAGGCGGGTGGACAAACAAAACCCCACAAATTCTGACAAACTCCAAGCATTGATTATGCAAGAATGCCCTGCCATCAGTCAGGATGTGGCCCAGAAGTTCATTGACCGCATGCCAGGGCGGATTGCAGAGGTCTTGAAAAAGAAGGGTCAACGCTGCAAATATTGACTCTTTGCATCAACCTCATGTAATTGTCAATAAAAGCCTTTGACACTTATGAAATGCTTGTAATTATACTTCGGTATTCCATAGTAACATCTGACAAAAATATCTAAAGACACTGAAGCAGCAAACTTTGTGGAAATTAATATTTGTGTCATTCTCAAAACTTTTGGCCACGACTATACTGTAGTATCTGAGAGATGTAGCCTGTGATGATTATACAGTAGGAAGCTGTCAATGTGTTTGCCTGCAAGGGTTGAAACCTGAAAGGCAAATCAGCATGAGTGAAAGACTCAGTGTGGAAATGGTGTCAGTCATCCATTTTTATGAGCTGAGATTTCTGAACTTACATTCAAAATGGCTGAGGTTCCCAATGGTTTAGCAATCTTAGGTTTAGCAATACTGCAGCCTATCTAATACTAATCTAATCTATTGGCCCTGCTGCTGTCTTGAAAAAGAGACATATCTCAACTGACCTAGATGAATAAAGCATGATTATGTTTTCAGTTTAGATCATCTCCATACAGTATGTGAGCTTCCCACCCAGGCTTAATTGAAATCATGCCCATCCAATTCCAAGCTCAAGGGAGTTGAGATCCCGAAGAGTCATTTGGGGAGTGCACACTGTACCCCTAAGGGTTCCTCTCACTGTACATTGAGCAGTTTTCCCAGTACTCCCACCTAGAATAAACCAACCTACTACAATAATGCATGCAGTGTTTTTGGACAGAGAGTAAGAAGTGGGTCACATTACTGAATTCCTAGAGTAAAAAAATGGTTTGTTGAAGAGGTTTTTAATGGAGTTACTAATGGCATAACACATAGTCATCTGATAATACCTGCAGAAAATTGACATTTGAATAATACTTCATATACTGTAGAGTAGAACTCCTGTTGAATAAAAACTCTCTTCCTTTCAGCTGACCTCTTTGATAAGCCGGAGGTGTGTGACATCAAGTTCCTGTTCCTGGTGGGCGGCTTCGCTGAGTCGCCGCTGCTGCAGCAGGCGGTGCAGAACATGCTGCATGGCCGCAGTCGCATCATCATCCCCCACGACGTGGGCCTCACCATCCTCAAGGGGGCCGTCCTCTTTGGCCTAGACCCCAGCGTCATCAAGGTGCGCCGCTCGCCCCTCACCTACGGCGTGGGCGTCCTCAACCGCTACATAGAGGGCAAGCACCCACCTGACAAGATGCTGGTGAAGGACGGTAAGCGCTGGTGCACCGATGTCTTCGACACCTTCATTGCGTGCGACCAGTCCGTGGCCCTGGGCGAGACGGTGAAGCGCAGCTACACGCCCGCCAAGCCCAGCCAGCAGGTCATCATCATCCACATCTACTGCTCGGAGAAGGAGGGCGTGGGCTTCATTAGCGAGCCGGGTGTGAGGAAGTGCGGCACGCTGCGGCTGGATGTGACCGGTACGGAAACCAGCGCCACACGCCGTGAGATCCAGACGCACATGCAGTTCGGAGACACGGAGATCCGGGCCATGGCGGTGGACGTGGCCACCTCGCGTACTGTCAAGGCTAGCATCGATTTCCTCGCTCAGTAAATAGGGTGACAGAACCAGAGGGTCAAAAGGTCATAGGAAGTGAAACCTCCAGCAGCACAGCACACAATGAACCAGGGGACAGTGGCTAGAATGCTGTAGCAGTATATTGATCTTTAGGCCTGTTCAAATTCCCTGTAGCATGATAAGTGCTAGTTTGTTTCTGCTTTAGCTAACTCCTTGGTCAGAAACAAACAAGCACTCGGGTTTTCTACCATCTGTGTATGTACTGTGAGTAGTCTTAAATGCAGGCTATATTGATGTGCTCTGCTCTAGAGATTTACACAGATTTGCAGATTTTGCTACTGATACATGCAGCCTTGTTTCAGGTTCATTGTGTGTTATCTGTCGTTGTGTGCTGTAGCTGTTTTAGGTCATGGTAGTGGATACTGTAGTGGATACTGTAGTACTCCTCTTACAGCGACAACATCATGCTATGACACAATGCTGCACAAACCTCAGTGTCCTCTTCAACCCTGGCTCATGGGACCGTCTTTTCATAACTCCTATGATTATTAAGACATTTAAAACCGAACCCCTGGGGCTTCCATGAACATGCAGTTATATACACTAGCATTCAGATACTTAACCTACTCATCAGACCAGAGTTTTGAGTCATGGTTGGAGACCACCTGAGATGACGAGGGAAGGCAGTGGTTCTCCAACAAAAACACTCCATTTGATCAGTTTTCAACAGTAAAACGTTCCAGCAGGGGTGTCAAACTCATTCCACAGAGGGCCGAGTGTCTGCAGGTTTTTGTTTTTTCCTTTCAATTTAGACCTAGATAACCAGGTGAGGGGAGTTCCTTACTAATTAGTGACCTTGATTAATCAATCAAGTACAAGGGTGGAGCGAAATCCCGCAGACACTCGGCCCTCCGTTGAATAAGTTTGACACGGATAGCTTTCGAATCTGTATTTATCTCTACTGTCTCCTGTGGTTAGGCCCAAGATGTCATAAAAAGGAGTTCTATAACCATACGAAAACAAACTTGGTGCATTAGCTTTAAAAATGTTTGGTCAAATTTAGTCAGACAGTCTCCTATACTGTCAACACTATATGTTTAATGGTTTATTGTGTACTGCGAACAAATCTATGTGTTAGAAATATAGAGAGACTAACAGCCACCTGTTTAGACACCAGGCTTGATTGTCAAGACATTAATTTCTCACAAACAACGTAAAAATCCACCTCACTGGTTAATATGTTGCGCTGATCCACAGCCAAATATAAATCCTTGAATGTGAAAAGTGGCAGAGTTGACAATGCTGCTAGCTGAACCTGCAAACTGATTTGAATATAACCATTGCCATGTGCTTTGTTGTCGCCTTCATTTGTTATGCTTATGATTCAACGGAGGACAAAAAGCCACTGAATTTCCTTTTTGAATATTTCAAATGAGGAGATTTCTGTACAAGTGCAGGCCCTTAAAAAGGAAAGATTACATTTGAAAATATGTTTATTTCTGTAAATACAGTATTTAAATATTGTACAGATTTTCAGCGTTATTATTTTAGCAGCTTCAGAACAGAGAGTGTGTGCTTTCACGCAGACACCTTATTTCATTATTCTCACCAGCCATGCATGGCATGTGTCAAGGCAGAATTTGAATGGCATATTCATCGACAATGAGTGAAAGTGAACGTTGCCTGTGTGTTGCTTTGGGATTGAAAAAAGAAACTTGAATACCTTTGCCCTTAAAACATGACCGGTTATTGTTATGGAACATGGAGTTTCTTTGGGTTGGGAAAATCCTTTAAAAAATGTTTTTATTATTAAATGTTTTTATTGTTATTGGTAAGACAGGTACACATGGACAAGAAACAAGTGACAAGACCAAACAGGACAAAGATTTCCCCTCCCACCCCCTCCCACAGAACTTCCCTAACCCATAGTTTGATTAGTGATTCACAGTAGCAGTCTACAGAGTCATGTGCTGATGAAAGAGCAATTACGTTTCTTTCACTACTGATGTAGGATCTTAATTTGATCCCTCTTTTGTTGATGAGAATTTCCTGCACAGCAGGAAGTGCAAACTTCTAGTATATTCAAGGTTTAAAAAGGCTTCTAAAGTTTGTAATTTCCACTTTAACATTTCAGACTCGATTTGCCCTAACTTAAAATGTGTCATACCCTACAAAAAATGGTCGTTAATTATAATCCACATAATAATTCACATTTCCTGTTGCTGCTGGATTATTTGACAAATCGACTCAAATTAAGATCATATATCTGCAGCCTCATGCATACGTGCTACAGATATTTCCATGTGGGTAAATCATTTTGTTTGCTTTGTAACTGTCAATTTGTATTTAGTTTAGATTACATTTTTTAAATTGGTTTGGTTTATGAAAAACCTGTATTCTGGTTTATGAAAAACCTGTATTCTACAGTCAAATGATCGATAGTAAATCTTTGTTGGCCCTTTCTAACGACAGTAATTACCAATTCAAAACTATCCTTCAACCACCCACCCTGCAAATAATATAAAGTGACAGTTCCAAATCTCTGCCCTTCTCTCCCAAACAATAGTAATACAAGAGCAATAACACCTTGCAATTACAAGGTATTGTTCCTTCCCACCATTTAACACAACCATTAAACATTTTTGTGCTGTGCTTCCCTTTTAAATTTGCTTCAAGGCTGCAGCTACTGGAAGCTGCGGTTCAAAGTATTATCCTCTAAATCAAGTATCGATGGAAGGAAGGAAACAACAAAATAAAAACAACTTGATTTTTAAAGATTGTGAAAATCTATAACCTTGTTCAATGAAAAATAAAGATACAACTAATAGCTTTTCACTCTGGGAAAAAAGTTTATGGCCCATTCAATAATCTACACAAATGAATGCCTAACTTAAGATGAGATGTCCGAACTATTCACCATATAGATACAATTCATGTCTCTAGTCTTGATTCAAGACAGAGGTAGTCTATTACTCACTAGTAACTAATGGTCACATTGGATTTGAATTTATTCTGTTTCCTACAATAGCTGCAGTTCGTAGATGTAACAAGTTATAGCGCAGACGATGCAGGATAACCTTACTTGAAGGTTTATGGTCTTTCTTCAGTGTTCCTCTATGAGAACCCTACACTAAGGGGTTTAAAACTCGTTTAAATGAGATCTTCACGGAAAAACTCTGAATTTAGGTTGGGCTCCGTTGATTTGTTGATGTGAAAAAGTGCACAAGCTTTGATCTACGATGCTGCCTATGGCACTCTCCTGCAATGCACGTTTTGCATGAGTAACTCTTTACGAATGGTGAGAAAACATAATTTCTAACAACACTTTTTTAGGTTTGAGGTTTAGGTGTGGTGATAATGTTACACCACCATGTGTGGAGAAAAGTGTAGCCTTTTCAACTCCAGATGCAATGACAAATGAACCATTAACTGTGAAGGCAACGTTTGCACATGTCCCAATCACTCATCTCACCCACTGTTATCAGAGCAGATCTGTCCAATCTATGGAAAGCCCTGAAGTGCTTTCTCCATCCTAATAACTAATACCATATTAATCTATATGTCATGTTAATCGAGCTGCACCTTCCCCATCCCCACCATTATATGGAGGTCACTGTATGACTACTAAGTTGAAGGAAATAAAAATACATCATTTTGTTTCTTTAATGTATTTCTACTTTGATAAATACCATGTATTTTGTGCAGCCTCCAGTATATTGTAATGCACAAGATGCTGTATGTAGCTGCTTTACTGTATATTCAAAGCTATGTCAGAATTGTATGTTTAGCTAAAGTTTGCATTGTATTTAGTTTATAATGCAGAAGAAGATGACAACTGGCACGCTAAAGAGAGTAAATATGTTGAATTATATGGTAATTTATGAATCTGGAGTTGAATGGGTGGATAGGCAATTAAGGAGCATAATTGTAGCTAGCTTTTGCATACCAAAATAGAAAGTGCTTAACTCTTAATCTAGATTTTACAATATTACAGTACATACAAGTTCACTGCTACTTGATTCTGTGCTTGTTGTAGAACAAGTGACTTCACTATTCTGCCAAATTTGACACTCTTACTTAATGTTTCACAAATCACACATTTTTTTTCAGTTTATCTTTGGGTTGACGCACATGTGATTTTTCTACTGTTGAGTTACAAGTCTCCTGCTCTCACCATTTTAACTCAAATGTGTTGTATCCACAGCCAAACTGTCATCCAATAAAATGTATGTGTATTTCAAAGAATATCTGACTACCTGTTGTTATTAGTTTCTGGTGTCATGACAGCCCGAGGGCATGCTGGTTTTCTGACATACAGTACATGATACACATCAAAAACACATCTGACAACCCTTCATACATAAATAACAGGAAGAAAGGCAGAAAACAGACTATATAATGCTTTTACATTTTGCCAGTGCAGTGTCTAACCAGTCAAATGTGTTTTATCACTAATATTGGAAACAACAGCTACAATGTATTCTGCAATAAATCAAAAGTTTGGAAATCCAATTCAAGCTAATTTTATTTGTCTATGTATTCTATTCAGTATTAGGAACATTTGACGAGGAAAGTCCAACACAGCCACAGATTTTTAAATGGGTGTGACCAATTTGGATCTGTGCCCTCGGGAGCCAAGAACGAGAATATCTGAAAAGCAACACTGCTCTCCAGTGGATATTTTTAGAAACTACAGTACCTGATACACGCATTGAAATTATAGAATATCTTGTACTGTGCGTAGTGATACCCTGCTTCACCAACTGTACCTGTTTTTGAGACAATTCCAATTCAGTGGTCTATATCTCCATGATAATAAGAGCTCTAAATTATTTCAAACTTTGGTGCTCATCTGATTCTGATCTCTCCACCCAGTCCAGAACAGTTTATAGGGAGAAAGAACAGTAGATCAAGATTAAGCTCCAGCTGTTTTTGTTGAAATTCAAGACTAATTGACGTGCACTGTGTCAAGTTGTGACATTATGGAGACATGGCTCCATAATGTCCTCTGGCTGCCAGTATCTATTAGACCTAATGGCTTTGGAGTGGCTTATGTAGTACTCCTGTAGTACAATGATGATTGGTACAATTTGTCCCGGGTTTGATAACAGAAGTTGTGAAATAAGCTCTGGCTTCAAACCAGCCTCACTGTGCTATTCTCTACTTGTACTGCTGTGCCATTATTCAATTCACATGTACATAGTTTTGGATTATACTGTAAGTCCTATGCTAAATTGTAGTTAGCCTCAAGCCCCCTTGCTAATGATCCAACAAGCTGAATATGAAACTAAACACAGGCACTTCTTATTCAATCACCGTGTGCATTTAGGAGCGAGTGTGTTATTCTAACAGGAGTGTTAGTGGAGAGGCTCTCAACCCCACACAGGGCAAGGATGTTTTTAGTTGGTGGATGTGTGAGAGGGGGATGGGGAGGGTGTGGGCGCTAGATAGGTGCGCTGGTTGCTCCCAAAATGGCTGGAAAGTAGGGCAGTTGCTACAGCAATTTCAAGGGGGAAATCTCTTGAAGTAGGCCCTTCAGTTGCTGGTGTGATCCCTCCCACACACTCTCACATACTCTTACACACTCATATACTCTGTCAGAGAAGCATTGAGGTTTGGTGCTGTGTGTGCTCGTCTACCAATAACATAATGCAGAGGAAAAGTGGGAGCTCGACACGTTTTCTTTCCTCTGTCAGGTTTCCTAGCCATTATTTGATTTCATTAATATTTGTTTGGTTAGCAGACACCATTATCTATGAGATGAGTGTCATGGAATGTTGATGAGAGCTCTGTTTGGGTAACCTCCCTCCCTTCCCACACACACACACACACACACACACACACACACACACACACACACACACACACACACACACACACACACGCACACGCACACGCACACAAACGCACATAGACACATGCACATAGACACAGGCACATACATGCACTAACAAACTGTGTACATGAGAGGAATGGAGCTGTCTAGACTGTGAGGCCCATCCAGACTGTAATATATTCCAGCTCCAATTACAGTAACAGAATCCAGTGTTCGAAAGTCAGATGTATTGGTCTGGAAGGCAGACAACATGTGACTGCATGTTTAGATTTTTTTGTGTGAGTTTTATATGACTAACTGTTAGATATTCTAGTAGTGGGTTTAAATGACTAATTGTTAGATATTCTAGCAGGGGGTTTATATGACTAACTGTTAGATATTCTAGTAGTGGGTTTAAATGACTAACTGTTAGATATTCTAGTAGGGGTTTAAATGACTAACTGTTAGATATTCTAGCAGGGGGTTTATATGACTAACTGTTAGATATTCTAGTAGTGGGTTTAAATGACTAACTGTTAGATATTCTAGTATGGGTTTATATGACCAACTGTTAGATATTCTAGTAGGGGGTTTATATGACTAATTGTTAGATATTCTAGTAGGGGTTTATATGACTAATTGTTAGATATTCTAGTAGGGGTTTATATGACTAATTGTTAGATATTCTAGTAGGGGTTTATATGACTAACTGTTAGATATTCTAGTATGGGTTTATATGACTAACTGTTAGATATTCTAGTATGGGTTTATATGACTAATTGTTAGATATTCTAGTAGGGGTTTATATGACTAACTGTTAGATATTCTAGTAGGGGTTTATATGACTAATTGTTAGATATTCTAGTAGGGGTTTATATGACTAATTGTTAGATATTCTAGTATGGGTTTATATGACTAATTGTTAGATATTCTAGTAGGGGTTTATATGACTAATTGTTAGATATTCTAGTAGGGGTTTATATGACTAATTGTTGGATATTCTAGTAGGGGTTTATATGACTAATTGTTAGATATTCTAGCAGGGGGTTTATATGACTAACTGTTAGATATTCTAGTAGAGGTTTATATGACTAACTGTTAGATATTCTAGTAGGGGTTTATATGACTAATTGTTAGATATTCTAGTAGGGGTTTATATGACTAATTGTTAGATATTCTAGTAGGGGTTTATATGACTAATTGTTAGATATTCTAGTAGGGGTTTATATGACTAATTGTTAGATATTCTAGTAGGGGTTTATATGACTAATTGTTAGATATTCTAGCAGGGGGTTTATATGACTAACTGTTAGATATTCTAGTATGGGTTTATATGACTAACTGTTAGATATTCTAGTATGGGTTTATATGACTAACTGTTAGATATTCTAGTATGGGTTTATATGACTAATTGTTAGATATTCTAGTAGGGGTTTATATGACTAATTGTTAGATATTCTAGTAGGGGTTTATATGACTAATTGTTAGATATTCTAGCAGGGGGTTTATATGACTAACTGTTAGATATTCTAGTATGGGTTTATATGACTAACTGTTAGATATTCTAGTATGGGTTTATATGACTAACTGTTAGATATTCTAGTATGGGTTTATATGACTAACTATTAGATATTCTAGTATGGGTTTATATGACTAACTGTTAGATATTCTAGTAGGGGGGTTATATGACTAACAGGCATCATTGCTTATATTTGTCATAAAAAAATTCAAGATTTTTTTTTTTATATATATATATACTGCATAGCACAAGTGATGTGTGGTTATAGAAACTCATATCAGACTGAAGTGTAAAAATAAAAAAAGGTAAAAAGGTCTGGAGCAAAAACATCCGGGGCTGGAGCAAATTTTTATTACAAATATAAGCAATACAATACACTGCGTTAGGCAGTAGCAGGCCCTGCAAGAAGCCCTTGAAGTGAAGCAGAGGTCCGCTTACGCCACATGACTCCTCCCCCACCGCACCTGTTTTATGTAGTCACTCAGCAAAACGTCTGTCACTCAGTCAGAGTCTGCAGCATAGCACTTCTTAGGACAGCATAGGAAATTCTTCCAAAAGAAAGGTCAAAGAAAGTGAGCAGGTTGAGACAGCAGTGAATGAGGTGGAGAGAGCAGAACAGCCAGAGAGTCAAAGTGCAGCAGCAGCAGCAGAGTTAGCCACAGGTTTGTGCAGGGTTGGTGGTAGCTAACTAGCTAACGTTAGTCTACCTCAGCATAAGGTTGGCTAATGCTTATAAACTAGCTTAAGCTATTGGGTGTCAGTCAGAGTTATTTAACAGTATATTTAGTGAGTGGGCAAGCTAAGGATGTTGATATAAGTAATGATATTAGGAAAAGTGTTTATTTCTAGAGAGTGTATTTGATGGGTTTCGTTTTTGTAGCTAGTTAACGTAAACTCGTACATCGCCTTGGTCCGTACAATTGCCCTTATTTTAGCGCCCCAAAAACGTAATACTTCCAGATCAACTGTAATGTCAATACCATTGTAAAGCACAATATCTCCCCTTTCCAACAGAATCAAATACATGACCTAAAAACTGCCCGTTTCTGCATAATTCAAGTAGGTAATGAGACCGTCGGGTCTTTTTAAAAATGGCGGGTGGGGAAGCGAAACTAATGCGTGATAGTGAGAAGGAGAGATGTCGTGTGGGAAAATTGCTTTTTTTCACTCGATCTGTCCAACTTATCACCTTATCGCATCTCTAATGTAAATAAAACACTATAGTAATAAACACAATAGTTTATATAATGTGTGATTACTTCCCTATTTGAAGGTTTGTGTTGAATTTGAAACGGGTTTTAGGGCGGTGCTAAAGTGATCTTAGAAGGTAACAGCGGCTTTGAGAATGATGATCGTATGCAATGATGAAGCAAAAAATGACTAGGTATCCCTCCCTTACCCGTCACTGTCCATGTCTTGTTTTTAAAGAATGAGAGAAGTGCTACGCCTGGTGGAGAGAGATTGTAAGACAGAAATAGTTGCTTCATGCGTGCTGTACGTTACGACATGACACGCCACGATGTAACGGAGGGTCCGTTTTTTCAACTTTTCTCCAATACTATAGAGCCATTACCATGTCGATCAACGCTTGAATAGAAACCTAGTTCACACCCCAGATTTTGAAGTCAACACAGTCGCTACAGTCCCATTAGTTTTCTTTGTAGCCTCGTTTGAATGTTGTGGTTGCGTACATTTGTACGAAATGGGGTTAGTTTACGTTACTGGCTGGCCATCTAACTGAGAACGTTTTTCTGACTGAAGTGCATGTCTTCTGACAGTGATACAGAGTCCTCCCGTGGACTGAAGCTGAACTTTACTACAATATAAAAATTAGCAATGTTGAGGTGGTAGAACTGACTAAATGAAATGAAATGAATCATAGAGGTCTTATAACCTAACGTTATTCCATTCTACAGGTAAACATGCTTGGCTGATGTCTGTTATTTCCATATACGCTATGTACCTAATTGTACAAAAAAACTGCCCATTATTAAATTGGTGAAATTATTTCATTTAGCTTTTATTTGTATTACGCTTTGTATTCACTTAGCTACTTACTTTTCTATTGTTGCATTGTCGAGAGGTTAACTTGCAAGTCAGCATTTCATTGCACTGTGTACACCATGCATATCATGTGTGTTTGACAAAAAAAAAATCTGACGGGGGAGGGCCGCTAGTATAACATCATGCAGAGGAAAAGGGAGAGCTCAACACGTTTTCCCTCTGTCAAGTTACCTAACCATTATTTGATTTAATTAGTATTTGTTTGCTTAAGTGTATTTGCCCTTTAAAACGAATTAATGACATTAATGGCACCTCTACCATGCTACCTTTCAGATGAGCCAAGGAGGATAACAGATGAGAACAACAGGCCAGTGGAGCACTTAGAACAGCAGCAGTCAGGGGCAACTGGTAGGGAAGAGGATGATTTAGGTGACCCAGACATAGGCCCAAAACAAGTTAAGGTACCCCAGTATCCCCTTGACCGTTTTGGATAGCGAAACTAAAGAGACCAGACAAGACACAGGCAGCAATAGAAGAGTAAATGATGGAGAGGGACACGAGACAAGACACAGAGATAGCAACAGAAGAGTAGGATATGATGGAGAAACACACACCAGACAAGACACATATAGGTAGCAACAGAAGAGTAAATGATGGAGAGACAAGAGGCAAGACACAGAGATAGCAAAAGAAGAATAGGATATGATGGAGCGAGACACCAGAAGAACGGAACAGGCCATAACAGAAGAAGGAAGACAAAGAAGACATAAACGGCAACGGACGAGACACAGATAAAGTGACAAGAGGGCAGATGGAGAGAGAAAAGAGGTGGGTTGAGCACACAGTATCACTTCAAGCTGATCTATGGATTCAAATTATAACAAGTGAAATACAGACAGTGAAAAATCAAAACATGGTTTACAAATATTTTGCAAGTGAGGTACTACGAAGCTATATGGAATTGTTTTAAGAAGGTCATACCAAGGAACATTTTGCTATTTAATTTAGAATTTTAAGACCCCTTGAAGTATACAAAAATATATATATATTTTTTTGTTGATAACAAGTTGTATTTGGCCTTACTGCTATTAGCCCATACAAACTCATTGAATAACAGATTCACTACATGGAACAACAGATAGTCCCTCCACCCCAAAAAATCCTATATCTGAGAGATATAAGAAAGATTATGAAACATTTGTAAAACATTTTATTTTACATGTATTTAACCCGTTTGTTTTGTCACTTAACAGTCTCCATATATAAAGCACCAGTCAAAAGTTTGGACACACCTACTCATTCAATGGTTTTGCTTTATTTTTACTATTCTCTACATTGTAGAATAATAGTGAAGACACCAAAACTATTAAATAACACATATGGAATCATGTATTAACCAAAAACGTGTTGAACAAATCAAAATATATTTTATATTTGAGATTCTTCATATATATATATCTGAGAAACTTATTTAATAGTTTTGCCTTGATGACAGCTTTGCACACTCTTGGCATTCTCTCAACCAGCTTCACCTGGAATGCTTTTCCAACAGTCTTGAAGGAGTTCCCACATATGGTGAACATTTGTTGGCTGTTGACCAAAAATCTCAAATTTGAAGTCATCAGACCAAAGGACAGATTCCCACTGGTCTAATGTCCATTGCTCGTGTTTATTGGCCCAAGCAAGTCTCTTCTTATTGTTGTCCTTTAGTAGTGGTTTCTTTGCAACAATTCGACCATGAAGGCCTGATTCACGCAGTCTCCTCTGAACAGATGTTGAGATGTGTCTATTACTTTAACTGTGTGAAGCATTTATTTGGGCTGCATTTTCTGCGGCTGGTAACTCTAATGAATTGATCCTCTGCGGCAGAGGTAACTCAGGGTCTTCCTTTCCTGTGGAAAGGAATGAGAGCCAGTCATGAGAGCCAGTTTTATCATAGCGCTTGATGGTTTTTGCGACTGCACTTGAATAAACTTTCAAAGTTCCTGAAATGTTCCGGATTGACTGACCTTCATGTCTTAAAGTAATGATAGACTGTCATTTCTCTTTGGGCTGTTCTTGCCATAATATGGACTTGGTCTTTTACCAAATAGGGCTGTCTTCTGTATACCACCCCTACCATGGCACAACACACCTAATTGGCTCATAGAGCGTTGGGCCAGTAACCGGAAGGCAGATCGGCTGTACCAACTTCAGACGAGTCCCAAGATGCTTGTCGGGATCATAGAGGAAAACTAAGAACATAGTTTGTAGGCCAAACCGTTCAGACGCTTCAGATGATTCTATGGGAAGACTGATTTTCGGGATGTCTCATGGTCTGACAAACACCACTCTAGCTCTGTCACCTTTCACTGCAGATGTGGAAGTGTTACATAGGTGGATGCAGTGGATTGAGATGCATGCCAAAAATATACACTGCTCAAAAAAATAAAGGGAACACTAAAATAACACATCCTAGATCTGAATGAATGAACTATTCTTATTAAATACTTTTTTTCTTTACATAATTGAATGTGCTGACAACAAAATCACACAAAAATTATCAATGGAAATCAAATTTATCAACCCATGGAGGTCTGGATTTGTAGTCACACTCAAAATTAAAGTGGAAAACCACACTACAGGCTGATCCAACTTTGATGTAATGTCCTTAAAACAAGTCAAAATGAGTCTCAGTAGTGTGTGTGGCCTCCACGTGCCTGTATGCTCCTGATGAGGTGGCGGATGGTCTCCTAGGGATCTCCTCCCAGACCTGGACTAAAGCATCCGCCAACTCCTGGACAGTCTGTGGTGCAACGTGGCGTTGGTGGATGGAGCGAGACATGATGTCCCAGATGTGCTCAATTGGATTCAGGTCTGGGGAACGGGCGGGCAAGTCCATAGCATCAATGCCTTCCTCTTGCAGGAACTGCTGACACACTCCAGCCACATGAGGTCTAGCATTGTCTTGCATTAGGAGGAACACAGGGCAAACCGCACCAGCATATGGTCTCACAAGGGGTCTGAGGATCTCATCTCGGTACCTAATGGCAGTCAGGCTACTTCTGGCGAGCCCATGGAGGGCTGTGCGGCCCCCCAAAGAAATGCCACCCCACACCATGACTGACCCACCGCCAAACCGGTCATGCTGGAGGATGTTGCAGGCAGCAGAACGTTCTCCACGGTGTCTCCAGACTGTCACGTCTGTCACATGTGCTCAGTGTGAACCTGCTTTCATCTGTGAAGAGCACAGGGCGCCAGTGGTGAATTTGCCAATCTTGGTGTTCTCTGGCAAATGCCAAACGTCCTGCACGGTGTTGGGCTGTAAGCACAACCCCCACCTGTGGACGTCGGGCCCTCATACCACCCTCATGGAGTCTGTTTCTGACCGTTTGAGCAGACACATGCACATTTGTGGCCTGCTGGAGGTCATTTTGCAGGGCTCTGGCAGTGCTCCTCCTGCTCCTCCTTGCACAAAGGCGGAGGTAGCGGTCCTGCTGCTGGGTTGTTGCCCTCCTACGGCCTCTTCCACGTCTCCTGATGTACTGGCCTGTCTCCTGGTAGCGCCTCCATGCTCTGGACACTACGCTGACAGACACAGCAAACCTTCTTGCCACAGCTCGCATTGATGTGCCATCCTGGATGAGCTGCACTACCTGAGCCACTTGTGTGGGTTGTAGACTCCGTCTCATGCTACCACTAGAGTGAAAGCACCGCCAGCATTCAAAAGTGACCAAAACATCAGCCAGGAAGCATAGGAACTGAGAAGTGGTCTGTGGTCACCACCTGCAGAACCACTCCTTTATTGGGGGTGTCTTGCTAATTGCCTATAATTTCCACCTGTTGTCTATTCCATTTGCACAACAGCATGTGAAATGTATTGTCAATCAGTGTTGCTTCCTAAGTGGACAGTTTGATTTCACAGAAGTGTGATTGACTTGGAGTTACATTGTGTTGTTTAAGTGTTCCCTTTATTTTTTTGAGCAGTGTATATATAAACTCAGCATAAAAAGAAATGTCCTCTCACTGTCAATTGCATTTCTTTTTAGCAAACTTAACATGTGTAAATATTTGTATGAACATAACAAGATTCAACAACTGAGACATAAACTGAACAGGTTCCACAGACATGTGACTAACAGAAATTGAATAATGTGTCCCTGAACAACGGGGGGGGGGTCAAAATCGAAAGTAACAGTCAGTATTTGGTGTGGCCACCAGCTGCATTAAGTACTGCAGTGCATCTCCTCGTGGACTGCACCAGATTTTGCAGTTCTTGCTGTGAGACGTTACCCCACTCTTCCACCAAGGCACCTGCAAGTTCCCAGACATTTCTGGGGCGAATGACCCTAGCCCTCACCCTCCGATCCAACAGGTCCCAGACGTGCTCAATGGGATTGAGATCCGGGCTCTTTGCTGGCCATGGCAGAACACTGACATTTCTGTCTTGCAGGAAATCACACACAGAACGAGCAGTATGGCTGGTGACATCGCCATCCTGGAGGGTCATGTCAGGATGAGCCTGCAGGAAGGGTACCATATGAGGGAGGAGGATGTCTTCCCTGTAACGCACAGCGTTGAGATTGCCTGCAATGACAACAAGCTCAGTCCGACTGCCCCAGACCATGACGGACCCTCCACCTCCAAATCGATCCCGCTCCAGAGTACAGGCCTCGGTGTAACGCTCATTCCTTCGACGATAAACGCAAATCCGACCATCAACCCTGGTGAGACAAAACCGCGACTCGTCAGTGAAGAGCACTTTTTGCCATTTCTGTCTGGTCCAACGATGGTGGGTTTGTGCCCATAGGCGACATTGTTGCCGGTGAGGACCTGCCTTACAACAGGCCTACAAGCCCTCAGTCCAGCCTCTCTCAGCCTATTGCGGACAGTCTGAGCACTGATGGAGGGATTGTGCGTTCCTGGTGTAACTCGGGCATTTGTTGCCATCCTGTACCTGTACCGCAGGTGTGATGTTCGGATGTACCGATCCTGTGCAGGTGTTGTTACACGTGGTCTGTCACTGCGAGGAGGATCAGCTGTCCGTCCTGTCTCCCTGTAGCGCTGTCTTAGGCGTCTCACAGTACGGACATTGCAATTTATTGGCCACATCTGCAGTCTGGCCACAACTGGCCACATCTGCAGTCCTCATGCCTCCTTGCAGCATTCCTAAGGCACGTTCATGCAGATGAGCAGGGACCCTGGGCATCTTTCTTTTGGTGTTTTTCAGAGTCAGTAGAAAGGCCTCTTTAGTGTCCTAAGTTTTCATAACTGTGACCTTAATTGCCTACCGTCTGTAAGCTGTTAGTGTCTTAACGACCGTTCCAGAAGGTGCATGTTCATTAATTGTTTATGGTTCATCGAACAAGCATGGGAAACAGTGTTTAAACCCTTTACAATGAAGATCTGTGAAGTTATTTGGATTTTTACGAATTATCTTTGAAAGACAGGGTCCTGAAAAAGGGACGGTTCTTTTTTCCTGAGTTTATCTCTATCTTAAACTGACAGATTTTTTTATTTTAATTTTATTATTATGCTAATTCATTTTTGCGGGGGCACAGGCATCGACATTAGGGGATTAAAGTTTCTCTATGTATTGTAATTACTGCACAGTGTGTGTGTTTGTGTGTGTGTTTTTGTGTGTGAGAGAGAGAGAGAGAGAGAGAGAGAGAGAGAGAGAGAGTGTGTGTGTTTGGGTACTCTGGGGTTCTTTAATCAGTTTGGCTCATTGGACAGGTCAGAGTCTATGTTTGAAGATCTATTCTCTCAATGTTATAATCTCACTGATAATCTCAAAGTGCACGAAATTCATGCATTTAGCTGTTGAAATTACTTCTTCTTTTTGCCGGGGGAGAATGCCCCCGAACAACCCTACTGGCTTTGGGCTAAGCCCCGAAGGTCTTAAAATCCTAGAAACGCCCCTGGATTAGACCAGCAACCCTTTGTTCCTAATGTGGCCACAACAACTCCAGTATGATTAGCTCTCACGCACTACTAGTATGCTTAGGGCACGATAGATACCAAATTATTCTGATATTTTTCACTCGCAAGGAAATATCCTAATCCATTTATGAATTTATGATAATCTAGATAACCACACCCCAACCATATTTACATTGACATTTTAGTCATTTAGCAGACACTAATCCAGAGAGATTTACATTTAGTGCTTTCATCTTAAAATAGTTCAAATAAAATAAAAGGTTATTTGTCACAAGCCCTTAACCAACAATGCAGTTCAAGAAATAGAGTTAAGAAAATATTTACTAAATAAACTAAAGTGAGGGAAAAAAGTACCACAAGAAAATTACAAGGCTATAACCAGGGGGTACCGGTACCGAGTCAATGTGCGGAGGTAGAGGTTAGTCAGGATAATTTGTAAAGCGACTATGCATAGACAATAAACAGCGAGTAGCAGCAGTGTAAAAACAAAGGGGGGCGGGTCAATGTAAATAGTCCGGGTGGCTATTTGATCAATTGTTCAGCAGTCTTATGGCTTGGGGGTAGAAGCTCATAAGGAGACTTTTTTCATCGGTACTGCTTGCCGTGCAGTAGCAGAACGAACAGTCTATGACTTGGGTGACAGGAGTCTTTGACAATTTTTTGGGCTTTCCTCTCACACCGCCTAGTCTATAGGTCCTGGATGTCAGGAAGCTTGGCCCCAGTGATGTACTGGGCCATACGCACTACCCTCTGTAGCACCTGACGGTCAGATGCCGAGCAATTGCCATACCAGGTGGTGATGCAACCGATCAGGATGCTCTCGATGGTGCAGTTGTAGAAATATTTGAGGATCTGGGGACCCATGCCAAGTCTTTTCATTCTCCTGAATGGGAAAAGGCATTGCCTTGCCCTTTTCCAACTGTCTTGGTGTGTTTGAACCATGATAGTTCGTTAGTGATGTTGACAACAAAGAACTTGAAACTCACGACCTGCTTCTCTTCAGCCCCATCAATGTTAATGGTGGCATGTTCGGCCCTCCTTTTCCTATAGCCCACGATCAGCTCCTTTGTCTTGCTCACATTGAGGGAGAGGTTGTTGTCCTGGCACAACACTGCCAGGTCTCTGACCTCCTCCCTATAGGCTGTCTCATCGTTGTCAGTGATCAGGCCTACTACTGTTGTGTTGTCAGCAAACTTAATGATGGTGTTGGAGTCGTGCTTGGCCACGCAATTGTGGGTGAACGGGGAGTACAGGAGGGGACTGAGAACAGACCCCTGAGGGGCCCCCGTGTTGAGGATCAGCGTGGCAGATGTGTTGTTGCCTACCCTTACCACCTGGGGGCGGCCCATCAGGAAGTCCAGGATCCAGTTGCAGAGGGAGGTGTTTAGTCCCAGGGTCCTTAGCTTAGTGATGAGCTTTGTGGGCACTATGGTGTTCAATGCTGAGCTGTTGTCAATGAACAGCCTTCTTACATAGGTGTTCCTTTTGTCCAGGTGGGAAAAGGCAGTGTGGAGTGCGATTGAGATTGCGTCATCTGTGGATCTGTTGGGGCAGTATGCGAATTGGAGTGGATCTAGAGTTTCCGGCATGATGGTGTTGATGTGAGCCATGACCAGCCTTTCAAAGCACTTCATGGCTACTGACGCGGTTGAAAATGTCAGTAAAGACACTTGCCAGTTGGTCCGCGCATGCTTTGAGTACACATCCTGGTAATCCGTCTGGCCCTGCAGCCTTGTGAATGTTGACCTGTTTACATCAGCTTCGGAGAGCGTGATCACGCAGTCGTACGGAGCAGCTGGTTCTCTCATGCATGTTTCAGTGTTGCTTGCCTCGAAGCGAGCATAAAAGGCATTTAGCTCGTCAGGTTGGCTCACGTCACTGGGCAGCTCGCGGCTGGGTTTCACTTTGTAATCCATAATATTTTTCAACCCCTGCCACATCTGACGAGCGTAAGAGCCAGTATAGTAGGATTAGTCCTGTATTAGACGTTTTGCCTGTTTGATGGTTCATCTGAGGGCATAGCGGGATGTCTGATAAGCGTCTGGATTAGTGTCACGCACCTTGAAAGCGGCAGCTCTACCTTTAGCTCAGTGCAGATGTTGCCTGTAATCCATGGCTTCTGGTTGGGAAATGTACGTACAGCTACTGTGGGGATGACGTCGTCGATGCACTTATTGATGAAGCCGGTGACTGAGGTGGTATACTCCTCAATGTCATTGGATGAATCCCGGAACATTTTCCAGTTGGTGCTAGCAAAACAGTCCTGTAGCGTAGCATCCACGTCATCAACCAATTCCGTATTAATCAGGAGGATAGAATTATGCTTTTCTGTGTGTGGAGTAAAGGTGGTCGAGAGTTATTTCCCCCCTCTGGTTGCACAAGTGACATGCTGGTAGAAATTAGGTAAAATAGATGTTTGTCTGCATTAAAGTCCCCCGGCGACTAGGAGTGCCGCTTCTGGATGAGCATTTTCTTGTTTGCGTATGGCCTTATACAGCTTGTTGATTGCGGTCTTAGTGCCAGCATCAGTTTGTGGTCCTAAATAGACGGCTATGAATAATATAGATGAGGACTCTCTTGGTAGATAGTGTGGTCTACATGAGGTATTCTACGTCAGGCGAGTAATACCTCAAGACTTCTGTAATATTAGACATTGCACACCAGCTGTTATTGACAAATAGACACACACCCCCGCCCCTCGTCTTACCAGACGTAGCTGCTCTGTCCTGCCGATGCATGGAGAAGCCAGCCAGCTCTATATTGTCTGTGTCGTCTTTCAGCCATGTCTCGGTGAAACATAAGATATTATAGTTTTTAATGTCCCGTTGGTAGGATAGTCTTAATCGTAGATCGTCCAGTTTGTTTTCCAATGATTGCACATTGGTCAATAATATGGAGGGGAGTGGTAATTTACCGACTCGTCGGCGAAGTTAGGTGGGGGAACCACATATCTCAACTTCGATCACCAGTTGTAATGTGTTTCCTCCGTCACATTGATGCGGCTGGCTTCCGGGTTACGCGGGCAGTGTGTCAAGAAGCAGTGCAGCTTGGCATGGTCGTGTTTCAGAGGACGCATGGCTCCCGACCTTTGCCTCTCCCGAGTCCGTACGGGAGTTGCAGCAGTGGGACAAGACTGTGTTTCAGAGGACGCATGGCTCCCGACCTTTGCCTCTCCCGAGTCCGTACGGGAGTTGCAGCAGTGGGACAAGACTGTAACTACCAATTGGGTATCACAAAATTGGGGGGGGGGAGGGTAAAAACGAAGGAAAATAAATAAACATTCAGGTTTTTTCGAAGCAATTATTCAGAAGATTGGTATTCAAGGAGTCCAAAAAAACCATTATCTAGCCCAACCATTATCTAATCCAAAGTTACCAAAGTACCAAACCCTCTCTCTGTCATTCATATAGTAGCATGCTTTTGTATACACATCCAATTATATAACTGTATACACATTGAAAAATCTTTTATCTGTCATCTGTCGTGTTTTCCCCTGTTTTAAGTATACCTTGCTAATGCTTAACCTGCCTGTCCTTTGTTAGCTCCAAAGCCACCCCCAGAGCTCCGGGAGCACTGATCAAAATGAAATGCTGTCATACACACATTCCCTCAGACAAACAGCCATAATTACTGGAATTAGCCAGTTATTTTGTCATTAGCCTCTGCATTCAATGAGCCTATTAAAAAGAAACAAAAAAAGAAAGACAGTGATGGATGTCTAGGGCGGATTTGAAGACACAAGCATCCCCCCCACCCCTTAGCCCCATATTTAATTCTGTGTCTAATACCATAATGTAGTCACTCTCAGAGCTGTGTCTCTGCAGATTGTTCTGATTGGTATTGTGTGAGTGCTGATGGCTCGACTCAGAGAAGTCACTGCATACAAATGCACTTTGTTAGCATTCTGATGAAAATGGCAGCTTGCCTTTTAATGCTGTATTTTCCCCAGCCATAATCATAGGGTGGGTATTCAAATAAATGAAGCCAAAACAATGAGACCCAATCAGGACTTCATAAGCTGGTGAAAGGCCAGGGACATGTTAATGAGAGCTGTGAACACATTCCATCTGTTGGAATTACACATATCTGACACATTAGGCAGGCTTTTTGGCTGGCTGCACTTTGTCTCTAAATGGGAAAAGGAGAGAAATGATCTTAACGTGTAATTTAGTGTAAATTTGTGTTTGCACAAATGCAGCCCCCAGTCTTTCAACATTAATGATGGTCATAAAGAGATGTGGAACTTTCTTTCTGCAAGCATCGTGCACACACTTTATGCAAACACACATCTCAAGTCAGGATTTCAACCCAACTCTGCATATTCTTTCATATGGTATCTTATACGTTTTTGGCATTCCAAGCATTTGTTTGATCTTGTACAAGTAAGGATATACGGATGTCCTCTATCTTTCACTCATGTTGCTGCAATGCTTTATTGTTTAGATGTCTTTACACAATTGTAGAAAGGACCGATGACTGTGACTCATAGAAAGTGTTCAAATGCTGTAACTTTATTGTAAATCTCTGTAAACCATGTTTGGTTGTGCTTCACTTAGGTCAGCATGGATCAAGGGTCTGGTGCACATTTTCACGCACCCTCTTTCCACAGAACAAATAACTGCAACAGAGAGGAGAGAGATGGTAAGTCAGTGATACGTGAATGGGAAAACGTCTATCACAGATGGTGGTCCTACACTGCCCTCTAGTGGTTTACAGAACAGACATCTTTCTTTCAAGATAATCCCTTGTTATACAGTATATTAAAGGATACAGTCCATGTTTGCCTGTGTATACAATACATGAATTTAAAAAAAAAACTAGTAGCATGTAATTTAATGTGTTCCTCCCTTCATAGGTTTACACTACAAACCAAATGTAGAGTTACGCTTTGAACACACCGACCGCGTCATTGCATTGTGGTACACCAGAATTACATTCATTTCCAATGAAACACTGCGTTTGCCTTGCAGTGTTGCAGTTGCAGTGCGTTCGGTGTGGTGCATACATTGGATTTATGGAACATATGCGTCAAACTGTATGCGTAGGCGGCTTGACAGAAATGGTAGCAGAAGGTGAATGTTGAACTTTTGTTGCACACATATCCTATCCAGATGATACTGCGTGCTATATTGCGCAATGACTCTGTCGGTGTGTTCGAAGCGTTAACCATAAACATCTGTATAAGGGTGCATAGGCAGTAAATCATAATGCGGTAATAGTTTTGTTAGGGCTGAGTTTGAAGCCTCAGGGGGCCATATTGGCACTAGGGGGTGTACAGCTAGCATTAACAGAATGCCCTTGCTTGTCCTCCTGAGGCTCAGACAGCTGCCACACAAGTGGGACTGGCAGGGCTGGGAGGGTAGATAGACATGCAGGGCAGACCGTCAGGATAGACAGAGAGACTGACGTACAATTTGCTATCCTTCCCTCGCAGCTGCTCAATCTTGGTGGCACCATACATGGGGCGCGGGGGGTTGATGATGTGGTTGTTCCAGCGGAACTTCATCCCAGTCACCTCGTCAATGTCCGTCTCAGCATTGATGAAGATCTTGTACTGTAGGTTTTATTAGGTCTCAGGAGGCCACTTTAGGAAAGAGCAGAACATTTTCATTCCTTTAGTCAGTTTAGATTGGGGCACAGTCAGTTGTCCTATGAATAGATCTTTCTGTTATTCAAGTTCAACAGTCTTCAGAAATCCAAATTATTTTATGGGCTATGATGTTGACACTTACAATTAGAAGAATGAAATAGAAATGAAACAATTGAAAACATGTGTGTGACATAACATCTCAACTCGTCTATAAGCTAGTTTATATCAGGAGTAGTCACATACAGTACATGTAAACCTGATACTGGCGGGTGTTGCCATGCTCTTCAGAGCTATATGTTCATTATCCCTGGCTGGGATCTTCTGCCATCGATGGTTACATTTGCATTGTAGCGGTACCCAGGAATTTGAATACAGTGCCTTCGGAAACTATTCAGACCCATTGACTTTTTCCACATTTTGTTACGTTACAGCCTTATTCTAAAATGTATTAAATAATTATTTACAGGCAAAGGGCTCAGCATCTCCGGTGTTCAGGTAGAACTTCATATTGGATTGTCCCCTGGGGATGGGGAACATGTCAACATTTTACATTTACATTTTTAGTAGACGCTCTTATCCAGAGCGACTTACAGTAGAGTGCTTACATTTTCGTACTTTTTTTATTTTATTTTATTTTTTTACATACTGAGACAAGGATATCCCTACCGGCCAAACCCTCCCTAACCCGGACGACGCTATGCCAATTGTGCGTTGCCCCACGGACCTCCCGGTTGCGGCCGGCTGCGACAGAGCCTGGGCGCGAACCCAGCCCAGCCTGGGCGCGAACCCAGAGACTCTGGTGGCGCAGCTAGCACTGCGATGCAGTGCCCTAGACCACTGCGCCACCCGGGAGGCCACGTCAACATAGCGACCCATAATGGGACATACTTTGTCTGCACATGGGAAACACCTCCACTAAAACACACACACACACAGAATCAGGTGAAATAAGTCATCATGCGGTCAAGGTGTATACCTTGATGTTAGACAGTGGATTTGATAGGGCAGAGGGACCCGAATATAGAAGATGACCATAAATACTGTATGGTAAGGTATAGAAATATCATTTGTAGATGTTTGTACTTGGGGACATAGAATTGAGGCATTTCAGTTTGAAAATAAAGATTTAAGCTTAGTAATAAACAATTGCCATTTGTGGCCATTCAAAATGATATAAAAGCATTGGTCAGCTCATTTTGCACATTTCATAAACCATTATAATTCACTGAGCTGCTGTTAGTATTCTACTCAAGGTGAAATGTGAAAAGGGATCTTTTATTTTACGACCCAGCGCTTTCAACATCTTTACGCCTACACTCCGAAGCCTCTCTGTGAGTAATCATCTTATCTTATTGCAATTTCTCACCACCCGTGTCAAGCACAGGTGGCCAGTGGCACCTTAATTGGGGAGGACGGGCTCATAGTAATGGCTGGAACAGAATAAATGGAATGGTATCCAACACATAAAACACATGGTTGCCATGTGTTTGATACCATTCCATTCACCCCATTCCAGCCATTATTAAGAGCCGTCCTCCCCTCAGCAGCCTCCTGTGGACTGTCAACACCCTTGGCTTTTCGAGTACCCCCAAGCAAAGGGAGAACCCTCTAAGGCTTTTTTCTCTCTTAACTTTTATGTGTCTTAGATCACCACCCTATTAATATGTAGATCAGGATGACATCAGTTTATAGTGGGTTATAGTGTGGGAACAGCAGAGTTTATGGCTGTCAACTGGGCGAAGGAATAACACCCAAGGGCGTTTACGAGGTGAACAACAAGGAGGCGTCTGTCGGCCTCTCTGGGGACATAGTCATATGAGGTCATGCACCACGCTCCCGAGCTGTTTGATTGGGACGCGACCTAGAGCAGGGATAAACTTTCATTAACGTGGACAGCTGCAGATGCAGGCCCCTCCCATAGAAAGAATGGGGGAAGCCTGTCTGCTGTGGTCCTCGCTGAACCCAATCCCGACGAATCAACTTCTAAAACCATAGAAACGGTTCACAGCCGTATCAATATCATGTACAACAACAGGTGGTCCCCCTCCACACACAACCCGATCAAGAGCCGTCTTTGCAGCCAGGGCCGTCTTTGCAGGCAGAAATGCACACCCAAACAAAGAAAACACTTAAAGTAAAAAAACAGTGGCATGCATTGATATGCAACGGCTTTCTCGTGGTTTTCTTTTGCAAAATAACTATGAATTAACAGACATTTAAAAAATAATTGTCAACATACACTGAGTATACCAAACATTAGGAACACCTTCCTGATATTGAGTTGCACCCCCCTTTTGTCCTCAGAATAGACTCAATTCGTTGGGGCATGGACGTTACAAGGTGTCTAAAGTGTTCCACAGGGATTCTGGCCCATGTTGACTCCAATGCTTCACACAGTTGTGTCAAGTTGGCTGGATGGCCTTTGGGTGGTGGACCATTCTTAAAACACGCGGGAAACTGTTGAAAACCCCAGCAGCGTTGTAGTTCTTGACACAAGCCGATGCGCCTGGCACCTACTACCATTCCCGTTAAAGGCACTTAAATCTTTTGCCTTGCCCATTCATCCTCTGAATGGCACACATACACAATCCATGTCTCAATTGTCTCAAGGCTTAAAAATCCTTCTTTAACCGGTCTCCTCCCATTATTCTATACTGATTGAAGTGGATTTAACAAGCGACATAGCTTTCACCTGGTCAGTCTATGTCATGGAAAGAGCAGGTGTTCTTAGTGTTTTGAGTACTCAGTGTAAAACACCATATCAAGGTGTGGAACATTCACTGTATTCGAAGGAACAAAAGCAGGTCTATTTTGCTCAAGCAGCTGGCATATTTCAGTCTTTTCACAAATCACCTGTGGGAACATGGTGTCTCTGAACACCAGACAACAGAAAGAGTTCGCTACTACTATCCGAGAGATAGTTTCTGAGGAAATTACCTCTGCCTTGACATGCAATTAAAACCGGTAAATGAATCTATGGCTCACATCAACACCATCATCCCGGAAACCCAAGACCCACTCCAATTCGCATACGGCCCTACCAGATCCACAGATGACGCAATCTCAATCGCACTCCACACTGCCCTTTCCCACCTGGACAATAGGAATACCTATGTAAGAATGCTGTTCATTGATTACAGCTCAGCGTTCAACACCATAGTGCCCACAAAGCTCATCACTAAGCTAAGGACCCTGGGACTAAACACCTCCCTCTGCAACTGGATCCTGGACATCCTGACGGGCCGCCCCGAGGTCGTAAGGGTAGGCAACACCACATCTGCCACGCTGATGCTCAAAACGAGGGCTCTTCAGGGGTGCGTGCTTAGTCCCCTCCTGTACTCCCTGTTCACCCACAACTGTGTGGCCAAGCACGACTCCAACACCATCATTAAGTTTGCTGACGACACAACGTGGTATGCCTGATCACCGACAACGACGAGACAGCCTATAGGGAGGTCAGAGACCTGGCAGTGTGGTGCCAGGACAACAACCTCTTCCTCAACGTGAGCAAGACAAAGGAGATGATCACAGACTACAGGAACAGGAGGGCCAAACACACCCCCATTAACATTGACAGGGCTGTAGTGAAGTGGGTCAAGAGTTTCAAGTTCCTTGCTGTCAACATCACTAACGAACTATCATGGACCAAACACACCAAGAAAGTTGTGAAGAGGGCACGACAATGCCTTTTCCCCCTCAGGAGACTCAAAAGATTTGCCATTGGTCCCCAGATCCTCAAACATTTCTGCAACTGCACCATCGAGAGCATCCTGACCGGTTGCTTCACCACCTGGTATGGCAACTGCTCGTCATCCGACCGTAAGGCGCTACAGAGTGTAGTGTGTACAGGCCAGTACATCACTGGGGCCAAGCTTCCTGCCATCCAGGACCTACAGTTGAAGTCGTGAGTTTACATACACCTTAGCCAAATACATTTAAACTCAGTGTTTCACAATTCCTGACATTTAATCCTAGTAAAAAGTCCCTGTCTTAGGTCAGTCAGGATCATCACTTTATTTTAATAATGTGAAATGTCAGAATAATAGTTGAGAGAATGATTTATTTCAGCTTTTATTTCTTTCATCACATTCCCAGTGGGTCAGAAGTTTACATACACTCAATTAGTATTTGGTAGCATTGCCTTTAAATTGTTTAACTTGGGTCAACCGTTTCTGGGAGCCTTCCACAAGCTTCCCACAATAAGTTGGGTGAATTTTGGCCGATTTTTCCTGACAGAGCTGGCATAACGGAGTCAGGTTTGTAGGCCTCCTTTCTCGCACATGCTTTTCCAGTTCTGCCCACAAATTTTCTATGGGATCGAGGTCAGGGCTTTGTGATGGCCACTCCAATACCTTGACTTTGTTATCCTTAAGCAATTTTGCCACAACTTTGGAAGTATGCTTGGGGTCATTGTCCTTTTGGAAGACCCATTTGTGACCAAGCTTTAACTTCCTGACTGATGTCTTGAGATGTTGCTTTAATATATCCACGTAATTTTCCTGCCTCATGATGCCATCTATTTTGTGAAGTGCACCAGTCCCTTCTGCAGCAAAGCACCCACAACCTGTTGCTGCCACCCCCATGCTTCACTGTTGGGATGGTGTTCTTTGGCTTGCAAGCCTCCCCCTTTTTCCTCCAAACATAACGATGGTCATTATGGCCAAACAGTTCTATTCTTGTTTCATCAGACCAGAGGACATTTCTCCAAAAAGTACGATCTTTGTCCAGTTGCAGTTGCAAACTGTAGTCTGGCTTTTTTATGGCAGTTTTGGAGCAGTGGCTTCTTCCTTGCTGAGCGGCCTTTCAAGTTATGTCGATATAGGACTCATTTTACTGTGGCTACAGATACTTTTGTTCCTGTTTCCTCCAGCATCTTCACAAGGTCCTTTGCTGTTCTGGGATTGATTTGCACTTTTCGCACCAAAGTGCGTTCATCTCTAGGAGACAGAACGTGTCTTCTTCCTGAGCGGTATGACGGCTGCCTGGTCCCATGGTGTTTATACTTGCGTACTATTGTTTGTACAGATGAGCGTGGTACCTTCAGCCGTTTGGAAATTTCTCCCAAGGATGAACCAGACTTGTGGAGGTCTACATTTCTTTTCTGAGGTCTTGGCTGATTTCTTTTGATTTTCCCACGATGTCAAGCAAAGAGGCACTGAGTTTGAAGGTAGGCCTTGAAATACATCCACAGGTACACCTCCAATTGACTCAAATGATGTCAATTAGCTTATCAGAAGCTTCTAAAGCCATGACATAATTTTCTGGAATTTTCCAGGCTGTTTAAAGACACAGTCAACTTAGTGTATGTAAACTTCTGACCCACTGGAATTGTGATACAGTGAATTATAAGTGAAATAATCTGTCTGTAAACAATTGTTGGCAAAATGACTTGTGTCATGCACAAAGTAGATGTCCTAACTGACTTGCCAAAACTATAGTTTGTTAACAAGAAATTTGTGGAGTGGTTGAAAAACGAGTTTTAATGACTCCAACCTAAGTGTATGTAAACTTCCGACTTCAACTGTATATACACTGCTCAAAAAAATAAAGGGAACACTAAAATAACACATCCTAGATCTGAATGAACAAAATATTCTTATTAAATACTTTTTCCTTTACATAGTTGAATGTGCTGACAAAATCACACAAAAATGATCAATGGAAATCAAATGTATCAACCCATGGAGGTCTGGATTTGGAGTCACACTCAAAATTAAAGTGGAAAACCACACTACAGGCTGATCCAACCACACTACAGGCTGATCCAACTTTGATGTAATGTCCTTAAAACAAGTCAAAATGAGGCTCAGTAGTGTGTGTGGCCTCCACGTGCCTGTATGACCTCCCTACAACCTCCCTCTTGCAGGAACTGCTGACACACTCCAGCCACATGAGGTCTGGCATTGTCTTTCATTAGGAGGAACCCAGGGCCAACCGCACCAGCATATGGTCTCACAAGGGGTCTGAGGATCTCATCTCGATACCTAATGGCAGTCAGGCTACCTCTGGCGAGCACATGGAGGGCTGTGCGGCCCCCCAAAGAAATGCCACCCCACACCATGACTGACCCACCGCCAAACCGGTCATGCTGGAGGATGTTGCAGGCAGCAGAACGTTCTCCACGGCGTCTCCAGACTCTGTCACGTCTGTCACATGTGCTCAGTGTGAATCTGCTTTCATCTGTGAAGAGCACAGGGCGCCAGTGGCGAATTTGCCAATCTTGGTGTTCTCTGGCAAATGCCAAACGTCCTGCACGGTGTTGGGCTGTAAGCACAACCCCCACCTGTGGACGTCGGGCCCTCATACCACCCTCATGGAGTCTGTTTCTGACCGTTTGAGCAGACACATGCACATTTGTGGCCTGCTGGAGGTCATTTTGCAGGGCTCTGGCAGTGCTCCTCCTTGCACAAAGGGCGGAGGTAGTGGTCCTGCTGCTGGGTGTTTGCCCTTCTACAGCCTCCTCCACGTCTCCTGATGTACTGGCCTGTCTCCTGGTAGCGCCTCCATGCTCTGGACACTACGCTGACAGACACAGCAAACCTTCTTGCCACAGCTCGCATTGATGTGCCATCCTGGATGAGCTGCACTACCTGAGCCACTTGTGTGGGTTGTAGACTCTGTCTCATGCTGCCACTAGAGTGAAAGCACCACCAGCATTCTAAAGTGACCAAAACATCAGCCAGGAAGCATAGGAACTGAGAAGTGGTCTGTGGTCACCACCTGCAGAACCACTCCTTTATTGGGGGTGTCTTGCTAATTGCCTATAATTTCCACCTGTTGTCTATTCCATTTGCACAACAGCATGTGAAATGTATTGTCAATCAGTGTTGCTTCCTAAGTGGACAGTTTGATTTCACAGAAGTGTGATTGACTTGGAATTACATTGTGTTGTTTAAGTGTTCCCTTTATTTTTTTGAGCAGTGTACTAGGCGGTGTCAGAGAAAGGCCCCAAAAAATGTCAAAGACTCCAGTCACCCAAGTCATGAACTGTTCTCCCTGCCACAGCACGGCAAGTGGTACCAGAGCGCCAAGTCTAGGTCCAAAAGGCTCCTTAACAGCTTCAACCCCCAAGCCATAAAACTCCCGAACAATTAATTAAATGGCCACCCGGACTATTTGCCTTGACCCCACCCCTCCCCTTTGTTGTTACACTGCTGCTACTCGCTGTTTGTTATCTATGCATAGTGACTTTACCCCTACCTACATGTACAAATGACCTCGACTAACCTGTACCACCACACATTAACTCGGTACCGGTATCCCCTGTATATAGCCTCATTATTGTGTTACTTTAAAAAATATATATTTTATTTAGTAAATATTTTCTTAACTCTATTTTCTTAAAACTGCATTGTTGGTTAAGGGCTTGTAAGTAAGCATTTCACGGTAAGGTCTACAACTGTTGTATTCGTCACGTGACACATTTCTATTTGATTTGATGAAGTGGAAAGTTTGGAGACAGTGGCAAATGTGAAAGAGGGCCAACTCCATGACCTGGAAACAGCGCAAACTAAATTAGTCGGGGAAATCAATCTCCTATAAAAGAAAACAGAATATACTTGAAAATCATGCACGTAAATTCAATGTGCGATTCACAGGACTGGAAACTGGTGTGGATGCTGGCAACCCAAATGTATTTTCTATTAACTTTCTGGGCAGGAGAAGCTGTGTCCCATGCAGCTGATAAACTTTGCGCACCGCATGTGTCCTTTGGAACCGATCTCGGTGTATGATTGTAAGAACCCACTGTTTTTTTGTCAAATGGCAAATTGTTCGCCTCGCAGTGGAATCGGGGGCTCTGACCTATGTGGAGAAGAGGATCAGCATCCACCCAGATCTGAGTGCCCAACTTGAAAAATAGGGTGATCTACGAGGTGGGATCCTAGCTAAACCTAGCTAAACCTATCCAGCTTCATCCACCCAGCAAAACTCATCTTGACCTTCCAGAATACAACACACACGTTTTCAACTGCCTATGAGGCACAAGTCCTCTTCATGAAGCACATCAAGCCCAACAAACAAGGATAGGAGCCCGACAGATTTAGGCTAATTGTCTGGTTTCAGACTGCCTAGTATTTATTTGTATGTTTATTGACAGACAAAATGTCCATATTTTTTAAAGGTCTCTCGATCAAAACGTCTGCCCGATCGCTATGAAAATCTCACAGAGCTTGGCATCCTGAACTCGGTATATTACCAAGCTAGATCTACTCAGGGTTTTCTAAAACTAACCAGCTTCAGTTCACTTCACATTCCAGCTCAGGCTTCATCTGTACATTGACGGTCGATATTGCTCGTCCACCTACTGCTAACTCTATCAGGCTTGTAACTGCGGTTGCGTGTTGCACATGGCAAGTCGAACGCCAAACTCTCCATTGAGACAATGCTGAAACATCAATCCGTGGGAAAAAAGGTGGTTGTGCATTGAAAAGCACCTATGATAAAATAATGGTATTAAGTCATACAAAAGTGTTACTGTAATGTTATGTATTAATGTTGTCTTAGGTCTCTTTTTATGTAGTGTTGACTCTTGTTGTGATGTGCGTTTTGTCCTATATTTTTATTAAATGTATTTCTAATCCCAGCCCCCGTCCCCGCAGGAGGCCTTTTGCCTTTTGGTAGGCTGTCATTGTAAATAAGAATTTGTTCTTAACTAACTTGCTGAGTTAAATAAAATAAAAATACTGTGCATGAAGTTTAAAATGCATTCTGCCATTACTATACTAAACAAAAATATAAACCCAACGTGACATCGGCTTATGTAAAAAGGGCTTTATAAATACATGCTTACATGTATTGAATACATGATTTGATTGATTGGTCCCATGTTTCATGAGCTGAAATATAAGATCCCAGCAATGTTCCACACGCACAAAAAGCACACATTTGTTTACATCCCTGTTAGTGAGCATTTCTCCTTTGCCAAGATAATCCATCCACCCGACAGGAGTGGCATATCAAGAAGCTGATTAAACAGCATGATCATTACAAAGGTGCTGGGGACAATAAAAGGCCACTCTAAAATGTGCAGCTTTGTCACAACACAATGCCACAGATGTCTCAGGTTTTGAGGGACTATGCAATTGGCATGCTGACTGCAGGAATGTCCACCAGAGCAGTTGACAGAAAATGTCATGTTCATTTCTTTACCATATGCCGCCTCCAACGCCATTTTAGAGAATTTGGCAGTACATCCCACCGGCCTCACAACCACAGACCACGTGTAACCACACCAGCCCAGGAACTTCACATCTGGATTCTTCACCTGTGGGATTGTCCGAGACCAGCCACCCGGACAGCTGATGAAACTGGGATTGCACAACTGAATAATTTTTGCACAAACTGTCAATCCATCTCAGGGAAGCGCATCTGCGTTCTTGTCCTCACCAGGGTCTTGACCTGACTGCAGTTCTGCGTCGTAACCGACTTCAGTGGGCAAATGCTCACCTTCGATGACCCCTGGCACGCTGGAGAAGTGTGCTCTTCACGATTGTATCCTGGTTTCAACAGTACCAGGCAGATGGCAGACAGCATGTATGGCGTTGTGGGGGCAAGCGATTTGCTGATGTCAATGTTGTGAACAGAGTGCCCCATGGTGGTGGTGGGATTACAGTATGGTCAGGCATAAACTACAGACAGCGGACACAATTGCATTTTATCGATGGCAATTTGAATGCATACAGATACTGTGACGAGATCCATTGTCGTGCCATTCATCCGCCGCCATCACCTCGTACACCATTCCTGGAAGCTGAAAATGTCCCAGCTCCTCCTCTATGTGAAGGAGATGTTGCGCTGCATGAGGCAAATGGTGGTCACACCAGATACTGACTGGTTTTCTGATCCAGGACACCTACCTTTTTTTAAAGGTATATCTGTGATCAATAAATGCATATCTGTATTCCCAGTCATGTGAATTCCATAGATTAGGGCCTAATAAATGTATTTGAATTGACTGATTACCTTTTATGAACTGTAACTCAGTAAAATCTTTGACATTTTTGCATGTTGTTTTTATATTTTTTTTCAGGGTAAATCATGTCCAAACAATTGAATTGGCCACAGGTGGACTCCAATCAAGTTTGAGGATGATCAAACGAAATTGGATGCACCTCAATTTGGAGTGTCATAGGAAAGGGGTGTGAATACTTATGGAAATTAGATATTTCTGTATTTCATTTTCAATACATTTGCAAACATTTCTAAAAATATGTTTTCAATTTCTCATTGTGGGTTATTGTGTGTAGATGGGTGATTTTTATTTTATTTCGTCCATTTTGAATTCAGGCTGTAACAACAAAACGTGGGATAAGTCAAGTGGTATGAATTCTTTCTGAAGGCGTTGTAACTATAAAGCTCCACTTCACACTTAATTCTAAATGCCTACTGCTTGCTAAAAAAAATTATGTTAAACTATACAAATAATTTTTCTTTGCATACAAGACAAGGATTGACCTGATTTTCAAAAATTGTTTTCTAGTTGGCTGACAAGTTTCACCATTCCATTATTTCAGATCTACAGGACTGTGTCGATTCGTTGGCACATGAAAATTATTTGAATATGGCAAATATTTGTCAATTATTGAATTCTATCCATGCTGGCTTTAGCAGGCTACCTGAGACATGAAACAGATAGGTAGGAGGGCATACAGGCTGTCGCCAATTTATTCATGCACAATTTGCCTAAATGTGTAATGGAAACACTTTGACCACTACAGTTTTATTCAACACTATGTTTTTGCGAAAAAGTGACGGCATTACGTCCAGCTGTTTTTATCGACACTACATAGTTAAATGGAAATGCACCCTGACAGGCAATTGTTGCATCTATTTTCTATGCAAACGTTCTAAATATTGACAAAAAAATGCCTGGACAAGTTAATGGAAACATAGCTATTGTTTCTGGCTGCGTGGAGAGTAGCCTAATCCACGGAGATTGTGCCACAAAATGATTGACAAAACGTTTAAAAACCTGGCCATATAGTTTCAAGTCATCAGTCTCATGTCAAAGTTGTTTATAGAGGCTATCAAATCTCAAGTTATTTTATTTTTCATCAAGTCCAGTCGCAAGTCATACAATTTGTGACTCAAGTTAGACTCCAGTCCAAGTAATGTGACTCCAGTCCACACCTCTGGAAATTGGTTGGATATGGTTTATTCTGACAAGAAGATGATTTTGTCAGTAATGTACAGCATGTATGAGTCATGCTGTTTGTTATCACCAAACTGATATCACAGCCAGTTCAGACATGTACAGTATGTCAGCAGTACTGTGTACACCATATGCCATTTTGTACTGTACTGGTGATGGCACTGCTGTTCCTGAGGTGTGTAGGCGTCAGTGGCGGTCGGTGCCCTTTAAGAAAAGGGAGGACCAAAAGAAAATGTCATGAGCATGGCCTTATTTCTATTACAGCATATTGGATGACTGTCATTCATATTCTATTCACTCAGTTCAATATAACAGTGATAGGTTTAGGCTACTACATGATTCTCAAATTTCCCCCATACCCATCATGAGGTTGCTACAACCTAGCCTATAAATGAAAGTTTACAACTTAGGTTGAGAGAAAAATTTGAGGCAACAGACAGTGTCACATTCAATATCGCTTTGCACATTCTTGCCTGCATCTAGCTGATCTAATCATTAGTCCAACAGTTGCAAACAAGAGTTTCTGTTGGACAAATTCAGGTATGTTTTTCACCGTTTCGTTCCGTTTGCTTCCTTTTATCTAAGAAGGATAACTTTTTAAATGTTTCAAAATATATATTTTTATGAAATTCATTGAGGAGGATGGTCCTCCCCTTCCTCCTCTGAGAAGCCGCCACTGGTAGGCATGTTATAATTAGCGGTGGATAAAAGCCGGAAGACCCTAACTTAGGGGTGTCAAACTAATTTCCCCCACGGCCCGAAATAGATCTTCACCGTGGTGAACATCTGGAGTCTGTGTATTGGTTGGACTCCCTGTGTTGTGCATCGTTCTGGTGGTTGGCAACGGAAAATAACCATACCACAATATAGCCGGCTTCACCAAAAAAAGGTTTCCTGCCAACAAAAGCATATGTATAATCGATCTAAAAGATTATGTCTGTCCTAGCTCGCTCATTAATGTCTTATTCGAAATACGGATTGCCTCTTATCCGCTCGTCTTCCACTTATGCCATAGTTTGTATATCTCAATTGTCAATAGAAGCCACATTTGTTTAAGCAAGTCAGTCATATCAGCTGTTTTTTTTTTTAAGGCAGTAAATTAGGCTGAATGAACTGTTTCGCTGCCATCAAGGCTCCGCTGATAACAAGGTATTGCAGTGGTAAGGATTCACTCCATGGTCCTGAAGAAAGGCTCTGCTTTTGGGACGGCTTTATGTAGGCCCTAACAGTTTGTGGGCACCGTTTGTCACCATTATAGTGCAATTAATGTATTGTTTAATGTTGTGTTGTGGCTTTGCTGACATGCATCTAAACTTTTTTGTTGTTGGTTTGCCCCACCACGGTTTACATACTAAAATTGCCGCTGCTTTCATGTTGGCAAAACAGTCTATGGCGCTGTCATACTGTGAGCTTTTAGTTTCTGTTGTCATAGGCTACCTAGCTTAAATGCTTGCAAGCCTAACTTCCTCGCATGGACAACAATGAACCAGCTAAGTAAGCTAGCTAGTTAACGTGAGCCTTCCAGGCTACATATTGAATTTCAATCGTCTCAGGCCAGTGGCACAATATATGAATTTATGGTTAGATCAGAATTGCCATCATAATCATTGACCTGTACAAAACCACAAGTCCAAATCCCCATCCCCATCCATGGTTTAGGAAAGAGACAATTTAGCAAGCTAGATACTGCAGGACAACAACACAAGCAGACCAGAAACAGACACGTTTTTCTGACAATGACGTTTTGCGTTAGATGGGATTTCATTATTAGTGTGAAGCTTAATCTAAACAAGCCTCACTAGGGGGCATTTTGCTACGCCAGGACAACCCACAGTTGCGCTCAGCTCAACGTTGATTGGCTAATTATTTTTATTTTATTTTTTTATCAAGGGACGACAAATCAGGTCCGGCGTTATGGGCGGGCCTTTCAATAAAATATTAATAATTTATTGGAACGAGTCGCACGCTGACAGAAAGACGCATCAATCTCAGTTAAGCCTCTGAGCGAGCGAAACAGCGCCCTCTGTCTCAGTATGTGTAGACCATGTATCTGATGCTGTCTGGACCAAAAGAGTTTGGCATATCATACTATTTCTGGCCAGACAGCGTCAGACATATGGGCTACATATAGAGGGCGCTGCTTCACTTGCTCTGATGCACTTGCTCTGATGCTTTCTCTGGTGACAGTTTCAGCAGAGAGGAAGAGGTGAAGCGAGAGGGCTCCTTCGCCAAAATCTGTCCAGAATAAACCCAATGCGTTTCTATGGGCATAATATGCAGACCTAAACTTGTTTCCTGCCTTCCCACCTTTGGTATGAAGACCATTGTTAGGGCGGAGACATGAGAAGCTCGTAATATATACAGATCTTTGGTTTCAGCCTCTTGCGAATTAGAAAGGAAACTTGGTGGGTGCACAGTGCACTGTTAGGATGCGAGATTCCCCTCAAGAAAATTGATGTTTCGCCAAAATTATAGGCTATAATTACTCATGTCTAAATAAAATCATTCAAAATACAGGGAGCATGACTTAACCACAGAGGATCAATAGCTTATTTTTTATTTATTTTTATAGCTGTGGATTGTTTCAAATCACAAGTGTGTAGGCCTATGCCTATTTGGGAATCCAGCAATTTAGGTAGTGCGCATGGCAATAGGTCTTGCTGATTAAGTTGCGGCTGTCAGTGATAACCATCTAAAATATGTGTGAAAATGTCTTGAGTATAATTTAAAATGTTGCAACAAAATGAGGGGAGGGGTGTGTGGCAAAATATGGTGTGTCTCTCTAGAATGCATTCACCCAGCTCTCCAGAATACGCTCCGCTGTCTCCCGCCTATTCTTGCCCATTCATTCTTGTATGTATTCTTGCATGAACCATTACGAGTTTAGGAGCATGCGAGCGTCTGAGCACACACAGATAGGCCTACCTGAACTGCTGCTTGCAAAAATAGGAAAGTGCCCATTTCTGATTGTCATAACTCACCACGTCCGCCACTAATAAACTGAGTTTCACAGTCATTTTTTCTTCACCTCACACAGTGAGTCAAGGAAGCTTGTTTTTTTAACATCCTTTGCGAATTATAGTTCCTCAGTATTTGAAAAGTATTTCCCGGCCTCCATAATCACCAAGCATAGGTGTGAAAGAGGAAACTATAATCTGATGATTCGTCATTAAAAAAACAAACAGCTGTGTGTCCCGAGTTCACTGGCAATGGAACAGTCATCCGATATGCTGTAATAGAAATAAGGTCATGCTCATGAAAAAAAAACATCTGTCCTTTCTCATCTTAAACGGCACCAACAGCCACTGGCGTGCACACATAGGAGATCCCGTGAAAAAACGTGCCCGCCAATGGAAATCAAAGGCCCATCCAACTGATTAATTCTGGCGCCGGCCATGGGCCAAATGCTTGCTGGCGTCAATCAATCAAATGCTACAGTGGCAACATGTCATAGTCTTTTGGTCCAGACAGCATTAGATACATGGGCTACAAATACTGAGACAGAGGGCGCTGTTTCCCTTTGCTCGGTTGAATTCTCTGGTGAGATTCAGGCATTTGCGAATTGAAGGAAAATTATGAAAACAGGGAGACGAAAGATAAATTATTATATATATATATATATTTTTATATTGGTCAAATATTTAGGGAAGCCTGGTTTCCCTTGTCATAAATGAATATACACCAGTGGTGAAGAGACTATAAATGTAGGTCACAGGAGGTTGGTGGCACGTTACTTGAGGAGGACAGGCTCGTGGTAATGGCTGAAGAAGAATAAGTGGAATGGGATCATATACATCAAACACATGGAAACCATGTTTTTGATGCCATTCCATTTGCTCCATTCCAGCCATTATTATGAGCCATCCTCCCCTCAACAGCCTCCACTGATTTAAGTCCATTTTATTTTTTTACTCAAACCATCTGCAGGCTGGATTGAATGGACTTGCGGACCTTGAGTTTGACACATGTGCCGTAACCTAACCTTACACTTAACCCGCAAACCTAACCCTCTAACCATCAATTAACCCTTACCTAACCCTTAACTGTTAGATCTGCCAGCTGAACATCTACTTCTTATTTTATGTTTTGCTGATGTTTAGTTGTGAGAAAAGTACCCAATTGTCATACTTGAGTAAAACTAAAGATACCTTAATAGAAAATGACTCAAGTAAAAGTGATAGTCATCCAGTAAAATACAACTTGAGTAAAAGTCTAAAAGTATTTGGTTTGAAATATACTTAAGTATCAAAAGTAAGTGTATACTTAAGTATCAAAAGTTAAAGTATCAATCATTTAAAATTCTTTATATTAAGCAAACCAGACACTACCATTTTTATTTATTTAGGGATATCCAGGGGCAGATCAGAGGCATTAGGGGTGACAAGGGATGTTCACTTGATAAGTGGATGAATTTGACAGTTTTCCTGTCCTGCTAAGCATTCAAAATGTAATGGAGTACATTTCTTTAAGAATGTAGCAAAGTAAAAGTAAAAGTTGTCAAAAATATAAATAGTAAAGTACAGACACCCCAAAAATCGACTTAACTAGTACTTTAAAATATTTTTTACTTAAGTGCTTTACACCACTGCTGCTGTTACACTAATACTGAAAAAGAAGGACTGTAAATTGGGTTGTAGGTTTCTTATTTCTTTGGTTGATAAAATGTTTTATCATACCAATGAATACACCATGCTTAAAAATTATCCACTTGTACATTAAAACTTTGAATAAATAAAAGGTTACAGTACAATTTAAATGACATGTTTTTCTCATTTGAGTCCACTACTGTACATTTCACTACTGTACATTTCCAAGAGATGGCACCGGAGAGTAAGCTGTGGCAGTTTCTCTCTTGCCTCAGTAACTATCCCTTTTATATATCCTAATAGATATAGGAGATCCACTAATTGAATGTACCCCAAATGCTTTGTAGGGGTTTGTACAGTATATGTTTATATGATGTGCAGATAATATATATTAGCAAGCTTTATCAATAACTACCAAATTGCGACTAACAAAACATGAATGAATGTTGAGTATGAGCAAGGAAAATCAAATACTGAGATACAATAGAACATTTCAGCATAATTGTTTGGTAATTTACCTATTTATGAAATTCCTACCTTGCAATTATGTTATCATCAAAAGGAGTATAGCAGATACTTCACATATCCAAAGCTCTAGAAAAATACTTTATACTGTAAAAGAAAACTCAACAACATTATAAATGTGAGACAGGGAGAAGGGGTCATCTTTGCCAGATCATTCTGTCAGTGCATTTAGAGGAGATGGTCATTGTGGAGTTGGGTGCGTTTCGACCAAGGAGGATAATCCCATGAGAAAACAGTCCCAAGGTGCTCTCTCCTCTGGGGATCCTGGATAAATAATGTGTAATAGGAGGTGGCTGGGATTGGTTTAGTGAAGCATCTGGCCTTTAGCCTGGTTTACACGACCCACATGACTACACTAGGAAAGGCTGTGTCAGGAGGCCTACGAGAGCTGGTGTCAGCCAGACTACCTGGCCTATCCCAAGGGTCAAATATGTGTGTGTATCATTTTGATTACTTCAGGACCAATGTGTGTTTGTTGTAGTTTTAGTTTACTTGTTGAATTTATTTATTAGCTCGATTTGTCTTTGCTTTGGCTATTAGGTGTCCACAAACAAGTGGAGACATAACCATTGTAGATTTTGGTTATGAATACAGCAGGAACAATTCAGCCACAGCTCTGCAAGGGGAAATAAATGTTTGTTTTTGTTGTTGCATGCACTCTGATTCATCAATGTCATTGAAATGTCTTATACATTTCTGGATTTCTACAGTATAACATCTCACCACAAACCTGTCAGAACTAGCCTTACAACTCATGTAGGTAATGGTGGGAAAAGGAAGCCAGGAATATTGTTAGTCGAGAGATTAACCTTTGATGCATCATTGCACTGTGGCACATGTGTGTGAGGGGGGAAAAACAAAGAGGCAGAAGGGAAATTACGTGCAAGATGGAGCAGGCTGATGGCCTGGGGGAAGAGGACAGAAAAGCCGGCAGGTTCGTCCGCGGGGCTTACCATCGGAATGTTAATCCTGCTAATGTATTACAGTTGGAGTGGAGGACCACAGTCTGGAACCATCCTGCAGGGCAGGAGCATCTAAAACCAGGAGGAAGACGAGAAGGAGTTGGAAGTAGGGGGTGGAAGAGAAGGAGGTGGAAGGGGGAGGAGGAGGAAGAAAGAAGGAAGAGGAGGAGGGAGGCAGACAACAAGGCTTTTATTGCTGGAGAATTACACACAGGACCAGGCTGAAGTATGCAGAGGCTACACCAAAACAATACAGCATGCCATTTCTGTTGTTGTGTGTGTGACAGAGAAAGCACACATTCTCTGGGTTTTACTGGGGATATAGTTGGACTAAATCCTCAAAATCATATTGAGTGGTAGAGTAGGATGAAGTAGATGCCCTAAAATCCACCCCTAAAACAGCAAGTTTCAGGCCTCAAGTAGATCCAAAATTGGGCTTGCTGTGTCTGTGGCTTGCTCAGGTATGAGAGTGTGTGGTCCACCGATTTCCTGATCCCCCAGGGTACAGCATGTCAGCCATATCTTGCATTGTTCCTATTGTGAGTATTCAGATAGAGCCAAGACAGTGTCTCTACAAGCATCTTATTGAAAAGGAGGGGTTTAATCACATAATGGGGGATTAAACACAAACGAGGCATGTTATACATCTTGTACATTGCCTTCGGAAAGTATTCAGAGCCCTTGACTTTTTCCACATTTTGTTACGTTACAGCCTTATTCTAAAATATATATTTTTTTAAATCTACACACAATACTCCATAATGACAAAGCATAAACAGGTTTTTAGAACATTTAGCAAACGTTTAAAAATAGAACAGAAATACCTTATTTACATAAGTATTCAGACCTTTGCTATGAGACTCAAAATTGAGCTCAGGTGCATCCTGTTTCCATTGATCATCTATTAGATTTTCTACAACTTGATTGGAGTCCACCTGTGGTAAATTCAATTGATTGGACATGATTTGGAAAGGCACACACCTGTCAATGTAGGTCCCACAGTTGACAGTGCATGTCAGATCAAAAACCAAGCCATGAGGTCGAAGGAATTGTCCGTAGAGCTCAGAGACAGGATTGTGTCGAGGCACAGATCTGGGGAAGGGTACCAAAACATTTCTGGAGCATTGAATGTCCCCAAGAACACAGTGGCCTCCATCATTCTTAAATGGAAGAAGTTTGGAACCACCAAGACTCTTCCTTAAGCTGGCCGCCCAGCCAAACTGAGCAATCGGAGGAGAAGGGACTTGTTTAGGGAGGTGACCAAGAACCCGATGGTCACTCTGACAGAGCTCTAGAGTTCTTCTGTGGAGACGGGAGAACATTCCAGAAGGATAACCATCTCTGCAGCACTCCACCAATCAGGCCTTCATGGTAGAGTGGCCAGACGGATGCCACCACTCAGTAAAAGGCACATAACCTAAAGACTCTCAGACCATGAGAAACAAGATTCTCTGGTGTGATGAAACCAAGATTCAACTCGTTGGCCTGAATGCCAAGCATCACGTCTGGAGGAAACCTGGCACCATCCATACGGTGAAGTTTGGTGGTGGCAGCATCATGCTGTGGGGGTGTTTTTCATTGGCAAGGACTGGGAGACTAGTCAGGATCGAGGGAAAGATGAACGTAGCAAAGTACAGAGAGATCCTTGACGAAAACCTGCTCCAGAGCGCTCAGGACCTCAGAATGGGGCGAAAGTTCACCCTCCAACAGGACAACGGCCCGAAGCTGACACAGCCAAGACAACGCAGGAATAGCTTTGGGACAAACTCTGAATGTCCTTAAGTGGCCCAGCCAGAGGCTGGACTTGAACCCGATCAAACATATCAGGAGAGACCTGAAAATAGCTGTGCAGCACCGCTCCCCATCCAACCTGACAGAGCTTGAGAGGATCTGCAGAGAAGAATGGGAGAAACTCCCCAAATACAGGTGTGCCAAGCTTGTAGCGTCATACCCAAGAAGACTCAAGGCTGTAATCACTGCCAAAGGTGCTTCAACAAAGCACTGAGTAATACTTATGTTTTTTAAAATCTGTAATAAATTAGCAAACATCTCTGAAAACTTGTTTTTGCTTTGTCATTATGGGGTATTTTGTGTTGATTGATAAGGGGAAAAAATATTTAATACATTTTTGAATAAGGCTGTAACCTAACAAAATGTGGAAGAAGTCAAAGGGTTTGAAATATAAACGCAACATGCAACAATTTCAAAGATTTTACTGCATTACAGTTCATATAAGTAAATGAGTCAATTTAAATAAATAAATTATGCGCTAATCTATGGATTTCACATGACCGGGTAGGGGTGCAGCCATGGGTGGGCATTGGAGGGCGTCCACTTGGCAGCCAGGACCAGCCAATCATAATGAGTTTTTCCCCGCAAAAAGGCTTTATTACAGACAGAAATACTCCTCAGCAGGCAGTGAAGGGCAGGCAGTGTGCTCCCAGTGATGCGTAGGGCAGATTGCACCACCCTCTGGAGAGCCTTGTGATTGCGGGCGCTGCAGTTGCCGTACCAGGTGGTGATACAGCCCGACAGGGTACTCTCAATTGTGGCATCTGTAAAAGTTTGTTAGGGTCTTTGGGGGCAAGCCACATTTCTTCAGCCTCCTGAGGTTAAAGAGGCGCTGTTGCGCCTTCTTCACCACACTGTCTGTGTTGGTGGACAATTTCAGATTGTCAGTGATGTGTACGGCGAGGAACTTGAAGCTCTTCACTTTCTCCACTGCGGTCCCATTGATGTGGATAGGGGCATACTCCCTCTGCTGTCTCCTGAAGTCCACAATCAGCTCATTTGTTTTGTTGACATTAAGGGTAGGTTATTTTCCTGGCACCACTCCGTGAGGGCCTCACCTCCTCCCTGTAGGCTGTCTCGCCATTGTTGGTAATCAGGCCTACTATTGTTGTGTGATCTACAAATGATTGAGTTGGAGGTGTGCATGGCCACGCAGTCATGGGTGAACAGGGAGTAGAAGAGGGGTCTGAGCACGCACCCTTGTGGGGCCCATGTGTTGAGGATCAGCGTAGTGGATGTGTTGTTTCCTACCTTCAACACATGGGGGGTGGCCCGTCAGGGAGTCCAGGACCCAGTTGCACAGACCCAGGGCCCCGAGCTTAATGATGAGCTTGGAGGATACTATGGTGTTGAAGGCTGAACTATTGTCAATGAACAGCATTCTTACATAGGTATTCCTCTTGTCTAGATGGGATAGTGTGTGCAACGCGATGGCGATTGCATCGTCTGTGGATTATTGGGGCGGTATGCCAATTGAAGTGGGTCTAGGGAGTCAGGTAAAGTGGAGGTAATATGATCCTTAACTAGACTCTCAAAGCACTTCATGATGACATAAGTAAGTGCTACAGGGCGAGAGTCATTTTGTTCAGTTACCTTTTCTTTTGTACAGGAACTATGGTGGACATCTTGAAGCAAGTGGGGACAGCAGACTGGGATAGGGAGAAATTGTCCATAAACACTCCAGCCAGCTGGTCTGCGCATGCTCTGAGGACGCGGCTAGAGATGCCTTCTGGGCCGGCAGCCTTGCGAGGGTTAACACGCTTAAATGTCTTAATCACATCGGCCACAGAGAACGAGAGCCCACAGTCCTTGGCAGCGGGCCGCGTAGGTGGCACTGTGTTATCCTTAAATCGGGGGAAGAACGTGTTTAGCTTGTCCGGGTGCAAGACGTCAGAGTCCGCAACGTGGCTGGTTTTTCCTTTGTAATCCATGATTGTCTGTAGACCCTGCCACATATGTCTCGTGTCTGAGCCGTTGAATTGCGACTCCACTTTGTCTCTGTACTGACGTTTTGCATGTCTAATTGCCTTACGGAGGGAATAACTACACTGTTTGTATTCGACTATATGCCCAGTCACCTTGCCGTGGTTAAATGCTTTCAGTTTTGCGCAAATGCTCTCATCTATCCACGGTTTTTGTATTGGGTAGGTTTTAATAGTCACAGTGGGAACAACATCCCCTATACACTTCCTGGTGAACTCAGTCACCGTGTTCGTGTATACGTCAATGTTATTCTCAGTGTTATGTCCGTCGTTGAATGAATGAGACCAAAGCGCAGCGTGGAAAATGTTCATGATATTTAATACTGAAAACACAGACAAAACAACAAAATATGAATGAATATAGAGTTCTGCAGGGCTAGACAGCAACTGTGCAAAAACACAAACAAGATCCCACAACTGAAGGTGGGAAAAAGGGCTGCCTAAGTATGATCCCCAATCAGAGACTACGATAGACAGCTGCCTCTGATTGGGAACCATACCCGGCCAGCAAAGAAATAGACAAACTAGAATGCCCACCCAAATCACACCCTTACCTAACCAAATAGAGAAATAAAAAGGCTCTCTAAGGTCAGGGCGTGACACTCAGAGGCAACCTGGAACATATCCCAGTCCACGAGATCAAAACAATCTTGAAGCATAGATTCCGATTGGTCAAACCAGCATTGAATAGACCTTAGCATGGGTACTTCCTGTTTGAGTTTCTGCCTATAGGAAGGGAGGAGCAGAATGGAGTTGTGATCTGATTTGCCAAAGGGAGGGCGGGGGAGGGCCTTGTAACCATCCCGGAAGGGAGAGTAACAATGGTCAAGTTTTTGAGGCACGAGTACTACAGGCAATGTGTTGATAGTACTTCGGTAACGTTTTCCTCAAATTGTTTTGTTAAAATCCCCAGCTACAATAAATGCAGCCTCGGGATATGTGGTTTCCAGTTTACACAAAATCCAGTTTAGTTCCTTGAGGGCCGTCGTGGTATCGGCTTGAGGGGGAATAAACACGGCTGTGACTATAACCAAAGAGAATTCTCTTGGGAGGTAACATGGTTGGCATTTGATTGTGAGGTATTCTAGGTCAGGTGAACAAAAGGACTTGAGTTCCTGTACATTATCACAATCACACCATGAGTAGTTAATCATGAATGACACACCACCACCTTTCTTCTTCCCGGGAGAGTTCTTTATCCCTGTCTGCGAGATGTACTGAGAACCCAGCTGGCTGTATGGAAGGGGACAGTATTTCCGGAGAGAGGCATGATTCTGTGAAACAGAGTATGTTACAGTCCCTGATGTCTCTCTGGAAGGAGATCCTCACCCTGAGCTTGTCTACTTTATTGTCCAGCGACTGAACATTAGCGAGTAAAATACTCGGTAGCGGTGGATGGTGTGCACGCTTTCTGAGTTGGACTAGAAGTCCACTCCGAATACCTCTTCTCTGCCGGCTACGTCTTGAAGTGGTCTCTGGGATAAGTTCAATTTCACTGGGGGGTAAAAACAAAGGATCCAATTCGGGAAAGTCGTATTTCTGGTCGTAATGCTGGTGAGTTTACGCCGCTCTGATATCCAAAAGTAATTTCCAGCTGTATGTAATAACAAAAAATAACATTCTGGACTAATAATGTAAGAAATAAAACACAAAAAACAAAATACTGCAAAATTGCTTAGGAGCTAGAAGCAGAGCTGTCATGTCTGTCAGCATCATCTCTATTCAGAACATAGAGTTAATTTCTTTGTAACACAACAAAATGTGGAAAAGGTCAAGGGGTGTGAATACTTTCTGAAGGGACTGTATGTAAGGTGCTGATACACTTCATCAACAACTACAATGAAAACAATATTCATCAATCCTCAAGCTTCTTAGTGGGCATGTATTCACAAGACATAAAAAACAAAACAATAAATCCCTCATGTTCCTCTTTCACCTCCTCCCCTTCGATGCTTCCCGTATGAATCTGGCCTGTACTATGATGTTTTAATATGATACTCCTTTATGAACCATTTGCCCATTTACACCACTGAATAATTATGTTGATGAGGAAAACTTTTAGGTTGGTTAATTGTGGATTTAATGTTTAAATTAGTTTGGAATTAAGATGTTTAAACCAGTGCTTAATCTATCTTTTGGAATATGGCTAGGGATGTTTTTCTAAACTAATTCATGCCCTTAATTGTTATCGTTTTGTTCATTAATTAATCATCACAATATATTGATTATACACTATTAGAGAGACTGTTGATGCAGCTTCCAACTTCATGAATGATGACATGTACAGTGCCTTCGGAAAGTTTTCAGACCCCTTGACTTTTTCCACATTTTGTTAGGTTACAGCCTTGTTCAAAAATGTATTAAATTGGTTTTTCCCCTCATCAATCTACATACAAAACCTCATAATGACAAAGCAAAAACAGGTTTTTAGAGATGTTTGCTAATTTATTACAGATAAAAAAAACATAAGTATTACTCAGTGCTTTGTTGAAGCACCTTTGGCAGCGATTACAGCCTTGAGTCTTCTTGGGTATGACGCTACAAGCTTGGCACACCTATATTTGGGGAGTTTCTCCCATTCTTCTTTGCAGATTCTCTCAAGCTCTGTCAGGTTGGATGGGGAGCAATCATGCACAGCTATTTTCAAGTCTCCAGATATGTTTGCAGGCCACACTACTTGCCTAGAGATTTTTCAGCTATACTTTTCATGGCTGTTTATTTACCATCACAGACAGATGCTGGCACTAAGACCGCACTCAGTCAGCTGTATAAGGAAATAAGCAAACAGGAAACCACTCACCCAGATGCGGCACTCCTAGTGGCCGGAGACTTTAATGCAGGGAAACTTAAATCAGTTCTACCAAATTTCAATCAACATGTTAAATGTGTAACCAGAGGGGAAAAAATTCTAGATCACCTATACTCCACACACAGAGACGCGTACAAAGCTCTCCCTCGCCCTCCATTTGGTAAATCCGACCACAACTCTATCCTCCTGATTCCTGCTTACAAGCAAAAATTAAAGCAGGAAGCAGCAGTGACTCGATCTATAAAAAAGTGGTCAGATGAAGCAGATGCTAAACTACAGGACTGTTTTGCTATCACAGACTGGAACATGTTCCGGGATTCTTCCGATGGCATTGAGGAGTACACCACATCAGTCACTGGCTTTATCAATAAGTGCATCGAGGACGTCGTCCCCACAGTGACTGTACGTACATACCCCAACCAGAAGCCATGGATTACAGGCAACATTCGCACTGAGCTAAAGGGTAGAGCTGCTGCTTTCAAGGTGCGGGACTCTAACCCGGAAGCTTACAAGAAATCCTGCTATGCCCTGCGACGAACCATCAAACAGGCAAAGCATCAATACAGGGCTAAGATTGAATCATACTACACCGACTCAGACGCTAGGCTTATGTGGCAGGGCTTGCAAACTATTACAGACTACAAAGGGAAGCCCAGCCGCGAGCTGCCCAGTGACACGAGCCTACCAGATAAGCTAAATCACTTCTATGCTCGCTTCGAGGCAAGCAACACTGAGGCATGCATGAGAGCATCAGCTGTTCCAGGCCTGGTATGGTAACTGCTTGGCCTCCGACCGCTAGACACTACAGAGGGTAGTGCGTACGGCCCAGTACATCACTGTCGCTAAGCTGCCTGCCATCCAGGACCTCTACACCAGGCGGTGTCAGAATAAGGCCCAAAAAATTGTCAAAGACCCCAGCCACCCCAGTCATAGACTGTTCTCTCTACTACCGCATGGCAAGCGGTACCGGAGTGCCAAGTCTAGGACAAAAAGGCTTCTCAACAGTTTTTACCCCCAAGCCATAAGACTCCTGAACAGGTAATCAAATGGCTACCCGGACTATTTGCATTGTGTGCCCCCCCCACTGCAACCCCTCCTTTTACGCTGCTGCTACTCTCTGTTTAACATATTTGCATAGTCACTTTAACTATACATTCATGTACATACTACCTCAATTGGGCCGACCAACCAGTGCTCCCGCACAGTGGCTAACCGGGCTATCTGCATTGTGTCCCATTCACCACCCGCCAACCCCTCTTTTACGCTACTGCTACTCTCTGTTCATCATATATGCATAGCCACTTTAACCATCTCTACATGTACATACTACCTCAATCAGCCTGACTAACCACTGTCTGTATGTAGCCTTACTACTTTTTATAGCCTCGCTACTGTATATAGCCTGTCTTTTTACTGTTGTTTTATTTCTTTACCAACCTATTGTTCACCTAATACCTTTTTTGCACTATTGGTTAGAGCCTGTAAGTAAGCATTTCACTGTAAGGTAAGGTACCTGTTGTATTCAGCGCACGTGACAAATAAACGTTGATTTGATTTGAAATGTTTGATCGGGTTCAAGTCCAGCCTCTGGCTGGGCCACTTAAGGACATTCAGAGTTTTGTCCTAAAGCTATTCCTGTGTTGACTTGGCTGTGTGCTTCGGGTCGTTGTCCTGTTGGAGGGTGAACTTTCGCCCCATTCTGAGGTCCTGAGCGCTCTGGAGCAGGTTTTCATCAAGGATCTCTCTGGTACTTTGCTCTGTTCATCTTTCCCTCGATCATGACTAGTCTCCCAGTCCTTGCCACTGAAAAACACCCCCACAGCATGATGCTGCCACCACCAAACTTCACCGTAGGGATTTTGCCAGGTTTCCTCCAGACGTGATGCTTGGCATTCAGGCCAAAGAGTTGAATCTTGTTTTCATCAGACCAGAGAATCTTGTTACTCATGGTCTGAGAGTCTTTAGGTCATGTGCCTTTTACTGAGTGGCGGCATCCGTCTGGCCACTCTACCATAAAGGCCTGATTGGTGGAGTGCTGCAGAGATGGTTATCCTTCTGGAATGTTCTCCCGTCTCCACAGAGGAACTCTAGAGCTCTGTCAGAGTGACCATCGGGTTCTTGGTCACCTCCCTAAACAAGTCCCTTCTCCTCCGATTGCTCAGTTTGGCTGGGTGGCCAGCTTAAGGAAGAGACTTGGTGGTTCCAAACTTCTTCCATTTAAGAGTGATGGAGGCCACTGTGTTCTTGGGGACCTTCAATGTTGCAGAAATGTTTTGGTACCCTAACCCTAACCCTAACCCTAACCCTAACCCTAACCCTAACCCAGATCAGTGCCTCGACACAATCCTGTCTGAGCTCTACGGACAATTCCTTCGACCTCATGGCCTTTCCAAAATCATGTCCAATCAATTGAAATTACCACAGGTGGACTCCAATCAAATCTCATAGATGATCAATGGAAACAGGATGCACCTGAGCTCAATTTCGAGTCTCAGAGCAAAGGGTTTGAATAATTATGTAAGAAGGTATTTCTGTTTTTTACTTGTAATACATTTGCAAACATTTCTAAAAACCTGTCATTATTGTGTATTGTGTGTAGATTGCTGAGGATTTTTCAATTTAATCAATTTTAGAATAGGGCTGTAACGTAACAAATGTGGAATGTGGAAAAAGTCAAGAGGTCTGAATACTTTCCGAAGGCACTGTATGAATTAACAGACTTATCTTCAAATAATTGTCAACATATACAGTCGAAGTCGGAAGTTTACATAAACTTAGGTTGGAGTTATTAAAACCCGTTTTTCAACCACTCCACAAATTTCTTGTTACAAACTATAGTTTTGGCAAGTCGGTGAGGACATCTACTTTGTGCATGACACAAGTAATTTTTCCAACAAATGTTTACAGACAGATTATTTCACTTATAATTCACTGTATCACAATTCCAGTGGGTCAGAAGTTCACATACACTAAGTTGACTGTGCCATTAAACAGCTTGGAAAATTCCAGAAAATTATGCCATGGCTTTAGATGCTTCTGATAGGCTAATTGACACACTTTGAGTTAATTGGAGGTGTACCTGTGGATGCATTTCAAGGCCTACCTTCAAACTCAGTGCCTCTTTCCTTGACATCAATGGTAAAATCAAAAGAAATCAGTCAAGACCTCAGAAACAAAATGGAGACCTCCACAAGTCTGGATCATCCTTGGGAGCAATTTCCAAACGCCTGAAGGTACCACGTTCATCTGTACTAACAGTAGTACGCAAGTATAAATACCATGGGTCCACGCAGCCGTCCTACCGCTCAGGAAGGAGACACCTTCTGTCTCCTAGAGATGAATGTACTTTGGTGCAAAAAGTGCAAATCAATCCCAGAACAACAGCAAAGGACCTTGTGAAGATGCTGGAGGAAACAGGTACAAAAGTATCTATATCCACAGTAAAAACGAGTCCTATATCGACATAACCTGAAAGGCCGCTCAGCAAGGAAGAAGCCACTGCTCCAAAACCGCCATAAAAAAGCCAGACTATGGTTTGCAACTGCACATGGGGACAAAGATTGTACTTTTTGGAGATATGTGCTCTGGTCTGATGAAACAAAAATAGAACTGTTTGGCCATAATGACCATTGTTATGTTTGGAGGAAAAAGGCGTAGTCTTGCAAGCCAAAGAACACCATCCCAACCATGAAGCACAGGGGTGGCAGCATCATGTGGTGGTGGTGTTTTTCTGCAGGAGGGACTGGTGCACTTAACAAAATAAATGACATCATGAGGCAGGACAATTATGTGGATATTTTGAAGCAACATCTCAAGACATCAGTCAGGAAGTTAAAGCTTGGTTGCAAATGGGTCTTCCAAATGGACAATGACCCCAAGCATACTTCGAAAGTTGTACCAAAATGGCTTAAGGACAACAAAGTCAAGGTATTGGAGTGGCCATGACAAAGCCTTGACCTCAATCCTATAGAAAATTTGTGGGCAGAACTGAAAAAGCATGTGCGAGCAAGGAGGCCTACAAACCTGACTCAGTTACACCAGCTCTGTCAGGAGGAATGGGCCAAAATTCACCCAACTTATTATGGGAAGCTTGTGGAAGGCTCCCGAAACGTTTGACCCAAGTTAAACAATTTAAAGGCAATGCTACCAAATACTAATTGAGTATATGTAACTTCTGACCCACTGGGAATGTGATGAAAGAAATAAAAGCTTAAATAAATTATTCTCTCTACTATTATTCTGACATTTCAAATTCTTAAAATAAAGTGGTGATCCTGACTGACCTAAAACAGGGAATTTTTACTAGGATTAAATGTCAGGAATTGTGAAATTGAGTTGAAATGAATTTGGCTAAGGTGTATATAAACTTCCGACTTCAACTGTAACTTCACATTTAGTTGTGGAACGTTCACTGGATTACAAGGAACAATAGCAAGTCTCTTTCGCTCCAGTAGCTGACCTATTTTGAATCTCTTGCACTGCCCACTTCTAAAGTGGATTCCTACTCAACTAAAGTGGAAAGCAACTCCATGATCAGGAAACAGCACGAACTAAGCTAGAAGGGGAAATCAATCTCCTAAAAAGAAAACAGAATCACTAAGATAACAATTACATCATTAATAATACACTCTTTTTTTTTACAATGCAACGCTAGTTATTCTCACTTGGAATTTGAAAGACCTGCACACTCTTATTAAATGTTCCAGCTGTCTTGATATCCTAGCAAGAAACCATGTTGATGTAGCAATGCTCCTAGAAACACACCTGCTCCAAAAGGACTTGCAAAGAATAGATAACCATTTGTACAAACTGGCTGTTTTTTCATCAGCCCCAAACAACACTAAAGGTGTAATCATAATGATTACATAATCTCAAAATCACAATCTTGGGTTAAGGCGAAAACAAAGAAGGCAGAATCACTTGCCTTAAATGTTTCCGTAATGGAAAGAAAATTGCCTTTATTAATGTGTACGCTCCAAATTCATCTATGTTATTCTCTGAACAGCATATTAATAGAATTAACTAAATTCCATCTGGTTATTGGGACAGACATGAATGCCATTTTGGACATGCGGGAGAAATCGTACAAGACCAACTACAATCCACATGCAACCAAGGCCCTCCAGCAGATACGATCTGATTACAACCTCTTTGATGCCTGGTGAGCACATAATCCTAAAGCAAAAGATGACACTTTCTACTCAAACAGGCAAAAATCATTCTCACAAATCGATGTCATACTATTATCTACACCTCTGTTGTCTTTAGTCAAGAAAATAGAAATTCGACATATGAGCTTGTCTGACCACCGAACATACTACTTCCAACTTAAAATGCCAGAATCTCCTACAATAACCATAAGATGGCGTTTCAACGTATCATTACTACAAAATCTTACATTCTGTGATCAATTTGAAATTGAACTAAATTAATTAATAATAATACATAAAAATTCAGTCGATGACCCCACGGTTTCTATGGGATGCCACGAAAGGTTTTATTAAAAAGAATGCAACTGCATTGCATCTGGGTCTAACTTTTTTTTTTCACCTTTATTTAACCAGGTAGGCAAGTTGAGAACAAGTTCTCATTTACAATTGCGACCTGGTTGAACAAATCACAATTAAATAAGATGTGTTAGAACATTCTCAAGAAACACTCTTCAGTCCAGGTAGCTATTACTCTTTCCACAGTCAAAACATAACTTGATTTATTCATAAGACATAGATTTGAATTTGCCATCCATCGATTTAGACACAAATTGAATCAAATTTTATTTGTCACATGTGCCGAATACAACAGGTGTAGACTTTACAGTGAAATGCTTACATACAAGCCCTTAACCAACGATGCAGTTTTAAGAAAATACCAACAAAAAAATAAATAATTCAAAGTAAGAGATAAGAAAAACAAAGAATTAAAGAGCAGCAGTAAACAATAGCGGGTCTATATACAGGGAGTACCGGAACAGAGTCAATGTGTCAATGTGCGGGGCCACTGGTGTCGAGGTAATTGAGATAATTATGTACATGCAGGTAGGGTTGTCAAAGTGGCTATGCATAGATAATAGCAGAGAGAAGTAACAGCAGTAGAAGCTGTTTAGAAGCCTCTAGAAGCTGTTTAGAAGCTGTTTGAGCCTAAATTATTTTAGGCTCAATCTGTGAAGTCACAGGTTCTGAAATGCATTTCGCTACACTCGCAATAACATCTGCTAACCATGTGTATGTGACCGATAAAAATGTGATTTGAAGACCACAGGACCAATCCAGTTAGAATACCTTATTCACAGTTCAGTCAAATAAGATTCATTGGCCCAAAAAAAGTCTCTAGAAGCCTCTGTTTAGAAGCCTCTGTTTAGAAGCCACCGGTACCGGCTTGCCGTGCGGTAGCAGAGAGAACAGTCTACAACTAGGGTGGCTGGACTCTTTGATGATTTTTAAGGCCTTCCTCTGACACCACCTGGTATAGAGGTTCTGGATGGCAGGAAGCTTGGCCCCGGTGATGTACTGGGCCATATGCACTACGCTCTGTAGTGCCTTGCGGTCGGAGGCCGAGCAGTTACCATACCAGGCAGTGTTGCAACCCGTCAGGATGCTCTCAATGGTGCAGCTGTAAAATCTTTTGAGGATCTGAGGACCCATGACAAATTTCAGTCTCCGGAGGAGGAATAGGTTTTGTCGTGCCCTCTTCACGACTGTCTTGGTGTGCTTGGACCATGTTAGTTTGTTGTTGATGTGGATGCCAAGGAACTTGAAGCTCTCAACCTGCTCCACTACAGCCCCGTCGATGAGAATGGGGGCATGCTTTGTCTTTTTCCTGTAGCCCACAATCATTTCCTTTGTCTTGATCACGTTGAGGGAGAGGTTGTTGTCCTTGCACCACATGGTCAGGTCTCTGACCTCCTCCTCATCATTGTTGGAATTGTGCCTGGCTGTGCAGTCAAGAGTGAACAGGGAGTACAGGAGGGGGCTGAGCACGCACCCCTGAGGGGCCCCCGTGTTGAGGATCAGCGTGGCGGATGTGTTTTTACCTACCCTTACCACCTGGGAGCGGCCCGTCAGGAAGTCTAGGATCCAGTTGCAGAGGGAGCTGTTTAGTCCCAGGGTCCTTAGTTTAGTGATGAGTTTTGAGGGCACTATGGTGTTGAACGCTGAGCTGTAGTCAATGAATAGCATTCTCACATAGGTGTTCCTTTTGTCCAGGTGGGAAAGGGCAGTGTGGAGTGCAATAGAGATTGCATTGTCTGTGAATCTGTTGGTGCGGTATGCAAATTGGAGTGGGTCTAGGGTTTCTGGGATAATGGTGTTGATGTGAGCCATGACCAGCCTTTCAAAGCATTTCATGGCTACAGATGTGAGTGCTACGGGTCAGTAGTCATTTAGGCAGGTTACCTTAGTGTTCTTGGGCACAGGGACTGTGGTGGTCTGCTTGAAACATGTAGGTATTACAGACTCAGACAGGGATAGGTTGAAAATGTCATTGAAGACACTTGCCAGATGGTCAGCGCATGCTCGGAGTACACGTCCTGGTAATCCGTATGGCCCAGCGGCCTTGTGAATGTTGACCTGTTTAAAGGTCTTACATCGGCTGCGGAGAGCGTGATCACACAGCCACCGGGCCATGTACTGGGGCCAAGCTTCCTGCCATCCAGAATCTCTATACTCGGCGGTGTCAGAGGAAGGCCCTAAAAATTGTCAAAGACCTCAGTCACCCAAATCATAGACTGTTCTCTCTGCTACTGCATGGCAAGCAGTACCAGAGTGTTAAGCCTAGGTCCAAAAGGTTTCTACACCAAAGCCATAAGTCTTCTGAACAGCTAATCAAATGGCTACCCAAACTATTTGCATTGTCCCCCACCCCCTCTTTTATGCTGCTGCTACTCTCTGGTTATTATCTATGCATAGTCACTTTAACTCTATCTACATGTACATATTACCTCAATTACCTCACTAACCTGTGCCCCCGCACATTGACTCTGTCCCGGTACCCCCTGTATATAGTTTCGCTACTGTTATTTTACTGCTGCTCTTTAACTATTTGTTATTTTTACTTTTATTTTTTACCTATCTATTTTTTCTTAAAACTGCATTGTTGGTTAAGGACTTGTAAGTAAGCATTTCACTGTAAGGTGTTCAGCGTATTTGACAAATAACATTTGATTTGGTCTTTTTAACATTTTGGAATCAATTAGGTCCACTACTGCTCAAAATGTTTAATACTGTCACGGTTTTCTAAAGTTGAACCCAGAAGCAGACCAGGACAAGGAGAGTAAGACGAAGGTGATTATTTATTTACAAGTTTGAATGTAGTGATAGAAAAATCCAAGTGATGGAGCGGGCAGCGGAGGTGAGTTGATGGGATTGAATAGGCAGATCCAATGAAGTAACTGAAGTCACCGACGACCAGGTAGGGATGAGATGAGTGTTCCGGGTGAATGACTGTAGACAGAAAAAACGGAGGTGAGTTCAAGGCAAGCAAAACGTACAAAACAACAAAACAAACTCTATCAAACTGGAGGCTGATACACTGGCACAACATACTGTTCATGGCTAACGATCCGGCAGGGAATGGATGTCAGGTCAGTGCTTATGAAGTGGAGGGGTGATGATCAGGACCAGGTGTGCAGATAGCGGATTGGAAACAGGTGCGGTAAATCAGAGATCTCCCAACCAGCTACGTCGCCCGGCAACCAGACAGGGTGCGTTCCAGGACACCGGAAAAAACACTCCAGGACAGAACACAGGCAAAAACAGACTCAGGAAGCGGGATTTGTGACAAATACAGCTGTTCACAAATGTTCATTTGGGAGATATGTGATTACAGCACAAATTTTACTTTTATAAAAAAAGATAAGTATCTTTACTTTGATAAACACTAATATGAAACTGTTTTCCAAAATGTTGTCGTTCTGTCTCGAGACCATGGACCGTCTTTGCTATTTTTATTATCCATGAAACCCCTGGCCCAGGCAATTCATAAATTGAAAGAAATAACACACATTTCCCACAAATCTACTGATCACTTCATCTCTATATGCAGACGATAATTTACTATATCTAGACAATTTATCTCAATTACTCCCAAATGCGTTGAAGATCACAGATAAATAAATGATCTGGGCTCTATAATATATAAACGACTTTTGGATAGCTCATATTCTGAGCTAGCCATTAAAAAATATGGTCCACAGATCTACTTGAATCTGAACAACCCTTTAACTCGAACAGAATATGGATAAATATGACCTTGGCACCCGGTTATCCGAACAATCAACTTATACCGTTTAAGTTTGTTCACAGACTGTATTTATCCAAGGAAACATTTTACAATGAAATTGGCACCAACTCCCAACTGTTCACTGTGTCTCCTAAATCATATGATGTGGGAGTGCCCTGCAGTTAAATGCTTCTGAGTCAAAGTTACAAAATTCATTTAGAAGTGCGTACATTTAAGTATTCAATGCTTTGCATCTATTATGTTACTCAAGGATGATAGCCCCTTGAATCTCTCAATCAATCAGAGAAGATGACTGCTGACAGGCAGTACTGCTACGAACATGGCTCCCGGGTGGGGTGGGAGGGAAGATTGGGACTGAAGGGGGGAATGGGTTTGGGTTATCTTTGTATGCATTTCTTTGATTGTTTTTGTACCTGTAACCCACCCTCTGAAAAAACAGACTAAATTAAAGCTGGTCACAGAAAATGTTTACTTAGCAAAATAGATAGGATCTTGAAACCATGGAAAGGGAAACACTTGTCCATCTATGGGAAAATTACCCTGATTAATTGTCTAGTGATATAGCGGTTTACATATCTTTTCATTTTATTTGGAATGGCAAACCAGATGAAGTTGAATGGGTATATTCATATAATGAATATGAGTTTGGATGGTTAAAACTATTAAATATCAAGGCATCTTTCTTAAAGCTTATATTTTACCAAAACTGAATCTAAATCCAAACTGGTTTTCCAGTAAGCTACTAAGAGAGGCACATCCGATGTTTAAAACGGGGGCTCTTAGATGTTATACCGAATAAAACCATCCATTTGCGGTGGATTGACAATGGAACCCTGTTTAAAGTATCCCCTTTTTTAAATGAAGCCGTATAATTCTAATTTTATCCTCCAGAAGAGGCACAACACATATTACAGCAAATAATATGGCTAAACTCCAATGTACTGATAGTGGATAAACCAATTTTCTTGAAGATAATGTATAAGGAATGAATGACATTGTTTATGTTTATGAATGATATTGTAAACAACTACGGTAACACAAGCAATTAATCATAGTGTATGGAGATGTATGCTCAATACAAAATTATAACCAATTCATTGCAGCTCCGCCACAAAAATGGAAGAGGCAATTACTTGAAAGAGAAAGGAATTAATTATTTTGTCTTCAACCAATTCAAAATCATAAATGGCTTAAAATGACCAATATACTGAGTATACAATGACCAATACAATTTGATTTGATTTGATTTACAAAACGTTAAGAACACCTGCTCATTCCATGATTTACACTATATATACAAAAGTATGTGGACACCCCTTCAAATTAGTGGATTTGGTTATTTCAGCCACAACCTTTGCTGACTGGTGTATAAATCGAGCACATAGCCATGCAATCTCCATAGACAATCATTGGCAGTAGATTGGCCTTACTGAAGAGCTCAGTGACTTTCAACGTGGCACCGTCATAGGATGCCACCTTTCCAACAAGTCAGTTCGTCAAATTTCTGCCCTGCCCGATCAACTGTAAGTGCTGTTATTGTTAAATGGACAACGGCTCACCCGTGAAGTGGTAGGCCACACAAGCTCACAGAACGGGAACGCCGAGTGCTGAAGTGCGTAGAGCGTAAAAAGTCGTCTCTCCTCGGTTGCAACACTCACTAACGAGTTCCAAACTGCCTCTGAAAACAACATCAGCACAAGAACTGTTCATCGGTAGCGTCATGAAATGGGTTTCCATGGCCGAGTAGCCGCACTCAAGCCTAAGATCACCATGCGCAATGCCAAGCGTTAGCTGGAGTGGTATAAAGCTCGCCACTATTGGACTCTGGAGAAGTGGAAACGCATTCTCTGTAGTGATGAATCACGCTTCACCATCTGGCAGTCTGACGGACGAACATGGGTTTGGAGGATGCCAGAAGAACGCTACCTGCCCAAATGCATAGTGCCAACTGTAAAGCTTGGTGGAGGAGGAATAATGGTGTGGGGCTGTTTTTTAAGGTTTGGGCTAGGCCTCTTAGTTCCAGTGAAGGGAAATATTAACGCTACAGCATACAATGAGATTCTAGATGATTCTGTGCTTCTAACTTTGTGGCAACATTTTGGGGAAGGCCCTTTCCTGTTTCCTGTGACATTGCCATTGTGCACAAAGCGAGATCCATACTTGTATTTTTTATTTACCCTTTATTTAACTAGGCAAGTCAGTTAAGAACAAATTATTATTTACAATGACGGCTTACCCCCTGACCTCAACCCCATCGAATACCTTTGGGATAAATTGGAACGCCGACTGCGGGCCAGGCCTAATCGCCCAACATCAGTGCCCGACCTCACTAACGCTCTTGTGGCTGAATGGAATCAAGTCCCCGCTCCAATGTTCCAACATCTAGTGGAACTATACCGCGTAAAATTCAAGAAAGTTAGGAACAGATTTTCAATATCCTAATACCATGGCACCGGGTTTATAAACTGACATAGAAAATAACAATTGACGCATCAATCCGTTCTTTTCAATTTAAGCTATTATATAAAATTCTCACTACAGAACAAATTATCCAAATATGGGGCATTGAACAGTCAGCCCTGTGCAGACTCTGCCACGAGGAAACAGAATCAATAGAACATCTCTTTTGGTACTACCTTCGGTGGCTTGTTTTTGGAGTCAGGTCCCGGAATCGTTGTCATGTCATAATATTGGACCTGCAAACTGTATTGTTGGGGATTTGAAGGACCACATTCAGTCAATTGGAAATATAATTGTGCTCTTGGGTAAAATGTTTATTTTGGGGGCAATTTCAGCAGAAATGTTGCAGATGGGGAGGTTCAGGTCCCTAGTGAGACACCATGGTAGAATGTAGGGATGTATTGCAAGAGGAAATTGTAGAATGATAATTTACTGGGAAAGATGGGTTGAACTGTGGCTATCAGAAGGTTGGAATTCATGAGTGTGGGAATAAATATATACACAGTATAAATGTTTGAGGTCCTCTAATCAGGGGTAAGGGTGGGGATGTGATTATTGTATGTTTTGCTTTTAGTTATTTATGTTTTCTATTTTGGTTTTATGCTGTGAGCGGTGTGTGCTGGTTCTGGTCGTTATTGGTGCGATCGCTTCCATCGGGTTGGTCCTTCCCGGCCTTGGAAAATGCCTTTGGGCCAGTGGACGGGGGCTTCGACATGCCGGCATCTCGGGGTGGGGTGGGGTGGCGGCGAGTGCACCCACGGACAAGAGAAGCCACTTATGGGAACGACCATTCATATTGTCTTTGTATTGTATTGAGGTGTTGTTGTTTTAATAAAAATAAATAAACGTCGCTGGGAGCTTTCTTCCCATCTTGATCAATTTTTTTTGTTAATAACTTTAAAAAGCTATCTCAACATATTTTAATTTCTTTAATCATCTTTGGAAACAAACTGTGAAAAAAAGCTGAGATTCCTTCCCCATTCTGTTTGTATTATTAACACTAATTACCATACAAATTACCGGACTTTCTGCTGAAATCCAAATTACAATTTTAATTAAGTCAGGGTTTCCCAAAGTCGGTCCTGGGGGCCCACCCTTGGTGCACGTTTTGTTTTTTGCCCTAGCACTAAACAGCTGATGCAAATAACCAACTCATCATCAACTTTGATGATTTGAATTCAGCTGTGTAGTGCTAGGGCAAAAAACAAAACGTGCACCCAGGGAAGCCCCACGACCGATCCTGAATTAAGTCACTCTTGCCCATTACTTTAATCATAGAAAAAGGTGGAATAATGATATGTAATTAAATCATAGTTCCCAACGAGGTATGCAATTAACAAATGAGTTAACACAGTGTACCTGGAATGGATACTGATATTACATTCTACACCATTCATAGTATATGGCTTTTTAATAACACATTTTCATTATTGTTCTCTAATTACAGATATTTGGTGTGAGAGATGTTCAATAACAACACACCTCTCAATTTCATGATAACATCTCTCTAGCAATACCGTTGCATACAGTGGGGCAAAAAAGTATTTAGTCAGCCACCAATTGTGCAAGTTCTCCCACTGAAAAAGATGGGAGAGGACTGTAATTTTCATCATAGGTACACTTCAACTATGACAGACAAAATGAGAAAAAAAAATCCAGAAAATCACATTGTAGGATTTTTTATTTATTTATTTGCAAATTATGGTGGAAAATAAGTATTTGGTCAATAACAAAAGTTTCTCAATACTTTGTTATATACCCTTTGTTGGCAATGACAGAGGTCAAACGTTTTCTGTAAGTCTTCACAAGGTTTTCACACACTGTTGCTGGTATTTTGGCCCATTCCTCCATGCAGATCTCTTCTAGAGCAGTGATGTTTTGGGGCTGTTGCTGGGCAACACAGACTTTCAACGCCCCCCAAAGATTTTCTATGGGGTTGAAATCTGGAGACTGGCTAGGCCACTCCAGGACCTTGAAATGCATCTTACGAAGCCACTCCTTCGTTGCCCGGGCGGTGTGTTTGGGATCATTGTCATGCTGAAAGACCCAGCCACGGTTCATCTTCAATGCCCTTGCTGATGGAAGGAGGTTTTCACTCAAAATCTCACGAAACATGGCCCCATTCATTCTGTCCTTTACACGGATCAGTCGTCCTGGTCCCTTTGCAGAAAAACAGCCCCAAAGCATGATGTTTCCACCCCCATGCTTCACAGTAGGTATGGTGTTCTTTGGATGCAACTCAGCATTCTTTGTCCTCCAAACACGACGAGTTGAGTTTTTACCAAAAAAGTTCTATTTTGTTTTCATCTGACCATATGACATTCTCCCAATCTTCTTCTGGATCATCCAAATGCTCTCTAGCAAACTTCAGACGGGCCTGGACATGTACTGGCTTAAGCAGGGGGACACGTCTGGCACTGCAGGATTTGAGTCCCTGGCGGCGTAGTGTGTTACTGATGGTAGGCTTTGTTACTTTGGTCCCAGCTCTCTGCAGGTCATTCACTAGGTCCACCCTTGTGGTTCTGGGATTTTTGCTCACCGTTCTTGTGATCATTTTGACCCCACGGGGTGAGATCTTGCGTGGAGCCCCAGATCGAGGGAGATTATCAGTGGTCTTGTATGTCTTCCATTTCCTAATAATTGCTCCCACAGTTGATTTCTTCAAACCAAGCTGCTTACCTATTGCAGATTCAGTCTTCCCAGCCTGGTGCAGGTCTACAATTTTGTTTCTGGTGTCCTTTGACAGCTCTTTGGTCTTGGCCATAGTGGAGTTTGGAGTGTGACTGTTTGAGGTTGTGGACAGGTGTCTTTTATACTGATAACAAGTTCAAACAGGTGCCATTAATACAGGTAACGAGTGGAGGACAGAGGAGCCTATTAAAGAAGAAGTTACAGGTCTGTGAGAGCCAGAAATCTTGCTTGTTTGTAGGTGACCAAATACTTATTTTCCACCATAATTTGCAAATAAATTCATTAAAAATCCTACAATGTGATTTTCTGGATTTTCTTTCCTCATTTTGTCTGTCATGGTTGAAGTGTACCTATGATGAAAATTACAGGCCTCTCTCATCTTTTTAAGTGGGAGAACTTGCACAATTGGTGGTTAACTAAATACTTTTTTGCCCCACTGTATGTACCTTATCGATTTTGGACACAGGCGGTCATAGGGACTTAGATCAAACAAAATGTTCAACACTGTCACGACCTGGCCTTAGTTATCTTTGTTTTCTTTATTATTTTAGTTAGGTCAGGGTGTGACATGGGGGATGTATGTGTTTTGTATTGTCTAGGGGTTTTGTATTTGTTTATGAGGCAGTGTCTAGTCTAGGTGTATGTATGTCTATGGTTGCCTAGATTGGTTCTCAATTAGAGACAGCTGTCTATCGTTGTCTCTGATTGGGAACCATATTTAGGCAGCCATATTCATTAGGTAGTTCGTGGGTGATTGTCTATGTGTAGTGTTTGTGTTAGCACTATTTGTTTGTAGCATCACGTTTGTTGTTTTGTTAGTTTGTCAAGTGTTCTTCGTTTCGTTTCATTAAAAGGAGTATGCATTGTTATCACGCTGTGCCTTGGTCCTCCTCTCTTCCACCATACAACGATCGTGACAAACACATTGACGTCCGTAGGCTACCCAGAGAGCTTATCATCATCATAAAATGTGATGATTGATTCTTCATCAGTAATAAATGCAAATATTCTTTCATAATATTTATTATTCTTTCCACTACCACAGAGAGACTGTAGGCACTCCTGGATATTTATAGTGGGTAAAAGGAGATGTGGATTGCTTAGTGCTAAGCTGTTGTTGACTGTAATTCAAGTGATATTGGTCCCAAGGAAGTTGAAGTGACAGATAAATTATAACCTACTGATGTTGCTGGACTTCTTGACGCTGAAATGCATGCTTGAACTAAATGTGTTCATGATATGTGGGCCCTTGAAATATTTTACTGAACCATATAGGATACTGTCAGAGTACAAAAACAGTTATTCTATTCATTCCCTCTGTATTCTCAAAGGTAATCGTTATTACTTCAAGTTGTATGGATTTGTCCAGACAATGGCTTTGAACCATTGTGAATGTGTTCTCCTTGTGCTGGGCAGTTTGAACCATTGTGAATGTGTTCTCTATGTGCTGGGCAGTATGAACAAATGGGATTGGGTTGTTTGCCCTCCAATGGAATATTGATTCTATGTGTTGTGTGGAGGAGGAGACCAAATACTGTGACTGCTCCACCTCGCTCCACAGACAACTGTAGTCCCATGGACAGGCTCTTTGGACTGCTGGGAGAAGAGACAGATTTATACACACAGAGTTGTGTTGTTGAAAAAGTAGCCGCTGATAAAGAACTACACATATAGTTGCCATGTTAAAATAATTGTTTTCTTGTCTGCCTTGTAGTTCTAAGATTTGATATCTCCATTGCTTTATGCCTGCACGTTTTAGAGACTGATGTCTAACATTGTAGATATTAACTAGAAAATAGTAAGCCTACGCAGAAAGGAACAACTAAAATGTGAAAATGTAATTGTTGTAAAAGGCTGCATTGCCACAAGCTGGGCGTTCCAGGCTCAGCCGACAGTCCCCTTGGTGAGTCCGCAGGGACTCCTCCTGAAGGCTTACATAATGTTGGCACCGGCCTGAGAGATCTAAGGCACGGCCCCAAGAATTCCTCCTGTTACGTTTAGGTCAAACGTATCATTGACCAGGCAGCAGGAACATCTATATCTCTCCATCTCTCTCCAGTCCCCACGTCCCCTGTTGCATAACGTTGCCAGGGATGTGAGACAGTGTTTCCATGGCGTTGATGCTTGTTCAAGGGGAACATTGTGTGTAGGACTTGTTTATAACTCAGTCTAATGTCATAGAACACAGTGGAGGCTGCTGAGGGGAGGACGGATCGTAATAATGGCTGGAACGGAGCAAATGGAATGGCATCAAACACATGGAAACCATGTGTTTGTATTTGGTACCATTCCACTCCACTCCAGCCATTACCACGAGCCCGTTCTCCCCAATTAAGGTGCATCCAACCTCCTCTGATAGAACATAGATGAAGTCATGCAGTACCTGTAAGGGAAACTGGTGACTTTCTTTCAATAGTACTCACTTTTAGCCCATGTGTTGTTCATAAAAACACATTTTTATTATGTTAATGAGACAAAGCAGGCTACACCAGGAAAAAAGGCTTGTTTTATAACAACTGCACTCTTACATACATTTTTACAGTCATGGACTCCCTTTTTATAACACCACACAAATCTATATATTCAATGGCTTTCTTAGACTTTTCTTTAAAAAGGTTCTGATTTTGGATATTATTTCTTCTGTTTGAGACTACGTTGTGCTAGCTCCTCTCTCCTTTCTGATCTGACCTTTGACACCTGACCTTCTGAGGGGATTGGAATTCATAACAAAATTACAATTCCTAAAGGAGGTACTCATAGTACATCAACCTAGGGTCTGCTCTTGAAGAACATGCTTTTCTCATCTCCAAAGTACTACGTTTCATGGATAGTTTTGTCACATACAAAACAAAAAAAGTCCATTATATACATCCTCATATTGGAACCACAGGTCATTTTCCCGTGATGGTGGCAAGCGTCACAATGATTTCATGTTTGGCCAAGATGTTGACCACCATTGCAGTTGAAGCATCCAGGTTTTCTTCATTTTAAATTCACTCTAGTCATGCAGTCCCAAAAAAATGATATTGGATTAAATTTAGAAATCCTTTTTGACAGTTGGTCGGTTCAGCGACAAAGTCTCAGCGTATTTGAGAGAGTTCTTTGAAGCGTGGTGGTCCATCAGGGGATTTTCTTCTAACTGTTAAAGCTTATTCCTGTTGTGTAGCATCAGTTAGACAAACAGCGTCTTGTTAACTAGTCCATGGTGATGACGATGTGTGCAGTTAACTCTGATTCACTGATGGAGCATAGCAGGGACCGGGAGGAGGAGAGGAAGAGGGGGGGCAGTGGGTCTGAGAGGTCGGGGGGTACAGGGCAGGCTGGGTGGGAGTGGGTACATGTCTTCATACCGGCCGGTCCACTGCATACTGGCAAGGGCTTAGGTTGGACACTGTGTTTTGCACGGCTGGGTAGGCAAAGTTGGCGTGCTGCTTGGCCTTCAGTCGGAGGCTGGCCAGGCTGGAGTTGCAGGTGTCTCTGTACATGTAAGGACTTGCGGTGGAGGCGTAAGGGCAGGTGGCGGCGGTGACCGCCACCGAGTTCAGCGTGGAGCTATTGAGGTTGCCCAGGTTGTTGAGGCCCGAGCCGGGCACCCCGGCCACCGCCGAGGGCACCATGGAGGAGGCCATGTTCATGGAGGGGATAGAGCTGGGGGAGGAGAACATGGGCTGGGAGGACAAGGGGCTTACATTCATGGAGTTGAAGAAGGGGAAGCTCTTGGCTGACAGTGGGCTGCTGGCCAGACTCTTGGTGGCCCAGTTGTTGTATGAGTAGCCAGAGTACATGTCATCATAGGGCTGCATTAGTCCATTGAACTGGGCACCAAAGCCGTTTTTACACAGCTCAGCCTGTTGGTTCCTCTCCCTCTTCCTCCATTTGGCACGGCGGTTCTTAAACCATACCTGAGGGAGAAGGACAGAAAAGGGAAAAAAGGAAAATAGATATGGGCTTTTCTTTTCAACCTAATCTGAGGTGTTAAAAATTGTTCTGAAACACAATAACATTTTGGTTTACAATGGCTGACACTATGATTCCTTTCAAATAGTTTAGGCAAGATTCAGTATACTGTAGCTGCAGACTTTTTAAAAGAAAGAATAAGTTGAAGTGTATAATCAAACAGTCATATTAGCCATGGTTTATTAAAACAAATTATTCACTTATTTGAATTATGAGCTCCCAGTGAAAGAAATGTCAAGCTGGAGCGGTCTTCACATTTTGTCATTTTAAGGTCCTATTTTTGGAGGGTATAAAACGGATTAAAGTTTTAATGGCAAATCTAAAATGAAGGTACTTAATTCAGTTCCCAATTGGGGAAATATGAATTTGTCCCTGAGCGTTCATTTTGTGGTGGAACTTTCTCTTTATTCTCATAAAGACTTCAAAACTAATTGAGAAGCAAAATACCTTTATTATAAGAATCCAATACAAAAATGATATAAACGGACTGTGTAAAGTTAAAAATCTAATTGTATTAATCAAAATAATATTATTCACATTTTAGTTATTCTAATAAAAATTATTAAAAAGCCACCAACACTTCTCATCTCCCTCCCTCCCTTCCTTATCTAATACTGCTGTGCCAGGCATACAGTATCTAATCCAAACCGTTAGTCTGTGTCTGCCAGCCGGCAGAACAAGCATCTGTTGTGATAGTAATAGAATGCTCTGGACTATTGAATGTATGGGTACAGTGTATATAGCAGTGAATTTTCCATGGTACCCATTGACAGTAGGGGAAACCCCACTGTTGAGGAAGATTTCTCTCTCCTTTTAACATGACTCTGGGGCATGTTGTTTAGGTGTTTAGGTGTTCATGGAAACATCTGAAAGTCAAATGGTAGTTGGATGGGGGGTGTTGTGGCAAACCTTACCTCACTTCCCTAAAACTGTCAAATGATTGACACAATCAGACTCGCTGTAACCTAAGTACTCACGTTCATTGCTTACGACTCTGCTAAAATCTATTTATCAGAATTCGGACAAGCTCTGACATATTTCATATTATACATTTCATTTTATAATACTGTGTTGGTTTAATTTAGTCTGAGCTGTATTGATATTATTAGAATCCAGTCTCATTGGACTCAGGACTCTGTACTGTAAATATACATGTGCAATAGCAATTTGAGTTTTATTAAGCACATTGTATGCAGCTATGTACTGTACATACACATTTGTAGGCAAGGAAGTAGCCAGCATGGATATAGAGGGAGAGCAAGTGGTTTGTTATTCAAACATTTATTACAAACGCATTCTGTGTTAAATGCTATAAATCAAGATGACAGGAGAAGTATTCTGTATATGCAGGGGGAATCTGCGTCCATGTGGGATTAGCAGGGAACAAGTGGGGTCCTGCTAGGCATTAGGACGTGTGTGGTCTGTTGTTCTTTCAAAATAACAACCAAGACTGTGTGCTATGTGACCTTTAATCTAGCCAACATGAATTTGATCCATTACTAGGCAGGAAGGCAACGATTGTATTGTCATCCATCAAAATGTGAGCCCACCTGCTCCAGACTGGTGGTGACCAAACCTCTGGGCTTGAGGGGACATTTCAGGGTCAGGAGCAGATCCACACACTTCTGACCTTTGTGACATGTGAAGCCTAGCATTAGGTTGTTGAAGTCAAATTGCAACATTTTTAAATCTCTGCTTAGTTAGGTAAATTTGTCATCTTTTAGATATGTACCTTCAGGTGCCTTTTTACCTTCAGAATTATGTTGAAATTATATGTTTGAGTCCCACAAATGTATTGTTGAATAACACCTAAACCCTAAGGAAAGTGGGTTTGGATTATTTCACTGGCTCAGTAGTGATTCTGTGGGGACTCACCCTAACTCGTGCTTCTGTGAGGTTGGTCCACACGGCGATCTCCTCCCGTGTGCTCATGTCGGGGTAGCGGTTCCTCTGAAAGGTGGCCTCCAGCTCCTGAAGCTGCTGGCTGGTGAAGTGGGTCCTCTGCCTGCGCTGCTTCTTCTTCAAAGAGCCGTCCTCTGCATTCGACTCATCTGTCTGGTTCTGGTGGGACTTCTCTGTGTCTGGGAGGCAACAACATGGATCAGTAGTTATAATCAGAACAAAATGTGGACCCAATACATAGCAAATCCTCATTTTGTATCGCATCATAACTATCTATATTTGTTTACAATACTTCCAGACTTGCTCAAATATTTCCATTCCCATCCAATATCAAGTATTTTGCACAAGAGCAGCAATCATCTCTACAGAGTGAAGTGTCTTCCCATTAAAAAGTTATCACACTTTCCACTGTCCTCTTTATTTTAAGTGAATTAATATAATGGACATTTTATCCCATGCTATTTGAAAAATAATGTATTAACATATTTTCAAATAATATGGAAATTGTTTACAGTTACACCTACTGTATTAGATTTGTGCAGTTCTGTTTGGAATATTTCAAGATTCATTGACTGTATGTATCCTCTTCTCAGAGTTGTCAAAAAACAGATCAATAATTTAAATTGGCCCTGAAACCCATCTGGCACTAACACCAGGACCAAACAGACATGTTTTGTCTGCCCGAGATCCTTTCTCTCTTCATCTGAGTTCCGCAATTTGAGGACCCCACAGAAAGAGTGAAATTAGTTGGCTACCTAATCCCAGGGATCAGGCTTTTGTTACCAGGCAGGTTTTGGACTGTTTGGCAAGGGTTTATCTCTCTGAGAGCAGTAAGCAATAATCAGCAGGGTTTAAAAGACTCTGCAGCGCCACTGGCAAAACCAATAGGACCAGACTTTTGCTGCTATCTACCAGTAAACTGACACTGGTTTAGCCATCACTTAGGCCAAAAACCATTTTCCATCCCATGTCACAATCCAGGAGAGAGGGCAGACCTCGAAAACCTACAATAAAGAATCTCACTGATGGGAGTAAATAAAGTACATTTATTGAGCTTTTTTCTGATTACGTTGTAGTTGATCTCCAAATAGAATAAATCTTTCAACATTTTAACTTTACTCACTGACATACCGCAAATACAATGAATGTGAATAGCTGTTTTGTTTTAATGTGTAATACATTGCTAAGGGTATACTTTTAAGCAATAATGCCCGAGGGGGTGTGGTATATGGCCAATATACCACGGTTCTTACACACGACGCAACGAGGAGTGCCTGCATACAGCCCTTAGCCGTGGTATACTGGCCATGTACCACAATCCTCCAAGGTGCCTTATTGCTATTATAAACTGGTTACCAAAATAATTAGAACAATAAAAATACATGTTTTGTCATACCTGTGGTATACGGTCTGATATACCACGGCTGTCAGCCAAATCAGCATTCAGGGCTCGAACCACCCAGTTTATAAAAATCAATTGGCTACACTATACACACCTATAGCACATGGGCTGATATTGATGGCGGTGTACAAATGTATAGTAGAAGGCATATATATATATAATGTATGTGTGTGTGTGTTTGTCAAATATACCCTTGCAGATTTTGTGACAGCAACGTATTGGGTCAGACTGCTAGTCAATCAGCCAGCCAATAAACAAACCAACAAACTAACAGTCAGTTCTTAATGCCCACCACCACTTGCACAACTGATGAGACTTTTGAGAATGTCTGAAGTCTTGTGGATTTATCAACGCCAAGCACACTGCCAGACACAGTTGTTTGGCAATTCAATCTGAATTTAAAAGCTTAATCCCTTGGGCAGGCGAAAAAGCACCAATGTAGCAGCATACATACTGTGTTATGCAAATGCATGCACACATGCTTTGAAATGCATGCATACATACCCACAAATGTATGACATATATTATAGGCTATTGCCTCTCTAGGCTTTGCATTATGCACTAAGGCCCCAGCAATCTGAGGCATATTCTAATCACTAGGAGTGTCCTTGAGAATTGAGAGGCTTTGTTTTGACTAACTATACTTTTGTGAAAGAAATTTATAAAATTTCCAGCTACATAATCAAAAATTATGCCTATTGGTAAAGTATGCCTATTGTAACGAAGCCTCTAGATCTATACTGTACAGGTACAGTATGTGTTTGTCATTTATAGAAGTTTTACTCATTTTGAAACTTCAGATGCCACTTGAGTGAGTGTGCTAATGCCCATGTGCCATTTGTCATTTAATAAGGCCTAATTTAATAAAAATCGCCAATATGTATTACATTTCTGCATTTAGTGGATACACAGGTTAGGGTTCTCATAATATGTATCCAGAAGGATATACATGATTATTTGTTCAGTGTAAGCCTATATCTTTTTTATAAACTGGATTCCCATGACGGTGGACACCTGGGTCTCAACTCTGAAATATTACAGTGCCTTCAGAAAGTATTCACACCCCTTGACCTTTTTCCACATTTTGTTGTGTTACAAAATGGGGTTAAAATTGATTTAATTGTCACTTTTTGTCAACAATCTACACAAAATACTCTGTAATGTAAAAGTGGAAGAACAATTCTAACATTTGGAAAACATGAATGAAAAATGTAACCCTAATATGTCTTGATGAGACAAGTATTCAACCTCCTGAGTCAATACATGTTAGCATCACCTTTTGCAGAGATTAGAGCTTTGAGTCTTTCTGGGTACATTTCTAAGAGCTTTCCACACCTGGATTGTACAACATTTGCCCATTATTACTTTTCAAAATTATTCAAGCTCTGTCAAATTAGTTGTTGATCATTGCTAGCCATTTTCAAGTCTTGACATAGATTTTCAAGCTGATTTAAGTCCAAACTGTGACTAGGCCACTCAGAGACATTCAATGTTGTCTTGGTAAGCAATTCCAGTGTATATTTGGCCTTGTGTTTTAGGTTTTTGTCCTGCTGAAAGGTGAATGTGTCTCCTAGTGTCTGTTGGAAAGCAGACTGAACCAGGTTTTCCTCTAGGACCTTGCCTGTTCTTAGCTCTATTCCATTTATTTTTATCAACAACAAAAAACTCCCTAGTCCTTGCTGATGAAAAGCATACCCATAACATGATGCAGCCACCACTATTCTTGAAAATATGGAGAGAGGTACTCAGTGATGTGTTGTGTTGGATTTGCCCCAAACATAACACTTTGTATTCAGGACAAAAAGTTAATTGCTTTGCCAAATTTGCAGTATTACTTTATTGCCTTGTTGCAAACAGGATGGATGTTTAGAAATGTTTTATTCTGAAAAGGCTTCCTTATTTTCACTCTGTCAGTTCGGTTTTTAAATGTTCATTTCTTATTTAACCTTTATTTAACTAGGCAAGTCAGTAAAGAACAAATTCTTATTTACGGCCTACACCGGCCAAACCCTAACTGGGACAACGCTGAGCCAATTGTGCGCCGCCCAATGGGACTCCCAATCACAGCCAGTAGTGATACAGCCTGGAATCGATCCAGGGTCTGTAGTGACGCCTCTAGCACTGAGATGCCGTGCCTTAGACCGCTGCACCACTCGGGAGCCTATAGGTTAGTATTGTGGAGTAACTCCAATGTTGTTGAGCCATCCTCAGTTTTCTCTTATCACAGCCATTCAACTCCAACTGTTTTAAAGTCACCAAATCCATGAGGGGTTTCCTTCCTCTCCAGCAACTGATTTAGGAAGGACGCCTGTATCTTTGTAATGACTGGGTGTATTTATACACCATCAAAAGTGTAATACATATCTTCACCATGCTCAAAGGGATATTCAACGTCTGATGTTTTTTCATTTCTACCCATTTACCAATAGGTGCCCTTCTTTTCGTGGCATTGGAAAACCTCCCTGGCCTTTGTGGTTGAATATGTGTTTGAAATTCACTGTTCAACTGAGGGATCTTACAGATAATTGTATGTCTCGAGTACAGAGATGAGGTAGTCATTAAAAAATCATGTTAAACACTATTATTGCACATAGAGTCCATGCAACGTATGTGACTTGTTAAGCACATTTTTACTCCTTGCCATAACAAAGGGGTTGAATACTTATTGACTCAAGACGTTTAACCTTTTCATTTTTTATTCATTTGTAAACATTTCTAAAAACATAATTCCACTTTGACATTAAGGGGTATTGTGTTTAGATCAGTGACTCAAAATCTAAATTTAATCAGTTTTAAAATCAGGATGTAACACAACAACAAAAAACTGTCAAGGGGTGTGAATACTTTTTGAAGGTACTATAATATTTTAGAGGTGAGGCCCAGGTGTCCACCATCATGGGGATCCAGTTTATTTAAAAGATATAGGCCTACACTGAACAAATAACCATGTATATCCTTTTGGATACATATTATGAGAACCCTAACCTGAAATGGACATTGAAAAAGAAACTCATTGTTTAACTTTAACTATGTCAATATCACAAGAAAGAACAATGAATGAATTATGGTTTATTTTTCAATATCTAATTTCAACTAGATCAAACTTTTCTAGAATGAATATTCCATAGTCAGTGAACAATACAAGTACGGTACAGTACATTGGACATATTGCCTCTTGATATTTGGCCCCCACACACCTCGTTATCTTGATGGTTTTAGTGCGTAATCCGTGGTTCATATACAGTATATGCGGGTTCTCCTAAATCCCTGCACTCACTCAGGGCCGTCCATTTCGGAGTAAGTTTACATTAGTCACACTAATGGAGTCTGTTGCAGACCCTGGATCCACAGAGATTTCATCTATTAGACCGCACGGGTATCACAAATATTAGCTTTGTCTCTCTGTCAAATGCCTAATTTGTTATAAATTGGCATGCAGGCGGTTAAAATGCAGAGGCAGATATTTAGCTTTCAAGCCTGAGCAATCGTAGTTGCTCGGGATATTATTGTATGTCTAGGCCTATGACATTCGGCTATATTCCGTTCATCACACACAGGTATGTTTTAGCTTATTTTTTAGGTTTCAATTGAGAGTTATTAATAGACCTACAGCATATCGGCGTGTAAAGACACGCGCACGACAAAATGCCAAAAAGCTCCGCCAAAGCGTAAGGGGTCCATGCCAAATGTTTACAATAGCTTCCATTAAAGTCTATAGTCGCTGCAGTTAATAACTCTTGCTTTATAAAAGCCAAACGAGAAGAATAAACGTGCAACTTGAGTTCATTAAGGAAAATAACAATTATATATTGTGAATCATAGGAATATGGGCTGTAGGTCTACAAAATAATAGCAAGCCAATTAATATTATGGTTGAAGTGATATCCACACAATCACGCACATTAAAGGCGACAATTAATAGCCTAATAGCTATTGCAAGCTAGAAATTCGTACTGGTGTTATTATTATTATGATTATGATTATTATAGCCTATTAGGACATTATGATTCCCATTATTATGATCAAATTATTCGATTGGTTTAGACCCACATGCATCAACATATATGCCTATTCTTCATCCAAAATGTCAGTCTGAGGACTAGTAATCGGTCAAACACTCATGTAGACAAAGCATTTGCAAGGTAAACGTGGAAACTGACCGCTGTTGTCTTGGCCTTTGCATCCCTGATCATGTTGAGGCGTTCCAGAGTCCGAAAGCGATAGCGCTGGGCTACGGGCTTCACTGTCTGTCAGAAGGTTAAAATCCATAACCCCGGCCGCCAGGCTCTGCAAAAGGAAGGCAATACGTTTCAATATTAGTCAATATGGCTAAATAATACAAGTATCCTCATAAGTTTAGACCTCCAACCGAATTGGCATGACAAATAAATAACAAGAATAGAAAATAACATCCGAAAGAACAACTAATGACAACAATAATTATGTTAATAATCATTTAATAATAAGCCTAGATATGTAATATAAGAAATTGCAGTTCTGACATTTCCATGTCAACACAAATTAACGAGGGAATCTGCTGTCTATGAATATCACAATTCTCTTAACTTTTTAAAATGTGTCAAACTGCTAGTGCTAATCATGGGCTATATGCCTACTGAGCAGGCTTTATAATATTCTCATATTTTGATAACATTCAGGTTGCTGATTGACTTTATTTTTATTTGTTTTATTTATTTAACCTTTATTTATCGAATTAAGGACATGAAACGGTCCATCTGTGAAATAACTATTTGATTAAATGTAGGCCTGTATTCCGTGGTAATTACTACGAATGTGTTCTGTTAGTTCTATTTGTGTTCCTTTGCAGTTATGTAGTTAAAATATATGGAGACCGTTCAGATCTAAATAGCAACCTCGTGAGGGAGACTGATACGTAATAGAGCCTAAAATAACAGGTCGTTTATTTATACAAGCGCAGTTAACACCTTGAAGATATGGGGACACAATCACTCCCTCAAAGCTTCTTGAGATTTATGATGTCGTGGCTGGGTTTAACGACGGGGTAGGTTCCAATCCACTTAGCCGCCTCTCAACTCGTTTATGGGCACTCCCAAAATGGGAGCTGCACCTAACGTGCATGGTTCATACCAAATAAAATAAAATGCTCAAAACAAATTGTATTTGTCAAATGGGCCGAATACAATATTTTAATACTTTACCGTGAAATGCTAGGAAGCATTTCCTAACAATGCAGAATTAAAAAGTAAGAAAAATTAACAAAAGAAAAAAAGAAATAGAAAGACAATACAATTAAAATAATGAGGCAATCTATGTACAACCAGTACAGACAGGTGCCTAGTCAATGTCCAGAGGTATGAGGTAGTTGATGTAATTGAGGTAGCTGAGGTAATTGAGGTAATATGTACATGTAGGTAGGGGTAATAGTGTCTAGGCAATAAGATAGTTAATAAACAGTAGCAGCAGCATATGTGAAGAGTGTGTGAGTGTGTGTGTATGTGTGTGTGTGTGTGACATCAATACATCAATATATATGTGTATTTTGTGTGTGTGGGCATATGCAGTGTGTGTGTGTATGTGTTGGAGTGTCAGTGTGTGTGTGTGTGTGTGTGTGTGTGTGTGTGTGTGTGTGTGTGTGTGTGTGCGTGCGTGCGTGTGTGCGTGCGTGCGTGTGTGTGTGTGTTGGAGTGTTGGAGAAAATAAAAAGGGTGTAAATGCAAATAGTCCAGGTAGTCGGTAGATTAACTGTTGAGCTGTTTTACGGCTTGGGATTAGAAGATGTTCAGGAGCCTTTTGGTCCCATACTTGGTGCTCCAGTACTGCTTGCCGGGTGGTAGCAGAGAGAACAGTCTTTAACTTGGGTGGGTGGAGTCTTTTACAATTTTTAGGGCCTTCCTCTGACACCGCCTGGTATAGAGGTCCTGTATGGCAGGGAGATCGGCCCGAGTGATGAACTGGACCGCACGCACTACCCTCTGTAACGCCTTGCGGTCGGATTCCAGGCAGTTGCCGTACCAAGCGGTGATGCAGCCAGTCAAGAAACTCTCAATGGTGCAGTTGTAGAACTTTCTGAGGATCTGAGGGCTCATGCCAAATCTTTTCGGCACATCGGTTTGAGTGTGTCAAGAACTGCAACGCTGCTGTGTTTTTCATACTCAACAGTTTCCCATGTGCATCAAGAATGGTCCACCACCCAAAGGACATACAGCCAACTTGATCAATTATGGCAAGCATTGGAGTCAACATGGGCAAGCATCCCTGTGGAACACTTGACACCTTGTAGAGTCCATGCCCCGACAATTTGAGGCTATTCTGAGGGCAAACGGGGGTGCAACTCAATATTATGAAGGTATTCCTAATGTTTTGTACAGTCAGTGTATATATATATATATTTTATATATATATATATATATATATATATATATATATATATATATATAGAGAGAGAGAGATAGAGAGAGAGAGTGTATACACAGTTGAAGTCAGAAGTTTACATACCCTTAGGTTGGAGTCATTAAAACTCGTTTTTCAACCACTCCACAAATTTCTTGTTAACAAAGTCGGTTAGGACATCTACTTTGTGCATGACACAAGTCATTTTTCCAACAATTGTTTACAGACAGATTATTTCACTTATAATTCACTGTATCACAATTCCAGTGGGTCAGAAGTTTACATACACTAAATTGACTGTGCCTTTAAACAGCTTGGAAAATTCCAGAAAATGATGTCATGGCTTTAGAAGCTTCTGATAGGCTAATTGACATCATTTGAGTCAATTGGAGGTGTACCTGTGGATGCATTTCAAGGCCTACCTTCAAACGCAGTGCCTCTTTGCTTGACATCATGGGAAAATCAAAAGAAATCAGCCAAGATCTCAGACAAAAGATTGTAGACCTCCACAAATCTGTTTCATCCTTGGGAGCAATTACCAAATGCCTGAAGGTACCACGCTCATCTGTACAAACAATAGTACGCAAGTATAAACACCATGGGACCACGCAGCCGTCATAACGCTCAGGAAGGATACGCGTTCCGTCTCTTAGAAATGAACGTACTTTGGTGCGAAAAGTGCAAATCAATCCCAGAAAAACAGCAAAGGACCTTGTGAAGATGCTGGAGGAAATGGGTACAAAAGTATTTATATCCACAGTAAAACGCGTTCTATATCGACATAACCTGAAAGGCCGCTCAGCAAGGAAGAAGCCACTGCTCCAAAACCGCCATAAAAAAGCCAGACTACGGTTTGCAACTGCACATGGGGACAAAGATAATACTTTGTGGAGAAATGTCCTCTGGTCTAATGAAACAAAAATAGAACTGTTTGGCCATAATGACCGTCATTATGCTTGGAGGAATAAGGGGGAGTTTTGCAAGCCGAAGAACACCATCCTAACTGAAGCACGGGGGTGGCAGCATCATGTTGTGTGGGTGCTTTGCTGCAGGAGGGACTGGTGCACTTCACAAAATAGATGGCATCATGAGGCAGGACAATTATGTGGATATATTGAAGCAACATCTCAAGACATCAGTCAGGAAGTTAAAGCTTGGTCGCAAATGGGTCTTCCAAATGGACAATGACCCCAAGCATACTTCCAAAGTTGTGGCAAAATGGCTTAAGGACAACAAAGTCAAGGTATTGGAGAGGCCATTGCAAAGCCTTGACCTCAATCCCATAGAATATTTGTGGGCAGAACTGAAAAAGCATGCGGAAGCAAGGCCTACAAACCTGACTCAGTTACACCAGCTCTGTCAGGAGGAACGGGCCAAAATTCACCCAAATTATTGTGGGAAGCTTGTGGAAGGCTACCAGAAACGTTTGACCCAAGTTAAACAATTTAAAGGCAATGCTACCAAATACTAATTGAGTGTATGTAAACTTCTGACCCACTGGGAATGTGATGAAAGAAATAAAAGCTGAAATAAATCATTCTCTCAACTATTATTCTGATATTTCACATTCTTAAAATAAAGTGGGGATCCTAACTGACCTAAGACAGGGAATTTTTACCTGATTAAAATGTCAGGAATTGTGAAAAACAGAGTTTTTCAGTAGTCAGACCCATAACTCAGTACTTTGTACAATCACTTTTGGCAGTGATTACAGCCTTGAGTCTTCTTGGGTATGACGCTACAAGCTTGGCACACCTGTATTTGGGGAGTTTCTCCCATTCTTCCAGACGTGACGCTTGGCATTCAGTCCAAATAGTTAAATCTTGGTTTCATCAGACCAGAGAATCTTGTTTCTCATGGTCTGAGGGTCCTTTAGGTGCCTTTTGGCAAACTCCAAGCGGGCTCTCATGTGCCTTTTACTGGAGAGTGGCTTCTGTCTAGCCACTCTGCCATAAAGACCTGATTGGTGCAGTGATGCAGAGATGGTTGTCCTTCTGGAAGGTTCTCCCATCTCCACAAAGGAACTCTGGAGCTCTGTCAGAGTGACTGTCGGGTTCTTGGTCACCTCCCTGACCAAGGCCCTTCTCCCCCGATTGCTCAATTTAGCATAATGTAAGAATTATGGAGACCACGGTGTTCTTGGAGACCTTCAATGCTGCAGACATTTTTTGGTACTCTTCCCCAGATCTGTGCCTTGACACAATCCTGTCTCAGAGCTCTACGGACAATTCCTTTGACCTCATGGCTTGGGTTTTGCTCTGACATGCACTGCCAACTGTGGGACCTTATATAGACAGGAGTGTGCCTTTCCAAATCATGTCCAATCACTTGAATTTACCACAGGTGGACTCCAATCAATTTGTAGAAACATGTCAAGAATGATCAATAAAAACAGGATGCACCTGAGCTCAATTGAGTCTCATAGCAAATGGTCTAAATCATTATGTCATTTCTAAAAACCTGTTTTCGCTTGGTCATTATGGGGTATTGTGTGTAGATTGATGAGTAAAACTATATATTTAATCAATTTTAGAATAAGGATGTAAAGTAACAAAATGTGGGAAAAACTAAGGGGTCTGAATACTTTCTGAATGCACTGTATATATACACTATATGGTCAAAAGTATGTGGACACCTGCTCATTCCAAAATCATGGGAATTATGGAGTTGGTCCCCCCTCTGCAGCTATAACAGCCTCCATTCTTCTGGGAAGGCTATCCATGTTAGAACAGTGCTTCTGTGACTTGCTTCCATTCAGAGCATTGGTGAGGTCGGGCACTAATGTTGGGCGATTAGGCCTGGCTCGCAGTCTGTGTTCCAATTCATTCCAAAGTTGTTCAATGAGGTTGAGGTCATGGCTCTGTGCAGTCCAGCCAAGTTCTTCCAGACCGATCTCAACAAACCATTTCTGTATGGACCTCGCATTGTGCACAGGGGCATTGTCATGCTGAAACAGGAAAAGGCCTTTCTCAAACTGTTGCCACAAAGTTGGAAGCACAGAATCGTCTAGAATGTCATTGAATGCTGTAGCGTTAAGATTTCCCTTCACTGGAAGTACGGGGCCTAGCCCGAACAATGAAAAACAGCCCCAGACCATTATTCCTCCTCCACCAAACTTTACAGTACTTTACAGCACTGAGCTCTTCAGTAAGGCCATTCTACTGCCAATGTTTGTCTATGGAGATTGCATGACTGTATGCTCAATATAATGTGGTTGATATAGCCAAATTTGAAGGGGTGTCCACATACTTTTGAAGGGTTGTCCACATTGTAGAATACTATGAAATAATTCATATGGAATCATGTAGTAACCAAAAAAGTGTTAAACAAATCAAAATATATTTTATGTTTGAGATTCTTCAAAGTTGCCATCCTATGTGTTGATGACAGCTTTGCACACTCTTTGCATTCTCTCAACCAAATTCATGACCTAGTCACCTGCAATGCATTTCAATTAATAGGTGTGCCTTGTTAAAAGTGAATTTGTGGTATTTCTTTCCTTAATGCGTTTGAGCCAATCAGTTGTCTTGTGACAAGGTAGGGGTGATATACAGAAGATAGCCCTATTTGGTAAAAGACCAAGTCCATATTATGACAAGAACAGCCCAAATAAGCAAAGAGAAACGACAGCATCATTACTTTAAGACATGAAGGTCAGTCAATCCGGTCATGAGGACCGCCCCAGGAAAGGAAGACCCAGACTTACCTTTGCTGCAGAGGATACGTTCATTAGAGTTAACTGCACCTCAGATTGCAGCCCAAATAAATGCTTCACAGAGTTCAAGTAACAGACATCTCAACATCAACTGTTCAGAGGAGACTGCGTGAATCAGGCCTTCATTGCTGCAGAGAAACCACTACTAAAGGACACCAATAAGAAGAGGAGACTTGCTTGGGCCAAGAAACACGAGCAATGGACATTAGACTGGTGGAAATTTGTCCTTTGGTCTGATGAGTCCAAATGTGTGATTTTTGGTTCCAACCGCCGTGTCTTTGCAGAGAAGGTGAACAGATGATCTCGGCATGTGTGGTTCCCACCGTGAAGCATGGAGGAGGAGGTGTGATGGTGCTTCGCTGGTGACGCTGTCTGGGATGTATTTTTTTAAATTCAAGGCACACTTAACCAGTATGGCTACCACAGCATTCTGCAGCGATACACCATCCCATCTGGTTTGCGCTTAGTGGGACTATAATTTGTTTTTCAACAGGACAATGACTCAACACAGCTCCAGGCTGTGTAAGTGCTATTTGACCAAGAAGGAGAGTGTTGGAGTGCTACATCAGATGACCTGGCCTCCACAATCACCAGACCTCAACCAAATTGAGATGGTTTGGGATGAGATGGACCACAGAGTGAAGAAAAAGCAGCCAACAAGTGGACAGCATATGTGGGAACTCCTTCAAGACTGTTGGAAAAGCATTACAGCTGAAGCTGGTTGAGAGAATGCCAAGAGTGTGCAAAGCTTTCATCAAGGCAAAGGTTGGTTACTATGAAGAATCTAAAAAAAAGAAAAAAAAAGTGATTACTACATGATTCCATATGTGTTATTTCATAGTTTTGATGTCTTCACTGTTATTCTACAATGTAGAAAATAGTAAAAATAAAGAAAAACCCTTGAATGAGTAGGTGTGTCCAAACTTTTGACTGGTACTGTATATATATTTACATTATAACAGCAGTATAATTGGTCTTTGCCTTGTACCAGAATTATTGAGGTAACACTGACATATGTGCCATAAGGGACTGTTTGAGTGTATGTGTTTAAATCAACATTTTCATGCCAATCTCTGTCACTCTATAAGCCCCTCTGTGGCTGTGCACCCTTTAACTCCTCTGGTGTGTCTCTGTGAACTATGATGTGAACGAGTCACATGGTGGCCCATAGTGGCATAACATTGAATCTCACTCACATAAGCTGAATACTTACTGGGGAGACTTGCTATTATATGTGGTACACATTTCCCAGTCATTTTCATTCAAGTACTGTACTGGTTAGGGGCTCTGATCTGATCAACCAACTTGCTGACCATCAACATTTGCAGACTAACTTGATGGAGAGCTCGTTGTCAGTTTGAAAGGTAAACTCAATAAGTCCTCAAACTGAGTCACCACATCAAGCAAACACTGGCTGTACTTCCGTTTCCCCTTCTTTTCATTTCTTCAGAACATTCCTGACAGCCCTCTGCTCATCGATGTGAATGCCTCTGCCCTTGACATCTCAGAAGAAGGCCTACATGATGAAACCTCATCTCCATACAGATAAGCCTAACAGAAATATTTGTATTGCACTTCAAAGGTTTAAAGAACTGCACGGATAAAACAAAGTGTTTATGATATGTCGTGTTGGTCGAGACTTTAAGATTGGAATTCACCGTGACAGAAAAAGAAAGTGAGTCCAACAAAAACGATACACTTACAATCCCTTCTGTTCAAGCATGTTTAAAGTTGCCATGCATCATGTTTTTTGAAGTTATAAATGACTATCTAATTTTTTTCAAAAGTACTGGTTGGATATCAAATATAAAACTTGATGTTGTTTGGTACAAGTAGACAATGATAAATACATACTTATGTCAATGTAGTTCTCTCCTCAATTTGTCAGAATCTTTATTCCCATGTGTATTATACTCAAACTATAACACCATCACCCTTAGACTCCCACATGACATCCATGACTTATAAATGTAACACCCCAGGAAAGCTTTTGAAGAGTAATGACCAAGTAAGCCCATATCTAATCACAATGAGGGAAACTGGAAGACACAGGAGGGAGTGTTGTGATCATGTCCGTATTGCTCTAATACAGGTTAGAATGATACATGTGAAAAGTGCCGTGCAAAAGCTGATAAATAGATATTTATCCTTCACAAAGTATAAAGCATGTAGGAATATATTATTCTATGGTGTTAGTATCTTTCCCAGTGGCGGTGTTCTGCCCCTGAAGGAGAGAAGGGAGATGGAGGATAAGGTCAATTCTCACAGAGAGATTGCTTTCCAAAATGTACTGCTTCTGTGTTGAGGCTAGCTATATTACGAATGAGGTTCTGATATGGTTTTGTGGGCTAAAGTTGACTTGCAGGTCTAATGGTATTTCAGTTGATTGTACTTTACAACCAGTCTAAAATGATATAAAAGATTATGCTGAAATCAATACAATTACTTGTCAAAAGTAAGTAATCAAATATAATTATTGCTTTTGATTCTCTATTGTGTAAGCTTGTTGAAATCAAAAGTCAATATGTGCCTTATAGGACATATCTGTTTGGTCTACAACAAAGTCCTAAACTGAAAAATAACCCAGTCTCATTGCAAAGCAACCCACAGCAAAACTCAGAGAATAGTTGCCTGACAGAGAGCAACAGGTGCTGTCCTTTGCTTTGTGTGTAGGGCTATGCCACCAGAGAATAACAGTATTTTGGTCAGAAATATGAATTTGACACAGTCAGACACATATCCACTTTGACAGTGATGTATGGGACCGTGTCAGAGCAGTGCTGAGAGAGGTTGGGAAGTTTGGCCGGGAGTGCGGTAACACTCACCCGTCATTTTGCCTAGAACAAGGTGTCAGTGTCCCCTTCAGAGCCGCGACATTATTATATTTCATATTCCAAATCAAGTCCCTTCCCTAGAATTAGATAAGGCCAACAACCCATCATGGGTCTAACAAGGACACATTGATAAAATGGACACTAAGCTTTTTTGAATTTCAAGAGACACTGAATGGAATGTCCCGAGGTCACCCCAGATTTACAATAATGTTGTGTTATTTAGTGCATGTGCATTCATATTATAAAGGTTATCCTTAGTCATAACCTAATGACTATAGGTGCAATATCCTATATGTTTATAGGGTATGTTATGATGATGACTTAGTTAATTACCAATTCATTTCGTTCATTGTTATCTGCTTTATATTTGACAACATCTGTCACAATATCAACCAATTACTTCACCTAACATCTCTGAAAATATAACATTTTCCCTATGGTGGCTCCTTTATTTTATCATAGAAATGTGCATAAATGTGTAGGCCTACAGTTGAGAATGTATCCTTTCCTACAAGTTAAATCTGAGATGCCTGATTATGTTGTCAAAAGTCATGCACTCTATTTCAATCCATAAATGACTCATAATTAAGACATATTGTATATAACCAATTGTTCACTCATTGAAATAAGTAAAGTTAAGCTAGTCACTAAATGTGTACAATGGTAATAATACATGTATTATAATAGGAATAATTACAACAAATCATGATACTATTCATAGTCAGATTATAAATCATTATTTTTTTCTTGTTCAATAGTCTACAAAAAGGCCTACTAATGTTGATATAGCTGTTGGCTATATCAGATACTTGATCGTAACCTGACATGCTGAAATGCTACAGGCAAATTGCTTGTCTGACAAACATAACCCGTAGCGATTGACTGTGTAACCTTGGTAGTTCAACAACTTTATTAGAATTACTGTGATGTTTTCTAAGGACTTGCTCTCGTGCTCGTGCGCCATGCATTGTTAAATGGGGAGCAGTGCACCACCACTCACCATCCACATTCAACCTCTGTGTCCCTCTGTTTTCTGTCTCCACAATGCGCTTTAAGAGCATAAAACATTGCTGTAAGCACAGATGGGAGTGCACGTTCACTCATATGAACAGAATGAAGTTTAACTCGTGTTTAACTCTTTGCGCAAATCAACATAAATAGGAGTTGATGCGAGCTGGGGTCTCTAGTTTGCACAAGCAGAGCGCTTTGCATAAGCAGTTGCCTATACGAAATCGGTCTCATTAAAATATACATCTGATAATAATAAAAATGGAAGCAGAAATCCTCTAATTTTTCAGGAGATTGCTGGTTCCATCTGTTGTTACGGCAGAGGCAGACTGCTTACATTTCCACGGACTTGTGCATTAGCCTTGGAATTATTCATAAACGCGTTGAGAATTAATTCCTTGGATTAAGACTTGATTAAGATGTGTGTCACTTTGCTGTCTGAGAACATATTAAGGGCCTTCTCGAGGAGGCGGCAGATGGAATTTCGGCCCAATGTTTGTAGATGTTAATTTCTCCCCTCCTAACATTAATTTGCATATTACTGGGAGTGGCAAAGCATGAACTCGGATTTCTCAATGTCCCAAGTTATTTTCGGAGCAATTTATTCGATTTTATGAAGTCCATTTTATTATTATTATCATTATTAGTCTATTATATTTTCTATTTACCAGAACATTTTAAACGTGCGCATATATGTTTTATTACAGATTATTTGCCACTGAAATGACTGAGCTGGTAGGCCATGTGAATAACTTTATAGCTTTGTCTGGACGTTCAGATTCACAATAAATTGTTCAATTAATAAACATGAAGCAATCTGAAATAGGAGCAATTAAAAACATCAATTGTCCTATATCTACATTTTGAGTGAAATGTATAATGCTAAATAATGCTAAATCTAGAGGTACCTTACAAGTACACAAATACACAAATGATCACATTATCTTGATCTTTAACTTCACATGTGATGTGGAACACGTGTCAGACTGAAAACTACAAAATAACATGCAATAAAAAATCATCGATTCTTAATAAGTTATAATGGTTTGCCATTTGACCTCTTAAAATCGAAAAAATAGATTGACACTTGTTGTTCAACGTTGTAGGCTACTACTGAAAGTATTATTTTCTTATTCCCACAGAATAAATATTAAAAAGCCAATTTATATACCCCTTTTAAAATACCCCTGTATAAGCCCACCATACAGAACAGGCCAAGATGTGTAAGACACGTTGCTATCAAATAAATTAAATAAATTATGATTGTCATTCAAATTTCTGCATGACATATATCTAAAGAAGTTTTCAATTATTGTAAACATATTAGGTTATAGTGTTAGAATGAAGTAATATAGTTGAATTCGTAATAGCCTATATCCTTTTAAGGCCTATGTTTTCCATGACTTAAAAGGCCACAAACATGGACCCAACAAAGGATTGTTAGCCTATATGAAACAATAGCAGTGATTTATACTTAAATATATGCTCGAAAACAAACCATGTTCAGGGATGATTGAGCCCACGCATGTTTGTATGGAGAGAGTTCCGAGGCTTAGACGGGAGAGGGTAGCTCTGTTTTTCTTTCTGAGGTCTCTTGTCGCTCGGGAGCACCTGCCACCTATCAATTTCGGTAGTTCCCCAAAAATGTTTGACCTCTGAAATAGTCTCACAGAAAGCGCCTCCCATGCAAGACAAAATCATACGAGTTGCATTTCGAAAGAGTTTATCATTTGGACAAACAATGGGAAAAATGTGTCAGCATGTATATCAATTCTGATATATTAAATGCTAGTAAACAAATATATTTATTTAGCTTTAGAAAGATGGAAACAGACTTATTTTTCACCTGAATTAAACCAAATTTACATTTCACAAGAGGAGCATAGGCAAGGTTTAAAAACGTTTAGCCTTTACCCACTAAGACATTAATCAAGGCCAATATTAGAGATCATTTTAGATACATTGTGGTCTACACTTTCAATGTTATTGTCATGGTATACAGGCTAGGCCTAATAGATGTATGTTTAATTCAGATAAGGGTTTGCATTATGGCTATGGTTATAGTAACAGAGTGCACTCTTATATGGAACCTAACTTTGAGTTTGTAAAGCCAGATGTGACACATCATCATCATCATTAATAATGAACTAAACTTTTAACATGAGTCTATTTCTTTTACCTTGGTCAATGAAAGTTTAACCACGCAATGAAAGTTTGACTTAAATCATGTTAACGGACTTACCGAGTATCCTAAACCTTTGGTCAATAAATTTTGAGTAATTTGCTGGTAACGCTTGAGTTTGTAAGGTGGCAGTTTCAGACTAGCAACACTAGTACAACAATGTATAGGCTTCGTTATTGATTGATACTTCAAACAAGGGAAATCTACTCATTTGCTTGCCTACTGCACATGCTGTCATAACAGACACAACCACGACATTTGGAGTTGTACTGAGAGACTATCCTACTTGCACTTACATGAAATCCCGGTCTGGTTAAATTAATCCCCCGAAAAGGCAAGCTTGATGTGGGTTAATGGTTGTCCGAATGAGATGTTGCTGACATGAAGAAAGTTCCTCTGTTTGTAAAGTAAAAAATCGTCAGTTTCCCTCTTTCAATGCTGTCAGACATGAAGGCAGTCGAAGAGTGAAGGCTTGATCCCCATACAGCGGTGGGACTGACTTTATGCTAAATATCTTTTGCGACAGGTCCACTGCAGAAAGGACTGCCCACTTCACCGCTTTTACTTGCCCGGTACCAACTCCACGGTGCGCGCTCGGGCGCAAGCAACCCGCACACACACACACACACACACACACACACACACACACACACACACACACACACACACACACACACACACACACACACACTCCCTTTCTCTCTCTCCCTTTCTCTCTCTCTCTCTCTCTCTCTCTCTCTCTCTCTCTCTCTCTCTATCTTGCAGCCATGCACCCTCACATGACTGCGACGTCTCCCCGCCACTTTTCTCTGTATTCTCGGCTTGCGTAGCTTTTCGCTTCGCTTTGTCCAGGTGATATCGAGCTGAGTCAAAGTAGCCAATTATTTTATTGTATTTCAATTTCATCATTACGACAAACGCATGGCGACAAATACTTTAGAAGAACAACGTCTCTTTCTTGGATGTATCATTATTGATATGTGAATAAGGCTACAACGTGACAGCTACGTGTAGGTTAAACAGGTATTGAGGGTTGTCAACCTTCCACGCACGGAGGAACGCTCAGTGCCATAGGGAGGAGGGGAGAGAACATGGACTAAAATAATATTTGGTACTCCTGTGCATTAATAGAACCTACTAATCTTATTTAATAAAAAAAAAAATCCAGATAAACAGCTTTCCCCTATCTGTGATTAAGTAATTCATTGATGATGCAAATTATGAAGTTTGCCAAAGCATTTTAATTCAAAACTTAGGATATCCAATATGGAAGTTCCAGAATAAGATGATCAGCCAAACAACACCCATGCACTTCCTGATGACATTGTGTGTATTGAACCCACTGCTGACAAATTCTTCCTGCACAGAAAATTCTCCAGTGTCAAATCAACACTGAGTGTGTTAAATGTAACACTGTCCCAGTGTCTATATGGTCCACATTTTTCAGTGTTAAATTAACACTGCGATTAGTGTAAAGCCTTATTTGCATGTTTCCTTGCCCTTGCCTTTCGAGTGAATGGTACAGTTACTACCCATGATTGTATTTGTTAGTGACAGAGACATCGTTGTTGCATTCATTAATTTCTAGCCCTGTGGCCTTCACCAAGTGAGATCCTAAGTGAATATGTTATCATTAAAATTCAATGGTTTTAAGACAATACCATAGATATTTCACAAGGCCTTATTTTGAGGGCCTAGTTTTACCCTAATACAGTGGCCTGAAACTCATGGTTTACATTCCACATCAGACCTGCAAGTCACATTATGCTGGCTTGCAAAGGGATGTGAAATTCCTATTGGAATCCAGCCAAAGTGGGGATATCCAACATTTATAGTTTCTATTCACCCACAATCTACATTCAGAATGACTGCAGGGTTGGGAAGACTATAGATTACCTCAAGCATGTAAACTGGAACAACCATTTCAGTAACCGGTGCAATAAGTCCAAGAAACAGATTATTTATATTTGAGTAGCATAAGATTAATTACTCAATCAAATATATGCAAAACCAAAGATATTGAAACAAACAATTCTAAAAATCAACCTGCAATAGAACATTATGGGAAATATGATAATGATGGGCCTGGCTTTGGTTCAACTCTGGTTATTAACACCAACACTGTGGTTATTTTATGCCACTGAGTGTTCATTTAACTCTTACAAAGTTAATTTAACTCCTGAATGAAAACTAGAAATGTTAAACTGAAAAATCAACACTAGTTAACACTGGCCAATTTGCTGTATGTGTCCTTTGTCATTTACCCAATGGCAATCCAAACTGTATAGAAGGACTACCTTGTACATATTCATAATTTTATGTCAAGTAGCCAATATTGGCATAGGATTTAGTCACTGGCGAAAGCTAATTGATTTGAAGGTCCATCACCATTTTACTAGTATTGTCTTCAGAATTCCAAATGTGTCTTTAGCTTGTAGTCACAAATGCCTTTGATAATAGCCTAAGCTATATACTGTATCTTATTACAGCACCAATAGGCTTACTGTGCCTTAAACCGGATTTTGTCAGATTTCTTACAATCACCTGGCAAACAAGGCCTATGCCTATGTCGAACTCCATCAAATGAGGCCACCGCTGCCTTAAAATGAATACATAATCAAAATACATGAGTTAGATTCAAACGCCTGAGAAATATGACAAAGGAATTCTACAAGCAACTCTGCAATGGATAACATCCTAGGTTTCATTGTCAACTGATTCCAAATGTTGGCATTAGTTTTAGCAGTCTGTAATATGGTAACTATGAATAATGATTTGTGTTACTTACATAACATATGCCATTTAGCAGATGCTTTTATCCAAAGCAACTTACAGTAATGTCTGCATACATTTGTGAATGGGTGGTCCCGGGAATCGAACCCAATATCATGGCATTACAAGCTCCATGCTCTACCAATTGAGCTACAAAGGACCACTTCCCAGATATCTTGAGTAAATATTTGCAGTTTGGATGAAGTAAATGTAATCAAAAGGAATCCAGATGTTTCACATAGTGTGGAGAAGAAGTGTGGAAACAGAATGATGGGGACATTCAGTCAAAACATATCACACTATGGGTCAGATGAGGACACATCATAATACGCAGGCAGCGCAACATTCCATCATAAATGATCATTCAATAGCCTACTTCTTTTACATCGTTGTCCATGATTATGGAAGCATGATTCTGCTGTTTGATGAATACATCAACACATTGTTTCAATGTGCAAACTGTTGAACAATTTTTGTTTTGTTGATGAAATACGATCATCTAAAAAGGTTCCAGGTGTTAATTTGTGCTAATCTGACAGATGTTCACTACAATTTGTACAAAATATAACCTATTGGTTGAGCATACCACAAATGTCATGTATGTACAGGTGTATGACTGACATCCATAAAGATGTCAGTCATACACCTGTACATACATGACATTTGTGGTATGCTCAACTGTCTTGTTATTGCCTCAGTGGGGTTGCCGTGTCTATGACGTGCATTTATTTGCAGATGAAATGTTGCAATTACAAACCCCACAGGTGATCAAACACTTAGCAAAAGAGCAAATAGAGGGCTTTGATTGTAAGGAGTTGCTGCTGCATGTTTTAAACAGAAAGTAATACTTTCAGGTTAGAAACGGGCCACTGACATCACACAGCGAGATAAGGGTTTTGATATAGTTATAGAAAACCCTACAACATCTTTACACTGCACATAGAAACATAAATGGTTTCATTTTCCACAAAAATGCAGTTTATGCTGCACTGTAGCCTAACGTTAAATTTAAATTTTTATATTTTTACATTAAGTTGGCCCTCCTTACACGGTTAATAGGCCTATCTATTGATTCATTAATCATTATGGACTAACTTTAGTGCCTACATTTTCTAATTCTAAAGAATAGCACAGTCATAAATGCATAAGGAAACATTGGCTCCAGAAATAATTTTGTATGATCATTTCATCATACTGGGCCACCAACAGAATCAATCAACCAAAACCTTCATACATGTGTATCAACAGATGAACCAACCATATAAGTATTGGGAACATGGGCTGCAATAACAGCTTGTGTTGTTGTTTACACCAGATTACAAAGATGTAGCCTTGTGCTGCAGTCTTTGGCATTTCCAAGGATGCTGACCATAATGCTTTCGTCATCACGAACACTCAATCAACCTTGCTTACGGTTAGTCCCGCCCATTTAGATTCCTTGATTTCATGTAGCTAGAGTAGTTGGATACATTCGTTTATGGATAAGTCAACAGAAGTTTATGTAGCTAGTTATAATAAATGTTAAAAAAACTTCCGTCTTCTAGTGATTCAAGGTATTTTTTCCAATAAGAATTATATTTCGTCGGCTTAGAGAGCTGTCAAACATAACATGCGATTGGCTTAGAGTTGTCAAACCATCCCAGTGCAGCATGTTCGGTTGTGAAGACCCAGGTTTTCCACGTCAGTGTGTTTACCAAGAACAGATTGACAGCCGGTTTATGTGTTACATTTGTCCATATTAGGAACAAATTACCGAATGAATCAATAGTTGTGGGTTTTAATATGACTCACGTACTGGGATGTCAAAATATTTGAATTGTCCTATATGTTGTAATTGATTTTTGGTCATCACTGTTGGCCAGTTAGCTTGCTAGCTAACTAAGTTAGCTATCATCAGTTGAAATTGTACAGGACTCCATCTTGGAACTGCAACCATACAGGTAGGCTATTTTCACAGTTCAGTTTGGACTACACATTTTTGCGCAATGTTAATTTGCTAGTTGATGAGTCATAAATCCAGTAAAAGCTAACTTCACACAGTCATTGTTTCACCCCGACTGTGTGTCGTCAACAATGTAAACTACGTCAGAACTAGCTAGCCGACCTGTCCAATTTGACTGAGCCCAGCTAGCTACGTAACTTGATAGCTAACGTTAGCTAGCTAGTTGTCTCACCAAGTTAATGTTTAATCTTTGGTCGTGAAAATAGATAAAGCATATCGATAGTGGTATACAATAATTTCCCAAGCCACTTGTCTATGTAACGTTAGCTGGTTAGTTATTTAGCTAGCTAGCTAGATTGGAGCATTGGTGTCAAGCCAATTACCCTAGTTAGTTAGCTACTTATCTATCTAGTTAACTTGTATCACCCATCACATGATTGGTGATCAAAACTAAATTCACTGCAACATTAGGAATATTCTGTTGTAAATCAGCAACTCATGTTTAAAATGAAGATAATCCCAACATGTAAGCAAGCCTTTATTACTTCTCAGCCAGCTAACTAGCTGGGCTAGCCTAATCATCGTATCTATGCCAGGCCTGTAAATTACAAGGCTAGGTGAGTAGCTAGCTTGCTAGTGATGCTACTGTTAGGTTATCAATCCGTCCACAGTTGACACAGTAGCATAGTTGTCAAAATGACAGGTAGCCAGTCGCGCGGATATTACTGATAAAAGAGTCTAAAACATGGGGATTTTCAAGTAGATAACTAATTTCAGTTGAGAAGAAGACCGAAGACTCTAGCTACTTCCATACCAGTAAGAAGAAGTTAGGTGTTTTATCTCTGAACACTCAAGATGGTTTCTCCACGGACTGTTAGATAAGGGGAGCCTTGGGGCGTTAACAACACTCGGTGGGGACTAGAGATCCTGACTGCCAATATGTCCAGCCCTAGACATACTATGTAGTTATCCTGACCGTCACACACACACACTAATGGATGCTAATTCAGTCAGTGTGGTGTATTAGCAATGATTATATGTATCAAAATTCTTGAAAATGTAAGATGTAGAACTCTGTTAGTTAGTCCATGTCTTTCTGAGACTCCTCACCTTCAAACTCTGCAATGCTCCACTCTCCATCTGTCTACCTTAATCTCAGCTGGTTGACCAACAGACAATACACAGGTGTTGTGAGGACTTTTTCCGGAGACATGAATTTAAGTTTATGCAGTTTATACCACTATTTAATGTAACATATTTGAGAATGCTAAGACAGCCATCATACAACAACCTACCCTGCATTGCTTGGAAACTTTTTTTGTCATAAAGTCATAAACAAATTTTTCCTCACTTTTTATTGCGGCATATATTTGTTCTTGCCAGCATAATGTGTAGATCCCTTACTGTCTGCTATTAAAACAGAAAATACCATCATTAGCAAATGTACAGGATTCAAATATTCAACATTAGCTACCACTAATGTGCAAGTTGTAGAAGTAAACAATTAACTAACTTAAAGCTCATTCCATCTTGCCCGACAAATGCCTGTCCTGGTGCAGTCACTGGAGAAGAGCTCTGCTGTAGCTGCTGCTGTTTAAATAGTTGAGCTACTTGTGTTAGCCTTTCGTTCATATCAACCACTGTGTTGTAGTCCGGCATCGGATTCAGCCTGGCTATGAGTTGTTAGAAATCCATGCCCTCGTTTGGTGATGCGTCGTTCCCTCGCACGAAGAGATTCCTGGCAGGCCCGAGGGTCCCATGAGCTAATGAGAAAAATTAACTGTCAATAGCCGCTTGTCTCCTTTGCTGTATTTTACTAGGCATAGTTAGCTAGCTAGCTGTTGGGTAACCAACTATGTTTTGGTAGCTAGCTAGCTTTCTTTGCTTTCCAGCTAACATTACCCTCTAAAACATATACAAATAAAAATTAGCTAGCTTGTTTTTAGTCAAAACAGCAACATGCAATATCTTACTTTTATAGCTAAAATCCATGTAACATGATCCTGTTAACTACAAAGTTTAACTAGCTAGTAACATTAGGTATTGGCTGTAGTAATTTAACTTAGTGATCTAGCTAGATTGCTTTGTTAACAAATAATAAGACTGCTTCTTACCTTATTGCGGAATCGCATTCGGAAGGTTGTGTCCTTGGGGTGTAGAGTATTGCGGACTCCGAGTACCGTTTATAAAGTTATCCATAACCATTTTCATGGCTTGGTGCGACAAGGAAAAATTCCAGGAGTTGTTCATGGTTTTAAATGACCGTCAGTATAAAACACCCCCAAGGAAGTGGAATGGCAGAGCTTTTAAATTGCGTTCATTTGATTGGTCATTTTCAACCGTCACATCCTCACTTCTGGTTTTGTTTGTTTGATTGAATTGTTTTCCTTTCAATCGCTACGCCTCTCCATTTTATCCCTGTGCATTTGTTTGGCTGAGTTTGTGCCTGGTGTTTCATGAAACTACACTTCCTGTCCCATCAAAACAGGACCTCTGGTACAAGTGCGTTGCTCACAATTACTTTATATTGTCACTCCAGCAGAAACGGAAGAGGAAGCGAGACATCTCACTGGCAAATTTTTCCTGGTTCATATACAAGTAGACTAGACCCAGCTGCTATTGCATTGGTGTCTATGGGAGAGCCACCGCTTAAATTTACCGAAATAATGAAGCGCTGTGCAGTTTGCCAGGACTACAGAGACAGTAAATGTGGTAGTACCAGTTTCAAGCAGGGCTGCTTTTTAGGAATTAGGCTACTTAGAGATGAAACTATGCGAAATCAAGTGGCATAGCATTCAGAAGTTGAGAGCAAAGCTACTGTTCATGTCTTAAATTCTAGCGGAGAAAAACTTTTGATAATTCATCATTGTTTATTTGATAAAACAAAAGTATGAAACAGTATCTGTTTGTTATATGAAACTTTACATTGTACTGTGAAACTGCTTGAGGTCTTAATCCCATTTGGCAACCAGCCTTTTTAGCTTGGCCTTTTAATCAATCAAATGTATTTATAAAGCCCTTATTTTCAGCCTGAACAGCTAAAAAGCACATGGAATCGGAACCACAGGCAAATCTGATTCCTGGCCATGCGATTTGTCTGAATGGTCAAATCTAATGTATTTGCCCTCAAGTGGTTTTAAACTGTTATTTGGCATATCGTGTTGCTTACGAGCTACTCTGACAGTTTGACAAGGACATGTAGTAGCTAATTAGCTTGTTAATTGTTTACAAACAAATGAGTGAATGTGTTAGAACTCTAAACAGCTATACCTAGCTAGCCAAAAAGGACTAATTTTGAAAGTTGGGTCATTTTATCCTTTGAGGCTTTATTAAACATTTTCTTAAACCTATAATTTTGAACATTGAAAGCATCTGGGAAACGTCCATGGCAGGCATTGTTCTCAGCTTAGCTTGCTATAGAACTTCTGAGTGATAGGAAGCACGAGCAACACCACCAATCAGCCTACACCACTGCTCGTACACCAGTCGTTACTATGACAACTAGCGTAGCCATGCCAGAAAATGACTGCTGTCAGAACACACACATCGGATGTAGTCACTTGTAACTTGCTGTTTTGGACAGTCAGTATTCCAAAACCGATTTGAAAAATAACTGATTTGAGCATTAAGGCCTGCAGTGTGAACAAGGCTTAAGTCTATCATTCAAAGCTTGCATTTCAGCACTCCCACCCCCCTGTACCAATAACATCTCCCTGCAAAGACAGGGTATTATTTTTCTACAGTACCTTTCTCTGGCCGGCTTAAAGGTTAATCCAACCATTTTGAGGTACGTGGGGACACTGCTACTCAAATATTAACATACGTCAATCTGATAATGTTCTGCTTGACCAATTTTTGTCTTGAGGTGGTGTCCAGAGATACCCTCTACTTTATGCTGATTTAGCTGTAGGATCAAATAGTTCAGTGTAGACAGTTGCATTGACTGGCTGGTCTTTGACTACCGAGCTATTTTACATTAATTCATTTTATTGCTTTAGTTTAAGAAGTAGGCCTACTGCAAATTGATATAATTTATAGTTTGTCTTCTCAGATATCAGGATGGTCGACAAGAATATATACATTGTCCAAGGGGAGATTATTACTGTTGTAAGTGCCATCAAGAGGAATTCAAGGTGGAATACCCACACTCCTTTGGTAAGTTAATTTGTCTTGGTGAAGAAAAATGGAGTAACACAATGCTATTTACCAATCTAGGCTTAGTTTGACATAAGACAACAGTTTAGTTTTAATTGTAGAATTACCTGCTCCAGGAAGTAATGTGACAGACTTGGTACAAAAGGAAGAAAGATTAAAAAGTTAAGAGATAGATGGTGGGGAAATTGTGTTTTCATAATGCTGTCATGGATGTGTTTGTGTAGTGTTCAGGCCTAATCTTCATAAAAAAAACTATACCGTAGCTCTACATATGAACGTACTCAGAGTAGAAGACAGCCATTGTATTAAAATTGTAGGCAGTGTGTTCATTTGGTCAAATCTGCAGCATTTGAATAGTTTCACTTTTGAGGTTCAAAGTCCTCATTAATTTTAGTTGATGCCAATATTGTTTATTGTTTCACCTTTGTACAGGATGAAGAACAAGATCCATTGCTTCACAGCTTCAGCCATCTGAAGGAGACTCTCAACAATATAAAAGGTAATTACGTCATAATGACAAGCACAACACATCACATAAGTGTTGTTGAATTTGGGGGAAATTCTCATGCCATAGGCCTGTAGTGAAGTCTCCTTTACTAATTCCTGACTAGACCTCTTCTCTGTATAGTTGACCCATGAGGTCACCATTTCCTCCCTAACAGCATATTATACAGAGATACAGAGGATATGATAACACGTGAAAGTTTATAATAATTATTCAATATACGAGAATGACGATAATTGTCATTGTCCATGGAAGCGGACAAGCTTAAAACAAAAGCCACATTTTCATTTTCAATTTTACCTTCGCCAATACGTTACATGGATAAACCTCAGCCAGTTGGGACCTTGGGGCTAAACACATTCAGATTGTTATCACAAAGTACCTTCTCCAGCCTGAAGAGTAAGAGGATATTTAATCAGGTGTGCAGCAGATTTCCACAGAGAAATAGGCTGGCCTTTCACGTTTGTCAATATTATCTCTCCCAATGTCTTACTGGGGGGACTACTCAGCTTAATAATTTTAAGAAGTCCCATTGAAACGATATCACTGTTTGCTAATCTTTTATCCAAATTCCTCATTATGAACGAGGCGGCGAAGGTAAATGTTAAGCTAAGTTGTGCAAGTGTTCTACTCTGCACAAAGACTGGAAGATGTGTGCAACTATGAGGCGATGCACAACGCTTCACAAGACACTGTTACCTCGGAGCTCTTCTTGCAATTCAGTAAAAAAAATATAAAATACTATATTTGATTTCCCTGCATGTCTTAATATTCTTGTCAAGAATTCCTTGATCGGTTTTGGTTGTGACAATACTTTGTTCTTAATATGTACTACTTCTATCAACTATATTTCCTCTGCAAGGCAATATTCTCCTTGTACTCAGACATAAGAATGTTCTATTCTTTTAGACTTACTTAGTCCTCTTATTCCGGGGTGGACATAATTCTGCAACAATATTCCACTGGAGTCTCTTGGGCCACAGTTTGTGCCCTGTCCCATGAGACTCATCTCTTCCAGTTCAGCCACCCCTGTCCATCGCCACATTATATATGGCCTACCTCGCTTATGCTTTCCCGTAGGTGTCCATTCGACGTGGACATTTTCTTGAGGCATCCTCCGCAGTGCACGTATCTGTGCCATCGAATCCTGCCCGTCTTGATCTATACTATGCTGGTGGAATAAACTTTTTATAGGCCTACTGAGTTTGCGAAACTATCCTCCATGTTGGCAACACGTTCCATGATGTCAGTTTGCATTCTTTGCAGAATGGTTGCCAACATGATGTATATGACAATTTTAAATTTCATATAGTTTGCTGAGCAAAAGAGATTTAGTTGTTTCACAAACACTAGGTTGGTTAGTCTACCTAGTCTCCTACAGTGCCATACAGGGCTTCAGAAAGTATCCATACCCCTTGACTTATTCCACATGTTATTGTTAAAGCCTGATTTCAAAATCGGGTAAATAGTTTTTCTCACCCATCTACACACAATACCCCATAATGGCAAAGTGAAAACATGTTTGTTTTTTGTGTGCAATTTTGTTGCAAATAAAATATCTAATTTACGTAAGTATTCACACCCCTGAGTCAATACATGTTAGAATCACCTTTGACAGTGATTACAGCTGTGAGTCTTTCTGGGTAAGTCTCTAAGAGCTTTGCACACCTGAATTGTACAATATTTTCACATTATTCTTTTGCTGTTGATCACTGCTAGCCATTTTCAAGGCTTGACATAGATTTTCAAGCTGATTTAAGTCAAAACTGTGACTAGGCCACTCAGGAGCATTTCAATTTCGTCTTTGTAAGCGTCTTCAGTGTATTTTTGGTCTTGTGTTTTAGGTTATTTTCCTGTTGAAAGGTGAATTTTTCAAGTTTTCCTCTAGGATTTTGCCTGGGCTTGGCTCAATTCTGTTTCCAAAAAAAAACTTCCTTGCAGATGACAAGCATACCCATAACATGATGCAGCCACCACCATACTTGAAAATATGAAGAGTGGTACACAGTTTGTTGCTGGATTTGCCCCAAACATAAAGCTTTGTATTCAGGACACAAAGTTATTTTCTTTGACACATTTTATGCAGTTTTACTTTAGTGCCTACAAACGTGGTGCATGTTTTTTAATTATGTACAGGTTTCCTTCTTTTCACTCTGTCAATTAGGTTAGTATTGTGGAGTAACTATAATGGTGTTGATCCATCCTCAGTTTTCTCTTATCACAGCCATTAAACTCTGCAACAGTTTTAAAGTCATCATTGGCCTCATGGTGAAATCCCTGAGCTGTTTCCTTCCTCTCCGGTACTGAGTTGGGAAGGACTCCGGACGCCTGTATCTTTGTAGTGAGTGGGTGTATTGATACACCATCCAAAGTGTAATAACTTCACCATGCTCAAACTGACATTCAATGTCTGCTTCTTTTTTTACCCATCTACCTATAGGTGCCCTTTGCGAGGCTTTAGAAAACCTCCTTGGTCTTTGTGGTTGAATCTGTGTTTGAAATTCACTGTTTGACTGAGAGACCGTACAATTATCTGTATGTGTGGGGTACATAGATGAGGTAGTAATTAAAAATGTTGAATGTTAAACATTATTGCAAAAGTGAGTCCATGTAACTTATGTGACTTGTTAAGCACATTTTTACAACTGAACTTATATAGGCTTGCCATAAAAATTAAATACGGAGGGCATGGGTTAAATGCGGAAGACACAATTCAGTTGAAGTTATTTAGGCTTGCCATGATGAAGGGGTTGTATATTTATTGACTCAAGAAGAAATTTCAGCTTTTCATTTTTTATTAACTTAAAAAAAAATGTAAAAACATAATTCCACTTTGACATTATTAGGGTATTGTGTGTAGGTCAGTGACACAATCTAAATGTAATCAAATTGAAAATATAGGCTGTAACACAACAAAATGTGGAACAAGTCAAGGGCTGTGAATACTTTCTGAAGACAGTGTGTGGTTTCATAGCAGATTTACTGTATGCTAACTTCATCCGATTTGTTTTCTGGTCAGAATCTTTACATTTCACTTATTTTGCCTACTAAGTTATTGTAGTGTAAATTCACATCAACATCAAGTGTTGATCTGCTTATTTATCAAAAAAGCAAGTGAGTTTTGAACCCTTATTTTCCAGGTAAGTTGAGTAGGAACATATTATAATTTTTATATTTGTTTTACAAATATGTTGGGAGAAGGATGCAAAATGTTGTATGAAGTCATCTTTTCGATGTTCCATTCTAGATGGTCTACAAGAGATTGTATCTTCACAGGTGTGTTTGTATTGCCCTTCTCATAGATATGGCTATGTGTTTAAGCAATCAGCTTAGACTGTGAGTGGTGCATGTATGGCTTGGCTCATATTCCTCATCTTGGGGCTATAGTTTGGAAATGCTAGACATACAGATTTTGGCTGTCCTGAGTTCACTTGTTTCCACCAGGGATGTGGTTTTCCCTACTCTACTGATCAGTCGGTCAGTAGAGTATGCGATGGCAAGTTGCTTTCAAGTTATTCAAACGTTTATGGTAACTAGTCTACGGCATCTCTATTAAACTGGTATCTCTAGTGCCATATAGGGTTCACATGCAACAACCCCATTAGAACCCCTGACCCCCATTCTGTCTCTATCAACATCTGTAATGATTGATCATTTGGAGTGGCTGTGTTGTGTGGATTTAATGGAGTGGTGCTAGCTGATGGTCTCCGGTGAGCCAACTCTGCGGTCAAGCCTTTGTGTCGTCATGCCTTTGCAATGGGAGTTCTGGCAGCTCCACAGCCCCAGCCGCAGCAGCAGCAGTAGCAGCTAGTGGAGAGACAGAACACATGGAGCCTGCGGCCACGGTCTCAGCCCCCTCCAGGCATAGCGCTTCCTCAAGGGAATGCCACTGCCTCGAGATGGACAGGCACGGCTGCGACAGAGGCCTGGGAGGAATCCGCCACGCCCCCCCCCCCCCCCCCCCCCCCCACCCCCCAAGAACACCAAAGGCCTTGTTAGTGTTCCACAGCTAGCATTGGCAAGTGTTGTTATATTATGTTCAGCTACTTTGATTCGTCAGAGGTAGCTGCTGTAGTCTCTTGGTTGCCAGTTAGATTAGTTTATAGATTAAGTTCAGCCCAAGTTGCCATTCTTAAAAAAATGTTGGGAAACTTCTGACAATGCTGGAATATTATTGTAATGGTTGAATATTCTTTTGTTATCCTGTGTTGTGACTTCCGTTTGTGTTTGAGCAGACTGACTTAATTGTACAGCATTTGTTTTTCCATCTTGTTTTGTGGTTCTAATGTGGTTTGATATGACATTTCCAATGGACAAACAGTAGGGGGGTTAAGAGATGTTATTGCCTCCTTAACCCTCAATCTCGTGCGTATTT